>NC_059507.1:6250000-7500000 GCF_914767665.1 Harmonia axyridis
ACATTTTGTCGCCTGGGATTTTACATCTGTTTGTTCATTCAAAAAATATTTTGGTAATTATACCTATTTATTTCGATGAATTGTAAGAGTGTTTATCTTGTACCTACTTCTATTTTCTATTTGGAGAATTCCGAAATCATTCTTAAAATGATTATTTAAACGTTTTGCATATGTTGAAAGTACACTAACCTATTCATAAATAATCTTCCTGACGTTTGTCCAATTTAAGCCAATGGGCATCATTGGAAATAATCTTGTAGAGGATTTATCTTCCTTCTCAGTTGATTATTATTTCTGTAGAATTTCGAAATTATCGATTGTATTCCTATTGGAATTCATTTCAAAACTGTTGGTTAGATCGAGAAGAAAATTTTTGTTTGGATGTGAAGGGTGTTTTTTTAGAGCTATAGAACTTTAAATTGCAATAAAACAACGATGGATTATTCGATTGACATGAATTTTATTTATCCGCAAGATAATCTAGTGGCATTACATTTTAAATATGATTTCTGGCATATGACCGCCATGGCTGGCTCGGATGTAGTCCAATCTGGACGTTCAATTTTCGATGACTTTTTCCAACATTTGTGGCCGTATATCGGCAATAACACGGTGAATGTTATCTTCCAAATGGTCAAGGGTTTGTGGCTTATCCGCATAGACCAATGACTTTACATACCTCACAGAAAGTAGTCTAGCGGTGTTAAATCACAAGATCTTGGAGGTCAATTCACAGGTCCAAAACGTGAAATTAGGCGGTCACCAAACGTGTCTTTCAATAAATTGATTGTGGCACGAGCTGTGTGACATGTTGCGCCGTCTTGTTGGAACCACAGCTCCTGGACATCATGGTTGTTCAATTCAGGAATGAAAAAGTTAGTAATCATGGCTCTATACCGATCACCATTGACTGTAACGTTCTGGCCATCATCGTTTTTGAAGAAGTACGGACCAATGATTCCACCAGCCCTTAAAGCGCACCAAACAGTCTGTTTTTCTGGATATAACGGTGTTTCGACATACACTTGAGGATTAGCTTCACTCCAAATGCGGCAGTTTTGTTTGTTGACGTAGCCATTCAACCAGAAGTGCGCTTCATCGCTAAACAAAATAAAATGTACGTAGTGCGCGATACGTATTCCGCACAGAACCATTATTTTCGAAATGGAATTGCACTATTTGCAAGCGTTGCTTAGGCGTGAGTCTATTCATGATGAATTGCCAAACCAAACTGAGAATAAATAACTTGACAGCTGTTAAATCGGTTGCCATCTTGAACAGTAATGCTAACTTAAAGTTATATACCTCGAAAAAAAACACCCTTCAAAATAATAATTCAAAACGTCTTGCATGATTTCATCTTGATCCTCAATCAGAACCAGAGGTTAAGTAATCTCATAACATCAAAACATCTGGGTGATAAGATATCGAAGAAACAAATAATTTAATCTCAATGTCGAAGTGGGGATAGTAACAGTTGCGGCTCTGATATTAATCGCTCCCCAAACGTGGGATGGATTAGGACGATTTTATTCCATTGTATATCTATTTGTGTTTGTATATCTATTTTTTTTTCTGAAACAAGCGATCAAAAATCAACGAAAATTTAAAATGTTCATAATAATTTGTCAATGGCATGTTTCTAGAAGTCCACTTAAATTAGAAATTCGGGGAATTAAATCGGTGGATCAATAAAGTCTTTAGTTAATTCATCTTTTCATTTCATAATGAATCGTTCCCCTCTAAAAGTTTTGAAATCGGAAGCTTTCTAGGCGGAGAGAGTTCCAAACAAAGAGAAATCGAGTTTATTAAAGCTGAAATGACATGCTACGGCATAATTTCGATCTTACCGTTTATCACCCACCCTTTATTCATCACGAATTCCACTAATCCTCAAATACACTACTAAACACTCAATTTCGACATCAATCTGTATGCATAATTAGATGCAAAGTTTTCAGAATCGACCTTTCAGACCTGCTGTATAATTCCATTGCAGCCAATTACATACCACGTGCAAGTTTACCTCAACAATAATTGCAACAGAATTAGCTTCGTTTTAGTTCTGGATAAACTTCATGTTGCTATTCTATTAGGTGGGAGCTAGGATCGATTCTCCTTTCTTCCCTTTAGTCCTTGCAAACCTCAATTAGACAGCATTGCGGGGCCTGATTGCGTTGTACGCCTTGCCCCTGTTGAGGTAAAAATGAGCTTTAATGGAGATGTAAGGCAAAAGCAGTGACGTCCTAGCAAATAGGTGACTCTGCGACTAACTATGGGATTTGGAGAAAATGAGGCAAGTTCTGCCAATCGCATCTTCGTAGGTCAGTATTGTGGTCTTCAGAGGCGCATGGATAAACGAGCGTGCAAAAACACCCTACTTCTGCAGGAAATTTCTACAGTTCTGTCAACGCTACACGAAATTTACTATACAGGGTGTTTCCTAAACATGCGGCAAAAATTCAGGGGGTTGTTCCTTGGACTATTTTAAGCATGTTTTGTCCTTGGATGATTTTTGAAAAACCTCTTTGTTTCGAAGATACAGGGCGAACAACATTTTTCATATTTTTAAAATAAATAATAGTTTGAATAAAAATGCGTACCGCACTGTGTTTACTAAGTAGGTACAATTTATTTTTAAATTTGTTTAACAACATTCCAATTACTAAAAACGGCCAGTTTTTTGACTAAAAATTGATAAGTGCAGATGGTAAAGGAATACAGATTAAACACGGTTTTCATTTGAATTCGTTTTGTGATGTATTAGCAATTAACATTTTATCTTTGACTATTATGAATCGCTATACAAACACCGAGATGACTGACATGCATTTCATTTATGGCCTGCTCGTTCCCCGGACTTAAACCCCTTAGATTATTTCCTATGGGGCCATCTAAAATCATTAGTTTATACCACTCCAGTAGAAAATGTGGAAGACTTGCGAAATCGGATCATTGCTGGGTGTAACTTAATAAGAAATGATCCTGGTGTTTTTGAAAGGGTTCGGCAGTCAATGAGGAGAAGATTGGATGCTTGTATGCTGGCTAGAGGTGGTCATTTTCAACAGTTTTTGTAGGTTGAGTTGAATTTTCATGTAATTTTTCATAATAAAATGTTATTATCTGAAATTTTGTTTCCCCTATATCTTCGAAACAAATTGGTTTTTCAAAAATCATCAAAGGACAAAATATTCTTAGAATAGTCCAAGGAACAACCCCCTGAATATTTGCCGCATGTTTAGGAAACACCCTGTATAATTTGAAATATTGGTCACAGACACCTCAAATGAGAACGTTTTTTATAGATCGAACTCTGATCTGAAACATATTACAAGTCCGTTTCATGCCTCAAAGAGAATCAGCAGCCTCGATAATATCATCAAAATTTTTTGGAAAATTTCAGTTTACTAGCTATAATTTCTGAAATAATTGAGTAATCTCTGAACTGTAAGCATTTTTGTAATCTTCGGTGTCGAATCAATCTAATGGATAATACTAAATTCCTATGTGCACACTTTTAATTTTTTTTCAAAGTGGGTAGGTATGGAAAATTCGAGCTTAATTTTTCGATATAAAAATTTTCAGCTAAGTTCAAAATTCGGCTAATTGGAGATCGTTCATTCTGGTTCCACTTACTGATCCTTCGTAGAACTCACAGTTCATGAAAATTTCAACTCGAAATTTTGAAAAAATCAGTAAAATTTTGATCTCAACAAGAATCGTTAGATCTCCCAAAATATTGGTCATAGTCACCTCAAATAAAAACGTTTTTTATAGGTCGAGCCCTGATCTAAAACATATTGAGGTTTCAAGTCCGTATCTTCCTGCAAGAAGAGATGGCAGCCTCGGGAAAATGATCAATATGCTGAAATAAATTTCCGAATTGTGGTATTTTTTACACAATTCTTTCTCATCTAACACCAACACTAAAGTTCAAATCAGGCAGAGAGTAATGTAATTGACAAATATGAGGTATAGACACGCCAGATTAGTCATACCAACATTGATATTTCATTAATTATCGGTTCAATCAAATTTCATTCATTTAGCTTTCATAATTCACGAGAAAAGCTTCAGTGGGCGGAGGCAACTTCATTCAACATTCTTTTAGTAATTATTAATCAATTTCCTGTCAAGTACAGAGTTGAAATTTGGAAATTTATTCGCTATGAGCGTTTGAGAATAAAATTAATTATTGAAACTGTTTGTTAATATTGTACAGCTGAATGTAGGAAATTTAAAAAGCATTGACATAAAATCAGGAACTTCTGATGGGCGGTTGTTCAAATTACCCAATTAACCTACAAACTAGCATGTCATTTAAAAATTATTTACTTTTCATTTTTTGGGATCAATTTGCTGGGGAATCTAAAATCATAGATAGGCACTTGGTTGATTTTCCGTGAAACTGAAACTTTTGAAGATGTATATAATTTCATATGAACTTTATATATGATGTCATATATATTTGAATAGAGCGAAAAAATCGATTTTATTTCTCATAGAAATTTTTATGGTTCACATTAAAAAAATACAAGTTGAATTAAACTTCAAAACTAATTGCAATAAAAAACAAATGATTACACAAATGAATTCTACTGATAAAGTGCCTGTAGAAGATTTTGTTTGATTTTTTTTTTTAAGTAAGAAAGAAGTTATGAGAACTTTTCATTACACGTCATTTTCCAATTTTCTCTTATAACTTGAAAACAGTTGAATTTATAAGGTTGCGGTTTTCCCCAAAACAATTCACTCAAAATTCGAGTTCGAAAATGTGCAATTCATTTTTTAGCTTTCTAGCTTTTAAGATACTCTCTCACTAGACAACGAATTTGGGACACCCGATATATACTTAATTAACAGTATCAACACCCTGTATATCAACCCCCACACACAAACCCAACGTGAGTATGACAATATTTTAACAATCCCGAATAATAATTGGAGGCGACAGACGAGGTCGACAAGACACTCAAGAGGGGACAAGACACTTTGAAAGGGACCGATACGGAAGATATTCTTGAATCAATATTTGCAGAGGAAGTGTAAAAACACTCTGCTTGTTCGAAACCATTATTCTGAAATATTCCAGTTCGTGTCTGGGTCCCTTTCGGGCAAATGCAAAATGGTTATTTCACCAAGTCCGTGGCACGATCGCTAAAATGACATGTACTTGAGGAACTGGATCAATTTATGGCTCAACCGGACTGTTGGGAAAGGAGTCCATGTACATGTTTAAAACATTAGGATGTTCAGTTCTCATAAAAAGCTTGTTTTCTCGAGTACATGCCTTGAAATATTAGTGGATCAATGTTCAAATTTATGGTTGCATGTTAATCTTTACGTTGTATTGGAATTTTAATGGATATACTAACTGACAAAGCACCCAGCATCCAGAAAAAGCTGTTTAAATTTTAATTTTTGTTGGTAAAACATAGATAGTGAAGCAAGGAGTAAATGATTGAAATTTGGAGAAAAAACAAAGGGGTTTACAATTTTTTTAATAGATTTGTTGATAGGTAATGTGTTTGTCCACCGTGATTATCTATACACTACCCCAGACGTCTTGGCATTGATGCAATAAGATGGTCTATTTCTTCTTGAGGGATACTTTGCCAAGCTACCTGTACTTCATGTCTCAGATCCGCCAAAGTCCGTGAGGGCTTGGGTAAATTTCCAAGCCTTCTACCCATGATGTCCCAAACATGCTCTGGAAATTATTCGGCTCGAAGGAAATCTTCTTGGATATAATGGATTGTATAAAATAATAATTCCTGCACTGGTTAAACGGTTTATTTGAACACTATTAAAAAGTAACCCCGAATAGGTTATATTGTTTTACAACTGACAATAGATAGAACTAAACGAGAACGTGTTCAACACGAGAGACTTAACGAGAATAGTTATTTATAATACAAGTGCAGAAGGCATTGATATTCTTCCACGAGTTCAAAATTCAAAAACGAGCCACGAAGTGGCGAGTTTTGGAATGAACGAGTGGTAGAATGAGCCTTCTGTACGAGTATTATACATTATTTTCTCTAATTCATTGCATTCTCATTGAAATTAATGAAATATTTCCATAAATATATTTTAGTGATTTTTGCATTGAAAAATGTTGGTTGGCAGAACTGGTTTCTTTAAGGCAAATTGATGAATTGACAGATAAAGCCGTGGCGGAAAGTTTGGAGTACCACCATAGAATAATAAAATATAACCATGAAAACTGTGCGTTTCTGATATATTCTCGCACGATTTTGTTCTACAAGATGTGGAAGAATGAACGGAATAACCACAGAATTAGAGAAAGAATTAACTAGAAGGAGTTAACGAGACAAGAGGGTTAGAATTTCTCATGAGTCCAGAACATGGACTTTAACCATAGAATGTTACGCACAGAATTCATGAATATATACAATAAAGAAAACTTATCTAAAATTATACCAATAAATACAAATTATGTTATTTACACTAAAAAACCTCATAAGAGGAAGAAATACAATAGAGAATATAAATTAGAAATCAAATTCAAATTCAAATTGTAGAAATACAATAGAGAATATAAATTAGAAATCAAATTCAAATTTAAAAGAGAATTGACGCTGGCGCCATCTACGGGATTTCCCTAAGTACATGACTGGCGCCATCTATTGGATTTCTCTTAAGTATATGATTTTTCAAAACTGCAATTTCTCCATGCTCTATGAGCGAAAGATCGGGGGATCTGGGCGGCCATGGTAAAAGATTCACATGGGTCGCTTCGAAAAAGTTTCAACTAACTCTGGCAACTTGACTTGAGTCCGGACAATAAGGTGGATGCATAAAAACCTGCAAACCGAGCTTCCGGAGCTTCTGGCGAGTCACTATAGATGTGTGTGGCGCGTCTTTGTCCTGATGGAACACAATTCCTCTCCTATTGGCCAAAGCTGGCCGCTTCTAAACCATTGCTGCCTTCAGAGGATCCAATTGTTGACAGTACAGTTCAGAGTTGTGCCATAGGGGAGCATCATTCCCACCACATACACAGCAAAACCTTTCTGGCGATCAACCATAACTTGTCCACCGTTTCTGCCGGCTCAGCACGTTTCGACCACGACCGTTTTCACTTGACGTTGTCGCAAGTGATCTACTTTTCATCGTCAGTCACCAACCCCTTCAAAAATGGGTCGATTTTGTTGCGATTCATCAGAGATTCGCGAATGGAAAATCGGTCCTTGAGGTTTTTTGCGTTAACTCATAAATCGAGATAATTCCTAAGAATATTCTTAAGTATATTGTACTATATTCAGCTCTTGGGCAATCGAAACAATGCTTACATGATGGTCGGACTCGGCAATGTCCATGATTCCATAGAAATTTTCGACAAATGGCCTTCCAGTGCGTGGTGCATCTTTGACATCGAAATGACCACAACGGAATCGACGAAATCAAAATTGCGCGTGATTGGCTATAACAGTATCCGGACCATATGCACTATCTACACATTCAGCCGCCTGACTTGCATTTTCACCTTCATCAAAGAAAAACTGTAAAATCTAGCGTATATTCTCTTTACTAGTGTCCATCTTCGATACGCGCTGAAACTAAACTGAGTCAAGTAATCACCAAACTGTCAGAGAAGTTTTTGTAGTTATCTAGTGGAACCCGATCAGGCTTATACAACGCGAGATACATATAACTGAATACATCTATTGGAAAAACAATGGATTTCTCTACACCTAATATTAAACACCTTTACCTCCTTTGCCCCTTATAATTCAAAGTGAAATGGATGATATGTGGCGATGGGAAAACTTTCGACGTATTCATATTAAAATCCCATTAAGAACGAAGCCACCGAGTGAAAACTAAGCAACTCGGAAGCCTCGCGATGTGGATACAGGAACCAATTAGCAAACCGGACCTGGGACGTCCTGTAAACAGCAGGAAGGAAACACCCAAGTTAACCTTAGCGGTGGGAAAACGTAGTAGGCGGATGTGTTGTTTACATACCTGCCTGTAACAAAAGACTGCTAGAAGCGTCCTTTCAGAAGACAGACACTGTTTGGGTTCGTAAGCTTTTATAGTTTGAAGCTACGAGACGCATAATAGCTGGCTTGCTGATCCTTCGTTACCATTATAAACAATTACGCATTTCTTCTGAAGAAAATATCTCATTCTCATGAAACATCTGAACTCATTGAAATAATCGAAATCTTGCCACCTGTATCGGGTGTCCCAATTTTGTTGTGTATAGAGATAGATAGAGGGAGTGTACGCAATGTCCCCAAAATGATTAGATTACGTTGTCAGATTGTGATATATTTTCAAATCCACAATTTTACTATATCGTTATGAATGTATATTATATTGAATGAAATATATTTATTTGAGTCATTCCCGATTAAATATGCAAATTTGAATATTTGCAATCGGATATTTTCCTAATTGTCGAATTTATAATAAGCAGAATATTTATTATTTTCTGTATCTATCTGCTGAAAGCCAAGGTTTGGCAACTTTTGCTCTCCTAGTGTCATCGGTTGTTTCACGTCGTTAGGCGCGCTTGAAGTTTGTTTTCTGAATTTCGGATATATGTAGGTATTCATCTCAATATATTTTAACTTAATATGAAATATTGATTCACTATGAGACATAAGAAGGGCGTTCTTTGTGGAGAAACTCGCGAATTGGGTGAAATATCGTATCACTGATATGTTTTCATTTCCGCGCGCTTCATGTCAAATTTGATAGTTCATGTTGGGGACAAAATTTGCTTACTGAAAATGACATATGCTCTCTCTATCTATGTTTATTACACTGAGGTAGTGTACCATAGCCAATGACGTATCAAAATGGGATAATAAGTCTTTGATCATACCCATTGGCAGAGTTTTTAAGATTTATTCATTTCTATGAAGAACTGATACAGATAGCCTTAGAAAAAAACATAAAAGAAGATGATTCCTAAATTCCCTTTCACACGATCCTTTCTGTTCTATCGATATTACAAACGAGTTCTGTCTTTACACTACGGAATTTCCCAAGAACAAGAAAGTGATGTATACAGTATTTGTTTCAGAAGCCGTAGAATTATGGCTATGGCACGAAATTAATAATAGCACTAATTCAACCTCTTCACCGTCAACAAAAGAAAACATATTATCGAGGTTTTAATTAAAATTTCCCTCCTCCCTCTCTTCGTTCTCCCAAAACTGGCATGAGATGCCGCTTTCCAGATTATAATTCTGGGTAAAGTTGATGCTCTGTCATTATGCACATGTCACTGGATGACTTGATCCTATTAATTGCGCCCCTTTCATTCTCTTCTTCTTCCGCGATTGCAGCCATTCCTAACCAGCCATTAGTGCGTCTTGGATGAGAAACGAGAAATATTAAGGTATTCGCCTAGAGACCGCTTCTAATTTTCCGAATTGTTTTAGAATTGTAATGATCTTTTGTCTACCTAATGGTCGGAAATGAAATCAAATCCCCGGACTAGCCATTTGCGCTTATTTGCGAGTTATTATTACTTTCAGAGTACTCTGGTGGAGATATTTCATCCAATTATTTTTGTATTATCAGAAAAATTACGAAATATCTAATGTAACACAATTTTTTTTATAGTTTTCAACCTCAACTATCGTGCGTTGCTACATAGGCGTACAACTTTGCTTCCGCCGTTTTTTCCGAAATTCGAGGCTTTATCGTAAAAAACTGGTTATACATTTATGACTCAAAGTTTTGTCCATCGCTGGCCACTACTTTCTCCCATCTTTCGGGGAGCGTACGAATCCCGCGTTGAAAAAACTGATCATCATTTGAGGCGATCCACGAATCGATCCAATATTTCACTTCTTCATGAGATCGGAAGTGCTGATCAGCCAGGCCGTGTGTCATTGATCGAAACAAATGATAGTCCGAGGGAGCATCGTCTGGAGAATACGACGATTCGGGTAGGACTTCCCATTTCAACGTTTCCAAGTATGTATCAACCACTTTCGCAACATGGGGTCGAACATTGCATGTCTATCTTTGCGGACGTTTGTCTTTCAATGCTCGGCTCGAACGCATTAATAGCGTTCGATAACGATCGCCTGTGATTATTTCAGTCGGTTTTAACAACTCATAATACACTATGCCGAGCTGGTCCCACCAAATACTGAGCATGACCTTGGAACCGTGAATATTCGGTTTGACAGTCGATGTGGAAGCATGCCCGTCTCCAGTCACAATGCGATGCAGAAATCCCTTCCATCTTTGCCTTGCAAGCAGCTGTTCACAAGCAAACAAACGCCGTTCAACATCTCTCGGCTTCAACTCGTACGGCACCCAATTTTCTTGTTCCTGAATCATTCATATGACTTCCAGGCGTTTTTAAATGGCTTGTTGCATCACTCCCAATGATCCTGCCAATTCTTGTTGCGTTTGACTCGAGTCTTGATCAAGTAATGCCTCCAATTCTGCATCTTCAAAAACCTTCCCCATGCCATGCTGGTCTTCGACGTCAAAATCAGCGTTCTTGAAGCGCTTAAACCACTCTCGGCACGTTCTTTCACTTATAGCGGTCTCACCATAAGTATTTGAGAGCATTCGATGAGCCTCAGCCGCAGATTTCTCCTTAGTAAAGCAGAAAATTAAAACCTCCCGCAAATGACGAGAATTCGGCACGTAAGCTGACATGTTTAATCGAGAATAACTTTAAGATGCAGACAGAAATTGACTTATATTTCGATGTTTGGTTTGGCAATTCAACATGAATAGAATCACGTTGGCATTACTGTTCAAGATAGCGAGCGATTTAACAGCTGTCAAGTGATTTATTCTCAGTTCGGTTTGGCAATTCATCATGAATAGACTCAGGCCTGAACAACGCTTGCAAATAGTGCATTTTTATTTCGAAAATAATGGTTCTGTGCGGAATACGTATCGCGCACTACGTCCATTTTATTTTGTTTAGCGATGAAGCGCACTTCTGGTTGAATGGCTACATCAACAAACAAAACTGCCACATTTGGAGTGAAGCTAATCCTCAAGTGTATGTCGAAACACCGTTACATCCAGAAAAACTGACTCTTTGGTGCGCTTTATGGGCTGGTGGAATCATTGGTCCGTACTTCTTCAAAAACGATGATGGCCAGAACGTTACAGTCAATGGTGATCGGTATAGAGCCATGATTACTAATTTTTTCGTTCCTGAATTGAACAACCATGATGTCCAGGAGCTGTGGTTCCAACAAGACGGTGCAACATGTCACACAGCTCGTGCCACAATCGATTTATTGAAAGACACGTTTGGTGACCGCCTAATTTCACGTTTTGGACCTGTGAATTGGCCTCCAAGATCTTGTGATTTAACACCGCTAGACTACTTTCCGTGGGGCTATGTAAAGTCATTGGTCTATGCGGATAAGCCACAAACCCTTGACCATTTGGAAGACAACATTCGCCGTGTTATTGCCGATATACGGCGACAAATGTTGGAAAAAGTCATCGAAAATTGGACGTCCAGATTGGACTACATCCGAGCCAGCCGTGGCGGTCGTATGCCAGAAATCATATTTAAAATGTAATGCCACAAGATCATCTTGCGGATAAAATTCATGTCAATCGAATAATCCATCGTTGTTTTATTGCAATTCAAAGTTCTATAGCTCTAAAAAAAACACCCTTTATAAGTCACTGGTTAGGCACTAACTAATTGACATAGTTGCGGAATTAGTGCAATCAAAATGTGGAAATTCTCAAGAAACACTCAATATTATTTACTGAAAATTAAGCTCTCCCATTCTATTCCACACCGTCACGTATACGTATCCGAAATGTCTCAACACAATCCTTCAATACCGGAGTTGGAATTCCTCGTTCCCGTGATCCCTTTTATCCTATTCCTCAACACAATTCTGGACGAATAAAAACCTGGCACCTCAACGCATCATTGGGGTAATTTAGGTACAGGTTAAAAGCACCCTCTCGGAGCCCTTTTTGCGATCACCGATATCCCTGGGGAGACCGCAAAGTGAACCCTTGGTCGAGAAGATAAAAAAGCGGACCAGAGGCGTAGATTTTTTTTTCGGCTTCGAGAATCTGTAAACAAGCTGGACAAAGAGTAATGCCACAATTATTTGTGGATGTGGCCTTTCACTCGAGATTGATCTCAATTGATTAGATTTGACCAGTGGCGTAGCGACTCTGATTGGAGTAGTCACTACAGAGCGATCCGACAATTGATTTTATATGTTTTTAACTCGCTTTGCTCGCCGAAGGGTGTTGCCCAAAACACCTCCAGAGTTTTTTGATCAGCTCTAGTTTTCGAGATACAGGTTAATTGATCTTGAACTTGATTCTTATTTTACCCAAAAATCTAGAAATGGATATATCTTCAACGACCAAAATAAAAATTCTCTACACAAAATTAGAATCTAATTTGCCAAATATATACTAGAATCAACTTTTTTATAGAGGGTGTTTTTTTTTAGAGCTATAGAACTTTAAATTGCAATGAAACAACGGTGGATTATTCGATTGACATGAATTTTATTTATCCGCAAGATAATCTTGTGCCATTACATTTTAAATATGATTTCTGGCATATGACCGCCACGGCTGGCTCGGATGTAGTCCAATCTGGACGTCCAATTTTCGATTACTTTTTCCAACATTTTGTGGCCGTAACACGGCGAATGTTGTCTTCCAAATAGTCAAAGGTTTGTGGCTTATCCGCTTAGACCAATGACTTTACATAGCCCACAGAAAATAGTCTAGCGGTGTAAAATCACAAGATCTTGGAGGCCAATTCACAGGTCCAAAACGTGAAATTAGGCGGTCACCAAACGTGTCTTTCATTAAATCGATTGAGGCACGAGCTGTGTGACATGTTGCGCCGTCTTGTTGGAACCACAGCTCCTGGACATCATGGTTGTTCAATTCAGGAATGAAAAAGTCAGTAATCACGGCTCTATACCGATCACCATTGACTGTAACGTTTTGGCCATCATCGTTTTTGAAGAAGTACGAACCAATGATTCCACAAGCCCATAAAGCGCACCAAACAGTCAGTTTTTCTGGATGTAACGGTGTTTCGACATACACTTGAGGATTAGCTTCACTCCAAATGCGGCAGTTTTGTTTGTTGACGTAGCCATTCAACCAGAAGTGCGCTTCATCGCTAAACAAAATAAAATGGATGTAGTGCGCGATACGTATTCCGCACAGAACCATTATTTTCGAAATGAAATTGCACTATTTGCAAGCGTTGTTCAGGCGTGAGTCTATTCATGATGAATTGCTAAACCAAACTGAGAATAAATCACTTGACAGCTGTTAAATCGGTCGCCATCTTGAACAGTAATGCTAACTTAAAGTTTAATACCTCGAAAAAAACACTCGTTACTAGGTTAGGCAGCCTTGCTCAATACTATGCTCTAAACTACTTATTTAATGTTTTGATTTGCCTATGACCCTGCCCTTCCATACACACTAATTTTAAAGCCAGGAACATCGTTCCTTGATTCTTCCCGATTGAGTATATTATTGAGTTTTTGTAAGTGGAGTTGTGCCATCGGTTTATATAAATTTCCATCGTTTTATTGTATAGTATCAAAACTCTGAACCAAAACTATGACATCCAAAATCAAACGTAGCTATGTAAATCATCCCAATATGTAATTCATTGATAAAATCGTCTAAATCTTTTTTTCTGACACTGTATATACGAAAATAATTTAAAATTTTGTTTCTGATTACCCTATACACATCACGAAAAAATAAAATTCAAAAAATCTTCATTTACTCCCTTCAAATGAGATCCAGGTCTGTGGTGGACCACCCGGTATATAATCATAAATCGAGATGGGAATTTTTTCGAGTACAAAAGCTCCTAGGTCTTTTCGATACCACCCAGAAGCTCTTGTCAAGTTAATTCGAACACAGGAAGTTCAGAACCGTCCCTGTCGTTCCTATAATTCGCCCATGGGTTGGAGGTTAGGTATCGCTCGAAGAGAATTTGCCGACACGATGTTGTGAAGGCAAGGATAAAACGATGAGCAACATGTGGCAAGCGCAGATTAAATTATCTAAAAACCTTCCTTTTATGTCACATCTTCGAGTCTCCGTAAGTTATATAGCCTTTTGTCACTTCCGTCCAAGGTTTCAACTAGTGAACAATTTTCATTCGATTTTCTTTGCTTAATGTAGGTACTGACAAACAATTGAATATAATTTCATATAATTTGATGATACACAGATTGTTCTATGACGAACTTCGACAGATATGGCTGCACTCATTAGGAACATTTTTTTCCTATGAACAAAAGTCCGATTCGTTTTCATTTAAAAGTTACAAGAATTCGAAAAAAATTTGTTTTTTTTTTAATCAGGAATATTTTTGAAATTTAAACATTGTATCAATCTTCCTCAACAATACCCAATAAAAATTTAAGAGAATATTGCTGCTGTAGCTGCTGCTGACTTGTTTCCAAGTCAAGTTCAAGTCAGGTAGTAGTTTTACAATCTCAAGTCAAGTATTTATTTATCAAGTACTTGAATCATATCAAACTACTTGATTTTTAGCATTTTTATTGTGTAACGTCACATCAATAAAAAAATGATGAAATGAGAAGTGTTACGTCCGATAGCTCAGTATTGTTTGAGAGAAAAATGGACTGTATATCTGCGTGCGTTTGTAGTTGGATAGTTGGAGCGACAGCGAAATATTTGATAATAATGCAAATAATAATTGCGGTCAACAATGATGACTTACCAAATGGGGCTTCAGGTTGAAGAACAAATGGTCTCTGGTACAAATCCCAGCTCTTCACAGGGCCCTTGGTGCGGGTTATCAGCTCCAACTTTCTGGGTTTAAAGCGGTGTAGAAAAAACACTAACAAAGGCGTAGGCGAAAAGACAAAGCGATGAATAAAGCGGGTATTTCAAAAGCGTTAAAAAATCAAGAAAAAAAATGCGAAAAGTCAATTAATATTTAGAAAAATCAAGCACAATTTTTGGGCGAACTAGCGAAGTCAATCATTCAAAACTATATTATTCATATGTCTCTTGCGTTCTGGGCAGAGCCATCAGTGTTGACATCGTTTACGCGCAATCCTATGATACTTCGCGGTCGCTCGAACTTCATAACTGTTTCTTGCACAAACAAGAAGGAACCTTGCAAAAAACACTTTCATTTATTAAACTTCTTGTATAAAAACGACCGTAAATAACAACTCTTTTGAAAAAGAAACATAAATTAAATCACTATAAATCATAACAAAATAAAAAATACTGAAAAAACAAAGTTTCTTAATATTGAGAAACCACCAGGCTTTATTTGATTTCATAATTTTCCATCCAGGATCTAAGACACATGAGGCATCTTATAGATTTGTCGCCTAAACTATTGCAGGTTTTTGTAACTGTAAGAGCATCTCTGGAAAACTGTCTTTCAACAGGAGCTGAAGAAGCTGGCGTTAAAAAATCCTTGGCCATTTTTGCCAAGTTTGGAAAGATATTTCTAAAACTAGCAAAATCTACCAATATATTTTATAGAAATGTGAGAAAACTACTAATAAAGTCACACTGGCTAATGCTTCAGTCTCTCGGTGCTCGAGGAATCCCCTTATTTAGTCTAAGCGTGCACGAGATTGCAGAAATATATGCCGTGCGACGCGTGCATATCAAGCATATCAAGCTCAAGTAATATCAACAAGCTTGATATTGAGGCAAGCAATAAATATCTAAAGTCATACCAAGCTCAAGTAACGGGTGTTTTTTTTTCGAGGTATATAACTTTAAGTTGGCATTACTGTTCAAGATGGCGACCGATTTAACAGCTGTCAAGTGATTTATTCTCAGTTGAATCATGAATAGACTCACGCCTGAACAACGCTTGTAAATAGTGCAATTTTATTTCGAAAATAATGGTTCCGTGCGGAATACGTATCGCGCACTACGTCCATTTTATTTTGTTTAGCGATGAAGCGCACTTCTGGTTGAATGGCTACGTCAACAAACAAAACTGCCGCATTTGGAGTGAAGCTAATCCTCAAGTGTATGTCGAAACACCGTTACATCCAGAAAAACTTACTATTTGGTGCGCTTTATGGGCTGGTGGAATCATTGGTCCGTACTTCTTCAAAAACGATGATGGCAAGAACGTTACAGTCAATGGTGATCGGTATAAAGCCATGATTACTAACTTTTTCATTCCTGAATTGTACATCCATGATGTCCAGGAGCTGTGGTTCCAACAAGACGGCGCAACATGTCACACAGCTCGTGCCACAATCGATTTATTGAAAGACACGTTTGGTGACCGCCTAATTTCACGTTTTGGACCTGTAAATTGGCCTCCAATATCTTGTGATTTAACACCGCTAGACTACTTTCTGTGGAGCTATGTGAAGTCATTGGTCTATGCGGATAAGCCACAAACCCTTGACCATTTGGAAGACAACATTCGTCGTGTTATTGCCGATATACGGCCACAAATGTTGGAAAAAGTAATCGAAAATTGGACGTCCAGATTGGACTACATCCGAGCCAGCCGTGGCGGTCATATGCCAGAAATCATATTTAAAATGTAATGCCACAAGATTATCTTGCGGATAAATAAAATTCATGTCAATCGAATAATCCATCGTTGTTTCATTGCAGTTTAAAGTTCTATAGCTCTAAAAAAAAACACCCTTTATATGTAATTTTTCACGAGCTTGATTTTCAAGTCAAGTTGTTGGTTAAAATGTCAAGCTACTTGGCCTGATGAACCCCTTATTACATCGTAATTTGTATGGCTTTTTTCGTCAAACTAGCGCCCAAAAACCTCCAGACAATCAAAAAAATCGAAAATTAAGGACCAAATTGCGTTACAATATGAACTCAACTGACGCCGTTACGTTGATCTGACAC
This sequence comes from Harmonia axyridis, assembly GCF_914767665.1. Lineage (NCBI taxonomy): Eukaryota > Metazoa > Arthropoda > Insecta > Coleoptera > Coccinellidae > Harmonia > Harmonia axyridis. The sequence goes on from NC_059507.1 coordinate 6,266,882, forward strand.
ATCTCCAACATTCAATGTAACGGATAAATACGTAATAATATTACCTCGAATCAGGGGGAATCAGGGCCCAATAAAATAAATCACCGTTAAATTTTCATTGGCCAATGCCATGTTCGATTAATTCACCGTGAAATTTAGTAGTTGGTCGAAAGTTAGGCACTTTCAATCGCAGGTTGCCGTGGAAATTGGATCTGAGGGATCGGCGAATTGGACATTTGTTTCATCTGTTGTGAGTGCACAATGGAAAATGTTGATTGAAATACGAGGAAGAACTATATAAGGTTTCAATCAGTTTCAGATGAATCCTGCGGTGTTTTGATTCGATATCAAAACGGGTATCTCGAGATTTCGAGAGTTGATTATGAATCTAGAATGTCAGGACAAAACACGAAACCAACACTTCTAGGAAAGTAGGAAATGTCTTCCGTTCAATTAAAACTGTGAATCTCATCTGCAAACATCTGTTATGAATGAATATTTTCCGAAAAATGAGGTAAATTTTAAGAAAAAAAGTCATATAAACTTTGTTTTTGAGATACAGGGTGTTTCTTGTAGTAGGGTAAATGGTTAATAAGTACCAAAACTGATAATTAATTTTTTCATCACTGCCTACTAACTGGATCTAATTCGAGGTCGAAATTTTAGAAAAAATTGAATTTCCATCCAAAAATTGTTTCATCTCCTAAATTATTCGCCACAGACCCATCAAATAAAAACGTTTTTTGAACATCGGGTTCTGATCTGAAACATTGTGAGGTTTCAAGGGCGTCGTAGCCTACGTCCAAAAGAAGGTCCAGTCTCGGGAATTTCATCCATTTTTTTTTTCGAAAATTTCAGAAATAATGCACTAATCGCCAAACTGCACGCATTTTCGTGATCTAAATACATAGTCGAATCAATCACTAAAATGGTACAATAGTCCCATGAAGGAAGTTTTAACTTTTTTTCAATTTTTATGGGAAATTTTACGAAAATTTTTGGACAAAAATTTTTCAGGTGAGATCGACATTCGGTTAATCAGGGATAGTCAATTTTGGCACCGCTCACCACTTTTGCGTAGACCTCACAGTTTTGAGGAAATGCGAACTCGAAATTAGGGAAAAAATTGAATTTCCATCTAAAAATCGTTATATCTCCTAAATTATTCGCCACGGACCCCTCAAATAAAAACGTTTTTTGAACATCTGGTTCTGATCTAAACCATAGTGAGGTTTCAACGGCGTAGCTTACGTCCAGGAGAATTTGCAGCCTCGAGAATTTCATCCATTTTTTTTCTAAAATTTCAGATTTTTACCTAAAATTTATGAAACCATGTACTAATCGCCAAACTGGAAGCATTTTCGTGATCTACATATGTCGAATCATTCAATAAAATGATACAATAGTCCCATGAAGGAACTTTTAATTTTTTTTCAAATTTCTAAGGGTTAGGTATGAAAAATTTAACAAAAATTTTTCAGGTGAGATCGAAATTCCGCTAATCAGGGATCGTGAATTCTGGCAACGCTCATCGATTTTACGTAGACCTCACAGTTTTGAGGAAATTCGAACTCGAAATTTGGGAAAAAATTGAATTTCCATCCAAAAATCGTTATATCTCCTAAATTATTCGTCACAGACCCCTCAAATAAAAACGTTTTTTGAACATTAGGTTCTGATCTGAAACATAGTGAGGTTTCAAGGGCGTAGCTTATGTCCAGGGAAAGTTGCGGCCTCGGGAATTTCATCCATTTTTTTTTCAAAAATTTCAGATTTTTACTTATAATTTCTCGAATAATATAAATACCTTATCTTCATCAGCATAAGTGAAATGGTCTTCGGTTTGGGATTGTGTTTTGCATGATTGGATTCCCTATGATCAAGTAATACTTCCAATTCTGTATATTCGAAGACCTTCTCTCTTCCACCGCCATGCTGGTCTTCGACGTCAAAATCACCATTATTGAAGCTAAGAAAACCACTATCGCCACGTTCTTTCACTAATAGCGGCCTCACCATAGGAATTCGAGAGCATTCCATGAGCCTCAGCTACAGATTTCTTCATATTAAAGCAGAAAATTTAAACCCCCCGCAAATGACTAGGATTTGGCTCGTAAGCTGACATGTTTAATCGAGAATAACTTCACGATACAGACACATATCGGCTTATATTTCGATGGTGTTTTGTTTACAAATATCCAAGCTTTTTGTACACCAGTTGTACACCTAATAATAGTCGACTGTCATAATCTTGGGACATTACCTCTCAGATAACAATAGTTTTCGAAATATAGGAAAAAAATCTGGAAAAAGTGTAATATGCGTAGTGATTATTATACTCAATATCAATGAATGAAAATGAATAAGACATTTGACTATACCTACATTTCAAAATTGTGAAATTGTATTGAGTAACTTATTTTATCTACTCCTATTGAATTATATATTCATTATTCAACTGCTTTTGAGCAATTAATAGTATCTATTAACAAACAGCGTGAGTTATAATTACTCACTACTATAACTCACTATAATAAATCGGAAAATATGGATCTGTGCTTCTTACTTCTCTGCTTCTATTCGATTGACCGAAAGGGAACATTCCATATTCCAAATATAAAGGAGTTTGAAAATATTTTCAAGATTGGTGTAGCAGTAAGATCATTAAGTCATCGTTTACAGGGAATTTTTTTTGGTATATTTTAATGCATTTTTATAAACAACTATTACGGTTTTTCAATAAAGTTCTTTGTCTGTAATCTGTACTGGATTCGAGCTAGCCGAAGCTAGTTCGATTGTGATTGGTGACATTAAGTTTCCATCTTTCTTGTACTCGAGATCGAGCACATATGTTTATTTCCCGTTCCTTCTGTCTATATTCTAAGTCTGTATTTTTTTCTTAGTATTTATTCATATAGTCGTAGATAAAGTATAGTATTCAACTTGCGGTAATGGTCATAACTCACTTGATGAATTACAGCACTCGCCTGCGGCTCGTGCTGCAAACTTCATCTGCGTGAGTAATGACCTACATTACCGCTCGTTGAATAATATACTATATTTTCTTTTATAAATATTGAAATTATGTTCCACCAAGTGATAACCGAAAAATCAATTCCGAATATTATATTCGTTATTCCTATTCTCAATATTTTAAGCATATACCGTTTTCACATGTTCGAAGTAGAAGAATGTGGGGATACATTGTGCATCACCTGAATTTTGGAAAACTCGTCACAGGATGCTCCAAATATTGTGTCAAAATATGTGAACAGAATTTTTTTTATGATTGTGTTGGATTCCGCGAACGAAAAAACCGTTAGTAAACTTGGGACACCCTCTATATCCTCTTCTAGTGGGGGGGATATCTCCCATTCCACATAGGGGGAAATTTCGAACTCATGGAATATTTACAAACGGTATAAAATGCCAAATGGTTGGTGTCTGAAGTTGAAAAATATGAGAAAAGTCCTCGCCCACGATACGTTCTATCCGTCTCCCTTCTGATTACGCTATTAATCACGCCGTGTCGTTCTCCTGTCCCGAATCCGCCGGGAAATTCGAAATTTACCATGCAGTCCCGGCGATATTTCAAAGTCCGCTCACTTGCCGGCGTTCCGGCCGACTTTGCCATTCATTCGATTCGTCTAAACAGGTCGGCTATTGTTATCTGACTGATATGTTCACAAACGCACTAGGGGATCGGTAGGTCGAATGTTCGAAACTAGAAGAAATCGGATTTTTTTCAAAAAGAATTATTTACGAGTACTAATTGCACAATCCGGCAACACTGTAGGGAGGACCTTCATACGATAGTTGACTAAATTCAAGTTGTGAAGTTTAAATGTATTTATCTACTCCTATTGAATAATAAACTCATTATTCAACTGCTTTTGAGCAATTAATAGTATCTATTAACAAACAGCGTGATTTATAATAACTCACTACTATAACTCACTATTATAAATCGGAAAATTTGGATCTGTGCTTCTATACTTCTCTGCTTCTATTCGATTGGCCGAAAAGGAACATTCCATTATTGTTATTGAGGGGAGGAATGTCCGAGGGAATGTCACTTTTGACGTTTTCAAATTAAGTTGATATCTAATTATTGTGAATGTTTTGCTGAAAACGATTAATTCAGATAGTGACGATGAAATATTATAAAGGTATACAATTCCAAAAGACAAACAGCTAATGTTACCATACAGAATTAATTGCCCGAAAAAATATAAAGAAGTTTGAAAAAATTTTCAAGATTGGTGTAGCAGTAAGGTAATCGTTTACAGGGAATATTTTTTGGTATATTTTAATGCATTTTTATAGGCAATTATTAAGGTTTTTCAATAAATTTCTATGTCTATACTCTGTACTGGATTCGAGCTAGCCGAAGCTAGTTCGATTGTGATTGGTAGCACTAAGTTTCCATCTCTCTTGTACGGGATCGAGCACATTATGTTTATTTCCCGTTCCTTCTGTCTTTATTCTAAGTCTGTATTTTTTTCTTAGTATTTATTGATATAGTCGTAGATAAAGTATAGTATTCAACTTGCGATAATGGTCATAACTCACTTGATGAATTACAGCACTCGCCTGCGGCTCGTGCTGCAAACATCATCTGCGTGAGTTATGACCTACATTGCCGCTCGTTGAATAATATACTATTTTCTCCATTTCAGTATCGTAATGAGTTCATTACATTTCTAAAAAAAAGTGCTGAAATGAACTCATTACAGCATCAATTTCAGTTATATTTTTCGCTTTGTGGTTGTCTATACTGACTTCCAATCCTATCAAATTTCAACAAACGTCAATAATTGTCAATATAATATAATTTGGATATAGTGAAATGATTTGCAACATTATTCGCAATTTCTCTTAATTCTGGTGGTGTTAAATCGATTTCGTCACTCATAATTCACGAATTTAATGCGTAATTGTAAATTATTTCAAAATTCAAAACGTACGATTCATATTCAAATTCCATAATCTGTCAATTTCCGTAACGCCAACTGCCAAGATACAATACAAAAGTCACTACAATGTATATTCCTAATTTTTCATTGAATTTCGACAATATTTCACAAAACTTGCAAAGACGAATCTTTCTATAGAAAATGCATTGACAAGTTAGAGCAGCGTTGGAGTACAAGTATCACACTTTAACGAATAAAGTCGAATTTTCAAGAAAAAATGAGTTTTCAGTTTTACCTGGATAGCTAGGTATGAAACTCAATATCCTCTTGCATATCACCAATATATTCACTTTTAGTTTCAGTTATTTCTGAAAAAGAAAATAAATGTTTGAATAGATACGTCTCATATAACATTAGAGATATTACTTACCAATTTTCAATTCAGATTTAGGAGGTACATTTTCTTCCAAGTTTCTTCGAATTAACTCACAAACATGTCAGCCCGTGAAGGCGTGGCTTATGTGGATTCTATGATCCAATTCAATAAGACGTGAAAATTATTTTTGTTCTTCAAATTTTGTAAGTGAAAACTAATTACACGAAATATTTATTATAAGAAATTGAGGATTTCCACATGCTTTATTGATGGATTCTTCGAGCATATTTTCCATCATGCTCAAACTAGAGCTTTGTCATCTATGTTGCATTCCTCCTCGCGATCTGCCATCGATTGTTTTGTGAGTTCATAGATATTTCTAGGGCGTTAGAATAATACTCTTTGTGGAGAAACTTGTGAACTGGGTCAAATATATTATTACAGATTGGTCTTTGAAATATGTTTTGATACCGCTCGATCTGTCATATTTGTTGTGGACAACATTAGCCTACTGAAAATTACGTATACCTACCTACTTCACATATCATCTCTATATATTACTCTGATGATCCAATACTTAAGAGATAACTAGTAAATCAACTTTCTTTCAGAATGAAAAAAAATGAACCCAGTACTTCAGATCATCCACCGGACTCAGGGGGGTCAACGTTACAGAGAAACAACACAATCGATGAACATTCCCTAAACCACTTCAGAATTGGTATATATGGTTGGAGGAAAAGATGTCTGTACGTACTCATATTGGTGCTTCTACTGATGGTCATCATCAACTTAGCTTTGACACTATGGATGTTGAAAGTCATGGAATTTTCAGCAGTAAGTAACTATACTCCTATAGTTCATTAATTTTAGCAATGGAATGAAAATTGGATAAGAAAAAACAATTCTTATTACGTGTGAAAAGAATCAGAATAAGTTCATGGGTAAGATAGCAAAGGATTGACAACACAAACATTGGAATTCACCCGGTTTATTCAGCTAATAATTGATAAATAATATAATTTTTGCTTTCAAATCTACCGATAAAAGTGGAAGTTTTTTGACCACTTTAAGATGGAAAATATTTTTGGTCTCTGATTTCAAAAATTCCACCCGCAAATTGCATTTCATACTATCCTTGACAACTTTTCGTTTCTGTCTGTATGTGTGTTCACACATCCTTGTACAAACTTCAACTTCTAAAATTGTTATTTGATTTTAATGAAATTTGGGATCTAGTTTGCAAACTTATATAGAAACTGAATCTTTATAATAATTTGGATTTTTCTGAGGATTGCTAGAGAATTTTCTTCTCGAAATCGGTAGTACACTCACAAAGTGTAGTACTGGACCAAAGTTTTTAAAGGGTGTTTTTTTTAGAGCTATAGAACATTAAATTGCAATAAAACAACGATGGATTATTCAATTGACATGAATTTTATTTATCCGCAAGATAATCTTGTGGCATTACATTTTAAATATGATTTCTGGCATATGACCGCCACAGCTGGCTCGGATGTAGTCCAATCTGGACGTCCAATTTTCGATGACTTTTTCCAACATTTGTGGCCGTATATCGGCAATAACACGGTGAATGTTGTCTTCCTAATGGTCAAGGGTTTGTGGCTTATCCGCATAGACCAATGACTTTACATAGCCCCACAGAAAGTAGTCTAGCGGTGTTAAATCACAAGATCTTAGAGGCCGATTCACAGGTCCAAAACGTGAAATTAGGCGGTCACCAAACGTGTCTTTCAATAAATCGATTGTGGCACGAGCTGTGTGTTATGTTGCGCCGTCTTGTTGGAACCACAGCTCCTGGACATCATGGTTGTTCAATTCAGAAATGAAAAAATTAGTAATCATGGTTCTATACCGATCACCATTGACTGTAACGTTCTGGCCATCATCGTTTTTAAAGAAGTACGGACCAATGATTCCACCAGCCCATAAAGCGCACCAAACAATCAGTTTTTCTGGATGTAACGGTGTTTCGACATGCACTTGAGGATTAGCTTCACTCCAAATGCGGCAGTTTTGTTTGTTGACGTAGACATTCAACCAGAAGTGCGCTTCGCTAAACAAAATAAAATGGACGTAGTGCGCGATACGTATTCTGCACAGAACCATTATTTTCGAAATAAAATTGCACTATTTCCAAGCGTTGTTCAGGCGTGAGTCTATTCATGATAATTTAAAGTTATATACCTCGAAAAAAAACACCCTATACATTTTCCTAATCTACCAGTGATCCACCAAAAAAATTTTGAAGGGAAGATGCGACCATTGTTTCAGAAAAAATTTCACCTTGTATATTTGTATTCAAAATTATGAAAACTCCAAATTAGAATATCTATGCCGAATTCAAATTGAATATCTTTTGAAGGAAAGGTGCTATGAGAAAAAAAATTAAACTTTTTAACACCCTGTATCTCGAAAACAAAGCTCTTGCAGGCCTATATTTATAGGACTTAAAATGATCCGAGGAATTTGTCATTCTCGTTTGTACCCCCAGTTTAGGAACATCCTGTATATGTGTTTACGTAGTTTTGTTTAAACCATCAGTAGTGATAGATGAGACATAAGAAATAGAAAAAGATTGTGGGATATTCTCATTTCTTCGAAATGGATTCGCGATTGTTAAAACTATTATCACCTCTTTTCGTGATTTTTCTGTTTCATCACGTTGTACTCGCAAAAAGAAAATTCTTCTGGATTTCACGCTGGATCTTTAAAAAAACGTCAGTTAATTACTTCAGTGAATGAAACTGAACTACACAGCGGCAAAATTTTAATGGGCGGAGAATTTGAATAAAAAAGAATCTCAAACAACTGTTGCTCCTCAATTAAACAGGTTTTAATATGGAAAATTAGAAAAACCCGTCTTCTCTTTGCCTTTGCGTTTCCAACAATGGGGAATCCTTATCTGAGGACCTCAGGTTATAATTACCAGGCGAAATTACATGAAATGCTTTTCTGAGAGATATTATTTCGCTAAATTGTTTTGTTTCACTTCTTGCAAATTTCTTGAAGAAATTATTTCTGTTAGTTACCTCATTATCCCCTCGATTTTATCTGGCGGACTGAGAAACTTGAAATATATACTGGGTGTCCCATAAGTGGCACGTCACAGTGACACCGGAGGTAGGTCAGCTAAAGAGGGACCTAACCAGCCTAACATGACCCCAGTAAAAGTTGCATGGTTTTCGAGTTATTACCAAATTACGTTTTTTAGTGAATTTTCACCTTTTTTAACATTGTCAGGGTCAGAATTCTGCTGGAAAGCTCTCGAAGCTTATTTTTTTTGTTGTAATGGAATCTTAAATAGTTATTTAAGATGACATGAGTATGATTCTGTCAAAAAGTTATGTGGATTTCCGTAAATTAATGGATAAATCTTGATTTCAATTGCTAGCAAAACGAGAACTTCGACTTTGGACACCTGCTGTGAAAAAAAAATCCTTGAAACAAAACGAGCAAGTAACATCAAAAAATTGGGCATTTTAGACAGATTTAGAAATGGTACAATACACGAATCTTATGCCCATAAAACTAGGTATTTTCATCATCTTACCGATGCCCTACTTAACTAAGTTGAAACTAGGAACCCCGCTATCAGGTAATTTTGCCGCTTGCTATGACATTACATTTGATACCGGGCTTTGTTATTATTTGTTAAAGTCACAATAGGGAAAAAGATGGATTAGGGGAAGCGAAAAAGGAATATTATTGAAAAAAAAGGTAAATTAATTAAAAACAGACTTAACTTTCGATTATTTATTTAATTCTTAAATCTAACTTACAGTAAATGTTCAAACTGTTTCCCTCGGACTCTAATGCATAAATGACACCGTTTTATAAAATTACGATTCAATTTTCTTAAACTAATTTCCGATATGGTCCGGGCTGCGTCGAATACGCGTTCACGCAATTCTTCCTCGCTTCTTATTGGTTTTGCATACACTTTGTCCTTTAAACATCCCCAATAAAAAAAATCCAGTGGATTCAAATCCGGGGATCGCGGTGGCCACAGTATGGGTCCTAATCGCAGAGGATGTGGTTCCAGCAAGATGGCTGCCCGGCACACTACGCTCGGCGGGTTCGCGAGCACCTCAGCAACACATTCCCCGACAGGTGAATTGGGCGATTAGGACCCATACTGTGGCCACCGCGATCCCCGGATTTGAATCCACTGGTTTTTTTTTATTGGGGATGTTTAAAGGACAAAGTGTATGCAAAACCAATAAGAAGCGAGGAAGAATTGCGTGAACGCGTATTCGACGCAGCCCGGACCATATCGGAAATTAGTTTAAGAAAATTGAATCGTAATTTTATAAAACGGTGTCATTTATGCATTAGAGTCCGAGGGAAACAGTTTGAACATTTACTGTAAGTTAGATTTAAGAATTAAATAAAAAATCGAAAGTTAAGTCTGTTTTTAATTAATTTACCTTTTTTTTCAATAATATTTCTTTTTCGCTTCCCCTAATCCATCTTTTTCCCTATTGTGACTTTAACAAATAATAACAAAGCCCGGTATCAAATGTAATGTCATAGCAAGCGGCAAAATTACCTGATAGCGGGGTTCCTAGTTTCAACTTAGTTAAGTAGGGCATCGGTAAGATGATGAAAATACCTAGTTTTATGGGCATAAGATTCGTGTATTGTACCATTTCTAAATCTGTTTAAAATGCCCAATTTTTTGATGTTACTTGCTCGTTTTGTTTCAAGGATTTTTTTTTCACAGCAGGTGTCCAAAGTCGAAGTTCTCGTTTTGCTAGCAATTGAAATCAAGATTTATCCATTAATTTACGGAAATCCACATAACTTTTTGACAGAATCATACTCATGTCATCTTAAATAACTATTTAAGATTACATTACAACAAAAAAAATAAGCTTCGAGAGCTTTCCAGCAGAATTCTGACCCTGACAATGTTAAAAAAGGTGAAAATTCACTAGAAAACGTAATTTGGTAATAACTCGAAAACCATGCAACTTTTACTGGGGTCATGTTAGGCTGGTTAGGTCCCTCTTTAGCTGACCTACCTCCGGTGTCACTGTGACGTGCCACTTATGGGACACCCTGTATACCTACTCAGAAATACAACTGCAAATTTAAGTTTTACGCTATTGTTTATTATTTTCTCTTTCGACGAGTATAATTTAGACACGTGGAGAAAAAATATAAAATATCACTGTAAAACATTTTTACCATTTATTTTAGCAATGGTATGACGTCAAGCATTTTCAATATATTTACAGTGGGCAACTCGGATACGTCATCCATGACGTCAACCATTGCTAATATACATACACTATAGTCATATAAAAGATCAAGTATATTTCAAAAGAAATCATTAACGATATCAGCCAAAGGTCAGCTAAGGCTACGGTTGCTGCACCATAGCCTTTTTATGAAATTGACATCACCAATTCGCACACTAGCAGCTGTATGTCCTCGATAACTGCACGATTCCATCTTTGAGGTCGTGAATCGATCATGGAGCATTGGCATAGTCCTTATCTTTCACGTTACCCCAAAGAAAAAAGTCTGAAGGTTTTAAATGATTAGATCTCGGTAGCCAATTGTGGACACCTCTTTGAGAAATAACAAGGCCAAGAATCTTTTCTTGCAAAATGGCGATTGTTTTGTTGCTTCTGTGGCACGTAGTTCCGTCTTGTTGAAAATAAACCTCCTCCACATCAATATCTTTGAAGTCTGGCTATAAAAAATCATTAATCATACTTCAGTAGAGTAATGGGGTTGAGTGAAGTAGCCTTGGCTAGACTTCGCACCTAGAATTTGCCAAATAAAGACTCAATTATTATTATTATTATCCATTCACCGCAATAGTTGCACCAGCCTCATTTTTGGAATAAGTAATGTCCAATCACACCACCAGCCCAAAAACAGCGAATAGTGACACGTTAAGGGTGGGGAGCCTTTTCAACAATCATTCTTAGATTTTCGGAGCCCCAAATGTGATAGATAATTCTGCTTATTGACATGGCTAGAGCCTCCGAGGTGAAAAGGGGTCTCATCATTGAATATGATTTTGCGATGAAAATTTTTATCATTTTGATGCATTTCAAGGATCCAAGCTGTCCAAATAGCTGTTCAAAATGAAACCTTTTACTTGGAATGAGGAGAGATATTATTTAATTAGAATGCAATTTTTTTTTTTTCAGGAAGGAATGGGTCATCTGAAAATAGTCAACGGTGGAATTAGATTAGAAGGAAGAGCATTTGTTCTTGATAGTTTATTAGCTAGTAGTATCAAATCAAGATATGGTCAACCGATAGTGATAGAATCCAGTATGAATTTGACTTTATCAACGAGGAATAAGGATGGCTATTTGGAGAATTTCATATTCTTAGGTGAGTATATCAGCAATAGGGAATACTAGTGGAATATTGTCACTATACTTTGTTATACAGGGTGTCCCGTAAAGACCACGTCAAACCGAGGGAGAATGTAGATCAAATGATAACCCACCTGCTATGACAAAATTCCTATAATAAAAGTCTTACCGTTCTCGAGATATTTTTTTTTTTTAAATAATGAATTTTTGACCCTTTTAATAGTTTTGTCCTCACGGTCGGTACAATTTTACATCTTTTTGGTTAATTTTTTCAGTAAAATATTGCTGAAGAATGATTTTAACGTTTACATTAAAAACATCCCCCGAACATTTTAAAGGGGAGCTATGAGAAATATTTTTATTGGAAATTTTGGTAGTGGGTTATTTTGTTCATGAAGTTTAGCCCATCGTAGTGGAAAAGAAATATACCGAGCTACTGCTGCACATTACATCAATAAATTGTCTATTTTATAGTGATTTCAAAGAGGTATCATACAAGTCATTTGTTATTCAAAGAAAAAAGATATGGCTGTTTTTATCCAAATGGGTACGTTTCTGACAAAATCAAGTTTGTCAATTCTGTTAAGAAATCTTCACATCTTGCATTACTTAGTAAACAATGGCAATTGTTTACGTGCGAAAATTTTACTCGCATAATTATTCACCTCAACGAAATTCAATTTTGCCGGCAAATTTTGCGAAAACATCATGCAGATCCAGATTTTTTTAATAAGATCATTAGAAGCGACGAGTCTTCCTGTACCAAAGATGGGTACATGAATCTCCACAATTTGCATGGCTGGAATATCATAAATCCACACGAGGTGAGAGAAGATAGATCACAATATCGATTCAAGATCAATTTATGAACTGGAATATTTAATGGTGCAATTTTTGGCCCGATCGAACTGCCGCCATCACTGAACGCAAACAATTATTTGGAATTTTCAACCAACCAGCTGCCCATTGTATTGGAAGATGTGCCACTGGCGCTGCGACGTAGTCTGTGGTTTCAACATGATGGATGCCTAACACATCACGGACTCGAAGTTACCGCTCATTTAAATAGAACTTATCCCCACCGGTGGATTGGAAGAGAAGGTGAAATTTTGTGGCCTCCTCGTTCACCTGACCTAAATCCTATGGACTTTTATTATTGGGGCTGCCTAAAAGACAAAGTATACGCAACACCCATGCGTGATGAAGCCGAATTGAGAGATCGCATTCGCAATTCGGCTTCATCACGTATGGGTGTTGGGTATACTTTGTCTTTTAGGCAGCCCCAATATTAAAAGTCCAGAGGATTTAGGTCTTCATGTACCCATCCTTGGTACAGGGAGGCTCTTCGCTCCAAATGATCTCATTGAAAAAATCTGGATCTGCATGATGTTTTCGCAAAATTGGCCGGCAAAATTGAATTTCGTTGAGGTGAATAATTATGCGAGTAATATTTTCGCACGTAAACAATTGCCATTGTTTACTAAGTCATGCAATATCGAAGATTTCTTAACAGAATTGACAAACTTGATTTTGTCAGAAACGTACCCATTTGGATAAAAACAGCCATATCTTTTTTCTTTGAATAACAAATGACTTGTGTGATACCTCTTTGAAATCACTATAAAATAGACAATTTATTGGTGTAATGTGCAGCAGTAGCTCGGTACATTTTTTTTCCACTACGATGGGCTATACTTCATGAACAAAATAATCCACTACCAAAATTTCCAATAAAAATATTTCTCATAGCCCCCCTTTAAAATGTTCGGAGGATGTTTTTAATGTTAACGTTAAAATCATTCTTCAGCAATATTTTACTGAAAAACTTAACCAAAAAGATGTAAAATTGTACCAACCGTAAGGACAAAACTATTGAAAAAAAAAAATATCTCGAAAACGGTAATACTTTTATAATGGGAATTTTGTCATAGCAGGTGAGTTATCCTTTGATCTACATTCTCCCTCGGTTTGACGTGGTCTTTACGGGTCACCCTGTATATTGAATAACTCAATGAAATTCTCAATCTTCCCAAATAGGTTGGAGCATGCTCTGATAAAACCACTTTTCAAAAAGGGTGATCCAAATGATCTTGACAATTATAGACCAATAAGTTTATTACCTGCTTTTTCCAGAATTTTTGAATTAGTGATGTGTTCAAGACTGCTCAGTTTTTTGAATGAGTGTAACCTTTTTCCCCAATGTCAGCATGGATATTTGCGAGGAAGATCGACTGATACTGCTATTTATCAGTTCATAAATGCAATTATAGATCATTTAGAAAACAAAAATTCAGCTTTGGGTCTTTTTGTAGATCTGAAAAAAGCTTATGATTGTGTGGATCACGATATTTTATTGCAGAAACTTGATAGGTATGGTGTTAGGGGTAAGGCTAATGATTGGATACGGTCGTTGCTCTGAGATAGGTGTCAACAGATTGTTGTTGATAATAAAGTTAAATCTGAAGTTTCCTTTATTGATATGGGTATAGCTCAGGGTAGTCTTGCCGGACCTATTCTGTTTATAATCTACATAAATGATTTGCCATTGTCATTGAATAAATATCTCTTCACTAATTACGTTGATGACACCAACATTTTATTACATGGAAATAGTTCCAATGAAATAATTGAACAAACAAATAATTGCTACAATGAGGTTGATAGTTGGTTTTCTATGAATAGGCTAGTGATAAATACTTCAAAATCAAGTTTGGTGTTCTTTCGTACTAAACAATCACAAACATCTACACCAAGCAGTATTACTCTTGAAAATAATATAATAGAACCTGTATCAAGTACAAAATTCCTTGGCATACAAATAGATGAATTTCTGGATTGGGAGATACATATAAATAAACTTTGTTTAAGATTAGCCAGTGTTGGTTATGGAATCAGGGTTGTTGCTCAGTATATGAATGAGGGTACTTTGGAAATTTTATATCATGCAAATTGTGAATCGATCATTAGATTTGGAATCATTTTCTGGGGTAGCAACTCTAGAGTCCAACCAATATTCATAGCTCAGAAAAGAATTATTAGAACTATATGCAAAATGAAGTACAGGGATTCATGCAGAGGTAAATTCAGAAATATGAATATAATGACGGTATATGCTTTGTATATTTATGAATGTTTGTTGTTTGTTTTTAAAAATAGAGATAAGTGTGATATGGGAGTTAGTCATAATTATAATACAAGAACTCAAGATTTATTATATCCTTATCATAGATTAACCGTGAGTGAAAAAGGTCCTTATTATAGGTGTATTAAAATATTCAATAGACTACCTAATTATATCAAATGCTGTGATAGTTTATATAGATTTAAGAAAATTGTTAAGAAAATGTTAATTCATTTGGAACTTTACAATTATGGGGATTATTTTGTTTCTGAAAACTTGTTGATTTAAGTTCTTTATTTTGACGTCATTTCATCTTTTATGTAGCTTTTGTTGTGTAAAACTTGAAATAAAGAAAATTATCTATCTATCTAATACAATCCCGCACCGAAATATCAACCCCGAAAATCAGCGATCGTCAATTCTGGCACCACTCACCGATTTTGCGTAGACCTCACAGTTTTGGGGAAATTCGAACTCGAAATTTGGGAAAAAATTGAATTTCCATCCAAAAATCGTCATATCCCCTAAATTATTCGTCACAGACCGCTCGAATAAAAACTTTTTTTGAACATCGGGTTCTCATCTGAAACAGAGTGAGGTTTCAAAGGCGTTTTCAAAGCCTCAGGAATTTCATCCATTTTTTTTGTTGAAAATTTCAGATTTTTGCCTATAATTTATGAAATAATGTACTGATCGATCAACTGTAAGCATTTTCGTAATCTACATAGTCGAATCAATCAATAAAATGATACAATATTCCCATGAAGGAACTTTTATTTTTTTTTAATTTTTCAAGGGTATGGAAAATTTTACGAATATTTTTGGTCAAAAATTTTTTTTCAGGTGAGATCGAAATTCGGCTCATCAGGAATCGGCAATGATGGCACCGCTCACCGAATCTTCGTAGAGCTCCCGGTTTTAAGGAAATTTGAACTCGAAATTTGGGAAAAAATTAAATTTGCCTCTAAAAATCGTTATATCTCCTGGAATATTCATCACAGACCCCTCAAATAAAAACGTTTTTCAAACTTCAAGTTCTGCTCTCAAACATAATGAGGTTTCAAGTGCGTAGCCCACGTCCAGAAGAAGTGGCAGCTTCGGGAAAATTATCAATTTTTTCTTTGAAAATTTCAGATTGTTGCCTATAATTTATGAAATAATGTACTGATCGCCCAACTGCAAGCATTTTCGTAATCTACATAGTCAAATCAATCAATAAAATGATACAATATTCCCATGAAGGAACTTTTATTTTTTTTTTTATTTTCTATTATATTAGGTATGGAAAATACTACGAAAATTTTTGGACCAAAAATTTTTCAGGTGAGATCGAAATTCAGCTAATCAGAGATCGTCAATTATGACACTGCTCACCGATCCTTCGTAGAGCTCCCGGTTTTGAGGAAATTTGAACTCGAAATTTGGGAAAAAATTGAATTTGCCTATAAAAATCGTTATATCTCCTAAATTATTCGTCAAAGACCCCTCAAATAAGAACGTTTTTTGAACATCGGGTTCTGATCTGAAACATGGTGAGGTTTAAAGGGCGTAGCTTATGTCCAGGAGAAGTTGCAGCCTCGGGAATTTCATCCATTTTTATATCGGCAATCACTTTCAAATTACAAGGCAAAACAGCTCCATTCGATGCTTCCCTTTACACTTCAGTTACCTAATTAGTTCAATCTATAGGTATCTAAATTTCGCGAATTTGAGCGAGTAAACCGTCTTTAAA
Source organism: Harmonia axyridis (assembly GCF_914767665.1). Taxonomy (NCBI): domain Eukaryota; kingdom Metazoa; phylum Arthropoda; class Insecta; order Coleoptera; family Coccinellidae; genus Harmonia; species Harmonia axyridis. Next base: position 6,283,371 of record NC_059507.1, read on the forward strand.
AGAGGTTCAATAAACTCTCCCCCGATTGAAATACATTATAATCTGAAGGATCTCGTTAAGAGACAAATTTGCTAGTTCTACAGTTCCTGCACTTGAAAAATTTAAAAACCTTTATACTGACCAAAATTGATTATAGAATTTTATAATAGAAAATAAATATTAGCGAAAAGAATAGCTGGTAGATATATGCTTTTTGTGATAATTTATAGAAGATTCTCTATTATTGTCAATACAGAATGATTCGTTGTGATAGGCACTAAAGTGTTTTTTCACATCAGCAATATTCAGCAACATTTTGTGGAAATTTCTACCAAAAACTGATCAAAAAGATGACATGACAATTATTACTGGGCACTTCCCAGCTTCCCAGGTTTTTCAATGGACTTTTAGGATATCTAAAATGAAAATCCAAATTACAAGATTAAAGCCTTACCGAGGCTCAGTTTTGAATGCCTTCAAATTAAAAACATAAATACCGTATTACTTCTTTCCTTACTGAAATAGTTTGTTTATATTTTATGGTCATTCGATTTCTCAAGAACTATTGGTCCACCCTGCATGTAATTTCTCTACTAATTCCGATTTTTTTCGTAGGAGACGATCGTTTCGAATGCCTAGCAAAAAGTTTCAAAATCATGGACGATCGAGGTGTCCTTTTATTCTCAGTAGATGACCAAGAGGTTTTAATTGGAGCAGACAGTTTGAGAGTTTCTGGAGAAGGAGGTACAAGCTTCACAGGCTCCTTGCAAACAACTCTTGTCAGAGCAGATTCGGATTTAAGGTAGGTATTTTTACAGGGTGTTTCAGTAAAAATTGTCTCCCATTTCTAGAATAAGAATAGAACCATAGATAAGTACAGTCTCTGATAAGTTGAGTTTGTTGAATAAAAAATTTACGTAACTCTATCTATACATACGAATGAAAAAAACATATGTGTTTCAAGATTATATCGAAACTGCTGGCAATATAGTAACCCAAAAAAAAATCGAAGTCGAGCCAGCTGACTTTATTTCTTGTATCAACTGAACCTTATAAGGATAGAGATGCAAATCCAGATGCAAAATAAGTCATAGCGTGCCGTAAGAGAGGCCCAAATATTATGCGCGCCGAGGAATGGATTAATGTTGATAGTCTTCAACACTTACAGCACCAATATTATCGGTCGAGCGATGCATTTCGATAATGTATGGGTCTTAAGAGATCAGTAACAGATCTAGTCTCTTCGAATTTTCACACTATTTTACAATGTATTCTCAGATGGACAATAATTAAGTGTTCACAATTTCAACATGTTCAGCAGTAGATAAACGATCCATATTGTACTACCCATTTATTGAAAACCAAATCATATTATTCTGAACTCATTTGGATTCAGGTAATAGTTTGAATATTTTTGAACTACTCAAATCAATCTAGTCCTACATTATATTCAAATTATTCTCATGAACTCATTTCTATCGATTCTAAGTAATTCAATTTTCTTCAGCTATAAAATAAATTCCGATTAAAAATACTTTCTGATAATATCATGCTTATCATTATCAAAAAATCACTACTAAATGGCCATGTGAACAAAACCTGTTCAATCCGTGCCTATACCTTTTTAGGTAGTTCATTAAATGTCCGAAAGAGGCAGCCTTGCTATGATAACATTTTCGTTAGTATCGATACTCCTTCCTAGGTGGTGCTGATGAACGTTAAATCGAATTAAAACAATTTTTTGCTTATATACAAAATAAAAATACCTACTCAATATATTTTTCTCTTTCAGATTAGAATCTCCTACTGGCTCTCTCCACGTCAAGGCACCCCAGGGGGTGAATATCGAATCAAGAGGAGGGAAAATCAACTTACTTTCATTCAACGATATAACTCTGAAATCAGAGGTGGGTTCAATCAATTTGGAATCAAGTTCGATCCTGATGCCAGCTCTGCCTACAGCAGTATCCACGACTAGGCCCACATCATCGAAAACCCATGAAATATACCAGCTTTGCGTGTGTGATAACGGAAAACTTTTTTTAGCCCATCCCCAACATATATGTGCTGCAAACAGTGACGACATTATATGTCGGTAAAAAAAATTGGTGAAAATTAAAACAATGGTGGATTTTAACAAATAATAACGATTTCGAATCAAAACAAAACGGAAAACATCAACTGTGATGAAGAAAATTCCTTCTTATATTTTCTTCTTAATTTTGTATTATTTTTTAATGAATCTCAATTTAATTCTATAAAAAAAAATCAAGACCTTGGGTTTTCTGAATTTTTTCTCTCATATACAATGTGAGTCTCTTTGACTTTAAGTACAAGATTCCTGAGGTCAAAAGGCACACTTTCCCTCTCTACCTACCTTATTTCTTATCTTCTCGGTTAAAAAGATACAGGCTGTTGAAAATCTATGAAAAAATGTTATTCTGAGTTAAATTTCGCAAATGGTCTTATCAGAGGAAATGATTTTCGAAATATAGTTTTTCATTGATGTGATGAATCTGCTCCGAACAAAAAATTTCATCCACATCTTCAAGTTTCTTCCTTATGACCATTACATTTCATAAAAAATATCAGGAATTCGAAGATCCCAACTCTTAAACTAAAGTGGAAGGCTCATTAATGAATATTTGACGATTGTGAAAAATAAAAGTATTCCACATATTTTCTCGTATAACGAATCATTTTCGAGTAATTTGTTCTTAAAATAAAATTATCTGTGAAATTCAAAAAATTGAGTACTTTGGCTAAATGCGACTCTGTTGAAAAAACGCACAGAAATGAATACTTGCTATGTTGTCACGTCCAAACTTCCATAGAGTAGGTGATAAACATAGATTATTACTCTGAGCAGATTTCAGAATTGAAGCCGACTTTGTTTAAAAAATAAGAATAAAATTATTTGAATAAACTCAACTCAACTACAATCTGAATTACTGAACTTTGGCGCAGCTCTGATAATATGAAGATAATTAATTAAAGTTAACATTCTGTTTTGAAGAAAGCAGATCATCTTTCGAAAACTATGTTCAAAATGGTACATTTATACTTGGAAAAACTTTAGTGTGCAGGTTTTTAGGGGTGTCATAGGTCATAGCTCATTATATGAGCTAGGAGGAATCGGAAAGAATGGTAATGGAAAAAAATTTTCCTTTTGGCCTCAAGAATCTGCTGTTAAAATATATCTACAAGTCAAAGACCCACCCTGTATATTGTGTTTTATTTCTATGAATTATAGATGAACTGTAGATAAATTGTTGTAAAACCATTCAAAATATATATTTTTTGAAAATAATATCCATTAAATCTCTTCCTTCTGTTTTTATAATAAAATAATTCTTCCAGAAAGAACATAAAGATTAAAGCAACAAAGATTGTCATTTAATCAATAATCTAATAATATAAACTATTACGTATATTATTAGATCATTGCAAATAACAATAACTGTCTTTAATGTCAAATATGAAACGTGATTTCAGTCTTCATTATGAATTATGAAAATCCATCAGACATTAGATGTAATTTGTAAATTATTGTAAATATATACATTTATAGATAGATATATTGTGTAAAATATAGACTGTTAAATATTACTGGTACAAACTTTTATTGCATTTTGTTGATTCCCTAAATAAATTATTGCCTTCAATGTCCAAGTGCATCTTTGAAGATTACTGTTGATCGAATTAATAATAAAGACATAAACTCATAATGGGTGTTTAACTGCGAAAGAAAAAGTAAATCAGAAAAAAAAAAAGATCTCTTTCCTATCTTTATCATTTACTCTATTGATACTTTCCATATATAAATTAAATCATTGATAAATAAACAAATATATAAAATAACATCATAATATTAACAGATCACAATTGTAGTAGTATATGTCTCCATATTTCACATTCCGTATCTTCTTCTGCCTGCAATAATTTTTTCAAAGTAACTGATCTTTTAGAAAAATTCAAACTACACAAAGGTCCAAGTACTGACACCAAAATATCATATGTAATATTTGGGAAAATTGAGGTAACTGAATTAGGCACCCACATTGTGTCTCCCTGATCTTCTATCTTATCCATCATGGAGCCAATAAATATAAGAAAATTACATATAGACACATGAAACTCTTCTGATGATTTACAAGCATTTAAAAGTAGATTATCATCCACTTTGAATAAAATTAACCAAAAATTTTCACTCAAAATACTTCTACAAAACATTTTATCTAAAACTTCTTTCAGTACAATTTCTCTGACCAAACTCTCCTCTTCAGAATCAGTTTCTGAAGCAATAATTCCAATAAGAGCATATAAAGATTGTTTAACTTTGTACTGTGACATCATATCTTGAATTAAAGCAACAAGTTCATTTGTTTTGCCTTTTTTATGTTCAATTACCCATTCATTCATAAGTATTTTGAATTGTAAGCTCTTAATATCTACAATCTTATTCTCAAAGATGAATTCTTCGATAGCTTTGTATGAAGCAGATTCCATAAGTAAATCGCACAAAAACTCTTCATAGCGATAGGAAGGCAACATTGAAGTATATATTCTTACAGCAACAGCAATTTTACTCAAAGAATATTCATTACTCAAAAACATTTTTTCCAATAAATAATTGCATGCTTTTTTTAAAATAGTGATGTCAAAGGTAGGGGACAATTTTTTGTCTGCCAACACAGTACGTATTAGACCATTTGACATCTCAGACTGACCTTTCTTTTCAATATGATCAAAGAATTTCTCTATAGCAAGAGCTAATTGAAAAGATTTTTTCAATTGTTCATTGTCTAATACTTTAAATGTGGAAGTTGAACTTTCATATAGTTTTACGTATTTTTCAATGAATGATCCCAAAGTTTTCATTTGACATGTTATTTTATACTCAGCACTATCATTCGTTGCTTTCATACTTGCGTTGATAATTATGTTTTCCTCTAGTTTCAACCTCAATAGAGAGTTATTGCAACGCACAAATAAGCGATCTTTTATTACAGGATCTCTTATTTTGACATGTACTCATGCGCATTGAGTCAGATATTAAGGATTGTTTAAATCTAAATACAGGCCTCCCTTACTTTATTTAAATACAGGCGACCAACTTTTATTTAAGGATCGTTTATTTTGACAGATATCTGTTTATGCCGAATATTTACCGTCGTTATTCAGCAAGAACTAACCTATAAATATTTGTAGCTGTTTAGGTAAACAAAGTAATGAAGTGAACTTTTTGAGAAATTTGCATTTTATTTCTTGATTTTGGGCATCTGTGGAAATTTCATTCGAGAAAAAAAAATGTGCTCTCAATAACAAATTTTTCGATTCTCAACGAAACATATTTAATTTGAACCACCTACTAAAAGAATTAAAAATAATACTGATAAATCCTGAATTTTATTAGAAATAAGAATTTCCCTATATGTATAATGTAGTATTGTTAAAGCATAGTATAAGGAATTCCTTATACTATGGTTAAAGAATGCTACTGCATACTGAATATTATTTTTTTATATTGAATATAAATAATTCATTCTGTAATATGGACACACCAATGGGATTGTTTTGAAAGAAAAATAATAAACTTGTTACCTAAGTACTTTTTCATATATTGAATCAACATAGCATAAAAAAAGCAAATCACAATGCAAAACCAAATTAATTATCAGTAATGTTATTATAACATTATACGTTACATACACTTTTTTCAAAATTATTGTAGGAAAAAGTACAAAAATACATAACATAATTCTGTTAAACAAAATAATCTTCCAATACTGGTGGTTTCACAAGAAAGAAATACTTGATTGACTTCCATTCGAACTTGATGATACTTCGTCAACAAATTTCTCTAATAGTTCCATCGATAAAACCCCAGTAGTTTGGTACAGCTCCTCCCATATTACGAATTGGTAGACTAAAAACGAATTAAGGTAATATAATATATAATAATTTAAGTTTAATTCAGCTAATAGCTTACCTGTACATATAGCTGATAACTATTTCTATAAAGCCACTTATGTGCATTCAAATTATCTTAGAAGTGTCCATGATTTTCCACAATGAAGATTGCAGTTATAAAAATGAACTTCGATAATGATTGCGATACTTGTAGTAAAAATTTTCCAAGTCAACTAGGTAGTCGATTTGTTTGAATTGGTTTTGATATATTTTCTACACCAACTGTATCTATTATGAAAAATCAATTCCTCAATAATGGTCCCAGCTAAAATTGCTAACGCTATTTGTTCTTTCATTTTCGATTTTGAACTTTTACCAAATGAATTATTTTATTTATCAGAATACAAAATAAAGGTGACAAATTATAAATATGTCAAATTTAAAGATCTGTCACTTTACTGACTTTCGTTAAAAGCACCTTGCAATAGTTCACTTTTAACGTCCACGATAGAGGATCCTTTATTACAGGATCCTTTAATAAAAGATCGCTTATTTGTGTGTTGCAATAACTCTCTAATGTCCTCTGAGAACAAGATAAAAATCAAATATTGAAATTTCAAATGATGATCTTAGCACATAACCCCAAAGAGCAATCTGGAATCTGCCTGACGTCCTACGTTTCCGTCAGGCAGAACTCAGGAACATAGATGTCTAGAAATACCATAGACAAATAAAGATTTCTCTATGAGAAATACTGATATGCCCCACAGAACAACCCTCTTTCAAAACAAAAATAGCGACTTTTATAGTGGTCAGCTTTATAGGAATTGAAGGGGATCGTCGTTAACTAATTTACTCAATGAACGTTTTCTATAGCGCTCACATGAAAATTCACTGTTGTTTTCAGAGAAATATGATCATTCCATTATATAGCGCCACCTACGGACGGAAAAGGAAGTATCGGCAATAATTTAATAATTATGAAAACTCATTTTGGAAACTACTGCGAAATACTTCTCTTTCCTATCGTATTTGGCTTTATACTATAATGAGAAATTCGATGTAAGCGCTGTAGGAACTCATGCGGAAATCAACTGATATTGTATGATCAATCTACTTTAAAAACAAAAGCTGGTCTTAGATTTTAGAATTTCCTAAGAATAAGTGTATGTGTATATTTCTAGACATTTGGATCACACAGTCAAAACATTTCTCATTAAACTCAAGCTGTCAAACAGAACTGAGTAGATGAGTCATAGAATTTAAAACAAACAAAAGATGAATCTGATGTCTAACTTCACTGAATGAATGCTGTGACTGTTTGGGTTGTAGGTGGGGAATTCCAGTGAGAGGAAAGTTTAGGTGTAAATCTTACATTTTCTAATATAAGGACTATAAAACTAAGGTTTTGAGTGCTATTGGCTTCGATTCCTAAAGATGATTGCCTAATCTTTTTATTTTAATCCATAATTCCCTGCTTGAAAAAATTTGGGTGTTGACTTGCATAGTTGTATTTTGATGTAGACAAAGTTTCAAACAAGTTTTTCAAAAGTACTAAAATTAACTATGGCTTGGAGATTCAAAGCGTCCAAATATAAGAATGCTGCCCCCATTGTACCAAAACCTGAAAATTATGTCCGGGATATATGTGTGGGGTCGTACCAAACTTACGGAAACAACATTGCTGCTTCAGCCAAATTTATGGCTTTCAATTGGGAACATACAGGTTCTAGTCTTGCAGTGCTTCCATTAAATGATTCTGGGCGTAAAACTAAACTGATGCCTCTATTACATGGACATTTAGATACAGTAACAGATCTTGATTTTTCACCTTTTCATGATGGGTTACTTGTGACTGGTTCCCAAGATTGTACTGTAAAATTTTGGTTAATACCTGAAGAAGGGTTACAAGAATCTTTAAGTGAACCTGAATGTATGTTTTCTCAAACTCAAAGAAGAATTGAAACTGTAGGATTTCATCCTACAGCTGAATGTTTGATTCATTGTTCTTCTTTCACAAATATCACACTTTGGGATTTATTATCTCAAAAAGAAATATTCTCAAATTCAGATGATCATACTGAAGTTATACAATCAGTGAGTTGGAAAAAAGATGGTACCTTACTTTCTACATCCTGCAAAGATAAACAAGTTCGTATCCTTGATCCAAGAAGTGAAAAATATTGTTTGAAAACAGCTAACAGTCATCAGAGTATTAAAGATTCTAGAATAATTTGGTTGGGTGACAGTAATAGAGTATTAACTACTGGATTTGATGCTCAACGTTTGCGTCAAATCATTATAAGAGATGTGCGAAATTTCAATCAAGTTGAAAAATCTGTTGAATTAGATTGTTCCACTGGTATTTTAATGCCACTTTATGATGCTGATACTGGCATGCTTTTCTTAGCAGGAAAAGGTAAGAATAATGAATCAAATTTCATGAACAAAAAACCTTTTATATATCAACTTGCTAGGAAAAAATTATCATTACTCCAGAAAATAAAGAATAATGATGCCTGAAGTAGAAATTGTACCTTTTATTTTCTTTCTTCAGCTTTGGCATTGTATTGAGTCATACAACATGTACTTCTCTTGAAATATTTGATTATAAAAATATGCTTTTCAAATGTTCTCTTCATTTTACATTTATTTCATATGTAAATTTATCTGAAGTGTTAGTAGAGAATAAGCAAAATAGCTTGATTTTCATTCGCCCACTAATTTTTAAATGATTTTTCTTGATTTCCGAAATAATCTTTTTTTATATATTTGGAGTGAAGTGTTGCTTATGTCAAAACTAAATAATATTCCACAAAATTTTATTTGATTGATTGAGAATAAAGATTTTCAAACTTAAAAAAACTGAAGAAAAATTTTAGAAATGAAATCTATTAAAATCACAGAAGAGATCTGACTTCAAAGTTAACTTCAAAATTTGTGGAATGTTTAGTTTATATCCTCTAATTAAACAATTTATTTAGGAGATACAACCATTGGGTATATGGAAGTAACAGATAAGGACCCATATTTAATAGAAGGAATAAGACATTCAGGGGAGCAGACAAAAGGAGCATGTCTTGTTCCAAAGAGAGCTCTAAATGTTATGCAGGGAGAAGTCAATCGTATACTTCAGTTAACTTCATCTTCAGTTATTCCTGTTACCTACCAAGTTCCTAGAAAAACCTATAGGTACTTTTTATTTAATTGAAAATAACATTCTAGAAATTTATAAATAATGCTTGTTTTTTGAATGTCAGGCAAACTATCAAATATCCAGATCTTCCAGTTTTAGATCTGATTGACTATCATAATATCATTCGATGTTGGTTATCAATACTTGAAATTTTGCAGAAAAATTTCCATTACTTATGCTTAATAGTTCTCTCTTCCACTTATAATTTATATTATAGGGACTTTCATGCAGATCTTTATCCTGATACTGTAGGATATAAGACAGAATTGAATGCAGAAAAATGGTTGAGAGGAGAAAATTTCATTTTACCAAAAATCAGTTTAAATCCTGCTGATAGAGCAAATGGAGACGCTCCTATAATTGTAAGTATTATAGGTAGTTTATTTTCAAGGAGCCTTAAAATTAAGGAAATTACTCAATTACCACCATAAAAATGATTTGTTCCTTCTATTCATTACATTTAACTAATTTCGACTAGATTTACAAGGGATCGCTTCTAAACATTAAAGAAGAACATGACAAAATATCGCAAACCAAAAAACCTGGAACCTACATACAAAAACCAAAAGCCACTGCATTGCATGATTCGAATGATTTCGCCATAAAATGTAAAAGCAACAACCTGGAAAAATTTAAAATAACTAATGAACCAGTTGAAGATAACAAAGATGCTCCATCCTGCACAGGCATAGAAAAAGAACAAGAGGAGGATAATGAAAAAGAAAAACGAAATGTTGAGAACAAAGAAATTGATGAAGCATCAAAAAATGAGGATAAGATTACAATAGAGAAGGTTTTTCCCCCAAAACCTCTACCAAGAGCTTCTAGAACTGGTTCCATCTGCGAAAGCAGTGATGAGACAAATGCACCAAAACCAGTGGCTAGACCCAGAACTAACAGTTGTGTACCAGTTGTGAATTCCGTGAATCCAATTGCTCCAATTTCTGGAGGATATAAGGTTATTGATATACTGAAATATGTGTGACACTTATGTTTTTATTTTGATCCTGCTTCTTCTATTTGGTTTGCCCTGTTATGATTTTATTCTACAGTGAAACCGGCTTTATTTACATGGTTATGCTGCATCTACCTTGGTTTAAACTTGGCCATATCATAAAGTAATTCAGGAAATGTGTATTTCAAATTTTTGTCAAATATTACCGATTAAAAACTCAATCTTTCTATTTTACAACTGAAGAATATAACTGAATAGCACAGAGTTCGTATCTTTCATGTCATTTTTTATTTATACAAGCTATCCTACTAGGCGCTGTTTCCACTTTGTGCAGCTGTAAGAGAGCTATTCAACTATTTTTGAAAACTTAATTCAAATAATTTCTGGAGGTAATTTGAGAAAATCATCAACAAAGCCCATAGTAATCAAATTTAAATTTGCATAATAACTCAAATTGATGGGAATTACTCCTTAAGGGCAACTTTCTAGTGTAGTAGCATGCTGAAAAGTTGTTTTTACCTGTTTCATCCCTTTCACTTATGATAAGATAGAATTCAAATGAAGGAGGCATGTTTTCTAATAACTACACACATAGATGTTATAGAAAATTTGCATGTTCAATCAAGCAGATGGGTGTACCAATGATTTTTATTATTTATACTAGTTAGAAAGCTGAACGATTTTTCTTAATGATAGTAAAGGTCAAGATAGGACCTACTTAGTAGTGATTTTTGTTTGGATAGGGGAAAATTTGTTGTATATTGATATATCTTTATATTAAGCAATTCGATTTATGTATCCATGTTTTGTGTTTGTAAGTACAAAAAATTGTAAATATTGCACTGTAGATTCTGTATCTTAAACCACCTCTTTCCACAAGTGAAATTTTAATACCATCCTTAATTTCAGCCCCGACTAGGACCTAAGCCATTCACTGCTTTGAAACTAAACGAAGCAAAATCTTTTGATCAAGTCTTTTGTGTTCCCCCAGTGCCAACTCAAAACCAAACTACTAATGGCTGTGATAATAAGAGCCCTAGCCCTGAAAATAATAGTTTAGAAATGGAGGAAAAAAATAAACCGATTGAACCTGAAATAGCTGATGAAGAACCTTCTTCATTAAAATCTACCGTTGAAAGTAACGATCCTCCCACTAAAGATGACCAGACCATAGAATCGGAAGGATTGTCATCAAAAACACCTACAACTGCAGAACGTAGACGAATGTTCGAAGCAAGCGAAAATGAAGAAAATTTAGACTCGATTGATGCAAAAAGTTTTGAAAGAGGCGGTTCTCAGAGGGCTAGCATAGCGGAACGTAAGAAAATGTACGAAAATAAATCTATATCGGTTATAGAAAATGCCACTGCTGATAAAATAGCTTCTCCTGTGATGTTGAGAAGAAAAGGGTCTTTCAAAACAATCAAAAATAAAGAGGAAGAAACCAATGTTAACGATATTAAGAGAAACTTAGGAATCACCAAGCAACAATCTCTCGATCCTCAAGCTTGTAGGAAAAGTGAGGCGATAGCAGCGCCACCTAAGAGAACTTCAACTGTTTTTGGTAAGTTCATTCAATGAAGTTGAAAATTGTGTTTATCTCGGAACCCATTCTTTGGTTCTATTTATTTTTACGATAATTTTATTGAATATTCTTGTAGGTCGTGTTTCTAAATTCAGACACTTGAAAGTGACTCCTGCACATAAATCTCAGCAAATTGAAAATGTCCGAAATGTAAGCAGGCAAATCCCTGGAGAATGTGATGGATTTCATGGTGAGTAACATAATATTTTATTATAAATATTTAATAAAAAAAAAAAAACTAATAATTTTTTTTTCACAGCAAATCCAGAGTTCTTGGCTGTACCTCTTAGTGGTCCAGGCGGTAAAATATCCATACTCAATCGTAAAAAACCTGGAAAATTACCCGATGGTGTTATACCCTCTCTAGTTCAGGGAAGTAACATCATGGATTTCTCATGGGATCCCTTCGACAATCATCGTCTTGCGGTAGCCTGTGATGATGGTATTATAAAGTTGTGGAGGATCGAAGAAGATGGTCTGAAAGAGTCAACTAACAAATCAGAACAAGAATTCAACGCACACAGTGATAAAATTTATTTCATCAAGTTTCATCCAACCGCTAAAGATGTTTTAGCGTCTGGTTCCTATGACATGACAATAAAAATTTGGGATCTTTCAGATTGTTCTGAAAAGATTGTTTTGAAAGGTGCTTCATCAAATAGACAAATAATGAACATAAATTCATTTTTTTCGTTTTATAGGTCACACCGATCAAATCTTCAGTTTTGCATGGTCACCCTGTGGAACATTCTGTAGCACGGTGTGTAAAGACGGTAAAATAAGGGTTTATAACCCAAGACGATCGGAGACACCAGTGAAAGAGGGCAAAGGTCCCGAAGGTAATAGAGGAGCAAGGATTGTTTGGGCTCTAGAGGGGCAATACTTAGCAGTAAGCGGTTTCGACAAAGTTTCTCAAAGGTTGATTTCTGTCTATAAAATTGACAATCTAGATAACCCCCTCAACACTATTGTCAGTGATGTATCTCCTTCCATTCTCATTCCCTTCTACGATGAAGATAGTTCTACGCTGTTTGTGACAGGAAAAGTGAGTATTATCATTATATGAAAAAAATGAGAAAAGCTCAAACTTGTAGTCATGAGGTTCTGCATGCTTACTCATATTCTTGTAATTTTTTCAGGAAGTTTTGTTTCAAACTTATATCCGGTGTTCTGAAAAATAAATGAGGAAAGCTACTGGCTTCACATCTATGCTTTTCTCATTTTTTTGTCGATTTTGAATATTCTATTGTTATGATTACGCCATTGATACAAAATTTTAATAATAAGGCCAGTTCCATAATCAAAAGTGAAGTCTCCTTTTCTGTGAGAAGTGAAGTCTCCTTTACAAACGAAACATGTTTCATAAACCAATTTTAAGATTAAAGAAAGCTTTGAAGTTTCCTTCATCATAAAGCCCAGATAGTAGCCCTTTAAGGCAAGAAAAAGAATCCTTTTTGTTTGCTCTCATAAATTTCAATTTACTAGGTCCTTCCGTTCGAAAATTATCATGTATATTGCAATTTTATTAGTAATTATATAAATCTAGGTGTAATATCATCAATCTTGAAATTTATTTTACAGGGTGATTCTACTATATACGCTTATGAAATAACGGAAGAAGCACCACACATTTGCCCCTTAAGTCACCATAGGTGCCCTAGCCTTCATCAAGGTTTGTCATTCCTTCCTAAAAATACTTGTGATGTTGCTGCCGTTGAATTTGCTGTCGCTCTCAGGTTAACGAATAATACTATAGAACCGCTCTCATTCACTGTTCCAAGAATAAAGGTAAACTGAGTTTTTTTATATTTATTTTCATAGTCTTCATCTCGATTCGGTTTTAGACTGAATTGTTCCAAGATGATCTCTTTCCCCCGACCAGAGTTACATGGAAGCCGACAACTGATAGTAATGAATGGTTTAGTGGAAAAGACAAATTACCTCAAAGGATCAGTCTTCAACCAGAAGGAATGATGGCTTGTAATTTTGTTACTAGATTCGCAAAACAATTCATACTAATTATCTATTGCTTTCAGTATCTGGTCAGAAAACTGGTAATACAATAAATGAAAAGGCCGCAGAGAAAAACACAATCAATAAATCGGCATCATCTCCATTTATTGCTGCAAGCAGACCAATAAATCTATGGGATCAAGAATTATCTAGTCAAATAAAAGAAAAACAAAACGAGGTAAGAAACTGAAATAAAATATTCTCTGGGATTAATCTCAGTAGTTCCAATGCACAATATTTTTTTATTTGGTTCGCTCTCTGCATACTTTATTGAATTACTCATATGTATTGGTTATAACTTGCTTCTATGGGGGCGTTTGATATTATTTGTTGGTATCCGTGCATATTTGACATTATTGTCAATTTTCAGTCAGTTGAAGTTATGACTGTCAATTCAATTGAATGGTTAATGTCAGTAATAGCCTATTTGACAATGTTGCAATATTATTGCATTTACTAATTTCCCGTTATATTGGAAAAACGATATAGTTCAATTTTACATTAGAGAAAGTTATATATAAATAAATAACAGGATTCTTCATGCAAATCAAAAATATTTATGTGTTCAATAAACATCGCTGAATAATTTGAGAGGATTTAAAGAATTTGTCAATAGCCTATCGCAGATAAACGAAGATGTCAATAAGATATCTATCTGTTCATTCAGATTCAAAAATCAATCAGCAATAGAATGGAGATCAACCTGAAGTTGGAGCAAGACGAAATGGAAGGTGTAGATGAGAAGGAGTGGGACTGAACGACATTCCATTAGAGCGTTTTCATTCTAAAGCATATTGTGCCTCCTGGCATAGTGGTAACTCAATCTAGCTCATCAATTTTTTCCCCATATTTATATACATATTTTTATATTTTCTATTTATACATTTTATTATTTATTTATATATATTTATATAAGCTCATCGAAATTTTTTTACATTTTATACGTAATTTTGATTGGAGTCATTCCATGACTGTGTAATGTAATTGAGAATAAGAAATTCGAATCCCTTCGCGAAAGGAAACTCGAATAATTCTTGGTGTGGCTTTCCTTATGAAGTGTAATCACATAATTATTAGAATATTTAGTAACCTGCTGCTTGATATATTATTACAATCCTCAATTAATTTTTTTTATTGCTGGAATTGATGTCCGTATGATTCTTCAAATTTTATGGTGCATGCTGTAGAAAAATATATACAGTTGCGGTTTTGGCAATTTTATATAAGTAATAAAAATACATTTACTTCGATATAATGATTAAGGGATTTTGATAAAACTAGTCCTCAACTGCCAACATGTTATAATTGAATTCTTGTAGGAATGATACTTAACAAGACATTGTTTTGTATAATTTTTACAGAGCTTGAATGATGTTATAGGATGTATAAACCAACTGTGATTTTCACAGAACTTATTGTTGGGTTATTATGGGTATGGTCCGTATATCACCTTGGTTACTATGGTTAGTAAGTTGGTGGTCCGTATATGTCAAATTCCTCAAAAACCGGTGACTATTTCCTCAAACTTCGGTGAGTTATCTGTCACCAGAGCAACCATACTTTTATTCTGGTTAGGTTCGGTAACCACGCCCACTCCGGTTGGCAGTTGTCATTTTAATTTTCAGATTATTGGTTATGAATATTTTCCATGACATCTAACACTCAAACACTTCATAATTTTAATTATGAAATAAATACTCTTCAGAGCCATTAATAGCTATTAGTTATCTACAAATTAAAAGAGATCAACCATTTATAACCTTCAAAATTCTGTCAATCAAAAATTTAGCTGACCATTGACAAGTGTCAAGTGGTCAGTAAATACGAAGCAGGTTACCTGAAACATTGAAAACCACTAATAACCACTCTGAAATTCTCGGCGATATACGGACCATACCCTAAGTTAGAAATAACCAACAATGAATAAGCCTACAATTCGTTTGCAAATGTCTAGTCGTTATGAAAAAAAGTATCCGAAATTTCAATTTAAATTTCTTATTACATATAAATATTGTTCATATTGACGCTAATTTTTGTTATCAAATTTAATTGGAGAAAATTGGTTTATACTATTTATAATAATTGCATTGGTTCCCTTATAGCCAGATATTGTTGGATGATTGATAGCTTATTGATTTTATAAAACGATCAATAGCATTAGCCACAAAGAAACTTGTCTTAGTAAAATCTTTGAAAAAAAATAAAAAGATATAGGAAGTTCTCAGGTATTTCTGAGAACTTTTTCATACAGAAGTCTTGTTGGTCCATTCCCATACATCATTTATGCAGTACTTTGAGAGGACATCACATCTTTTATCTTCATGTTATTTTGTATTCGAATTTTTCATGTGTAGGAGTAATTTAGTTAGTTTAACTCGACATACTGTATCATAGGCAAATTTATTATCAAGTATCCATTAACAAGATCAATTGGTATAATTGTAATATTGAAATTTTGTATTTACAATAATCGAAAATGTGTTAAAAGTAATTTCATCACTACAATTTCAATTGCTCAAAATCTTTCAGGCCCCATTCATAGTTCTAAGATATCTGCTACTTATTTCTATTTTGTGAATTTTTTATGAAAAAGTTTTCTCGAGTTGAGGAATATTGCTTCGAAGATGTTTTGATTGATGAATCAATAAAAATGAAAAAAAAACATGTTTTCTAATTTTTCTACCATACCTGAATATAGGAGACATTAGATAACTCTAAACTTGATGGGATGTTGGTAACAGTGACAGCGCTAGAGGGGGATCCCGGGCCCCCCATAACTCAGTATGACTAACTGAAATATTTTCGTGATATTAAAAAAAAGTGGAACTACCAGATTATTTTTGATTAAATGGTAGATATAACAATTGTGGCAACATTAAAAAAATTATTTTTAATTAAAATAAAATTCATATGGATTTTAACCTTGCAATTAATATACGAAAAGAAATTTTTAATAAATGCATAAATTTTACTGGTAAAAATCCAATTATTTGAAATTAAATGCCTATGTTATGAACTTATCGCACGGTACGACATCTATGTTCAGTAGATTGTAACGCAAAGAAATCTAAAAATTATATACATGTATATTTTATTATTAAAAAGGATGTGAGTAGTAAAAAATTGGTATTTACTATAATTCATTCTACGTAATTTTATTGAGTTCCTACTGGTTGTGAATCGAAAATATAAAAAACTTTTTTTTTGGTAATATCTCAAAGAAATATGAATACAAGACATTCTATGACAAAACTCGCGTAGAACTCTTTGTGGAATATCAAAATACGGACATTCTCAAAAAAAGTGGGCTCATTTCATTGGAAATTTACTTCTCCTTTTCTATCATCGTAATTGGTTCTCGTTTTCCCGCGCAGTTGAGGAACAATTTGTCGATAAGCTAGCATTTTATCGATCCAGAGAATAAGGTAGGGAGTGGTAACAAATAAAACGTCAGTGGCCAATACACAAACAGCGTTGTATTTAGTGCGTTGCGGCCATTGGTCTGGGTGTTGCCGACCAATCATTGGGAAAGTGCAAGTTGAAATATCCAATGTAAGTTCACATATTATAAAACAAATGTTTGACATTCGGATGTTGAACCGGTATTAATATTATTGTTGATTTATTGAAAATATTAAAGTTATCACTGAATATGTATCTATTTCTGTGGCTGCCAAATTTTTCATTCGGTTCCGATCACGTTTTCACTAATGGCGAATCTCAATCTGGAACTTCTAGATTCAAGTGCAGTGAAATGTCAGTGATATATGAAAAATATAGTTTACCAATATATTTCATATATTTTGAAGTTCTTACTTTGAAAAATGCTGTTAAATGATCTTATTTTCTTTTTTCCTGTTGAAGTTTGCCAGGTCATGTCATTTAAGTAACAGAAGTTGATGTCTTATGGACATAATGTTTGAAGGTGTGCAACATGTTATGATAGATATGTCTTTGGAATTTTAGTAAAAAGTAACTTATCAATAATAATCGCTGAACTTCCTCGGTTACACTTATCTTATTGACAGACAACCTAATAAATTTGTATTTTATGAATTTCAGCAAAATAGTAGCTAACTGTTTTTTCTTGACATTATTATACTTTATTGAAATCATTTGAATCCTGTTTTCTCATCTAAAGTTGAGCAAAATGTCCTATTGAATCATTTTAACCTATAATAATAATTTGAAGACCTGTCATTTCTTTATTATTATTAAGTTATAATAAACAGATGTATGTTAACTGCTAATAATCTCATTGCTTGTGTATAGCTTGTAATGGTTGACAATATTCTAGATATTTACTTTTCAATGTGTGGTTAGAAAGTGTTTAAACACTGAAGATTTTGAAAAAGATGTTTTTGTGAGTTCTGTTTTTCATATATATTTCTGATCATGTATGATTAACACTACTTTACTCTTTTCAGATTATTTTCTGAATCGGAGAAACATACCCACTGTTCTAAATAGTTATAAGCAACTCTCAAAACTCACCTGAATAATGGAGCAGTTAGCGACAACAGATGGACAGGTTGTAATGCAAGCTGTGACACCTCAACAGGTACAAGTGATGCAAATGCCTGGACAAGTTATCCAGGGTGCTGGAGGCCAACAGATTATGGTCCATACTATCCCCCAGGGAACTCAAGGCTTGCAACAAATACAAGTATTGCCAGTTTCAAGCTTACAAGCAGGCCAAGGACAAGTGCTTTTGCAGCAACCTCAACAAACTCAAATTGTTCAGACTGCAGATGGCCAAACTTTCATTTACCAACCATTGACTATAGATAACACAACTCTTCAGCACACTCAACCCACAGGTAGATTGAGGACTACACATAATTTTTTTGCTTCTATTGTCGTGTTCTTACAGATTGAAAATTTATTATTTTTTTTTAGTATTGAATATAAATGGGAGCCTAGTCCAAATACAAGGAACACCGCAAGCAACTGTATCAGCACAACCTCAGTCCCCTACAACTCAGACTGTGGTACAACCAACCATCACAAGTACATCACCAAATCAACTAGCTATGGCTAACGGAAACTTAGTCATGGTGAGGAACAATATGTCCGATGTAGGTAACAAAACATTCAATAGATTAGCTTATTCTAACTTCTGCAAAATATGCTGTTACTATTTTTATTGATTTTTGAGATTCATGATAATTTTTTATTTTCATCAGATGTTACCAGGCACAAGTGGTGCTCAGTTTCAGAGAATACCTCTTAACGGAACTGAGTTCTTGGAAGAAGAACCGCTGTATGTAAACGCAAAACAGTATAGAAGAATACTTAAAAGAAGACAGGCAAGGGCCAAATTAGAAGCCGAGGGTAAAATACCAAAGGAGAGACCAGTAAGTAATACGACATTTTCTTTAAATATCCTTTATAACTCCCTTTTCCTTTTTTCAGAAATATCTGCATGAATCTAGACATAGGCATGCAATGAATAGAATCAGAGGAGAAGGAGGAAGATTCCACTCAGGTTCAGTCAAGAAAAGAAGGTAAACTTACAATTATTTATTTTTTGTCTTGTTTCATCCTGGGACTACTGATGAAATCATAAGTTTGGCAACTCAGTGGTCCCTGCCATATACACCTCCGAGAAATATGCAGCTTTCAAAAATCATTATAATGTAATTATTATTTTTGGTATTGAATATTTGAAATCGAATGTAAAATTTATGCTTTTTCCATATCTATCCCATCAGATCAAATGTGAAATCATCTGCTTCACATTCTGTTGTGGTTTGTAGGGAAGAAATGAGACAAAGAGAAGAGGCTCAAGCTCAACATAGGGCAATGGGTATGGCCTATGGAAATTTGGAAATGCAGTCCTCAATTGTTATTGAGGTCGGTAATAATGCTATTTCCCTTTAGCTTTAATTATGATTATTTTTTTTTTGCAGGAAGTGATGACGGATATAATAAAACCAGATCCTTTATAGGTTTTTAAAAGACGAAAAACATGTTGTTATATTTATTGAAACACAAAGGGGTTGAAAGCATATATGTTACTTCATTAAATTATTTGTTATACACAATAAGTATTGCTCATAAAAATTTCCACCGGACAACAGAAAAATATTCAACGAACTATTATTGTTAATGCTTCCAACTTCTTCAACGATGTATATAAAAATTGTAAATATTTTTTGGATTTTTTTAAAGAGCACCTTATTCAAACTGACTGATTATGTTACTTTATATTGAAATAAAAAGTTTTCTATTATTTGAATGTTTTATTGGTAAAGGTACACGTTCATTTGGTGTTGTACTTAAGGCTTGTGAAAACTTTGGTACATCTTAAATTCACACACATTTCAGATATGAAGTTTTCAATGAAGGCGTCTTTCTCAGATTTCTTTGATTCAAAAATAATAACGAGATAAATATTTGGCTCAACAGTTGTTATCACATAAGTTCGGAGTTCCTAAAAATAAATTGGTTATTTCATTTTAATATGGGAGGATTAGTAAATACTTGTGTACTGAATTTGTAAATAATCTTGTCAACTATAACCAAATCTGAAACAGTATCAGATATCATTTTCATTATTGTCTCTAATTGGGGAGGACATTTCTGCAATAAAAATCATTATTATTAGCGGAATTAAGATTTCCTCAGATACTTACAGGCGGATAAGAAACAATAATTGGAAAACTATCATAATCTGTAGTATCATAAAGGACTTGGTTGTCAGACAACAATATAACATATGCAGCATCATACTTCTTTTGGAAAGAGACCATTCTAAAAAAATAGTTCACCTAATGTTATACTTTTTGGCGATAAATGTATGTTGTGTTACTTTTGATAGTGATCGTGCTGTAATTTTACACAAATATTTCTCATATCATTTGGAGTGGTTTGATGGGCAAGTGTATTGTGAAAGTAAAGGCTGAATTTACTAAGAACAATGCCTTTTAGCTTGATTAACCACTGAAGTAAGGCTGGTGATGGATTGTTCTTAAGAAATCCTAATTTCCAACTCTAAAACAAAAGCAAATTTTAATTGATCAACATTATTCAAGACCGCAAAACAGGTAATATTGCATTGTAAATACATACAAGACATCTAGATAATATACTAATAGCCAGTGTCTGAAAGGCGCAAGAATGATAATTATGCTTGGTGCAAATCAGTTGGTGGTTAACACGTTGACTGCCACGGCCAATTTCAGAATTCTGGCCAAAAAAGCCAAAATGAGTTAATCATGTAATCCTACTCAAAACTGTAATTATAGTCCATAGTTAGCACCAAAATTTATAGAAAATGTATTTTTTTCGAAAAAAAGGTCTTACGAATCATCTCGTAATTGGCGTCCGTAAAAAAAATCTCTTCGCGGAGGCCAACTACGAGTTAATTCGCACCCCGACACGCTTAGACCTGCCGCTTCGCGAAGCGAAATGGTCCTGTTACTGTTTGCAAATGGAAAGACAAACGAGATGTCCTTTGCATTTCAAACATGCATGTTGTTGAAATGGTGGATGTGGCCAATCGCAACGGAAGACTTTCTAAAAAACCGAATATAGTTCGAGACTACAATCAAGGAATGTCTGGTATTGACCGATCAGATCAAATGCTGTCGTACTACACATCTCTCAGGAAGACTATCAGATGGCCCAAAAAGGTTTCACTACATATTATATATATACAGAATGCGCACAAAATTTTTCAAAAAGTAACTTCTTCTAAAATGAAACTGATAAGGTTTAGAGAAGAATTCGTCATCGCGTTGGTTGGAGAGGAGAATGAAGATCTTTACCCAGCTCGGAAAAAGACTAGATTAGAGTTCCATTACCTAGAGAGTCTGCCACCTACCGAAAAAAAACAGCGTCCGACAAAGCCATGTCGTATATGCACCCAAGCAGGAAAACGCCGCGAATCGCGTTATTTTTGTCCAGTCTGTGAAGAAAAGCCAGCCCTATGTGTGGAAGATTGTTTTAAGAAGTTTTACCGACAATAAATCCATTGTTTCCTTGTTTTGAGTATTTTTTTTTAGAATTACATTTTTTGTTACTTTTTGAATAAATTTTCTGTTCATGCGCGCCAGCCTTGATTTCTTGTTCTCTTCTCAGAAGCCATATATCCATATTAACCCTGATAAACTACGAGTTTGTTCGTGGTCACTCAATTATGGCAAATAAATACAGTACGAGATAACTCGTAGTTGGCGTCCTGAAAGAGAAAGCCATCTACGAGTTATCTCGTAGTTGGCAGTCAACGTGTTAAAAATAGATAAGTGTTAAGCAGAAATAAGAGAATTCACTAAATGTAATTTTACCTCTTTTTGTATTCTGCCTTCCCAAGCAGTAAGTCTAGTATGTGCTCCATGGATTAAAGCAAGAGACGGTAGGAACTGTAATCGTTGAAGTTCAGTTAATGCCTTAAATAGTTGTTGCAATATTTCACATTCCAGATTAAAAACAGCTTTTACTGGGGTCAAACTAATATCTGTAAAGCAAAGTGCATTTCTTTGTATTATGTTTTCAGTGAGGTTTAACAATTCCAAGTATCGCAGGTGTTTTCCAGAACCCATTTGATAAATTTTCTCATATCTTAATCAGTATAAGGGTGAATGCCAAGACAAAATTGATATATGTGAAGTAGTTGCTGTTACAAAAGGATACAATTCAATGAGGTTGATTTTGGCGCTCAAAAATTGATAAATATTTTGACAGTAATTTTGTACCCTTTTATTATTCACTTTAAAATTTTCTTCTAGCTTTCTTATATCTATTTTCATCGTCTCGTATATAGCCTTCAGAGAATTCTAAAAACTTATGTGTTATCTATGACATAACGCACTCGGTAATTGAACTCACATCTTTTCTTAAGAAACCTTTATTCTTTGTTTGAAGGAACCCTATTTCAATATAACTTTTCTCAGATAAAGCAAGTTGCTGAAGAAAATTCAAAAAGCCATACCACGGTGATTGCAGAAGTGATTTATGTAAGTCTTTTTCTTTTTCCTGGAAGAAATTAAACTAATTTAATAGTCAATATTATTATATAAGTTTGCTAACAATGTGTTCTTTAGCTTTGTCAAAACATATTTGGGATATATAAGTAAAAAATGAATGTAAAAATTCATCCTCTTTTTCCATTTCTTCACTTGGGATTGTTTATTTGTTAGTAATGCGAATATTATTGTTATTGTGGGTCAAGTCATAGACCTAATATTAGGTTCTATGGGTCAAGTCAAATCCTGATAAGAAGTTGGGTTGGGAAAGTAGTCAAGGTCAGAATCACAGAATAACATAATCAGTAAAAATTTACTGATAATAGCTGATAATTTTTTTTTAATATCTGAAACGATCCGTTATATGTATAATTTACATAAGGCTTTCTGATTGAACCAGTCTACACAGTTCGACATAGATTACAAATCTAGCTTATGAGCTATGAAGATCAGGGAACTGATGAAAAGTGAACTCTCTTCAGTTCACTGATGTCGATTATTTCAGTAGGACTATTCAGGGGACCATTTGCCATTACCCAAATCCAACCGTTCTACGGCAAATTCACCACAAGCCATAGAGATACGAGGTGTATAAGGCAGGGACCACTAAGTTGCAGTACTGAAAATTCCATTTGTGATTCCGAATTTTTTTTTTCAGAGTAATAAAAATAAACTTTGTATTTTATTTCTCAGATAGTTTAGTAGCTTATCCAGTCAATGAATCCATTATATGATGATAAATAACGCGAATAATTGGGCGTTCCAGTGATTTCTAATGAACAATTGAATTCCCAAAAATCATCAACGCCAACATTAAATTCTGATTGGCAATAATCGATAACCTTGATTTTGTTGAATGAAACACTACATTAAACCCAATAATTACAAGATTCGGTTATTTCAAGTTTTTCAAAATAATATCATTACTGTTATCTCTATGCTCCGGCTTAGCTCAACCTCAATCTCTTTGAACGTCAACTGCAATATGAACTTTTTGAAACGGGCCCTCAGGCTAGTAATTCCTGAAGAATCCCTTGGAATTAAAAAAACACCAATAACAGAAAAATTATCAGATTTGGCACAATCAAAAATGAGGTGAATACTTCTTTGATCACCTGATGTTATCGAATACCTATTTTTCAAATATGTTTTTAGTTCTAGGAAAATGAACTACCCTTCGGCTGATAGAAATAAAATACATATTTTAGAGATATTAAAAAAGCATTTAAAAACTGATGGTCAAGGTAAAGTATTAGAACTAGCATCAGGCACTGGACAGCACTGTTCATACTTTGGAACACATTTCCCTAATTTAGAATTCCAACCCTCAGATATAGAATCCTCTCTTTTTGACAGCATAACAGCGTACGCCGATGATACTCCTACCAAAAATATAAGACACCCTGTCAAACTAGATGTGTCAGCAAGCAACATAGAAGATTGGAATTTGAATGAAATTTTCGATTATATTATTTGTGTTAATTTGATTCATGTGAGTCCTATAGAATGCTCTATAGGCTTATTTCGAAATGGTTCGAAAATAATGAAACCTGGTGGTTTAATAATAACATATGGGGCTTACGCTTATAAAGGTGTTATAGAACCCCAATCAAATATTGATTTCGATAGGAGTATAAGAAGTCAACAACCAAATTGGGGTTTAAGAGATATTATAGACCTGGAAAAAATTGCACAGGAGTATGGAATTGTGCTAAAACATAAATACGACATGCCATCCAATAACAAATGTTTGGTATGGGAGAAACAAAATTAAACAGAGCTGATGCTTGTGAAAAATAAACTAAAATGGGACTTGATTGTTTCAATTGATATTCCTCAGCTTTCCTCTGTATAGTGCTTAATTTACAAATTTTCCTCAACATTAAAATTATAAGATTTGAGGAGTTTGGTAATGCATAAGAGGCAAATAATTCTAAGGTCAGCCAACTAAAATATGTTAAAATTACTAAAGATTTTTGACTTATGTGTTTTAGTCTTTCTGCCATAGAGTTATTTCATTGTTCTATCAGATGATTTGAAAAATAATTGCACTGTTTAATTAACACACTGTGATTTATTTTTACAGTAGAAAATATCACTACAAATAAGCTTAAATTTGAACATAAAGGTAACAATATCCACTTCAAAAATAATTTCGTCATCAAAGATAGATTGCAACTAAGAGATAAAAAAAATTTGTTGAACTCACATATAATAATATCAGTCTTAAAACAACAAGGGAACAATAAACACTAGTAAGAGTAACAGGAATAAAATCTTCATTTGGTCAAAATTAAACGTTGTTTTCTACTTGAGATGAATATTTGTAATGCAATTAAATCTATAAATAGTATGCGGAAAACTTATCAATACCCTTTAATATTATAAAATATTCCAGGTCCTCAAAAACAAATAAACGGAATGAAATAATATTCCACAATTATTGCACTGCACTGTATTTTTATTAAAATGTTCTCAAACTGATATGAAAAACATTCAAATAAATTTTTAACCCTAATAATTGTATTTATAGTTTCAAAAGGGCAAACCTTTTCATCTCTTCCTACATGTAACTCGGGAAGAATCACTTTTTTACCTAAAATTACACATATATTGTGACAGTAAACAAATCATTTTCGGGTTAATTATGATTTCAGACAGAATTATTTAAAAAAAAACACTCATTATATACCAGAATATTTCATAGAAACAAAACTTCGCTTGAAAATCACAATAACAATCTGAACTCAGATTAAAATCAACTTCAAAATCATATGATTGTGAGAAATATTCTCAAAGAAATATTATTCGTTAAAAATTTGAATTTTTTGCAACAATAGTCTCTAAAATCGTGAATGGGGATTAACATATAGGTCTTGGAGAATGTAAACCAATAGTTTGACTGTCAAGCTCTGGGTTGTGACTTCTGCCTTCGGGACCCCAGTCATATAAGGTTGGTGAATTTGATGTTCGGTGAGTAAGTCTATGTGCAATAGAAAAACCTCCAACACCTTCTAATTGAGTTAGAACTATAATGACCTGAAAAAGATCATTTATTTTACAGGACAGTCACACAAAATTTAAAAGGACGGGATAAAAAAAGTACACAGTGGCAAGACAGCGAAGCTTATCTCATGCACCATATCTTGATGCGATCGTGTAATGCAGAGCGTTGACTCTAACATTAAAGAGAGAAAGATTGAGACTTCGGTCACGTAACCATGACGAATAGAATACAGAAGTTTGAATTTCAACCAATGATAACGGGTGTTTTTTTTCGAGGTATATAACTTTAAGTTGGCATTACTGTTCAAGATGGCGACCGATTTAACAGCTGTCAAGTGATTTATTCTCAGTTTGGTTTGGCAATTCATCATGAATAGACTCACGCCTGAACAACGATTGCAAATAGTGCAATTTTATTTCGAAAATAATGGTTCTGTGCGGAATACGTATCGCGCACTACGTCCATTTTATTTTGTTTAGCGATGAAGCGCACTTCTGGTTGAATGTCTACGTCAACAAACAAAACTGCCGCATTTGGAGTGAAGCTAATCCTCAAGTGTATGTCGAAACACTGTTACATCCAGAAAAACTGACTGTTTGGTGCGCTTTATGGGCTGGTGGAATCATTGGTCCGTACTTCTTCAAAAACGATGATGGCCAGAACGTTACAGTCAATGGTGATCGGTATAGAGCCATGATTACTAACTTTTTCATTCCTGAATTGAACAACAATGATGTCCAGGAGCTGTGGTTCCAACAAGACGGCGCGACATGTCACACAGCTCGTGCCACAATCGATTTATTGAAAGTCACGTTTGGTGACCGCCTAATTTCACGTTTTGGACCTGTGAATTGGCCTCCAAGATCTTGTGATTTAACACCGCTAGACTACTTTCTGTGGGGCTATGTAAAGTCATTGGTCTATGCGGATAAGCCACAAACCCTTGACCATTTGGAAGACAACATTCGCTGTGTTATTGCCGATAAACGGTCACAAATGTTGGAAAAAGTGATCGAAAATTGGACTTCACATTCATGATTCAAAGTATTGTCCATCGCTAGGCACTACTTTCTCCCATCTTCCGGGCAGTGTACGAATCCCGAGTAGAAATGTTGGAAAAAGTCATCGAAAATTGGACGTCCAGATTGGACTACATCCGAGCCAGCCGCCACGGTCATATGCCAGAAATCAAATTTAAAATGTAATGCCACAAGATTATTTTGCGGATAAATAAAATTCATGTCAATCGATAATCCATCGTTGTTTTATTGCAATTTAAAGTTCTATAGCTCTAAAAAAAACACCCTTCAGATAGTTCCTATGTTGCAGTTAATTTCTCTATCTCTCTTTCTGCTATCTACATATTTTTGATCATCCAGAGATAGTGGCTACTTTGATAATAATGAGCCATACAAGTTTATTCTTGTTCCTAAATTATAACTTTCCAAAGTTTCTTTGTTGAAAAAAAACTTAGTTATTTTTAAAACCAATAAAAAACAATAACGTTATAGGAAATTTTGAACAAACCTATTCGTTCTACTTGGTTTAAAATGCTGATAATTATTACCTGTCTCGTCATGGGAGGTATAGAATCAATGGCTTCGAGTGATCCGCGAGTTGATACAACATTATAGCTCTCACAACAGTTGCATCTGACATGAAGCCATTTATTCTCATGCCTATTTTCCACCATCACTACTAATCCAGCCCAACCTTTAGTGAGATAGTATGCTGTCATTCCATCCCTTCCATGATGTCGAGTTCCTTTATCCATTGTTAATGAAATAATAGTATCGGCTAAGAGGAATTCAGAAGGTGTTGTATGCTTGGCGAAAACCGGTTTTGAACTGTGTATTGAAAGAACATATCTGTAATGAAGATGAAGAAAAGTGAGCAACATTGTTAGTCTATGTTCAGCAGACTCAACAGCTGTCAGTATTCTATGAATTTTCTGCTGAATATAACATAACCTTCAAGAAGGACCCACAGATTACAGAACCTATTGCTGTCAAGAAAAGGAGCAACCCGTCCAGCAGAGAATACTAATGTTGCCAAACTGATACCTATAAGTAGCGGATCTACTTACGCTACCGATCTTTCTGCTGAACGAGCTCATTGTTACAACCTAGTAGTATTATTATTACAATAATTATGCCAGAATTCCTTACCTTGGAAAAGCATTGGGATCTACCAGTCCCGTGTTCCAATGGTTGAATGCCAAAGGTATAACAGAATACTTTCCTGGCTCCAGCATTTTGTTGCAACCAACAAACCCTCTCACCTGCCTCTTACTATGTTCCACCAAACTCCCGATAGAATTCTCCGATGTTGCTTTGAAAATTCCCACACACAAGTCCAACTGAGAGCGTTGAGACTTCTCGCTTTTTCTCTGTCCCTCCTACGAAAAATGATAATTAAATAAAGTTTATCATATTTTTCAGTGAATCCCCTTACTTGAAATAAAGTGAAATCAACCTCGGTAGGTTCGGAAATAGTCACAGATATACATGACAGGTATTGCTGAACTGCTATCGGTGGCAGAATGCCACTCAATCTAGTTTCCCTCCATGTTGGTCTAATCTTACATATATCTATTGAGTCAAAATATTTCAACACATCTTCGAACGATATCCAGAAAGTACCATCTTCGGGTCCATCTGGCATCAATTGCAGTCTTAGCAAAGGCGTCCAGAAAGAGGAATTGTTAGACCAGTCTCCCTTCCATACAAAATGGCCTACAAAATAATTATTACATTCATAATAGAATAAGAGCTCGGGTATGCCACACTTATCTCATAGTATAAAAGCTGAAAGTTATCAGTTAGATCATCGCAGCTACCTGCTGATGATCTGACCAAAGAAACTTTCATCTTTTATTCTGTGACGTAAGTCCGGCATCCATGGGCTCTTAGACTGTAAAAGCTCTACATACCCCATGGATTTCTCAATTTTAATAGTCGATATTCCTTTATGTCTACTACATCCAATAGTGAATATGCATGTCTCGTTCTTAGACCTTTACTATAAAATTCCTGTTCATCCACCCGCATATTTCCCCCACCACAAGATGCACCCATTAGGAATAAAGCCTCCCTCGATGAGAGCAATCTACAGAAGATGTTTGTTTGAATTTCAAGCTTGTTTTAACAAAATGGCAATTAAAGTGTGCTCTGTTTGCAAATGGCAGTCTTTGAATATTTTTTTCTCTATTTCAGTATCGTAATGAGTTCATTACAGTTAAAAAAACAGTGCTGTAATGAACTCATTACAGCATCGTTTTCAGTTATATTTTTCGTTTTGTGGTTGTCTATACTGACTTCCAATCCTATCAATTTTCAACGAACGTCAATAATTGTCAAAATGATATAATTTGGATATAGTGAAATGATCTGCAACATTATTCGTAATTTCTCTTAATTCCTGTGGTGATAAATCGATTTCGTCAGACATAATTAACGAATTTAATGCGTAATTGTAAATTATTTCAAAATTCGAAACATACGATTCAAATTCATATTCCGTAATCTGTCAATTTTCGTAACAGTCACACCAACTGCCAAGATACAATACAAATGTCACTAGGATGTGTAATCTGAATTTTTCATTGAATTTCGACAATATTTCACCAAACTTGACTGAAATACAGAAAATATCGTCTAATACTCGTTGTAGAAGGCCATTCCAACACTGATGCTTTCGAATTTCGCATTCGTGTGGTAATAGGAGCCCATTCTGCAACTTGTTTTAGAATACACTATTTTTTGTTGAGGTAATTCTTATAAATATAGATACCATTTGTTTTCTATTCATTATGCTCTAAGTGAAAAATTTCAATTGATATTGTTTTGAACTACTCACTGTGCCCATATGAAATCAATATCCAATTCTTCATCAGACTTCATTGTAATTTGGAGTGGAATAGATTCGCAAGGAGCACCAGTTAAAGTTGCAAGACCTTCTATTGTTCTTCCGGATACTAGAGCTTCATAACAACCGTGAATTTTCGCAACAGCTTTCTCTATCAATGGTACCCACAGCTGTTTTCTCTTAGCCTAAAAATTATAATTTTTTTTTGGTTTAGATACATGATGATTTAAATGTATCTTAAATTTGAAACAGAACTAACCTGAGAGTACAACAAGTGACCTCTTTTGTCGCAAGGAAAGTAATCATCGACAAGTACAGTATTCCATCTTCCATCTTTACATAACCTAACTTGATATACACCTTGTGGACAAATATCTCTTGTTATGATTATAGCTCTCAATAATTCTTCTCTTTCTGCCAAAACTGTTAAAGCGCTCAAAAGCCAGCAGTTTCCAAGGATACCTTTAACAAATATAACCTTGTAATTCATCAATTACAGTAATTGCAACTATATTACCTTGTGAAATATCTGATATATGAGGTCTTCGGAACACAGTCCAAGATAAGTCGCTGTCTGGTCCATCATCTACAGTTATATCTTTCACTCTTTTCCACTTAACTACATGAGGTATGTTCGAGTCGGAAGGATAATAATATAAACTATAGTTGCCAGGTTTGAACGATTCATCTATGTAACTTTGCTTACGGGATCTATAAACAAATCATTGATTAGTACAGGATGATTCACTGGTAACCTTAATTTTCTCGAAAACGGCCGAATATTTTGGGTTACCAAGATAAATAAATCACCCTATACATACTGCATACAATGATACAATTTTTTTCTATTTCATTACTAACCTGCAATAACGGACAATATAACTCCAGTGTTTATCTGCTATTTCCTCATCACTGAACCGATGAGGTTCCTCTGGTTTTGCTTCTATGTCTTCGCGCATTTTCTGGCACATGTCACACATAATTTTAGACTTATTGTTCTCGAATGTACAATACTTACAACTCCAAGGTTTAAATTGGAGAGACACTGGTCTTGGCGGTGCTGAAGATTTCAAAATAAAAAAAGTTTTATACTTTAACACTTTCATGCATAAATCAGTTTAATATAATGTATATTTGTGGCCTAAAACTCATGTGTACACAATTTCAACCTTACGAATAACATTTCTATGAATTATTAAATTTTTTCTTATTCTTTCTGTACAATTTTCTCTGTCTTACTCACCAATATCCTTGTCCGATTTCAGATTTATCTTTGCACTTTCCATATTCAAAACGGGAAGAGCTCCTATTCGATTAGAACTTTTTTTTTCTTGTAGGTGATTTGGTGATCCACCTCTGGATAATACAGTCTTTCTGGGTTCCTTACAAGCTGAACAATGAAGATAACTGAGAGGATTTTTCAGGGTGCACAGGGCGCAGGTCCAGAACTCCCCTTTCCTTAAAGTCATATCGTTGCTGACAGACATCGATTTGAGTTTCGATCCGCAACAAGCATCGCAACTCATTGATTTGACGCTATTTACCAAAGTGCATTTTTTGCAAGTCCATGTTTGCTCGTTGCTAGTACATTCACCTGAAATACTCTCTAAATATATGGTATTTCGTCATAAAAATGATATAAGTACCAATTGGAAACTGGAAATCGTCATCCAAATCCTGATCAAGCGTTGCTATTGGTACTTTACCCATACCCTTCCAAGGAAATGATCTGAAAATACCGAAGCATAAGTTCAACGAAACTACAAATAAATGCAGAAGAATTTTGCATCTGTACATACATTGCTGTACTGTCATCAGTAACAGTAATTGTACTCGGCTGACTGACGGAAGGTTTGCTTCTTTGGTCTTTACATATTTCACACTGATCATTATCTAGACTATTATAAGAATAAGAACACATTTGGCAAGTCCACTTCCTTTCTTTCAGAGACCAATTTGTTGAAGTATTAGGTATACCCCTCTTAAGAGATAGCATACTGGAAAAATATCCTAATTACCACTGGGATTAAATAATTATATACCATTATACTATCATCTAAATCGAATTTGGCATGGATAATTTTTTTTATCTTGTAATCTACATAGAATTCTAAAGTCAGAATGTAGGGTGCCCATTAATATCAGATTTTGTCCACTTTCAGAAAATTGACTTTACAATCTTCAAGAAATGGATAAACAGGTATATAATTTGAAATAATAAACAGTAATGGAGATGAAATTTAAAAATTAATTGCCGGTGAATAAACTTACATTTTATCGTGTTGTTCTGGGTCAAAATCTATTTTTTGTCCATTGCTCATTTTCTGGTTTTGATAAATGTGATTTTTCTTTTCAGGTTCTGAAATGCCAATGTAACTATATTGAGTGGGTGATGCATTGCATGATAATTTTCCAGATAAATCACTAGAACTTTTATTTAGATTACAGCAGGCCTTGTCTGGCAGTAGTACTTCGGCTAAGGGAAAATTATGAGATCCTGAAAAAAAATAGTCAATGAAAAATAATAGTTGACCAAAATTCTGGTGAAATTGGAAAAAACTATGTGAATATTTGCTTACATCTATTGTAATTTAACTTAAAAAATATATGGTAAATCAATAACAATTTTATTCATTCATATTGTCATAACTCCTAGAAATGAAATGATACAACTGCAATGAAAAGGAAGAGCCTAACTTATAATATTGCAGAAATTTTAATTATTTGCTTTTATTCATTGTTTACTTGAATACGATTAATATTCTTTATATAGTCAACACTGTTTACATTTAAATAATTAGTTTGATTTGAATCACTGATTGAAATTAAGTAATCGATTGATTGATCATGGTTTAAATCAAATAGTTAACAGTACAGTAGCAGCTACTGTTCTATTTGAAAAAATCTCCAAAGGCCATCAACAAAAGTTTTATGCCAACAAGGAATAGTTTTCAATTCAATTGTATGAATTATTTTAGGTGCCAGAGTGTGCAATTTATGTTGTGATAAAAAGAATTTACACAAATTGGAAATAAATTTTCTTTTTATTTACCTTGGATATCAGTCATTGAAGTGCTAGACTTTGGAAACGAAAATCGTGTTAGTTCATTTCCTAAACTACGGCGATTTATGTTGAAATGAAAATTTTGAGAGGAACTTAATTCTGAAAACGACCTCCGATAGCTTGGGCTTTTTTCCATCATTAAGCCTGAGGTGTTTCTCAGGGTCTTATCATCAGTCCAATTATCTACCTGTAATGAAACCATTTATGATAAATCTATCAACTCAAACCAACAGAGTAATTAGAACTCAGATTGTCTATTTTTGGCTTTTTCGCTCAGATTTAAGGATAAGTATTATTTCTTGATTTGAAAGATGAATAAAACAACCACTGATATTGCTATTAATTAAAGATTTTTTGATGTAGAAAGTAATATTTTTGTTTTGTATTCTGGCATTCTTTCCTATCCTATTGAAATAAAACATTGAAAGATCAGAAATACTTACTTTAATTATAACACTAGGGCTCATATTACTGTTAGGATCTGAATTATAAGGTGTTTCACAAGCTTCACACACTAAAATATCTGCATTGTTTAACAAGGTACATCTACTGCAAGTCCATGTTGACATTAGTCCTCCAGATTTCAGAGGCCACTGATTCTGATTACATCTAGATTGATCGTTTATACCACTTGCTGTAGTCCTGATATTTTTGGGAATATCACCATCAATTGCAGAATCACATTTTTTCTTAACTACAGAACAACTATAACTCTGAACATTTGATAATGAAACAAACTTGCTTTTATTTTGTTGACACTGACATCCTTTAGGAAGAATATCATATCTTTTATAAACACTAGAGTTCTGAGGATGTTCAACTGGTGTTAAAGAGCAATGTTTACATGGTGATTGTGTCATATTCATTTTTTCCAAGGCTGAGTCGCACAGTATACACAAATATGTAGAACATTTAAATATCACCTTGCATTTATTACACACAGAGTAATTCAAGTCCAACAAACTTTGTGATTTCCTTAGAGAAATACAAGGTTTTCTTTTAACATTTTTTATTGATGAACTTCTATTCAAAAGGAGCAGGGAATTAAGTACGGTATTTTTCACAAAAGTGGAACACTTCTTGTCTGATTGTTTTCTGAAAAATGTAAGGATGTGAGGTATGAATAATACCTAAGCTTTCATTTAGTATTACCCGTTGCTATTCCTCTGGATAAGTTTATCACCTTTAGATGTAAACCTTTTAATAACAGTGAAATTTGAGGTTTCAATAAAATGTTTAGTCAATGTTGAAATATCCGGGCTGTGGTCAATAGTTTCTTTATTTATATCAGTCTGTCTGAGTGCACCACATCTATTACATTTCAGTTTTTCTGTTGGATTAATGTAACTACAAGAGACACAATGCCATTGTAGCACTGAGGCAATTGCACCCATGACAAATTACACATTTCTGAAATAAGCTAAACCTTATGAATCAATTCTTCAGCTTTATTTATCACAACAGCTGATGCTGAAAATATTAAAATGGTATATTTCAAAAGATGCCATATTGACGTATTTTTCATTATTCTGCGCATGTTTGACGGTGGTAAATTGCTAAATACCCACCGATTATCAAAAATTTCATGATTTTGATCTTTTTACAACTAAGGGGTTCTAATGCATTATATATCTTGGCACTTGAATGCTTTTTTAATGACTCAGTAAGATATTTATATTGCTAAATTCAAATTTTAAAGAAATTTAGTCTAATGGTTTTATTTCGATTCTTCCCATCATTATTTAAACTATTTGTAATTTTCACATGTATTCCAGAAATATTATTTAAGCAGTTTATGATTATATAGAGTTAGTGCAACGTAGAAGCTATAACTTTATCGAAGGATCCTGTATAGCAGAGTAATGACATTTCATAATGAGTGTTGCAAATACTGTTCGTTTATCTGAAAATAGACTTGGAAAACTATTTCAAGTACAAGTCTCAATATCATCAGATCTGCATACTTCATAGTTGAAAATTAAGGACATTCATTGGATAATTTGAATGCACATCAAATAAAAATCTCATGTTATCGGATGTTGAAGACTTATATGAGTGTGCATTAATTTTCCCAAATGATCCAACCTGTTTAAACGGATGAAAATGAATGATTTATGTTAATGTTATACCCTGAACGTTATATTGATAGATAGAAACAACAAAAATGAGGAACGCACTGTGGGAATATTTATGAGATATGACTAATAAATCACATATATGCGAACTTTGCTTTGCTCATTTTTGTTGTTCAATACATGTAAAAACACTTTGAACGTTCAAATGTAATTCATTCTTCGAAATTTTGTTTCCCATTGCGATAGTTGCGATACGCACCTCCAGGGGACGCGTTATATCTCCTTAACATTTTCATAAGTCGTCTACTCTATGCCCTAATGTGGTCTGTGCATTGAACTAAGTTTTATTAATTCTATGGTTGTGGTTTTATTAATTCTATGAGTCTGTGCATATCTATGGTTTGTGCCCATAGACTCAAAATCACAATATTCTATGTCTATCCCCATAGATATGAAATAACAATATTCTATGTATATGGTTTAATCTATGGTCTGTATATTTCTAGAAATCTTTTTTGCAATACAGAAATCTGTATACAATATTACTATTGCCATCTAGCGGTGAAGTAAATAAATAAAACAAACTAAGTGAATGAGAACGAAATACGTAGTTGAAATGAAAGTGGATGTGTGTGGACATGATGAAAGAAAACACAAAAACAGAAAAATCATGAAATTTTGATAACTAAAGTGATCCTCAAGTGTATATAAAATGTGTATAAATGTGGATGAGTGATAAATTTGTGTGTAGTGGTTGAAAGAGACTTAACTGTAATTTGTAAACAAGGATTTAGAACATTCGTGGAACCAAAATGGCTGATTAATGTACTCTTTGTCCGTATGCCAGTATGAAAGTTGAGTCTGTCGCAGAAGAAAAGAATATTGTGAGGTGAGTTTTTGTTCTAAACTTTTATCTTAAATAAAGCCTCCGTTTTCGGATATTTCGTAAAATGTAGATGATGAAATCTCGAGTTGTTCCCATTATTTTAGTCGCTGTCCATGGCCACCCCCACTGATTTCTATAAATGAGCACGTAATCCTTAATTCTCCTAATTACATCTATGTTCAAGAATTGTAGATATTGAAGAATATCGTCTTTTTTGGGACTACTTTCTTCCAATATTGATTTTTCCAAAGTTAAAGCAACAGTTTGATGGCAGTGTAGGTGTTACCTAAAAGTTCAATATTGAATTCTATATCTCAAATTTTCCCGAAATTTCGGAAAACATCGTTTGTCTTTAACGTTCTCAAATTTGAAGGAACTGGGGAATATATGATTTCGAATTCTTTGAATTCTAGGAGTTGTTTGTGACGAGAAAAGTAGGTGCTCTCTTTAGAGAACTTTCCCCTTAGATTATTTTAAACGATCTCAAGGAATTCTATAATCTCGAATCTTTCTGTAATTTACTTAACTCAGCAGTAATCATTAAGATGTGACGAAATTATGGTTTAATTTTCATGTAACCTTGGTCTTGACTTGTGTTTATATTTTTTGAGTTCTTGGTTTGGTATTAGATTAATGTAATAATTTTAGATCTAGATTGTTTCTATTGTTGTATGATCCAGTAAAATATAAGTAAATTTATAAGATATAAATATGTTGAAGGAGAAAAACTTATTGCAGTTTAATTATGATACATTTTACATTTGAAGGTGTTTAACACAACTGGACCTGGAAAATTGTCAAAGCTCAAAAATAATTGAAATATTAATTTAGAGTACACCATTGGCTCTCGAATTTTATTTAAATCTTGTTATTCCATTCAGAGAACCCATTCCATAATCACTGACAACCCATTCTATAATAACAAGAAAATCGGTGAGGTATCGATTGTTGATGAGTAAGCAGTTCAAGAGTCATTAGGTATTATACTATTTCACTAATTGAGTAATTGTTAGAAATTTGATTAGACTTTGGAATCAATTGAACTAACTTCTGTGAAATATTCAAGTGTTTATTTGGTTCATAAAGTATTATAATATTGGCTATACTTTACTAATCATACTGAAAGGAAATTGTATATGTAGTGTGTTTGTTTTAATATAGGCGTCTGTAAGACTTACCAAGCTTACAGCTTTGTCAAGTAGGTCATAATATTTTAGGCTTCAAAATCATCAAACTCTATATGTATAGTTGATGGGGGATTTCAAGTATTTTTCATGTTCGTTTTGTAGTTCTCTAATTTCTATTAGATTCTTTTCATACATTTTTGATAAGGAGAAACACTGGGTCAGTTTTCATATAATTTTTTATGTTATGAATATCTTAGAGCACAGAAAGTCCTAGTTTCAGTGTCACACTGAAAATTTTTCATTTCCTATTAAATAAATGAATTGGAAATTAATTTAATATAAATTTACTTCTATCTGGCTTAGCTTATTAACAGTGGAAAAAGGTGCTTCCTTCAGTGAGTCCTCTTTACAAATCATTCAAACCTGTTCAAGGAATATTTAAATCAGAGTATTACTTCTATATGGTTCCAAAGGATAATTTTTCATTTTAGTCACTAAATTCCTTCTTTCTATCTATTAAGTTATTCAAATTAAACACGTTGTAAATCAATATATCATTATTTACAGAGTTAATGTACATGTTAATCAGCGTATAGCATTATTTACATATGACACTGAGTTCCGTACTAAACTTATCAAATCAATCTTAACAACTGAAAATTACTAGAAGGTACTCAATTTCATTTTCCTCGAAAGATTCCAAAGTCTTGTCACTGAAAATAGTAGTAGTAACTGTTATCTTTCGCCTTTAGTATATTTAAAATAATAAAATGAAATCTAGAGAGAAGATTCTTTTCTATTTTCTAATTCCTTCCAACATTTAATTGATTTGTTTCCACATCACTTTGTTCAGGGAACGAGTGCTCAAAGAATATATAAGAAGAAACTGTCCTAAAAATTTGAGAAGACAACAAAAAACTGAAACAATCCAATACTTAACTATTTCTGCTAATTTTTATTCCAAAGTGCTGAAATGAAATTCGATAATGATTCTTCTGAAATTAATAATAAATTAAAGAACTGTTTGCAAAAAAAAAATGGTAATATCTGGTCTGGATAGACCTTACAAATATATTGTTTTCAGATATCCAGTCAAAACAATAAAATGATAGAAAATTATCTTGAAAAAATAAGAAAAGATAGGGTCACAGGATAATATTGAGGTATTTTTTTGCGAAAAGATTTTATTTGACCTGATAAATGTAAAGGAAAACATAATTTTTTGAGATTAACAATTTCCATCTATTGAAAGTTGAATCTGTTGTAACTGATACGTAAAATGGAAATATAAGTCTTGCATTGCATGCAATTAGGCAGAATAAATTAATTTCAATGATATATTTACATTTAGATAATTACTATGCTAGTACTATTAGATTCAATAGAAACTACTACTGTAATTGTATTTTGAAAATACTTTATCTGATAATTACTGATGAAGTGTTACTAAAACTGATTATTGATTTGATAATTCATTTATTTTTTAGTTTTCAAGTTGTTTTTTTTTTCTTTCAGCGGTTCCATGACATGTTTATCCAATCCCAGCATTTGGTCCCAGGTAGTAGTACAAGCAGTGTTGTGTCAAGCCATTCAAGAAAACGTAAAGCAGATTTTTACACGTCATCTTCATCCGGTGGCAGTGGAATCGCAGCTGGTATACAACAAATTATCAGTGGCGGTACGTCGGGCAATGACGTATATTTGCCCACAAATTCAGCCCACACAGTAACTAGTTCTAGTCAAACGGATCAAAACCATGTTAGTCCCATCCCGGGTTCCAATAATCAGCAGCACTTGTTCATCAGACCGTCCACAATCAAATTACTAGACGGCTATCAGCGGAGCGGACAAAAAGTGAGTGTATTTAATTGTCAATTGTTATTTGGAGGGGGCAGTTTGCCCCCTTAAGCTGAATGGCAATCCTCTTCAAGAATTGGCAGTAGGGACAACGAATTTTGATTTTTTTTATGGGATTTCTTCTCTATTCCTTTCATTGATATTTATTATATCAAGAGGTATTCTTGCTAAAACTGTTTTAGGATATTTCGTACAATGGAGATGATGAAATCTCGAGTTGTTCCCATTATTTTAGTCGCTGTCCATGGCCACCCCCACTGATTTCTATAAATGAGCATGTAATCGTTAATTCTCCTAATTACATCTATTTCCAAGAATTGTAGATATTGAAGAATATCGTCTTCTTTGGGACTACTATGTTCCAATATTGATTTTTCCAAAGTTAAAGCAACAGTTTGATGGCAGTGTAGGTGTTACCTAAAAGTTCAATATTTTATTTATTTATTCATTCAGTTTCGGGATACAAACAGGAATACTCCCAGAAAAGTATCCTCTAATACTTAAAAAATTACTTTAACAACATCCTATGATGTACATATGTGGCAACATAACATGAAATAATAAAATAATCACTGAAAGAAAACTTCTCTGATACTCCGCTTAAATGATTTCAAATTTACATTAAATGGGTCTAATTCATTACAATATTGATTAAATAAACTACACATTCTCACGATAGGCGAATTCCTGCCAAGATTCGTATTGAATCTACTGTGAACAAGTAATTTTTTATTCCTAAATGTTCTCGTAGGAACGTGATAAAGTATCATGGAAATCAAGTCGGATGAATCATAAAAGTTATTCACGGTCTTGAAGAGGAAAATCAGATCCGATTTTATCCTTCGGTGCTCTAAAAGTTCAATATGATAATGAGATCTTATTTGGTTTATACCTGTAGTGATGTAAATACCAGTCATTTTGTAATGTAAGAATCTAATAAGTCTATTTTGCAATCTCTCTAACCTTTGCTTATGCACAGTATAATAAGGATTCCATATAATACTGGCAAAATTGATTCTGCTGTGAATAAAAGTAAAGTATATTGCTTTCATAGCTGACTCGTTGTTAAAATCCCTACAAATCCTGCAAAGGAAACCCAAAGACCTACCGGCAGAAGCAATGAGAGTATCGATGTGAGCACCGAATGACAGTTTTGAGTCGAAAATCATCCCCAAATCTCTAATCCGATCCACCTTCTTCACCTCACAACCAACCAATCGATACTGAAACCCAATATTTGTACGGCTTCTAGAGAATGACATGAATGAACATTTATTTACATTCAGATCTAATTCATTTCGTCTACAATAATCTGAGAACGCATCAAGATCTTTCTGAACCTCTACACAGTCTCTTACCGATCTTATCTGTTTGAACATCTTCAAATCATCTGCGTAAAGGATCATATCATCATATCAAGAGGTATTCTTGCTGAAACTGTTTGTAGATATTAGTTACGATGAGCAATACCTGTAGCTTATTGATTTAAGACATTTTCAAGAAATAATAAACCATTTTTAAAAATTTCCAATATTTTTTATACAGGTTTTAATGAGGTTACCTTTTTTTTTTTAGAGAAAAGCGTGGTCGCCAAAAGGTAATGGTGATAGCGGGGAATCTGTTACACATTCAGATTGCAGAAGTGCAACAAACACGACGGCCCACAGCAAGGTTTCAGCGGCTCCGGGGGCTAACCCCCAGCCGCAAGGTAAGAAAAAATGTAATGAACATTTTTTTAATTATTTTTTGGCTTGTGGATTAAACGCTTGTTCGTTCGCCCAGACAGTTATCTCAATTGAAGGAAATTATCTAGAACTTAATCATTTTCTGTCGGATTGATGCAAATTAGTTTTTTACCACACAAAATTCTATCAAGTTTGTATGAGCTGATTTTTTTATCAGTTATGTCAAAATTCAGTGGATGGATGGATATCTGGGTAGAGAAGAAGAAGAAGAAGATGGA
Organism: Harmonia axyridis; assembly: GCF_914767665.1. Lineage (NCBI taxonomy): Eukaryota > Metazoa > Arthropoda > Insecta > Coleoptera > Coccinellidae > Harmonia > Harmonia axyridis. Next base: position 6,323,827 of record NC_059507.1, read on the forward strand.
TTAATATCTATAGATTCTGTGACTTTTGTTTAACCCAGAGAAAGTTATATTATTCTTTAAAACCATTAGTTCTTTTATTCTTCAATATTGTGATCTAGTGTATTATTAAGGATTAACTATTCAATTGACCACCTCAGATTAGACTTATTTTGGTGGCACACTTCTTTCTCTTCTTGTGTTGACATGGGTGAATATTATATCCAATTTCTTATTCTTATTAAAATTATGGAATGAATAAAAAAAAAATTAAATTCTCTTGCAATTTCCAGTTTTACTTTTCAAAATGTATAGACTCCAAAATTTTTCTTTTTTCAATAAAAATTTGCCAACTATATGCATAAAATTTTGAATACGACGAATGGTTACAGAAGAAATCTATCTCAGGGTTCTGATTCATGAATTTGAAAGTTTAAAAATCATATGACCTAAATTCATTTTCGATACTTTGTGATAGAACAGTTTAAGAAGTTTCTTCGAACTTTTTCCTTGCTTTGAGCAATATGTCTGAGATATTATGGCAACGCACTTGGGTCGAACCACTGAGCTTAATTAAATTTAAGAGATATTAAGAAAAGACCAACAACTTTAAATAACCACAACATGGTTTTATGCAAACGAAAACATGCAAGTATTTTGAAATTGATGGCCTTTTGTTAATTTAGTTGATAGTAAAATAAATACGGAATTTAGGAGGTTGCATTCTCACATTTTATTTTTATGAGGATGAAATAAACAGTATATCTCAATTACGTTTGGAATAAATAAAGTTCTTTTTGTACTCAATACTATACTTGAAAGCTGAAGAAATAGTACTCTATAACATTTCGTCACGATGTCTGTGTTTTCCGTATTTTGAGCTGGGATTTCCTCCTCAAATTCAATTCTGTCTGACTGGCTGTAAAGAAGATAACTTTTGAGCGGAAGACCTAGAAACTTGTAATTTTGTTCGTTAAGAGGAGTTAACTAGGGTTTCTGTTTGAAATTTTGCTTTCCTGATAATTACAATACTACTTATTCGATTCAGATGAATTTTTATATTTAGATAGGAAATGGCATTTCAAGCTTCATGCAAAATTTCATGTTGATTGTTTTATCGGAACTATAGACAACTCAAACAGAATACCCACCGAGTTGAAATTTGGCGAGTAAATGCATATTAAATGAATTGTACATGAGAATAAACAAGCAGGGCGGTAAAGCAATATTTTCTGTTTCATTCCAAATAAGAATTGTTATAGCAGCCTAATTTTGAGTATAATCGAGAGTTGAGATGTCAGACATTAAATTTTTTTCATCTATTCATTTATGTTATCATATGTTCATGAATAATAAAAAATATTCTTTATATTGAAGAAAAAATGATTTATTAGGATGTCAGAATTCTGTAAATACATGTTGGTTCTCAATTTCAGCAAGTTCAGGTAGTGGCGCAGATGGCGACTACCAGCTCGTTCAACATGAAGTCCTTTTTTCTATGGCTAACCAATATGAGGTGCTCGAATTCTTGGGTAGAGGAACCTTCGGCCAAGTGGTTAAATGCTGGAAAAAGGGCACTAACGAAATTGTCGCCATTAAAATCCTCAAAAATCATCCGTCTTATGCTAGACAGGTGAGTACTCAAAACTAGTTAAACATAGTCAATGTCATGGACCGTGCAATTCCCTTATCAAATTTTCACCATTTTTACACAACCAGTTAAGATTGTATAGCAATCTTCAATGAAATTTTCAAATGAACTATGGTAATAGTTCAAATGAACTATGGTAATAGTTCAAATGAACTATGATGATAGTTCAAATGAAAATTTTTCCCCATTCCGCTACAACCATAATGTAAACTATATTTTTATTAATTTCTCTAACAGGGTCAGATAGAGGTCAGCATTCTGTCAAGATTAAGTCAGGAAAATGCTGATGAATTCAATTTCGTTCGAGCATATGAATGTTTCCAACACAAACATCATACCTGCCTGGTTTTCGAAATGTTGGAGCAAAACTTATACGACTTCTTGAAGCAGAATAAGTTTAGCCCCCTGCCTCTAAAATACATAAGACCGATCTTACAACAAGTACTGACAGCGTTGCTGAAATTGAAGGTGAGTCTTTTGTATTGATATTAAAATATGAGAATTCAAGTGTGGACTTGGATTTGAATGTTTGCCTATTGTAAATGAACCTATTTTCCAGAAAGCGAAATCATGCGAATAATATTTTAGTCGATTTAAATTCACAGGCGAGATAATTTCCTGAATAGCTCAAATTAATGCCAAAAACATTTGTTTTATTGATAATGAATTTTTACATTAATCTGAAGTTTATTCCGGAGATGTTTTTGAATAATATGACGCTTTATGTTTGTGTCTGGATTTCCTTGATTCATTCAAAAAGCTATCTAAGCAATGTTTGCGTGTAAACCTTGGTATTGTGTGTCATATTGTCATCTTACTAAGGTTGAAATAGTTCACTCTCCTTATCACATAATCTTTATTTATTCCTTTTCATCAGAAATTAAATTTCTTTATTGAGTTGGTAAATTTCAGTTTCTGGTGATGACAACTTAGTTGACAAAACAGTATTAAATGGAAGTAAAGATAATTCAGTGAGCTTGAAATATTTCCCTTCATCTTTCTTTCCAAATATTTATAATAATAATAATATGGTTTATTCTGTAAGCTACAGGGTATAAACATATAATCACAGAGGCGTGAGCCTGTACGAGACTTCTAAATAAACAAAATATACTACAGTAGCCGGTATTCAAATAATTCCACAAATCAAAATCAATTTCTAACAACATATTTGAACTAAAAGATATAAAAATCAACAAAAACTTAAGAGTACATCATCCACAGTATTGATCACTGATGAGTGCAAATCTTCTTTTACATACAATATATCATTCCTTATTGCATGTCACGTTATGTTAAAATTCTTTTGAAATAGGAGAATTTGAAATAGAAATTATAAAAAGAAAGTATGTATTTTGTCAAATATATATCAAGGGTACCATTTCCAAGAAAAAAAATATAGTAAATGGAAATTAATTATTTTGGTACCCTCATTCGAATTGATTATTTCACTTCTTTCGAATATATTTATGAAAAATCAATTATCGTTAGACCTCCTCTAGGGGTTGCAGCTCTCGTATTGTATAATTGCATTAAGGGAAAAACCGAAGCTTCTAAGAAATCATTTATTATTTTGTATGCGTTTGCGTTCCTCAAGAAAATTGTTGCGAAATAGTGATAAATGATTGTGTTGAAATTATCACACTATTCTATGTTTTCATGGCATGTCACTTTGCAGGTTAATCGAGTAATTATAATTCCCTGAAAAAATTACTAATTTCAAAAAGAGCGAAAAATATCCTGAATTTACGTCAGCGCTTTTCTTATTATTGATTATCAGATTTATTAGTTGATTTCCGAGTTTTTTCATGAATCCCGCATAGTAGATTCAATTTCCACAGGAAACTGCATTCATTTGGGACAATCCTGTGATAGAAGAAACTCAATAAAGTGGAAATAATAATAATTTTCACAGCGAACCATAAGAATGAAACGCGCAAAGGCAACAACCAACAAATAGATTGTGTATTTGTTGTCCTGGAAATGTTTCACTTCCAAGATCAAGTGATGCTAGACATTCGTTTTTTGTTGTTCGTCAGAAACGTCAGATTGATATGTTAATTACTTTTTTTAATAGAAAAAATTCGTATTGATCTTGAATTACGCATTTATAAAAATGAGATCAGTGCTAATAGCATTGATACTGTCATGGTTGTGCGCGATGGTAGTCGCGGAAGATGGAGCAGAGACAAGCTCTGAAGCTACTACGGTGGATGTCGAAACCACCAAAGCGGCGGAAGCAAAGAGGCAAAAAACGAAGACCCTGATGAAGCCATCCTTTATACCGTATTGCGTGACCAGAGACGTGTGCAAACCGGTGTGCGACTGCGCCATCTACGAAAACTGCGAATTGCTGGAGATGAACGCGGACGTGCGAAACAGGATCTTGATCTCTCTCAACACGGCCCGGTCAGTCCAGACCAAGGGCGAGCCTCAGGCTTCCGGCATGCCGAAGCTGATCTACGACATGGAACTCGAGGAGATATCGAAATGCTGGACGGCACGTTGCGAGAACGAGTACTCGGAATGTTTCAGGACTCCTTATTTCGAGGAAACGACGCAGACCGTTGGTTTGCTACCGTTGGATCTCAATCTTACCGAGTTGCCCTTGGACTATTGGGATAGGACCATACAGATTTGGCTTGGGGAGGTTAGAAAGACTACGGCGGAGGTGGTTTCCAGTTTACCGGCTGGGAAAAAAGGCGAAGACGTTCACAGTTACGCCCAAATATTGGCCGATAGAATCCTTCGTGTGGGATGCGCTTGGTCACGCCTCGTGCCTACAGGAACCACTGGCGAACAGCCTTCGTTGATCTTCGTATGCAGCTTCGCACCACGAGGTCCCAGACAGGGCGAGCAGATCTACAAGACCGGCAAGGCTTGTTCCACCTGCACCGAAGGCTACCAGTGCGATTACAAGGAGCCTTTCGAGTTCCTCTGCAAGGAGAGCGCGCAGAGCGAGCAGCAAGAGAAAGAAAAAGAGGCAGAAGAGGAGGAGCAGAAGGAGAAACAACGTGGCGCCCTAACGAGGGAAGAATCCGTTGATTACATCGCGCCCTACTTGGAGACCACTGAACCACCTCCGAAACAGGCCAGATCACCGCAACCAAGAATTGCAGTTTCCTCGGCGGGAATATCGTACGGTTTAGACAGTTTTGCAGCGGTTATTTTCTTCCATTTGGTGAAATTCATACGTTGATATTGTCATCTTTCATATGATTTTTTTGAATTAAAGGGGACTAACTTTTATTTCAGTTGGTTTTATCGGAACGCCGTAAATTTTTTTTAAGTGATTTGTTATAGTGGATATTCAAATACAGATATTTTGCAATATGAATTATCTATCCGTATGAAAAAGACGATTTTCGCAATCTGAATAAATTCATACGTATATTTTTATGTGGCTCGTATGTCGACTACTTTTTGGACATACTTAATATCGAAAATTGTAGATAATAACACCATTTCTAAGAGCTCAATTGATTTTCGGAAAAACTTTTTCTGGTGCATTGATTGACACAAGTCATTGTCTTCCTATAAATTCGTAATTCCCATAATATAGTTTACAAGTTTCATATGGTGCAAGATATATTCACATGAAGAAATTGGGTAAATGCAATTTTTCTTCTAGATACTTGATCTGATTTTCGGTACTGTCATGAATAATTTACTCCATCTTAATAGTGAATAATTAAAAACAAACTGCCTCTTCACAGAATAGAATATTTCTTGGAAACAAAGGAAGTAAACTGCATACAATTGTTATTCTACTTCAACTGACGATTTAATAAATTGAGTTCAAAGGTTATGGATCAAATATCAAATTTGAGAGAAGTGATAACTGACCAACTATGAAATTCTACCATGAAAATGAAAATATAATACTGTGTTGAGATGTTAGTAAAAGGGGAGTATGTGTTTGTACTTTAATTTATTCTCATTTGGAATCATTCTTACTTGGAGTCCTAATTCTAATGGTACAAGAAATATTCAATTTATAATATGAAAGTAATTGATTAAGATTTTTCTGTTTCGAAACTTTATGATCTATTGTGTCCCCATCGGATCTGTCATAGTAGTCTACAGCTTGCCCTCCAGTTCTAGAGTTCTAATAAACTCCAGTATCTGGGATGGCTTCAGAAGGAGTTACTTCCTCACTTCCACAAATCTCTTGTCCTAAGCATTCTTTGCGTTGACTAGCGATGGCGAGACTTTCCGTCACCAGATGATTCGGAGTTTCTTCTTCTTCTCCGCAGAATCTACACCATTCTCATGAGGTGTTTCCTCAGACGGCAATGCTCTTTAAGGCATCCAGTGAGGTGTTGCATATTCTTGCAAAGATCCAGATACTTCTTAGATCTCGCAGTATCAAGGTTCCCAAGAAACTTTCTGGAATGATCTAACCCAGGAAAATTCTGCCAGAGTGTTTCTCTTTCAGGGTTTTCCTTCTCCTGAAGCTCTTTCTTGTAAGGTACATTTACCAATACCACAGAAAGATTCTGGGATCCTTTTCTGGCAAGTGTGTTGGTCTCTTCTCTTTAATTCCCGAGTGACCGGGAACCCAGACTAAACAGACCTTTTATTGTTGCCTATTTCAGTATTCTTAGAATTGATGATATGTGTGCTCAATGCTTTGATTGTAGCCCGATTGTCAGAATGTATCGACCGCAGGCAAACACTTCTCATTTTATTATTTCAAGCCTATTATTCCTCTGACAGTTTCCGAAAATCCAAGAGCCCATAGTTGAAATAAATTTACGTCAGATTTGATGTTTTATTCCTGAAAGTTTAAACATTTTTTACGGTCATTTACGGGATTCAGAAATGTTCGCTGTACACATATTTCTAATCAGTGTTCTGTGGTTATTCACCGCATCAAATGCCGAGAACCCATCATACGACCAAGGGGTATACAAACCAGAGTTCCTCAATTACTGCTTCGAGGACAAGGAAGAATGCAAAGACGTGTGCGGTTGTATGCTAGATAGGAAATGCATGGTGAGACCTGTGCCTCCGTCAGTGATGGAAACCATCGTCGATAAACACAACAGCATACGGAAAGACCGCTTGAAGAGCGAGCCCAAGGCTTCGGGCATGCCTAGATTGGAGTACGACGCCCAGCTGGAAGCTATAGCCCAGTGTTGGGCGGCGAAATGTAGACATGACACCACGACTTGTCTCCTGACAGAGTCTTACTCAGAGGTTGGAATGAATATAGGCATGATAAAAATCGAGGAGATGAACACTTCACCTTTCCTGGAATCTCCTTACAGCGATACCAAGCCTCTGGAAGAATTGTGGAAAACCATAATGGATGGTTGGGCGAAAGAAATAGAAACTCTACAGTTTTCTGAACCGTATTCGCCCACAAGTCAAGCAGACGTAGCTAGAGGTGCCCAAATAATTCACGATCAAACCTTGGCTTTGGGTTGTTCGTGGTCGGCTTCTCCAGAAGGTTCCTTCTTCTTCTGCGTGTACGGTCCAGGAATCAAGGAAAATGCCACCATCTACAAGTCCGGACCGCAGTGTACTACTTGTCCACCCGGTCTGAAATGCACTGACGAATCGGAAGGCTTGTGCGTCAAATATTCCCTGTATCCGCAACAAAGGGTCACGCCCCTTCCACCACACGTGCCAGGGGGCGGAGACGATAAGAAACCACCAAGAGCTCCAGTGGTCAGGGCAGAAGCCGACACTATGGTATTGGATTTCGAACTGTTATTATTGAGTTCTATTGTGACTCTGGTCTTACGCGCTTGAATCCAATAACTTTTTGCCGATTCGAAATTCTGATGTGAGGAACTTGGGTGTATATTTTGAATATATCTCTATCTGCATCATTCGTTGATTTATTGACAACTAAAGCATATATTATAACCCATCTAGATGAAATAAATAATGAAGAAATTGGACAAAAAGATTACATGTTATAATTCATTCATTCATGATTTATCATTAGGAAACTTTGCTCTGATGTACTAAAATTACAGGTCTCTACAACCTCCTGAACTAATGGCTTCTTGTATACAGGGTGGCCACTTTTTCAATGGGATTGTATTGGTAACTTTTAAACCATAAGAGTTAGAAGGTCGGTCAAATGGAAAAAAAGTTGCATGCATAGAAGAATTATCAAGCAGTTCAAACAAATCGAGATTATCAGGGCCGGTTATTGAGATATCATAAGAAAAGTAAATTCTGTCATTTTGATTTTTCTTTTTTTCCCACTTTATTTCAAATATTATCAAAAAATGTTACAGGAATTTTTTATTCGACAGTAAATTGTCCTCAATTTGACGTAATCAGATTTCGTATCCAACGTTTCGTGCTCTCTGGACCACCCTCAACCTCATTTTTTTTCAATTCGGACCTGTATATTTTATGACACTTTTCGAAATAACTTTTAACGCTGAATTCAACGATATACCATACAATGTCATTCAAAGTTGATTTTCAGGTGATTTTGACCCTAGTTTGACTAGTTGAGCGCTAGTCTCCGAATAGATTGATCTATCATTTTTGAACCGTGAATGGTCTCTTATGATTAGGTTAGACTCGTTAATGACCGGCCGTATACAGGATAACTTTCGAACGGAAGGATCTAGGACCTTGATATCTTCAGGATACGTTCGGATCTCGAATACCGCGGTTAGGTTCATTAGTGAGCAAAATCTGGCTAGGGGTTCCGTAAATATGCCGCTCGGAATGTTTTTTTCGTGTTAATTTGAAAAATGTTGATTCTATCGAGATGAAAATTTGGATTTGGGTGTGGAATGGCAATTTCACGCCTCGTGTATAATTTCATGTTGATCGCTTAACCAGAACCATAGAAAATTCAAGAAAATTTCGAAAAAACTCGCTCAATATTTCCCTGAACATAATGGAGTTGAGATTCTAGGTGTTAATATGAAAACAATAGAAAATTCAAGATGAATATTGGAAAATAAAGTACAGATCGATCGGATTGAGGTTTTGCTTGAAAATGAAGAAAAATTTCAAGCTTTGAGGAAAATTTCGTGTAGAGAAGGATATCGATTTTTTTTTGAGGGACATCAAAACCATAGAAAATTCAAGGAGACTAGAGAAAAGAAAATGTTGAAAGTACTGACGTGTTGCCAAGGGTTTAGAGCGCTCGCTCATTCATATCACTGTTGCACCATTGAATACCGCATATATAGTAACCTTTATTTAGTTTCTGATGATAACAACATTGTGTTCCAAACGTTGGGTAAACGCTTGTAAAGATTCTGTGGATTATAACTTCAGTAAAATATTATGTCCATTATGAACTTGAACTTAATATTCCATAATATGTAATTTGCTCATATTTATTTTCTCTCGATATATACCAAGTGTGTTTTTCAATTATAACAATGGGTAAAAATCCCAGAAATGATAGAATTTTCGCGATAAGTCGATAGATTTATTTTTTAACGAAACTGAGTTTTTCTTCAAGGAACTCAATTGAGTTGAATTCAATCATGAAAGGAATTTTATCAATTATTTCACACAGTGAAAGATAAAAAATTATTTATATTTGACGTTGAACTGTTACAAATAAAAACTGAAAATACCGAACTCTTGAATTGATTCATGAATTTTAAAGCCAAAAAAACTCTTGGTACCAGTTGGAGAATTCGACACATTAAATGTGTCGCTACAGATAATATAATTTTTCCTACAACTGCTATGAAAAGTAGCATATTCTTCATAGCTTACTCAATTTGAAAACTATGTATTGCTCATACTGTGGGAAATATTATTTCTCACAGCACTTTGCCCACACCTCGCTTGGTAGACCAATGAAATTGGGCTTTTGAGTCGTTTCTATGGAAACACAATAAATTAGCACATACTGTCAACGAAGGCCATTTTGATTTGAATCAAATCCATTACTTGAATTATTGAAATTTGTACAGTTGTAGGAAAAGTATAGTGTGCAACATGTGGAGAAAGTCCTTTTCTCGCTCGTGTGTTTGCGGCACTCGCTTTTGAGGCTCGTGTCACAAACTTCCACAGTCGCAAGAAAATTTGGACTTTCCCCACTTGTAGCACAATATACTATTTCTTATTTCATACAGCCCATTTTCCGAACAAAGCAGTATATCATTTAACCACAATGTCTGTAATTTTCGAATTTTGAGCCAGGAAGGGTCTCAAACGATAAGGTTCGAATATCTGATGACAAACCCGTCCTCAAATTCAATTCTCTCCGTCCATAAAAAAATGGAAATAATAGCTAATAGTTTAAAATTTGCATGCTAATCTATAAGCTTATTATTCTTAGATTATTGATAAAAAAATATCATTTTTTTTTTTTTTTACAGCAACTTGGTCTGATACACGCTGACCTTAAACCAGAGAATATAATGTTAGTAGATCCGGTCCGTCAGCCATATCGAGTGAAGGTGATTGATTTCGGTAGTGCCAGTCATGTGAGCAAGGCAGTCTGTAATACTTATCTCCAGTCCAGGTATTACAGAGCACCAGAGATAATACTTGGACTACCTTTTTGTGAAGCCATCGACATGTGGTCCCTAGGATGTGTTGTTGCAGAACTTTTTCTTGGATGGCCTCTATATCCAGGAAGTTCTGAATACGACCAAATCCGCTATATCAGCCAGACACAGGGTAAGTTAATATTAAACATTCCAGTTGAATTAGAAAAACTAAATTTATTCATTTACATATGTAGTTTTGGTGTTTATTGAAAGCGTAAATATTCACATTCTCAAGTTTCCAATTTTTAACAGGTCTCCCTACAGAGCATATGCTGAACAATGCTTCGAAAACAACTAAATTTTTCTATCGGGACATGGATAGTACATATCCTTTCTGGCGTTTGAAGACTCCCGAAGAACACGAAGCGGAGACCGGGATCAAATCCAAAGAAGCCAGAAAGTACATTTTCAACTGTTTAGATGATATCGGGCAAGTCAATGTTCCCACTGATCTTGAAGGAGGTCAGTTACTTGCAGAAAAAGTTGATCGAAAAGAATTCATCGATCTTTTGAAACGGATGCTTACAATGGATCAGGTTTGTAAACATGGAATATTAGTGTGCGTTAAAAAGTGATAGTACTTTGCTGGTTTTCAAGTTTTGTTTGTATTCGAATTGTGTGTTTTACCAGATTGTAAGTAAATTTTTTTAGGAGCGTCGTACGACACCAGGAGAAGCTTTGAACCATCCATTTGTCCGTTTAGCTCATCTAGTTGATTACGCACATTGTAATAACGTAAAAGCCAGTGTTCAAATGATGGAGGTGAGTACATTATTAACTCTAATAATTTTTTTTTTCACACAATACTGCAATGATTTGATTTATATTGAATCATTAAGTAGACTCATTTCAACTCAACATTTCTTACTGTCATTAAAGAATTATTTGTCTTGATGAAATTAAATGTTGTTCAGTATCAAAATACCTCTGCAAAATTTGATATTGAAGTAAATAATGTCTCTATCCTTGAAAATTTCACTTCTGAATTGAAATTCGTAAATTTCCATTTCATAATTTGCAGGTATGTCGAAGAAATGATTTTAACAGTTCCTCAACTACAACCCATCATCAACAACCGCAGCAGGCACCTTCCCTTGTAGCTAATTTTGTTCCTAGCTCAAATGGGAATGTGACGTTTACCATTAACAATCAATTAACTAACCAGGTCCAAAGACTTGTTCGTGACCGATCTGGTTATGATAATTTGGTAAGCTCAATTGATTTTATTCCTCAATTTCATTCTCCGTTCTAATTTTTACATGATGCGATAATAAATAAATATCTTTCTTTTTGAAGATTTAATGTAAACTTTTCCATTTTTTTTTGCAGTATCAGATCTATAATGGTAGAGCTGTTGGTCGTCAATATGCCACAAGTTCTAGGGCTGACCCTTTCCAGCATCAGTTAGTATCAAGTATACTATGTCCAGCTGGATATCAAGGTATGGGTGGGTCGCCTGCTAAACACGTAACAGTAGTACAGCAACCGCAGATACAGATACAACCACCGATACTTGGTCAGACTGGACAGCAACAGTATGTACCTGTTAGTGTCGTTGAGCCAAGTGGACGCCAAATGCTTTTGACAGTAAGTGTATCAAAAGATATTTTCTCTAATTCTGTGGTTATTCCGTTCATTCTTCCACATCTTGTAGAACAAAATCGTGCGAGAATATATCAGAAACGCACAGTTTTCATGGTTATTTTTTATTATTCTATGGTGGTACTCCGAACTTTCCGCCACGGCTTTATCTGTCAATTCATCAATTTGCCTTAAAGAAATCAGTTCTGCCAACCAACATTTTTCAATGCAAAAATCACTAAAATATATTTATGGAAATATTTCATTAATTTCAATGAAAATGCAATGAATTAGAGAAAATAATGTATAATACTCGTACAGAAGTCTCATTCTACCACTCGTTCATTCCAAAACTCGCCACTTCGTGGCTCGTTTTTGAATTTTTAACTCGTGGAAGAATATCAATGCCTTCTGCACTTGTATTATAAATAACTATTCTCTAATTCTGCGCCAAATCCGTTCATTCTGCCATACCTTGTAGAACAAAATCGTGCAGTAATGTCATGGTTATATTTCATTATTGTATGTTGGTACTTGGAACTTTCCTGTCACAGATTCATCTGTCAAATTTGAGATACAGTAAACAGTTCTGCCAACTAACCAACATTTTTCAACGCAAAAATCACTAAAGATATTTATGAAAATATTCCATTTATTTCAATAACAATTCAGTGAATTTAAGAAAATGATTTATAATACAAAAGGCTCATTCTAACACTTGTTCTTTCGAAAACTCGTTGAAGAATGCCTCCTGCGCTTGTATTATCTATAAAAAACTAGTTTTTAACAATTTGCAAGGAATGTTTTGAGCTTTCACTTATTTTTCTTCTAGAATGCTGTTCAAACGACGTGGCCGACGAGTCGCCAACAGATGGCGATCGTATCGTCTTGGCAACAGCTGCCACCTCCCCATACGGCCATCCAACAGCCTCTGCTTTCGGAGGCCGAATGGGGAAGGCCTCTTCTTGTCGATTCTTCAGCCATACTGCAGGAACAACGCCCAGTTTTTCCTGTCGATGTGGCCGCAGAAGTTTACAATTCAGGAATGGTGGATCATGGAAGTACTTCTTGGAACACTAGCAAGAGAAGCTCCAAGAACCATCACATGCAGCAAAATAGCTCTCATCATCTCCAGCATCATCTTATGGTGAGTTATCGCTTTAAGATGTTGAACTATTATTATTTTTAAAGAAGTTTGCTAAGTCATAAACTACCTTTTCTGTATAATGTCTCTAAAAAATTAGAATTTCTATATCGAAGCAGTTTTCATTTAAAAAAAATAAAAGTGTAAAAGAAGGTAGGCACTCGTATGTGATGCTTGGGAGAGTCCACGTGTTGAATGAGGAAAAATAGCAAACCACTTTCTTACCTGCTTTTACTTTTCATTGGACTCTACGAAATAGCTATCATTGTATCAAAACGAAAATAGTAACAGCAATTTTAATTAGTTTATAGTAATTCCATTCTGAATTAATCGTCCTAAATATATTCGTAATACCAATCACTTGTTCTCAACTTAGATCCCATCTCACCATCGTTCACACGACAAAAAAGAACAGACACAACTGAGTCCTGTGAAGAAGCGAGTCAAAGAGAGCTCGCCACCTGGCGAACAAATGAATCCTTACGCCTCCACCAGCAGTAGAAGAAATCATAGTCCAGCTGGCTTGCAATGGCACCAGACAGTTCAGCCACAGAGTCAGGTAAGGATATATTATACAGGGTGGCCATTTGAAAACGAAACAGACGAGATTACAGACGAAATAAAGTTTTTCGATAGAAATGCTCGGACAGGTCGATTTCTGTTTCGAAGGGGACAACTTAAGATGTAGGTTACGGACGCATAGCGCTTCAACCCTTGCTACTACAACCCTCACCCCCAAATTTTGAATAGGGAAGATGGGGTGAGTGATACCTCATTTGAAAGGTATTTTTATACTGATTTCAGCACAGTAATTGTTTTTTCATTTTATGCATTAGTTCTCGAAATATTCTTAACTAAGTATTTGAAAATGAAGTGGTGTTTTCATGGCACTGGTAGTGTTTTGTGAAAATCGGCACTTTGAGCTTCAAAACAACCATGACTGTGGCTTCCTTCCTAACTAACTAACGCATGAATATTTCGAGAACTAATGCATAAAATGAAAAAAACAATTACTGTGCTGAAATCAGTATAAAAATACCTTTAAATTGAGGTATCACTCACCCCATCTTCCCTATTCAAAAATTGGGGGTGGGTGTTGTAGCAGCAAGGGTTGAAGCGCTATGCGTCCGTAACCTACATCTTAAGTTGTCCCCCTCGAAACAGAAATCGACCTGTCCGAGCATTTCTATCGAAAAACTTTATTTCGTCTGTAATCTCGTCTGTTTCGTTTTCAAATGGCCACCTTGTATATAAGATGCATAGAAAACCTGGTGTGTCTACTTATACCTGTAATAGTTTCAGACAAAACGGGAGATTTTTCAGATTTATACCTACTTGATATCGAAGGATCGCAACTGTTTCAGATGGCGCATACATCGTTTATATTTGACATTTCTCTCGATTCTCGGTCCTCGTGACCTTGTAATTTATTGTGAAAGTTTGTTAAGTCTTAAATCAGTATTTCATTTTTAAACGGCGCCAGGCAGATAGCGGGAATTCGAAAATTTCTGAAGATCGCCACCTTAAAGAACTCTGGTGAAGCAGAACACCAAAGCAACAGGTTGATATCTCAAAAAGTCTGAAACAAAATCGAATCAGTACACACCAGGGATTCTATGCATCTTGATCATATATTTAAGTGTTTCATTGTCTACAACGGGGAATGCTCTGCAATTTGGGTTATCTTCAAATACAAATTTAAACTTTATCTAATCAACATTTGATGTCGTTTTCTAACAGTGTTATCTGCAGTTGATGTTGCAATGGAAACGAAATTCTTTAAATTTTGAATTCACTTATTTATTTTTCCTTTTTTTTAAATTAAAGGTTGAAATGTGACGTTTTAACTCTATTCCATAACAAATTTTCTTTAATATAATTCCTCATTAGACTTGAACATAAGTGTTATGTATGGGTAAAAAGACCTCCCTTCGAAGTACTTGATCGTCAAATATATTCATCTTGCTTTTTCTTTAACGCAGCAAAACGATCACGGAGATCACAGATCCGTTTATCATCAGCCTGTAGCAAGTTCTAGACAGCACACGATTACAATTCAAGACACGCCCTCACCTTCAGTATCTGTGATTACTATATCTGATAGCGAGGAGGAGGCGTCACCCGGCAAGAAAGTAGGGACCAACCGTCATTCACAAACAGTGACCAGTATTCAGCCGTCATCTCAACATCACAACACCAGCCACGGTCATCGTAAGAACGTTATCAGTTGTGTTTCAGTTGGTGATAGCGATAATGAAGAAAGGAATTCAACGAAGGTGAGTTGAAAGTTGTTGTAATCTATGCACTTGTCTAAAGTCATTGCCAATATTGGAGAAGTGTTTTAGTGTCACTTTTGATATTTTTGTATTGGCATCCATGGACATCTAACAGGCCAATTGGAAAGTCCCCGGAATATCATAGTAAAACACATTTTTTTGGCAAAATTCTGTTTATTATTCAACAAAGTTGGTTTCGAGGGCGATACAGGGGTTATAGCGATCTTCCAACTTTTCGATACCATTTTTGTAGTATGATTTGTCTTTCCCTTCAAAATAGGCCTCAGTTTCAGCGATTACTTCTTCTGAGAACGTGAAAAAGTCGCTGGGGGCCAGATCTGGCGAATACGGTGGATGCAGAATCAATTTGAAGCGCAATTTGTGACACGGCGCATTGTCTTGATGAAACAGCACTTTTTTTTCTTCAAATGGGGCCGTTTTTAACGATTTCATCCTTTAAACGATCCAAAAACGTTATATAATAGTCGGTGTTAATGGTCTTGCCTTTTGGAGGTAATCAATGAATATTATACCTTGCACATCCCATAATACTGCTGCCATAACATTGCCAGCTGACTTGTGTTTTTTCTCGGATTGGATTCGGTTCATCGTGTGGAGTCCACTCAGCTGACTGTCGATTGGACTCCGCAGTGAAATAATGGAGCCATGTTTCATCCATTGTCACATATCGATGCAAAAATTCAGGTTTATCGCACTTAAACAACTTCAAACACTGCGCAGAATCATTAATATGTTGTTGTGAGCACGCGCGGCACCCATTTTGCACATAGCTTTCTCATGTACAAATATTCGTGAATGATATGATGTACACATTCAGATGATATCTTCACAATGTTTGCTATCTTGATCAACTTCACGTTACGGTAATTCAAAATTATTTTGTGAACTTTTTTGATTTTTTCGTCGGTGACAGCCTCTTTTGGGCGTCCACAGCGTTTCCCGTCTTCGGTGCTCATTTCACCACGTTTAAACTCGGCATACCAATCAATGATGTTTAATTTTTCTGGTGCAGACCCCGGAAACTCTTCATCAAGCCAAGATTTTGCCAAGAAAATGTTGAATATAACACGTCCAGTTTTTAAATACACTTAATTCAATTGTAACGAATGAAATACTTGAATAAAATTCCTTTTGCAGCCGCATCATCATCAGCACCACAGTCAATACAATAATAACCACCACACTCAACAGCAGCCCCACCTTCAAGTGGTCAAGAACGAACCAAACTCCTCCCATTCTTTTTGTTCACAGTCCAACGTTTCCGTTCCATCTTCGACCAATAGCTATGTTGCTCCGGCTTCCCAAAAGAAAAGGCTACTTGCCAAGGCTCAATCGGAATGCATACTGAACGTTCCACCTAAGCAAGAACCGTGCGAATATCGTAACGAGTACGATCAGCATTGTTCTTCGGCTTGTAGAGATACATCTGCCACGAACAATCATCCAAACTATCACTATGGCAGTCAAGAACATCCGGGATATTCTGGATCCTCGTCTAGGTATTCAGATGTAAATTTGAAAAGCGATTCGCCTCTAAGGGACTGTTCTCTTTATAGTAACGATAAGAGAGTGTCGTGGGCTCCACCTACTGCTCATAACCCCAACTCTCATGGGAATTGTAGTAATGGTAGTTCGCATCGGCGTCATTCTGCTGTTCCAGCGGTGAATTTGAGGGATTACAGTATACCAAGCTCGAGTCACAAGGAGTATATACAACCGCCAGCCGCTCATACGTCGAGGGACACATTGACAATTGGAAGAGAGCATTTGTTGGCCCCGGCAAAGAACTGGGGGCCGTCACAGGCTATCCATCAGTCCTACAGGTGCGTGATGTTTTTATTCTAATCGATTGAAGTTAAGATAACTCGTTGGGTATAAAAAAGTACTTATCAAAGGTTAGGTTAGTTTCCAAACTGTTTATAATGTTTAAGTTTTTATTTTCTCACAACATTGGCTGATTTTCATAAGTAAGAAGAATATATATGAATTGGTTCGATAATTTCATTATAATAATAAAGGGTGTTTTTTTTAGAGCTATAGAACTTTAAATTGCAATAAAACAACGATGGATTATTCGATTGACATGAATTTTATTTATCCGCAAGATAATCTTGTGGCATTACATTTTAAATATGATTTCTGGCATATGACCGCCACGGCTGGCTCGGATGTAGTCCAATTTTCGATGACTTTTTCCAACATTTGTGGCCGTATATCGACAATAACACGGCGAATGTTGTCTTCCAAATGGTCAAGGGTTTGTGGCTTAGCCCCAAAGAAAGTAGTCTAGCGGTGTTAAATCACAAGATCTTGAAGGCCAATTCACAGGTCCAAAACGTGAAATTAGGCGGTCACCAAACGTGCCTTTCGATAAATCGATTGTGGCACGAGCTGTGTGACATGTTGCGCCGTCTTGTTGGAACCACAGCTCCTGGACATCATGGTTGTTCAATTCAGGAATGAAAAAGTTAGTAATCATGGCTCTATACCGATCACCATTGACTGTAACGTTCTGGCCATCATCGTTTTTGAAGAAGTACGGACCAATGATTTCACCAGCCCATAAAGCGCACCAAACAGTCAGTTTTTCTGGATGTAACGGTGTTTCGACATACACTTGAGGATTAGCTTCACTCCAAATGCGGCAGTTTTGTTTGTTGACGTAGCCATTCAACCAGAAGTGCGCTTCATCGCTAAACAAAATAAAATGGACGTAGTGCGCGATACGTATTCCGCACAGAACCCTTATTTTCGAAATAAAATTGCACTATTTGCAAGCGTTGTTCAGGCGTGAGTCTATTCATGTTGAATTGCCAAACCAAACTGAGAATAAATCACTTGACAGCTGTTAAATCGGTCGCCATCTTGAACAGTAATGCCAACTTAAAGTTATATACCTCGAAAAAAACACCCTATACATACATACATACAATACAATACAATGACTCTAGCGCGACGTAAGAGAGGCCCCAATGTTGTGCGCGCCGAGGAATGAATAAATTTGAATCTTCTTCAACACTTTCACTTACAGTAGCTATATTTTCTTGCCAGCCTGCATTTCGAGTAGTAGTTTGTTCTTCGCACCCTATTCCTTAAGTAGTAACGGAAAATATTTAATGTTTTTTTTTTTTTTTTTTGTAGGCACAGCAACTCTCATTTGTCACCGCAGCCATTGGGTGGTGCACCTAGATTATCGCCTCAGCATCCTCTTGCTGCTGCTGGACAACCTCTCTATCATCAGACAGAATTATACCGGCGACCAGTTTATGTAACTACTACCCAGCCTGCTTACATACCTACCACACATCAGGTTGCACCTAATGGGTAAGTTACATTTTTTTTTCACACCGTGTTCCTTGTAGAATTGCATCATAATTTTTAAGCTTAGTCACTTCGAAAAGATTAAATGGACCAAGGGATTATCTCATTTTTATTCTACTATGCTTGTGCTTTGGTGTCGACTTTAATTTTTACCTAACTCATTAATTTTTTATCTATGTGGTCTTCAATCCAACAACTATAATTTGGCCATTAAAATTTTCTTGTAAATAATGACCCGGTCAATTATTTTGTAATTTTTCAAATATGTATTTATTACAACATGAATAACGAAATTTCAGTAAGTGAACTTTTTAATCATACAAATTTTCAAATAGTGTTTTTCTGATCAAACATATTTTGTTCTTCTAAAACCTATTGTAATTTTTTTCTTTCAGTGTGCCTGCGAAAAAACGAAAGCTTAATTCAGGAAATCCTTTTTTCTAAATTTGACAGAAAATTGATAATTTTAGGTTAAGGGTGATTTTGTTTTCGAATTAGAAATTCATTTAATTGTAAATATTTCCTTTCCAAAATTTGTAACAAATGATTACAAATGTTTTGCTGCATTCAGAGAGACCATAAAGTTGAATAGATATTATTTTGTGGTTATTTTTTAATTATCAAAGTTGAATTGATAATAAACTGGGCATTTATTTAATTTCAACTAATAATTTTGCTTCAAGGTTCAATTTTTTTCCTTTCTTTTTCATCTTTTTTAATTGAATAAAATTGAAACTGGATATTTTAACAAATAGATATTCATCACAATGGGTAATCATTTGTGGTGGGGGTTCAATTAGAGCTTAAAAAAAATATTAATATGTAATTAGAATGTGATTTGTGGTTGATGCTTAGTTTTGATTTTATTCAATCTGATACATATATATTTGATATAGTCTGTGCCAACTAAAATCTGCTACCTGGAATACTAATTATTCTCCTTATTTTTAAATGGGACAGTGTTCAGAGATAAGAAAAAGTAAAAGTTTTTGATTTTATTGAAATCAACTTCTAGACTTCTTCAGCTAAAAGTTATTTTGAATTGAATCATTATGAACTTATTAGCTTTCTTGAAATTTTTTAATAGATGAAAATAAAGCTTAATTGGCGATAACTGTAAGGTTGATTGCCTTAATATTTCATAGTTATTAGACATACTAATAATTATGAGTTTGATGAAACTTCCACTGACTCATTAATTGTAATCATTTGAATTCTTCATTAATCTTGAAGATATTCACTAGTATTCAGCAAGGATTCAACAAATACTTAAATGATGGTATTTCACTTGCACTTCATTATTCTGCATTCCATCCTTGGTGTAATTCTTCAAAAGGTATCGGCTATATACTTTCTTTCCACAGAATATTGAGTTTGAAATATCAGATTAATTCATTCAGTTTCTTACCAAAAAAAAATTCCAATCCTGAACTCTTAATTTTATGAATTCTCCGATAGTCAGGTGTTTATGCCAGAATATCAAGATTAACAAAAAAAAAACCTTTTTAATTATTACATCCAAATTAAATCACTGCAAATTTTACTGAAAGTTTCATTCCTCAATTACTTCATCATGAATCGTTCACTGCATTAGATAGGTAGGTGAAAGTAACGGTTACTTGGGAGCAATGAGAAGCACTTAATTTCATTACCACCAAAAGTTTAGCTAATATTTTCAGTTAAATAACATCATACCAACACATACCAATTATTTGTTCGTTTTCTGGTATCCCCAAAATTGTGTTCACATTTCATATCTTAGAAGGCTAGGCCTAGGGTGTTGTTCCATTTGTAACGAAGTTGTTTTCTTCAGTACAGTGCAAGCAATTTAGTGAAAAATATTATCAATATACATAATGCAGTTCGCACTTGCATAACCAATAATGCTGTTCCAAGTGTATGATTTTAGTTGAACTGGCTATAGAGTTAACCTTCAAACAACTTAATAGTAATCAAAGTGAATTTTTGTATCCTTGAAAGCTTAATTTCCATATTCATCATCATAGCATGCCATTGCCATTAACTAAATACACACTATAGCTGTAAATCAGTGTTAGCCAATCTTGATGTATATATTGTGATATTTTTGTTCTAAGATTTTTTGGAGGAATAATATTGGTGGTAGTAGTAGTGATTTAACTTGAAATATTTCATAAAATTGTTTGCTACAGCAAACTTCAAATATCAAAATATCATATTGATTTATTAGAATGAGGATATTACTTTTAATTCCTCCAGAGAATTTAAATTCAACCATTCCTTGAAGTTGTAAAAGGATCTTCAAAGTTTCAATGACTAATAGTGTCTTCAATATTATTCAATAATATATTTATTGATTATATAGTTACAACTACTCTTAAATGGAGTTCATTTATGTTTGGTGTAAACTTATAAATTGTTGAGTTGTGTATAGATCAGCTTGTGAATAAATAATTTTCAAATGAATGGTACAATTTCCAATAAAAAGTTGACATTATTTTTCAGTTACCTTATTATCTAATGGTGTAGGTAATTAATATTCATAATAAAATGGTTGCAATTTTACAATCATAATCAGCACAGAAAAGAATTTGGATAGTGAAGTTGTAGTAAAAACACTTCTTTGAATTCTTATGAAAATTTTGTGTATTAGAGTGCGGTTACTACAACTCAAGTAAAATATATTCACTTTGAACTTGAAAAACTTCACAAAATTTGGATATTTATACAAAATCCATATATAATTCATAATTCCTTGAAATCTTACATCCTTAAAGGCCTTAAAAAACATCTGACAACATTCAAAGTATATGTGAATAGTGAATTTTCACTATTTCCTGATTATAGGAAAGTTATAATCAACATATGCCCTATTGTTTAGAGAACTGGAATTTCTAATGTTGCTTGAGCATGTTTGTTTCTTAATGTCTAGCATATATGTATTCTTTAGGGCTGGTTGTTATATTTCACAAAGAGAAAAATGAGGTAATTTAGAAATAACGGAACTTGCGTCAAATTTGCAGTGAAAAATTGGAATAATTTCCAGATGTTCATATTCAGAGCCTTTATTCTAAAAAACGCGATAATATATTTCTGACAATGCTGTCACTCAATTGGTATGAAAGGTGCAGAAAATCAAAGAGTCAATTTAATGTTCATCAAATAACATCAGAAGCTTGAAAGATCTGTATATGATTGTAGCGTTATATTTGAAACCTGTCATATTCTCAGTGAGGGTATGGTCCGTATATCACCTTGGTTACAATGGTTAGTGAGTTGGTGGACTGTATATGTCAAATTCCTCAAAAACCAGTTATTATTTCCTCAAACTTCGGTGAGTTATCTGTCACCAGAGCAACCATACTTTTATTCTGGTTAGGTTCGGTAACCACGCCCACTCCGGTTGGCAGTTGTCATTTTAATTTTCAGATTATTGTTTATGAATATTTTCCATGACATCTAACACTCAAACATTTTATTATTTTAATTATGAAACAAATACTATTCAGAGCCATTAAGAACAATTAGTTATTTACAAATTAAAAGAGATCAACCATTTATAACCTCCAAAATCTGTCAATGAAAAATTAAGTTGATCATTGATAAGTGTCAAGCGGTCCGTAAATACGAAGCAGGTTACCTGACACACTGAAAACCATTAGTAACCGGACCATACCCTGAATGAGTAGTGAAAATATGATCAAAATATATTGTTACATTTAAATATAGAGAAAATAATTAACTTTTATTATAAGCCAATAAGGTTCTCTCAATAATTATCTTATTTTTCATCAGGTGAAACTCTAATATTTTAAGAGAATTCAAAATAGAAACATTTATTTAAAAGATATCCTAAATCCCTAATTCCCTTTGAAAAAATACTTTTAATTTAAAACTGGTCACTTAGAAGTCAAATGAAAGTATTTGTATCTTTTAAATTATCTTTTTGATTAAATATAATTAGGTCTCAAATGATGATTACTCTTTTTTTCAACAGCCGTGCTATACCACCTCCAGCACATCATGCAAGTGCTAGACCTGTATTAGCTAGCCATGCCACACATCCGCTACCTGCTCACATGCAGTTTCCATCTCATGCTCAGGTTGCTGCAGCCCCATACGGTTTTGCACCATTGAGCCCAGCGAAAAATCGTCAATTTCAGCCAACCAGCCTTTGGTTTGCAGAATAAAGAGAAAACTCTTTGAAGTTTATTCTGAACAGTCGTATGTAGAAATAAGGACTACATACCACTTTGAAACGACGTTCTTCTTGATTTTAATCTCTGGAATACCATAGAGGAGGGTTATTTAGCAATTCAATCGATTTTATCAAAAACTATGATCAAATCGATTGTTTGATTCTAATCATTAGTTTTTTATGTGAACATAGTTTAATTTGTAATTTTTCAACAACTAACAATTGAGTTGATTGGGTTTTGTTCAAGACATTTTCGTTTTTTTCATTGCCTTATAATTCTCCCTGGTGTTTTGATTTTAATTAATGTTATTCGACTTCTAATGTAATGTTTGTGCAATCTTTGTTAGTTGTCATTATATAACGCAACTATTGTAGACAGTTTGTATATTATTGGAAGGATGATCACCAGTTAGAAGACACTTGAAAACACTTTTTGAAATTCAATCATAATTCCATCTCATTTCAGAAACTTACTAGTCGTTTTTGAGAAATATCAATATTCTCGTTTTTTGTTTCTAGTCAAATTTACTTTAAATCAATAATGCATCGTTGTCGTCTTTTTAACTGGTTTCCCCTTTCTTAGTTTTGTTGTTCAATTTTGTTGATATAATTGTTCGCGATTATCTAGACCATACCGGTAGTGTTTTACTTCTGAATGTATCGTCTCATTTGCGAGTATATTTGTAATTTGAGATTTTAGATCTATTAGTTCGCTTATAATAACTTATTGTATTAATATTTTATGGGTTTTTAGGGGTCATACTATAATAATGGCATACAGGGTGTTCCAGTGAAGCCTATTCGCTGAAGATTGAAACATTTTGAAATTAGTATTAGCTTTTAAAGTGTTGATTTAATGCGCCGAATTCGAGAGATGAATCTGAAAATTATCGGAATAACGAATTATTTTCAAATTTTTATATCAATAATTCATTTGAATGAGATAACAGGTCTGACTAAAATGATTGAAGATACAAAAACTGAATTTTAGAGCACACTGTATGTTTTTCAGTAACGCTACAATTTTCAATATATAAAACTGCCTTATCAGAGAAAAACTCATGCATTTTTCAGTCACTAGTTTTATAGTGAAGTAGTTTTTGGAATATATATTATTTTGTTTCTTCATTGTAAATAGTTCATTACTTCCAGATAGTTGAGGTTCTCTTAGAGTCATGATATTTATTTACATGATATCAGTTTGATTAAAATCCTTGCAAACTGAATATTATATTTATATTGAAGCTAGCTTTTTTATTTTGATTTGTGAATTTAAGTAATTTTGTTCATTTCATTTAGCACTTACCGATTCTTTATCCTCTTTATTTTTATCTTAAATATATTTCTTTTTTATATTTGACTGTAAAAGGTGGGAGAATGTTTTTTGGAGATGATTTTTACCAAAATTGATTTGAACGAAGCTTAATTTGATAAATTTTGAATATAGCGATTGACGAACATTGTATCAAATTTTGAAGTGCTTCAAATCAGTTTATCAAATTTTAAAAAGTTCGATTATACCTGATATTAACTAATTGGTTATAATTTAGTTTTATTTTCAGTGGGATTGCCTCTGATTGATTTACATCAAGTGTGATTACGAATAGGTTTAGTCTGTTGAAATTTTGATGTGCCTGTATTCTTGACTTTAGTGCGTAGGCTCTATGTTTGACGTTAATGATACGCACTGCATGTTTCTCAGAAAATATTGTTGATTGTTTCTCGACGTCAATAGAGTTATCGGCATAATATAGTTGTGATAATTAAAAAGAATTAATGGTAGGTTTATTGTATATATTCAGATGGTTAATGTTTCGAAACACTATTTGAACGTTAATCGGGTCTTCCGTTTGTTGAAGATTATTGACGATTTTTCATCCACTCTGAAAAATTATAATTTTATTTCGTTGTTTCGTGAATTTTCAGTCTTCCCAAGGAAAATTTCAATTCGAAAGGAATGTTGAAATGATAAAGGTGAAGGGAAGTACATATTTTATCCATTTTGATTATTTCAACATTCGCCGAGTATGATAATCATCTAGTTATATCAAACTAATACAGGATATTTTTATTTTAGTGTTTCCTTACATCAACCTTCGATCCTAGTTTAGATGGTTTTTATATCTCAGTAGTGGTTTCATGTTTAGTAATCTGGTAATTGTACAAATGAATAATATTTTTGGATTGTGTAGAATAGAAAAAGTGAGATGATTACTGAATAATATTAGCAATTAACTGTTCTGCTTTATAATTTGAATTAATATTTCCAACTTTTGTAATACGCAAGTTGTTGTATAGATTTTCTTACACAAATGAGTTCCTCAAGATAAAACTTTTTGTTAACGCTCAACCATCTCTTCAGATACGTAAAGGATGCGTGTTGATGCGGAAATTTTCTGTGATCGATTTGAATTTGTATATAGTTTTCATTGTCTCTAAACAGCTAATTAACCAAGGTCTCTACTGATCAAGAAATTCACCGAGGTAAATAAACGACATATCAAAAGTATTAAATTATGTACTCTATTCAACACACCCATCTGAATTCATAAAAATTCATTCATCGATACTTGGGGACCATTTTTTGATCAGTAGGGATTCCGGAAAGGTTACGTCAATATTAAACTGAATTTTCCAGGTTAATTCTGATTCCTTTGAATTTTGTGTATATTGGACAGTTTTATGATTCTTTAACGATTGAAATATAGAATGATAGGTTCTGAAAGTATTGGGGACTGTTTTCTACCTGTTTTGCAGAGTTCCATCAGAATCGATGCCTACACACTAATTTTATTCTTTTCTAAACAGTTTCATTTAATCAAATAAATATTCAATTGCAGTGTTGTGTTGAAATAATTTCTCTTCTAGCTTTGATCCGGTGGTCATGAAAAATCTGACTGAGATCAAATGAATTGAAGCTTTTTTTTCGTGTGGCTATTCTAATCAGTTCATAATCTTATAATGGCTATTAGAACATGAATATATTATATAGACATATATTGCCTTATCAACAGAACAATACTGTAGATATTAACTTTTATAATTTCTTCTCCAATCTCTCAATGCACAGGGTTTTAAATATATATATTAAATAGATGTTTGTCTCTATGACGCATCATATTGAATTTTAATGATAATTCAGGATAATTAATAAATTCTGTTGGGCAACGAATTTTTGAGTTAGCATATATTTTGAGATTGTATCGTAAATTTTCCTCCGTTTAAAATCAAAATTTTCGCAAAGATATAATCGTATAGATCTAAAAAAATTCATAATGTTACCCAAACACCCTTGATTTCAGCACATGTATTTTATATCTGATAGATATGAAATAATTGTTAATTTTGTTCATTGCAAAATTTCCAATAGTCAAAAATGTGCCCCATTTATGCAAAATGATATAGAAAGAAGAAATTATTCATTTATAGACAAAAACACTAATAACAAAAATGTTCACAATTTAACAAATAAAAAGATATCTTTAAAATTCATAAAGAGAAAAAAGCTTTTGCCTAATTAGTTCATTATGTATATATTCTATGGGTTGGTTATTTTTAAGTTACCAATTTCTATATATTTATATATTGCTAGAAACGCTTATTAAAATATGTTGATGGTAGTGGTTTCACATATTGCGATTAGATATAAATTACGATCACTGAATGGAATATTTACTGAAATCAATTAGATATTTTACATTTTAAGACACGTGCAACACTGAAAACATTTTGTTGTAAATTATATATAATAAACTAAAGAACTTAACAGTAACATATTTTTTGCCTTAAAATCTTACTTTTGAACCAATGAATAATACCACCTAAAGTCAATAATTTCGCGTTTTTAGAAAATGAACTATTGAAAATTATTTTTATACGAAGTTTGGATTTTCATTTCACACACTATTATGATATGAATACTTATAGGATTTCAAACATGATTTGCTAAATGGTATTTCATAAATAATTTCTGAGTTCACTGAATTTGTAGATGTTTTCATTGTATATCCATAAGACTGGAATAGTTCATGTCAATATATAGCTATCATAATGAAGGTGTGAGAGTATTTACAAGATTTTAATATTTGATTCCTAAATTTCATTAGTGTAGAATAGAAAAAGAGTCTTTATTATATGTGACTACTAATACATTAGAACTAGACAAAAATTAAAAAGTGTGATGTCTATACAAGTATCTTCAATATTGTCAAATGTTTTCAAAAATAGCATTAGCTGTTTGAGCTTTTAGTCCAAATGTTTTGTGAACATTTAACACATATACCTAGTTCTTTGAGATTTTTATATTTCAACAAATCCCTTGAAATTTTTTGAGAAAAATAGTGCTGAATTTTCCTTAGTCTATCCACTTGGGAAATGATGTGAAATTATAAAATATTATCACATAGATAAACGATTTGGTCCTTTTCAAAAGATCTTCATTTTGTATGCTGCTAATGGAAACAGTAGACATATCATTTTTGAAGTATTGTAGTATAATTTAGTAAAGTTCGAATTATTTGTAATTTTTGCAAATATTCACTGAAAACATTTTTAAATATTTTATAGTGCCTTGATATTCATGCTATCTTCTGATCGAAGCTTGAATATTTGATTCATGCAATTCTCTTTATTAAGCTATAACTTTCATAAATTTTGTTAGTGGTGAAACATAAAAATTTTGCTGTGCTCGAGTTGAATTCCTTAAGAAAAAACTGAATTTATCTCAACTGATCATAGGAATGAACAAACGAAATTTTGTAACATACAAATTGGTAATAATTGTGCAATAATTAATTTTTCAAATAACTATCGAACAGAAATATTTGCAAAATTTAATTTTTTAAAGTGATCATTAGCAGGGTACACTGTTCTTGTGATTATTTATAAACGTCCATTTAATCAAAATCCCAGATATTTGCGTTAGAATTAAGGGATACTTCAGACTGATCAGTTACTGAGAACTTTCGACTGCACCTAATAATGAAACTGACTGTATTAAAAAGTAATTAAATTAATTGTTAACCTGCCACAAAATAAGTTGGACCAAAATGGATTTTAATGTTAAATTAACTCAGTGTTTTTACTATAAACTAAAATAGAATTAATTGTTATTTTGGCCTGAAAAATTTGTAACTTATTATAGGGATAAACTGCATGTAATATAGATTTGATGATTGTAAAAAGCTTTCATAGAATTTAACATATTACGATATTTTAGTATGTTTCTCTAATATTTGGATAAATGTTGCCTTTATATCTCCCAATATCTATGAACTTTCAAGATTGTCACATAATTCAATTGTGTTTTATTGAGATAATAAAGTCTATAAAAGCATTGAAAATTGCGTTTTTTTTACATCTTTCTAGTTTTCTTCCTCATATGAAACCCATTGAATGTTCAGAAATTATGCTAATGAAAACTAGTTGAGTGCTAAGTAAGCTTTATCAATTTATTCTTCCGGCCCTTGAGGGTTGCTGAACAGTACAAATTATAGAGTGAACTATATCTTGTCCAATATTAACTAAAAGTTATGGGCTCATTCGTGTTTCTCTTCTGTTGTAGGTTAATTTTAACTAATTAACTTAAGAAGCCGACATTAGCAATTCTTTCCAAAAAAAATATTTGCTTTCTGTTGATGAAATGGTAAAATTTCTAATTTTAATATCCTTCCATCTAGCGACAAAACGTCAAAGCATTATACACGATTGGTACTTCCCTCTAGTGGTGATAATCTGAAGCTCAAAGATGTGTGCTGCCCTCTAGCGGCAAACGTCTAAAGCTGAAAAACAAAAAATACCTAGTTTTCCATCTTTGGTCACCATAGTAGGCTATCCTATTTTTGAAGCTTCAGTATTTGACCACTAGAGGACACATTGGTTATACTCTTTTAGAAGGTTTGAGTTTTTTCCCCAGAGGGTAGCATTAGACAAACCCATTTTGTATACTTTAGTATTTTGCCGCCAGAGCGACACTGCTAAACCTCTTTAAAAGCTTCGACAATTCACCACTTGAGGGCACCACTAGGCAAACCCATTTTAGATAGTTCTGTATTTTGCCGCCAGAGAGCGACACTAGTGCACCTTTTTAAGAACTTCGAAAATTCACCACCTGAAGGCAGCACTAGCTGAACCCATTTTGGATACTTCATTATTTTGCCACCAGAGGACGCACTAGCTTTACCCACTTAAAAACTTTGAGCTTTTCCCGCAAGAGGGCACTCTTAGAAAAACCCATTTTGGGAGCTTTAGCCTCTTGTCAACAGAGAGCAGTACTATAACTTACATTTTTTAAAGATCAGCTTGTAAAATTTCAGGCGTTTGGATATTAGTATTTTGTGGGATAAACTATACTGTTGTCCCATGATCTCTCAATTTTTCTTTCATTTATTTGATTCCAGAAGAACCTTAATTTACTTATTTCTAGGGATCAAATGATAAAATCGAATTAACTAAATAATCAATTTTATTTTCAAATTGTCATTAATACACAAAAAATAATAATAATGTTCACATTTGTTTTATGGAAGTACTTTTGAAGCAAGAGGAACAATTTCGTCTTTGCTGATGAGCTTGCCTCTTGAGTGATGGTCTGACTGAATATTTGCATTGGGCTACCTACAATGAAAAAAAAACAGCATGAGAGATATTAAACAATATCAGACAAATTTATAGCACCATTAGAATGATATGAATATTTTAAACTGGCAGATCAGGGGTCAAAAAGAAAAATCTTCCAAACAAGATATGCATTCAATTCATTTGTACACCGCGTCACTGAAAGAGTGAAAGAAATTGAAGAAGCCAAAATGGGTAAATAGAAAATTCCAACAAATCTGATAAAACTGTTCTGGATTGTCTGAAATGCTTTTTGCGGCGAGCGGGAATGTTGAAATCTGACACCAAAAATTTTTTCAAAAGTTGTTCCTTCGGTAGGACAAGCTATCAACTGAATCCATCTTCAAAACGCATTTTGTCTATTTTGTTGTTGATTGTGCTTATTTATTTCATTCATAATGAGAATCGCGGACGTCATTGCATTGCTAACTTAAATGTAATCATACTCACACAGTTTCACCACATATAGTGGTATACCTATGTGACTCTCGATTCAGCTTGAAGAAATTGAATATAAATCCAGAATCCAGCCTATGTTGAAATCCATAGAATAATTTCTAGGATAATCTTATACTAGGAGCTGCGACAAATCTGAATAACACCGTGTAAAAATACGTGAGGCAGAATAATGGTTTATTTACCTCCGAAGGATTCAGTAAATATTGAACCATGGAATTCTCAGAATGTGAATTACCTACTCTCTCTGGATATAATCCGAGAGAATGCATCTAGCAACGTTTGTGGTATGACAGTGAATAATTTTCCCATGATTAAAAATCGATGCGAATTTTACCCATACACGTGGTATGAAAACGACACTATATAGATTCATATCTACAGTATGACGTGCATAGGGTTGGCCAAATTGGCCACTTTTGAATGGGAAGTCATATTTCTATACTAGATAGATAAGAACTGATGTCGGTGTCTAAGAACCAATTTTCATGAGGAGCTCATTCGCGACAATCACAACTGCATAGTTATTACCGTTACATAGTTATACAGGGTGTTTTTAGAAATATTGCTGAACCTTTTTTTTTTTGAAAATTTTTCATTTCTGTAAAAATATTCATGCAGTTACTTTTTATTTAGAATTCGATGACGTTCATTAAATTTACCGCAAACTGATATTTCATGAAATATCACTATGAAAATATTTTTTCAAAATATGTAGAAATATATGGGATGTCCCATTGAAAGAATATTTTCATAGCAATATCTCATAAAATATCAGTATGCGGAAAATTTAAAACGTCATCGAATTCTGCATAAAACTATAAGAATGTTTTTACAGAAAGGCAAAACTTTCAACAGAAAAAAAGTTACAGCAATATTTCGAAAATGAATATTTTCGAAAAACACCCTGTAACTAAGTAACGGTGATAGGTATGGAGTTGTGGTGTTCGAGAGTTTCTCTTGAAAATTGTCCCTCAGACATCGATATGAGTTTTCGTTTATCTAGAATAGAAATACTACTTCTCATTCAAAAGTGTCCAATCACCCCACGTGAGTCAAAATTTGCATTTGAGAGTAAATGTTCATTGTTTTAGCTCAGTGTACATTCAAGAAAAAAAAACAATATTGAAAAATTATAGAAAGAAATTGTAGAGCAATATGGCTTTCAAAAAAGTTGATTACATGATCTCAAAAAAAACTTCCTGGCAGTCCTTGTATTTTACATTTTTATTTCTTGTTTTTACACAGTCGGGTTCTCCTTTCCTGACATCCTCTACGCCACTGCATACAGAAACTATGGTGATAACAGAATCGGACAATCATTTATCAAACTACGTGAATCAACTTATTGGTTCATAAATATTTTCTAGGAAACCTCGATTCATTTGGTCAAAGTGAACTGCAGTTATCGGATATGTGTCGATTGCACACAAAACAGGATGATCCCTGATTTTTCGAAATCCTATTAATAAATTCAATTGTAAACGAACGTGTCTGATTATTCTAATGTAATAGTTAGAATGATTGCGGCATATTTAGATAACCATAAAAAAATTGTACTTCCGAGTCTATACGATAGGTTGAGGAAGCATTGGAATCCCTTTTGGGAATGAAAAAAATTTTTGGTATTCGATTTTAGAATTTTCATTAGCGAATTGCATTTCAGACCAAGCCGAACAATTTTGGTTTGGTAACAGGCTAATTGAGAAGTCCCCGGTCTACCATAGTAAAACACATTTTTTTTGGCAAAATTCGATTTTATTATTCAACATAGTTGCCTTCGAAAGCGATACAGCGATTATAGCGATCTTTCAACTTTTCGATACTATTTTTGTAGTACGATTTGTCTTTCGCTTCAAAATAGGCCTCAGTTTCGGCGATTACTTCTTCATTGGCGTTAAATTTCTTTCCAGCGAGAATTCTTTTGAGGTATGTGAACTGGAAAAAGTCGCTGGGGGACAGATCTGGCGAATACGGTGGATGCAGAAGCAATTCGAAGCCCAATTCATGCAATTTTGCCATTGTTTTCATTGACTTGTGACAGGGCGCATTGTCTTGATGAAACAGTTCTTTTTTTTTCAAATGGGGCCGCTATATAACGCTATATAATAATCGCTGTTGATGGTCTGGCCCTTTTGGAGGTAATCAATAAATATTATACCTTGTGCATCCCAGAATACTGATGCCATAACTTTGCCAGCTGACTGTTGTGTTAGTCCCTACTTCCACTATTTTACCTGTCATTGTGTTATAGATGGAAATTTTGAAGCAAAAATTCAGGATCAGATAGTACTCGATGAGATCTTCAAAATGATGTATCGCAACACCCCTCACCCCTTAAAATCAACGGGTTGTACTCGCCCCCGTTAGGGGGTTGCAGTTACAAGGATGCGAAAAGCGGAAAAGTTGTTCCCCCTCGAATCAGAAATTGACAGGTCAGAGCGATTTTCCAAATTTTCATTTTAAAGTCACAAAATCGAGGTGTAAAGTTTTCGTTGGACCACACTGTATATCTTTATTCTATAACAAATTTAAATCGATCTCATTGTTCTTTGAGGATTAAATATATTTTTGACAATTTGGGATCATTTTTTTGAGTAGTGTAGATTATTATCATCTTCCTCGTAAGATTATTATCATTATCTTCAGTTCAAATATATGTATAAAGAATAAATTCAATTGTTCTGAAATTCAGTATCCGCTCAGTTTATTCTGTTATTCTTCTCAATGACTGCAATAAAATTATTTACTAAAGAAGAGGTGTTGAGGCATGATGGAAAAAAAGAAAAAGATGTTTGGTTGATTATTGATAAAAATGTTTATGATGTGACAACATTTTTGAAAGATGTGAGTAGTGCTTTTTTGTTGTCAATTTTAATTTGGTTTGCATTTTAAAGGGTTCATGCAATATGCTAATTTTGAATGCAAATCTACAGGGTGATATTTTTTGTAGAAGAGTGCTCGCTTCTTTCTTCCAGTTTTTTATTTTCGGTGGACCACTGGTAGTTCAGAAAAAGATAAAAAGAAAATTTGGTCCAGTACTATCAGTACATTAATTAATTATGATATGGGGGAATAACCCAAGAGCAACGTTCTTGGTAGTAGATATAAGTATGTTGGATCACGTATTGGAATTCCCATTGAATCCAAGTTAGGAATAACCAATCTTGTCTTCAGACAAATGAATTAGTTGCTACGAGGTAGACGAATCAGATAGACAATAAATAATCTTAATCTTCTCTTGTGCGAATGTCTCGAAAATTGTGTTATTTTTCTGTGAACAAATTCGAGAATTAGTACTTGTTGTATTTTACGTTTGATAAGTTTTCACATGGAAGAAATAACGTATTATAAATTAGACGATATAGTAAGGAACAATGGAAAAACAACTGATAGGACGTGGATTCTTGTCAAGACTGATGTATACGATGTGACCCATTACATGAAAGATGTGAGATAAATTTCAATTTAAGATAAGCACGTAAGATACTTCTGTAACGATTCACTCCTGAAAATTTGATGCATTGCTCTAGTAACGAATTCATTAAGAACTAAGGTTGGAAAACTCAATTTTATCTCACGAAGGCTAAGTTACTGTTTTCATATGCCACCTGAATAGGTATATTTTTTGTTTATTACAAATTTTACAAACGAAATTTTGCGACGAAATGAATTTTTCGAGTTCTTTTGCATTTTATATTGCATTTTGATTTATTTTCGTGTCTTTTTTTTGTGAATCGAATTACTTCCACAATTTTCGTTGGTTTATCCTGAAATTTTTCTGCGAGTGCAAAATTAAAGAATGATTATGATTTTTGCTCAATTAGTTCCGAAGAAAATCAATAAAATCCCCTCAACTTTGGAAGGCTGTTCATTCTTGAAAAAAATTATTCGAACATCTCCGTATATTTTTCATCGCAAAATAAGGTGGTAAATTACCGATTAGAAATTCTGTGATACCCAGTATGTACTCAAATATTCGACCTGTTATTAACTGGAATGTCGATACGATTGCTAAATTACCCGAAAATTCACACAGCATCCTGGTGGATCTGAACTTGTAGAGGAATATGCAGGAAAGGATGCAACCTCAGCATTCCACGAAGCAGGACATTCCAGTGACGCACGTAAGCAGTTGAAGGCATTGAAAATAGGCGAGCTACATCCTGTAAGTAGTTTATGTCAGCTTAGAAATGAGGAGTTTTTTGTGTTTTTCACTCTCAAAAAGTTCTATCTTAGCCTAATCTTCTGTATCTACCTAACTAAATGTAGAGATGTATAAAATGCAAAATACTAAATGTTTTTTCATTTTATATTTGAAATACGAAATGCAAAATAGTATTTCCAAAATATTTCTCATTAGAATAATATATTTAGGCGTACAACTTTTCTTCCGCCTTTTTTTTTTTGTGTTGAAATCGAAGAGGAATTAATATAAATAGTATGGAATTTATTCCGTTTTTCAATATTTTAATTCAGCTTATGATTGTGTTGAATTAATTTCAGGATGAGCGAGGAAATAACGTCAAAAAACCTACTTCAAAAGTTAAAAGTGAAAATGAGCCACCATCAGAAAAAAACAGGTGAGTCTTCAATATTCATGCATGGGATCGGTAAACATTTTTCTCTAATTCTGTGGTTATTCCGTTCATTCTTCCACATCTTGTAGAACAAAATCGTGCGAGAATATATCAGAAACGCACAGTTTTCATGGTTATTTTTTATTATTCTATGTTGGCACTCCGAACTTTCCGCTACGGCTTTATCTGTCAATTCATCAAATTGCCTTAAAGAAATCAGTTCTGCCAACCAACATTTTTCAATGCAAAAATCACTAAATTATATTTATGGAAATATTTCATTAATTTCAATGAAAATGCAATGAATTAGAGAAAATAATGTATAATACTCGTACAGAAGGCTCATTCTACCACTCGTTCATTCCAAAACTCGCCACTTCGTGGCTCGTTTTTGAATTTTGAACTCGTGGAAGAATATCAATGCCTTCTGCACTTGTATTATAAATTACTATTCTGGTGTAATCTTTCGCTGTTGGGTAAAACATTTTAATAGTGAGGTTCCTGAAGAGGCACAATTCTAATTCGCACAAGTCTAGCTATTGAAGGATTGTGGTGGTCATAAAGAGAACATGAGGATTCATCTGTCAAAATACGTAAATTTGTAAATTCGTTATTGTCTAGTATTTTTTCTCTTTTCTTCTGGGAAATTTTTTTGGGTAGGTTCTTTGGGGGTTTGCACTCTGCAAAGTGTCAGTCATTTGGGAAAACGTCTCTTGTAGTTATCGAAATATCATATAACAAATATATTAATTTTTTAATGACCATTTTTACTTAAGCCTCTATTGGGGAAGTTGAGTACAGAAATTTTCAGCTTTTATACAATGAAGTATCTAAGTATAAGGTCCACGGGCTCTTTGATCAATACTCGGCATTAGATTAGAATAAAAATAGCAAAGTTGACTTTCAACATGAATTCGAATATATCGCCGATATGGTATGACTTTTTATTTCTTTATTTCAGAAATTTTCTGGATATTATATCATGTGGTTTGTGTGGAAGAAACTGATATCCTACGATATAGATAGTTTTTTTTTATGTCTCCACTATTTCTTGGGATTACATAACTCCAGGAATTAAAAGGAACTAAATTGAGTTCCTAGGATTGAGAATGATTGATTGAGAATGAGAAGATGATGGAAAATAGAACATACTAATCGATTAATTTCTAAAAATGATAACTTTTTATACACCTACATAATAAAGGACAGTTTTATATTAAATATCCTTTTTTGATTTTCCTCCCGTTCTGTTTGTTAGTGGATCTAGTTACAATTATGGGATGAAATTAAAGAAGGCTCCATTAGAACTACATTCTCAAATCTGTTTGGGAATACACAGGATGTACCAAAAATGTATATAAATGACCAAATAGGTTTCTTATTATGGGACACCCTGTTTTTAATTGAATTTTCTGCTTCTATTGAATGAATGAACCCAAATTTTTCATAGTTTCGAAGTTTCATATGCTTAAAACATACCGTTTTTTGAGATATCTCTATTTATCATAAATTGGAAGGTCTTTGAAAAAAGGTAATAATTTCGAAACTAATGAATTTATTTTAAAAATATTTTGGTAGTGAATTCTAGAAGAACGGAGGTTAGTATTGACTTTTTGTTAATCATTGAGAACTCTACTGGGTGTTCAAAATTGGACGATACATTGATGACTTAATCAAACATTAATATCCATAAATTTCAGCTTTTAACCGTAATAGAGAGTCGCGTCAATAGTGGAACACCTGTATATAAATATCTATAGTACACAAGGAAAGATTCGTCCTACCGAAGTTATTCCCTGTATCCTATTGCTTGCCATCCAGCAATTGCCAGTAATCCACTTGTTGGCAATCTTTGCTCCGAATTCCATTTTTCGGCGTAAATCCACATACGGAAAATTCTTCAGGGAATTGAAATAGCAACGAATGGAAAGAGGGACGTCTTGAGGTAGAAACCAGAGTTCCAGAGGATGTAAGTCATCTTGGATAAATCTCCATAAGAACTATTCGGACCCTCTCAAGAACTGCAAACAAATAAGTTGTTGATATTTCATAGAATGAAACGATGTGAGATGTTTTATTGTTTCCGCTGACCTCTTAATAATAGCTTAGTAACTAACCCGAATTCATCATTTTATGACCCCTTGTAATGTCATGATTACTCATTAATGAATGAATTTCATAGACAACCGAACATAGAAATATTCAGCAGCATTACCAATGATGTCACTTTACTGAAATGTGTTTCACATTTACAATTTAAGCTCTATGTACTCACAATATTTCACTATGTAATTTCATAGAACGATTAAATTCCTAATTCAAATCAAGGCTCCATCGAACTGTCAAGTTTATTTATTTACTCTATGGTGCTTTCGATTAGATACTGATTGTGACGACTACGTAAGAGAAAGACGAATTACAAGAAAATTCCTGATAAATATGGCATAATCTATTTAAACCGCATCCTTGAGTTTGCTACCCGAAAAGTGCCAGAATTTGTACGAGAAAATTCAGAATTCATAGCGTGGTGAAGGGAGAAGAATGTTTCGCACTATTCTGAGTCAGTATTTTTGGCATACTTAATTTACGAGCATTGCAGAAAATGGGCTAAATACTCTATGCTGAAAGTATTGAACATCAAGGACAATATTGATGTTAGCAGATATCACAAACTAGTAATGTTCATCAAACGACAAAAAGTGGGATATAACCCAAAAAAATCACAAGTGCTCGAACAAAAACATATAAAAGAGTAAAGTTTATATCGAATGATCCTGATAATACATTCCTGATGAAGAAATGTTTTTATAAAATGGAATTAAATCAATCGTTCAACATATTCAGATCAATACATAATTTATTAATATGATTTAATGTAATAACTATCTTTATTTGATTTGTAGGTCGCATTGATTTTCGGAGTAGCAGGCGCACTGACAAAAGATGAATTATATAGGCTGCAGAGAAAAGGTGTACAAAATAATATAGGATCGAAATTTTTGATGTCAGTCAATTCTCAATTAGGATATTCAGTGTGGTGGATAATGGTGAGCATACACTCTAACTCGAGAGATCACACCTCACACGAAAGAGTTTTCGTTATATATAGAAACTATAAATGTTCAGTACAGCCAGCAGGCATAAATACGTTTTCTAAATTACTATCAATAATCGTTCCCCATTGGAGCAACAGCATCTTTATTATACTGGTCATTGCTTTCGGCGTTTTTCTCTGTCTATTCTTTCTGACAGTGAACCAGATTTTTCAGCCTTCAAACGATTTGGCGGTTGCCCGGTTGGAAATCCACTTCTGTATCTGAAGGTTACATTGAAAACTCATTAATAAATAAAGTAGAAACTGCTGAAAATTCACCTCAACACACAGCTCCAACATATATCGTAAGGAACGATATCAATGTGAATTGTAAATTACTCAAAATGTCAAATGTCGATTATTCCGTCTATGAGCTTCTCGAATTGTTCAATCAGCAGAATAAGTATCAACCTCAGAGTAATAAACATAGATAGATAGATAGATATGTTTATTCTCATTGAAATAAACAGAGAGGGAGCATATGTCATTTTCAATAGGCAAATTTTGTCTCCAACATGAACTATCAAATTTAACATGAAGCGCGCGGAAATGAAAACATATCAGTGATACGATATTTCACTCAATTCGCGAGTTTCTCCACAAAGAACGCATTTCTTATATCCCATAGTGAATCAATGTTTCATATTTACACAAAATATATTGAAATAAATACCTAAATATATCAGAAATTCAGAAAACAAACTTCAAGCGCGCCAAACGACGTGAAACATCCGATGACACTAGGAGAGCAAAAGTTGCCAAACCTTGGTTTTCAGAAGGTAAATACAGAAATTAATAAATATTCTGCTTATTATAAATTCGACCAGTAGGAAAAATATCGGATCCCAAATATTCAAATTTGCATATTTAATCGGGAATCACTCAAATAAATATATTTCATTCAATATATTATATTCATTCATAACGATATAGGAAAATTGTGGATTTGAAAATATATCACAATCCGACAACGTAATCTAACAATGTTGGGGACATATAAAAATTGCGTATACTTCCTCTATCTACGTTTATTATTCTATGTTTCCGCCTGAGAGTTACCGTGTTCACGGCCGGCTGGACAAAATTAGACCCTTTTAAGCTCAAAATTCGAAAAATGCAGAAATCGTGTCCAAATAATAAAAAATAAGTCATTTTTCCACGTGCATCTCTGTCAACCGAAAAAAACAAAAGGAAGATTGGAAGGAGGGGCTTTTTCGGGAAGCAACCTGTGCGTAGGCCATCGTGAGTATCCTCCATAAGCTGTGTGCGGCCATACCGCCCTCTCAACAATTCCCTGGCGGGGTAACAAGTATAAAACCGGAGACGGAACTGATCAGAGCCGCTATATACGCTAGCAGCCTGTTCTTTGGTCCTGATCAACCCTTACGCCGGTTCCCCGTGTTGCGTTTTTGCCCAACAGCCAACACACCACCGTCTGGCTTGACCGTGCTACCGGCAAAGTTGGGAGAAGTTCGGAAAAACTGTGAAAATTCGAAACGGTGAGTTTTGATTTTCTTAACAAATAATAATAGTCCAGTTTTCACAGGAAAGTTTAGGGGTAGTTTTGATTTCTTCAAATTTATATGATTTTTGGGGGTGTTGAATCCAAATCTGAGGTTTTCCACCAAAATTTCGTGACGAAAATTTGAGAAAAATGAAAAAAAAAAAGAAAAAAATTTTTGGTGCTTTTTTGCATATAACTCGGAAAATATCAATTTTTCGTGAAAGACCCTTCCATACAAAAACAAAGCGAATAAAATTTCCTACAAATTTCTCCTATTGAGTTTTTTGTACGACAAACCATTCTGGCTCAAACGATAGTTCAAAATTGGTGTATCCCACTTTCTTCACAAATTATAATGGTCCAGTTTTTCATAGGATAGTTTTGGGGTTGTTTTGATTTTTCCGATTTTACATATTTTTTGGGGTGTCGAATCCAAATCTGAGGTTTGCCACCAAAATTTCGAGACGAAACATTGAAAAAAATGCAAAAAAAGTAAAAAAAAATCATATTTTGGCGGTTTTTGCATATAACTCGGAAAATATCAATTTTTCGTGAATGACCTTTCTATACAAAAACAAAGTAAATGAAATTTCCTACAAATTTTTCCTATTGAGTTTTTCTGTCCGATAAACCGGTTTGGCTCAAACGATAGTTGAAAATTGGCGTATTTTATCTGTCCCTACAAAAACCCACTTTCTTCACAAATTATAATCGTCCAGTTTTTCACATGAAAGTTTTGAGGTTGTTTTGTTTTCTTCGATTTCATGTCTTTTCGGGAGCCGAATCCGAATCTGAGGTTTTCCACCTGAATTTCGAGATGCAACATTGAAAAAAATGCAAAAAAGGTTAAAAAAAAATCATTTTTCTGCAGTTTTCTGCATATACCTAACTCAGGAAATATCAATTTTTCGTGAATGACTCTTCCATATAAAAACAAAGTAAATAAAATTTCTCTAATTGAATTTTCTTGTCTTTTGGCTCAAACGATAGTTGAAAATTGGCGTATTTTATCTGTCTCCACAAAAACCAACATTTTCACTTCAAAACTTCAATTTATTATCAATGGCATGTCGTCTACTCGAAAATTACCTCTTCCAATACAGTCCAGATAGATTTAAATTATAAAGCCATCTTCAGTTTAGAAAAAAAAAAAGTTTATTTCTTTATATTGGTTTCAATTTTCAATTAATATGTTGATGGAATAATACCGTCATAGTATTTATACAACAGAGTACTGAAATTACAATTGTTGTTGAAAAAGGTCAACCAGGAAAAATTGATATTTTCTGGGTTATATACAAAAAAACCGCCAAAGATCAAATTTTTTACCTTTTTTCGCATTTTTTGAAACTTTGGTGGAAAACTGGAGATTCGGATTGAGCATCCCAAAAATATATAGAATAGAAGAAATCAAAACTCAAAACTACTTCAAAAAGTGTTTTTTTTTCAGAGACGGGTAAAATAAGTAAATGTTCAACTATCGTTTGAGCCAAAACGGTTTATCGGACAAAAAATTTCAATCAAAGAATTATGTAGGGAATTTTATTTACTTCGTTTTTGTATGGGAAGGTCATTCACAGAAAATTGATATTTTTCGAGTTATATGCAAAAAACCGCCAAAAAAATTAGTTTTTTTACCTTTTTTTGCATTTCTTTCAATGTTTCATCAGGAAATTCAGGCAGCAAACCTCAGATTTGGATTAAGCACATCAACATACATATGAAATCGAAGAAATAAAAACTATCCCAAAAATTGGGTTTTTGCAGGTAGATAAAATACGAAAAATTTTCAACTATGGTTTGAGCCAGAACGGTTCATCGGACAAAAAAAATCAATGATAATAATTTGTGTGAAATTTTATATACTTTATTTTTGTATAGAAAAGTCGTTGTTGAAAAATTGATATATTCCGAGTAATATGCAAAAAACCGCCAAAGAATGAGATTTTTACCCCTTTTTTCATTGTTCCGTCACGGAATTTTGGTGGAAAACCTCAGATTCGGATTCAGCACTCTAAATAACATATTAAATCGAAGAAATCAAAACAATCCCAAAACTTGTGTACCCTTATGAGCACAAATTGACTGGACTATAGAGGTTATATAAGTCTACTTGATGAAAAAACCTTCACTATTTGATAAATACTTTTTTTGTCTAGAAATAAAATTCTAAATTGACAAAATATTGAAAGCCAACCAAAACAAAAATCAAATTATCCAACACTGTATAGGGTGTCCCAAAATTCGAAGCTCACTGTAAGCCTAAAATTATAAGTCTTATAAAACAAATCTTCAAGCCCGAGCTCACAAGTAGATTTAGAAGGCTATGGCCTAAAAATCCCTTCTGCGAATAAGCAACACTTCTAAAGTCTGTATATTATTCGATTCCTAGAAAGTATATGTCATAAATACATAAGACGTTTGGTGTACAATTTCGATTTTATTGCAGATGACATAAAAGATCGCAACAACAATAGTCTGAAAAATATTCCGGAAGAAATTCTATCGAAGTATAGAGATTTTACGAGTTCATTCAGAGCTTAAGTTTTAGCACACGTTTTTTCTTGGGATTGAAACATTTGATTTTATTCCTTCTTTCATTTCGGGGTATTTGTTCACCGAGTTTTGTTATATTGATTTTTTACTTATCTCACCGAATTCAATGGCCATTGAATGAAATAGCAACAGAGAGGATAAAAAGGATACATTTCTTTTTATTTGTAATGTTCGTAATGAAATGAACTTTATAATTTTCTGAGAAGGCAATGATTTCGAGGTACCTTTCTTGGGATTGGCATGGAATGTGCAGAATTATTAATTTTTTGAAAAATTAGTAAATCCCTGACGTGAAGCTTTGAGGCGCTCGTTGCGCTAATTGCAATCTTGGGGACCACATATACATATTTAAAGTTCTGCGAATGTAATTGGAATATGAATAAAGCGCTCAAAAGTCAAATCTATTGTTATAACGGGTGTTTTTTTTAAGTTTTTTTTTTTAAGTTGGCATTACTGTTCAAGATGGCGACCGATTAAACAGCTGTCAAGTGATTTGTTCTCAGTTTGGTTTGGGAATTCATCATGAATAGACTCACGCCTGAACAACACTTGCAAATAGTGCAATTTCATTTCGAAAATAATGGTTCTGTGCGGAATACGTATCGCGCACTAAGTCCATTTTATTTTGTTTAGCGATGAAGCGCACTTCTGGTTGAATGGCTACGTCTACAAACAAAACTGCCGCATTTGGAGTGAAGCTAATCCTCAAGTGTATGTCGAAACACCGTTACATCCAGAAAAACTTACTGTTTGGTGCGCTTTATGGGCTGGTGGAATCATTGGTCCGTTCTTCTTCAAAAACGATGATGGTCAGAACATTACAGTCAATGGTGATCAGTATAGAGCTATGATTACTAACTTTTTCATTCCTGAATTGAACAACCATGATGTCCAGGAGCTGTGGTTCCAACAAGAGGGCGCAACATGTCACACAGGTCGCGCCACAATCGATTTATTGAAAGACACGCCTAATTTCACGTTTTGGACCTGTGAACTGGCCTCCAAGATCTTGTGATTTAACACCTCTAGACTACTTTCTGTGGGGCTATGTAAAGTCATTGGTCTATGCGGATAAGCCACAAACCCTTGACCATTTGGAAGACAACATTCGCCGTGTTATTGCCGATATACGGCCACAAATGTTGGAAAAAGTCATCGAAAATTGGTCGTCTAGATTGGACAACATCTGAGCCAGCCGTGTCGGTCATATGCCAGAAATCATATTTAAAATGTAATGCCACAAGATTATCTTGCGGATAAATAAAATTCATGTCAATCGAACAATTCATCGTTGTTTTACTGCAATTTAAAGTTCTATAGCTATAAAAAAAACACCCTTCAGTTTTGACTTTGAGCGCTCTATTCATATTAAAAATCTTTGGTTCATATTTATTGTTTATATTTATTTTTATCAAATCATTTCAGTTCAATTACGGTTTTCTATCAATTATCATCAAAATCCTTTCAATAACTATCTGGTTTGCGATCTGGCCGAGCGAAATAAATACAATAATAAACTTTATTATTGTATTCATTATAATGGAGGACATATTTAATATGTCCTCCATTATTTTCCCAGTTATTCGTGTTTTCCATTAGGCCCGCAAATTTTCGCAGGTGTTTCCGTATTCAGAAATAATCGTAGGTTCGAATTAGAATTTCAATTTGGAATTGCAAATCGAATTAACATGGTAGGTATACGGATACGTCGAATGAGACAGCTTAGAGTTTGAAGCTTTGATTCGGCAGGATTTGGGATTAGAGCCATCGGCTCAGAATAAAATAAACACGCGAAAAGCTGATTCGACAGCTGGTGACATTTGTTTTTTCGATATTACGCCTTCGTCTGGGAAAAATCTGGAATTTTGTGATAAATCAAGGTATTCAAACGCAATGGATATGATTACCTTGATGGACGATTCAAGTTTGAAGTT
Source organism: Harmonia axyridis (assembly GCF_914767665.1). NCBI lineage: Eukaryota > Metazoa > Arthropoda > Insecta > Coleoptera > Coccinellidae > Harmonia > Harmonia axyridis. The sequence continues at coordinate 6,367,211 of NC_059507.1, forward strand.
GTTTCAAACGAGTTAAATCGTTATTTGCAAGGGGTTCATTTAAAAGGCGTTTTGGACATGCTCAACTCGAAGAATAAAGATAAATTTACACTGGTGTTTTGGAAGGTATAAAATTACTTGTTATTTATTAGGCGTGCAACTTTGCTTCCGCCGTTTTGCAATAGATGGCTGTAGCGGTAAATGGTGGTCGAAATAAATAGATCGTAGATGTCATACAATAAGCTTAGGTATTTGTAAACATAACGCTATCGAATATTAGTCGAATTGTGTCTGCATCATGAAGTTATTCTCGATAAAATATGTCAGCTTACGAGGCGAATTCTCGTCATTTGCGGGAGGTTTTTATTTTCTGCTTTAATATGAAGAAATCTGCTGCTGAGGCTCATCGAATGCTCTCAAATACCTATGGTAAGGCCTCTATTAGTGAATGAACGTACCGAGAGTGGTTTCAACGCTCCAAGAACGGTGGTTTTGACGTCGAAGACCAGCATAGCGGTGAAAGAGAGAAGGTTCTCGAAGATGCAGAATTGGAGGCATTACTTTATCAAGACTTGTGTCACACGCAACAAGAATTGGCAGGATCATTGGGAGTGATACAACAAGCCATTTATAAACGCCTGAAAGTCATGGGAATGATTCAGAAATAAGGAAATTGGGTGCCGTACTAGTTGAAGACGAGAGATGTTGAACGGCGTTTGTTTGCTTCTGAACAGCTGCTTGCAAGGTACATATGCAAGGAATTTTTGCAACGCATTGTGACTGAAGACGAAAAATGGGTTCATTACGATAATCCCAAGCGCAGAAAATCATGGGGATATCCTGGCCATGCTTCCAAGTCGACGGCCATACCGAATATTCACGGTTTTAACGTCATGCTCAGTATTTGGTGGGATCAGCTCGGCGTAGTGTATTATGAGTTGTTAAAACCGACTGAAACAATCACAGGCGATCGTTATCGAACGCAATTAATGCGTTTGAGCCGAGCATTGAAAGACAAACGGCCGCAATACAATGAGAGACACGATAAAATCATTTTACAGCATGACAATGCTCGACCCCATGTTGCAAAAGTGGTCAAGGCATACTTGGAATCGTTGAAATGGAAAGTTCTACCCTACCCGCCTTATTCTCTAGACGTTTCTCCCTCGGACTATCACTTGTTTCGATCAATGGCACTCAATCTGGCTGACCAGCACTTCCAGTATTATGAAGAAGTAAAAAATTGGATCGATTCGTGGATCGCTTCAAAAGATGACCAGTTTTTTCAACGCGGGATTCGTACGCTGCTCGGAAGATGGGAGAAAGTAGTGGCCAGCGATGGACAATACTTTGAATCATAAATGTATAATCAATTGTTTTTATAATAAAGCTTTGAATTTCGAAAAAAAAATTACGGAAGCAAAGTTGTTCGTCTATGTAATTTGCTGTTTCTGAATTTCAATTCACTATTCTGAATTACAACTTGGTTCTTCTGGATTCCAACTTCTGAAATTAAAATAACCATTCTCAAATCCAATTTTTACTGTCTGAATTAAACTTTTCTATTCTGAAATACATGTTTCTGAAATTGAACTTTGAATTTCTGAACTACATTTTATGAAAATGTGTAGTGTTTATAAGCATACTTTTTTGTTATCAATAAATAAGAATACATTTTTTGAAGCCATTGATTTCCTGAATTTTTTTGTTAAAATTACATGACCTTTCAATTGGCGCTTGAATGAAAATTGGCTCAAAAGCTCCGTAATTCACGTCAGTGCTTTCGTCAGCTATTTTTGGGAGATTATTATTATCGTGAAGTCGTCGTTGTTCATTATTTTATCTTGCTGATATAGAGTGTGGTTATGGTGAATAATTTGATAGTTATTTTATTTCTGGCGCACGTGATCCTTTCCAGTCTCCCTGGAATAGTTTGAATAACGTTCCATACGGTGAAATAGTTGAGGTTCGGGATTGAGACAATATTCTGCTAGAATATTCCGAAAGTTTAACTTGGTGGCGCTGACATTTTTGTTATGGTATGAGAGGGTTTTGAACTTTTTGGCTGGAATATTTCAATTGTTATTTAATATCAGGTTATACCGGAAGTTTGATATTATTTTCTTATTTAATAAATTATTTGAGTATGGAGTAGATAGTTTTAAATCAATGGGGTTTTTATAAATTTGAACATATCGGGCCCTACATTTAAGGAGGATTTTACACTTACATATTTCTTCAAGGAAATTAACGCAATTTTACATCCAAATTCGAATTTTCATTTCAATCTTGAATGGTTTCTGTCAAAAGATCAACTGAAACCTTGGCATCTTCAACAACACACATACTTTGTAATTTGTTTATACCGTAACCGACTGGTAAAATTTAAAGTTTTGATATTAACAGAAAAACAACTTCGAACGGTCATAACTACAGAACCCCTAGTTGGATTTTGCCCATTATCGACCTCATATATTGAATTTGAGATTTGAACCTAACCTGAAAAATTCAGATTTCTACGTCCTTCAGTTCGATATTTATCAATAGTTATTATGTGTATGAACGGCCGGAAGGACCGAGTCGAATTTGTCAAACTCTCAAGAGTAATAAACATAGATAGAGGGAGCATATGTCATTTTCAGAAAGCAAATTTTGTCCCCAACATGAACTATCAAATTTGACATAAAGCGCGCGGAAATGAAAACATATTAGTGATACGATATTTCACTCAATTCGCGAGTTTCTCCACAAAGAACGCATTTCTTATGTCCCATACTGAATCAAAGTTTCATATCAACTCAATAGATAAATAAATACCCAAATATATCAGAAATTCAGAAAACAAACTTCAAGCGAGCTAAACGACATGAAGCAACTGATGACACTAGGAGAGCAAAAGTTGCCAAACCTTGGATTTCAGCAGGTAGATACAGAAAATAACAAATATTCTGCTTATTATGAATTCGACAATTAGGAAAAATATCGGATTCCAATATTCAAATTTGCATATTTAATCGTGAATCACTCAAATAAATATATTTCATTCAATATAATATACATTCATAACGATATAGTAGAATTGTGGATTTGAAAAAATATCACAATCCGACAACGTAATCTAACCATGTTGGGGACTTGTAAAAATTTCGTATACTCCCTCTATCTATGTTTATTATATTCGGCACAAACCTGGTTTCCTTATAGTCATAACATTTATCATGTTATATCTTGAAGGTTTGATGTTATTCGAAACATTGTCAGATTCATTCAAACAACGTACGGCATAACACTTCTCGATATGCTTCAACTTTGCGACTTTAAACGAATATACGGAGAACTTTCAATTCACTTATAAGTTTACTGTGGCAAAATTATGCTCCATTCATATTTTCCTCAACATATCCCTCGGCAAGTCGAGAAGTTGCAATGTGTAGAATCACGTTGATCTCTATTCTGCACAAGGAAATTGTTTTACCGAACTACATAGATAAGAGAAATATTTCCTTGAATCGTCGAACACAATATGTGAATCAACTTGTTCTATGAACTTATGCGTTTCAGCAACTATTTTAACTCGAATAGTTCACTGAATAGAGCGGCTTTGATTTTGGATAGGTAGAAATACGTGTAGAAATTAAATTAAGTAGTTTCTGCTTCATTTCTTGTTGAGTGCATCATCAGAATTCTGCCTGTAGATGTATCAGTAATAATAATGCTTCATAAAAATTTTCACATCATTTTATGTTGATAACCAGGATAACAGGGATTGTCAATTTTGGCACCCCTCACCTATTTTGCGTAGACCTCATAGTTTTGAGAGAATTATTTTTTTTTTCAATTTTCTAAGGGTTAGGTATGGAAAATTTTACGAAAATTTTTGGACAAAAAATTTTTTCAGGTGAGATCGGAATTCGGCTCATCAGATACCATCAATTTTCGCACGCTCACCGATTCTTCGTAGTGCTCACGGTTTCGAAGAAAATTGAACTCGAAATTTGGGAAAATATTGAATTTGCCTCCAAAAATCGTTATATCTCCTGAATTATTCGTCATAGACCCCTCAAATAAAACGTTTTTTGAACATCAATTTACGATCTAAAACATACTGAGGTTTCAAGGGCGTAGCTTACGTCCAGGAGAATTTCATCCATTTTCTTCTCGAAAATTTCAGATTTTTACGTATTATTTCTTAAATGATGTACTGATCGCCCAACTGCAAGTATTTTCGTGATCTACATGGTCGAATCAAGCAATAAAATGATACAATATTCCCCTGAAGGAACTTTTATTTTTTTTCAATTTTCGAAAATTTTACGAAAATTTTTTCAGGTTAGATCGAAATTCGGCTAATCAGAGATCGTCAATTCTGGCACCGCTCACCGATTCTCCGTAGAGCTCCCGGTTTTGAGGAAATTTGAAATCGAAATTTGGGAGAAAATTGAATTTGCCTCCAAAAATCGTTATATCTCCTGAATTATTCGTCACAGACCCCTCGAATAAAAACGTTTTTTGAACATCAAGTTACGATCTAGAACAAACTGAGGTTTCAAGGGCGTAGCTTACGTCCTGGAGAAGTTGCAGCCTCGGGAATTTCATCAATTTTTTTTCGAAAATTTCAGATTTTACAAAACAGATCAGATTTTTAACAAAAGTAGTTACACTCACAACGCCATATCTCACAAACTAATGGTCCAACTTCTGTCAAATTTTGACACGTATCGTTGGGTGGTACTAACTAAAAATCTTATATGGATTTAATACTAGCACCGCCATCTGTGGATCAGACCGGGGACTTTTCAATTGGCCTAATATGTCAAAATGAACTAATTTGCCACAGAATTGGAGAAATAACTATTCTAAACTTTATTGGAGCGTGTATCTATCTATGATTTAAAGGCATAACCTACTGAACACAAATGCCATATGAAATGTCAAAAATAATGAACAGTGTTGCCATTTCAACCAATAGATCCTGCCTTCAATAGATCATCTCCTTCTTTCGACGCTTAGCCAATGGACATCTTATATATCGAGAAAAAAAGTGGACCAAAATGGAAATAACCACTAAATTCAATTTCCTTTATTATCATTTCCTTCCGCAGTTCGCAAAGTGGATGTTGCAACTCATTTAATTGTTCCTATTGTTTTGTTAACCTTTCCCGACACGGAAAATCAATTAAGATATTCAACCCTAATGGAAAATGCATGCCGTTTTGCAAGAATCAAGACCTATTCTGTATGCTGCGGATTTCTTTAGTTTTTCTCGAACGACACTCGGACAGAATTGTCGATCTGCAGCAGCTTTGAATGAAAATTAGGGTTTGTTACGAATTGAGGGTTGAATTCTTCGGGGCATTCGAATTTCCTCGTAGTCCCTTGTTGAACGATGTGAATCTTATGAATTTTCAATGAGAGAAAATTCGTACTTAGCAGTTGGGGGTTGATGTTACAAAGACTAGGTGGCCAGGCGTGAAAAAATTTTTCGATTGGGAAAATTCAATTTTATTGGTTTAATATTTACAATGATAAAACTTTGCAATCGTTTGAGGAAAAAATAGACCCCTTCTGCAAATGATTCTCTTCGGTCAGTTTCAAATTAGCCAAATTTATTTATTATTTGGCTTTAATTCTTGCACAAGCTGTATTTTATGGGCACATAATCCGAGATCCCTACTGAAATTATCCAAGTAGTCAAAGGACAAAGGCCAACAAGTTGAGAACAGCGACGTATCGATATTTCGGCGTCTTCTTCAACACTTCGCTCTACAGAAGCAATATTCTCTTCGGTACTCACATTTTTTGTCTTGTTGATAGTTTTGAATCGAAAAAAGTAAAATTAGTGCGAAAACGATCAATACGCTGTATTAGTAATGACGTCACACACCGCCATTTTAGTTCTCTTGTCAGTGTTCGGAATCCAAACAAACAAATTGTCATTCAAATTAGTACGTTGGCGTTGAAGAAATTGGCTTATTTTAATAAATAAGATTATTCAAGGAACGATTTTACTATTAATTGATAGACAGAAGGCACGAGATTAATGCCAGTAAGTTCGAACTTGAAGTTCAACTAATAAACACGGCTTTTTACAAAATCTGAGGAATGATACAGTATTCAAACTTACTGGTATTAACCTCGTTCCTTCTGTCTATCAATTAATACTGAAATCTTTCCTCAAATACTCTTATTTATGAAAATAAGCCAATTCCTTCAACAACACCGTATTAATTTGAATGACAATTTATTTGTTTGGATTCCGAACACTGACAGGAGAACCAAAAATGGCAGTATGTGACGTCACACTAATACAGCGTATTGCTCAACCTTACTGAACAGAATTGTCAAGTCATATTGACATTTTCAACTGTCAAACCATAGACACTTTTCATGCAGCTAAAGGAACAACAGTTAGTTTCTAAGTTAAATTTCTATGGACAAACCCGATGAACAGTTTCAATTTTACAACTTTCGAAACGAAATCTATACAGGAGGGCTTCGAAATTTACTTCCCAAGCTTTATTGTCTGAATTAATAAACCAATACATTCCGATATAATAAGCTATAAAACGAAGAATCATTAAACTGAAAAAGTGTACCTGAGATAAAGCTATACCACAGCATCCCATAATTGTGTAGGAGTATGGAGTAAGAGAGTTACATCGAAATGCAAATAATGAAGCTCTTTGTTTGAAATTTGAGGGTATTCTTCTCGTTCTGATCCAAAGAAAAAAAAGAGCAAGACGAATGAATATGCTGATCGAAGATTATATTTGGAAAAATGATATTGATCTCCCACGATGTGGAAATATACTGCAGTCAGTTGATTTTAACGAAGTACAAGTTATCCCAAATCCCGGATATTTGATAACGAAGCAATATTTCCGGTTTATCGAATCATATCGAGAAACGTACTATATTCTATCTGGCCTATAGAATAGTTATTTATAATTCAAGCAAGAGCGGAAGGTATTGATATTTTCCACGAGCTCAAAATTCGAAAAAGTGCCACGAAGTGGCTAGTTTTTTAATCAACGATTGTTAGAATGAACCTTCTGTACTAGTATTATTATACATTATTTTCTCTTATTCTCTGAATTTTCATTGAAATTAATGGAATGTTTCCATAAATATAGTTTAGTAATTTTTGCATTGAGAAATGTTGGTTGGCAGAACTGTTTTTTGAGTCACAAATTTGACATATAATAGAAAAATCCGTGAAAGAAGACTTCCAAGTACCAACATATAAAAATGAAATAAAGAGTGTTTTTTTAGAGCTATAGAACTTTAAATTGCAATAAAACAACAATGGATTATTCGATTGACATGAATTTTATTTATCCGCAAGATAATCTTGTGGCATTACATTTTAAATATGATTTCTGGCATATGACCGCCACGTCTGGCTCGGATGTAGTCCAATCTGGACGTCCAATTTTCGATGACTTTTTCCAAGATTTGTGGCCGTATATCGGCAATAACACGGCGAATGTTGTGTTCCAAATGGTCAAGGGTTTGTGGCTTATCCGCATAGACCAATGACTTTACATAGCCCCACAGAAAGTAGTCTAGCGGTGTTAAATCACAAGATGTTGGAGGCCAATTCACAGGTCCAAAACGTGAAATTAGGCGGTCACCAAACGTGACTTTCAATAAATCGATTGTGGCACAAACTGTGTGACATGTTGCGCCGTCTTGTTGAAACCACAGCTCCTGGACATCATGGTTGTTCAATTCAGGAATGAAAAAGTTAGTAATCATGGCTCTATACCGATCACCATTGACTGTAACGTTCTGGCCATCATCGTTTTTGAAGAAGTACGGACCAATGATTCCACCAGCCCATAAACCGCACCAAACATTCAGTTATTCTGGATGTAACGGTGTTTCGACATGAACTTGAGGATTAGCTTCACTCCAAATGCGGCAGTTTTGTTTGTTGACGTAGCCATTCATCCAGAAGTGCGCTTCATCGCTAAACAAAATTCGTTTATGAAAATCGGGAACAACGGCACATTGCACTATTTGCAAGTGTTGTTCAGGCGTGAGTCTATTCGTGATGAATTGCCAAACCAAATTGAGAATAAATCACTTGACAGCTGTTAAATCGGTCGCCATCTTGAACAGTAATGCCAACTCAAAGTTATATACCTTGAAAAAAAACACCCTATATAACCATGAAATCTGTGTGAAACTGAGATATTCCGCACGATTTTGTTCTACAAGGTATGGCAGATTCAACGGATCAGCATGAGTATATTATGATCTAAAAATGGATAGATTTGAATGTTTTAAATGAAGAAGTTGTGGTTGTTCGAAGAGATCGCATTTTCATTTCGTCACATTGTCTTTAATTTTCGAATTTTGAGCCTCAGTTCAATAACTTTTGAACGGGAAGACAAGAAACCTGAAATTTTCAGGTAATAAGGAAAATTTCCATTAAAAAAAATCCAATAGAGTTGAGATTTTGCTTGAAGATAGCATTTCCAAGTTTGATGCAGATTGAATGTTTCTGTATCGATTTAATTTCTAATGGGACAAAATTGATATTATATTATCTTCATTTCGAGATTCACTTAGTTTTATCATTTATCTTAGTCACATTTGGCACCTAAGAAAAATAGCTATCTGTAATACGCTCTCACAAATTAATTCAGAAATCTGCTGAGATTAATGATTTTCATTTTCTTGGCTATTTTTCATGGGGATTATTAAAATTTTGTGAAAACAATATATTTCCTCGGTCTTGATACCAAATACATCTCGAGTAATCAACGTTATCTTAAATGGTTACGCTGAAGCATAATTTCAAATTAGGGAGAAAAAATCTCGTTAAACTCGATTCAAGTTAATTTTCTGTGGCGAAAATGAATAAATTATAAATTCCGATGAATTGTCCAGGGCTTCAGATTTTTTATTGTTTGTTTACGAGTTTGAGCAAATGTTGGTGTTCCTCCTAATAACAATTCAGAAGATTCTAGGAGTTATAGAGATATATCGTAGATAATATGATGAAGAACATAGTTTATTTGTAACACACAACTATTAATTATATTTTTCAGAATAAAATTTTCCAAAATACGAAATAGTTCACGTGGTGTTGATCAAATCACAAAAAAAAAGATTGATAATAATCAATCTTCTTTCAATCATAGAAAAAGTGCTTATTGCTTATCAACCACATCAACAAGATATTAGAGAAAAACATAGACATTCTATATTTCTGTTCATAGAATTCAAAAAAGCATTTGACTCTATGAATATACAGTTACTTTTAAATAAACTACATCAAAATATGTTCCAGACGACTGTGATTTGGTTTATTAAGTTCATAGTCAGAATTGTCACATATTATGTATATGTGGATGACTGTGAAAATGAACGGATTGTAATAAATACTGGTGTACCACAAGGTTCAGCCCTGGGTCCAATCCAGTACCTCTTCTGATCTTAGGTTTATATATTTTAAGCTGTGAATATACCTATAAAGGTATGTCCACATATTTTAAACTGTGAACATACCTTTATAGGGAAGATTCATTTCTAGATTCACTTGTGAATCACAGTGAACTAGAGTAAATAATGTATAATACTCGTACAGAATGCACTCTAGAAGGAATTTCAATGCCTTCTGCACTTGTATTATAAATAATTATTCAACAATTTACTATGAAAGTTTAGAATGTTGAGAATAATTGATGAGAAGCCTATGCTTGTAAGTAAACTATGTGTACATTTTGCAGCCATATTTTGTGCAGAAAACTATTGAGCAAAATCGCTTCAACCAATGTAATTCCATCGTAGAATTTAATTCCCAATACGATCAAACTTTTTAAGATTTAAGGGATGGAAAATGTCTTGCAACATGGGGTGTATCCGATGAACTTCTGTTATTTTCGCGAATTTATAACGAGTTGAGAAGGAACAATCTCATCAGTTCTCAGAGAGGATTGAATTAATTTTGGCAGGATAAATCAAAAAGTTTCGAATTTCGATGGAACTTTGCTGTAGTTACTGCAGTCCTCGACCCTTTTAAATCTTTGATTTAATAATTTTAATTGAACTTATCGCATGAAAATATGGAGGATTGGTAGATATTATTACAGAGATATATTGAGCTATATTTTAAACTGTCCATGGAAAATTGTTTAGAAGAGTCTTATTTTCTGCAAATGCTTGTTCTCCATTTTCACTCAATGATTTTCAATGGGATTATTAATGAGATTCATTGCGAATTATATTTTTCTGAGTCGTTCCTCCCAGTTTTTTAGGATCTTAACACAAAGAAAATTTGAAAAATACTTACGTTTTGACAGAATTTCGAAATTTCATACCTTCAAACTGTTATTTTACCATTGAATAGTCAGTATATTTCGTATATACCTATCTAATAATTCAAAGTGACCTGCCTTAAAAACAAAGAAGTAGGGAATATATCCCTCAAAATTTTCTTCTAACTTGAGCATTTGAAATAACATGAAATTCTGTACAAAAATGAAATACGAACTCAAATGAGATTCATCCACGTTTTTCTGCTGCTTCAGTAATATAAGGATAAGATATATGAATTAAGGTGACAAAATATATACACCTGGAGCACTTACCACATAATGTATTGTAACATTACATTCTGTTGTACAGTTTGACAAATCATCAGGTACTTCAGCAGGCTCTCTCCAGACAAATTGTGGGTTTTCACTGGAAGATGCATGAGAGTTCAACGAAATGTGTATAATAACTCATGAAAGGGATGATTTGGATGTAATCCATATGCTTTTTTGGGGAGAGGGTTTATTTAACAAAGATCTAGAAAAATTCGGCAGGTAAGAACCTTGAAGTAATAAGAATTCCAACAGAATACTTGTCCCAATTCCTGAAAAACTTATCAATATAAAGGGTGTTTTTTTTAGAGTTATAGAACTTTAAATTGCAATAAAACAACGACGGATTATTCGATTGAAATGAATTTTTATTTATCCGCAAGATAATCTTGTGGCATTACATTTTAAATATGATTTCTGGCATATGACCGCCACGGCTGGCTCGGATGTAGTCCAATCTGGACGTCCAATTTTCGATGGCTTTTTCCAACCTTTGTGGCCGTATATCGCCAATAACACGGCGAATGTTGTCTTTCAATTGGTTAAGGGTTTGTGGCTTATCCGCATAGACCAATGACTTTACATAGCCCCACAGAAAGTAGTCTAGCGGTGTTAAATCACAAGATCTTGGAGGCCAATTCACAGGTCCAAAACGTGAAATTGGGCGGTCACCAAACGTGTCTTTCAATAAATCGATTGTGGCAGGAGCTGTGTGACATGTTGCGCCGTCTTGTTGGAACCACAGCTCCTGGATATAATGGTTGTTCAATTCAGGAATGAAAAATTTAGTAATCATGGCTCTATACCGATCACCATTGACTGTAACGTTCTGGCCATCATCGTTTTTGAAGAAGTACGGACCAATGATTCCACCAGCTCATAAAGCGCACTAAACAGTCAGTTTTTCTGGATGTAACGGTGTTTCGACATACACTTGAGGACTAGCTTCACTCCAAATGCGGCAGTTTTGTTTGTTGACGTAGCCATTCAACCAGAAGTGCGCTTCATCGCTAAACAAAATAAAATCGACGTAGTGCGCGATACGTATTCCGCACAGAACCATTATTTTCTAAATAAAATTGCACTATTTGCAAGCGTTGTTCAGGCGTGAGTCGATGCATGATGAATTGCCAAACCAAACTGAGAATGAATCGCTCGACAGCTGTTAAATCGGTCGCCATCTTGAACAGTAATGCCAACTTAAAGTTATTTACCTCGAAAAAAAAACACCCGTTATTTGGTTGAAATATGCTACCCAGTATCCTAGAGTTTGTTCCATATATTGTTCCCACGCTGATTACAAACCGAAAAAATTTTTGAGTTGAAGAAACATTAGTTTTTATTTATAAAAATATCCAGAACATGCTTGCCCAATAACACATTGGAAGTGGACAGGTTGATATTTCCACGATTCAACAGTGATACAGAAAATACGATAGAATCGGACATACGAGACTAGCGGCTACTTTTGTTTCTTGTTTTATGGCCCCTGTCGAACTGATTTACGATGGGATTACTGCCGTGAAAACATGTCGATCTGGAAGTTTTTAGATGCGGGAAATACAGAAATATGATGGCTTGCAACTCGTTCATCAGATGATGTTTAATCTCCCCCTTTTTTGTTTGATCGGATATAATTTACAATCGAGCAATTTGGGAAGACTCACATAAGTGATACTTATGAGAGTCAATTTCGAATAATTTTATTTTTCCCCATAATGAAATGAACTAATCAGATGACACCAATTTGGTTTTATTTTAAACAATAAACATCTCGAGAAAAGGAATTCCTCCTTTTTTGTTGGATCGGATATAACGGGTGGTTTTTTTTGAGGTATATAACTTTAAGTTGGCATTACTGTTCAAGATGGCGACCGATTTAACAGCTGTCAAGTGATTTATTCTCAGTTTGGTTTGGCAATTCATCATGAATAGACTCACGCCTGAACAACGCTTGCAAATAGTGCAATTTTATTTCGAAAATAATGGTGCTGTGCGGAATACGTATCGCGCACTACGTCCATTTTATTTTGTTTAGCGATGAAGCGCACTTCTGGTTGAATGGCTACGTCAACAAACAAAACTGCCGCATTTGGAATGAAGCTAATCCTTAAGTGTATGTCGAAACACCGTTACATCCAGAAAAACTGACTGTTTGGTGCGCTTTATGGGCTGGTGGAATCATTGGTCCGTACTTCTTCAAAAACGATGATGGCCAGAACGTTACAGTCAATGGTGATCGGTATAGAGCCATGATTACTAACTTTTTCATTCCTGAATTGAACAACCATGATGTCCAGGAGCTGTGGTTCCAACAAGACGGCGCAACATGTCACACAGCTCGTGCCACAATCGATTCATTGAAAGACACGTTTGGTGACCGCCTAATTTCACGTTTTGGACCTGTGAATTGGCCTCCAAGATCTTATGATTTAACACCGCTTGACTACTTTCTGTGGGGCTATGTAGGTCATTGGTCTATGCGGATAAGCCACAAACCCTTGACCATTTGGAAGACAACATTCGCCGTGTTATTGCCGATAAAAGGCCACAAATGTTGGAATAAGTCATCCGAAAATTGGACGTCCAGATTGGACTACATCCGAGCCAGCCGTGGCGGTCATATGCCAAAAATCATATTTAAAATGTAATGCCACAAGATTATCTTGCGGATAAATAAAACTCATGTCAATCGAATAATCCATCGTTGTTTTATTGCAATTTAAAGTTCTATAGCTCTAAAAAAAACACCCTCTAGTGTTCAATCGAGCAATTTGGGAAGACTCACATAAATGACACTTATGAGAGTCAATTTCAAATAATTATTTTTCCTCATAATGAGATGAATTTATCAGACGACACTAATTTGGATTTATTTTCCACAATAAACTTGTCTGGAAAAAAATGTTTTTTACCCTCTATGGATATTTTTAAAATTCTCAAAATCCATATTTTGATTTTTTCTTCACGTGTCGCGATATTTTGCGTTCAAGGAGTTGATAATAATCCGTAGACTTGAAATTTTACATAACAATTCCATTTTATCTTCCTTGAATAGGATCCTCACTAGATTCTGCATGAAAATTCGCTCAACTATTATGGAACATTATCTCAATTAAAGTAATATAATCAAGAAGAGAGCATAGGAGCTAAACGTGGGTTTCATCCGACAAATTTAGACAAACCCAATTAATATAGATTGCGAGGAAGCTCTGACAATCTGCATTCATTTGCATGTAGATTTCAGTGTAAGAATTAAATGATCTAATGATTCACAGTGCTTGATGCTGTCAAATTTTAAATTTAAACTGACATACAGCTAGTTAATTATTACATTCCCGGAATTTTTCTCTGCGCCCTTTGAAAGCGCAGGCTTGTTATTACAATTTACCACTGAAAAACGTTGAGGTGGTTTAGAGTGAGTTTATGCAACATCAAATAGCACAATCAACAAGTATAATTTGGATGTGGAATAATTTTATAACAACCAGAGCCGGACAAAATGTATGCTCGGCTTTAATTAAAATATAAATTAGGTACACACACAAAATACTATTAATCTGCTAAAATTTATTATTATGGCAACGAGATCAATACAAAAATCTACATCAAGTTTGAAAATGTTATCTTCAAGCAAAATTTCAACTTATTAGAATCTGTTGTTACTTGAATATTAGAAATTATAACGGGTGTTTTTTTCGAGGTATATAACTTTAAGTTGGCATTACTGTTCAAGATGGCGACCGATTTAACAGCTGTTAAGTGATTTATTCTCAGTTTGGTTTGGCAATTCATCATGAATGAATAGACTCACGCCTGAACAACGCTTGCAAATAGTGCAATTTTATTTCGAAATGAGATTGCCGTTGTTTCCGATTTTCATAAGCGAATTTTGTTTAGCGATGAAGCGCACTTCTGGTTGAATGGCTACGTCAACAAACAAAACTGCCGCATTTGAAGTGTAGCTAATCCTCAAGTGTATGTTGAAACATCGTTACATCCAGAAAAACTGACTGTTTGGTGCGCTTTATGGGCTGGTGGAATCATTGGTCCGTACTCCTTCAAAAACGATGATGGCCAGAACGTTACAGTCAATGGTGATCGGTATAGAGCCATGATTACTAACTTTTTCAATCCTGAATTGAACAACCATGATGTCCAGGAGCTGTGGTTCCAACAAGACGGCGCAACATGTCACACAGCTCGTGCCACAATCGATTTATTGAAAGACACGTTTGGTGACCGCCTAATTTCACGTTTTGGACCTGTGAATTGGCCTCCAAGATCTTGTGATTTAACACCGCTAAACTTAACTTTCTGTGGGGCTATGTAAAGTCATTGGTCTATGCGGATAAGCCACAAACCCTTGACCATTTGGAAGACAACATTCTCCGTGTTATTGCCGATATACGGCCACAAATGTTGGAAAAAGTTATCGAAAATTGGACTTCCAGATTGGACTACATCCGAGCCAGAAATCATATTTAAAATGTAATGCCACAAGATTATCTTGCGGATAAATAAAATTCATGTCAATCGAATAATCCATCGTTGTTTTATTGCAATTTAAAGTTCTACAGCTCTAAAAAAAGCACCCTTTACCTATCCTGAAAATTTCAAGTTTCTAGGAAAGTTATCGTGTATAACGTATGAGGTTGCTTCTTTAGTTTAAGAACATTTTAAGAAATTACAGACATTGTGACGAAATGATAGATACAATGATGATATAATATCCTTAATTGAAATACATTCCTTATGTTAGCAGGTACTTATATTTTATAACGTAAATTATTGAATCAAATTGACGTCATGGTATGTTAGCCCAATCGTGTTTCATCACGTGATAATAGGTATAAATTATTATGAGAATATCAATCAATATCCATTCATACCGCCAAATAGTCTATTGAATTAGTCTCCTAGGAACTATTAATATGTTTGTTACAATAATGCCTGTTTATATCTTCGCATAACCAAATCTCATTATCATCCACAAAGAGGAACAACGAATAAAATCAATCTTACCAATCAATCACAAAGCCGAAGATAGCTATCGATTAGGAAAACCAGAGGGTCTTCATATCTCAGATTAATCTCATAAAATTTTTATGATCTACAAACAAATCCACATATCGTACATAAGTGTTGGTGGAGAAAACTCCCATATTCTAGAAATCAAATCAGATATAAAAACGAATGTTGCAATTTGCCTTAAAGGACATGTCAATATTTTCCCCAATTCTATTTTGTGAAGATTCAATCTGAGCGATTGGTTTTGTAGTTTGCTGAGGATTTCAGTATCTTCTAAGTGAATTGAGGGGTAAATTATCTGTGAAGTTTATTCTCGTTGCAAATTGTATCGTATATTCTGTGGACAAGTGAATTGGATATCCTTATTCGAAACAACTCAAAAACTCTGAAAATTTTATTTTACACTATTGCACATTATTTCCACTTACCTCAAAGCATACAAACATTGAGAAGAAGGCTTTATAAAATGAAAAACTAGATTATTCTGGACCACGAAGTAATAAACATAGATAGAGGGAGCATATGTTATTTTCAGTAAGTAAATTTTGTACCCAACATGAACTATCAAATTTGACATGAAGCGCGCGGAAATGAAAACATATCAGTGATACGATATTTCACTAAATTCGCAGGTTTCTTCACAAAGAACGCACTTCTTATGTCCCATAGTGAATCAACGTTTCATATTTCCCCGAAATATATTGAAATAAATACCTAAATATATCAGAAATTCAGAAAACAAACTTCAAGCGCGCCAAACGACTTGAAACAAACGATGACACTAGGGGAGCAACAGTTGCCAAACCTTGGACATCAGCAGGTAGATACAGAAAATAATAAATATTCTGCTTATAATAAATTCCACAATTAGGAAAAATATCGGATTCCAAATATTCAAATTTGCATATTTAATCGGGAATCACTCAAATAAATATATTTCATTCAATATAATATACATTCATAACAATATAGTATAATTATGGATTTGAAAATAATCACAATCCGACAACGTAATCTAACCATGTTGGGGACATGTAAAAATTGCGTATATTCCTTTCTATGTATGTTTATAACTCTATGGTCAGAACCTTATGAGCTCTTGTTTATTGATATGCCAATTGCACTGTCGGACCACCTAACTTTAAATAACTATATGTGGTCTCCAATTTATTTTTTGTTATTTTTCGAAGAGGTGAACACAATGGGCCACCGAGATCTTGTCATTTAACACCTATAGAATTTTTTCTTTTGGACCACGTGAAAAATAAGGTCTAATCCAATCCTCCAAAATCAATTCAATACCTTAAACATGAAAAACCCCTAACTGAAATGGTAAATATTCTGATGAACCTTTGAGGACATTGATCTCAAAATCCGGAAGCCTCTCAAAATTTCAATCAAAATTCACAATCTAGATTTGGTTTCCCTACAATCCAGTTACCCTTATTTTTCTTTTACTCAAATAAACCTCACCTATAAGATCTCTTGAAATAAATTGAATAATTAATGGATGCTCATATTTTCATGAGAAAGACCCTTTTCTCATTCTGAACATATTTCAGCAACTGCATGAGAATTAATTAAAGTCTTCATTCAGCTCGAACGAAGAGAATCAATTTGACAACGGTGGTCACTTTTAGGGTTTCTTGTTCCCTTCTTGATTGTAATTACCCGAGAGATGTTTCATCTAAAGCCAGATGGATCTCGATTGTCTTCTTCAGGGTCATGTTTCCCGAGCGGTACTATATTCCTCCACAATTAGGAGGTCTTTACTTTCAATATTGCCTTTGTACATGGCCTGCTTGCTTTTACGTTATGTTTAATTCGAGTACAATAGCAACTCAAGCCTTAAGTTGAAACCTTCTCAGAAATAATTGCTCTTCTTTTTTTCTAGCCTAGTATTGTTATTTTCGAAGGAATTTAAGAATGTACATTGTGCAGTAAATATAATTTCAGTACATCTATATCTCATTAAAATTTACGGTTTCACAAGAAAGATAATCAAATATTCTACTTTCTGCACTGATTGTCCACTTTCGGCTGGTTTGGTTTGGGAACGATCTATTGCTGGAAACAGAGTGCTATGATTTGAAGTATTGTCTATCGCTGGCCAGCGTACGAATCCCGCGTTGAAAAAACTGGTCATCTTTTGAAGCGATCCATGAATCGATCCAATTTTTAACATTTCATAAGACCGGAAGTGCCAGGCCGTGTGCCATTGATCGAAACAAGTAATAGTTCGAAGGAGCAACGTCTGGAGAATACTGCGATTGGGATATGGCTTCCCATTTTTGTTGTAAAATTACTTTATCATTTCTCTCGTTTCAATGCTCGGCCCAAACGCATTAATTGCGT
Source organism: Harmonia axyridis (assembly GCF_914767665.1). Lineage (NCBI taxonomy): Eukaryota > Metazoa > Arthropoda > Insecta > Coleoptera > Coccinellidae > Harmonia > Harmonia axyridis. The sequence continues at coordinate 6,385,174 of NC_059507.1, forward strand.
TCGATAACGATTGCCTGTGATTGTTTCAGTCGGTTTTTAAAACTCATAATACTCTAGGCCGAGCTCTCCTTACTAAATACTCATGGAACCGTGAATATTCGGTTTGGCCGTCGATGTGGAAGCATGGCCGGGATATCCCCATGATTTTCTGCGCTTGGGATTATCGTAATGAACCCATTTTTCGTATCCAGTCACAATACGATGCAGAAATCCCTTCCGTCTTTGCCTTGCAAGCAGCTGTTCTCAAGCAAACAAACGCCGTTCAATATATCTCGACTTCAACTTGTCCGGTACCCGATTTCCTTGTTTCTGAATCATTCTCAGACTTTCAGGCGTTTCGAAATGGCTTGTTGCATCACTCCCAATGATTCTGCCAATTCTTGTTGCGTTTGACACGAGTCTTGATCAAGTTATGCCTCCAATTCTGCAACTTCGAAAACCTTCTCTCTTTCACCGCCATGCTGGTCTTCGACGTCTAAATCCCGTTCTTGAAGCTTTGAAACCACTCTCGGCACGTTCATCACTAATAGCGGACTCACCATAGGTATTTGAGAGCATTCGATGAGCCTCAGCCGCAGATTTCTTCATATTAAAGCAGAAAATTAAAACCTCCTGCAAATGACGAGAATTTGGCTCGTAAGCTGACATGTTTAATCGAGAATAACTTTATGATACAGACACAAATCGACTAATATTTCGACGACGTTATGTTGACAAATACCTAAGCTTATTGTATGACATCTACGATCTATTGATTTCGACTACCACTACAGAGACTTAATACACCACAGTGGCAACAAGCGTGGTCTCGTTTTTGATTTGCTGAGACTAAATATGGCGGATGTTTATTTACATTCTCCATTTACCTGATTTTTGGGATTTATTCAAAATGTAAGGCCCATTTTATTTAGTCACTGTAGTATTCTTCAGTTAAATAAATTTGTTCTATATAGAATCAAATACTATAAGGCCCAATAATTTTGATTTTGACGTGTGTCAGTTCAGTTCAGTAAATTTTATTCTTAAAATCTATGGTTCTATGTCCCCATTCGCCATCATTAGGCTCAATTTGAACCAATTGTCGCCACTATGTTTAATTAAGTCACTATAACTACAACTATAATGACTTAATTAAACATAGTGGCGACAATTCGTTCAAATTGAGCCTAAAAATGGCGAATTGGGACATAGAACCAGAAAATTTGAGAATACAATTCACTGAATTGAGTGAATTGACACACGTCAAAATCAAAACTATTGGGCTTGATAATATTTGATTGTATATGAAAGAAATTTATTTAACTGAAGAACTTTACAGTGACTAGATAAAATGGGCCTCACATTTTGAATAAATCCCAAAAATCAGGTAAATGGACAATGTAAATAAAAAGCCGCCATATTTAGGCTCAGCCAATCAAAAACGAGAACACGCTTGTCGCCATTATGGTTTATTAAGTAACTGTAATTTCGACTACCGCTACAGCCTCTTATTGCAAAACGACAGAAGCAAAGTTGTACACCTAATAACACAGATGATTTTTCGTGGAGCGAGTCCGGACCTGCACCGGTTGTAAGGAAAGAAGCGGAAAATGCAAACACATTCCTAAGGGGTAAACCGGCGGCAACAAATCCGTTTCTCAAACTTGACAACTTGTTGGATTCCTGTCAGGTTTGGCGTGGTAATTATTTTCGAATACGCTGCACCCTCCGGTAGAAAATTGTATCGTTAACTCGGAATTGATGGGGGCATTATTTATGAGGCAAAAATGGGAAGAATCCTTTTTCCGCGCCGGCCGTATGGACGGGATATATTTCGCTGGCGATTGGGGTTGATTTTTTTATTATTTCTATTGGTCTGTACGTGATCTATCAAATCTTGATCGCGCATTGTCAGGATTTGATTAGAGTTATAACGGAGACGATAGGAATAGAATTGTGGAAGGGGTTCATGCACGGGAATTTGATACTTGGAAAACGTTTTTATGAGGTTCAGATGAAGTATGGACCCCTCATTATACTAGGTCTATTTTGATGCCGACTTTCATGACTATTTCTGGCCTGATTCCTGACAAATGTCTAGTAATAACTTATATCTCCAAAGTTCCGGCACAAATATGTAGTCCAATCATTTTGTAGTTTTACCTGGAAAGTTTTCCGGAAATTTTGAAAATTCTTCTTTTACCATGTTTAACAAAATTTTACCGAACGTCATCGTCGAAATCATTAAAAACCTCTCTCATTTTCTCGATGACTGTAGAATACTTCATCGGTGTTTGATAAAATTTTCTGAAATGACTCTTAACAACTCCCAAAACTAGTCTCTGTTGAAGATGAGCACAACAGAATACAATAAGAGCGATCAAATTGCCACGCAGCAGCACGTGTACTATTTCGAGCAATGAAAGTAAACAAATCGACACATACTATTTCGATATACGATCAATTAACAAACTGTAATTCTTCAAAAGGACTGGTAAGACGATAAATTCCCTGCTCCCTAATAAATTTCTTTGAACCTGGAAAATCCCTGTATTTTAGATATATTTTGGTATACTTCAAGTAATCAGTTACAACCTCAGAGTAATAAACATAGTTAGAGGGAGCATATGTCATTTTCAGTAAGCAAATTTTGTCCCCAACATTAACTATCAAATTTGACATGAAGCGCGCGGAAATGAAAACATATCAGTGATACGATATTTCACTCAATTCGCGAGTTTCTCCACAAATAACGCAATTCTAATGTCCCATAGTGAATCAACGTTTCATATCAACTCAAAATATATTGAGATGAATACCTAAATATATCAGTAATTCAGAAAACAAACTTCAAGCGCGCAAAATGACGTGAAACAACCGATGACATTAGGAGAGCAAAAGTTGCCAAACCTTGAATATCAGTAGGTAGATACAAAAAAATGAATAAATATTCTGCGTACTATAAATTCGACAATTAGGAAAAATATCGGATTCCAAATATTTAAATTTGCATATTTAATTGAGAATCACTCTAATAAATGTATTTCATTCAATATAATATACATTCATAATGATATAGTAAAATGGTGGATTTGCAAAAAATATATAACAATCCGACAACGTAATTTAACCATGTTGGGGACATGTGAAAATTGCGTTTACTCCCTCTATCTATGTTTATTACTCTATGGTCACACCGAGATGTAAAAATGCTAATTTTATTAAACCTCCTATGGATCACACTAGTCTGTGTGAATCATAAATAAGAAGTGATAGATGTGCGTAGCTTCAGCCAATGAAAGTAACCGAATCGGCGGAACGTGGACTATTTTAGCCAATAGAAACAACCATCTCGACACATTCTGGTTCCAGAAACGATCGGCTAAATATCTGGGTTTATTTGAAAGTACTCTTAGGCAATAAATTTCCTGACCCCAAATGAACTGCTGAAAACTTATATAACCGAAATATTCTGGCTTCCTCCAAGTGACTTTAGATATACTTATACCATATGAGAGGTCTTCATAATTTGAAAATACTTAATAGCCAATACATTTCATACGTCATTTTTCATCCCTGTAATCCTTTCCATACACACATAAAGTAGTCCCAAAAGTAGGGATCATGCATGAAACTGTCTGCGTTATGCACTGTACGTCCGAGCTGAAGATCCATCGAACAAAGGGAACGTCAAAGTGGAAGCTTCCTGTCTTTTTGCAGATTAAATACGCAGACCAACAGAAATTCCGTGAAAATCCATCATACATACGTGCATATAGCTTTCCCGGACATGTGTGGCTTTATCGAATCCAATGTCTATACGAAATTGTTCTAGCGTGAGGAATTTTAATAGAAATGATAATGAAGGATCTTGCCAACGATGATGTATTGAACGAATGCTGTATGTTGGAACTAGACAAAGGAAATGTCCCAACTCAGTACAGCATTCATTCCACTGAATGTTGAAGGTTTGAGACAGAGTTTTAAGACTTTGCTAGATTTTGAAGTTAGAGGGCAATTTATCGTTTGTTTATTATTTGATAAGAGCGAATCTTTATTGGAAATGTTACATCATACTATTTATATATTAGGCCAATTGAAAAGTCCCCAGTCTGATGCACAGATGGCGGTGGTAGTATTAAATCCATATCAATGAAAATCAATGAAAACAATGGAAAAATTGCTTGAATTGGGCTTCGAATTGCTTCTGCATCCACCGTATTCGCCAGATTTGGCCCCCAGCGACTTTTTCCTAATCTCAGACCTTGAAAGAATGCTCGCTGGAAAGAAATTTAGCGCCAATGAAGAATTAATCGCCGAAACTGAGGCCTATTTTGAAGCGAAAGACAAATCGTACTACAAAATGGTATCGAAAAGTTGGAAGATCGCTATAATCGCTGTATCGCCCTCGATGGCAACTATGTTGAATAATAAAATCGAATTTTGCCAAAAAATGTGTTTTAATATGGTAGATCTGGGACTTTTCAATTGGCCTGTTCTGGAAAATTCGAATCACCATCATCATCATCATGACTTCTCCGTATGTACTACATTCTGATGTAGATCGAATTCTTCATCACTTTTTCATATAAATCTGGCTGTTCAATGTTGAATTTCAATTGCAAAGTTCATTATTTTGTGGAATAATTCACTAACATTCAAAGGAGAAGATAACGATAAATACCAAGTCTTTCAGTACCTACTCGTATATTCGATGGGGAGCAGAAGCATTCTCCTAGAATGACAGAAAACTGACTGGGAAAATTTATGGTTGCAGTAAACGCAGTCATTCGACTAAGAACTTAATTTCAATCTCTCCTTCAATTACGGCAAATTTCACTCTGACTCGAAATTTACTCTTCCTATCGTCATAAAAATTATGTCTCTCATGAGCAATTTCACACTAAGCATTTCTGGAAAAGTATTTATTTTAAGTGGGATAAGTGTTCACTTTTGAGGCATCTCACAAAACTTGTTGGAAGATTCATAAAATATTTCTCTAATTCTGTGGTTATTCCGTTCATTCTTCCACATCTTGTAGAACAAAATCGTGCGAGAATATATCAGAAACGCACAGTTTTCATGGTTATATTTTATTATTCTATGTTGGCACTCCGAACTTTCCGCCACGGCTTTATCTGTCAATTCATCAATTTGCCTTAAAGAAATCAGTTCTGCCAACCAACATTTTTCAATGCAAAAATCACTAAATTATATTTATGGAAATATTTCATTAATTTCAATGAAAATGCAATGAATTAGAGAAAATAATGTATAATACTCGTACAGAAGGCTCATTCTACCACTCGTTCATTCCAAAACTCGCCACTTCGTGGCTCGTTTTTGAATTTTGAACTCGTGGAAGAATATCAATGCCTTCTGCACTTGTATTATAAATAACTATTCTAGTTCAGGAATAGAATATTTTTTCATCAATGAACTCGAAGAGCAGGTTTCCATTGGTTACTGGGGTGTCGAGGGTGTTTTTTAAGAGCTTGAGAACTTTAACAAGACAAGAGGAATATTGTTGGAAAAAATTTATTATTATAATATGGTAGATAATTTGATGGCCTTCATTTTTTGTATATGTTATATAGTTCATTCGATCAGTCCAATTTGTCACTACTTTTTCCAATAAATCTGGCCGTATGGCGTTGATGGACACTTGGATATTGACTTCCAATGCTTCAAGAGCTGCTGGTTTGTCGGCATACAACTTAACATAGCTCCATAAAAATTAATCGAAAGGAGTTAAGTAGCAAAATCGAGGGGGTCAGTTAACAGGACCACTTCTTGAAATAAAGTTGTCACCGCAATGAATTGATAGTTGAGCTCGCTACATAACAAGTTGAGCCATCTTGTTGGATCCAAATATCGTCGATGTTTAGCTGAGTAGTCGGAGGACAAGGCCAACAAGTTGAGAACGGCGACGTATCGACCTTAGAGCGTCTTTTTCAACACTTCAAAGAAAGAATTATGATTAATAACCTTACTGAACCGAAATGTCAACACAGTTTGCGACATTCTCTACTGTCAAACTATAGAAAACAATAATCGAAACTTCCTCAGAGAAATAAACATAGATAGAGAGAGCATATATCCCTGACGCAACATCCCTATTGTTCACTCGGCAGAATGAGTATCAACCTCAGAGTAATAAACATAGATAGAGAGAGCATATGTCATTTTCAGTAAGCAAATTTTGTCCCCAACATAAACTTTAAAATTTGACATGAAGCGCGCGGAAATGAAAACATATCAGTAATACGATATTGCACTCAATTCGCGAGTTTCTCCACTTCATATGTCCCATAGTGAATCAACGTTTCAAATCAACTCAAAATATATCGAGATGAATACCTAAATACATCAGAAGTTCAGAAACAAACTTCAAGCACGCCAAACCACGTGAAACAAAGGTTGACACTAGGAGAGCAATAGTTGCCAAACCTTGGATTTCAGCAGGTAGATACATAAAATAATAAATATTCTGCTGATTATACATTCGACAATAAGGAAAAATATCGGATTCCAAATATTCAAATTTGCATATTTAATCGGGAATTACTCAAATAATAATATTTCATCCAATATAAAATACATTCATAATGATATAGTAAAATTGTGGATTTGAAAATTTAACACAATCCGACAACGTAATCTAACCATGTTGAGGACATGTAGAAATTGCGTATACTTCCTCTATCTATGTTCATTACCCTATGGAAACTTCTAACGCAGCTAAAAAAACACTGGTTATATTATTAAAAAAAAATAGTCGAACCTCATAGTTTGAGAGCTAGAATTTCGAAAAATACATTGTGATGAAAGGATAAATTGGTAGCTTCGGTAAACGAGCCCCTAAAAAGTGCAAGATTTCAAATTTAATGAATTTATCTTCCTTCCAGTGCCTGTGTTATTGATTCGCTCGACTGTCATATTATAATATAGTTGGTCATCACCGAGAGACACTTTAGCTCCTATTCATGTTAACGTGTTACTATCAGCTTGACAGCACCATTTACATCATTCCATTCACATATCCCCTGTCACCGTAATCGGGTTTATTGAAGCTGAATTATAGATTCGAACGATATATGAGATTGAACAGGAAGAGAACGTCGTGAGTATGGCATTTAATTTGATTTGTTGTTGATGAACATTAGAAAATGAAATATCGGTTTTACCAAGACCAAACAGTGATTATTTTCAATAGAAAATTCAACTTGAGATCAGGGCTGACGTTAGAGGTGAAACAGTGGAGTGATCGATTCAGGTGACTCTATTTGAGGGGCGGCAATTCGGCTCAGTTTGCTAGCCGCTTAATCATCCTTGATTCTTTGAAACAACTAAAGTTGTTCCGCTCCGCTGCGTTTGTCAACATTCCCTGCAATAAAATTTCCAAACCGCCTTTACTAAGCCACCTGTATAATAAATAACAGATGGCAGCCCAACCAATATGAACAGAAATCCTTTTTATCCTCATTGAAAGAGGGATAAAATTATTAAATAACGGGTGTTTTTTTTCGAGGTATATAACTTTAAGTTGGCATTACTGTTCAAGATGGCGACCGATTTAACAGCTATCAAGTGATTTGTTTTCAGTTTGGTTTGGCAATTCATCATGAATAGACTCACGCCTGAACAACGCTTGCAAATAGTGCAATTTTATTTCGAAAATAATGGTTCTGTGCGGAATACGTATCGCGCACTACGTCCATTTTATTTTGTTTAGCGATGAAGCGCACTTCTAGTTGAATGACTACGTCAAAAAACAAAACTGCCGCATTTGGAGTGAAGCTAATCCTCAAGTGTATGTCGAAACACCGTTACATCCAGAAAAACTGACTGTTTGGTGCGCTTTATGGGCTGGTGGAATCATTGGTCCGTACTTCTTCAAAAACGATGATGGCCAGAACGTTACAGTCAATGGTGATCGGTATAGAGCCATGATTACTAACTTTTTCATTCCTGAATTGAACAACCATGATGTCCAGGAGCTGTGATTTCAACAAGACGGCGCAACATGTCACACAGCTCGTGCCACAATCTATTTATTGAAAGACACGTTTGGTGACCGCCCAATTTCACGTTTTGGACCTGTGAATTGGCCTCCAAGATCTTGTGATTTAACACCGCTAGACTACTTTCTGTGGGGCTATGTAAAGTCATTGGTCTATGCGGATAAGCCACAAACCCTTGACCATTTGGAAGACAACATTCGCCGTGTTATTGCCGATATACGGCCACAAATGTTGGAAAAAGTCATCGAAAATTGGACGTTCAGATTGGACTACATCCGAGCCAGCCGTGGCGGTCATATGCCAGAAATCATATTTAAAATGTAATGCCACAAGATTATCTTGCGGATAAATAAAATTCATGTCAATCGAATAATCCATCGTTGTTTTATTGCAATTTAAAGTTCTATAGCTCTAAAAAAACACCCTTTATTTGACAAAGATGAAAAACAACACTATCTTGATTGGCAGCAAAATTCCACTAGGTGTAACATCATTTCAAACTTGAAGACTTAAAATGAATATATCTTTCAGAAATTCAATATCTACACACGATTATTCGTGGAAATTTTCCATACGAAAAATTTGAGATAATCAAACATGTCCACAACAATGGCTTCGAATATAACAAAGACCGTCCAATGCATCAACCTCAATCTCTTGCTTCCATTCTCGTCTGATTAAGGCCTCTTTGAGTTTGCTTTTCATGCAATGAAAGGTAATATTCTGATATTAGGAAAAATTTGAACGTGGTTTTGCCTAGAGATTAGAAGATAGTTATGTGTAGATTTAGGTTTGTCCTTTGCTACGGTTATAGCAGAGTTGTTAATTAATTTTTCATCCCAACTTGAAATTTTAGTGAATAGAAGCCCAGTGAATCCCGAATGAATATAATAAAATTCGCATATTCCAATGAAAAAAAAAATCATGGTCGAATTCAATTCTGCCTTCATAAAAACATTCTGTAACACTTGTGATCTCTTTTAATGTAAGGTTGTAAAGTATAAGACATATACACCGAGATAACTGAGATTCCTCTAGAGTGGGATGTAAAATTCTCATATATCCAGAAAAAGAACACAAAGTGCACATTAATAATGCAAGAAAGAGGTAACAAGGGGAAATATCACATCAGGCCATCACATCGTATTACCCCAGTTGTTTCAATTGAAAAGCATACGTAACTTGAAGGATTGAATTCTTCAGAATTATGTATAAGAAGTGTGCCGCATTGTGGTTTGTCACTTTTACTAATGAAACTTTCAAATCGTTCCAAAAAAATTATCTACTTGTAAAGGGTGTTTTTTTAGAGCTATAGAACTTTAAATTGCAATAAAACAACGATGGATTATTCGATTGACATGAATTTTATTTATCCGCAAGATAATCTTGTGGCATTACATTTTAAATATGATTTCTGGTATATGATCGCCACGGCTGGCTCGGATGTAGTCCAATCTGGACGTCCAATTTTCGATGACTTTTTCCAACATTTGTGGCTGTATATCGGCAATAACACGGCGAATGTTGTCTTCCAAATGGTCAAGGGTTTGTGGCTTATCCGCATAAACCAATGACTTTACATAGCCTCACAGAAAGTAGTCTAGCGGTGTTAAATCACAAGATCTTGGAGGCCAATTCACAGGTCCAAAACGTGAAATTAGGCGGTCACAAAACGTGTCTTTCAATAAATCGATTGTGGCACGAGCTGTGTGACATGTTGCGCCGTCTTGTTGGAACCACAGCTCCTGGACATCATGGTTGTTCAATTCAGGAATGAAAAAGTTAGTAATCATGGCTCTATACCGATCACCATTGACTGTAACGTTCTGACCATCATCGTTTTTGAAGAAGTACGGACCAATGATTCCACCAGCCCATAAAGCGCACCAAACAGTCAGTTTTTCTGGATGTAACGGTGTTTCGACATACACTTGAGGATTAGCTTCACTCCAAATGCGGCAGTTTTGTTCGTTGACGTACCCATTCAACCAGAAGTGCGCTTCATCGCTAAACAAAATAAAATGGACGTAGTGCGCGATACGTATTCCGCACAGAACCATTATTTTCGAAATGAAATTGCACTATTTGCAAGCGTGGTTCAGACTTGAGTCTATTCATGATGAATTGCCAAACCAAACTGAGAATAAATCACTTGACAGCTGTTGAATCGGTCGCCATCTTGAACAGTTATGCCAACTTAAAGTTATATACCTCGAAAAAAAAACACCCGTTAGTTCTTGATGAAGACAACTTTTTTTACAACATGTTATACAGTGCATTCAAATGCGTTCGAGATATGGTGGAAGGAGTCTACTTGACAAAGGTTACTCTATTCCTTGTACACTCCTTTGACCTTTGTAATGTAATCAAATATCGATAAGTAACTAACAAGTAAAAGAAAAATTCAAATTTTCGAAGTTTCTTATTTCAATCTGTAAAAAATTATTTGCATATTCGTTTCACAGGAGAGTAAGAGAGTCAATTTTTGACTTTCCTTGATGGGGAATTAGTGAAGTTAATAATTTCGTAAATTCAGAGAGTTTTTGGACTATTAGACCGACGAGGAGAAATACTTCTATTCAGTCTCGTGTAAAATCATGTTATCTAGGAATTTATCTCTTTGCCAAGGTTCCTTCCTCTAGAATTGGGTTTGTCTCAATTAAATTGCTATTCACCCTTGGGTCCCTTGGGATAGTAATAGATTCAAAATTATAAGGCAGGAAATAGACTAATAATTTAAAGGAATTTTATGCTAAACCACTTCATATATCAAAATTATATCCTTTCCTAGAGTTGCCCTAATGTAAAGTTACATGAAATTGCTAGTGGAAACAACTATATCATATTCTCCTCTCAAGATCTAATATATTCCTGGAGTGGCCACTTCAATGTTTATTTCCGGCAAAATGAACTCAAGACAACTCCAACCAAAAGTTATTTCCAGAACTAGCTGAGGAAAATATGAAGGAAAATTGTTGCGTTGGTTACAGGATACGATAACTTTCTTGGAATTTCCAATTTGGAAATTGAAAAAATTTAATCAGAGCAGTGACTTGGTATTCGGTGCTTTTGAGGGCTTCATTCACGCATCTAACGGGTGTTTTTTTTTTGAGGTATATAACTTTAAGTTCGCATTACTGTTCAAGATGGCGACCGATTTAACAGCTGTCAAGTGATTTATTCTCAGTTTGGTTTGGCAATTCATCATGAATAGACTCAAGCCTGAACCACGCTTGCAAATAGTGCAATTTTATTTCGAAAATAATGGTTCTGTGCGGAATACGTATCGCGCACTACGTCCATTTTATTTTGTTTAGCGATGAAGCGCACTTCTGGTTGAATAGCTACGTCAACAAACAAAACTGCCGCATTTGGAGTGAAGCTAATCCTCAAGTGTATGTCGAAACACCGTTACATCCAGAAAAACTGACTGTTTGGTGCGCTTTATGGGCTGGTGGAATCATTGGTCCGTACTTCTTCAAAAACGATGATGGTCAGAACGTTACAGTCAATGGTGATCGGTATAGAGCCATGATTACTAACTTTTTCATTCCTGAATTGAACAACCATGATGTCCAGGAGCTGTGGTTCCAACAAGACGGCGCAACATGTCACACAGGTCGTGCCACAATCGATTTATTGAAAGACACGTTTGGTGACCGCCTAATTTTACGTTTTGGACCTGTGAATTGGCCTCCAAGATCTTGTGATTTAACACCGCTAGACTACTTTCTGTGGGGCTATGTAAAATCATTGGTCTATGCAAGATTATCTTGCGGATAAATAAAATTCATGTCAAACGAATAATCCATCATTGTTTTATTGAAATTTAAAGTTCTATAGCTCTAAAAAAACATCCTTTATTTGAGACCACAAAACTATGTTGTGTTTACGCAAAATCGATACTATGGAATTTGTTTATATTGAGATATTAGCTATTCTTTTCTCCGATATTTTTCTTGAATTTCTTCTGGTTCTCATTATGCGATCAATGTGAAAATTTGAATTGCACTTCAAACTGCTTCTTATTCCTAACTGCATTCACATGATTACATATTTGAACAAACTCACAAGGAGATGCTTGAACTCTAACTTTTAATTGAGAATTAAAACATCCATTCAAGGTTCTTGTGGTGCCTTCAATAATATCGAATTCTACGTTTATTTTTGGTTTACTCTCTTAGAGGAATGTCCTTTGTCTATAAGCTTCTCATGTTTCCGAAAATCCACTCTTTACGTTCGAAGAGGGATATAGAATGTCATGATTTTCTTTGTAAACCTCATCATCCTTCTCTTCTTTTTTTCGTCATTCAGATTGAAATGAGATATCACTCATTATAGGTATATTTCTCTAGGTAAGTATACGAATATAAGATCATATCTACGAGGCTATTATAATTCTTTACATCCAATCAGGACCGTTGTTCTCAAAACAAATAGTCATTTTTACAATGAGAATATAAAGGATTTTTGCACGCGTTACAGAAAAAGCCGTAGGCGAGTTGGGAAACCTTACAAGCGCACAACAGAAGCTTTGAATTCGTCTTGTATACCTACACGTGATTTTTCCAATTATTTGGTTGATTTAAATAAAGTATATTGCCTACCAATGTGAGTCCCTACATTTTCACACACCTACCGAAATAGTTATTCATAATAACTAGTCTGTAAAGTGTGTCTTTTTTCCGAGTGGACTTTCAATCATATATGTTGAATAAAATTTTTTTCCTGTAGGTATAACAAAAAATGAAAAATTTTCTTCTATAGGGTTTTTTAATAAGGGGTTTCATTTTGATATCGAAAAAAAAACAAATAAAGATATTTCAAAAGACATCAATGGATGTTTATACCATTGTAAAGAGCAAGGCAAGCCATTAACGATGTTAAACGATATCACCCACGATAAGTTTACGAATTCTATCTTTAAGGTCTTGAATCGATTTCGGACCTTATCTTTTACATGGTCGCAAGGAAAAAAGTCTAAAAGTGTTAAATCACAAGATGTCGGTGGCCACCTCTTCGCGGAATATCACGGTCAAAAAACTTTCCTTGTAAAAATTCCATTGTTTCGTTGCTTGTATGACACATTGCGGCGTCTTGTTGAAAATAAACGTCGTTTGCATCAATGTCTTCTAATTCCTCATTTAAAGTTCTTCTTCGAAAACTCTTGAAGTATTCATTTTAGGTATAGAGTTTGCTTAGGTAACCCCCACTATTTTCGTACATAGGATCGACTGAAATAATAAAAAATATAGGTTCTAATTTGAAAATCATGAGTTTCGATGAATTTGAGTTGTCCAAGTTCAGGATATGTTTATAAGAATGAACACACTGTACATTTTTGGTCCAAACCGAAAACAGTCTTACGTATTTTCAGAATCGAAAAAGAAGAACATTTTTTCTAAAAAAGGGTTTTTCTGCTGTAATATTCAAAAAAGTCCTTATAGCCACAATTTTTTTCGTAAGAATACCATTAACTCATGAACCGTTGAGTTTTTACCCAAGGTATGACATATCGCCGAAATTGTCGTCAAAAAAGCTATCTAATGATGCAATAATATACTGGTTGTGCCATTTCAAATAAGGAAGTAGTAGTCGGTTTCCGGTATAACCGGAATTTGTAGAGATCTGAAAATATTTTAGGGAGAAAGATCATTGTCTCAAACCCCAACATGCAAATTTGCACTACAAAATTGAGATCAGTTTTCCATTAACGTCTAATATAGGGTGTTTTTTTTTCGAGGTATATAACTTTAAGTTGGCATTACTGTTCAAGATGGCGACCGATTTAACAGCTGTCAAGTGATTTACTCTCAGTTTGGTTTGGCAATTCATCATGAATAGACTCACGCCTGAACAACGCTTGCAAATAGTGCAATTTTATTTCGAAAATAATGGTTCTGTGTGGAATACGTATCGCGCACTACGTCCATTTTATTTTGTTTAGCGATGAAGCGCACTTCTGGTTGAATGGCTACGTCAACAAACAAAACTGCCGCATTTGGAGTGAAGCTCATCCTAAAGTGTATGTCGAAACACCGTTACATCCAAAATAACTGACTGTTTGGTGCGGTTTATGGGCTGGTGGAATCATTGGTCCGTACTTCTTCAAAAACGATGATGGCCAGAACGTTACAGTCAATGGTGATCGGTATAGAGCCATGATTACTAAATTTTTCATTCCTGAATTGAACAACCATGATGTCCAGGAGCTGTGGTTCCAACAAGACGGCGCAACATGTCACACAGCTCGTGCCACAATCGATTTATTGAAAGACACGTTTGGTGACCGCTTAATTTCACGTTTTGGACCTGTGAATTGGCCTCCAAGATCTTGTGATTTAACACCGCTAGACTATTTTCTGTGGGGCTATATAAAGTCATTGGTCTATGCGGATAAGCCACAAACCCTTGACCATTTGGAAGACAACATTCGCCGTGTTATTGCCGATATATGGCCACAAATGTTGGAAAAAGTCATCGAAAATTGGACGTCCAGATTGGACTACATCCGAGCCAGCCGTGGCGGTCATATGCCAGAAATCATATTTAAAATGTAATGCCACAAGATTATCTTGCGGATAAATAAAATTCATGTCAATCGAATAATCCATCGTTGTTTTATTGCAATTTAAAGTTCTATAGCTCTAAAAAAACACCCTTTAGTAGTCTGTTTCCGGTATAACCGGAAGTTGTAGAGATCTGAAAATATGATCAGTTTTCCATAAACGTCTATTAGGTCATCGCGGTGAATCACCCTGTATAGAGGAATTTAGTGGTGGTGTAGCTCATTATCACCTAAAGAACGAGAATCACACGTAAACGTATAATAGAAATAGTTTACCTTATTCGTTATACCTACATTGAAATATAAAGTTGCTCTGAAACTTCATCATAGCACATCTTGAGTGAAGAAATGATTTCATTACTTCGAGAAGATATATTTCAACCTCGATTTCAACAAAGAACCTCATTGGAATGCCTTTCACATAACTTCGAAACGATATGCCCTCTTCAAAGTGAAAATTACGTTTCGTTATCACAATATTTCTTCCCCATTTCATGCCGTTATTCAGTCTTTAGCGGGAGAATCGTTCTTTGATGGGGAATCGTATAACATTCCAGATAAGAAAATTCTGCGACTTCAGCCAACTATGAACAACTTTCGGTAACTTTCAGTCAATAATCAACTGGAATGCGAAGAAAATGCAAATTTGAACAAGAGTATTTATTATTTTTTAATTTCATGATATTGTGATTGCTAGTTTTTTCATTTTCAACCTCGCAAGTTATTTGATCAAATAAACTCATTTCATCGAATTAAATTTTCCTATTTAGGATTTTCTAAACAAAAAAAATATTTGGAGAGTAGGGATTTTTGTTTACTTACACCCAGAAGGATCTGTTTAAATTTAATTTTTTTTTTGGTAAAACATAGATAGTATAGCAAAGAGTAAATGATTGAAATTTGGAGAAGAAACGAAAGGTCTACAATTTTTTTTTATTAATTTGTTAATTTTGTGTTTATTCACCGCGATCATCTATACAATCCCCAACAAATCTCGGAATTGATACAATAAGATGGTTTATTTCTTCTTGAGGTATACTATCCCAAGCTACCTGTTCTTCAGTCTCGGAGTTGCCAAAGTGCGTGGAGGCTGGGGTAAATATCCAAGCCTTATACCCATGATGTTCCAAACATGCTCTATGAGCGAAAGATCGGGAGATCTGGGCGGCCATGCCAAAAGATTCACATGGGTCGCTTCGAAAAGGTTTAAACTAACCCTGGCAACTTAAGGTCGGGCATTATCTTGCTGAAATATTAGATTTTCGAGCCGGTTAAGGTGATGAAGAACAAATGCCTTCACTATTTCTTGAAGGTAACGCAGCGGTCGCAGCGCTGTCATTTTACCTACCTCGAATAAAAACTAAAGGTGACCTACTTTCATGTGCAATAGCACCCCATACCAAAACGTCTGCTGTTCGGTGTACTTGACGCTCAACATCAAACTGAGGTTCACGTCTTTCTCCCCGACGTCGTCTAACCCTTCTTCAGACATCATATGCACCCAAGGAGAATCGAGATTCATCAGAAAAGACGACCTGATGCCATTCCACATTCCAAAGTTGACGTTCTTTGCGCCACTGTAATCGTTGCCGGCGATGCTCAACCGTCAGAGGTAACACAAAATGGGGTCGATAATGCTGCAGTCCAAAAGACCTTATCCGGCAGTAATACTTTTCTCTCTACTATGAAATAAACAAACATTGTATATAGGTATATATATGTGGTTTCCAAGGACAAAATTGAAGTAGTGAAAAAAATTAACGAGTGCTCAAAAGCTCCAGACTTCACTTCAGCGGTTTCCTCATTCTTTTTTCGATATTCCATTTGAATTTTCTAAAAAACGATTGTGTAAATTTAAGACGGTCTTCGAATTTACTTACCATCTTCAATATTTCATATGTATTCTGTGACAATTTTTTTTGTCTAATTCTATCATTCTTTTCAGCAATAATGCGACACTTTTTTGCTTCAATCTCCCATAAACTACTAGGAGCTGCATTATTCGCATTTTACCTTCAGGCAAGTTTCGCTTACACCTTACCCGAAGAAGAAGCTGTAGATGACAATCTCAAAGTGAGTTTATTATAACTGAAAATTTAAGAATGTCACTCATAACTTTTTTGGAATGATTTTCTTGAGAAAACGAAAAAGTATTAAAAAAATAAATGCATGATTAGCAGAAACAACTTTCTCCTATTCCATATACCTTTATATTCCCCTTTTCTGATCAAATCAATATTTTCATTGGAATTTACAAGTTTTCTAAAATACTGGGTATATTATTCATTTAGAACAATCGAGAAAAAAAATGAGAATATTTTTCTCCAAAGTAGTCGAGATTCCATAAAACGTCCATTAAAGACCAGTTTATCTCAGTTATCATTGAATCATTAATTATTGTTTGCAATTTGAAGAATTTTTGAATTGGGAAATTGGGAATTGCTTAAAATTTGAATTCGTATTATCTTGTAACATTGTTTCATATAGATTATACTGAAAATTGAAATGTTTCTAGCAGATGGATTCAGACATGATAAAAAGGAATTGGAATAAAAATCTGAAAATGTGGGGAAAAAGAGCTTGGTCAAACTTACACGGAGGCTGGGGTGTAAAAAGAAGCATATCAGATGATTTTGGGCAAGACGATTTAGTAACAGAAAAAAGGGCTTGGGAAAACTTTCGGGTAAGTTGGTCATAAATATTTCCGAGTAGAATGAATAACATCCTTCTAAAGGTACTTCACTTCGATTTACTTTACTTCGGTTTACTTTACTTCGATGTACTTTACTTCAATTTACTTTACTTCGATTCACTTCACTTCGACTTACTTTACTTCGGTTTACTTTACTTCGATGTACTTTACTTCAATTTACTTTACTTCGATTCACTTCACTTCGACTTACTTTACTTCGATTTACTTTACTTCGATGTACTTTACTTCAATTTACTTCACTTCGATTCACTTCACTTCGATTTACTTTACTTAAATATACTTTACTTCGATTAACTTTAGTTGAAAATTATTTTTGAGTAGACTATAAATCTTACAGAACGGATGGGGAAAGAGAAGAGTTCCTCTTGAAGATTTAACACCTCAAGAGCTGTCCCTTCTAGAAAACGAATTGCAATACACCGATTTCGACAATCTCGAGGAGAATGATGATGAAAAACGGAGCTGGAACCAATTAAACAATGGATGGGGCAAAAGGAATAAGTGGTCAGAATTCAGAGGTAAGATCTGAAAACATAAGTCGTAACAACAAAAACTGTTCGATAAAATTTCTTGACTTTACCACAACGCTTGTTATAAATTAACATTTCACAGGTTCTTGGGGTAAACGCAGTCCCAGCCCAGCCTGGAACAACCTCAAAGGCATTTGGGGAAAACGAAGCTACAGCGAGAAGGCCGTGCTGTAAACATTTTAGATTCCTGGACTGAATAGGGTGCGCTATCAACTTGATTTCATTTGGAACTACATATACTTACCTTCTGTTCACCCTTACGAAGTATTCAATTGTATTTATAACTTATAGATCGAATGAACATGATATAATTGTAATTTTTGAGATTTGTTATCTATTTTTGAGAATATTTGTAAGTGGAAGAATCATATTATCAGATCACTGACGGTTATGTAGGTATTGAATTTCGTGGAGAAAATTATATTGTAAGCAGTAACACTGGTTTTCATTTGACCTAAAGAAAATAAAACACCAAAAAAAAATAGAAATAATTCGTTTTAATCAATGAAATACGTGGTGAATAAAGATGCCAAAGAAACTTCGCAAAGTTTGTATTTTCTTTCACATGGTTCCTTTCTTCTTCCATCTTTTTCTGCCGTTAACAACTTTGAATGAAATGTAGAATCATCAGCATCCATATCTTCGAAATTTCCATGAGATGGACTGGAACAAGAAAAATCAATCAATCAATCAACTCTAACTTTTCAGCTTTTTATCGTCTTTTACTACGCTCGGATTTTTGTAATTTTCGAGAGTAAACAATATTTTGCAATAGCTTGATTATAGGTATACTTTTAAGCCAAACTTTAATAAAAGAAATGTGTAGCAAGCGTAATAAATTGGGAAAAATATATTTTAGGAGTGTCGAAAAAAGAATCATTTTGCACGTTATTGCCAAGGCGACGGAGATGGAGTCTTACAGCTGTGATGAAGTGGATCATTAAGACAATAAAGATAATTGAAGGGTCAAAGTGGGCGAAATAAGGGTGACATCTTGAGTATTTGGGGATACGAATCGCAGAAATCATTAGCAAAAAATATCTAGATTCACGATGAGGTTTGGAAGCTCTATTTTGGAAATTAATTCAACTTACTGTGGAAAGCATTTTCAAATAAAAGTTTATATACAGGGTGAGTTTTAGACTTGTACATATTTTAACAGCAGATTCTTGGGTTCAGAATGGAATACTTTTTTCCTTTACAATTTTTTTCGATTCGGCTTAGATGAAAAGATATTTTATAGCCATTTCAAATTTTCATAATGAGCTATGCCGCCCCTGGAAATCTGCACACCAAAATCTAGAAAAATGATGCGATCCGATTCAGAGACAATTGAGGCATTTCATACTTAAAACCCACTCTGTAGAATAACAATACCTAATACCATAGAAAATTGAAAAAAGGAAAGCAGTTATGTGAAGTCAGTAGCTTTTGAGCGCTCGTCATTCGTGCGACAATTACACCCTCGGATAGTACTTATACCTATTATGTGGTCTTTAAAAAGCGCAACTGCGAGGGACCAAAAGCTCCTGCTCAGTGCTTTTCTCGTTTTAGCATTGTGAAAGCTGAAAAATGATATAAATGGATCATGGAAATTGAAATTATTCAGTTTTTCGATTGTAAAGTTTCTGTGTCATCTTGTCGTCAACTTGGCCCCAACAAAAATTCCTCAAATTACTTATGTACTTCTTCAGCAGAATGTTTAACTTTCAGTACTTACGTTAATAAGAAGTGCGCAATTTTTTCAAGCACGTTATCTTCTTTCTCAAAATCCAAAGGATACTTTGCAATTTCGCACACCATCCTAGCTAGACATTCTTCACCATTAAGATCCAAACTGAAAAAATCTCCAATAAAAAACTAAAAATAGGCCATATAGAGCACCTGAAATCTTTACCTTCTCAAGTAATCAAGAATATAATAGTAAATCTCAATTTTGCTTAAGTCCTCATTGTGAATTGCTTCCCTCTTTGTTAGATCGTGTACTTGGAGATCGGTAGCTTTCTTCGGTAAGTCATAGTTGCCTTGAAGACAGGCACTTAATAATATAGTGGTGCCCCCTTCAGCACCGTCTATGGTCAATGGTACACTCAAGCCATACGTAAACTGGAATGTGAAGTACCATTATACTCAGTGGGATGACGAGTGTTATAGCAGCAGAAAAAATAATTTCTTCAACTTGATGTTTTTGCAACAGAGTACATTGCTCTACCAAAGGTAGAGAGAGCTAAGGGATGACATCAATTTAGATTTTCCAATTTGAAAAACTTATTTCAGCCCATTCTGAACAACTTTGAATTAATGTCGGCCCTTGTCAGTAAATACTTGTAACACCCTTAACTTCTACTGATCTGCATTTGATGAACGTTCATAGCAGATCAGCGAGGTGCTTTTTCTGTATAAGGATTGGGTTTTTATTCCAAGCGGTGCATGCTGCGACATCTCTCGAGCAAACATCAGTCACCGACAGAATAGGCTAGATAACAGCATATTAATTAAAGAATTCATCACATTGGCAGAGCATTATGAGTTATTGATGGACCTCCATCAAAATAATCAAATTACAAATTGATGAAATTTCTTACAAATTGCAAAAACATCAAGTTGAATCAATTTTTCCTTCTGGACGTAACACGATTCAGATCTTTTTGAGTAGGTTGAGGTCAGAAGAAGCTGAAGTAGAACTTGTTAATTATATTCCAACGTTATGATTTGAAGTTGATTCTTTTGTGAGTAAATAGGTATAACAGGTTAAAGAAGATTTAACTCACTCAAAAATAAATTACTCTAAATGATCAGTAGATGAAGATATAAGAAGTCTAGAAATTGTGGTGTGACCACTCACTCTTGTAAAAGGGGAAAGATAAAATTGGCGATTTGAGAAGGGCATGCTTCTTGGAATTTAAGCAGTTTGTCGCTATTTCACTTGATATCTGCATCATTTCATATGGCAACAACTTTTTCATCCATTTTGGACCGATTTAAAATGCTCTACAGTATACACTATACATTAATGAAGGGCTTTTTTTCAATTTGCAAGCTTTATCTTATCGAAATTCGAATTTGTTGCGATCTACTCACTTGTAGAACAGTTGTGGTAGGAAAGAACAAAGATCTTTTCGAAATTTTTCCTCTGCACTGAACTTGTAACAAGGTACACAGAAAACACATTACTAACTTCAAACCCGTCATGATCACCCAAATGTCCGCATTTTAGAATATCGACGAAGACAAAAGAATTCTACACACGTTCAAATATTTGTGTAACATATTAGCGTTAAACGCGTGTCCAGGTCAACGGTTTGTCACGTGAACTCGCAGTTACTTTGTACATCTTATGGTTGGTTCAAAAGCAGAACGAAAAATAATTCAAATTTGACCCAATGATTTGTATTATTTTGTCTAGACTAGCTCTGATTCACTCATGCGCAAATCATATTCAAAAGAGCTTCAGTTCAGACTTCAGGATGATCTAAAATGCATCTAACAGCGGAAATTCTGCAACCAAACATTTTCCTTTATTCCGAAAGTGATCACAATGCTCTGTTAAACTTGGAATCAATTTTCAACAATTTATAACTTTGAACCTATTTGGACTGAATCTTCATGATTTTTTCTGTATGGTTGTATTCTATGCAGTATTGGCGATCATACATCTTGATATTGTAGAAATTCAATGCAAGGAACAAAGAGACAAAATCCCAATATTCAAATAAAGGTAGTAGATGCCGTAATTCGAACAATTCCTCCTCAACATCGCTTTGAGGGAAGGGGGTTAAACGTAGGCGTGTTTGAAATGATTTGCTCTAGTTCAGAGACAACTATTATTATGAAGCTGACACGTTTTCCTGGAAATTTGAGCAGGTAAAGAATGGTCCTTCACTTCTTTCTTATTTCAATTTTTTGCTCTGTCTGGAAATAGAATAGGACTCTTGTGGCAAAAAGTAGACACTCCGAATAGCATGAAATAGAAAAACACAAAAGACAAATACAAGATTTTTATTTTTCTGGAAAAAATAATTATTTTAATTGACCAATTATTAGAAATTGGTAACTTTTATAAAATTTACCTAAGTACACAGTAGTTTACAATTATATAATTTAAATATTCAATAATTTGAATAATATTCTTTTTTTAATGGCACTCACACATTCTATTAATCACATATCGGGTATATTTAAACAATTCCGCTAACAAGCATGTTACTAATTTTTCCTATAAAATTAGAGATGCATAAAATGTGTATCTATAAGAAAAAAAATTGATTTAAAATAAAATTTCGTACTTAGGTCGAGTCAAAACAGCTCAATAATTGTCATATAAATAAGAATAACATGTCATTAACGATTTTGTTATAATGCACAATCCATAATATAAAATAAAGATTCAGAGAACTCTCCATATAATTCGTCTGTGAGAATTACAAACAACCATAAAGAATTTAAAACAATTCATCATCTGGTTTCCTGATAAATAATTATTAAAATAATATTTGCTTAAGTTGAGGGAGTCGAAATCGGGGCCCTTCGTACAATATGACTTTTCATAGAGGATTATTGTGTGATGATTATAGTATAATTGTATATAAAATAATTTCAGGAAAATTTTTATCTACATATTGTACATGTACTGCTAATAGAAGCTACATTTTTACATCTACAAAAAATATTTAACAAAAAAATTACAAAAATTAAAATAAAAAAAAAATCATGTCAGGAAAAATAATTGAACAATATGTAATTATTTCTCTGAAAATATCTGAAGTTGTATAAATGAAAACAGGAGCAAATAACTATGTTATATCCACAAAATAATATGAATTAGATATATGGAAAATTCATGAAGTAAAATATAGAGCCGAAAAATGAAATTGTCATGCCTGACTCACACTAACTAAAAACAATTGAACTTGGTAATAACAGAAGTGCTTTTAAAAAAATTAGTATCCCAATTCATTACATGTTGAAAATAATAATTGTGGAATTATTTAATCTTTTCAAGCATTTTTTCAAAATCACCGCATTGTGCACCTTACTTCATCGAAGTGGAACCCGTAAAAAAAGTTAAAATCATAATAGCTCGAAAACCCAGAATGAATATAAAAAAATGTTTTCAATTAAAATTTGGAATAACCTTTCAATTGCACAGTATGGGAGACAAACTTTAGATGGAAACAGTACGAAGAGTTTCAAATTTGCTTATAGTTGAGCAATCAAGAGTTCATACAAATGAGGATGTATAAAATTCTGGAATAGGAATTTAATATGGAAAGTTCGTTCCATTTGATCACTTAAATTTGAAATAAATTTAATACATTTAGAATAAGGTTTTAAATTATAAATACTTCATTGCAACACTTAATATATAATTTTTTTTCTAAATAGTTTTTTTGTGCAGGCACATTACCCATAGAGAACATTGTACCATAATATGAAAAATGGCGGAAGAACTAAAATAGTATATGTAAAGGGCAATAATTTTAATACGTTGGTCCCTTACAATTGGATCACAGCCTTTAAAATGCAATAATTGTCGCGCACGTTTTGCAGTAATTGGCGCTAAGGTCACTTGTGTGTAACTTCAACCAACTGCTGTCAAAGTTTGATGCGTATGCCTGTAATCGGTGGCCCTAAAATGGAAAAGAATAATATACACATTGATCAAGCTTAGTATTCAATCGTCTTGTTCGAAGCTGCATAATGTTATCAATATGTTCTAAAGATTTTCTAACAAGAAGATTTAAGATGAAAGATATATGAATTTAATTAACACATAAATCGCCATGATATCAAGCCAAGCAAATGACGAAAGAGGTTTGGAGTAGTTCAGCTATTCAATAGAATATTTACACTCGGTTTGAACGAAAAGTTTTAAGATTCACTCAAGAAATCAATACAAGAAAAAAATGCATTAAACTTTCTCTTCTCTAAATAATTGTATGGAAACATTAGGAAACAATATATTTGTTAAAAACTAATTTATCTTTGTCTTAAGAAAAAGAAACAAAAGAGATTTCATGGTACTTTCGGTACAACTTTTAGGCCCAGTTTCACCAAATGCTTTAATCTTGACTTGGCTCTTAAGTGAGGCCTTAGATCACGATTAATGTAATGTAGCGTTTCACCACACTCCAAAGCGCCATTTAATCGACCAATCGCGATTTAGCACTAATCGGCCATTTTTGGAGGATTATAACCTTTTAAGTTGAGATTAATAATTATTTATCAGATGGAACTCTTGTTTATGTAATTATTTTCCCGGAAATTTCTAATTTTTGGGCCAATTTTATCAAAATATGACTATATGTATAGGCTCAATATTTCCCGTTTAAAATACACGTAAACTTTGTTTTTGTGTTTTATGAAATTTATTGCAAAGAATAATTTATTGATATGTTTGATTGAAATATTATTTAAGAAGCAGTTAAACTTGTTAATAAAAATAAATAAGTTAATAAAATTACTTATATAGTTTTTTTTCCAGAATGTGTGGTTTTATGAAATGGGATAATTTCTTTTTAACTTCTGCAAGTTTCCGACTTTTCGAAGCACATCACTCGACATTTTCGGCAAAAATTAACTTTGTTTTTTGTTTACAAGATGACAAATGATTTGAAATGTTATGAGTTATGAATGAATGACACCTGACACCTAGCGCCAATGGTGGTCATCACTGCTAATACGATACAGAACACTATAATAACTTTTTGTTCACAACGTTGCCAAATGGTTTGAATATTTAATCGCGATTTGGTTAATCGCGATCATCTTCGGACGGGTTGATGCATGGTGAAACAGAAAACACTGTTAAGCCTGCTTTAGTAACAAGCGGAGTTTAATCAATCTGGGATCAAGTGCTGTTTGGTGAAACTGGGCCTTAGGATGCCCAAATATAGGTTATACAAGTTTCATTGTCTGAGATGAAGCCCCAAATACTACTGGACTAATTGAGATATCGAAAAATACAAGAACAAGCACATAAAATTTCAAATCATCCTTCAATAAAAACCTAGAAATCCAAAATCCATCGATAGATATGAAACAACTGAAGAATGAACCGATGAAATGAAAATATAGCGATTTCTAATGCGGTAATGAAGGAATGAAGGCAGGAAATTGAAGTATCTTCAAAGCGTAAAAGTTTCAAGAACTACCCAAAACATCTTTCAACAGCTACCTGTATATGGACGAAGCAGACGTCGACCTTGACCAAGAAACAAGAAATCCCTCACCTCTACCTCGTCTTTTCATGGAGATCAGGGCTCTGGTGACATCATTGGGTGAAATCATGGTCTGTATAATCCGAATTGTGAACCTAGCAGAAAAATTCAAAAATAAGAAACAACAGTTACAGATAAAATAAAAAGTTACTACCTGGGAAGAACTGCTGCAACACAGGATAACAAAGTGACCAACCAATATGTAGGTCTCAGCATGGCTGTCTGGATAATCCAGTATGTACTTGGCAAGCCAAAACAGTTAACACACAAAGAATTGTATAGGAGAGAGTAGAAGTAGAATGCACCTATCGATAATATCACAGAAGCTGCATGTAAAATGGTCTGAAAAAACAATCATAAGTCAATTCTGCAGATGAAGGATTTATTTTGAAGCTTTACCCAAGATCTAGTTTCAATGGACGCATGAAGTAGCATTACAAACATACAACAAGTCGTCATTGTTGTACCGAATTCGAACATATCTATGTCGGTATCGGCATAAGCCCCTTGGCAAATGAAAAATATGCAAATACTTTGGTATATTGCATCTAGGGTAGTGAGCCAGAAAGAATAGGATCTGTAAACTTTTCCAACTCGGCCCTGTTTATACAAATAAGGCCTTTCTTTCAATAATTCCTCAGGGGCATCTTGATCATACACACCTATAATGAATAAAATGAAGATAACAACTGGTGTTTGATTACAAGGCAGTCGATTAGTCTTACCTATAGCTAAAGGGGGCAGTGACGTAAAGAGGAGGTTATAAAGCATAAGATACATCTGATCAATCATGACTGAGCCGGAGAAACCACAATAAAACTGATACCAAAGAATGAGGAACACAAAAGCCTGAAATACAAAAGAACATCTGATAATTTCAAATTAAATAAGAGAAATAATAATCAAACAAATTTTGCATACAGATTCAATAATTTTCACATCAAACTTCACCTACTATCATTGAGTATTGAAGTACGGCCTACTTCAATACTCAATTTGTAAGAAAAAGTTACCCCTCTGAATTTTTAATGAAAACTTATTCGCAACTAATCCTAAAATAATTCGCTGACAGCTCCTACTTACAGCATTTTTATAGAAGAAATATAATACCATCCTGGACAGTCTATCATAACTCCAGTGACCATGCACCAACAAGAACTTCTCCAAATATTTGAACCTAGGTAGAGAAAAATCTGCCGCCATTACTGCCTGCATACCCTCCTGTCCGGATATACCAATACCAACATCAGCAGTTTGTATCATAGACACATCATTCGCACCATCACCAATTGCCAAAGTTCGCATTTTTAATTCTTCCTTAACTACCTTAACTATATACGCTTTCTGTAAAGGCGTGGCCCTACAACAAAGCACTGAATTGCACAACGTAGTCAGTTGAAGGAAAGGCTTAGTTAATTTAGATCTACGATCCAAAATGAAGGTGAGCGTCTTTCCATCGACAATCAAAGCACGTCCGGAGTCTTGGTGGACACTTCGAGAACACGCGGCTGAAGAACTTGGGCGCATGTAGAGCATGTCTCGCAGTGACTCCGTTCTGCTTCTTTGCTTTTCGATTTCGCCCAAGTAATATAGGATCTTTTCTTCCGCTGCTTCTCTTGTCCGGGTCATGAGATTAAGCAGTTCCATTTGAGGGGAGAACAGCTTCGCCGAGTACGATACATTGACAGCTGTTTCCGGTTTATCACCTGTTAGCACCCAAACTACGATACCAGCCGAAATCAAAGCCTGCAAAGTTTCTGGGACACCTTCCTGAAGCCTATCTTCGATTCCTGTGGCACCTAATATTAGCAAATTCGTTTCTATAGAGGAATAACTATCTCTGAGCTTCTTCTCTCTCTTTTCGAAAGCACTCATTGTTTTTTCGGTGTCCAAGTGTTTTTGGTACCACTCGTTGTATTCTCTTTGACTCAATACTCTTTTTGCCATCACCAAAACCCTTAAACCTTCTCTGGCATAAGCGTTCAAGTGTTGTTGGGTTTTGTTTATTAATTGTTTTTGTTCCGAGTCATCTTCAGCCGGAGCTAAACAAGGAAGTATTGTACTGTCAGCTCCTTTACAATATAAAATGATCTCTTTAGTCACTGGGTGTTTCACGATAACTGACATGCGCTTTCTACTAGAATCGAATGGTAATATGTTCAGAATTTCGAAACTCAACCGCTCTTCGTCTGGTAGATCGACTGTTACGCTTGTGGGAGTACGGTTGATAAGTCTGCAATTGTAATTGTAAGCAGCATCGACTAGAGCTAATTCGTCTGGACTCTCTGCTTCAAATATAGGTTTGAATTCGTACGGCGAAGGAGTAGCAGTCTTGTTCAGTTTTACCTTCTGCTCATCAGTCAAATTGCTACCACCAGCGTTTTTTCTTGATAAAAAGTTTATTGTTGGCAAGTTCAAAAGTTTGGGTCTTGTAGTTTTGACCTGAACCGGATATATGTCAGAAGAAGGGGAACTATCTACAGAATCTATAGGTGTAAGTGTTGAAACGTGTGCGGTATATT
Organism: Harmonia axyridis; assembly: GCF_914767665.1. NCBI lineage: Eukaryota > Metazoa > Arthropoda > Insecta > Coleoptera > Coccinellidae > Harmonia > Harmonia axyridis. The sequence goes on from NC_059507.1 coordinate 6,412,730, forward strand.
GATGAGACTGAAGTGGAGGTGAAGGTGTAACTGATCTAGACTCCTCTAACCTCAAATATTTATCTCTGTGTGATGTCATTGTGATGTGTTCGCTGCCTACTACGTCTGGTTTAGGAGCTTCTTGGTTGTCCTTCTGGGAGGAGGAATACATGCCTGGCATAGACTCGATTATCCCACTGGCATTCATGAGATCGTGGTGTGGATGCTGAGAACAAACCACGGTATTGCATATGGCCAAAAGTAACAAGAACTCCTGTACTCTATGAGCATGTATTTGTCGAGTTGAATACATGTATTCTGTGAGTGTATCTTGGTGGAGGTCACTAAATAGCTCGGGGTTTATAACGACGCTCAGGGAATTGGCGGTATTCCCCTTTTTTATACTTTGCAATTCGGGATGGTTGTAGTCTACCCCGTTTATTGTACACCTACGAAATATCATCTTATTCTCAGTCAAGGTCCCCGTTTTATCTGAAAAAATGTACTGGATCTGTCCTAGTTCCTCTGTGATATTCAACGCTCTACATTCGACTCGTTTACTGAGAGTAACGTCATACAGGTCGACATCACGATGGATATGGTATATTTGCATCATTTTACACAACTCTAAGGTGACATAAAGAGATAAAGGTATCATTATCTGAAAAAAAGAATTCGGTTACTCCACACAAATTTCAAGTTACATATTTAATTTGTTTGGATTAAGAAGATAGATCACTAACCTGTAGTATTATCACAAAAGTGAAGAAGGCCAAAATAGATTCTGTAGTATCACTATAAATAGATTTAAAAGGTTCGGGTATATTGGGATAGGTATTCAACCATAATTTACATCCAATAGCTCCAATAATACATAAAAATATCAGGATGAAGACACACCAGATCACATCTTGGTTCATTTGTCGTTCTAATGATGATCTTTTGTATCTGGGACCACCGTTATTCAACATTGCTTTCGTTTCATGTCCTAAAAGGAACAATTAATATAATCAAATGAACTAAACAACATTTTATAACATAAATTCATTTGCTTTTAACTAGAATCTAGACTACAGGTGCTTTTAACTAAGTTTATTGTTGGATTAGTTGAGTAGGCGCCCTTTTATATAACAGCCATGGAACAAAATATAGGTCAATCACTCTATTAGAGCCCGTTCACATGACGAGCGGTTTACGCGCGGTTTGAAACCGCGCGTTTACAAGTACATGAATTTTCTTCGAAGCGTACACATGCCTCCGCGCGTTTTTATGGACCGCGCGTAGAGCGCGGTTCTAGAGCTTGCCCGAAGTAACCGCGCGTTGGCGCGCGGTTTGAGATCATAGGTTTCTAATGTAACCTTTCAGATGACCGCGCGGGCACGAACTGATAGATGCCAGAGACGTATTTACGTATTTTCCTTCGATCCGTTCGGTAAGAAATATTTCAAAATGGAACCGGACGCTCCTAAATTATTCATAGATGAAATTGAGAATTTTCCTGTAATATGCGACATGACAAGTAGTGTATATTCAGATAAAACTCAAGGAGACGGGCTTGGGAAGAACTCGTCATCATATCCTGTGAAGGAGATGCTAATGAAGAAAAAATATTTATTATGTGACCACATAAAAATGATAATAGCTCTTTATTTAGAAATCATGAGATACACGTAGAACAAATACAAATGAAGAGAAATAGTATCAAAATAACATTCACCTACCACTTAACAGCAGAAATCTACTATACTAAGTATATGGTTCTAATTATAATTATTCAACAATGAATTAAATATTATATTCTTAAATGGTTTATAATTATTTATTTCTTTGATTTCATTAGGCAGTCTATTGAAAAACCTTAAACAACTGTATTCTAGCTGCTATTTGTGTTGAATTTAATTTACTTTTTTTTTCTGTCGAGCCACGTGTCCTGCCCACTGCCACTTCAATTCTGCAACACGCGCTATAATATCTACGACTCTAGTTCTTTGTCGGATTTCTTCATTCCTTTTTCTGTATCTGAGACTGACATTGAGCATAGTTCTTTCCATCGCTCTCTGCATCACCCTCAGCTGGTTTGCGGTCTTCTTAGTTATTGCCATAGTTTCCAGGCCATATGTCGCTACCGGTAATATGCAGGCATCGAAAACTTTCCTTTTAAGGTTTATGGGATGTCGTTATTCCTGAATATATATTTCATCTTTCCAAAAGTCATCCAAGTTAGCCTGATTCTTCTTTTTATCTCTGCTGTTTGATTTTCTTTGCCGATTCTTATTGAGTGTCTTAAATATTATATATTCATCTACATTTTCAAGTTGTGTGCCGTCAATGTTTATGTGTTCTGTGGTGTTGTTGATAAGATTGGTCTTCGAATCATTAATTTTCAAACCGACTTTATTCAGAGCATCAATAAGTTGTTTTAACATCTCGCTCAATTCCTGCATGTTGCTACTTATTAGGACGATGTCATCGGCAAAACGAAGATGATTTAAGTAGGATCAGTTTTAATTGATGAATAATAGAAACTATTCGATCTATAATTACCTATCAAAACTTAAAAACGTTTAATTCTCACCTAAATCTGATACTGAATCCAGATTCAAATCAAAATGTTGAATTCAAACTGAATACGGGCCGTTACGGCAACGCGCGGTCACCGCTTGGCAACCGCGTTCCATGTGAACGGTATCCAATTATCAACCGCTCATTCAACCGCGCGTAGACCGCTTGTCATGTGAACGTGCTCTTACTCTTTATGGCTTCTCAACTTCAAATTGAATATAAACAACCCCCAATGTACACATTGGAAGAAGTCCATTCACTATATTTAAGTTGTTAAAAAAGTATAGGGACGTGAGTTTCAGAAAAAAAATCCTACAATAATTATAAGATGACTTTAGGAATAAAAATTTCAATCATTGTTTTAGAATCCAATCTTATTGATATTTATTAATGTAACATTTGACATTATTGGTTCTCAAGGTGACAAGACAGATAAAATTCAACATTTTATGTAAATTTTCCAATTTAAGTTTTAAGAACACTTTCATTTATGCAATTTTTCAATGTTATTTAGCCAACTACCTAATACTGTAATAATAATGAATTCATTACCTGCATATACAACAATTCCCTCAACATAGTCAGTATTTTTTAGAAGGCACTCTCGCAGTATAAAATTTTCTGTACCTACAGGCACTGTTTCTCCAGATGGATGTATAATGGTACCTTGAAACCTATATATTTTGGTTGTTGGCGCATCAACCTCGATTGTACTCTTGAATTTACAAGGGGAGAAATCCTGAGGAAAAATTATTTCGTTAATAAATGTTTCAGAGACGTTTTTATTATCTAAGTTGAACAAAATATAAAGGGCGACTATATTTTCGAAAAAAAACATTCTATAAAAGAAGATGTGCATTTTTTTGGTAGGTTGATATGTGTTTTGACAAATAGTGAGAACCTACTTATTCTGAAAATGAATTTGAATTAGCTGCAGGTTTCCAGGGGTGGCATAGCTCATTATAAAAATTTGAAATGGCTTTAACTTGTCATCTAGGCCGAATCGGAAAAAATGGTAAAGGAAAAAAGTGTTTCTTTTGACCTCAAGAGTATACTCTTGAAATATAGGTATAATTCAAAGGTTCGCCCTGTATATTCATAAGGACAGAAAGAAATTGAAAGTGTCGACTAAATTTAGACTTAACCTTTTCAACGAAACCTCTGGCCACTTGACGCTGCTTGAGGTTGGTCTCTCCATCCAAGTGGCCTGTGTCGATGTAGCAACAGCCACTTGGATCGCTGGATTTCAAAAGCAAAATGTCAGCAGGAACCACCTCGTTGTTTGAGAGGTGAATGAGATCTCCGACGCGCACATCTTTCCACAGCACCTTTCTGTATCTCATGTCCTCACTGAAAGTAAAAATAGGTATTAAATTCATGATCTATCCAAATGATAGCAATAGTAGTGAATATATGCTCATAGAATTTTGTTTTATTTTATAATTTATAAGAGTTTGTAATTGTTGTTACCTACTTCTGAATAAACTTTTTCTTTCTTTTCAGTAAATTTTTTTTCGGGTATTTTGGTCGTCTGGTATCTTCAAGAGTGATTTTTTATTGCTTATTTCCAAGTAGCTAGTTGGTTAAATGAGAATATTCCAAATAAATGAATATGCCAAAGGGGCTAATGCCATGGCTACCTCATTCACCAGATCTCAATACGTTAGATTTTTATTTATGGGTACATACTGCTTCTCTATGTTGAAATCACATCTCATCAACACTTTAACGATTTGTAAACGTCGTTGAAGCGTGTATCTTTCCATGGTAATGGCATAACCTTCTGAACACAAATGACATAAAAAATGTCAAAAATAGTACACAGCGTTGCCATTATAACCATTCTAATAAATGTATGTATGTATTCAAAAACCCTTTATTACCGGATTTGTCCTGTCGATGAAGAAATTTTTGACAAATCACATACCCAAAAGTGAAATGAATTCAGCACCTCCACGAAGCCAAGTTCAAACGAAATATCACACAGATGATTAAGAATTATTTTTATGAATTTGACCTCATCATTTTTAACCTTTTGAATAAATGGATCATATTCTCGATCTATAAATATCAATTCGGTTTAGCACCAGATTTCATGCAAATAACTCTTTTGTTTGGTTTCCGGTGAGATAATAACAATCCAGATCCTACATAACAATTGATTTGTAGATAAGCTGTGATCTGTTTTACTGGATACGTATATACCAAAATTCGAATGAAGACACTTTGTGAATTTTCAAGACAATATATAACACAAAACAATTTTTTCAATAACTTAATATCATAATTCGAAGAATATTCTCAAACTAATCGAAACATAAAAATGAATCAACTTAAAGCTATTTTTATATGCAAGATATTTATGAAGCATAAGTTACTACAAGTATTTCTCAAGATCAGCTGAGTTTTGAGTACTGGACATAAATCTCTTCGTGTGTTTTTTTAATGGAATATTATGAAGCGAGGGAACATTTCCAATAACTACATCAATGCATAAAATTAAGCATTAAATCTTTAAGGGTACTTAATTTGATTTAAGTAGGTACATAGTTACTCAACTCTTGATGTTTACAGTGTATTCATTAAAAATGAAAATAATGAAATAAATCCTGGTTCATTGTTCACTTAAATCTTTGCAAAATAGAATCCTGGGTCCAATTCAGTAGACAACCTTCACAATACATTTTAGAATGTATATCCGAACTACTTTAGACTATATAACTGGTGGCCTTCAACTTTTCACCAAATATCTTTGACATTTTAGTCAAAATATAACTCAAGAAACAAAGGATACCTAGGAATCTTAACGGAACACAGAATATTCATATGATGAAGTTGTGTTCTACTTTCGAAAGTTCTAAGAATTCTTGACCTCATTTTTTAACGAAGTCTTCTTATTACAATAATTTGTCTTCAGTCATACAACTGAATATTTGATCTAAAAATATAATGGTAATGATCAATTAAACGAGCAAAATGTAGATTTGCTTACTATTATATTTCTAAACAAGTTTATTTGTACATAGAAAGCAGACGTTTTGTGAATTATAGAAGAAAAAAGTTGAAATTTAACATGATGGTTTATCGAAACCAAAGTCAATGTTTGGGCTGTATTGAGGTATCAATAATTATTAAAACTGAATAATATTATATAATATCACCTGAAATATTCAAACAATAGAATATTATTAATCACTTTTATAGGTAGTGGACATTTTTCAATTATGTAGTTCCAAGAAATATATGCAAATGAAAGCGAATACTTTTGACTGATAAAATACAGCATTATGCATTATACGTATAAAATTATCTTCAACTATTTATTAGTTCCATCGTAGGTTATCTGAAGGATTCATGAATAAAATCTATCCGTTATTTGTTCATGGTTTAGGATAATGAACCTTAGGAAATCGTTCGAGGAAAACATCTCAACATACACTGCTCCATCTCAAGTGTTTTGCGTTTTTTCAACCGATAAAAATATCAGCCGAAGAATCTGTTTGACTATGTTAGCGCAAGGTTTCCTTAAAAGAGCATTTTTCGTGAAAACAGTTGTTTCAAGGCAATTCAGTGTATTTTGCCATATATAGTGTTGCAATTTGTAGAGCCTTCATTTGTGCATCTTATGAATCGAAAATATACAGGGTGTTTAATTTGACATATGGAAGATTCTGCAAATTTTCATTTACAAAATTTGGCAACCTGTTAGTCATATCCTGTATATCACTGGTCCAGTTCAGATATACCGCTTATTCATGTATAATATCCGACTAAAAATAAATTCCAATGTGACTCACCATAACTTTGTAATATCAAATATACAGAGTGACTAATATTGAAAAAAAAACCTTCCATGTTAAATATCTCGAAAACCATCAATATTTTCGAAGACAAGGTTGGTATGAAGTATGAAGTACACTGCGCAAAAAAATTAACGCACATTATGGAAATCTTAAATTTATTCTACAACTGAAGGTGTTCTCAACGATTATTATTTTTATCAGAATTATGCATGCATATGTTATCCACTTTCAACGTTTTTCTTCAATACAGATGTTTTTTCCCAGCAGGAATAAAAAAAGATGAGATTATCAGATTTTGAATGTATTGGCTATTGGCTCCATTCTGCAATCAGTTGTTCTCGATCAATTCTAGTGATCAATAGTTTTTCTTTCATTTGATTTTCTACACTCGATCGCTATGCAACGCGAAACACGCAATTTGACCCAAGAGGAATGTGCCCAAGCGGTAGTTTTGCGAGAAGAAGGGTGAACATACACAAGAACTGCAGAAAGGTTTGTAGTTTCCCATACAAGTGTGTCCAGAATGTTGCAGCGATTCAGGGAGACAGGTATGAATGTCCGAAGACCAGGACAGGGTAGACCACGGGTAACAACTGCCATTCAAGAACGTTACTTGAGAGTTTCTTCGTTGAGACAACGGTTTGCAACCGCTCGCCTCCTTCAAAATCAGCTTGAGCAAACTCATGGGGTGCAAATTAGCACTCAGACAATAAGAAATCGCCTCAGAGAATATGATTTAAGGCCTCGTGTCGCGGCAAGAGGCCCTGCTCTTACCCCAGCCCATCGAAGGGCGTGTTTGGATTTTGCGAGAGAGCATATCCATTGGGAAGAGGCTGATTGGGAAAGAGTTCTCTTCACAGATGATGAGTCTAGATTCTGCCTCTACTATTCTGATCGACGTTCCCTTGTATACAGACGTCCACATGAAAGATATGCTCAGTGCAATTTCCTGAATACTACTGGTTTCGGGGGAGGATCGATTATGGTATGGGGTGGAATATCTTTGACTGCTCGCACAGACCTAGTGGTCGTTTATAATGGAGCTATGAATGCTGATAGGTATATAAGAAACATTCTTGAAGAGCATGTAGTGCCATTTGCCCCATACATTGGTGAAAATTTCATTTTTATGGACGATAATGCCAGACCCCATCGTGCGCGCATCGTTCAGGAGTACTTTGAAGAGGTTGAAGTCTCTCGAATGGAATGGCCAGCAAGAAGTCCAGATCTCAATCCGATTGAGCAGGTTTGGGACAACCTCAATAGAAGGCTGACAAGTTCAGAAAATCATCCAGCTACTCTTAATGACTTAGGAATCCAACTCGGAGAAATCTGGGAAGGATTAGATCAGAACATTTTAAGATCACTCATTTTGAGTATGAACCGTCGTTGCCGAGCTGTAATTAACGCAAGGGGTGGAAATACCAAGTATTAAATCACTTATCAGCATTCCAGTATTTTGAAAATTGTTTATTTCTCTTCTTTCACATAAGATTCGGTGAAATCCTGAATTTTTCTTCCATTTAATGTCTCTTGTTTCATTCAAAACCTTCCCGAGAGAACATAAAAATTAAGTTATAAAGTCAATGTAGAGTTAACTTCCATTAAAATTGAGATTTTCAGAATGTGCGTTAATTTTTTTGCGCAGTGTAGATAGATGTTATTTTTCATGTTTATTGTTTTGACAATCTGATTTTCTTTTGAACCCTGACGTTATGCCATTGCTAAAATAAATTAATTATATTAGTTATATCAAACCAAACCTATTCTGAAAGTATTAATTGAAAACGTCAAATAGTAATTATGATCAAAATGATACATCGACAATATCTTAGAGAGATTTGAAAGCGCTTCAAACAGTAACAAGAATTTTTCGGTTGCTACCGAAATAATCTCACCAGCTGTGACATTATTCCTTACTTGAAATGATTCGACTATAACAACTTCAAATGTCACTTTGATCGATGCAGAAAAAGATAATTATTTTTTTCACTCAACCCTGATGATGAGTGATGACTATCGAGCGTAACCATGATGCCATTGAAAGCAATTGCAAACGGTAAATCTAATTCATATTATTCTTGGTTATCGCACTCTACAAGGATCCCGAATATAATATTACACTCCCTATGCCAATCGCAAAAAGAAAAACCCAAATAGATCTATATTCGACAAATAGATCTATTTTGAGATGAAATTATTTTCGCCTTAGTCTAGTCTACGAAAAATATCGGCTACCTTGGTCGTTTTACAGGAATCGTAAAACATATATTGATGTTTTAGTAAGTATAATCTAAATATAATAATACGAGTTTCATTGCCTAACTCGATAATTTCAGAGACATTGTAAAATATACATCAGAAAATATGGGTAGATGGACGCAAATGAAATTATACAGTGTGTTTCAAAATAATATCTCGACATTCAAACATCGAATTTGAAGAGCGATTTTACCAAAAAAAAATCTAAGATACAATGTGTTGAAAAAAAATTACTGGTGGATCATTAACATTTCATTTTGTTCTTGGAACTACTATAATTCAGCGATTATGTCAATCGGAAAAAAATTCAAAGTGTCATTTTTATGAAAAATATTAGTGTTGTAGAGAGATTATTATTTCAATAAAATTATAGAGAAATCTGCGTGGGATTTACTTATTTTTCCTGGAAACCAATGTGCCACTGTGTAGGTTTATAAATACAGATAACAATGAGAGAACAACTACAATAGGTACGTGTTTGAGGAAGAAAGTTTGTAAGAACTTTTTTTTAATAGAGACTATTGAGACATTATTTCGAAACAACTTGTACTTAGTCACGTATTAACACACATGATATAAATAGGTTAAGAATTTTTCCGAATTATATTCACATCTCCAATCAACAAGTATGTTTCCAAAAAAAACCTATCTGGAATAACAATGAGAATTCTATAAAATCTTTTCCAATTTATCAGCAGACTCAAAATTCTATAATTCGAGAAAACAAATCAAATTTCACAGTTTTAAATTATTTCCAACAACGCAAAACATTGGAATGAACGAGTGGTAGAATGAGCCTTCTGTACGAGTATTATACATTATTTTCTCTAATTCATTGCATTTTCATTGAAATTAATGAAATATTCCCATAAATATATTTTAGTGATTTTTGCATTGAAAAATGTTGGTTGGCAGAACTGATTTCTTTAAGGCAAATTGATGAATTGACAGATAAAGCCGTGGCGGAAAGTTCGGAGTACCAACATAGAATAATAAAATATAACCATGAAAACTGTGCGTTTCTGATAATATATTCTCGCACGATTTTGTTCTACAAGATGTGGAAGAATGCACGGAATAACCACAGAATTAGAGAAATGAATATTTTATATCATCGTGATTTTATATCGTATGGGTGTCCTAAAATGATCTGCTTTCTTTGTTTCTTATTTGCAGCCCTTGAAATTATAGATGGGAATCTAAAAATTGAAAATTCAAGAAAAAAAAAATTAAGTCAGTACAACTAAAAATTCAATTTACAAAAGATTGCAGATTTTCTCATGTTGCTATAATATAAAGATCGTTCCTGAGTTACATATATTTATTTTGGAAGTTAACATTCGAACACGGAAAATACTAAAACGAGGACTAACAATATTAAATTATTATATGAATACATAAGGAATTATCCGATCTCATAACTATTATATTCAAAACATCTAATAGATTGAATTCCTTCAGTTCATTCAACATTCACAAAGCCGCAATACCTACTTTATGTAATATGCAGTGAATAATGAAGTATCGCAATACAGATTTTTGTATAACTTTCTAGGCATTTTCTCCGATTCCATTCACAAGTTCCTCATCCATGCATACTGATTGTAATTCAAATTTCGAGCCCAATGAAGAAAATAGTTTTGCTCGAACATATCAGTTTTTCGAAGCGTATTCAACCCACACTCTGTTGAACACATGGATTTATTTTTTATTTAACGAAATAATCTTATTGTGTTCAGCCATAGAATTGGATAGTTATTGAATGAACGAGTGTTAGAATTTTTTTTCTCTAATCCGCTGGTTTTTTATTGAAATTGATGGAATATTTCCAATTAATATCGTTTGGTGATTTTTACATTGAAAAATGTTGGTTGGCAGAACTGTTTTCTGTATTACTAATGTGACAAATAATAGATAAATACGTGACAGGAGAGTTCCGAGTACCAACCTATACTAATGAAATATAACCGTGAAATCTGTGTGAAACTGAGATATTCTCTCCCGATTCTGTTGCCATAGAATTAGAGAAATAAAAACAGATATATCATTACGGGAAGAAATCCAATAAAGAATCTTGAGATTCTTCTTGCGAGATTTTTCTTATTCGGTGGAGCGATGAGGACCTTTACCGAGACAACCGATGATATCCGGGTTCCTACGCAAGAAATTTCAAAAGGTTGAAGTGTAAGAACAAGAGGAAGTAAATTCGGTTACTCGCCCAAGCAGGCTGCGTAGAAAAAAAATCGATTTGACATTCTGGACAGCCTTACGAAACGAATCTCTTCATGCAAAACAAAGGTGATCGAACTAAAGTTAGGTACACACTACGGGACTTCGTATTGATCATATTTTAACCTGCGTTGAATCTTTCATTCTTGTTGCATCGCACAATAACTTTACTACTACCAAATAAAATTAATCTCTCAAGAAAAAGACGGGTGATATTTTTTCTGGTAAAGTGTCCGCTTCTTTCCTCCAGAACTTTTTTTTGGTGGACTACTGGTAGTTTAGAAACATGTAAAAAAAAAAAACTAGTACTACACTACTTGATTCCTTGTTGTTGTATTCGCTTTTTGAGAAAAAAACAATTTTCTAGTAATCCTCAGAAAATTCCAAATTATTATATAGACCCAGTTATTAAGCTGTGATGAATAAATTAATTAAAAGTTTTGGTACTTATTTAACCAATCTGTAGCGAAGATTAATAAAGATTCGATAAACTGGGTGTAATCTTTTCGAAAAATAGGACCACAAGAGTCATCCTGTAACAAGTAACTCTCATTTTCCTTTGTAAAGGGTGTTTTTTTTAGAGCTATAGAACTTTAAATTGCAATAAAACAACGATGGATTATTCGATTGACATAAATTTTATTTATCCGCAAGATAATCTTGTGGCATTACATTTTAAATATGATTTCTGGCATATGATCGCCACGGCTGGCTCGGATGTAGTCCAATCTGGACATCCAATTTTCGATGACTTTTTCCAACATTTGTGGCTGTATATCGGCAATAACACGGCGAATGTTGTCTTCCAAATGGTCAAGGGTTTGTGGCTTTTCCGCATAGACCAATGACTTTACATAGCCCCACAGAAAGTAGTCTAACGGTGTTAAATCACAAGATCTTGGAGGCCAATTCACAGGTCCAAAACGTGAAATTAGGCGGTCACCAAACGTGTCTTTCAATAAATCGATTGTGGCACGAGCTGTGTGACATGTTGCGCCGTCTTGTTGGAACCACAGCTCCTGGACATCATGGTTGTTCAATTCAGGAATGAAAAAGTTAGTAATCATAGCTCTATACCAATCACTATTGACTGTAACGTTCTGGCCATCATCGTTTTTGAAGAATGATTCCACCAGCCCATAAAGCGCACCAAACAGTCAGTTTTTCTGGATGTAACGATGTTTCGACATACACTTGAGGATTAGCTTCACTCCAAATGCGGCAGTTTTGTTCGTTGACGTAGCCATTCAACCAGAAGTGCGCTTCATCGCTAAACAAAATAAAATGGACTTCGTGCGCGATACGTATTCCGCACAGAACCATTATTTTCGAAATGAAATTGCACTATTTGCAAGCGTTGTTCAGGCGTGAGTCTATTCATGATGAATTGCCAAACCAAACTGAGAATATATCACTTGACAGCTGTTAAATCGGTTGCCATCTTGAACAGTAATGCCAACTTAAAGTTATATACCTCGAAAAAAAACACCCGTTACATTAAATTTAGGAACACCCTGAATAATTGTTTGAAAACTATAACTGGTTAGTTTAAAACTGCACTCTTCGAGAAACTTCAACTCGATTTAATCAGATTTCAGCACCTCTGACTGTGGTTAATCTTCAATCTACCAAAAGCATGCATCAAATTCTTTTTCAATTACCAAAAAAATCTCCTTTCTCCAGGTCATGGACTAACCGATCTATCGTACCACCTGAAACTGTCCCGGCGACAAGTCCGAACGTGGGTGACCCGCCTTAGCCGAACTTGAAGAAACTGGGGCACCTGCTTACCCAGTGCTGTAATGAGGAACCGATTTCGTTGCCTGCTCGATTAACAACGTTGTGCAAACCGGTGGGCGTAAATTTACCATTTTTTTTACGTTGCATGACGTACATGACACATCGATTAGGTCCGTGAAAATGTTCTGTTAGGTCTTTGTCCGCCTGCACTGCCTGTCATACCAGCGTATTTATGTCATCGGTTGTAATTCGAACGAAGATAACGAGGGATTTCGTTTCGATTGTTCTGAAAGAGAGATAAGTTATTGGCGACCAAAGGTCGTCTGCAAGTATTGTCGTTTTGTTGAATTTTTAAAATATAATAGAGTCGTGCTTAAGCGTTTCGTTTTTTTAAGGCCAAGAGTAATGAAGTTCAAGGATAAAGAAGATGAGTCGTTATTCACCGTGATTTCGTCTATGATCGCAGAAGAGTAACGTAATCATTGGAGATCTATGATCAGGAAAAGCATAATAGTTACTGCTCTAATTCTGTGGCAAATCCGTTCATTCTGTAGAACAAAATCGTGCGAGAATATGTCAGATTTCAAGGTTATATTTCTTTATTATATGTTGGTACTCGAAACGGATTTCTGTTCGGGGAACAATGGCTCGAAAATTATACCTTGAAATATAGTTTGATTTCGCCAAATCTATATTTATCACCGGAAATTTCCTCTCGAATTGATTTTCTTGTTTACCCATCGATGCAATTCGTACTTGAGAAACTTTATGCTTCATCGAAGGTGTATTGGAATATTACTTGCTTCCGATGATATTTACTATTGCGAAATTTCAACGCAAGACGGCAAATATCAAAGAGGCTTATTATTTCCTCTATCTCGTGGAATATCTCAAGCAATAAAAAAAGGTTTTACCAACCAAAGTTTTCGTACTGCATCCTTGACGGTCAAAACTTGTGAAAGACGACCTGTTGAAAAGTCCCATAAAATAAAATGTATCGGTGTAACTTGAATTTGAAGATACAACGTGGGATATCAATTGATTTCCTAACAAACTGCAGAAAAATTTTCTAATAAAAGACTACAGTTAAACTGAATACTATATATTTTGTAAAGTTTCAGAGTTATGAATTATTGAATATAATATTTTCGACATCATCATAATCAAAGAGCTGTGATTTTGACTTTTGAGATATTAAACTGAGTGTTTTTACTTTATGTTTTGCTTACAACTGCGGTATGTTCCTAGAACCTATAAATCGGTAAATAAACAAGTGTGCCCAAATTGCTGACCACATGTCAGTTCTTTTGGTTTATTATTTCCGATACCAAACTTTTGTCATCGTTCTAAAAGAATTATTTGCTTTGCATAGTTTTATTTTCTGAATCTGTAGAAATGGAAATTCCAATAAAAAAAAAGTCAGTTCGTTATCTAGAATTTTTCTTGGAAACTATGGGCTATCTATCCTACTCAGAACTAGATATCATCATGCAATCGATCAAACTCTTAATAGGAACTCATTGACGATGGATTTTCCACCATGAATTGGATTTATTGATACTTATGTTGATATATGTATTCTATTCCAAGCTACATGTTTATTATGAAACATGTAGCTGTGAACTAATAAAATACGATAATTCACACATCAAATTAGTAATAATGTTTTTCGTTAATTTATCTCAGATAAGGTACTGTTTATATTCGATCTATCTGTATACAAAATCAGATTACCCGGCCTGGCTTACGAACTGACATAATTCAATGACTTTCGATTAACAGATAATATGTATAAACATAGGGTAAATCGACATGAATTTGATATTTTCAGTGTATGTCCATCATATTGCTCTTTGAGTAACTTACGATAGAATCAAACTTTTAGAAATCATTTCAGTGTTCCTTAAAATCATTATGGTATAGGGTTTTCAAAAAGAGATTATTATTATAATGGCAACACTGTGCATTATTTTTTGACGTTTCTTATGTCATTTGCATTCAGTAGGTTATGTCACTTAAACATGGATAGATACCCCCTCAACAACATTTAGAAATTGTTTTATCGAAATCGGGACTCATTTGTAAATATTAAGAAACATTTAAGAGGAAATACTCAGCTAGTTTTTTAATGGACGAGTGTTAGATTGAGCGTTCTGTACGAGTATGATACATTATTCACTGAAATTTTATTGAAATAAATGCAATATTTCCATGAATATAATTTAGTGATTTTTGTATTGAAAAATGTTGGTTGGCAGAACTGTTCTCTGTATGACAAACTTGACAGATCATAGAAATCCGTGAGAGGAAAGTTCCGAGTACCAACATATAATAATGAAATATAACCATGAAATCTGTGAGCAACTGAGATAATCCCGAACAATTTTGTTCTACAAGCTATGGGAGAATGAAGGGATTTGCCATAGAGTTATAAAGAAAATATTTTTTCCACTTTCTGGGTTACAACAGTATTTATTCACTAGTTGATTTTTATCATAATAAGAACCGAAAATAAGGAAATTTGCGATATATTTATAGACGAAATAACCTACTAAAACGTGCAGGTAGTGCAATCGTTTATGGGAATGCATATTATTCACGAAAACTGATATAGCAGAAATATAAATCTCTTCATAAATACACTTTTGAATTTTGAGTAATTAGGCGAGAATTAATTCATTCAAATCAGGCACCATGCAAAAAATGAACCTCAGTTAGCAATCACAGACAATGAATGGAATCGTAGCACCTTCAACCAGTCTTCGATCTATAAAGTGGGATTACCCTTCTTGACACTTAATATACTATTTACCTCCATAAATAAATAACATAGAATTCACGGAATCGAATTCGTTATAATGTCGAGTTCAAACGCATATTATGGTTTGTTTCAATTGCCTGATCGTTGATTAATGGAACAATCGAAGTTTTTCCAATATAAACTTTTATTGTAGATGGACTGATAAGGAAACAACTCCAAATTGCGTAGTCATTCTATTCAGACACATACAATTCTAGTCCAAAGCTCATCAGGAAGTTCTTTTAAAATCGATAGCACAATTCGAACCAAACTGGAACAAAACCATAGCAAAAACGTGCTTTCTTAGAGATACCTATACTCATACTATATACAAAATACAAATAAATTTGTGGACACACTAGGAGCTTTTGATTTCAGTGATTCAATGATTCAGTGATATACTCATACTCATACTATACACTGTGTCCGTAAAGTATGGAACAAATGCAATTTTAGCTAAACAGACCATTTTAAGAAATAATCCTGAAACACGTCGATTTTTGATTTTAATTTACCGTATTTTAAAATAATAATCTAATAAACAGGGTGAATTACTTTCGAGTAATGACGTTACCGTCATTTTTTTTTAATGGATCAACCCCATTTTGTCTCAATTTTCCGATTACTCTAGCTGAGCTGATTCCAAAAATGTATCACATGTTGATTCCAATTGGTACAGGGTGGACAAAAATACAATAGTTTTGTGTGTGCTCATGAAGTAACGCGTAACATTCTTTATTAGTTAAATTAGCAATATTATCAAAAATACTTATTGTCTAGCGGCAATTAGTTTGAATGGAACACATTGTAGTTTGTTACATTTTTAGATTAATAAAAAATGTATCAAAATAAGAAATAATTTCTTTCATATTCCGTCTGCTAGACCACAAGTACCAAACCAAACATGTTTGTAGACAGCTCATTTTTATTGATCTAAAAATGTAACAAACTACAGGGTGTTACATTCAAACCAATTGCCGCTAGACAATAAGTATTTTTGATAATACTGTTAATTTAACTAATAAAGAATGTTACGCGTTACTTTATGAGCACACACAAAACTATTGCATTTTTGTCCAACCTGTACCAATTGGAATCAACATGTGATACATTTTTGGAATCAGCTCAGCTAGAGTAATCGAAAAATTGAGACAAAATGGGGGTGTTCCATTTAAAAAAAATGATCGTGACGTCATTACTCGAAAGTAATTCACCCTGTATATTAGATTATTATTTTAAAATACGGTAAATTAAAATCAAAAGCGACGTGTTTCAGGATTATTTCTTGAAATGGTCTGTTTAGCTAAAAATTAATTTGTTCCATACTTAACGGACACAGTGTATAAACAATTCAAATAAATTTGTGGATACATAAGGAGCTTTTGATTTCAGTGATTAACCTAGTTTTGCAATAATTTGTCATATTTCAATGTCGTGAAGATAATAACGTGTGAAATAGGTCTTGTATTTCCACTAAGAATACATAATTGGAATCTTTGTCAAATTTCACAAATATTTCTTATTTAAATGAGTAATCACTGAATGGTAATAAAAATAATTGAAATAATACTCATGAACTACAAAAGAATGTTTGTCGACTATCAATATGGTGTTCCGTTGCAGCTGAGCTCGAATTAAAAGATTAACCAAATTCTTATTGGAAGAATATTAAGAAATTGTTCGTCTAAGAGACCAGCTCCCAATTTGTCATTTAATTATTATTCATACAAATGACGTAATGATTATTTCGGCACTATTTGAGAAAGGAGAGAGAGATGTGAACAGCCTTGCTTCGAATGTATATCCTTTGTGGGTTCTGGTTATAGCACAATAGAAACGAAAGCAGTGTTATCTTCCATTTCGTCACTTTATATTTCCCAACCGATGTTACAAGTAAATGGACTATTTATCTCTTGGGCAGATACCTTTGTTGTTGCGGTTATCTATTTTGAGACGGAGAGGAACCCTAGAAATTGAGACAATGTGAATAGAATAGGAAGAAAGGCAACTCGATACCTGTCTTCATACTAAATATACCGAATATCATTTGTACTCAATAAAGTAAGAAAAATAATAATATGGATACCGGTATAAAAGTTTCAATAACCAAGATTGACTTCATCTATTGGGATTATATCTTCAAATTATCATTTAGCGAAAGATTACGAATTTTAGACCGGAAATATCGAAAATTCGAGCAAGAGGGCGAATTTGCTGATAAAGTTCTAGATTGGTGCGCGATATCAACAGATGGGATTCCCAGACTATCCGGGAGAAGTAAGCGAAGCTGTGGACAATCAAAGTAACATTCAATGGTAAACATTAAACTGATTAACAAAAATGATAAATTTTATCCAACATAATCATTCTCGAAAGGAAATTATGTTTTGAATGGACTAAACTTCTTGTTATTTTATTGAAAAAAAAACTCTCAATTAAACCTGTTCTGAGAAGGTGCGGTGAAACCATGCTTTATTTTTAAAATTTATGAAAAACTTTTAAGACATAACAGACCAATTGAAAAGACCCCGGTCTACTATAGTAAAACACATTTTTTTGACAAAATTCGATTTCATTATTCAACATAGTTGCCTTCGAGGGTGATACAGCGATTATAGCGATCTTCAAACTTTTCGATACCATTTTTGTAGCACGATTTGTCTTTCGCTTCAAAATATGCCTCAATTTTGGCCATTACTTCTTCATTGACGCTAAATTTCTTTCCAGCAAGCATTCTTTCGAGGTCTGAGAACAGGAAAAAGTCGCTGGGAGCCAGATCTGGCGAATACGATGGATGCAGAAGCAATTCGAAGCCCAATTCATGCAATTTGGTCATTGTTTTCATTTTCATTTGTTCATTTTAAACGATCCGATAACACTATATAATAATCGCTGTTGATGGTCTGGCCCTTTTGGAGGTAATCAATGAATATTATACCTCGCGCATCCCATAATACTGATGCCATAACTTTGTCAGCTGACTGTTGTGTTTTTCCTCGCTTTGGATTCGGTTCATCGTGTGCAGTCCACTCAGCTGACTTTCGATTAGACTCCGGAGTGTAATGATGGAAAGATGTTTCATCCATTGTCACATATCTTCGCAAAAATTCAGGTTTATTGCACTTAAACAGCTTCAAACACTGCTCAGAATCATTAACACGTTGTTGCTTTTGATCGATTGTGAGCTCGCGCGGCACACCTTTTGCACACAGCTTTCTCATGTACAAATATTCGTGAATGATATGATGTACACTTTCAGATGACATCTTCACAATGTCTGCTATCTCGATCAACTTCACTTTACGGACATTCAAAATTATTTTGTGAACTCTTTTTATTTTTTCGTCGGTGACAGCCTCTTTTGGGCGTCCACTGCGTACGCCGTCTTCGGTGCTCATTTCACCACGTTTAAACTTAGCATACCAATCAATGATGGTTGATTTTCCTGGTGCAGACCCCGGAAACTCTTCATCAAGCCAAGATTTTGCTTCAACTGTATTTTTTCCCTTCAAAAAGCAATATTTTATCAGCACACGAAATTCTTCATTTTCCATCTTTTTTCAAATAACAAAAGTAGTAACACTCACAACGCAACATCTCACAAACTAATGGTAGGACTGCTGTCAAATTTTGACAGGTATCGTTCGAAAGTTGGTAGTTGGTACTAACTGAAAGTCATATGGATTTAATACCAGCACCGCCACCTGTGCATCAGACCGGGGACTTTTCAATCGACCTAATACGTTAGTAATGGCTGAAACAGTTCAATATTCCTAATTATGATAGGAAATGACATTCCGAAATGGAACCTAATGGAAAATTATAAACCGAACGAATCAACTCCCATATAAAATTCCAAATAGCCTCAATATTCGATTGAACTTTCACTATCCGTATGTGGTATGTCCGTTAACGAATCTAGGGTGTATTGAATCGATTATGATCAATATTTATGTAGGGCATACTAGAGCCCAGAGCACGCTCTAGTCATGGATTGCCTGGATATTTGATGAATGAGATAATGGAATAATTTGTGTGCGTCGGGATTTCACTTCAATACGTATAGCTTCAGAAGTGATATTTTATTGAGTTTATGTAATAGATTTTGTTTTATTGATGAAATGACGGTCAAGGTGAAGCGCGATACGAAGAATTTTCACCTTGATTTTTATGTCGTGGGATTTACAGGTTAGGTCAGATTTTCATGGTTAGACTCAGAGATGTATGAAATTCCATTTTTTGTTTTTGTGGGCTTGTACTAGAGAATAAAGTACCTAAAGAGAAGGGGAATAACGGCTTGACTTGATATTCAAGCTTCTTGGTTGAGCTTAACTTGAAATAAAGTCAAGTAGTAGTTTTTCAATGTCAAGTCAAGTATTTATTTATTGAGTTTTTTTTTCGAGGTATATAACTTTAAGTTGGCATTACTGTTCAAGATGGCGACCGATTTAACAGCTGTCAAGTGATTTATTCTCTGAACAACGCTTGTAAATAGTGCAATTTTATTTCGAAAATAATGGTTCTGTGCGGAATACGTATCGCGCACTACGTCCATTTTATTTTGTTTAGCGATGAAGCGCACTTCTGGTTGAATGGCTACGTCAACAAACAAAACTGCCGCATTTGGAGTGAAGCTAATCCTCAAGTGTATGTCGAAACACCTTTACATCCAGAAAAACTGACTGTTTGGTGCGCTTTATGGGCTGGTGGAATCATTGGTCCGTACTTCTTCAAAAACGATGATGGCCAGAGTCAATGGTGATCGGTATAGAGCCATGATTACTAACTTTTTCATTCCTGAATTGAACTACCATGATTTCCAGGAGCTGTGGTTCCAACAAGACGGCGCAACATCTCACACAGCTCGTGCCACAATCGATTTATTGAAAGACACGTTTGGTGACCGCCTAATTTCACGTTTTGGACCTGTGAATTGGCCTCCAAGATCTTGTTATTTAACACCGCTAGGGATAGGAAAAATATCGGATTCCAAATATTCAAATTTGCATATTCAATCGGGAACCACTCAAATAAATATATTTCATTCAATATAATATACATTCATAACGAAATAGTAACATTGTGGATTTGAAAATATTTCACAATCCGACAACGGAATCTAACCATGTTGGGGACATGTAAAAATTGCGTATACTCTAAGAAGTCTAAAAACATGGTGTATGCACTAGTCAATTTTTGAATGCAATGACATTTGACCAAATTGAAAATATTAGTTTTATTTCGTGGCGGCGCCGCAATGTCATACTTGTCATTTCGATCTTTTTTCCTTTGATTTTGATAGGATACATTAATTAAAACTCGATCCTGGCCGATCAGAAGCGATGTGTAACCGAGTATGATCGTGCAAAGTCGTGAAACAAAACACAAAACGTTCACTAGAATGAATTCGAATATGTATTTGAAATAGAGAGAGTTCATTGGAGTTGAGGTGTTCATACAATTTCAAGAATTGCTTACACAGGTCATAACTATAATGCAAGATACATAGGTACAAAATTTCGTAAAACTCATAAATAATAAGAATCTGTCATAATTTGTGAATAGCGCTACCTACAGTTGACTTAACGAAACTTAACTAATATTTTCAAAATTGACAAAACAAAATCTAATCAGTCTATACACCAGGTTTTTAGACATCTTTGTATACTTCCTCCATATACAGGGTGTTCTGATTTGTTTCCGACAAAGTGAAATGGGTGAAAGATCACATCATTTTAAGCAAAAAAGTTCCTATGAACATGGGTCCGGAAATGCTTCGTTTCCGAGATATAGGGTGTTGAAGTTGAAAAACTAATTCGCGTTTTCTTTAATATGTTTTGACTGCTTCGAAATCCTTTCATGAAATTATTCCTATTCAAATATTTAATTCAAATTTATTTTGAAAATTTCTAAGGCGAAATGCATGCGGATTTTGTATTGCCCACTAATAAGAAGAAGTGGTATTCTATGTAATTGTTGTTTTTAAGTGTTCTGAATATTCTGTTTCTTGAAATATTGAGTTGTTTGGATGATTTACGAACACTGAGTTTTTTTATTTTCTTCGAAGGTCTGTAAAATCCTATTTCTCTGTAGATGATTTCTTCTTTGTATGCTTCGTTCGGGCCTTTGGTAACCAAAACCATTTTCCTGTATTTGTTGATAAGCTATTGACTTAGTTAACTATAATTATAATTAATGACATCTAAATCTGACATGATTATTCTGGTTTTCCATGGCAACCACAATAGATTTAAAATGGCTATACACAATGACAGATTTAAAGTGCGTTAGGTTTAGATGTCATTAATTATAATTATAGTTAACTAAGTTAATAGCTTATCAATAAATACAGGAAAATGGTATTGGTTACCAAAGGCCCGAACGAAGCATACAAAGAAGAAATCATCTACAGAGAAATAGGATTTTACAGACCTTCGAAGAAAATAAAAAACTCAGTATTCTTGAAACATTCCAACAACTCAATATTTTAGGAAACAGAATATTCAGAACACTTAAAAACAAAAATTACTTAGCATACCACATCTACTCATTAGTGGGCAATAGAAAATCCGCACTCATTTCGCCTTAGAAATTTCCAAAATAAATTCGAATTAAATATTTGAATAGGAATAATTTCATGAAAGGATTTCGAAGCAGTCAAAACATATTAAAGAAAACGCGAATTAGTTTTTCAACTTCAACACCCTGTATCTCGGAAACGAAGCATTTCCGGACCCATGTTCATAGGAACTTTTTTGCTTAAAATGATGTGATCTTTCACCCATTTCAGTTTGTCGGAAACAAATCAGAACACCCTGTATGTTTATTACTCTACGATCCAACCGAATTGAAAAATTCGAAAAGCGCACATACCTGTTGTAAATCCTGCACGTCGAATTGTTGATCCTCTGGTCGCTAGCCCTCCTCCTCCTGTCCTCGAACAGATCCTTGACGGCGGTCACACCGAGCACAAACAGAACTGGTATCATCGCGATCTCTTTGCCGAACGCATTGATCAACGGGAACCAATTGAGCAAAACGATAAATATAAAATACAGGTTGGCGACCCGATGGAACTGTTCCAGGAGGTTCCTGGGCAAAAACGACAACAGCGTATATTTCGTCGTCCTTATCTTATTGTCCATCCGTCGACCGTTCGGGTGCTCCTTCCTGGGGGTCTTCGGGGGCACCACGTGGTTGGGGACCACTATCCTCGAGCGTTCCTCCAGGTCGTTCTTCGGCTGCCGACGCAGCAGCACGCAGAGCAGTCGTTCCCAGATGGGCGGAGGTGCCGTCCTTCTCAGGGTGTAGATGGACTCCGTCCTGGAAATAGATTGAGCCTTCAGTATAACCCAGAAGGTATTGTGAAAGAAGTCAAGAACCAATAGCCTCAGAGAATAATATATTAGGCCAATTGAAGGGTCAGCTGGCAAGGTTATGGCATCAGTGTTCTGGGATGCGCAAGGAATTATATTCATTGATTACTTCCAAAGGGGTCAGACTATCAACAGCGATTATTATATTGCGTTATTGGATCGTTCGAAAGATTAAATCGTTAAAAACGGCCCCATTTGAAGAAAAAAAAGGTGCTGTTTCATCAAGACAATGCGCCGTGTCACAAATCAATGAAAACAATGGCAAAATTGCATGAATTGCGCTTCGAATTGCTTCTGCATCCGCCGTATTCGCCAGATCTGGCCCCCAGCGACTTTTTCGTGTTCTCAGACCTCAAAAGAATTCTCACTGGACAGAAATTTAGCGGCAATGAAGAAGTAATCGCCGAAACTGAGGCCTATTTTGAAGTGAAAGACAAATCGTACTACAAAAATGGTATCGAAAAGTTGAAAGATCGCTATAATCGCTGTCTCGCCTTCAAAGACAACTATGTTGAGTAATAAAATCGAATTTTGCCAAAAAAATGTGTTTCACTATTATAGACCGGGGACTTTTCAATTTGCCTGTTAAGGTTGGCGAAAAAGTAATTTCGTTTTTTCTGCTTTATTTCATTGATTCATAAAAAGTGTAACAATCATCAAATTTAAGCCATTCTATTGGATAACTAGCTGCCAACGAGAATCCAATGACATTCTCATAGAAACCTTTATTCCTATTGGCAAAAACCTCAGACAACCAATTTTCACAGGCCTCTATTGAGGCCAAATTTGTACCCCTTAGCGCGTTTACCATGACAAGAACAGTTGGTAGTCACTTGGTGCCAGCTCCAGACTATGAGGTGGATGCATAAGAACTTTCCAACTGAGCTCCCGGAGCTTCTGCGCGTCACCAAAAATGTGTGCAGCCTAGCGTTGTACTGATGAAACACGATTCCTCTCCTTTTCACCTATGCTGGTCATTCAAACGGTCGAGTTGTTCACAGTAGATGACAAAATTGAAGTTTGACCGTAGCTAATATTCATTGTCAATCCCACCAAACACACGACAAGACCTTCTTAGCCTTCAATCCTGGCTTGATCACGTTCTGGGCCACTTCGTTGGCTTTCGACCATAATCTCTGTCTTTAGACATTGCCGTAAGTGGCCCATTTTACATTTCTAGTCACCATCCGCTTCAGAAATGGGTAAATTTTGTTGCAATTCAGCAGAGATCCGCAGATGGAAATTCGGTCCATGAGGTTCCTCTACATCAGACGTGTGGCACCCAAACATAGAGATTTTTGTTAACTAGGCCTTCAGCAAATGGTTGAAAACGTTTTTATGATCGATGTTGGGCTCCTGAGCGAAGCTATGACGGCTGACAAAGCTGTCTATCTCGATGTTTATCATGCTTTTATCTACATTCGCCTAGAGCAGACTCTCCCCTACTTCTGAGTAATTGCGCTGAATCTGCCCTCGCTGGAAGCTCACTCAATTCTTGTCCGTGCATCAAAGGATTTCGTTCATCCAGATTCGCTTAGTGTAAACATGGTCCCCATAGTTGCGCGAGGAATGAACTGAGAAGAGTTCTTGCAGCTCATCGAGGTCTTCACAGACCGGGATCTTGTGGTATCAAAAAAAGACATAAATTATTTAAATCGAAGTAAAACAGAAGATGCGTGTACGGAAATTAGTTTTCAACCTAGCTTTCCTATTTGTCCAATAAGAGGAAAGGCGCACTAGCGCAAGTTTTCGCCCTGAATTGCGCTCTGTTATGGGTTGCGCGGTTTCACTCAAGGCGAGTATGTTTCGCGAGGGAGTTTCGCTAATATTAACACAGGTGAAAATATCTCTTCTGAGCCAGTTCGTTCGTGAGCTGGCCGAACCTACCTGGAAGCCTGTCTGGAATGACCCTTGGCGGACGACCTCGCAGCTATAGCTGCTTCCCCCTCCACCTCCTTGTGCCCTGGCGGTAGGATGAAGTCGGTCTTCGAACCCACCCGACTGTGCGTAGGTTTTATGGCTCCAGAGTCCGTGATTTGGCCTTGGGAGAAGGCCCTCTGGTGGCCACGGCCACCCTTGAGGGCTGACGGCCTGGAGCCCGGTCCGAGCTGGCCCGTGAGCGAGGTGGCGCCACCATGACTCACACTACGGAGATGGCCTCGGGGCTCCGCTAGTTTCAAGTCTGGAAAGGTATACGTAGAGCATTCGGCGCCGGTTGAGGCACTTGCTGGTTGATCCATCGTTGGATTTTCTGAGTTTGCTGTATTGGACATATTGGGAATCCTGAAAAAATACGATCTTATCAGATATAACGATTTTAAGTAACCTCAAAAAAGTACCGAGAATGAATCATGAAAAACTTCGACTGCCAAGCTAGAATTACGGGAATGTATCCAAGGGCAAACTCTTGAATGCAGAAAGCACTGTGTAGTGAAGTAACCAAGACAAAGACCAAAATTAAATGTGCATTTATTTATAATAAAAGCGAAGAAGGCGTTTTCCACTAGTTCAAAATTCGTTCCTTATATCTTCTCTTTGATTATACATTATTCTCCCTAATTCATTGAATTTCCATTGAAATTAATGAAATATTTCCATAAATATCGTTTAGTGGTTTTTGCGTTGAAAAATGTTGGTTGGCAGAACCGTTTTCTGTATCACGAATTTGATAAATAATTGATTACTGATCCTAGTAGGTCGAGAATCAGATCTAAAATATCGAGGAATGAAATTCCAAAAAAATTATATTTACAGAAATTGAATAAGCAAAATTTAAAGAAATTGTTGTACTTAATAAAATATTATCACTGCGTTTTTTTTTAATATGACCATTTTACTACATTATCACCCAACAGCGCTTGCTGCCCAAGTGGTCTAGCAAGTGGTAGGCACAGGTTAGAAACTGAAAGGCAATAAAGATTTTTTTTTCATTTGCTAAGGCACTTTTGCTCCATTATTTTCGATAATAAATCTCTCATAAGTCCTCCATAAGCATTACTTCAAGGGGACACCATTATGTATTTCAATAAAACCTATACAGATATAAATAACAAACAATTATGTTACACATGTACGGTAAGTTAGGGGTTCTCTGACAATTACCAGATGTTTGACTTATTGGTTCAGGATTTAACATTTAACGAATATCGGTTTAGTTCTAAAGACTTTCACAAATGAAGTATTTCGGAATATTAAAAAAAATGAGGGAAGCACTGACTTGATGTCAGGAGCTTTTGAGCGCTCGTTCATTCGCGTTAAGATGCAAAAGATGGATTGAAGAAAATATCCACGCGCGGATGCAAACCAGCCTTTGTCATAACTGAAATGGAATTTAGGGCACAAAGCATTTGTCCATTCAACAAACCATTTGACAATCTATTCTTGCTAGATACCTACATAACTAATAATTACATATAATAGCCTTCCTAATCTGTCCAAAGGCGAATGGACTTCGAAAATTACTTATAATTGTTCAACTGACGTTAGAGTCTCATCTTCAAATTCATTGTTATAATTATCAGCTAACTGTACTTATCTAAATTAATTACTGACTATTCTTTTTTTCATATTATGAAAGAGGCTTGCAACAATTGATAGTTGCCACAACAAAAATACAGTAATTGAAAATGAAGATGAAACCATATTTGTTATTCTTAAAAATAAAAGTTTAGAATCTATGGAGGAAAAAATGTTCATTTTCCTTGTAATAAAATAATCGAAATTCGAAATATCGTGAAACTATTTGAGTTTCTATATCGTTTGAAACTAATGGAATAATATTGAAAACTGATCTTAAAAGAAAAGCTTTGGGAGATTAAGAAAGGCGGAAGGATTGTGATTTATTATTTCTAATAATAAACTGCAGAATGGTTGAACCTAATAGCGGGCTTTTAGTTTTTTCTTGTTCGTTTTTAAGAACAATAAATCCAACCCATTTTTGAAAGATGTGCTTAAAATTTATGAATGTACAAATTAGAAATTTCGTTTTCAATTAAAAAAACACTTGGTACTTCATGGCAGCCCGAAAACATTAAATTATTAACTTTAAGTATTCTCATTTATTTGGATCTTGATTATATTTTAAGATGACGATAAAATTTTTCAAAATTTATTTCTAAAACAAAAATAAGAAATATCTTTATATACATAATTTAGATCTTTATTGTACCGTTTTACATTCTGCATTGAATAATATTATGGCTAAAATATGGGCATAACTGTACATGAGGGTATCAAATGTTTACCAGAATTGATTGTTTACCAAACATCGGTTCAAAAGAATGAAAATCAACAAAATAAAATAACAATTCCCATCTTAAGAGTAGGTATCAGTAATAGGGTATGTATACTTATTTCCGAATATTCTAATGAGGTCAAAATGAAATGAAAACAACTATGTAGTCTGCAAAATTAAAAACGTTCGCTCAGTAAAAAGATTTTATAATGGTCTGGGCAAATCTGGTTTGAAATCAGTTCAATCTATGTAATTAATTTTACTACTTGATCATAATAGTAGTAAATTGATAATATTATTTTCGGCCAATGAGGATTTGATCCCGTAGAAGGGTTCAACGGACTATAATTCATTAACTATTAAACACAGATTGCTCTAGAATTACCTGAGATTCATTCTTGACCTTTAAGAGTGCAAAACAGTTCGAAAAATACTTGCTCCGTTATTACAATCTCCGACTCACCTTATGTCTCATAATCCTCGAGATTTCAGGCACAATTCTCTATCCAAATTGAATTGAAACATTCACACCAACCTAGACTTCTCAGAAAAACATTTCTAGCAAAAGTATAACCACCACACTGCGAGCTACACATCGAGATAAAACGTTACCCCGATTCAAAACACAAAGCTCGAGGAAAATACTAGTAAAGGCAGGGAGTAGCACGATATTATAACACCAAACAAGAAACGAGTAATGTGGATTGAGGAATTCAGAAACTGTCAGTGTCAGATTTGTCAGAATGCAATGACAGCACTGATCCAACTGAACTAAATCGATTGTTTTATCAGAACTACGATAATATCATCAGTCAAATATTTTACTGCCACTTTGAAAGGATAAAAACTAGATTCAGATCGAATACATTTTCGTGCACCATTCTAAATGGTTCAAATATTGAAAATTATTTATAAATATTGCAATATTAATAAGGAAATTTATGAAATGGATTATGGCAGTTGGCAACATTTTCATGATCCCGTCCGCCCGTCCCCGAACGTCATTTCATTGACTTGTCATTTTCCTATTAGAAATAGGAGTCGTCAAAGAGCCAACCACGCAGAGGTCGCAAAAAGACAAAGTGTTATAGTTAATTTGTGGCATATTTAACCCGTTAGATCAGAAATATGGATGAAGAATACGACGCCATTGTTCTTGGTACCGGTTTGAAAGAATGTATTATCAGTGGAATGCTTTCAGTTTCTGGGAAAAAAGTATTACATGTCGATCGAAACAAATATTACGGGGGAGAATCCGCCTCCATTTGTCCTCTTGAGGAACTCTTTTCTAAATTTGGGGCACCGGCTCCCGACGAATCTTATGGACGTGGTCGGGATTGGAATGTTGATCTCATTCCCAAATTTCTAATGGCAAATGGGTCATTGGTTAAATTGCTAATCCATACAGGAGTTACCAGATATTTGGAGTTCAAATCTGTTGAAGGAAGTTATGTATATAAGGGAGGCAAAATTGCAAAGGTAATGACGTTTTCTTTGCAATCGTGAAATATAAGAATAATTAACTGTAAAATTATTTCCGTCAAAATGTCATAATCTCATTCCTTTGACGTGAATTGGGCAAATGAGAAAGAAAGACAAGTTAATTATTCTTAAACAAGCTTAATGTCAATATTGGAGCTATATAATATGTCAATGAATTACCTTTCTGTATCAAATAGAAAAGGAAAACTGACGCTCTCAATTAAAACATTTTTTATTTCCTTCTAAGGTCCCTGTTGATCAAAAAGAGGCTTTAGCTTCAGACCTAATGGGTATGTTTGAAAAAAGACGCTTCCGTAACTTCTTGATCTATGTACAAGATTTTCAAAATGAAGACCCCAAGACTTGGAAAGATTTTGACCCTAATACTCAAAATATGCTTGCTCTATATACTAAGTTTGGTCTAGACAAAAATACTCAAGACTTCACAGGTCATGCATTAGCTCTATATAGAGATGATGACTATTTGAATAAACCAGCTTTAGAAACCATCAATCGTATAAAACTGTATTCTGATTCATTGGCCAGATATGGAAAGTCTCCATATCTGTATCCCATGTATGGCTTAGGTGAATTACCACAGGGTAAGTGTCACAATTTCATGTACTTTCCATTGTAATAATTTTGAAAGCTTTTACTTTACATACGATAAATACAAGGTTATAAAAATAATGGAAAAATTGTATTTTTCTGTTAGGTTTTGCTAGATTGTCTGCCATCTATGGGGGTACATATATGCTGGACAAGGCGATAGATGAAATAGTTGTAGGTGAAGGAGGAAAAGTAGTGGGGGTAAAATCAGGCAACGAAATTGCAAGATGCAAGCAAGTTTACTGTGATCCCACCTATGTACCAGACAGAGTAAGGAAGAAGGGGCAAGTAATAAGGTGTATTTGTCTTTTGGATCATCCTATTCCAAACACTAAAGATGCTCTCTCAACTCAAATCATCATTCCCCAAAAACAGGTCAGTGCCAATAATGTTTATTACTATAATTGATCAATTGGCTTTTTAACATTATATTATTCCGTCACAATCTCTGTATTTTTCGAATTTAGCCAGGTGTGGTCCCAAACGACAAGGTTTGACTCTCTGAAGACAAAACCGCGGTCGAATTCAATTCTGTTCGTCCGTCCGTAAACACAATAATCTCTAATGCCGCGGTTAGCCGTTAGAAACAAGTTTTCCTCTTAATTTCCAAACTGTAGTTTCAAATGAGATGAAATTTGGCAGTATTATGTAAAGCAATTTCAGAGTTCCTGCGAAAATTCGTGTTAACCGCGTTACCAAAACCAGAAAAAAAAATCAAAAAGAATTTCGGAAAAAGGTCTGCCTAGATGAAAAATTATAGCCATTTTGAATTTTCATAATGAGCTGTGCCAACCCTGGAAACTTGCAGCTTATTCAAATAACGTCATTTTCAATGCCAAAATTTGAGACGTGGCAACACAGCAAATATTCATTTCTGTGCTTTTTTTTTTAACAGAGTTGCATTTAGCCAAAATACCCAATTTTTAATTTAACTGATAATTTTTTTTCGGAATAAATTACCCGAAAACAGCGTATTATACGAAAATATATAGAGAATATTTTTTTCAAAATGGTCAAATATTCATTAATGAGAGTTCAACTTACCTACTTTTATTAATTAAAAACTATATTCTGAAAATCATTCCATTTGGTATAACCATTTGCTAGATATAACTGAAAAACACATTTTTTATGGATTTTCAACAGCTTATATTTCTTCAACCAAGCTGAATCAGAAAAAATGGTAAAGGAAAACAGTATTTCTTTTGGCCTCAGGAATCTTCTACAGAAATATATGTACAAGTCAAAAACTCTGTATATCACCCCTGTAGAGCAAAAAGGAACCAGGAGAGCAGAAATACTGAATTTTTGAACTTATGTATAATCAATTTATAATTGGTTATACAGAAAACTTTTTGAACTTATAGTTCAAAAAGTTTCTGAACTTGCCAAATTGACTAGAATCTTATCACCAAAAATTTTTTCACTACTTTATAGGTTGGACGAAACTCTGATATCTACGTATCACTAGTCTCGTACACACATCAGGTAGCTGCTAAAGGTTGGTTCGTCGCCATGGTGTCAACAACTGTAGAAACTGAAAACCCCGAACAGGAGATTAAACCAGGTTTAGACCTTCTGGGAGCTGTTCACCAGAAGTTTGTTTCAATTTCAGACTATTACGAGCCAACAGATGATGGTCTACAATCACAAATGTTCATATCTCAATCGTATGATGCAACTAGTCACTTTGAGAGCACTTGTCAGGATGTGCTTGACATTTTCAAGAGGGGTACTGGTGAAGAGTTTGATTTCTCCAAGATCAAACGTGATCTTGAAGATGAGGAACAATAAACTGGACGTGTTCTTTGAATCTCCAGTTATACATTATATATTAAAAATTCTTATGTAGCATTATTATATGTGCAAAAGTTCACTTTAATTTGTGCTTGATGACTTCTGCTTGTTAGGGCCTGCTAATAGATTTGTGAATATACAAAAAAGTTGAGTTGTGGGTCTACAAGCTTGGAGTCATACATAATTGTCCCAAAAAAATTGTTGATCAAAGATACACCAGTTGATGGATGTTTCAAACCGCACTTTACCAAGTTTTAATTTAAACATTTTGCGTCTATGGATACATTTAGTTGTTATTTTAAAAGCACATCGATTGTCTTGTTTGAATTTCGCTATGGTGTAAAATGCATTCCCACTAATTGTTTGTAAAAATTGTGTAACAAAGATTTCAAGTTTAAAGCATACATCCTATTTTTAATTGAAGTAGTATGAATCGTACAGGGCTGTAAGTCTTTTTTTACTTTTCCAAAATGTATTTCTAGCATTATGTTTAGGTGCATGTTTCTTATTGTAAATGTACTTTAGCAAGTAACAAGTTTCTCAATCAATTGCTTGAAGCCATGCAATAAGTTGGTATGTACTTTGGTACTCTATATTCAGTAAAATCATTCAGAATTCCATTTGATGCTAAAGTAGATTTCATTATTAGTAAAACTATTGGTGATAAGGCACATTGAAATGTAAGATGGTTCCAATAAATCAGATTTAAGGAATAAAGTTGTATTAATTTAATTCAGTACTTTCCCATGATACAGAGTATGCACTTCTGCTTGAGACTGAAAATATTTGGGAATTAATCTGCAGTCTGCTGGTTAGAGAATACATTCTCAGGTTCAAAGGTACAATTCTACTGATGGTTAACCAATTGAGATGGAGGTGAACACAATAAGATCAATCAAAAGAGAGCTCATAAAAAAAACTCTGTCACTGAAGCCAAGCTCTTGCGGACTTCATATTCATGTAGATTTTTGCTTCACTAAACTCAATTCATTCTTCTCAATTCAAGATTTCCTGATTTGCACATAGAATATCATTCATCACATATTTGGAACAAATTTCTTGAGGATATGAGAAAGCATACAAAAATATTAAAGGCGTGGTTAATAGGTTAGATTATTCGCTTTCTCCACTGAAGGGGGCGGAGCTATGGATATTATCCATACTCCTGCATACGGTACTTCAACAAGTTGCCTATACCATTAAGAAGAGAAACAAATTACAAGAGATTCAAAAAACAACTGTTCTCCCTTCTTCTGGAACTAGAACCATATACAATAGAAGAATTTTTGAGATAAAAATTGTATCAAACAGATTATTTTGACGATATTTCGATTCAATGCTTTCACTTGTGAAATTTGATTATGAAATAAATGGCATTTATTATTATATTATCCCTTCCACTTCTGAGAGATTTCGTTTTTGTAAGATCTCTTGCTGGTAACTAGGCGGTATTGGTGATTCTTTTCTTTTGTTAATGTAACTGGTCCGAATAACCACTCCATTTTAGAAAATTTATAGGATTAAATCGTAATCTTTAGTAAAACATGTCCAAGCTAATGATAGTAACCAATAGGTATTTGGTTATTAAGTTAACAAAAAACTTATTTTCTTCTTTTATTTAACAAAAGAGACAGAGAGACAATAGTCCACACCATCTGATTACTGGCAATAGATCTAAAAATGATATTTCTCAGAATGGGAGGGGACAAACCCCATAGCTCCGCCTCTCCGGTGGAGAGAGTATAAATACCACATCTGTAGAGAACCGTCATTCACAATCACATATGAGAAATTCAGCATTGAGTTACAAACTACGACCTAGAAACCTTTAAAAATGCTTACCACAGTAGTAACAGAAGGCAAATTGAAATTTTTTATGCTCACAATTACTTATATTGACTAGTGGCAATAAAAATCCCAAAAATTATTTATAATACCCAATATAAATTTGACATTTTATTTATTCTATTGAGGATTCCACAAGAAATGATAAAAATTAAAAAGTTTCAACATTATATATTCACTATTTTACATTTCACTTAAATAATATTTGTGTAAAAATTTTTATTTCTAAGCACAATGTATAAGGTGTGTGGCTTCCACAAGGCTTTATTTACGTAAATAAGGAATATCAATTCCATTTCAATCAATAAAATTCATCTTAGCATGAGTAAATTAAAGTTTTGTTGAACCCACTGAAAATAGCAATATTTTTGGGGAGAACGAGTTAGTTAAAAAAATAAGCATTATATTCTCTGGATATTTGACTACTACTCTCTTCTCAAATTATCCAATCGTGCTTGTAAATCGGCATCGATATCTGAAACACTGCCTCCACCACCTCCACCTGCCACTGCTGCTGCCGGGACATGATGTTTTTGACCAGCTGCAGGTATAGCCCCACCAGCATCTGGTAGATTTGAGAGTTGATCTGTAAGTTGTAGGCCTAGTTCATCTAAAACTTGACTCACAACAGCATCACTGAAAGAAAAAATATATGCTTGAGAAGTAAATATAAAACATATGCTTGAACACTAAATAAAAATGTTTTCATCAGTATTCTTCACATTAAAAGAATACCATACACAAAAATTTAATCTAATTTGTTACATACCTTTCTTCTTCATCTGCATCATCCTCCATAGCATCATCAATAGCGTCATTCATAACTTCTTCTTTCATGTCCATGATTTCAGATTGCTTTTCGAATTCTTGAAGAATTTTTTGAATTTGTGGCAAATTAAGTTGCCTATTCATACTAGCCATAGCTCGAGTAACACCCTTCATTGCTTCAGCCATTGTATTTTGTGATCTTAGAGTCTGAATTTTCAGCGATACAGCTTGAATATTAGCTTTCATCAACATGAACTTCTTAACATACCTCCGGGTCCTTACAAGATCTCTTGCCATTATTTTGACAGCATCCTAAAAATTTTTGCTGTAAACCTTGATTCTAAAGTAATTTTGGTTAATCATACCATTTGTCCTTCCTTGGCTAATTTTTTGATATCCATTATAATTTTTTTCTCCTGTTGTTCCATTTTCTGTTTCTCCCTGTCCAAGTCCCTCATTGCCTTGTTAAGAGCTCTTTGGTTTTTACGCAATAATTCCTCTGGACTTAATTTCTTACCGAATAACCACTCCATTTTAGAGAATTTATAGAATTATAAAGTAAGGAAAATTGACTTCAATCCTGAAAATACCAAAGTTAATAACAGCATTGACAGCAACCAATAAGTATTTGGTTAATGAGTTGACAAGAAACGTCAAAAATACGACCTTCAGTTTGGCTGGTTTGCAAAAAAAATTGGTAAACAAAAACACAAGTTGACAATGAGCGAATAAATACCAAAGATAAATCTGTGACATTTTAGAATTTGGAATTCTTTTGGATTTTCTACAGAAAGTATCCGGAAAATAACTGAAAATGAGTATTATGATGTGTTGTGAAGGGAAAATTCTTCAAATATTATCTTATGAAGATACTGTCAGATATAGCCAGAGTTTAGAAACATTTTTCAACCAAAATATTCCCACGAAAAGTTATATTGCTATATTTATGACACACAATATATATATACCTTCTTTAATACATAGGTGAGTCAAAAATGAAAATTGTCCTTTTTAGCTTTTCGGGTTCCGTACTTTGAAAAAGCATTCAACTTAAAGATGATATTTTTGCTGAAATAATTCATGTTGAGACTCATTTCATGAAATTTTTTCATGCAACTAGCTTTTTTGAAGGTATTTATTTATCACATGTTTATTCACCTCTGACAACCGTGCGGAACCCATTTTTTCTTCTTGAAGATTTAATTTTTAACATTGAATATTTTAGTATTAAAAATTGTGGCCACATATTTATACCCATAAATAAAAATGATTCGAAGCAAGAAATAGAAGATCTAGTCAGAGAAGCAAGTATTCAGTATCTGGTATCCCTTGAGAGCAATGAAGAATCATTTGAAAATTTTCATTTGTTAAATAAAATAGTTCTAGGAAGTGGAGAAATATTTTTATGGAAAAATGAAATTGAGAGAAAACAATGTCCTATAGATGATTCTTTAATATGCATCTTATCTACCTCTGGTACTACTGGAAAAAGAAAATTAGTTAAAATAGAATCATATTGCATTGAGAAAAATGTGAATAATCTTAGGTAAGCCAAAAAAAAGTTTAATAAATTTTTCACCACCAAGGAGCTTTTCAGCAACATATTCAACTTAAATAAAGATGACGTGATATTTTATGGCACTCCACTAACATTTGATCCATCTCTAGTAGAACTTTTTCTTGCTTTCGAATCAAAAGCTACATTATTGATTGTTCCAGATGAAGTCAAATTGAACTCGGAGAGACTTTTCCAAACATTATTTTCTAAAACTGAAGAATATAAAAACATCACATTTCTTCAGACTGTTCCTTCTTTATTTACAAGATGGACAGATAAACAAATTCAGTATATAATAAAGAAAACCCAACTGAGGATTTTAGTTTTTGGAGGAGAACCTTTTCCCTCCAAGATCCTAACATATGAAAGATCCTTGAGAATCTTTAATATTTACGGAATAACAGAAATTTCTTGTTGGGCTACTATTTACGAGGTTCAAGATGATAATGAAGTATTTATCGGGAAACCTCTAGAAGAAACATTCTTAAAAATATGTAATGAGGGAAAAGAGGTTCAGGAGGGTTTTGGTGAATTGGTCTTAGGTAAATATGACAATATGTTACAAACAATATACATTTACATCATATTTTTACATTAACAAAATGCTGCAATAAATTCTGACTGAAACTGAATATTTTAAGAATTTTATATAATGTGCTTCATTATACAGATTACAAATATTTTTTAATAACTTAAAAACTAATAGAACCATTGAAATATTGTAGAGAAAATAAATATTCATCCACCTATTTTTAAGGGAGCAAAACGAGGCATTGTTACGTAAATAATGAGATCAAGAAAGTTGATTGGAGATTTACAGGAGATCTTGTTATAAAAAACAGTCAAGGAATAACGTATATTGGCAGAAATGATAGTAAAATAAAACGTTTAGGACACCAAATTTTTTTGTATGAATGTGAAAGGAAAATTTTCAATGAAATGGGACTAACCTGTAAATATGTATGGCATGCAGAGGACTGTAAATTATTATTATTCATTTCGATTCCATTGAATGATCTTGGAAATCGAATCAAGATATTAGACAAATTGAGGCTGAAACTACTACGGTTATTATCAAAAGAAGAATTTCCTGATTTCATAGATCTTATTTCTACATTTCCAGTTACCCAAAATGGAAAAATTGACATTGGAACTTTAATTGAAATCTACAAAAGAAATAATGAAAAAGAAAGGAAAAAAGAACCATCTGAGGTGATCCTTATGACAATTGCTAAATATCTCGGCCACAGCTTAAAGACTATTACCAACTTGAAGAATTGTACGTTTGAAAATCTTGGAGGAAATTCGATTTTGTATATATTGCTAACAAATGAACTCAAAGATATTTTGGAGTATAATTTACCTTCAGAGTTTCATTCGTTACTATTAAATGGGAGTTTAGAAGATTGCATGCATTTTCTTGATAACTTTCAAAACTTAGAAAATGAAAAAAGGAAAATTTCCAGAGACGAAGACCTTGAAATTGATACAAAAAGAGCAAAATATCCAGCTGGTGTTGAAATTGTTTGGAAATTCAATTTGTTCGGATGTGTTGATGCTACCCCATTGATCTTCAAAAGACAGTGAGTTATTTAGTTACTTATTGCAATCATATCTTACTCATTTTAATATATAACTTTGTAGTGGGAGAGTTTATGTTGGAGTTGGAAGTTTTTCAAATTTTTTTGTGATATTGGATGCCTTAACTGGTGAAACAAAATTCCTTAAACAATTTCCGGATTCTTTAGGAAGTGAAGCTGCTATATCACCTTGTTTGAATTACCTTTATTTTGGATGCTTCGATGGAAATTTGTACTGTATAAATTTGGAGGATTATAGTGTTGCTTGGAGCTATGAAACAGAAAAATCAATTAAATGCCAGCCTGGTTTTTGTTTGAACGACAAAGCCATAGTGTTCGGATCTTACGATAAACACATACACTGCATCAAAGTTGAAGTAAATATATTTTTATATTATACTATCAATTTATTCATTTTTGTTATTATTTTGATTTGACATGTTTTTTCAGAATGGAGGTTTCATCTGGAAGACATTAATTCAAGAGAGTATAATTGCAGTACCCATACTTCAT
Source organism: Harmonia axyridis (assembly GCF_914767665.1). Classification (NCBI taxonomy): domain Eukaryota; kingdom Metazoa; phylum Arthropoda; class Insecta; order Coleoptera; family Coccinellidae; genus Harmonia; species Harmonia axyridis. Next base: position 6,449,867 of record NC_059507.1, read on the forward strand.
AAGGAAAGGAAACAAATTTTAGTTACAACTTTATCTGGTTCTTGTTTATCAATTTCCGAAGAGACAGGAGGAATTTTGTGGAAAATTAAACTCAAATATCCGATATTTGGTACACCTGTTTTAAAAGAAAATAAACTGATATCATGTGACGTTATAGGAAATGTTTATTTTATCGATATAGAGTCGGGTAGTAAGCTTTCGGAGACCAAAGTGGATGGTGAAATTTATTCTTCAATCAAATGTTCAAATTATCATTTCATTATTGCATCAACCAAAGGAATTGTATCCAAATGTAAATTGATGAATAACAACTCCAATTGTGATGTTGACAACAGTTTAGATTTGGGGTCTTCGATTTCTTCAACACCAGTTATTTTTGAAATTGACAAATATGTACTAATTGGGATTTTCACTTCAAAAGGAGATTTTTATTTGATTAATTTTGAAAATATGAAGATTCTCACTTATTGGAGGTGTCCGGGTGAGGTTTATTCATCTTGTATTTTCAACGATTCCAAATTATATGTGGGTTGTAGAGACGATAATTTATATTGTTTAGGATTACAAATTTTTGAGTTTGAATAGGAAGTAATGGATTTGTTTTTGTCACAGTTAAAATTTCACCTCTCAATTAAATGAATATGACTGTGAAGGACAAATATTCAAGCAGAAAGTAAAAAATGTAATATAAATATACTACGGAAATACACAAATAAAATCTCTTGTATGTTCATTTCATTGTATCTATTCAACTTTCTCTTATTTTTAGAATACTACAAACCTAGAAAATTCCATCAAAATTTTGATCTCACTTGATTTTCAGGAGATTGCTAAAATGTTTTTGTAGAATATAAAAATTACTTCGAAGATATCGAGTTATTTCCCTGAAATCTTAAGCTTTATAAGAATGAATATAATATATAGGAGATAAGTATAGGAATACTTGTGATACATAAGACTTTTATTTTTCATATACAGTTATAAAATATCACATAACATATATAAAAATGCACTTTCTCTCATTTTATCTTGTTGAATAGGTATAGTCTATTTCAATAATAATAAAATTTGTAACAAAAATAGTACGATTTAGCAGAGGTTTTTCAGTCGAAATTTTATTTTTGGTTATTTAAAACCTATTCTGATTCATTGAAACGAAGAATTTGTATATTTCATTTCTTGTAGATAAATCCAGCTTTGAAAAAAGTTGTTCTGTATATTTTCCTTAGACCTATGATATTTTGGCAAAATACAATCTTCTTTTCAAATTATCATTCGTCTAGTTGTTATACATGCCTTCAATAAGAAAGTCCATTCTTCTATAATGTCTATGTTGCCACCATTCTGACCCCAGCTTGTAAGTGCCCCAAAAAATTAAAGATACTATCGGCAAGGAAAAGACAATTGCTACAACTGGAACTATATACTTCCTTGATCGTTCTCCATATTCATTGATAATCTTATGATTAATAGGTACAGTAGAAATCATACTTTCATTATTTTGTTTGGTAGAATTATCTACTGAAGATACACTTGAATTAGTATCTTGAGAAGATTGAGTTGTAACGATTGTTGAAATAATTGTCACAGTTGTGGGGGGATTTACTCCTTTTTTTGCTACACTTGACGTGCCATCATTTTTCTTGGGGAGAACGTAGTGAGTATTGTTGGTACCAATTTCTATTATAGTATTAGGAGTTGAACTGGGACTTTCGACAGTAGAGTCAATCGGTATATTTTCCCGAGGATGGTGAGTTATTTGTTTTTCAGGAGCACTATTAAAGTCAGTTGCATTGGTTTTTGTAGAATTACCCTCAATCAATAGAGAACTATTGTTTTGCGCACGTCCTTGGATAATATTAGTGAAAAACATGAATAAGCATACATATTTGAAATATACACCTAACATTGTAAGATTTCCAAAAATTGAGCATATGTTGAATATAATAACATAAAAATATCAAAACATTACGAAAATAAATTTTTGATTGATTTGCATGAAATGTCATCGTGACGCATAGAAAAGCAAATGGAAATTTTATCATCAGATGAATTCATAAAACGTTAGTTCCTTACAAGATTTATAAAAAACAATTAAAGTCCTCATAATTTTAATATTTAGTAAATGAAAAATAAAATTTATATTTATTCAGTATTTTGTACTGATTACACTGACAGAACTTCTATGGTCTTAGTAGACCACGGTCTATGGTCCCAAGCACAGATCACCATAGAATATATAATTCTGTTATTCTGTATTCCAGGACTCTATGATCAAATCCACAGAATATATATTTTCTAACATAGAGATATATTCTGTTGACAAAGCAACCATAGAAGATAGAACTATAGAACAGAGAATAATGGCTATATTTACATGGAGATTAGCTGATTTTTGGGTGTTTACAGGTGGCAAAACCTACCCTTGAATCGAGGATAGCTGATCGTACCATATAGATCTCTTGACACTATATTAATAACATAAATTATAATTACGTATAATTCGGACAATTAACTCCGAATCGTAGTATAATAGTGAAAAGTTGAAGAAGAATGAATATACGTAGTAGCACAGTTAGCTTTTAATAAATACGTATTTGTATCAATATTTACGGATGAAACTAATGTCTCAGAAAATCGTTAACAATAAGATCCTGATATATTTTTGCACATTCTTCCAAGATATTGTGGGAAGTAGTACCTACCAGTGGGGAAAAAATCCTGATGACCATCATAAGATAAAAATGTAGCATTCCCTCTAAATATTCAATTTGGAATTATCTTGCCCTAGAACTCAGAAAACAAAAGCAATACTATTAATTCATTTAATTTTTTTAAGAATGATTGCTCCTTAGTGCAAAGATTTAAAAATATGGGAAGAATGCGGAATGAAAACCTTGAAGGCAATTATATTTTAGTATGATTATTTTTATTCAATCACGAATTCGATAGGTATTCTTAAATGCCAACAAATAATTTATGACGATTGCATGCGGAAGACGATATTGGATGATAGTGTTAACTGTGTACCTCACCTTGCTCCTTCAATTTGCTCCTATACAAATTTTTGAGCATGTTAAACAGATAAAATTTGAGAAAAAAAACTGACGTCAGGAGAATTATTTTTATTTACGACTCGTATTGGAAATTTAAGTGGTTATTTTGCATATTTAAAAACTAAATTCCAACCTAGTTCGATCTATTCTTAGGGAAATATTGGACTTTTTTTTCGGTATTTTGTTTGAATTTCCTATAGTTGTGGTTGACGCGATTAACATAAAATGTTGTATAAAACATTATTATTATTCATCTGCACAAATATTTTGAAACCGTTATTTTCCAAAACGTTATATTACCGTTTTTTTTCGAACCGCTATTTTCTATACTCAAATATTTTTTCTAAGCAACCAATCATACACGAATACGTTTTGTGTGTTGCCTACCCAATTATACCTCAGTTCCTGGTATAGGTACCTCTTCGATCTCATATGACCAAATGAATGATTTTTCATTCGAATTCCATTTCACACACGAAAATAGCATCCATACTCTGAATTTCGTATCAGGAACATATGATGAATAAGGAAGTATCCGGGTCTCAGATCATCTCTAAGCAACCAATCATACACAATCACGTTTTATGTGTTGCCTCTTCAATTGTACTCCTGTTCCTGATATACCTCCTCGATCATATATGTTCTTGTTACAGAATTTTGTACACCAACTGAATGATTTTTCGTTCGAATTTACCCATTTCAAACACAAAAATAACATCTAAACACTGAATTTCGTATCAGGAACATATGATGAATGAGGAAGTATCCGGGTCGCAGATCATCTCTAAGCAACCAATCATACACAATCACGTTTTATATGTTGCCTATTCAATTGTACTCCTGCTCCTGATATACCTCTTCGATTTCATATGTTCCTGTTACAGAATTCGTACACCAAATTCTTGAATTTTACCTACGAAAATCCCATCCATATTGAAAACTTGTAAATTCCGAACTAAAAGAGGTATTGACTAATAATACTTCACTTCACACTGTAACTATACAGAGTAAATTTTATTAATAAAGTTGAAAATAAGATGAGCAACACTTGAACTAACGAAGAAACGAAAATAAATCTCGTAAAAAAAAATCTCTCAAAACATGCAGGTACATTGACATACCTAATGTACCACAAACACATTAATAAATCACCTTCAAGAAGGATCACTTAAATCATAATTGATCGCACATGAAAGAACTCAATAGCAATACTTATTCAAAGTGGTAATTACTAATTATAGTTACAAATCTTCAGTCGTTCTTTCTTTGTTGTTAGTATGGATCAATTAAGTTTTTATTATTCGTTGATGGAGTCTTCGCCTGAAGCTCCTCACCTACAACAATGAAATCGAGATAGGTATCAAGGTGAAGAATGAAATATAGCGATTATTAGCTATTATTTTACCGCATCTTTCAATAAAACGCCGCAAATTATTAGAAATAAAAACGGTTTGGAATTGGCCAGTTTTTATTACTCACTATTTTGTACTCGAACAGAGTACCTACAATTTTTGTTGTGGTAGCAGTTCGTGAGCGCAGTTTCAGTGATTAATAAGGAAAATGAGGAAATTGATAGTGATTATAGTGCTTGTGGTCGAGTTGTTGCCTCAAGTTATTTGCGAGGAAAACAAATATTGTCAACTTTATTGCGACTTCTACACAGAGAATGTTACTCACACTGTTTGCGAAAGGGACTTGGAAGTAAGTACTTCGATTTATGAAATAAATTTTTTAATATCGAAGAAAATTTACCAACGGATCTAGAAAAAAGTCAAAGGTCTGCAAACGCTTTGTTTACGGGATCGGAATCTGCAGGGTGTTAAAGTTTGATTTTTTTTTCGTAGCACCTTTACTTCACAAGATATTTAACTTATATTAGTCATAGATATTCCAATTTATAGATTTCATCATGTGATATGCTGATTTTGAATGCAAATCTACAGGGTAATTTTTTTGGAACAGTGTGCCTGCTTCTTTCATCCAAAACTTTTTTTGGTCGATCACTGGTAGTTTAGAAAAATGTAGTAAGAAACTTTGGTTCGGTACTATACTTCTTGTTTTCTTGTAATTTTGTCATATCTCACTATCGATTTCGAGAAAAAAATTTAAAACAATTCTCTAGTAATCCTCTGGAATATCCAAATTATTATAAAGGTTAGTAAGCTACTGTGATGAACAAATCAATTTTGGTACTTTCAGTCAGTTTTGGTACTCATTTATCCAATCTGTAGGATACAAGAAACACCAGAGGTAACTCGAAAACAAAGTGTTTACGGGCCCAGGTTTATAGGACTTTTTTTTTCTTAAAATGATCCAAGGAATCTCTCATTCCTTTGTTCCTCCAATTCAAGAGCACCCTCTATAGAATAACAATTCAAAGCTTTGTCAGGCTTTGTGCAATATTTTGTGTTAATAGCTTCGTCAGAAACATCATCTTAATAATTTCCCAAGTCACAAAAGCTGCAGGAATACAGGAAAAAGCTGTTCCGCTCTGAGGGAAAGCACTAAAGAGTAATCAGGAGCTTTTGTGCGCTCGCTCATTTAACGCGCCAATTGCACCCTTGGAGACCACTTAACTAGATATATGTATATCGGGTGTCCCAAGGTGAGTGGCCTATTAGATTATTATGGAAACTATTGATGGTAAAGATTTCAAATTTTGTGGATAGATATTTGGCCATGTAAGGTACATTTTCAAAATAATTTCACATTTCCAGTGTTGCCGGATGTACGACAATTTGGCAACAACTTTGTTATTTTGAATGGGACATCCGGTATTTCTATTTTTTTTATGATACTCCATAAAATATTGAATCTATTCACTCTTACTCTCGAAGATAGGGATGGAAAAGTACTTTTCCATCCCTATCTTCGACGGTTTTTGAGTTATTAATTATTTTTCGAAATTTTAGATCAAATTGGCGTATTACGAAAATGACTCTAGTTCGCTCAATATTTGAGATTTGAGTCAGAAATTTTGCAAGTCGTTAAATATTGATCTGATTTGTGTCACTGCTTCTGAATTATGGTTGCCAATAATACAGGACACCAAAAAAAATCATCATTTGCCAAGTCACAAAATTGTAAAAAAGTCTGTGTAAGTGAATAGAAGAATTGTAGAATGTGTTGAACTGATTCCAAAAATTGAAAAATATACTAGGTCTAATTTGAAAAAATAGACTTTTTTACAATTTTGTAACTTGGCAATTGATGATTTTTTTTGGTGCGTCCTGTATTATTGACAACCATAATTCAAAAGCAGTGACACAGATCAGATCAATATCTAACGACTTGCAAAATTTCTGACTTAAATCTCAAATATTGAGCGAGCTAGAGTCATTTTCGTAATACCCCAATTTGACCTAAAATTTAGAAAAATAATTAATAACTCAAAAACCGTCAAAGATAGGGATGGAAAAGTAAGAGTGAATAGATTCAATATTTTATGGAGTATCATAAAAAAAATAGAAATACCGGATGTCCCATTCAAAATAACAAAGTTGTTGCCAAATTGTCGTACATCCGGCAACACTGGAAATGTGAAATTATTTCAAAAATGTACCTTACATGGCCAAATATCTATTCACAAAATTTGAAATCTTTACCATCAATAGTTTCCATAATAATCTAATAGGCCACTCACCTTGGGACACCCGATATATGTGGTATCTAAGAATGCAATTGGTGCATGAATGACGAGCGCTCAAAAGCTCCTGATTACTCTTTAGTGCTTTCCCTCTAAGCGGAACAGCTTTTTCCTGCATTCCTGAAGCTTTTGTGACTTGGGAAATTATTAAGAAATTCATAAGAATTGAGATTAAAAATTAAAAAAGCAAATAAGTCAGGAGCTTTTTCGCTACTCGTCATTTTCTGCAAAATCTTTGATTTTTCTCGTGTCGAATTATTTTAGGAATGTGGACCAAGCCCAGACTGCGGCGAGGATTTTCAAGTAATCCATTTAGATGATTCAACAAGACAATACATCCTCGATCTACACAACTATTTCAGGAATAAAGTAGCAAGTGGCAATGAAACCAGAAATGATCAGCCATCAGCTGCTAATATGATGGTTATGGTGAGTAAAACCAGTGAACAATAGGAAGAAACCGATTCAATAGAATGATTTAATTGATAAACCTATAATTTTGTTTTTACTGCTACCATAACATCGCAAATTCCTTCAAGTCATCATCAAGGTCAACTTAAGACTCCACAAAAGATAAGCCCCAGGCCTTGCTGAAAGTTGTTGTTAGAGTCTGCATTCCCCGGGCCAATTTGAAGATGTACCATCACACAGGCCATCAAACATTTTGGCTCAAGCGATTTTAAAACTGTTCCTTGTTAATCTTTGGTTGTATAGAATCAGGGGCGGATCCAGGGGGGGGGCCATGGGGGCCATGGCCCCCCCCTCGCGGACCTTATAAATATAAAAGTGTATCCTGAATTACCGAAAAATATGCACTTATTTAGTTTGTAATATTTTTTTTCCAATAGATAGCTCCGATCGGATTCCACTACATGGCGTTAGAAAGATGAGATTTCGTGCCACATTATCTTTTGCGACAGTTTTGTGATTAGTTTACTCAGTAATTAAACCGAGCGCTTGAATTAACAAGCGCTCGTTAAAGATGGACAGAATAACAGAGAAAAAATAAGTTTTATTTGAGTTTTTCTTCAATAAAGGCGAAAATGCAAGCCAAGCGGCTGAAAATTTAAATAGTGTTTCTGGTCTTGATACTGTAATAACCAATTACGCGCAATTTTGGTTTCGTCGATTCCGTTCCGGTAATTTCTGTGTCAAAGAGGCATCACACGTTGGAGACTAATTGACGAAAATATTGACAAAATCATGGACATTTTCGGGTCCTGTTTCCATTGCTCAAGAGTTGAAGATTGCACAAAAACCGTTTGGAACCATTTTCATAAGGCTGGTCTCAAGAAGAAGCTAGATGTCTGGGTACCACACGAGTTACCGCAAAAAAACCTCTTGACCCGAATTTCTATCTGCGAATCGCTGCTGAATCGCAAAAAAATAACCCCATTTTGGAAACGGTTGGTGACTGGTGATGAAAAGTGGATGACTTCCGACAACGTCAAGCGAAAACGGTCCTAGTAAAAAAGCGGTGAGCTATCGGAAACGGTCAGGAAAGTTTTGCTGTGTATTCGGTGGAATTGGCAGGGAATTATCTATATAAGCTGCTCCCCTAAGGAACAAATATTGACTCGCAACGGAACTGTACTGTCAACATTTGGACCTTCTGAATGAAGCAATCGCCCAGAAGCAACCAATAGGAGAGGTATTGTGTTACATGGGGACAACGTAAGGCCACACATATCGATAGTGACTCGCCAGAGGTTCTTATGTATCCACCTTATAGTCCGGACCTGGCCCCAAGTGATTACCACTCTTGCTGTCCATGGCAAACAATTTTGCTGGTGAAAAATTCGTTTCAACAAAGGCTCGTGGAATTCGAATGTCTCAATTTTTTACCAATAGCGACTAGGGCTTCTATGAGAGAGGCATACACAAACCTTCAAAATAGCTACAAGGTATAGAACAAAACGGCGCATATTCGACCGAAATCGGATCATTCTAACTGTGGTAATTGAAATCTTGATTTTATTCAAAAATAATGATTTTTTTTCTATACCTCATACTTTCTTGTGCCCTAGTTTTCTCATGAAATAAATCTACATATATTCATGAAATTGTTTAAACTTGTGTTTTGTACTACAAAAATTTCGGAAACTGAATTTGACATGATATACTAAAATACATTTTTCTATAAAAAAAAACACGTGTCTCGATAGGCACCAACAAAAAATCCGCTATTTTGATAATCGATATGAGCCGTGACTTTCTATGGCCCCCCCCTCAGACATCGCCTGGATCCGCCCCTGTATAGAATCCGGAATAGCCCTCAGCATAAGTTAAAACTGTAGAGTTACTCCGTCTATGTTGAAGGATTAGTTTAATCTGGTAGTAGTAAATGTAATGAGCGGTGCAACATAAATGACTTATTTAACTCGAGTTAAAAAATTATCTTGGATTACATTCTTCGGCAATAAAAACATTCAAAATCAGTACTCATTTATCAATTTTATGGAACAACCAAAGCAAGTCAAAATAGCAAGAGAAAAACTCTCGAAAAAAACTAGAGTTTTTAAGAACCTGCACTACTAGGGCATATGAGATTATTATAAGACCTATAAAATGTTGTCTTCCAACAATTACAAAAATTTTTGGTAGTATATTCAAATTTTTCGCTTTCTTTTCAGAAATATAATAAAGAGTTGGAATATATAGCCCAATGTTGGGCTAATGCATGCAATGGGAATCCACTTATTCATGACCATTGTCGAAGAACAGGTAATTATATAATTATTTGATTTAATTAAAATGCCCCCTCACAGTAAAGTATTTCTGGTGGTTGGTCTAGTAGTAGAACCACCGTTGAATGTGCCTTGCAAATAGCATTGGGAAACTCTAACAAGGGCTACACATAATGTGTTATGTAGTGTAGCCCTTGTTCAGGTTGTGACCTGAATCCTAATTCGTGTACAAGTTCTAATTTTGTGAAAGCCTCATGAAATATTGTGAGCTCATTGGTTTTTTGACAAATTCTATTTGAAATGCAAGACAGATTCTTTGCTTGACATTTGTATCTAACGAAAAAAAACGGACTCGAGATGAACTGACGACAAAATAAAGCATTGTTACCAAACTAAGAAATTACAAATTTTACACTATGGTTTATTATTTCCTCATAGAATGGAATATCTCAAATCTTTAAACAAAATAAAAAAAAAATAGGGACACGGTGGATTCGAACACAGGTTTTTCGCGCAACGTTCTAGCGTCATGATAATCATATGAAAATAATACATTCAAAAATTCATAACTACGAAACTGTAAGTGCTAGGACTCTGCAGTAAAAAATATGTTTTTCAGTATCGTTGTAGCAATATGTAGAAGGGAACTTCTTGAGAAGATGTATACCGTAAAAGAATTTTTTTGTTGTAATTGTTCTTGATTTTGCCATAATTTAATGTTGTTTGCAATTTTCAGAGGAGTACGAACATGTAGGTCAAAACTTGGGTTTTATAAATTCTTCATTCGCCGACTTTGATCTCAAGAGAACCATAAGAACATTAGTTAATTTGTGGTATGAGGAAGTTGAGATATTCCAAAATGAGTGGGTTAATCAAACAGAAGATAGGTAAGAAACCTCTGATTTTTTTGCCAAGACTTTCTTCAATACTTGATTGATTTTCCAGAGGTCCTGACATAGTAGTTGGCCACTATACACAGATGGTATGGGCCGATACCTCTGAAATAGGTTGTGCTACCACATATTATACTACAAACTCAAGCGATACAACCTGGCATCATTTATTATTGGTTTGTAATTATGGACCTGGAGGAAATTATTTGGGTTTACCAGTTTATGAAGTTGGAGAACCTTGTAGCAATTGTCCAAGACACTTGAAGAATAATAAAAAATACAAGGGGCTTTGTGGTGAATCTGAATATTTGCCAAAAGGAAATAAAAGTTTTTTATTGGAAAAGTTAGTGGACGGGACAATTTCGTTTGATAATGAAATATTGTAAATGTTTATAACAAGTTCACTTAAACTTTTATTCATATTAGGAAATGAGTATGTTTTGATGTGAATGATAATTGTTGTCATACTGCCCGAATGGAATAATTTTAAAGAATATATTTTGATAAAATATGTACAAATTTGTTCTACATCCCTAGTTCTCTTCTTTATGAATTATTTGAAGAGGTGCATTAAATTTGAATGTTTATTGCATTGTAAGACATATTTAGTGAAGGTTTTTTTTTTGTAAACAATTTATCCCAAACATTTTGTTATTGGCAATATTTTTGAAAATTGATCAATACCTTTAACATTCATTAATATTCTTCAAACTTGACTATCATAATTGTGTGGAAGGGGTAGTTTAATGAAAGTAAAGACTTGTAAGTTTAATTCATATATTGAATAAAAAATTACATGATATCTTCATTTCATATTATTGCTTAGAAGCAGAAAACCTAAAAATAAAATTGACAACATAATAGAGTTAACGAATACTTGCACAAGTCGATTTATCACGATCACTCTCTATTAAAGACATACACCAAGTAAGATCCAAGGACCTTCAAATTCAACTTTAGTCATAATCAAATATTTGATAATTTTTTTAGGTAATCAAAAAAATTATTGTAAATACGTGTCCTCAATTTAATGAGCGACAATTTTTTTTGCATATTTATAACCCAGAGTAAAAAGTTCTGATAACCAAGATCGATTTCAGTTAATTCATCCTTAAAGATTTTGTATTTGACACAACTGAGACGAAAACATGATTCAAAATAACAATCTACTTTGGTCTACTAATTTATTGCAACAAATTCCTCATAAAAATTTTAAATTAGATACTCCTAATTCTAATTTTGATAGTATTAATTTCAAATTGAACACAATAGTTGATTTAATGTATCAAAATTTCGTAATTAATTTCTTGAAATATATATTTTTTGTGCTGAAATCAATATAAAATCAAATGAAGAATAATCCAGAAAACATACAATTATATTAAAAAAATTCTACTCAGATAATTAGAAGGCAATTTCAAAATTGATGTAAAAACTGCATGGATATTTCTGGTAAAAAGTAAACGAGTATATCGCACGAATAAAATCTAAAACTAATGAATAATTGATTATAAATTATTAAACCCACTTTAAAATATAAAAAAATTCATTAGATATTAGAGCACACACTTCTACGACCACTCATTGATCTAAAGTCTTTCGGCAAATTGATGAAGATGGTCATTCAAGATGTGTTCAGTCTTCGAACCCGTTTTGTACTATGACACCATATCAGTCCATGTGCCGTTGTTTATGGAGTCGTTATTCGAAGAAGACACTGAAACCACGAGGCACTAAAAATGGTGAATCACAATAAAGGAAGTAATATTGGCCCATTTTTTGACGTGTCTTGAGAAATTTTGTCCAGGCATAGATCAGACTGAAAGCATATGTTTTTCACTTCTGTAATTTGGCTGTTTTTTTTCAAATTTCTGTTAATAATGGACCAACACCAAACAAACACAAAACACACAAAAGTTCCATTTAAAATAAAAGGGGTTAGTGAAAAAGTGCAAATTTATAGGCAGTTAGCAATTCCCACATCCAAATTAATATTGAAAAAAACCTTAATTATATAAAATATTCAAACACAAATTATTACCTGTGTGCTTAGGCACCATATTTTTAGGACCCCACACCCGAACAGTGAAATCATCAGACACAGATACCATCATCTGATGATAAACAGGATTCCAAGCTACAGCATTTACTGTTCGAGTATGACCTTTCAAAGTTGCTATGGGATCTTCATTTTTAATATGCCAGATATATACCTGAAGAGAAAATTCAATTAAGAGATGTAATAATAACTTTATTGTTGGAAAAAATCTGCCAATGGGCATGCTTCGTTGTCCTTTGCCCCTTAAAAGAAAACATTCCAATAGCATTTCACATTTTATTGAAATCAGACTAAAAGAATGTAATAGTTATTTATAATACAAGTTCAGAAGGTATTGATATCCTTCCACAACTTCAAAATTTAAAAATGAGACCCGAAGTGACAAATTTTTTAATGAATGAGTCTTCTGCACAAGTATTATACAGTCCATTCAGGAATTATTGACATCGAAGTAGGCCATGAACGTCTAGTCCTGGCTTTATTTCTGGTTACAAAAATATCACTAAAATTTGCTATGGTTCATCATAAAAATAACCAGTTTAAATTATTTTCATTATTTTTGTATCCGAAAGATCCTGAATTTTCGAAATTACGAAGGGACGCATACAGTCATGATTTCATAAATTGAAATTCAGATTATATAATGTAAAAATATGGTGAAATGCTATCTCATTTCAAGGAAATCCAATAAAGAGATATCTATTATTAATTAATCATGGCGGCAACTGATGCAGATGTGTCAGATCGAGATGGTGAAGATTTTGCAAATAATTATGAATATACAAGTTCAAAAATGTTCAAGTGTTGTTCAAAGTCAACTAAAACATGCATTTGTAAAAACTGTTTTTCTATTTTTCACGATAGTTGCGTGAAGAGGAACAAAAACGTTAAAATCGTCAGTGAAATGATCGTTGAGTGCTGTACTACGGCGAAGAACGACGAAATTAAACCCAACCCAGAAGATCAAAATGAAGAAGTAAATCAGCTGAAGCTAGAAGTAAAATACCTTAAAATACTAGTGGAAGAAATGAAGGATAAAAATAATGTTTTAAGCATAAACAATTCATTATTATTGGACAGATTGAAAGACCTAACAAAAAATGATGTAAACATGCCTGAAAAAAACAGATATCCAAGATCTGTTATAAACAACGATTCATCGTCTAAACAAGAACTTCAAATTCCCACCAATCCGGTAATTGCGCGCAATTATGCGCACGTCACAAAAGGTATTAGCACACAAACCACAGAACCCGACGTAAGTAATGTCAAAGTCAGAAATGACAGTCAACATCGAAATTATCAACATAAACAAAAACAAACATCTAAAACCCAATACGAAACTACTGAACCCAAAAATGAAACGAAAAAGATATCTCAAGAAACTTCTGACGAATTCAAAGTTGTAATGAATAGGCGAAACAATCGAAGAATAATATCTTCGAAAAACCTTGGCACGGCAAAACTTGAAGACAAAGAAAAAACCACGGGTTTCTCTGCAATCGAAAGAAAAGTCTGGATCTATATATACCGTATTAACAAACACGTTTCGGAACAGATAATTAGGGATTACATTAAAAAACAGCAAGATTTTTCAACTTGTAATATTGAGGTAAAGCAACTAGATGGAGATCCTAGCTTTAGTAAAAGATTTCTTGTAACAGCTCCAATAAATAAAAAAGAAGTGCTGTACGACCCTTCATTCTGGCCAGAAGGAGTAGGAATTAAGAGATTCGACTTCTCAAAACATAAAGAGTTCCTAAGTAAAAATACTTCCTTTCCTGGGCAATGATGAACACCAAATACTATCAAGTACAACATCCAAATGCAATGTATCAATTCTACACCAAAATGTTCAATCTATCAATAATGCGACTGAACACCTTGAAAAAATAGCACAGGATATAAACGAACTAAAGATAATTTGCGTAACAGAACACTGGAAGAGGAAAGAACAGCTCCGAAACCATAACATCAAGGATTTCTACCTTGCTAGTGCTTTCTGTCGTACTGAGTACATGCATGGTGGTAGTGCCATATATGTAAAGCAGGGCATAAAATTCCAAGAAATGAAGGACCTGGTCAGAAAATCGGTAGAAAAAATTTTGGAAATATCTGCAGTAGATGTCAAGATGGGCCCTAGGAACATCTTAATTTTATCAGTTTACACAACTCCAGGTCAAACAAAAGAATTCATCAAAAAATTCGAGGAGATTCTTCAGCTAATCTGCTGGACTAATAAAACTGTTGTAATTGCAGGTGACTTCAATATTAACCTTTTAGATAAATCTCACAAGAACACAATCTGCTTTGTGGAATTGTTAAACTCATATGGACTGAACGTTAGCATAGATGTACCAACAAGATCAACATTGGTTACAAAAACTTGTATAGACAACATTCTGATCAATCAATCAAACTTTACATCACAAATAATAAGAACACATATTTCTGACCACGATACAGCACAACTACTGACTCTTCAGGAAGAAATAGAACAAACAGAGGAATATCAATATAAAAGAAACATTACAGCCAATAATATCCAAGATTTAATCGAAAGACTGACGCTTTTAGATTGGAATGCTGTATATAAAATTCCAGAGAAGGAAGTAGATCAGCAATGGAGAACTTTCACAAATATGTTCAAAACAGAATTAGATTATGCTTGTCCGATAAGAAAAAATAAAACCACTGCTAGAAGACAACAAAAGCCAATCAATGATAATATTACAAAATGCAAGACCAGACTTGACATATTACACACTTGTAAAACATTCAATCCAGTCTTTATGGGAGCATACAAGGAGGTAAAAAAGGAATATGACAAAATGCTTAGAGATGAGAAAAGAGAAAGATATAAGCAGCAAATCCTTCAGTCTGATAACAAGATGAAAACACTATGGCAAACTGTAGCAAAAATCAAAAACAATACGAAAATCAACAAAGAGATTCCTGGAAATCCTTTAGAGATAGCAAATAATTTCAATCGTCATTTTGCAACAGCAGCTGAAGAAAAAATAAAACAGAACCAAAACATTCCATTTCAGAATGATATCACACGCAACAGTAACAATTTCAAATTTCGCCTGATAACTGAAGAAGAAACTCTTAAGATAATAGGAAAATTAAAAAACAAAAGTAGTTCTGGAATTGACGACATTCCAATGTGCACAGTTAAAGCCTGTATGAATCAGACAGCTACTCCATTAGCATACCTTGTGAATAACTCCATGAAGCATGGTGTATTTCCTGAATTGCTCAAAAAAGCACTCATAAAACCAATCTACAAAAAGGGTAAAGAGAATGAACCGGAAAACTATAGGCCAATCAGCCTACTGCCAGCATTCTCAAAAATATTAGAGCTGGCAATAAGTGAACAACTCGTAGATTTTCTTATAAATGAGGAAATTTTAAGTTCCACTCAACATGGATATGTGAAAGGAAAATCAACAACAACAGCAACATTCCAGTTCATTACTGATGTACTGAATGCATTGGAGGATTCCAAAGTGGTAATCGCCTTACTGCTGGACTTATCTAGGGCATTTGATACCTTGTTTCACAAATATATCCTAAATAAATTGGACAGTTACGGAATAAGAGGAAAAGAGAAGGAGTGGTTTAGGTCATATCTGTCAAATCGAAAACAACAAGTAATTATAGATGGTAATGGCACGAGAACTTTATCCGAGGAGGCATTGATTCAATTTGGAGTTCCCCAAGGAAGTATACTGGGACCGATACTTTTCATCATCTTCATCAACGACCTGATGAGTGTACTACGTTCTGATCCAAATACATCCATGGTAAACTATGCCGATGACGCAAGTTTTATATTGAAGGCGGACATCTTGCCCCAGATTGCAGACTTAGTACAGAGTATTCTCCAACAGGCTAATCACTGGTTTCAATCAAACAATTTATGTTTAAATGTAGAAAAAACATGTGCTATAATTATTAAAACCACACATGCAAACTTTCAAACACCTTCTCACATTCAGCTAAATGACAGTAAACTTGATCTTCAGACCTCAGGACGATTTCTTGGGTTAACTATAGATGAGAACTTGAACTGGGATGAACATATTACAGGCCTGTGTACAAAACTGGGATCCATTTGTTATTCATTGGGTGTTTTACGAAACTATCTTGACTCATCGTCTATGAGAGTTGTCTACCAGGCAACCTTTGAAGCCAAAATAAGGTATGGTATTATGTTTTATGGTAGTGGTAATAACATGAAGCAAGTGCTAAAGATGCAAAAAAGAGCTATTCGAACAATAATGAGAATGCCAAGCAGAGAAACATGCAGGGGCATATTTAGGAAACATGGACTACTTACAGCCATAGCGATACACATCCAAGAATGCTTGATATTTGTGTTCAAAAATAGAAACTGTTTCGAAACCAAAACCTCTACAAAATATGACACAAGAACAACTCAACTAAAATATCCAATACATAAGCTTTCACTCACAGAGAAAGGACCAGAATACAGGTGTATAAAATACTATAATAGACTTTCAAACCAGATGAGAGACATAACCAACCTCAAACTATTCAAGAAGGAAGTCTATAAGTTGCTGCTTCAGATTGAACCATATACAGTGGAAGAATTCTTGGTACATAATATTTGATATAAAGTAGACTTAAGATTATTATCTGACACTGTTTCACTTCAGGTAGACAATGTATTTGTACATGAACCTACTTTATTTGAAATAAAGCTCATTATTATTATTATTATTATTATTATTCATTTAAGAGTCGCCCATGAAAGATCCCATTGAAGATCATTAAAATATGCATATTCCTTTTCACCAAAGGCTCTTCAAAAATTGTTGCGTTACTGATGGACACTGGATACCAACCTGCTTGCAAAATTCTTATCAAATAACTCTTATGGAACATTTTAACTGTGGTGTCTAAACTGGTGAAGAAAACAGAAAAAACTGGTTGATAAATTTAAATAGTGTAGCTTAGTGAATGGAAGAGCCATATCATAATAAAAGACAGAAATAAAATTCAAAGAATCCATTTAGTATATGAAAAATTTTGACATCACAGTTGTACTGTAACTTTCAAAATTGGAACCAATTTATCAGCCGATCTGTAAATTATTTTCTAAAGTCACTATTTATTGAAACTGTTCATGACATGAATGATTGATTTAACTTGTATGAAAAATATAGGTACTATTTGTACTTGAGTTTTCTGTTTTTTATTGAAATGCGTTTGTACTAGTTTCTATTAAATTACATAAATTATTTTGCCCATAACAGCTTTAACTCACTCACTAAAAGCATTTTTGCATGAAATTATTTTTAATTTGAGAATTTTAAAATTTTATTGCATTCTATTATTATCTTCAAGTGGTTAAGAGGTGCAGAAATTCTTGAAGTTACTCTTCTGAATATATTTTTCGATTAAATACTCAGTAAAAATTCTATAAAGCAATTGGAATTTATTAGATTTTTGGATTACTCATTGAAGAACAAAAAACAGATATAACAATACTTAATTTTAATATAGAATATAAATGAACTATAGATGCAATGCCAAGACTTTGTTCAGCAATCCAATTATAAAATAATTCTCTCTATAAGATTTATATAATCCTTATGATCACCACTGTCAAAACAAAACATCCAGGTAAAAATCCAAATAACCAGCAGTCAAAATAGTGCTCCTTCTACTTATACCCTTGAATATACTTGAAAAACATTTTGTTTACTTTCTAGAGTCCACTGTTGAATAATGCTGGCATTTTCAAATGACCAAGTTTCCTCCAGATAAATGAATTTCACATTTTATTGCAAATATTCTCTGTATTCACCATAAAATCATACTCAACTTATTATTATATTTTTCTGTTTATCAATAAGAATTTTCCTTTTTAACTGTTTTGAACTTGTAACCAATTAAGTTTATGTAATGTTGTCTTTGATTGATTAAAATCCAGATGCTTTTTGGTCAAATTTCATCCAGGCTGATATATTGATTGCTTTTGGCTCGGCTTTTGGTAACAATCAAATCATTCAATGATTATTTGGAGATGAAATCGTATTGCACAGGTTTTCTTCCACTAATAATCCAGGTTGTAATGACTTGCCTTCTTCTTTTTTCAAACAGTACTGTGAGAAATACTCAAATAAACTAATCAATGTGTGTTTGAAATTGATACAACTTTTAAGTTTCAAAGTTTCTTCGATCAAATCCAATAACACAAACAAACTGAAATCTAACCTCCTGTCAATGACATTTCCAATGCCAACCCGAAATCTGCAATTCAAAATGTTACTGAATGAGCCAGTACCAACTTAATTTCGATTTTCCAAAGCCACCCGGGATGTCAATAATTCCTGAATGGACTGTAAATTATTTGCTCAAATTCACTGAATTTTTATTCAATTTATTGGGATATCATAAATATCATTTAGTGATTTTTGCATTGAAGAATGTTGATTGGCAGAACTGTTTTCTGTGTAACAAAGTTGACAGATAATGGATAAATTTAAGATGCATAGAATCCCTGGTGTGTGTACTGATTTGATTTTGTTGACTTTTTGAGATATCCACCTGTTGCTTTGGTGTTCTGCTTCACCATGGTTCTGTAAGGTGGCGCTCTTCAGAAATGTTCGAATTCCCGCTATCTGCTTGGCGCCGTTTAAAAATGAAATACTGATTTTGGACTTAACAAACTTTCACAATAAATTACAGTTCAGTTCCTATCGAATTTTTAATGAAATGAATGGAATATCACGACAGAGTATAGAAGATTGTTATGAGCATAGAATATAAAATATTATTGTTCTATACTCAAAGGTCACGAGAGCCGAGAATCGAGAGAAATATCAAATATAAACGATGTAAGCGCCATCTGAAACAGACGCGATCCCTCGAAATCAAGTAGGTATAATCAGAAAAATCACCCGTTTTGTCTGAAAGTTTTACAGGTATAAGTAGACACGCCAGGTTTTCTATGCATCATAGTACCAACATATAATAAGGAAATATAACCATGAAATCTGTGATGTTCCCGCACGATTTTGTTCTACAAGGTATGCCATAATGAACGAATCTGCCACATAATTAGAGAATAGTTATTTATAATACAAGTGCAGAAGGCATTGATATTCTTCCACGAGTTCAAAATTCAAAAACGAGCCACGAAGTGGCGAGTTTTGGAATGAACGAGTGGTAGAATGAGCCTTCTGTACGAGTATTATACATTATTTTCTCTAATTCATTGCATTTTCATTGAAATTAATGAAATATTTCCATAAATATAATTTAGTGATTTTTGCATTGAAAAATGTTGGTTGGCAGAACTGATTTCTTTAAGGCAAATTGATGAATTGACAGATAAAGCCGTGGCTGAAAGTTCGGAGTACCAACATAGAATAATAAAATATAACCATGAAAACTGTGCGTTTCTGATATATTCTCGCACGATTTTGTTCTACAAGATGTGGAAGAATGAACGGAATAACCACAGAATTAGAGAAACTCATATTCTACGTTCTGGTGAGAATAACACACGATCTGAGAGGCATTTTATCAATGATTTTTCCCACTTCCTCATATTCAAAAACAATCTATGAAAAGGATCAATTTGACAATTTCTACCATCTGTTGCAAAAAGTCCAATCTTTGAAATCCCCTTGATGGGAAAATTTCTGTGTACAGGTTACAGAATTTCTGTAATTTTTCGATTGAAAAAAAAAAAAACAATAAACCAAGATAATTTTTATCTGATATGGTAGTTATGATACTATTGACATCATCTCAACTTACCATGCTATCCTCACTTCCACTGGCAATAAAATCTTGATTAGCGCCACCGAAGGTTGAGTGAATGTTAAAATGACCTTGAGCAACTCCCCTGTACTTTCTGATGAGACATTTGTAATTAAGATCCCATAAGTGAATTCCCTGAGTAAGTACGTTGATTAGGCAAAGCCTATCATTTCTATCGACTGTGAAAGAGATAATGGCACGATCTTCGTGAAGTCTGTGAACAAATTAACCAGTCATTGTTACTATTGGTTTATTCATGTTAGCTACTTACACATCAGCATCTTGTGATTCTTCGAAGATGTAAGATCTGATCCTGTGGTGAGTATCAGATGCTAGAACCGTCTTTCCATCCTTACGACAATGCAATCCATTTACCCGGACACCGTCCCAGTTTTCCAAGATGTTGCCTTCCATATCACATTGATAGAAGTGTCCCCTAATACCACCAACCTAAAAAAGAACAATAAATGTAATATGCCATTGAATTTTCGAGTGAGAACAGGGAAGATGTTCCAGTTCATTACCACAAATTTTTTTCCCGATTTATGCCAAGAACAACAAGTTAAGGCATCTTCTTGAGATTGACAGATTTTAAGGAGTTTTCCATTCTCAACATTCCACAACCAAACTTCCGCACTCTCCTCTGGGCCGCAAGCGATGAGATGAACATTATCCGGACACCATGATATGTATGCAACTCCTAATCGAAAAATTTGAGAAAAAATTTAATTCCAAGTGATGACGATGTTATAAATGGTCAATTTACCGTAGTTGTGGCCTTCCAGGATTTTCCTAACAGAGAGTGTGCAAGTTTCAGGATGCACATCCCAAATAATCACATTATTATCTTTAGAACCCGTGGCAAGTTTTGTACCATCAGGAGAAAATTGACAGTACCATACTTCATCACAGTGATCATTTAGAACCTGAAGAATATTCCAATTACAGATATAGAAACACTAAAGTGAAATCTCAAGTCATTCAGATCAAATTCAATCATATATTCCTCCCATTAAATAAAACACTATTTTTCTTTAACATTTTTCCAGATTTGACTGTACAACTTAAACACTCACCCCGTATATCTATCTTATAATTTCAATACTAAATTCAATTATAATGTTTATCAATAACTATTGCAACAATTATACAATTAACTGATAACTTTGTCAATGACAAATTTCATTAATAAGCTGAATATATTGAAATGATGAAAATAAGTACTATCTGTTATCTCTCTGTAACAAAACTACCTTGAATTAGATATTATAAATTTGTCATGGCAATCTTCTTCTGGTGGAAAAGCATATTTGCAATAAAAGTTTGTATTTGGCAAATGGATCATATTAAATGATAAAACAATTTTCACATCAATAGAACCAATATAGGATGTTCCTAAATTGGAGGTTCAAACAAAAATGAGAGATTTCTCAGATCATTTCAAGAATAAACAAAGCATGGGTCTGTAAAAACTTTACTTTTGAGATAATGCATGATTTGATGTTGATAGTTTTCCAAAAAAAAAAAAAATACTGAATATTGCAACAGATCTAACTAGGTTGAAATTTGTTTGTGTTTGTGCATGTAAAATATCCAAAGATCATGCCAAATTTTCACAAGAATCATATTATCTGAACCTTTCATTTGGATAAATTAACACACAATAACGACATCATAATAAATCCATAAAACCGATAACAACTATAAAATTTGAGACTTAAGAGGGTTGTGATAAAAAACACCAAACCTATAGTAACCAATAAAAAAAAAAATAGTGTTTTTTTTATGAGATAGACATTACCTGAATTGTATGAGTTGGAAAATCATCCTTTGGACAAATATGGTCTGTTAGCAGTGAGGCAGTTTGCAAGGCAATTCCCTGAGATGTGTTGTGATAATCGCATTGAATTGTTTGATATTCTAATGCTTGAGAAAGTAAGGCATTTAAACGATGAGGAGGTAACATAACACTAGGGGGCAAAAAAGTTTGTAGTTTGTTCATTAATGTTTTTCGTGACTCCAATCCTTTTCCTTCCCTGAAATATAAAAGTTCAATGTATAACTTGAAAGAAAATATTCAAGTTATAAAAAGAAAGCAGCAAGCAGATATGAACAGAAATAGTTCTAACAAATTTTAAAATTATACTGACCAGCTAGCCCTTTCCATCAATTCTTGTGCGTTAGAACACATCATATAACTTGACAACTGATGAACACGATTAGTATTGTGCTGTAATGGTGTTAATTCATTTCTAAGAACATTAAGGGCATCTAATACCTTTCCATCTTCTAGGAATTCAAGGTATTTTTGCTCGAGAATGAGAAATTTCATTTCCTGAAAAAAAAAACAATGAGCCAAACTCGAAGAAAGTGTTTAAAAAGTACACACCACCATACTTTGAGAGGAACTAATGAGAGGTTGAAGTTCCTGCAAATCATTATCAGCCTTAGACCAATCTCCATCCAGAATATGATGCTTAAATTTAACAGCTGCGGGATGGTCTAATCGACATCCCGATTCCGAGATAAGCTGCTCAGCAGTTCGGCTGTGAAAATTTGAATCATTCAATAATTAATGCCGAAATGTTCAGTTTATGAAAAACTTCAATATATCTTTAGATCTAAGAAAATACAGAATAGATTGAGACGTAAATGACTCAGCAAATAATTTTGGATACTAATTTTGTAAAATAACACTCTCATAAATTAGTCTTTCCACAAACTGAATGAAGTAGATAAATAATAAGTAGTCATTTTAAGAGTGGTTCTTAATATTTCTATTTTTTTTATGATTCTGAGCTATCCAATAGTATAATTCGCTTGGAGTGTTCTGCATTCCATTTGAAAGACAAATGAAATATTGAATAAAATGCGATGGATGAAAATATAATGAGATGAGACGTTTCAGAATCTAAACAAAGAACAAAGGAAACCAAAACAATGAAATGGGGTCAAATGCACTTACGTCAATCCTTCATTTTTTAAATATTGCCCG
This sequence comes from Harmonia axyridis, assembly GCF_914767665.1. Taxonomy (NCBI): domain Eukaryota; kingdom Metazoa; phylum Arthropoda; class Insecta; order Coleoptera; family Coccinellidae; genus Harmonia; species Harmonia axyridis. Next base: position 6,473,006 of record NC_059507.1, read on the forward strand.
ATCAATCGTACAATTTCTTGCTTGGTTCTATCTAGCTGGGAACCATCCCCTGATCCCGAGCCATTAGAAATGTCCAAGTGTCCATTTTCCGTGGCGATATTATTACTCGATGAAGGAGTACCATTTTGTATGCACCCGTTACTATCTTGCATTGTGTCCAAATCACTATTACTCCTTCGGGATTTCTTACGAGGCGGAGCCCCACCGTCGTCCCCCGATTTTTCACTGGTAGAGGCCAGACTTATTTCTGAGATATTCACGTTCCTCTTACTTGCCACTGTTTCCAATAAATTCAGAAACACCTTTCAAAACACATGAATATTTTCACTTCATGTAGCTATTTCTATTACGTCACAGACAATTATCTAAATCTGATTGCTTGAAAAAATTTCTCCTAACATTTCCGATTTCTAAGTACGCATTATCTTCTTCCGTGATCTATGTTTGAGTTAATTGCTCACTTTTCTGTCACGTCAATTTTGTTCAACCCAAAAACAAAGATCAGCTGAAGCTAGAATTTCAGACATGCTCGAGTACTGTAAACAGCTGGTGAATTTGACCTCGAACGAAATAGTTCATTGCGCAGTCCGGAAACAGTCGGACATAAGGCTGCGCGGCAATTTGAATTTCCAATCAGAAAATGGATAACTCCTGGCAATTTTATTTTCTATAAGTCGTATCAAAAATCTGTAAATGTAAGTGTAAAACAAAGAGAAAAATAAGTATTCTTTAGAGTAGAATATTCTGCCTAAAGACTACCACTATATACCACTATTGACTATATACTATTATAATTTCAAATGTTCTTTTTGAATGAATACTTAAATATACACTCCTGCTATTTGTTTTCTAGTTACCTTATGTAATATTATGACAGTTGTTGTTTTGATGTCAAGTTGTTGAAATAACATGATTCTGATGTTAATTATTCATTATTAATATTTATTATTATATTATCAGGTAAAATATCACAGGAGCATAGAATATATTGATTTTACTTCCGAGCACAGAACACAAATAACCATCCGGGTTATGAGAGTTTTTTTGCGAAACATTACTTACGTCCAGTAAGTCGAAATTCGCTTCATTAGTGATGACGTCACACACTGCCATTTTTGGTTCTCCTGTCAGTGTTCGGAATCCAAACAAACAAATTGTCATTCAAATTAGTAAGTTGTCGTTGAAGAAATTGGCTTATTTTGATAAATGAGATTATTTAAGGAACGATTTTACAATTAATTGATAGACAGAAGGCACGAGATTAATGCCAGTAAGTTCGAACTTGGAGTTCAACTAATAAACACGGCTTTTTACAAAATCTGGGGAATGATACAGGATTCAAACTTACTGGTATTAACCTCGTTCCTTCTGTTTATCAATTAATACTGAAATCGTTCCTCAAATACTCTTATCTAGGAAAATAAGCCAATTCCTTCAACGATACCGTACTAATTTGAATGACAATTTGTTTGTTTGGATTCCGAACACTGACAGGAGAACCAAAAATGGCGGTGTGTGACGTCACACTAATAGAACGTATAGAGCGTCATACCACATATTAGTCTGTGGTCTTACGTCGAGTAAGTCGAAATATAAGGTGTATGCTCGAGTTGGTTTTCATTATGATTATACCCATAACAAACAATATTTTCTATTGATTAATAATTGAAAATTTAAGGTATAATTATTATAACAAATATTTGATGTATTTTTGTTTTGGGAATTTGTAGTGTTGGAACCCACTACTTGTGGCGCTGGAGGTCTCAAATTCTGAATAATCTTTCTATGGTCTTCTTTAGTAAGTCTTAAATACGTTTTTAGATTTTCAGATGTTGAGTGGACAAACTTTGACACATGATATTTGCATTCATTTTAAACATTTTTAGGTCTGATTCGTTTTCGTTTGAAAGTTGCAGACAAATATATAGTATCATAAATAAAAAATATAGTACCATAAATAACTATTAGGTAGATATATCATATATCTACACCCAAAATCTCAACATGGTTTCTTTTGTGATCAAGGAAATATCGAGCATTTTTTTTTGATATTCTTGGAGACAACACGAGCTTTTTGGGTTAGCCAATGACAGGTATCTAAAGCCTTGCGTTCAGCTCGGCTTAATGAATCTACGGAGGATCATCGAAAAAAATAACATCTAATTGATCATTCAAAGCAGCTGCCACAACTTCTGATGGCGCAGGAGATTACTCTACAGCTTTATAAAATCCAGAAATAATGACCGTACCTTCGCATCTTCGGTAGGCAGGTCCATATGACGCGACAGAATTGGCTAATGGCTGCGTTTTCCTCTCAATTTACAAGAGAAGACGTCGCAAAAACCTTTTAGGCATTAAGTGGAAATTTGCAGAAGAACATTGATGGCCACTCGAGTTCCACCCAGGTTTTCACCTGAGCCCCCTAACAAAAAGTTGCTTTTTATTTCCCCTTCAATTATCCATGGAAGAGTGATAAGCCCCGAAACAGTGTAGTTGTGTATCATTACCGAACCTATATGTTTCAGTGGAAAACCCCCGGAATTGAAAAAGCACTGCAAGTGTCTCTCATTTGTTTTATACGCTCTCGTTCATTTTGTTTCCACTTTGGCCGTCCGCTGGTGAGGTATAAGTTTTCTATTCTGGAGGATGCCAGATCGATAACCGAATTAGTTTGCGGATACAGATTTATCATTAAGCCTTTTTTTGTATTTCGCGGCCGAAAAAAAAATCGGTGTTCGAATCGTACGGCATGAGATTTATGGATAATGGACTCGCGCTGGATGAATGAGTCGGTGGAATCAATATGTTTCGGAAAGGATGTATACAAACGGATGGTTCTGTTAGAGAAATAACCGCTGGGAACCGTGCTGAACACGAGAAAAACAGGCTACAAATTTAACAAAGGGTTTTTATTATTTTCATAGCTATTCGTTTACTATTCAAGATATGAGAGACTGTTGGAATAGTTTTATTCATGACTGCTATAGAATATAGCAGATCCTATTTCGAAGGACCAGACAGCAGTCTAACGGAAAAATTGTCACCGGTTAATTTTTCCGAATTTTTCGTATTTTGTAAAGGGTGTTTTTTTAGAGCTAAAGAACTTTAAATTGCAATAAAACAACGATGGATTATTCGATTGACATGAATTTTATTTATCCGCAAGATAATCTTGTGGCATTACATTTTAAATATGATGTCTGGCATATAACCGCCACGGCTGGCTCGGATGTAGTCCAATCTAGACGTTCAATTTTCGATCACTTTTTCCAACATTTGTGGCCGTATATCGGCAATAACACGACGAATGTTGTCTTCCAAATGGTCAAGGGTTTGTGGCTTATCCGCATAGACCAATGACTTTACATAGTCCCACAGAAAGTAGTCTAGCGGTGTTAAATCACAAGATCTTTGAGGGCAATTCACAGGTCCGAAACGTGGAATTAGGCGGTCACCAAACGTGTCTTTCAATAAATCGATTGTGGCACGAGCTGTGTGACATGTTGCGCCGTCTTGTTGGAACCACAGCTCCTGGACATCATGGTTGTTCAATTCAGGAATGAAAAAGTTAGTAATCATTGCTCTATACCGATCACCATTGACTGTATAACGTTCTGGCCATCATCGTTTTTGAAGAAGTACGGACCAATGATTCCACCAGCCCATAAAGCGCACCAAACAGTCAGTTTTTCTGGATATAACGGTGTTTCGACTTACACTCGAGGATTAGCTTCACTCCAAATTTTGTTTGTTGACGTAGCCATTCAACCAGAAGTGCGCTTCATCGCTAAACAAAATAAAATGGACGTATTGCGCGATACGTATTCCGCACAGAACCATTATTTTTGAAATAAAATTGCACTATTTGCAAGCGTTGTTCAGGCGTGAGTCTATTCATGATGAATTGCCAAACGAAACTGAGAATAAATCACTGGACAGCTGTTGAATCGGTGGCCATCTTGAACAGTAATGGCAACTTAAAGTTATATACCTCGAAAAAAAAAACACCCTTTAGAATATGACCTCCTTAACAAGAAAGTCTACGGGCCCAACTCAATCCTATGAGTCGAAGTTGGAAAATGGCATTTCTTCAAAGTAACATTTATCGTAGGAAAACATCTAGAATGAAACACTTTTGCGCGACAAATATTGATTATCGTAAGGTAATAATTTCAGACTGGTTTTTAATGAAGATTATTGTCAGATATGGGATGAGTCTAACATTATTCGAAATGAAATTCTTTTAGTTCATAATCCACCCTGTAATTAAAAAAGTCGTTCGTGGAATTTTCCAATTTTTGTCATAACTCTTAGTTCCGGTCACTATCATAATGTCAAACACCATTGGCTTTGCTATGGCCAGCTTATGAGATACACAGGATAATATATTAAGAGGAGTGAGCGTTATTACAAAAGTTGTCGAAAAGTTGTATACAATAAAAATTTCATACAGAGTAACGGTAAGAGACACGTTGGCGTTCACTTATTGTTGTTTTGTCATTGTAGAATGAAAGACAGGGTGTTCCAAATTCGATGTTCACTGAGAGCATCTCAAGAACTATAAGCCTTAGAGAATAAATTCCCAAGGATCTCTGATCTCATTTTAGAAATAATAAGATATCAGAAAACAGATCATACATATCTTGATTCGTTCTCGAAATATAGGGCGTTTCTGAAAAATGACTGTTTCAAATATTTCGCTCCGAAATATTCGAAAAATTCCACTCAATTCAACTCATAACGGATCATAGATACCTATAGCGGGTTATTTGAAAGCCAATCTTCAAGAAACGCCCTGAAACTCGAGAACGAATTAAGAACTTTAAAGATTTGACCTTCCTGAGAACCTCAAAAAATTCATATTAGAATCGCAAGAAAATTCAATATTTCAGTGATCTGACCTAGATAAATCATAATAAATAACTCAGGCAGAATAGAACATTTTTTTTTCAATGAGAAGATATGTAGATGATATGACCGACTTGAAATCCTGAGAATGATGCAATTTCAAACTTTATTCAAAATTTCCTGTTGATCTGAATATCGAATAAAATTACTCAATATTTTAGTCACTCCAATGCTTCTTCACTTTCAAGATAAGTAACCAAATATTTGATTCATACAAACTCTCTACCTTTGCTTTCAAAACTTTAATATTGCATCAGATATTGCTATCGAATTCACACGTTATGCGGCAGTTCTTGAAAACCAAAATAAAATAAGTTTTAAATACCTCCGTCCTTAATTGAGGAGATAATGTTGCTAATTTCGACATTGAAGTTATGCGCAATACCAGTAAGAAGGATATTTAATTGATTTTTGCCGAGGTCCGCATATTTGATATTATTTTAAATGAATGTGAAGAATCAAGGAATCAAATATTATTTTCATTTATGTTTCAACACTCGAATGCTTCCAGAACAGCCAAAAATTTGTCGATTTTCATTGTAAAACGACCAAGCTTGAACAAGTGCAGATAACGAATCCAAAGTTAAGAAGATAACTTTCAATCATTCTCCTAATAACTGTGACATTGAATCTGACAACATTGTTATCGAAACGGTGGTAAACTCAAATAAAGATTTCGTGGACCAGAGTGTGGTAACTTCAACCATAAATACTTACAGAGTCCAATTAGAACTCGAGATTGATACGATTTGAAATGGATATAATGTCAATGACATTTCTTATGTCATTTGTGTTCAGTAGGTTAGGTCAATTTAAACATGGAAATATATACGTGTCAACAACGTTTAGAAATTATCGAATAGTTTTATCGAAATCAGTGGTCACTTGTGAATATTGAGAGAAATTTAAGAAAAATTTGAAAGTGACTTTCTAACACAAGATTACCAGTACTGAGCCACAGTTGTATCACTTTCAAATTTGTCTACTTTTTAAATTTTTTTGAATATTCACAAAAAAACACTGATTTTGACGAAGCTTGTTGATTAAATGACCTAACCTATACGCTCTATTAGTGATGACGTTATACGTAATATAATTCAAATTTGTACATTGTCCTTGAAGAAATTGGCTTATTTTTATAAATAAGATTATTTAAGGAACGTTTTTACTATTAATTGATAGACAGAAGGCACGAGATTAATGCCAGTAAGTTTAAACTTGAAGTTCAACTAATAAACACGACTTTTTACAAAATCTGGGGAATGATACAGGATTCAAACTTACTGGTATTAACCTCGTTCCTTCTGTTTATCAATTAATATTGAAATCGTTCCTCAAATACTCTTATCTATGAAAATAATCCAATTCCTTCAACGACACCGTAGGTACTAATTTGAATGACAATTTATTTGTTTGAATTCCGAGCACTGACAGGAGAACCGAAATGGCGGTGTGTGACGTCACACTAATAGAGCGTATTGAACAAAAATGACATAAAATGTCAGAAAATCATACAAAATAATATAGAAAATAAAACCCAACCTAATCTATTGAACATAAATGACATAGGAAATGTCACAAAACAATACACAGTGTTGCCATTATAAATTATAACTATTTAAGACAGTATCATTCGTATTGGTAAAATCCAACATAGCAGAGGGCTAACAACAAAAAATTTGGAAATTGCCAGTTCCGTGTGTGTTTTCAAAGTGGATTCAGTTGACATCTCTACTTCGCCATCCGTGACGTCATGCCTAAGCTAAAATAAATATACTATAGGAACGGGTTATAAGTTATACCTTTATCGAACGTATGTATAATGAATTATTTATCGTATATCAACACAAATGGTGAAACATAGCCGGCATCTTTGGGACTCTCCCGAATGTCAAGATATCTGGGAGGCATATAACCTCAATCAAATTTGCATTGTGATATAACGTGCACGCACAATCTCATGAAACCATAATTTATTCCATCAAATGCTTGTCTAATTGGGCCATATTGTGAAATTCCCTGAATGAGATCCCATGAAGGGTAACAGGACTAGAACAAAGGGTCGGCCGAGTCACTACAGCCCTCAAGGAACTGCAAAGAATTCATTATCAATCCCATATTATACAGAGTGCTTTAAGGGATCAGTCTGTCTTATACAACATGGAATTAACAGGCCAATTGGAAAGTCCCCGGACTACCATAGTAAAATCAATCAATCCCATATTATACAGAGTGCTTTAAGGGATCAGTCTGTCCTATACAACATGGAATTAACATGCCGATTGAAAAGTCCCTGGTTTATCATAGTAAAACACATTTTTTTGACAAAATTCGATTTTATCATTCAACATAGTTGCCTTCCAGGGCGATACAGCGATTATAGCGATCTTCCAACTTTTCGATACCATTTTTGTAGTACGATTTGTCTTTCGCTTCAAAATAGGCCTCAGTTTCGGCGATTACTTCTTCATTGGCATTAAATTTCTTTCCAGCGTGCATTCTTTTGAGGTCTGAGAACAGGAAAAAGTCGCTGGGGGCCAGATCTGGCGAATACGGTGGATGCAGAAGCAATTCGAAACTCAATTCATGCAATTTTGCCATTGTTTTCATTGATTTATTACACGGCGCATGGTCTTGATGAAACATCACCTTTTTTTCCTCAAATGGAGCCGTTTTTTAACGATTTCATCCTTTAAACGACCCAATAACGCTAAATAATAATCGCTGTTGATGGTATGGCCCTTTTAAGGGTAAGCAATGAACATTATACCTTGCGCATCCCAGAATACTGATGCCATAACCTTGCCAGCTGACTGTTGTTTTTTTCCTCGCTTTAGATTCGGTTCATCGTGTGCAGTCCATTCAGCTGACTGTCGATTGGACTCCGGAGTGAAATGATGGAGCTATGTTTCATCCATTGTTACATATCGATGCAAAAATTCAGGTTTATTGCACTTAAACAGCTTCAAACACTGTCCAGAATCATTAACACGTTGTTGCTTCAACTGCATTTTTTCCCTTCAAAAAGCAATATTTTATCAGCACACGAAATTATTCTTTTCCTTCTTTTTTCAAATGACAAAAGTAGCTAAACACACAACGCAATATCTCGCAAACTAATGGTCGGGCTGCTGTCAAATTTTGACGCGTATCATTTAAAGGTTGGTACTAACTGAAAATCACATGGATTTATTACTAGCACCGCCATCTGTGCATCAGACCGGGGACTTTTCATTTGGCCTAATATATCTAATGACTAATACTTCATGTTCAATTGTGTATTTCTTTGATTTTTTTTTGTTTAATTATCGTAATTGGAGTATTCCTGTTAGAACTTCAATTTATGTTAAATGAATAAATAAATAATTGAAAGTTATCTTCTGAACTTTGAATTCAGTTTTCTGAATACAAATCAAAACCCATAGAGGCCAAAGAATAGTATATGGATATATGAAGTCTCCAAGGGCGCAATTGGGCTATGAATGATTGTGCGTTCAAAGCCCCGACCACACGTTCCCAATTTTCGGTTTAATATTTTTGATGATAAACTTCATAAAAATATGTAAATTGGCCACGAAACTTCAGATTGGAATAAAATTGAATCAGTTGTGATAAAATCGACTAGTTATAACTCAAATAAACTGCATGACAAAACGAAAACTTCGGCACCATCAGAAACAACCAAAATGCATCACATCATAATAGTTGAGAAACTTCTAAAATAACAAGAATGGGATAATGCAGTTGGATAACAAGAAAATCTTATTCCACTGCATACGTTACCTATCGAATTGAGAGTTTGCGCCATATCCCAGAAGTGTAAAGTGGCCCTTAGTATGAATTTCAACAATAAACTTCAGCCAGCGCCGTAAACTTGAAATTTATAATATTATGAAACAAATGCGAAAGAGAATTGCGAGAAATATGGCATCGCCCACAATGAAAATAAAACCGCTCCTTTTGAATTCTCCATGACTGCGCTATAAAAATGCTGTTTTGTTCTTATTCCGAAATGGAACGAGACACATATATGACTCTTCTCACTTAAAAGGTTGTTTTTCGCGACATCTATCATCCGAAACAGTAAAAAGAATCTTCCAACATTTTTCTTCTCTACTGAATTGATATGAGGTTTGGTTGTCGTCGGGAATTGATTTAATGGCAACTTCTATGGGATGTTCGCATAGAAAATAACAGCCTTGAAGAGACTTTTATTATTTGTAATAATGAACCACTCGATTTTTCATTTTCCATCCGAGTGTATCGACGATTTTTGCAAATAATGCATCGGGAGTTTTGCTATGGTCATTTTGGGAATACCCCTCAGTGTAATAAACTTAGAAAGAGGGAGCATATGCCATTTCCGGTAAGCAAATTTTGTCCCCAACATGAACTATCAAATTTGACATGAAGCGCGCGGAAATGAAAACATATCGGTGATACGATATTTCACTCAATTCGCGAGTTTCTCCACTTGAACCTACTTCTTACGTCCCATAGGTGAATCAACGTTTCATATCAACTCAAAATATATAGAGATGAATACCTAAATATATCAGAAATTCAGAAAACAAACTTCAAGCGCACCAAACGACGTGAAATAACCGATGACAGTAGGAGAGCAAAAATTGCCAAACCTTAGATTTCAGCAGGTAGATACATAAAATAATAAATATTCTTCTCATTATAAATTCGACAATTAGGAAAAATATCGTATTCCAAATATTCAAATTTGCATATTTAAGCGAGAATCACTCAAATAAATATAACGGGTGTTTTTTTTCGAGGTATATAACTTTAAGTTGGCCTTACTGTTCAAGATGGCTACCGATTTGACAGCTGTCAAGTGATATATTCTCAGTTTGGTTTGGCAATTCATCATGAATAGACTCACGCCTGAACAACGCTTGCAAATAGTGCAATTTTATTTCGAAAATAATGGTTCTGTGCGGAATACGTACGCGCACTACGTCCATCTTATTTTGTTTAGCGATGAAGCGCACTTCTGATTGAATGGCTACGTCAACAAACAAAACTGCCGCATTTGGAGTGAAGATAATCCTCAAGTGTATGTCGAAACACCGTTACATCCAGAAAAACTGACTGTTTGGTGCGCTTTATGGGCTGGTGGAATCATTGGTCCGTACTTCTTCAAAAACGATGATGGCCAGAACGTTACAGTCAATGGTGATCGGTATAGAGCCATGATTACTAACTTTTTCATTCCTGAATTGAACAACCATGATGTCCAGGAGCTGTGGTTCCAACAACACGCCGCAACATGTCACACAGCTCGTGCCACAATCGATTTATTGAAAGACACGTTTGGTGACCGCCTAATTTCACGTTTTGGACCTGTGAATTGGCCTCCAAGATCTTGTGATTTAACACCGCTAGACTACTTTCTGTGGGGCTATGTAGAGTCATTGGTCTATGCGGATAAGCCACAAACCCTTGACCATTTGGAAGACAACATTCGCCGTGTTATTGCCAATATACGGCCACAAATGTTGAAAAAAGTCATGGAAAATTGGACGTCCAGATTGGACTACATCCGAGTCAGCCGTGGCGGTCATATGCCAGAAATCATATTTAAAATGTAATGCCACAAGATTACCTTGCGGATAAATAAAATTCATGTCAATCGAATAATCCATCGTTGTTTTATTGCAATTTAAAGTTTTATAGCTCTAAAAAAAACACTCTTTATTTCATGCAATACATATAATAACGATATATTCAAATTGTGGATTTGAAAATATATTACAATCCGACAATGTAATCTAACCATGTTGGGGACATGTAAAAATTGCGTATACTTCCTCTATCTATGTTTATTACTCTATGATTGGGAGTAATTTGCGATGTTTCATTTTGGATACCCATAACAACTTTGGTTTCGTGTTAATCTGTAGGTCAGTTGGTCTGTGTCTCCTCATCTTTGTATAGTATATTCTATAGAAATAGTTTGTGTCGATTTGGTCACTTTCATTGCTCGAAATAGTACACCTGCTGCTGCGTGGTAATTTGGTTTCTTTGTAAGTTGTGCTCATCTTTTACATCTCATTAATAGAAATGGTTTTGGGAGTTTTAAAGAGCCGATTAAAAAAATTAATTGAACACCGACGAAAGGGCTACTTTCAATGATTTAACGACTTTTGAAACAGATTTTTTCTAATTCAGTTACACCATAAATTAATCTTATTTAGAGAAAAACTGTAAGACATTGATATAAAGAAATATAAATTCAAATTGAATTCTATTTTATACCAATATCGATGTTTTTCATACATATGTATATCGATGTTTTATTTTATGTTTGTAGCTCTTTTTCCTTTCATAATTTTGATGATAAACGAAATTGGCTCCAATAAATTGTTCATCGCTTTTTGTTTTTCCAATGAATTTCATTACGTTACAGAATCAACCAACTATTCCAGAGAAAAAATACTCTTTTCACATTACATTTGGAACGCCCATTTATGAAGATTTCCGTTCAACATTTGCGGCTGTTTTTTCAATGTAGAGGCTGAGAATTCCGGTGCTGAAATATCATCCTCACACATATTCGGGACTAGCAAGAATCACTGCCATTATCTCTTGAACAATATGGCAGTAATGTTTTTCATAAATCAGCACCAAAGTTGGCTCAAACTGATCCGAGTCGAGATACAAGGCCTAAGTGAGCTTTTGTGCTTTCCTGAAGCTTTCCAGAGCTTTATAGTTGCCTATACGAAGCCGCAGACTCAGATCGAGCGGAGTAATGAAGTGAGTCTTGTGTGGCCGACCTACGGGCAATGCAACCGGTCGCAGGTCCGGACTTGGCCCAATTGTATGAAAATAATTGAATTTGTTTTCGCAGCGATTACTTCAGAGATGATAATTACGGATTCATCAAGCCAAGTAGCTTGATTTTAACCAATTACTTGACCTGAAGATCGAGCGCATGAAAAATGACATACACTGATCAACAATTGCTAGGGATCACTTATGAACTTCTCTTCATTTGTATTTTTTTCAAGTTATCTCGTGAATATCTGTACATTATATGTTCTCTAAAGAAAAAGTAAGATGTTTTGAGTTGATTATTTTAAAGTCTTCCTCACTTCATCGGCTCTTGTTCACAAAATCGATTATTATCTGTAGGCTGTTACAGGTGGAGTGAAAAGCAATGTGGTATTTGTTATTAAATCTGTTTTTTTCTCTCGTTCAAACACATAAGGTGACAATAATTGAAGAAATGAGAACAATATCAGCTTATCAGTTATGCCGAGAAGACGTTTGGCTCCTGTGCAACTGGACCAAATCATACGGTGGATACAGGAAGGTTTGTCCCAGCGAGAAGTGTCCCGGCGGTTGAATGTTTCGCAAAGTGTCGTGAGTCGGGCTTGGAATAGGTTCATCCAAAACGACTCAGTAGCTTATGTTCATGGGGGAGGTCAGCAGCGCAGTACAACAGCTGCCCAAGATCGTCTTCTGATCCTCAATGCTAGGAGAAATCCCACTTACCCGGCGTCGCGGCTCAATAGATCACTGAGAGTTCTAATTTCGAACCAGACTGTAAGACGACGACTACATGTTCGTGGTTTGAGAGCACGTAGGAGGGTACAACATCCCAGTTTGAATAGGGAACACCGGGTTCATCGACGGCAATGAGCTGAGGAGCACCGCAATTGGACACTTGAAGATTGGAGCCGATGTTTATTTACGGATGAGTCTAGATTTCGTTTGGTCAACTCCGATGGACGTATTCTTGCTTGGAGGGAAAGAGGTCGAAGGTATGCAGAACAGTTTATGGTACCCACAACAGCTTTTGGCGGAGGTTCTATATGTGTATGGGGAGGTATTTGTTTGAACCAACGCACAGAGTTGGTTGTTCTGCAGAACACCACCATTTCCAGCCAGAGATATCACGATATGATTATTGAACCCATAATTGTTCCGTTTGCGGCTGCCGTGGACGAGAATTTCATTTTAATTGACGATAATGCCCGTCCACACCGTAGTCGTCTGGTTAATGAAGCGCTAGAAACTCATGCTATTGATAGGATGGACTGGCCAGCTCGCTCTCCAGACATGAATTGCATCGAACATGTCTGGTCTGAGATGTCTAGACAATTGTCAACCTTAGAACAACCGATCAATAACCTGGAGGACCTTTCTAACGCTTTACGGGATATTTGGACGAATTTGCCCCAAAATTTTATAAATCGTTTGATCGAAAGTATGCCTCGTAGGGTAGAATGCTTGAGACGAGCTCGTGGGGGACCAACTAGGTACTAGCTTAACCGAAACTTCAGCCTTCTTGTGGTTTCATCATAAAATTTTTATGTTATTCAAACACAGAATTTTGAGTGTTCCTAATAAAGTCTTTTTTTCTCTCCAACATTCCATTTTTTCATTCTTTTCTCAAGTGAACCATATTATCAACTGAAAATACTCTGATATCTGACTAAATTCATAATCTTGGAGCGAGTATTTCAGAAATAAATTTAGAACAAGTAAGTGATCCCTATCAATTGTTGAGCAGTGTACTTGAGATTGACTTGAGTTGATTTCAGATATTTATTACTTGAGTTGATTTCAGATATTTATTACTTGACTTGATATCAAGCTACTCGATATTGCTTGAGCTTGATATGCACGCGTCGCTCGGCATATATTTCTACAATCTCGTGCGCGCTTAGACTAAACAAGGGGATTCCTCGAGCGCCGAGAGACTGAAGCATTCGCCAGCGTGACTTCATTAGTAGTTTTCTTAAATTTCTATGAAATCTATTGGTAGATTTTGGTAGTTTCAGTAATGTCTTTCTAAACTTGACTAAAATGGTCAAGGATTTTTTGTCAACGCCAGCATCTTCAGCTTCCGTTGAAAGACATTTTTCCAGAGCTGCTCTTACAGTTATGAAAACCCGCAATAGGTTAGGAGACAAATCTATAAAATCATGTGTCTTAGATCCTGGATGGAAAATTATGAAATCAAACATAGCCTGGAGGTTTTAAGAAACTTTATTTTTCAATTATTTTTTATTTCATTATGATTTATAGTGATTTAATTTATGTTTTTATTTCAAAAAAGTTAATACTTTCGGTTCTTTTATACAATAAGTTTAATAAATAAAAGTGTTTTTTGGAAAGTTCCTTTTCATTTCGTCATTTTTATATTGATGTGACACTAATGAAAATTTAAAAATGATGTCGTTGGTTGGTCCATTCTTTGTATAGCAACACCTTAAGGAAGAAGAAGACAGGAAAGAGACCCATACAGAGTCGAGTCTCCAGAATTATCCTAAACAGAATCTAATCAGTGAACACACCAGTATTTTAGACATATTAGTGGTGACTTTACCGTAGAACGATTGAATTTGACAGTCCAATCAGCGGCTTGAAGCTCCTGATTGGTTATTCAACAAGAGTGAGAAATAGGTAGTCAGTTTTCAGACCACAAGTGGTTGATTTTTTGCGATGAGTCTATCGATTTATTTCATTACGAAATCGATTTACTTGGAAATACCGAGAATCCTCGCATTGAGTGGCTTTTGACATTTTTTGTAATAAAGGTCGCCCAGATTAATATATTACCCTGTGAATCTCAAAAACTGGTCATAGCAAAGCCAATGCTATTTGACATTATAATAGTGTACCCGAACTAAGATTAAGGGTGAATTATGAACTAAACGAATTTCATTTTGAATACTGTTTGACTCAGCCCGTATTTAAAAATAATTTTTATTAAAAACCAGTCTGAAATTATTACCTTATGGGTACACATATTTGTCGGGCAAAAGTGTTCTATTCAAGATGTTTTCCTACGAGAAATTTTACTTTAAAGAAATACCATTTTTGAACTGTGACAACCTGTATCTCGAAAACTAGTCGTTTAACAAAGTTCCCAGAAATGTAATAGGAGCAGGGAATTTATTGTCTTTATTGTTTTGAATAAATTCCAGTAAGACTGTTGGTTTGTCTATAGAAATATATAGTTTGTGTCGATTTGGTTACTTTCATTGCTCGAAATACTACACGTGCTACCGCGTGCTAATCTGGTCGTTTTGTTTGACTTATGAATTTTTATTGAAAACCAGTCTGAAATAATTACCTTATGGGTAAGCAATATTTGTCGCGCAAAAGTGTTTCATTTGAGATATTTTCCTACGAGAAATGTAACTTTAAAGGAATGCCATTTTCGAAATTCGACAATCTGTATCTCGAAAACTAGTCAAATGATTTAGTTGGACCAATAGACTTTCTTGATCAGGAGGTCATATTCTACAAAATACGAAAAATTCAGAAAAATTAACATGGTCCTTCAGCTACCGATTTATTTACTGTGAATCTTGCAAAAGCTAGTCTGTCAGGATGTTCTTGGTTGAATAATTCACATGTTCTCTAATGTGTTCTTGGCTTTCCTCCATATCCAAACTTCTTCCTTAATTTTATCCACACAATGTATTAATGTATATGAGAACAATGAAATTGCCAGTCCAATCAGAGTCAAGAATCGAGTTCAGATTATCGATAATTTCAACTTGACTGGATCTCCTGATTGGATCATTCAACAAGAGCGTGAAAAATCGAATTCAATGAAATGACAATAATCCACATATAGATATTTTAATTGCAATCCAACTGAATCAACATCTAGCTTTATCCAACCATGAACTAGCAAAAAAAAAACAATTACGAACACCTAAAACCCCCCTCCACTTCTATGTGAGACAAATCGATGAGCGGGTATAAAGGATGCTGGCTCATTGTTTGAAAATTCATTCACTGTAATTTTCTCGAGTAGCGAAAGTTCTTATTCCCGAACTTCGAATTTGTGTAGTAATTGTAGCACAAATTCGTATATTCGAGAAGTACGTCGGAATCGAAGAAAATTATCCTTTCATATCCTTTCGTTGGGAAAATTTTAATCAACAAAGTTTCGCTCCATCACTCTCTCGAGTAGAATTATTTGAAACCATTGAAGCGTCCGTCTGGAGCATATTCAGCAGTCGGGGATCACGTCTGTTCCAGGGATAAATTTCTGGGGAGGCTCTATTGGGACAGAACCGGATTCTGTACATGTGACCTTCAATATGTTACTTATTTCGAAGATAACGAGCAGGTAATTGATATAAATCGTGTATTGGTTAGAAATAATCAGTGAGAGGATCCTAACCCACTCGTGAGATGGGAATACCACAGGGCGCAGTACCTCATTTATATCGGAGAAATGTTATCCATTGATATTGGCGGTAATTTTGATTGGATAAGATGAATGGGATGAACTGCTTAGAGCAGCTGAAATCGATAAGCAGCACTTGCAGAGATGGATAAGTGAAAATAATTTGAGCGTCAACATAAAAAAACAAAACAGGCCAGCCACATTTTCTATTCACTATTTGGGAGTATTTCTTGATCAGTATATTAGATGGGAAGTACACACTTGAAGGATCGATGTAAAAAATGTTTTATATGTGCTCTGTCAAACTACGAATAACCTTTGTTCACTAAAAGTTCACGAATCGATGGTAGAATTAATATTGCGTTATGGAATAGGTATATGGGGTGGCGCTCGCAAATAATTGAACGTAAGAAAAACCTCCAGGAACCATCAACAGTGAATATTACTTAACGTTATTGGATCTGTAGGATTTCACATATGCCTACATATGCGTTTCGTCCCTGGCACACACACCGGACTCATCAGTGTGACTTTGGTATACTTGTGTGTGCCGTGTCACAGACGCTTGGGGAATTTATTATTATCGGGAGCCGCCGGGACTCGAACCCGGCACCTTGTCGCATCTCGGTGAGTGAGTCTACACTCTTATCCTCTAGGCCACCGAGTGCTGTGTTTATTGTTACTATGTGGAGCTTTATGAGAAGCCTCCACAGATCCATGGAGTGCAGAAATAGAGAAAAAGGTCCTCAAATGCAAAGGAAAACATTTTCCTTTACCTTCATGTCACAAATCGATAAAAATCACGGCCAAATTGACATTCCCCTGGTGATTATTGACTTTTTGCCAACTTCAAAATAATCCTCCACTGAAAGAAATTTGATTCTAATGAAGAAGTGATCCTCGAGGTTGTAGACCATTTCGGAAGCAAAGATGAAAATGTATTGAAAAGTTGACTATGGTGATGAAAAAGTAAAATTTCTTGGATATAATGTGTTTTCACTGGTAAGATTCTGGACTCACTGAGTAAAGTGTTATTTAGGAGAACAACTTCTGGTAGTCCTCCAAATAACATATATACATTCATCTTTTCTGTTTACAACAAAATTAAGGCCACATTTTAGGCACTGCCAAAGCCACGATGATCTGAACTATTTTTGTTATCATTCCTACTTGACCCTGTAGGGAAAATGTTTTTTAAGCAGGTGGATTTCTCATAAACGAATTATTTTATGAAAGGTCGAACAGTATTATCTTCCGTTGACTTTTAGAAAGGATAAACGGACCTTCAGGAGAGGAATTGAGTAATTAATTGACGGTCATAGATTCGATACAAGCTTTGGACGCTTCTATCTGGTAGAAGATTCGTAGTAGTCAAGGGATTCTCTGACTAATCGGGTGGTGTGTATTTCCTCTTTCCCAATAGTTTTCAGAGCAATTCAATGAAGATATTTCCTCAATGGTGACAGGTTTGCCTCACGATGGAAATGGGTACATTTCCTACAGAAACTTTGAGCTTTTGTATAATGACTTAAGTCTGACGACTACGTTAATAATCGAATGAAACAAAAGGACATTTCCATCGAACCATACCAATCGTTTTGATGTGGATTCAGCTTAACCCCCTTATCTGACACAATCTTCGGAACGTTATTTGAAAATTACAGATATCTTTCTCTCTCATTTCCCGAGAACAAACGCGCAATAACCTTTGTGCCAAATATACAAGGTTTCTCATCCCGTCCACAAATTTTAGCAGTTCACGTTCTGAATAGACCTTTTGCTCTCCCCTCCTTGCGAAATGAAAAGCTCTTTAATAAAAGTCGTTTTTCTCGACGGTGCAACCTCTCACCTCGCAATCAAGCAGAAGACGTTTGAACGTGGGGCGCGTAAACACTTGAAATGCCTTAATTACACATTGTCTGAGGGCGCAGCGGGGTTGCCTCTTACATCAGCCCTGTTCCAGTTGTTCAACAGCGTTTAACGTTGGGAAAAAGCTGATCTAATTGTTCAACAAACATTTCCTTATATATCTACTTTATTTTCCCAATTTTCGACGTCGACGACCGAGTTTTCCCAGCCCACGGGCAGTGGCGACGCTAGCTTTCAAGAATAGGGGGTGAAGGGGCAAGGAGGGACCTTAATTTCTGGAGGGAATCGAAAAAATCGAAGAATAAAGAGATATAGAAATTATTATATGTAATCAGGAATATTTCATGAAAAAACGATAGTGCTGGTGACGAAAGAAAAATTATTGAACATATTTTCAAAACAAAAAGAAAACTTTTTATGAAAAACTATATATTTATTTATGTAAACCAATAACAAAAATTAAAATTATAAAACATGTTATATAAAATAAATAAACAGATAAATTAACTCAATAAGTGAAACAGATAATATTGAAAAGTATAGCTATTCATGAATCACGAAATATAAATTCAGCATGTTCCTAAATTGGAGGAGATATTTCCCTCAAGTTCTTCATAACAAGCAGCTAGTTTCAGCAAATCTTGATTATTTGAAAAATTCTGATGGCCAGGCTGTAAAGCACTCAATGAAGAAAAGTTAGGTTTTTCATCAGATAACCTTCTTCTCAGTTCTCTAAGTAGAGTGCAGTGTAAAAGCATTTGGCTTTTAAATCATTCTCGACTTCTTACCAGTTATCTTCTGTCTGAAGTTAAGTGAAAATTCTCTAAACTGTGCAGGTAGCGACTTTTTATATTTTCAACTATATTCTCATTAACATCTATTCCAGTTTCTTTGGTGATTTGCTCAACCCTTTCCCAAATATTTCCTCAAAACTGTTCGATTCTGTCATATTTGATAATTGATTTATTGACTCTACTCTACGAGAGTGTAAGCTTTTAAATATAATTTAAATCCCTCAATTGTAAATAACTTGACAGCTTCAATAACTCTAACTAACAGTAATCCTAGAATCTTCGAAGGATATCATATAATATTTATAAATATGAATATACGGGAAATGTATCGTATATCCGAATTCACTTGGAGGAAGCTAGAATATTTCAATTATTATACAAGGACTGTCCAAGTTTCCAGAAATTCATTTCGACTCGGGGAATTTATTGCTGAACAATGAAAAAATTCCTATTATTAAGTAGATAGACTCTGGAACCAGAATGTGTTGATTTGGTTGTTTCTATTGGCTAAAATAGTCAACGTTGGTTACTTTCATTGGCTCTAGCTACGCGCATCTATCACTTTTCAGTTACCTTTCTTATGATTCGCTTATACCAGTGATAAAGTACATTCAATGTCACTTGAAGTATGACAAAGTATTCCTAATATACTTCTGGCCCCCTCTCGCGTCACCACTGCTGACGGGGAGTCAGTCGAATGAATATTTCGAATAGAGGTGGAAGTTTAATCTTCGGAATGGAATCAGTTGGTTTGCTGGGTAACCTCGGATTCATTCAATATGAATATGCACAACACTTTTCAGTATTCATGTGGAAATAACTGAAATATTGGGCTGAATTCTCGCTCCGACTGGATATGGAATTTTGTGCTCTAGAGTATTAGAATTGACAGATTGGAGCTCATGTTTTGCTGGTATTATAAATTGAATATGGAGTTTGTGTTTCCTCTTATTCATCTGTTGACAGCTAGCTTACAGGGTGTGCATAATCCCAGTGTTTGTTAGACGTTTTTGGAGAATTTTGCTTGTTTGTGATTTGAAAATTCGGATTATGATATTGAATACTGATTAAATCGTTATAATTGGTTTCATTTTGCATAGCCTGCTATCTTGACAAAGTAGTAAACTCTACTCCATTACTGAAAATGGAACGTTAGACGCTTCAACAATCCATTAAAATTGTTAAAACCATGAAAATGTTGTAGTCACAGTTCGCAAAACTTAAGCACTTCTGGATAGTCGTATAACACTTTCTCGGCCAGTAATAGTGAAACTGGTGAAAAAAAACAGTTACTGTTATTTCCCAGAATCATTATTAAGGTGATATAATCTTGAATATATCATCTTAAGAATGATTCCGGTGGATACGAGTAACTAATTTTGTCGAGCAGTTGTGAATGTTACTTTAACTGCCAACAGCTTTGGCTCTAATTTATTATTATTATTTAATGAGTAAGAGCAAAAGAAATTCTATAAAGCTCATAAAACAGAAAAATATACACACGTAAAAATCATGATCGGCAAAAAATCAAGTTCATTCTCGCAAAACCATGTCCAGTCTGGCTTTGAACATATTCACACTCCCCGACATGACCACCTCTCCAGGCAACTGATTCCACTGGTAAATCACTCTATTTGGAAGGAAATGCTGTCGGCAGGTGCTTCTGAACATCTCCCTTTTCAGCTTAAGCTCGTGCCCCCTAAGACGATTTTCGCAAGCAAAGGAAAAAAGGTGGAGTTGAGGTGCCATGGAGTGCCTTATAACTTGATAATCTCAAGATGATATCATCATTATGTTTTGAGTAGACTTAGCTTCGTATTATTATGCACGTTCAATGCTTACAATATACATTTTGAAGCCCACAATTTACCGCAGAATCAGGCTGAAAAATTAACGTAAAGCCATGTTTTCTTTTTAAAATCCTATGAAGAAACTTGTGCCAAAACTTTTAGGACATACGTTAAAAAAGAATAATTGTTTTCACTAAAATAGCCCCGAACATTCTGAGGTTCCACCTTGTTGTAAATACAGGAAATGATGAAACTTTCTGGAGAATTATCGGCGATGTTCCCACGCGTGAAGTTGAACCGGCCCTGTCGGGAAATGGTTGATGAACAGAGTTGATGAGAGAGTTTTCCCTCGCACGTTACCCAACTGCCGAAACTTTATGTTTTGCCTCGTCACTATATCTGAGAATAATTCTCAAAGAAAGAACTACCTCGAACTTTCCCATTATCAAAACCTATATAGGCATACACTAAATAGATGGAGTCCAATGTTTCTTGGGACCGAAATGTTATTTTACAGCCCTTCCAGTGTTGAGATAATGAATTGATTTATAAGTGTATTATGACGGAAATGTCTTGAAAGTTGAGAAGTGTTCAGAGTCGAGGGAATAAAATCGATCTTAGGGTTCGATGGTTAATGCTACGGAATAAATTATGGTTTTGTGAAAGTAGGTTAGTTATGTATAATTCATGGTTTTTCCTCAAACAGACTAGTAATTCTTTGAATTCTTACAATGACAGGAATGACTGTATTCTTTTTTTTGTGTTGAAGACATCAATTTTCAGTTGATGTAGATGTTTCAGGAAATGTTTCGAAACAAAATGTCCCTATCAGCATATACTTAATGAATAAAGCTTGCACTAAGTTAAAATTTTTCAGTTACCACATGTATTGGTCTTTGCAAGGAATGAAAATGTCATTTATTGACCTTTTTAAGAAATTGAATGGTTACAATGATGACAAGTAGTTCTGAGTGAAGTAGTAGATGGTCGGATGATAACTGGACAACGCTGAATAGTACCATATGGTACTACCCATATGGACAGTCACAATGGAAGTTTTGTTTGGATTACTTTTTGGAAAGAAAATGAATAGAAATGTATGTTTCTTCTAGTGTAGTAGGTACAACAGAATAATTCTACATTACAATTTTAAATAATATACTATTGTTTTTTTGTTTACTTCAAAACTACAAATTTGAACATAATGAAAAACTTGGATGTGGAATATCGATCTCAAGTTTCATACAGAATTTAATATTGATTTCGTAACCAGAACCATAAAAAACTAAAAAAGATAAAAATTACCCCATATTTCAGTGGCATAAACTCAATTTTTGTTGTTGATATGAAATAAGAAAGTTCGTGCACTATTTCAAGCTGATAATATAATCAAAATCATAATAAAATCAAAAAGAATATTGGCAAAGGAAAACCCAATATTCCTGTGACAACAAATCTGATCAGAAACCCAGAAAATTGAAGCACAAAATCGAAAAAAACGAGAAAAGAACTGAAGTGAAGAGTTTCATTCATTCTTACTCCAATTGTTCCCTTGCAGCCAATATAAGGTTATGTGGCCTCCAAAGGCCCAATTGGCTCATGAACGAACGAGTGCTCAAAAGCTCCTGATTCACGTAATTATTGTCGTCACTTTTAATATTTTCACATTTACCACTATAACATTGTATCTACAAAATCTCATAGCTCCTGCATCCCCTTATGTGTTTGCAACAAAGTTCAAGCGATAAAGGGACATTTTATCATCTGAGATGATGAAAAAGTTATAGAAAAAAGGGCAGATGACTGAAGCAATAGGGCCAAGCTGTCTCCATAAAAAGGCAATATAGTTGCACCATGTATATCGGCATATGTAGATGTGGCGGTCAATTGTACCCCTCGATATTACATGAATATGCTAATTCGGACACTGGAGACAAGCATGATTGTTACATTTACATAGTTAGCTGATCAGCAAGCGAGGTCCGAAGTTTATGGCCACATGGTATTATTTTGCGGCTGATTGCCTTTTTCCAGCTAACCGTGAAAATCTCCTCTTACATTGAATATTACATTCTTTTCTAGTACAGTTTTTCGAGAGGATTGGATGGATGAAAATGTATGGAGTAGATGCGAGAGGAATTTCCATGAATAATTTTAGGATTATACGGGAAAAATTCGAGGAAAATTGAGCTAGAATCATGCAGTTATCAAACAGGCAAATAGATGCAGCTGCCTCCAGAGAATATAATTTGAATTAGTTTGTTTTGATTGCATGGATACATGATCATTGGAAGCTTATTGAACCCGTAACCTCGAAGTTCAACGGTGTTAAATCTTGTGGTAATGATGGCTGAAGTCGAAGACGAAATTGGAATGGAAAGAAATTGAGAAAGCTCTTTCTTTTGATAGATCGTTCGATATAAAGGAGTTTTTTTAGGGCTATAGAACTTTAAATTGCAATAAAACAACGATTGATTATTCGATTGACATGAATTTTATTTATCCGCAAGATAATCTTGTGGCATTGCATTTTAAATATGATTTCTGTCATATGACCCCCACGGCTGGCTCGGATGTAGTCCAATCTGGACGTCCAATTTTCGATGACTTTTTCCAACATTTGTGGCCGTATATCGGCAATAACACGGCGAATGTTGTCTTCCAAATGGTCAAGGGTTTGTGGCTTATCTGCATAGACCAATGACTTTACATAGCCCCACAGAAAGTAGTCTAGCGGTGTTAAATCACAAGATCTTGGAGGCCAATACAGGTCCAAAACGTGAAATTAGTCGGTCACTAAACGTGTCTTTCAATAAATCGGTTGTGGCACGAGCTGTGTGACATGTTGCGCCGTCTTGTTGAAACCACAGCTCCTGGACATCATGGTTGTTCAATTCAGGAATAAACAAGTTAGTAATCATAGCTCTATACCGATCACCATTGACCGTAACGTTCTGGCTATCATCGTTTTTGAAGAAGTACGGACCAATTTATTTATTTATTTATTGCCCATTTAGGATACAAACAGTAAAAAATTTACCAACAGAGTATCCACTTAATATTATAATAGGTACAGAAACAACTCGCTGAAATAAAAGGAAAAAAAAATCCCCCTAACCCGACATGAAAAAGTGTTTTAAGAGTTTTTTGAACCTCGTAAGACCAACCGAAACAATGTCAATGCCACTATTTAATTCAAGACTATTATAAGTAGCTTGAAGGCGCCGCATCGGAGAGTGCTGTCCTGTGTTCGTCCTACGAAATATGACGTTGAAGAGAGTTCTATCTCGCAGATCTCTTCCCGGTACATGCAAATTGATTTTATTAAGGAGAAAAGGTGAATCAATCCCAGAGTGTATGATTTTATGGAGAATACAAAGTTCCTGCACCGACCTACCATCCTTCAAAGCTAACATGTGATATTTTTTTCTTATAGGGGTATAATCTCTATTTTCTATGATGGTATGAGTTTTGAAAGCTAAAAATTTTAGGAATTTATTTTGAATTCTCTGGATTCTTTTTATGTGATTCCAATGATTCCACCAGTCCATAAAGCGCACCAAACAGTCAGTTTTTCTGGATGTAACGGTGTTTCGACATACACTTGAGGATTAGCTTCACTCCAAATGCGGCAGTTTTGTTTGTTGACGTAGCCATTCAACCAGAAGTGCGCTTCATCGCTAAACAAAATAAAATGGACGTAGTGCGCGATACGTATTCCGCACAGAACCAATTATTTTCGAAATAAAATTGCACTATTTGCAAGCGTTGTTCAGGCGTGAGTCTATTCATGATGGATTGCCAAAACAAACTGAGAATAAATCACTTGACAGCTGTTAAATCGGTCGCCATTTTGAACAGTAATGCCAACTTAAAGTTATATACCTCGAAAAATAAACACCCGTTAGTTGCTGTATGGCATGTTAAACTATTTAATGTGAATTAATCTCAGCTATGAAATTACATCATAAAACGTTTTTCGGCATCGTTGCAGAGTTGTTGATTATTTTAGGTTGGAATTAACATCAATGAAATATTCTATAAAAACCCTCTGATTTCTGATTATTAGCAGTAGTCAGTTCGAGAGTTCTGTGAGAGGAGAATTTTTTCTCAGAGAAAACCATAAGCAAAGAATTTTGTAATTACTTGTTCAAGAAGGATTACCGTATCAGACTTCCTGGATGGAGGAGTATTCGGCTGAAGAATTTCGCCCTTCAAACATTATTTTTTCTTCGACAGTATGAGGATGAGCCTCACAGCGGATTCATAAACAACTTATGACAGGTTGCGATGGGGTTAGGGTTTTTGGCCCTCCGAACTTAGTGGCAAACTCGAGGCGAAAATGAGAAAAGTCGGCTTTTTATGTTTCAATAGCCTTTTTATATAAGATATCTCATCCTAACAGACAACTTTGAATATTTCCATGACACCGCTTCTTCATAGATATCGATTCGAGCTTGGAAATAGTGGCCCTACCTCTCCATCCATATTCTTAATTCTGAACGCGTCCCTGCTATTTATCGGGTGGCCATAAATCAACGCCATCCCTGACGTCTATGGATAAAAGGAGTCTTTCCCCATTAAAAACTCCAGCTAAAACTCGAATCAATAAGAAATCTCATTTCAAACCTCTTCATTTGGAGAGGAAAATCCCATGTTGAAGAAACATTGGTCATGGCGATTTTACCGAAATCACTACCAATTTTCTACGATTGAAGTACAATTTCTAGATTACAGCAAGTTAATTTACTTTTTTCGAAATGTAATACAGAATATTTCATTCTTGGAGACAAAATTGTTCATTTTTCTTTTCTATTCCGACTCTTTTATGCTGTTATGATATCCCTCATTTGTTTGTCAACATCATTATCCCTAATTTCAATACCTTGTTCGATTGACTACTAATAATTTATACACTGGTTATTCACCTTACAAATAGGAATTCATCAAGCCAAGTAGCTTGACATTTTAACCAACTACTTGACTTGAAAATCAAGCTCGTGAAAAATTATATACTTCAGCTTGACTTGACTTGATTTTAGATATTTATTGCTTGACTTGATATCAAGCTACTCAATATTATTTGATCTTGATATGCACGCGTCGCACGGCATATATTTCTGCAATCTCTTGCACGTTAAGACTAAATGAGGGGATTCCTCGAGCGCTGAGAGACTGAAGCATTCGCTATTGTGACTTTATGAATAGTTTTCTCACATTCCTATGAAATCTATTGGAAGATTTTGGTAGTTTCAGAAATATCTTTCCAAACTTGGCCAAAATGGCCAAGGATTTCATCAACGCCATCCTCTCCAGCTCCTGATGAAAGACAATTTTCCAGAGCTGTTCTTACAGTTACAAAACCCGCAATAGGTTAGGCGACAAATCTATAAGATGGCTCATGTGTCTTAGATCCTGATTGGAAAATTAAGAAATCAAACGAATCCTGAAGGTTTCTCAATATTAGGAAACTATTTTTTCATTATTTCCTATTTTATTATTATTTGTATTATAGTGATTCAATTTTTGTTTCAATTTCAAAAAGGAGAAATTTTCGGTGCTTTTATACAATAAGTTTGATAAATAAAAGTGTTTTTTGCAAGGTCCCTTCTCATTTCATCATTTTTTTATTGATGTGACACTACACAATGAAACTATTAAAAATCAGGTAGCTTGATATGATTGAAGTACTTGATAAATAAATAGTTGACTTGACTTGAGATTGAAAAACTACTACTTGACTTGAGCTTTACTTGAAATCAAGTCAAACTCAAGGCAAGTAGCTTGAAAATCAAACCAAGCCATGAATCCCTACTTACAAATGATATCATGACAGCGCTGAATAATTTTATATGGTACTACTTTTTTAGTTGGTGAATAGTATCATATGAAGTTTATTTTCGAGTTATAAAAGGTAAGGTTTCAATACCTGGGATGTATTAATAACACCAGTAAATGTTCCTGGAAGAAAATTAATTCCAGAATAGTTTCCAACACACGTTATATGCACTCTGAGATGTTCTCTCACAATTTTGTTCTACAAGATATGGTAGAATGAACGGATTATCCACAGAATTGTAGAAAAAATGATCTAATATTTATGTAATAACAGGTCCGACAAGATTGAAATTCAGTTAGAATATATAAAATAATTACTTTGAAGCACTTGATGAATTTCAGGAGGATCTTATCATCAGGACCCCTCATCAAGATAAATTAAACGACATCAATGACATGATGATAAACCACCATCTTAAATATTTATATGAATGCCAGGATAAACGTGCCCTTATAAGCTGCTGGATTGACGTGAATGTTTTCCTCATTTAATAATATTCGGATATGTTCGCTTCCGTATTAGAACGACCGCGCAAAAATCCTGTTCGAATCCTTTTTGCTTATCGCACAATGCGATAACAATGCATTTATGTAATTGGGTTCTTCACAAACTCATTGGCTCATAACCATTCAGTAACGAATTCAATCTGATTTTCGACATGTTATTCCAGAATTCTGTCAGCACTTATTGCAATCCTGGATATTACGGATGCAGTTTATAGTGGCGATACAGATCAGTGGCGCAGCCAGGATTTTGTTTTGGGGGGCTGAACATCGAACAAATAAGGAATCAGAGGGGAGGTGGTTACTGGTCTTAGGTTATCGGTTGTATAAAAAAATTAAATATCAAGATTGAACTGAAATTCGAAGTAAATACTCAAGATATTAAAAATGAATAATTTTAAATGCTCAGTTTTCTTCCAGATGTCCAGAATCATAATGAATATTCAACAGAGAGAGCACAATAAATCTATAACTTCCTATTGTACAGGGTGCGGCAGAGCCGACTGACGAGTTTAAAAGGGCTATTGAAAAAAAATGGTGAAAGATAAAAAAAAAACGGTTTTATTCATTCGAAGCAGTAGGAAATATAGTTTTTTTGCTCAAGTTTTTTTAAGGTCTCCAAAGGAAGAAGTCGCAGATGCTCAAATCTGGTGAGCGCGCTGGCCTACCCAAGTCCCCTCTCAGTGAGACCAGTGTCCCTGGGAACATCTGTCTCAAAACAGCTAATGAAGTTCGAGCTGTGTGGGCTGTAGCGCCATCCTGTTGGAACCAGATGTCACCCAGATCGTATTCTTCAGCTAGTTCTTCCAATTCAGGCAGTAGGAAGGTTTCCAATATTAACACATAACGCTGGGAAGTTACTGTGACGGTGACACTTTCCTCCTCGAAAAAATAAGGGCCTATGACTCCGAATTGAGACAGAGCACGCCAAACTGTATTGGTCTTTCATGGAGTTGAAGAAGATTACATGCTGCCCAGTACCGGAAATTTTGCTTATTCACTGTTCCAGAAATGAATGATGACGACACAGATTGATGTTTGAGAAATCTGTGACTCTATCGGAAATTTTGAAGTCAGATGTTTCTATTGCTTCGTAACCTTTTCCATGTAACATAATTGCATATTTTTTATGACTGAGCAATCCCAGCATTCGTCGGCAACTTCGTCAGCTTCAAGAATTATTTTTGTAGGACGTGTTTATTCATGATACTTTAATCTGTGAGAAGCAACCCCCAAGAAATTCTTCTTATATTGAAGTTATCGATCGAAGCTATCAGCATCATTCAGCTGGGTTATAAGTAATAAACGAAAATCCATTGGAGACATTTTTTCTTTGCATTGATGAATTTTCTCTGAATTGTTGGTATTTTTGGAAGGTTGCTAAAGCCCCAAAGCTCTCCCCTTAGCTGCGCTAGTGATACAGATCCTATTTCCCTATTTCATCTATCTCTGCATCTATTATCGAGACCATTCCATTCAATGCGGATTCTGGATAATGATCCTTTTTTTTTACAAGATTGGAAAACATCAGACCCCATCGCATTTAGGGAACTTTAGGACTCCTTAGATGAAACGAAAAGCTTCCAGCAATTACATAATAAAATCGAATTTCGAAGAGAGAAAGAACAGGGCGGAGAATTTGGGGATACTGGATGCAAAAAAAAAAGTTACGCGGCCACACTACTGAAATTGAAGCTATCCAATTTGCGAGACGAAAGACTTGAAAGGTTGTGAAGCCTTTGTTGCTTCATGATAAAAGCAATGAATATTGGAAGAAGAATCGAATCTTTTTCGGGATCTCTTGGCCAATTGGTCTGAGAGAGTTTCACCGACGTACAATCTCTATTGACGTAAGGCTTCATTAGAAAAAGCTCTTCATAACATCGACATCGAAGTATACTGACCGATATATTGGTAGGCTTTTTGAATTGTTCACTCACTAATTACTGAAATATTAGGATACAAGCTGACTGATTGTTATTGATGATAATCTTGAGAAGTAAAATCAACTTCTTAACTCATCAGTTCTTGTTTTTGAATATTTAGAACTGATCATAACCATTTTTTGATCTTCAGAAGCGTTAGAGGGCTCGTTCATTTTTGTGCCATTGAAATAGGTCGATCAATTTGGACTAAGCCAACGTTTCGTTTATATACGAGGCGTGTATTTAAAGTAAGGTCTCCATTTATTTTTTTCACATTAAATAACATTCATTTACTAAGTTTTGTACATTGCTGTAACGCTTGAAATCTAAGCTATTTTTCTACGTAATCGCCATTAACTTCGATGAGCTTCCTCATTCGTACGACAAACTTTTGTATCCCCTCCTCGAACCACGATCCCGCCGCCTCGCGCAAGAACGAAATGACCGCTTCATGAACTTCTCCATCGTTCGCAAATTTCATTCCTCCTAGATGTTTTTTAAGAGCAGGAAACATGTGGAAGTCACTAGGGGCGACGTCGGGACTGTAAGGAGGGTGGTCCAATACATCCCAACCAAATTCCGTAATGAGTGACGTTGTTTTGTTGGCCACATGAGGACGTGCGTTGTCGTGATGAAGTCGTACTCCTTTTGTCAGCATCCCTCTTCGTTTATTTTAAATAGCTCTTCGAAGTTTCCTCAAGGTCTCACAGTACCGGTCAGCGTTTATTGTTGTTCCACGAGGCATGAAATCGATCAGCAATAAACCCTTTCTGTCCCAAAAGACGGTGGCCATAACCTTGCCTGCCGATTTTTCTTGTTTACATTTTTTGACTTTTGTCGAATGCGTGTGTCTCCATTGCTTCGACTGCTCCTTCGTCTCCGGTGTGTAATAATGACCATGTTTCATCTCCTGTGACGACTGAATCAAGAAATTCTTTCCCTTTCTCTTCAAAACTGGCGGGAAAGTCTTGGGCACATTGGACACGTTTGACTTTGTGCTCCGGAGTAAGCATTTTCGGGACTCACCTGGCTGACAATTTTCGGTATTGCAGGTTATTCACCAAAATTGAATGAATAGAGTCTCTACTGCACACATCTTGGAGTTTTTCGGCTCACTCATTGAGAGTGAACCTGCCATCTTTCAGCACAAGCGCCTCAACTTTCCGCACTGTTTCGTCCGAGTGTGACGGCCTGCCGCTGCGCTCCTCGTCGTGAACGTTTAGTCGGCCAGCAGAAAATTCTCTACACCATTTTCGAACGTTTTTCACGTCCATACATTTCTCACCATACACTTCTTCCAATTGTCGATGAATTTCTATAGGTGGAGTTTTTTTTGAGTGAAAAAACTTAATGACTGAACGTAACTCGCACCAGGCGGGAGCGGCAACCGGCACTTCCATTGCAAATGGCTGCTACGTCAAGACTGAGCGTCCTAATGAGCTCCACCAGGTGTCGATTGGTGGAGGGGGGCCTAACGTATACAACAGTGTTGCCGGATTTCATCTAGCGCTACTTGAGGCGATACAATGGCCTTGGAAACCTTACTTTAAATACACGCCTCGTAGATCTCAAACTTCTCCAAGTGTGAGGGGTCTCACCGGCATTTCCAGACATTCGTGCCACAACGCATACCTCGTTTACCCTCTCAATTCGGTCTATCGCAAATTCCGATACGACCTACTAAATCGTTAGCCTCTCTCATAAACCGCCATCAGGAGATCTAATACACGAATTTTTCCACACCATCGAGGAGCGGTATCCGTACAATCCCTACCCAAAAATTCAACCAGCAATAAATTGTGGCGCATTCCAATTTAGGAGGTATAGTATCTACATATAAATATCTCAGACACAAATCGTATATCCTTACATATGACATTCGATTTATTTGAGCGGAAACCCAGCTTTATGAAATCGATTTCTCGATTGAGAATAGTAAATTGAAGTTGAGACGTAATACGACTGTAGTCAATATGTCTGTACAATGTTACGACTGCGGAATTTTGTTGTACTAAGGAAATTGGGTATTTCATTATTCAAATCTTGTGTCATGTTCGTTAAAAAGATGGCAGAAGTTGTTTGAAAAAATATGAGAAAAGCACTCACGTGAAGTCAAGATGCTTGTGCGTTCATGTTCTAATTGCGCCCTTGGGGACCACATAATTGTATACAGGATGATCTCAAATTAGGGGTAAAAACGTAATTAAAGATTCCTCAGGTAATTTTGAAGAAAGGAGTGCAAATAAGAGTTTAAACTCAGAGTAATGAACATAGATAGAGGGAGCATAATGTCATTTTCAGTTACCAAATTTTGTCTCCAACATGAGCTATCAAATTTGACATGCAGCGCGCAGAAATGAAAACCTATCAGAGATACGATATTTCACTCAATTCGTGAGTTTCTGCAAAAAGAATGCACTTCTTATGTCCCAAAGTGCTTCAACGTTTCATATTTACGGAAAATATATTGAAATAAATTCCGATGACACTAGGGGAGCAAAACTTGTCATACCTTGGATTTCAGCAGGTAGATACAGAAAATAATGAATATTCTGCTCATTATAAATTCGACAATTAGGAATAATATCGGATTCCAAATATTAAAATTTGCATATTTATTCGGGAATCATCACTTCTTCTCCAATATTCTCCTTGGATATTCTATGATTTTCATGCCATCTGCTTGAAATTCTGCACTGAGCTCAAGATCTATATCACACAAAATCTAAACTATTGGTTTTGTGGTCACAGAAATATTAAGTTTGTCTTCGATGATCTTTTTGAAATTTTTATGTTTCTAGTTAAGCAAATCGACATGAAATGATTTCAACTGCGCAGTTACATAATTGTAATCTACAAATTTGTTAAATATTGATAATTTTGGTAGTAAAAACATAGAAAGTAATAACTCATTTTAGTGATGATCATCTATCAATTTGTGACGGCTGAAACAGTCCAATAAACAATAATAAGTGTCAAGTGATGGGAAAAATTGAAGAAGAAAGAAAATATATGATGGTATATCGGAGAGGAAAAAGTCGAACTTTTCAAGCATATATTTGTTAGTTTTATATGGTTTTGCGTTTGTGTTGAGAGAATCACTAAATGTTATTGGGTAAGTACTTGCCAAATATAAAAAAAAATTGATTAAATACTAATTTGACATAGTTCCTGACTTCACGCCAGTTCTTTCCTTCCTTTTCTAATTTTCATATGGAGGTTTTTCTCATTTTGCGTTTCTAAATACAATCGAAATAAATAACAAACATTATTGATTTCTACCACTGGCTTTCGAAGTTTCTTATACTGTAATAGCTTCAATGAATAGGCCTGAAAACTTTCCCATATTTATGGGAAATATTTCAACGTCTGGAAAGATACTCTATCAAAAATTGTTTGTAAGTTGAGTTGGACGTATTAGGAATGAACAGATCCGTTTTTCTTGAACTTGAAAGAGAAAGTTGGAGAGATATCTCATGATAATAGGCACTTAGTTAACTTCGTTTTCCTTCACATAATGTCTTCTTTTATATGGAATCACTATCCTCAAGAGAACAACGTGTTTGTATCATAATATTATATCACTCATATGGGAAGCATATTATGAACAACAATTTTTTATAATGATTTTGGTTCATTTTCAGCAATGATAATATACTAACTGAAAAAGAAATTTTATTTCTTTTCTGGTAAACATGTAAAATATAACAAGAAGTAAATGATTGAATTTGGAGAAAAAAATTGTGATGATATTTTCATGTAAACAATTTTTGTTATTTAAATATTGTAGTCGTTTTTTGCAAGTTTTTTAAATTCGACAACAAACTGTTCGAGGAGATCCAACGTCGATGTTTAGTTGTTGTTGAAATGACCAGAGCACGTGTACGGGGAATTTATCGCCAGCTAAGTGAATTTGAAAGGGGTCGAATTATTGGTCTACGGAAGGCGGGGTTGTCATTTCGAGAAATCGCTAACCTTACGAACAGAAATCCAACTACTGCGTGGTTTGAAAATGCCCAAAATCGAAGAAGAGTAGACACCGGACGCCCAACGGACACGAATGAAGTTCAAGATCGACGTCTAAGACATATGGGCATTAGAGACCGATTTGCAACAACTCGATCTTTGGTTGATAAGTGGTGAGGAGAACAATGCCATCCTGTAACTGTCCGAACGGTTTACCGCCGAATAAGGTCTTTTGGACTGCAGCATTATCGACCCCATCTTGTGTTACCTCTGACGGTTGTGCATTGCCAGCAACAATTACAATAGTGCAGAGGAGGTCAACATTGGAATGTGGAATTGCATCAGGTCCTCTTTTCTGATGAATCTCGATTCTCCTTGGGTGCACATGATGACCGAAGAAGGGTTAGACGGCGTCGGGGAGAAAGACGTGAACCTCAGTTTGATGTTGAGCGTCATATACACCGGACGGTGGGCGGATGGTATGGGGTGCTATTGTACATGCAAGTAGGTCACCTTTAGTCTTTCTTCGAGGTAACATGACAGCGCTGCGTTACCTTCAATAAATAGTGGAGCCATATGTTCTCCCTTAACTCAACCGTCCCGAGAATCCCATATTTCAGCAAGATAACGCCCGACCTCATGATGCCAGAGTTAGTTTAAACTTTTTCGAAGCAACCCTTGTGAATCTTTTGCCATGGCCGCCCAGATCCCCCGATCTTCAGCCCATAGAGTATGTGGGACATCATGGGTAGAAGGCTTGGAAATTTACCTAGCCTCCACGGAATCTGGCTGCTCTGAGACATGAAGTACAGATAACTTGGGATAGTATCCCTCTAGAAGAAATAGAGCATCTTATTGCATCAATGCCGAGCCGTGTTGGGGAGTGATGGACAAACACATTATTAATAAATTTATTGTTAAATATTCTACACACTTCCTTTTTTCTCCAAATTTACTCCTTGCTATACTCTCTATGTTTCACCAAAAAAAAAATTAAAATTTGAACAGCTCCTTCTGGGTGTTGCAGTTTCTTAGTCAGATTGTATATTATCTCTGTCAATGCAAAATATCTCGACACATGAAAAAAATATGAAAATATCAACTGGAAACAATTTTATCCGATCCGAATGAAAACTTTGAAAATTCATAAATAGTTGTTCTTGAGATAGATCTTTCAAAAGATCTATTTTCCGTTTTCTAAATTTTTTATTGCTTTTCTATGAAACATAATGAACCATAGTCTAAAATTCGCAGTGCCCCCTCCCAACAACTTTTCAAGATTTGACCACATACGAAATTCTTAAAACGTGCCCAGATATATACGTTATCGAAATATTCCGAAATCTAAGATAATAATCCGGCATGGACCGGCGTAGTGACGCCTGGAACCCGGCGCCAAGGGGCGTCGTCGGGCGTCGCTTCCTCTCTCAGTTTCCCGTGGGCCAGTGATCCAAACACGGAGCGCACCTGACGATTTTCCATTTTCCATTTCCCATCGCAGTTCGTGCTTTTAACCGGTGACGTGCGTTTTCTCCTGCGCTCACTCCAAGTTCGAATTATAAAGTGGATGAGAAGATTAAAGGAGACAGGTACGTTCAGATTATAGTAATAGATAGCTGGATTGGTCAAAAAAATCGGGGAAAACTGAAAAAAATAGAAATAAATTGTTAATGAGTAGGAAATAAAATTTATGTGTAATTTGAAAAAAATAAGAATCATTTAGTGGTCTGAAAGTATCGCTTACAAAATAAATTTAGATATTTTCAAATACAAAATAAGAATGAGAATATATAAACAAGTTTTCTCGATTTAAAAGTCCAAAAACTGAGTTAAGTCCGGTTTCTGAAAGGCCAATAAACGTAAAAATCAATTTGACAGCTGTCAATTCTATGGTCAAGCGTCATTTAGGTTGCTGATAGTAAGGTTAACTCTTTTTATTTGAACATTCTGCCAGTTAACACAGTGGTCAAATATTACACGTAAATTGTAGGTCAAGCGTCATTTTGGGTTTCTGAAACTCCTTTAAAATTTTATTTTCAAGTTGAAAGCTTCAGATAACATAGATTAGTTGATTTCACACTGTACAACATTTCAAAAACGTAAATGGATTTGACATCGCTTTTAAGAGATTTGAATTTTGTAGTAGTGAACAAAGATATGATGAGTCTTTCAGAAATTGGGGGTTATTCAGTAGAGGCGAATATAAATTGATGTCAACATAATTATATAAGTACAGGGTGTTCCAAAATTGGAGGTAAAAAAAAAGAGATATTCCTGGAATAATTTAAAAAGAGTCCTAAAAACGCAAACGCTTTTGTTTCAGAGATACAGGCTGGTTCTTGTAGTCTTTCTTGGGATTATTATACCAGTTTATCGAATCTTTATTGATCTTCGCTACAGATTGGGTGAATAAGGACCAAAACTCATAAATAATTCATTCATCACAGCTTACTAACTGGATATTTATAATAAGTTGGATTTTCTCGAGGATTACTAGAACTGTTCGAAATTTTCATCTCGAAATCGATGAAAATACAAGAAAAC
Organism: Harmonia axyridis; assembly: GCF_914767665.1. Classification (NCBI taxonomy): domain Eukaryota; kingdom Metazoa; phylum Arthropoda; class Insecta; order Coleoptera; family Coccinellidae; genus Harmonia; species Harmonia axyridis. Next base: position 6,508,314 of record NC_059507.1, read on the forward strand.
AAAAAGTGTAGAACCAACTGGATCAAAGATTCTTTTGATATTTTTCTGAACTATCAGTGGTCCACAAAAAAAAAATTCAGGAGGAAAGAAGAGAGAATTGTTCCACAAAAAATTTCACCCTGTAGATTTACATTCAAAATTAGTATGATGGAATCATTAAATTTGAATACTTATGCTGAATTTGCGTTAAATATTTTGTGAAGGAAAGGTGCTATGAGAAAAAAATTTGAAAAAATCGAACTTTAACACCCTGTATCTTGAAAATAAAGCGTTTGCGGGTACAAGACTTTTTTCTTCAAATGATGCGAGCAATATGTCATTTTTGTTGGTTCCTCCAATTCAAGAACATCCTGTATATTTTGAGTTTCGTTATAATCAGATAGATATCATGTAGAACGGTCAGTAATTATTGTGGTGAAAACTTTTATTGACACGTAAGGTCATTAGTATTCTGAATTGGTGAATTGTATGAAGATAACTTTTTGTGGAATGCTCTTCATATGAACATACGTATTTTGTGATACACTAAAAATATTATGAAAGTTGCATATGGTGAATGCGCCGGTTCATCTAGATGGCTGAGTGCAGGCATGACAATTCGATTACATTTATGAGTACTGAACTTGAATCTTGAACTCGAGATCGCATATGAAGTCTTTAGAGAACCAGTGGACATATATTTCTTTCGGATATAAATTTATTGTTTTCACATGACTCTCTACTCTTCTCTTGGTTTTCTTGTAGCAATTTCAAATCAATTCGACCTCTGAAAGATTAACAGTTTCAGATTTTAGGAAGACATTCTAGGTATTTGATCCATAATGAACTCCGTATTAGGATTAGGATCCGAACATAAACATAAGCCATCTTGTCAATTCAGAATGAAACCATAAACAACAATTTTCCATACGTGATACACCCACTCAAAACTACTTATTACTCTTAAATCGATATGTATTGAACAGTAATCTGATCGTACCATATCAGGTCAAATCGTTCATATCGAAAAAACAATATTACAATAAACAAAATTGTTACTTACAATTGCTTTGCGTATAATTCAGGAAAGCGATAAACCTGATAGATAATACATTTTCACTGTTCAATATATTTCAACCACACTAAAATTATTGAAATTGTTCTGCCACTTAGAGAGTAATTTAATGATTTTTATCGTTGTTGCGTGATTTAAATTGGACTCTGTCAAAAGAATGCGACCCATATATTCTTTTCTGTGCTCACATTCCAAACTCAATTATATTGTTTATGCTCACTCTTATCCAATACAAAAGTTTTTCCAAAATATCCTCAGTCTTTGCATTAAGCCCATGTTACACTAATTATTCATTGAGTATAAACGCTAATAATCTATTCAAATCACCCAAATCCGACATGATACCGATCCTGAGGTATAATTATATCATCAATAATGATTTGTATTCAAGGTATTTACATTCATGATAACCTGAAGGTAGCTTTATGGAAGCTTTGACAATGCCAAAGCAGGTTCATAATGGTTCCCAATTGAATTTCCTGATTTCTATAACGAATGAACTCACGTTATCAATGAGCTCATGCAGAGGAATCCAGGTCTTTATTATTTTGGATTTTTTGGTTTTCCTTTTTCTCGTTTCAGCCCAAATGACTCAAACGTTTGTTCTCGATTCATTGGTGAAGAATACGAGGTCAAAATCGATTCTGTCTGTCCATCTGGCCATCCGTCCATCGTGTATTCGATAATTATTGATAAATCTCAAACAAAATATGCTAGGGACTTCAAATTTCCGTTGTTCGAATGTCAAAAGATGACCTCTTATTAGAAAACCCTTAACTAACAGTTGAATTCATTTGTTAAACTTCTGAATTGATTTTGAAAATTTAGAAAATTAAGAAATATCATCTTGTGTTAAACTCTCACAAATAAAGAAGGAAATAATAAATGGTTTCTTTTTTTATTTAACGTGAGTGAAAATAATATTTTATTATTCAACGAGCGGTAATGTAGGTCATAACTCACGCAGATGAAGTTTGTAGTACGAGCCGCAAGCGAGTGCTGTAATTCATCAAGTTATGATGAGTTATGACCATTATCGCAAGTTGAATACTATACTTTATCTACGACTATATTAATAAATACTAAGAAAAAAATACAGACTTAGAATATAGACAGAAGAAACGGGAAATAAACATATGTGCTCGATCCCGAGTACAAGAGAGATGGAAACTTAATGTCACCAATCACAATCGAACTAGCTTCGGCTAGCTCGAATCCAGTACAGAGTACAGACATAAAACTTTATTGAAAAACCTTAATAGTTGCCTTTAAAAATGCATTGAAATATACCAAAAAACAACGATGACTTAATGATCTTACTACTACACCAATCTTGAAAAGTTTTTCAAACTCCTTTATATTTTTTTCGGGCAAGTGATTCTGTATGGTAACATTAGCTGTTTGTCTTTTGGAAATGTATACCTTTATAATATTTCATCTCCACTATCTGAATTAATCATTTTCAGCAAAACATTCACAATAATTAGATATCAATTTAATTTGAAAACGTCAAAATTATTGAAGTGACATTACCTCGGACATTCCTTCCCTCAATAACAATAATAGAATGTTCCCTTTCGGCCAATCGAATAGAAGCAGATAAGTATAGAAGCACAGATCCATATTTTCCGATTTATTATAGTGAGTTATAGTAGTGAGTTATTATAACTCACGCTGTTTGTCAATAGATACTATTAATTGCTCAAAAACAGTTGAATAAATAATATATAATTCAATAGGAGTAGATATAAAAAATTATGCTAGCCTCAAATCATTTGAGCCAAATTATAGCAAAGCGGAAAGTTGTAAGAACCAGGAAATCCTTCAGAATAGCAATAAATAAAAGAAAATTCACTATGAAAAACGAAAAAGAAGAACTACCAACCGTTTTCATCATGTTAAAACTGATCGTAATTGATCGTATCTCGCTTGTGCCCATTCCAAGTAGGTATTAAAAAAAGTTATACTATCCAATTTCCAACCATCTCGTAAAAATTCGAAGAATAAATAAAACCTGTGAAAATGGTCTATCCACTTTAGATGTGTAATTTCTTTTCCCGCTTCCCGCTGAACGTAAACTTTCGAATATTTGTTGCTTCTCACAAAATATCCTCATCCTGTTAAATTGTTACAAGGGACTGAATACGTACGTTTAAAATCAAATTGCCATGAGATTAACCATTAAATTTTATTTTCGTTCATATTCTCGAGTGGTCTATTAGAATGAGAATGAACGAAATGTAAACAAATTTTTACGATATTACGATGCAGACGTTACGTTCAAACGGTGCAGTTTCGATTTATAGTAGGCTAGATTTGCCGATGAAATTTTTATCATCTCAAATTTATAAATGGAAGGCTGATTTTAAATAAAATTTCTTTCATTTGATGTTTTTTTAAGAGCTTCAGAACTTTAATGAATGATACAAGACAGAAATATTGTTGGAATGAAGTCTTCGGCCAATTTTGATTCAGCTGAATAATTCGATGTGAACGCTTGTCATTTAGCTTTAAATCTTGCATGAGCTGTATTCAATAGGCACGTAAGCCAAGATTCAAGTTTCTCACGTGAGGTTTTCAGTGAAGTCGAAGGACCAAGGCCAACAAGTTGAGAACGGCGACGTATCGACGTTCGGCGTCTTCCTTAACACTCACAGCAACAATATTCTCTTCGGTTTGTACACTTTTTTGTCTTGTTGATTGTTTTGGATAGAGAAGAGTAAAATTTTTGTGAAAACATTCAATAACTGCACGAATTGCTTGCTCTATGGGCCGATTATGTTGACAGTATAGTAGACGAAGTACTCTATGAACTTGGCGTAACATTCTCTATTAGTTAAATTAACAATATTATCAAAAATACTTATAGTCTAGCGGCAATTGGTTTGAATGTAACACCCTGTAGTTTGTTACATTTTTAGATTAATAAAAATGTATAAAAATGAGAAATAATTTCTGCTAGTTCACAAGTACCAAACGTGTTTGGAAACAGCTCATTTTTATTAATCTAAAAATGTAACAAACTAGAGGGTGTTACATTCAAACCAATTGCCGCTAGACAATAAGTATTTTTGAAAATATTGTTAATTTAACTAATAGAGAATGTTACGCGTTACTTTATGAGCACACACAAAACTATTGTATTTTTGTCCATCATGTAATTGGAATCAACATGTGATACATTTTTGGAATCAGCTCAGCTAGAGTAATCGGAAAATTGAGACAAAATGGGGATGTTCAATTTAAAAAAATGACAGTGACGTCATTATTTGAAAGTAATTCACTCTGTTTATTGAATTTTTATTTTGAAATACGGTAAATTAAAATGAAAAATCGATGTGTATCAGGATTATTCCTTAAAATGGTCTGTTTAGCTAAAAATGAATATGTTCCATACTTTACGGGCACAGTATATATCTTCGATTTGCACGGATGAAGGAAAATTCACTTAACTGTCATGTATTTCCGGATCACATTGAAAATCGAATACGAAAAAGGTATATCGACCAAGTTTTATGATGGCTGGGTTGTAAAAGGTTCATTACCTAGGTCGGAAGTTTCAGTGACGGCGAGTTTCAAATGATATTTAAGTTCTAACAGAAACTGCTGAGTTAACGAGCCAATAAAACTCTACAACTACTGAGGAAAGTGAAAAATATCTTAGGGATTTGTTTTCCAGCAATTCGATCCTCATGAAAATCTATGTAATTAGATTACAACATGCTGTAACTACAGCATTCAATCATCATAGAAAGAAATAGAAATAGAAAAGTACTAAGTTATTCAATAAGTTTTGCTTTTCGAATGACAGACACTATGTTATGATTTAAAATACACTTTATGGATTTTTTTGTCGATTCTAGAGTTTTTTCCTTGGAATTGATATATTAGGCGGACACACCTACATTTATAGATGTTTCTCTAGCCATGTAGTGACTGTTTAAGAGGAAAATATAAAATTGTATTAATTGAATGTCTGTCGAAAACTAAGAAACTAACAAAATATTGATACCTTCTGATTATCATTTCATTTTTGAAATTTGTCTTATACGATTCCATATTTTGGATTATAAAGGGTGTTTTTTTTTGGAGCTATAGAACTTTTAATACAATAAAACAACGATGGATTATTCGATTGACATAAGTTTTATTTATCCGCAAGATAATCTTGTGGCATTACATTTTGAATATGATTTCTGGCATATGACCGCCACGGCTGGCTCGGATGTAGTCCGATCTGGACGTCCAATTTTCGATGACTTTTTCCAACATTTGTGGCCGTATATCGGCAATAACACGGCGAATGTTGTCTTCCAAATGGTCAAGGATTTGTGGCTCATCCGCATAGACCAATGACTTTACACAGCCCCAAAGAAAGTAGTCTAGCGGTGTTAAATCACAAGATCTTGGAGGCCAATTCACAGGTCCAAAACGTGAAATTAGTCGGTCACTAAACGTGTCTTTCAATAAATCAATTGTGGCACGAGCTGTGTGACATGTTGCGCCGTCTTGTTGGAACCACAACTCCTGGACATCATGGTTGTTCAATTCAGGAATGAAAAAGTTAGTACTCATGGCTCTATATCGGTCACCATTGACTGTAACGTTCTGGCCATCATCGTTTTTGAAGAAGTATGGACCAAGGATTTCACCAGCCCATAAAGCGTACCAAACAGTCAGTTTTTCTGGATGTAACGGTGTTTCGACATACACTTGAGGATTAGCTTCACTCCAAATGCGGCAGTTTTGTTTGTTGACGTAGCCATTCAACCAGAAGTGCGCTTCATCGTTAAACAAAATAAAATGGACGTAGTGCGCGATACGTATTCCGCACAGAACCATTATTTTCGAAATAAAATTGCACTATTTGCAAGCGTTGTTCAGGCGTGAGTCTATTCATGATGAATCACCAAACCAAACTGAGAATAAATCACTTGACAGCTGTTAAATCGGTCGCCATTTTGAACAGTAATGTTAACTTATAGTTATATACCTCGAAAAAAAACACCCTTTAGAATTTTTCAAATTTTTCTTCTCTTTCCAATTTCAATGTCATTATCTTTTCCTGCTTTTTTTCATCGAACCCTGAAAATATGAACCATATGCTATTTATATAACATTCCCGCTATCCCAAATTTCCTATCCCGATATTTTCTCCTGTTCTTAGCTGCGATACAGTTTTGTTTATGAGGTACGATACAGATTGTCACGTATACGATATGCGATTTGAATACGAAAACACTGCTTAATTTGGTGAAATGGTGAAATATTTTATCAGATGTTTGTGTTCAGGAATGTTCTCACATTCTGAATAATACTCAAGGAATTCTAAATCACCAATAATTTTTTTACATAATTTTTACTGTATTCGGGTGATTCTGGAGTAGTTCTCAAAAACTTTTTCGGTTATTAAGGAGTCTGCTTCTGGCTACCCCTCTGAAAACTTAATTTCCAAGGAATGATCTTAAACTTGAAGATGTGTAACTACAGAATTTTCAACTTAATGATACTATTTGAATTCAAAATCATTGTGTATAATTTTTTTATTAGATGTACAGTGCATCCCATTTTGGGTGAGACAGCCAGGTTTCTCGCTTGTTATTTAAGATAGAGCTTTGCGGTTTTCACGTTCCTGTCCTACTTTTTCGTGAAACTCAAGTTGGTCTAATCAGATTTTGCATAACTAAATAATAATACACTGCTGATTTCCACAAAATTTTGTGGAAATCAGCAGTGTATTATTATTTATTTAAAATGAATTTCCATCAAGTGAAGACCGAATCAATCAAATATTTTGCATAACTGTTTCCGTTCAAGAGATACAGGGTGATTTTGGAAATTGATACTTTTCGGACACCTCCTTTATCTCCGAAGTTATTAGAAATAATGCTAAGGTAAAAACTACGTCTGAATCAGAATTATGCGTAGAATCCAGTGGCGTACTCAATTTTTTTTTTCGGGGTATGGTTTTGAAGATTCAACACAAACCTATATTTTTCTTAATGGAACATGGTATATTATTACTTCGTTGGATTCGTAATTTTTTTCCTTCAAAATGATATATGATACTATGTAGGTAGGATGTTTAGAAATATAAAAAAACACTAAAACATCCAATATTGATGGTTTTTTTGTTAATTGGCAATGGATTTCCCATATAAAAAAAGAATCAATAATAATAATAATAATTCATTGCGATGACAGCTAGATCAAATTGGTTTTTTCTTCCCAATGCTTGCTTGATAAAACAATGGTGCCAAATGATAGTAGCCATAATAACAACAAGAATGTTTGTATCATCAATGACCTACTACTTTTTAAAAATCAAAAGTAATAATCCTCTTATTGAAACTTGGGAAATTCATGACCCATTAACAAAAAAACCATCGTTATTTGATGTTTTAGTGTTTTTTTATATTTGAACGTCCTACCTTCATAGTATCATACATCATTTTGAAGGAAAAAAAATTACAAATCCAACGAAGTAATAATATACAGGGTGTTCCATTTAAAAAAATATAGGTTTGTGTTGAATCTTCAAAACCATACCCCGAAAAAAAAAATTGAGTACGCAGAATTCTACGCCGAATTCTGATTCAGATGTAGTTTTTACCTCAGCAATATTTCTACTAACTTCGGAGATAAAGGAGGGGTCCGAAAAGTATCAATTTCCAAAATTACCCTGTATCTCTTGAACGGAAACAGTTGTGCAAAATCTGATTAGACCAACTTGAGTTTCACGAAAAAGTAGGACAGGAACGTGAAAACCGCAAGGCTCTATCTTAAATAACAAGCGAGAAACCTGGCTGTCTCACCCAAAATGGGATGCACTGTACAACTTTGCTTCCACCGTTTTTTAATAGATGGCTGTAGCGATAAGTGGTAGTCGAATCAAATAGATCGTAGATGGAATACAATAAGCTAAGGTAATTGTAAACATAACGCCATCGAAATATAGGCCGATTTGTGTCTGCATCATAAAGTCATTCTCGATTAAACATGTCAGCGTCTGAGGCTGAGGGTCATCGAATGCTCTCAACTACCTATCGTGAGGCCGCTATTAGTGAAAGAAGGTGCCGAGAGTGGTTTCAACGCTTCAAAAATGGTGATTTTGTCGAAGACCAGCAAGGTGGAAGGAAGAAGGTTTTCGAAGAAGCATAATTGGAGGCATTCCTTGATCAAGACTCGTGTCAAACGCAACAAAAATTGGCAGGATCATTGAGAGAGAGAGAAACAAGAAAATTGGGCGCCGTACGAGTTGAAGCGGAGATATTTTGAACGGCGTTTGTTTGTTTATGAACAACTGCTTGAAAGGCAAAGATAGAAGAGGTTTCTGCATCGCATTGCGATTGAAATCGGAAAATGGGTTCATTACGATAATCCCAAGCGCAGAAAATCATGAGGATATCCCGTCCATGCTTCCTCGTCGACGGCCTAACCGAATATTCTCGGTTTCAACGTCAAGCTCAGTATTTGGTGGGACTAGCTCGGCGTAGTGTATCATGAGTTGTTGAAACCGACTGAAACAATCACAGGCAATCGTTCTCGAACGCAATTAATGCGTTTGAGCCGAGTCTGAAAGCCAAACGGCTGCAATACAACGGAAGACATGATAAAGTGATTTTACAGCATGACAATGCTCGATCCCATGTTGCGAAAGTGGTCGAGACATACTTGGAAACGTTGAAATGGGAAGTCCTATTCCACCCTCCTTATTCTCCAGACGTTGTTCCATAGGACTATCATTTGTTTCGATCAATGCCACACGGACTGGCTGACCAGCACTTCCGATCTTATGAAGAAGTAAAAAATTGGATCGATTCGTGGATCGCTTCAAAAAATGACCAGTTTTTTCAACGCGGGATTCGTACGCTGCCCGAAAAATAGGATAAAGTAGTGGCAAGCGAAGGACAATACTTTGAATCATAAAGGAAAACCATATTTTCACGATGAAGCTTCAAATTTAGGAAAAAACGGCGAAAACAGCGTTGTACGCCAATGTAATTTTCTGGAAAATAGAGAATTTTTTAAGTCCAAAGAGATTCTGAGATCTCCCTCAATAGACAACGAATTTGGGACAACTAAACATGTACAATATATTTCAATACTCTTATAAATTAAATATCTCCTGGATACTTTTATCGATTGAATGTCTTGTGGTATAACGTATAATAATTTTGATTACATTTCTTTTTTTCTGAGATACTCCCTAGCTCTGAAGGCTGGCTAGTAAGACTGAATAATTCATGCCCCAAACTCCTGATTGGGAATAATCTAATCTCCCACCCTCATTTAAAATTCCTTTCGAACACTTCCTCCACGTTAAAGTTGCGTAGAGAACAGAAAGACCACAAATGACGAACCTGCATATCATGAAATATCTGTTCTTTCATTGATCCCCAGCACTTACCCAGTTATCTACGCAGCGAAACCAGAATTTAGGCCTCGGAATCCCCCAAATCTCTGCGACCTTTCCGGAACTCCCTCCAGCCATATCTCTGCGACCTACCTCTTGTTGAATCGACCGTATTAAATTTCATAATGAATGAAGTGCCCAAATCTCGTATATCCTAATCCGAAACTAGACCAGAAATTTTCCCTTACGTGTCTGTGGGTAGTCGAGGAAGGAACCCTTCAGGAGGTGCGCAACGCAGGGGCGCTACCTTCGTTACATTGCTAGGCCCCTCACACACGTTTCTCTCTAGTTAGATATTCCGAATGTCTCTGTGACCGCTCTGAAGAGCGCTTAATTTTGCTGCACGAAACCATCAACATAATAGTCGAAGTTACTTGGCTGAATGTGAATAATGTCCTTAAAGAGAGAGATTTCTATGTGTTCGTACCGGTCCATTCCTTGGCTTGACACGTTTTGGCTTCTTCGTTGGATTCCGCATGAATGTCCGCATTCTCTTGGATGGGAGATGTGTTGAAGGTTTTTGAATGGAGACGTTGTTAGTCTGAGAGTATAGAGAAAAGTAGAAGGTAGAAAGTTTTACGATGAGAGATTTCACTTTGATATTAAAAAAGTGGATATTTTAAGAGTAATCAATGGATGCTTATTTCTTTGTTGACAGGAATGTATGGCATTAATGATGGAAAAAGATATTAGCCAAGTGGCAGTCACGGCTTCAGTTGCTGAAGAATATCTTTTCCATGACCAATTCACATATTCGCGGCTGTATGTCCTCGATAACTTCACGAATTCCATCTTTAAGGCCTTGAATCGATTGTGCAACATTGACATAGACCTCATCCATGACCTAGCCCAAAAAGCAAAGCTTAAAGTTGTTAATTCACAAGATATATCTTCTTTTGAGATAGAGCAAGACAAAAAAGTATCAACTTCAAACAACGAAGCATGTGTAGATGTAATCTCAGTGTTAGCAGAGGAAATGTGAACGGGTCATCATACATTTCAACGTATGATACAAGAGCACAGGTAAAAACCTCAGCAAAATTCTGCCTCCCACTGTGTATTTGTTTACATAATAAGCTGACATATTTATATTGAAGGGCTTTCTCTTCATCCAGACAAAATCTTCTCCATCCTATCTTTTCACCAACTGTTGACTACTTTATAATTGAATCTGAAAACAAAAAAGGAAAGAAGAGAAAGGAGTAATGAATGCTATTTTCCATTATATTGATTTGATGTCAGCGACACATTCTAAACAAGAATCTGAAGCTGAATGGATAGGTTGGAAACCACCATAAAATTTATAAATTGTCCAAGTATTCTTCAGGTGGTCAATGGGTGCTTCTACACCACACTCACATAGTAGTGGGCTTTCAATAGGATACCATATGAAGACCATACTATTGCAACGACCGTGAACAGTCCCAAGTCGATTTAAAATGCCCCAAATTTTCCTAGAAGGATTGAAACCTAGAAATTTCTCTGAAGAAAGGTATCAATCCATGAAGGTTTTGCGTGACTTCAATCTGGAAGTTCTAGTATCTGAGTGTTAAAATACAATTGGAAATGAGTTCGAGTAGAAATGAAATATTTCCCAAGATTTCTACGAATATGAGGCGGAAGTATATGTGATAGCACAGGTAACCGAAGTTGAGGTGTAGATCTAATAGTTTCGCTGATAATTCTCATGGAAACCTTAAGCTGTGCATCAATTTCATGAACATGAGCACTATTGAACCAAACAGAACAACAGTATTCAGCAGCAGAAAAAATCAAGACCAAAGCTGCCTTACGAAGATTGCTGGTATCAGCACCCTATGAAGAACCAGCTAATTCTTTAAGGTAGTTGGTTGTAATCACTCCTTAAAAGACAACATGGCTAGGCATCTTTTGTTGTGAAATTGCGAGTGACTGCAGAATTTTTACCATTTTTGTAGCAAATTTTAACAATTTAACTGCTTTGTCGAAGCATGTATCTTCTATTTCTAGTAATTTTAACTGTCATAAGTCAAAAATTACAGCTTCAAAAGTGACAGCTGCCTAGATAGTTGACTTTTCGGAATAAGACCTCCTATTGAAAATCCCTGTATATTCACCAGAATAATATTGATGATACTATGCCTCATATGTTAGTCATGATTACGCAATGTCGTAAGCAATTCTCTCTTCAGAAACTCACCTACAGTATGACAATAATAGTATCAACAGATTTCCCTTCGACACTTCCTCTTCAGTTATGTCCTTCACTTTATTTCTGAGAGATTCCTAAAATATATCCTTAGGAAACCGCTGATGGTTACCGTCCTTCACGCCTCTTTAAACCAATTAAATTAGCTATAAAGCAATTAAATCTGTCCCAGCATTGACCCAAATTGTTGCAGACGACCCACGAAAATAAGGTTCTGCGTATTGTATTAGGCCAATAATTTACTTTTACTACTAGATGCACAATTGACTATTATGACATCCATTCTTTTCAATTGGAGAACAACGTTGATAAAACTGAAATATCAATAAAGAATGGCTTCGAAACAAACATCTTTTGATGTTGAAGAGCAATTATTAAAAAGCACGTTCACCGAATGACAGGGTATAGTTCCACGAAAACCGTCCACAATGATAATAACGATCATTGGTTCTATCGAATGCCCTCTGCAGTCCTCAGATCCGAATCCATCTCAATTATTTCCATGTCCAAGTAGAATCATGGTAATGAAATTCTATACTTTGGAGTACATTTAAACGCCGAGGAAAATCTCTTTGATCCCTGCTTGGCTTGTTTTCGCGTTTGTACAGTGGGCAAATTGATAGCTGAGCATTTTTCACAAGTTTTTTTTCGGCGAGTTGTAAGTCTAATGATGATTCCCTGAACATGGTTATAAATAATGACTACGGAGGGAGCCGCTGTTGAACAGAGCACTGATAAACGTACATCACTTTACAGTTTGATAAATGCGACTCACGTTCCGTAGAAATCCGGTGACAAAACTGGAATTTTTAGCATTTTAAGTGCCAACCTCTGCCGATTGAAAGGAGTTATTGCATGCGGAACTGGCATTTGGGGCGGATATTCATATCGTATCGATTTTCTAATGTTTGGATTGTACGTGTCTTTCTCATTGTAGAAGCCACTGCCCAAATGTTATTTATATTTTTGATTTTTTTGCCTTCAAGAGTTTCAATATATCGAAAATTGATTAGTTAGATGAATGTGTGAAGAGATCAAAGCACTACAAGAAAAGCATGGCAGTTTCGACGCTCACAAAACAGTCAGAGAAATAAGTTTCTGGTTTGTAAAGGGTGTCTTTTTTAAGCTATAGAACTTTAAATTGCAATAAAACAACGATGGATTATTCGATTGACATGAATTTTGTTTATCCGCAAGATAATCTTGTGGAATTACATTTTAAATATGACTTCTGGCATATGACCGCCACGGCTGGCTCGGATGTAGTCCAATCTGGACGTCCAATTTTCGATGACTTTTTCCAACATTTGTGGCCGTATATCGGCAATAACAAGGCGAATGTTGTCTTCCAAATGGTCAAGGGTTTGTGGCTTATCCACATAGACCAATAACTTTACATAGCCCCACAAAAAATAGTCTAGTGGTGTTAAATCACAAGATCTTGGAGGCCAATTCACAGGTCCAAAACGTGAAATTAAGCGGACACCAAACGTGTCTTTCAATAAATCGATTGTGGCACGAGCTGTGTGACATGTTGCGCCGTCTTGTTGGAACCCCAGCTCCTGGACATCATGGTTGTTCAATTCAGGAATGAAAAGTTAGTAATCATGGCTCTATACCGATCACCATTGACTGTAACGTTCTGGCCATCATCGTTTTTGAAGAAGTACGGACCAATGATTCCACCAGCCCATAAAGCGCACCAAACAGTACGTTTTTCTGGATGTAACGGTGTTTCGACATACACTTGGGGATTAGCTCCATTCCAAATGCGGCAGTCTTGTTTGTTGACGTAGCCATTCAACCAGAAGTGCGCTTCATCGCTAATGGACGTAGTGCGCAATACGTATTCCGCACAGAACCATTATTTTCGAAATGAAATTGCACTATTTGCAAGCGTTGTTCAGGCGTGAGTCAATTCATGTTGAATTGCCAATCCAAATTGAGAATAAATCACTTGACAGCTGTTAAATCGGTCGCCATCTTGAACAGTAATGTCAACTTAAAGTTATATACCTCGAAAAAAAAACACCGGTTACTTCGGCCATCATTACCACAAGATTTAACACCGTTGAACTTCGAGGTTACGGGTTCATAAGCTTCCAATGATCATGTATCCATGCAATCAAAACAAACTAATTCAAATTATATTCTCTGGAGGCAGCTGCATCTGTTTGCCCGTTTGATAACTTCATGAGTCTAGCTCAATTTTCCTCGAATTTTTCCCGTATAATCCTAAAATTATTCAGTACAGAATCCAATTTGGGGACGAATTCGTCATCAGTGTGTCCAACAGGACATAATAATCGTAGCGAAATAATTAAGCGCCGAGTTCAAGGAAAGAGAGCACAAAAATGAAATAGTGAACCAGTTATATCTAGATCCGAGTACAATTAAGAAGCGGTAAAGTTGAGGCAAGATAGTTTTGTCCGAAAGCCCCGTTCTCCGAACGGTATAACTCTCGAAAACGCTTCCTAATAATTAAATGTTCATCAGATGTAGCGATTATGGCGGAACTTTGTTATACGGTGACGCTCCGAGATATAATCTTTGTGTTCATTTCGGAAATTTGATAGTTGGATAAAATATGGCTTCCATTATGGCGTTTCCCCCGCCGTCTTCATAGAAAGTACACCAAGTACTGGAATACTCGATTAAGTCTCAACTTTATTGTGTTTAATTGGTTAGTTGCAGAACGCCGCTTAATTCCGAATTAAAATAACTCAATTACAGAGGCTAGTGAAAAGTTGGAAGCAGCGGAAACTCGGCATCATATTATATGTTTTCTACCATCCCCTAGTTGGAGGATATTGGGGTGAATGGAAGGGGAAGTTAGGCGCGAGAAAGACGACTTTAGGAACTTTTGTAGGTGGATTTGAATATTCAATTTCCGGATTATTCAGGTAGAGTTTCGTTGTAAATAAGTATTCGCGAAATCACAAAGCATCGATTCAATGCCTGCGAAAATGGTCCAATTCGTTTCTGGAGAAGTCTCAACCTTCAGCGACAAACATCTGTTTACTAATACACCCCATAGGAAGAACGAGAAAGGGTGGGAAAATCTACATCAAAATAGACGACGAAGTATCTACCAATAGACAAGTAAAAGCAGGAGTGCCTCAAGGATCAGTTCTAGGACCTCTACTCTACAACAAATATGAATACGAGATCCCAAAAACCCTATTTGCAACATTATGGTCTTGGTCAGCCTACCAGGAATGGTGACCTCATGGTTCTTTTGTTTTTAACCCCACCTATTCATACAAATCCAAGGAGGCAGTCGATACTGCCGACAGCAATTTTCGGAGCCTTGAGTGTAAGTATTTGGAACTGACTCTCACATATGAGTGGTTCTTAGGCCAGTCAGTCGTGGACAATTGCACACTGTGAGAGTTAGTCTGTTCCTACCTCATGCCTGCAAATCTCATCAGCTGTTTACTCATTCGATACAAAAGTTATTTGTACCGACAGTATCTTGTCAGCAGTCCCACCATTACCCAAAGCTCAGCTCGTGATAGCTTCAAGAGCTTCCTGGTAAACGTCGGTGATGGTACCACAAATTTCTTTGTCTGAGCAAGATCAGGAGGTTCATTCTTATATGCTGATGATAAGGGAATAGCAGTCAGACACCAACGAACAGACGACATATACAGAAGAACTAGGAGTACTAGAAGTTTCGAAAAGAAACATACTATTCTCCTACAGAAAAAGAGACTAGAGAGTCTAGATAATAGATTCACAGGAGAAAACCATTTAAAATATGTAGTGAAAAGAATAACACAAACTCAGCAATGAGATCGAATTATCAAAAAATTAATCCAAATTCATGGAGGGAACTTAGTAATTTGAAAAAACCCTCACTACCCAAACTTCGAATTGTGGTAAATTCGGAAAATAATAAAATGTTCTCCTTTCAAAATGATTGAATGATGAAGGAAAATTGTACTTTGAGCACAAAATCTGAAAGATTAATGAACCAATTAATTTTAATGTATGCGTATAAATATATGTACAATATATTTTGTTTTATTTCATAGTCGCTGGTGCAGTAATGCTTATAAAATTCCATTCGAGTGAATAAATAATAAATGAAGCAAATAATGAAAGGTATTAATATTCTGATAACGAATATTTATAGTCTGTTGTTTTGAATTTGGGTTTATTCAACATTTGAATTGCAAAATGTTTTTAGCGTTTTCATCGGATCATAATTGAATACTTTTCTATTATTAATATGAATTGATTATTTAATGGTTGGTTTGCCTATCAAGATTATTTACCATTCATTGGAGATGTACCTTATTATAAAAATGTTCTATAAAGTAATAACTCAGTATTAGCAGAGGAAATGTAAACGGGGCATCATACATTTCAACGTATGATACAAGAGCATATATAAAAACCTCTGCAAAAACTTTGCCTTCCCTTATAGGTGCAGTGAGTGGTTTGTGTATTTGTTTACAGAATAAGCTGAAATATTTATATTGAAGGGCTTTCTCTTCATCCAAACAAATTCTTCTCCATCCTTTCTCTTCACCAACGGTACACGACTTTTGATTAGATCTGAAAACCAAGAAGAAAAGAACCAGAAAAGAGTAATAAATGTTAGTTTCCATTATATTGATTTGAAATTAGCGACCCATTCTAAAAAAGAATCTGAAACTGAATGAATAGCTTGGAAACGAAATTTTCAAATTGGACAAGTATTCATCAAGTGGTCAATAGTTTCTTCTATAACTCACTCACATAGTGGGCTTTCAAGAGAATGTCATTTGAAGACCATACTATTGCAACGACCAAGACCAGTCCTAAGTCGATTTAAAATACACAATGTTTTCCTAGGATGCTTGAAACCTAGAACTTTCTCTCAATGATAAGACTTTTGTTGAGGACATTACAAGAACGAATGCCAAATTTCCTCGTCATTTTCATTAGATTCAAGGAAGGTATTAATCCATAAAGGTTTGTGTGACTTCAACCTGTAATATCTCTAGACTAAAATCTGCATTAACTTGCACATATGCAAATGCATATAGGTAATCCGGTCATCAGTGTGTCAAAATTTAATGTTCGAAACAATTCTCGGCTTCAAATTAGAAAAACACAGGCGTCGCGACGAAATGATAAGCGCTGTGTTCGAGAAACGAGCGGTGAAAAACGTCCAATCGACTATATTTATTTAACGCTCCGGGCGTATTCAGTAAAGTAAATATGTGCAGGATTACTAGAGCATATGAATTGGACTATCCGAAATGCCGCTGTTTAAATTGAATATCCAAACAGGAATGCCAATTTTCTGTTCATCCCGGAAAGGATTTTTTTCCACAAACGTTTGACTGCCAATATAAAAGTTCTTATTCACTAAATTAGGTTTGCCATTTTGAACGTTTGTCTAGAGGAAGATGAATGGAATGATTCTTTGTTTGAAGAGGACAGTTGGAATTGTGAATTTTCATTTAGGATTGAAGGTTTTTCACAGATTTACCATGCTCCCAACTATAGAGGCGTGGAAGCTGTATAATTCAGAAAAAGTCACGGAATTAACATTGGAACATATCGCCAGTATACCTTCTCCTGAGCTCAAGCGACGCGCCACTGGTTTTGTTGAGAATCTGTTCGTTTTCTGCTCTTAGGATTAGATACTTGAATGCACTAAAGATCTCTGTTTGTGTGGTACCTAAAGGTAAAGAGAGGAAGTACCATAAACATTGGTTGAGAACATCTTGCCAAAATACCTTCTCCTGAGCTCAAGCGACGTGTCAATAGTTTCGTTGATATATCCTCTCGATTTTGCTGTAACTTGGGATTAGTATTTCTTATTCATTTACACTTTAAATCAATATTTGATGATATATTTGAATTCACTGCAGATCACTGTTTGTGAGCTACTTAAATAAACGAGTTAGTAAGAATTAATTCTTCTGGTAGTATTGAAATATATATATTTTTTTTTTGATTTAGGTATCCATCCCATACTTAGTGCCTCTAGTAGACCCTAGTAGCTAGGAGTTTTTCAAATATCATCACTAGGGGTAAAGTCGTGATAAGACACACTGTAGTTATAGAATCACGCCTTATCTTACATGTATCAGAAAAATGAGAAAGGTTATTGCATAGTTCATTACAATGATTCGAAATTTAAGAGGCAATTTCAAATGATGCCTCTGCGCCAAAGGATTTACCTTCAGAAGTTAATCAATATGATAAACGTAATGGGAACTCTACGTAGTGAATATGTCTGCCTTGGAATAGAATAGAATGGAGTTTATTAAATAGTCAATAGTACAAAGGTGTTAGGACCTAGTTGATGGCAACAGTGTCAACACAGCACGCATCCAGGGCGGTAAAGAAGTGGAGCGCGGAAAGACAGTACCCTTCGAGACCTTAAGCAGTACACCTCGCTGTATATTAATTTATGTATGCATCAAGTTACGTGCAATTAAACCACAAATTTAAAATCCAGTGCATATGTTTTTTTCTACAGTCCACAACCAAACATATTTGGTCCAATCGAGCCACATATAAAAGTGAAATTCAAGAAAATACTTCTCCAAATTGGTCAGTTTCCGCCAATTGCATAGTTAGAGAAGCAGGTGCAGTCGATCAACGCCGCCAGCCAGACACGCAATACATTCCAGTCCAGCAGTCCTCAACAAGGGGGAACAACAGCGAGCTTCAGAGAGCGGAAGCAAGAGGCAACAGCGATCCTCAACAAGCGGGTACCACAGGTTCACAAACAACAAAATTGTAAGTCCGTTCCATCTTTCCATTTCCTTTCATTGCCACGGATTTGCGTGAGTAAATACAGTGCTGTTCATTTCATATTCAGTTGTTCAAGTCAATAAAAATGGATATCACTAAGCTTAAACAAAGACGTGGACAAATCGAGGAAAAATTGTCACGATTTGAAACCTATATCAACTCTATTGAAACCTCTGAGTTAGATGAATTAACAATCACACAATTAGAAATTCGTTTATCAAAAATTGAGCCAATATACGATAAGTTTAATGAACTTCAGAGTGAAATAGAGGAAAATACGGTTGAAGACAGAGACGATGTTTCAAATATAAGTGAACAATTCGAGGATTTATATTTTAATGTCGTATCCTACTGCAAAAAAATGATTACACAATTCAACAAGCGGGATATGAGAAGTTTTGGCATTTCACAACCTAATTCTCACTTCCAAGGTTCGCAACAAGTTAAACTTCCCACTATTAAGTTACCGACCTTCAATGGTTCAATCGAAAACTGGTTAGAGTTCAAAGATGCATTTATCGCTTTAGTTCAAGATAATGACAACTTAGCAGATATTCAAAAATTCTACTATCTCAAATCGTCATTAGAGCACGAGCCAGCTCAACTTATAAGCTCGGTACAAGTTTGTGCTTCTAACTATCCGGTTGCATGGTCGTTGTTGACAGACAGATATGAGAACAAAAAGCTCATTATAAACAACTATATTAAGGCATTGTTCGATGTCAAACCGGTAATAAAGGAAAACAGTGCTGGTTTACGCAATGTATATGACGAAATTAATAAAAATCTCAAGGCGTTAGAAACTTTAGGTCAACCTGTCAATCATTGGGACTCATTGATAATATACATACTGTCGAGTAAATTTGATTCAGTAACAAAACGAGAGTGGGAATCATTCAAACACAATGGTGATCTACCTACAATGGTAGATATGCAAACATTTCTCAAAACAAAATGTGAATTGTTAGAAAGGCTCAACAATTCTTCTGATAATTCATCACCGTTAATTAAATATGATTCAAAAACTGGATTCAATAATGCTAACAAGTCTAAGCCTTTTCTGATCAAACAGAAGGGAAGCACCCTTACATCATCAGTTAGATTTTCATGTTACTATTGCAACCAAGGTCATGCTATTTACAATTGTGATTCCTTTAAGAGTCTCAGTCTAGAAGATAGAATTTCGGCAGTAACAAAAGCGAAACTGTGTCATAATTGTTTGAGTTCTAAGCACATTACAAATGAATGTCAAAAATCTAACTGCAGGAAGTGTAAAGGGAAGCATAATACATTGCTTCACAAGGAGTCCTTGAAATCGCAAGTCTCCACTAGCACTGTATCACAAGATAGCACCAGTGAAACAGCTATTGCTCCGAGCGTACTCGCAGCGGCATCAAATAATCCATCTTTTTCTGAAACAAAAGAAAATCGAACGGTATTAGTCGGACAAACTAATGAAGGTGAGGAAAGGGCACAATGCTTATTATCTACAGCCGTGATATTGGTCGCAGACGCAAACGGTTGCAAACATTCTGTTAGAGCGCTACTAGACGCAGGAAGTCAAACCAACTTCATTACAAGTGACTTATGTAAGAGGCTGAATTTAAACACTCAACCTATTAAATTCGCAATTTCAGGGGTAGGAGAGGCAATGTCGGAAATACATTCAAAAGTGCAAGTATCTATATTTTCAAGACTCAACAATTACAATGAATCAATTTCGTGTCTGATAATTCCAAAAATAACTCAGAATTTGCCAATTGTTTCATTTGATATAGATACTTTACAGGTACCAATTGATATAAATTTAGCCGATCCAAATGTGAACAGGCGCGGCAAAATAGAAATGTTGATAGGATGTGAGTTATTCTATAATCTGTTATTAATGCAGCAATTGAAACGAAAAGGGCTCCCAACTTTACAAAATACAAGATTCGGATGGATCGTTGGTGGTCAGGTCGGTGTTAGGAATCAACACAAGGCGGTCGTTTGTCACATTTCAGTAGAGGAGCAAATGTGTAACGCGGTTAAAAGGTTTTGGCAAATAGATGAATTAGAAATAGCAAAAAATGACTTACTCAATGATTCCGAATTTTGCAATAAACATTTTATAGAAAATTACAAGCGTGATCCAGAAGGGCGATTTATTGTGAAAATACCTTTTAAACCGAACCATAGTGAATTATCAAATACGCGTCAGTTGGCAATTAACAGATTCCATTCGTTGGAAAGAAAACTGATCAAATATCCAAGTTTAAAGGAAGAATATACGAAGTTTATAAGAGAATACATACAGTTAGGGCACATGAAACTCATACAAGATACCAAGGATGAAAAATATGGTTTTTACTTACCTCACCACGCTGTAGTGAAAGAGGACAGTTTAACCACAAAGGTTAGAGTCGTTTTTGACGGATCAGCCAAGTCAGATCAAGGATTATCATTGAATGAGGCACAGTATTCAGGACCTGTAATACAGAGTGACCTGTTTTCAGTACTGATGCGTTTTAGGCGTCATACATTCGTTTTGAGCGGAGACGTATCAAAAATGTTCAGACAAGTTCTTATTGCGCCGGAACATAGGAAGTTCCAAAAAATATTTTGGCGTTTTGACTCTACAGAGGAACTGCGCTGTTACGAATTACAAACCGTGACGTACGGAACGGCCTCGGCGGGCTTTCTAGCTGTGCGTTCAATGTTGCAATTAGCTTTAGATTTCAAGGAAAAATATCCGGTGGCTTGTGAAGCCATTTTGAGCGATTTTTACATGGATGATTTTCTGTCAGGAGCAGACGATGTTGAACAACTTTTACAACTTCAACGAGAAGTGTCTATAATTTTGGCAAGCGGGGGTTTCCAGTTGCGAAAATGGATGTCTAACAGACAGCACATATTAAATGAGTTTCATGTGAATGCAGATATTGATGTAGGTGTATTGCATCTTGGTGAAAATGAACAATCCAAAATGCTGGGGTTATGCTGGAATTCCATTCAGGATTCTATTCAATTCTCAAGTAAACATTTTCGCGAATTCAAAAGGAATAATGTAACGAAGAGATCAATTCTCGCAAATGTTTCTCAAATATTTGACCCATTGGGACTATTGGGTCCACTCACGATTAATGCGAAAATTATAATTCAAAGGCTATGGGTAGATAAGGTAGAATGGGATCAAACGGTATCGAAGTCCATTTATGAAAAATGGATAAGATTTTGCGAAGATCTTCAACATTTGAACAAAATCAGCATACCGCGGTACGTACTATCACCAGAGGCAGGAATTATCGAATTACACGGTTTTTCAGATGCTTCCGAAGCAGCTTATGGTGCATGTGTTTATGTCAGGTATGAAAACAAGAATGGAAAAGGCTATCATCTGAGATTATTATGTGCTAAGTCTAGGGTGGCACCAATAAAACAAGTCACTTTACCACGGTTAGAGTTAATGGCAGCGGTCCTATTAGTAGAATTACAAGAAAAGGTTCGCCAGGCTCTAAAGATAAAGTTCGATCGGTTTTATTTTTGGACAGATTCAATGATTACGTTATGCTGGATACAGAGTACGCCTAAAAGATGGAATACATTTGTAGCAAACCGTGTGAGCAAAATTCAGTCAAGCACTGAAATTCAAGATTGGCATTACATTAAATCCAAAGACAATCCCGCGGATCTTATATCCAGGGGGGTTAATATCAACCAATTGATTGATTCAAGATTTTGGTGGAACGGTCCTCCTTATCTTTCGGAAGATTCAGATCTACCGACTACAGGTATTTCCATGCACAACGAAATGATTCCGGAGCAAAGAATTTTAGTCAATACGGCTACAACAAGTCGGCAACCCACATTTGAAATATTCGATAGGTTTTCTACGTTTTCCAAATTGAAGAGGGTTGTAGCTTACTGCTTACGTTTCTTTCACAATTCGAAATTGACAGGTGAAAACCGGGTAGTAGGAGTACTTACCATTGAGGAACTTGAAACAGCATCAAAGGTATTGATCAAACTTGCACAGCAACAATCATTTGAAAAGGAGATAGTCGATCTCAAGGCAGCTCGTACAATTTCCTCATCTAGTCCGTTGCTCAGATTGAATCCCTTTTTAGATGATAAGGGAATTATGCGTGTAGGTGGAAGACTGCAAAATGCTGAAAATTTAAGTTTTAATAAAAAACATCCAATTTTATTGCACAATAAACACAAGTTAACGGAAATTATATTGATTGAGGAGCATAAACGCTTACTACATTGTGGTCCCCAACAATTACTGTATTCAATACGTGAAGAATTTTGGCCTCTATCAGGCAGAAATCTGGTGAGAGCTATAGTGTACAAATGTGTCACATGCTTCAAGGCAAAACCGAGAGCATTTCAGTATGTAATGGGTAACTTACCTGTTTCTCGAGTAGACGAGTACTTACCGTTTTTTAATACTGGCCTTGATTTTTGTGGCCATTTTATGATTAAAGATAGGAAAACAAGGAACTATAAAACCTTGAAAGCATATGTTTGCGTTTTCGTCTGCATGACCACAAAGGCGTTGCATCTTGAACTAGTGACCAGTTTGACGAGTGAGGCATTTTTGGCCGTGTTCAAGAGATTTGTTGCGAGGCGTGGGAGACCATTACACCTGTTTTCAGATAATGGCACCACCTTTATAGGTGCAAATTCAGAAATTCAAAGCTTCTTGAAGAAAAATAATGCCAAAATTTCTGATTCCTTAGCAAAGGACAATATAACGTGGCATTTTATGCCTCCAAGAGCACCAAATTTCGGCGGATTGTGGGAATCTGGGGTGAGATCTTTCAAATTTCACCTCAAAAGAGTAATAAATAACACCATTTTAGATTATGAAGAGTTCAGCACTGTATTGGCGCAAATTGAGTCCGTATTGAATTCCCGTCCAATCAGTCCTCTCTCATCTAGTCCCAATGATTTTAACCCTCTAACACCCGGACATTTTTTGATCGGACGAGCCATAACAGCTATACCTGAGCAAGACTTCTTGCAAATACCGGAAAATCGACTAAAAAGGTTCCAACACCTACAAAGAATCATACAACATTACTGGAAACGTTGGAACAACGAGTACATCACTCACCTGCAAGACAGGGTGAAATGGCATAAACGTTCCAAGGAACTTCTGCAAATTGGCAGTCTTGTGGTCATCAAGGAAGAGAACAACCCTGTCAACAGCTGGAAAATTGGCAGAATTACCGCACTACATCCCGGCAATGATGGAGTTGTCCGAGTGGTCAGTTTGAAGTGTTCGGGCAATGGAGCAGAATTTAAGCGACCAGTGTCCAAGATTTGTGTGTTGCCGGTTGAGTGATACGATCACGTGCCATAGAAATTTTCATTCATTTTTTTCTTTTTTTATATTATTGAAATAACGTTGTCATTTCAAGGCGGGCGCCATGTTAGGACCTAGTTGATGGCAACAGTGTCAACACAGCACGCATCCAGGGCGGTAAAGAAGTGGAGCGCGGAAAGACAGTACCCTTCGAGACCTTAAGCAGTACACCTCGCTGTATATTAATTTATGTATGCATCAAGTTACGTGCAATTAAACCACAAATTTAAAATCCAGTGCATATGTTTTTTTCTACAGTCCACAACCAAACAAAAGGTAAACTGTGCAAACAAACCGTTGAGTTATTCAGTCTGAGGTGGTGACTGTAAACAGCACTAACTGTCCTTCTAATTGGTATCCCTACGTATTTAACAGTAATTAACAAACTGAATTATTATATTATTATGTCCAAGTTATATATTTGACAGTTGAATTGGAAATTGAACGTACTGTATTTTTTTTTCATTTTTTGGCCTTCTTGCCTTCAATCATTCAACTGCCAACGTTCTCGAAGGATCTTTAGAGTTACATAACTACAGAAAACGCAGATGGATACAAACACTCCAGGGGCGTATCGATCAGGAAGGGTTTGTAGTAGTCGAACCTGGACTAAACGCTCACAGGGGCACCCTGAACAAACTTCAGTAATTGAGAAAAATAGTTACTCATTACTAAGGACATTAAGTAGATGTTTATGGCTCCAGGGTGACAACTTACGAACCCAAAGGCTATTGGCCTGAGGGAATCAAAATCTCTTAATACCTGTGGTGCATACAATCTTTTACGTCTTACCAGTTAATTACTAGAATCATAGGGAAGGTATATTAATTTTCTATGAGACTATGAAATTTTAAACGTAAACATTGAAGAAATATAAGAGAACTGCTGAATTCTCGAGAAAATTTCCAGAAAACCTGAACTGCAGTAAGAAATCTATTGATAAGAAGGCCATGAAATTTCTGTGGTAAAGAGTATCGAAATTTTGTGAAATGGATGGCAAAAAGCGATATCTTTGAAACATGTTTTTCGAGTTCTTTATATTCAATGATGGTAAATGAGGATATTATTTCCCCACAATTCATGAACCTACCAGAATTACGCATAATTCAAACAGTTGTTTAGATAATATATTCGTTAACTTTCAGGTTAGTTCAGAGTTGCTCAGTACTGTTGTTTCGGACCATCTCGGACAGAAAATAAGTTTCAAGGTTGACATATTAAATCAGTTAAAATCAGTTTTTCGTAGATTTTACAATGATGAGGATAAGGTAAAATTCCTTGATGAACTGAGACAGCAGGACTGGGAAAGAGTTTTTTTGGTTGATGAATCAAGTGTTGAATTGCAATGGAATAATTTTATAAAATCTTTCTTACTCATATTCGAGAAACATTTTCCAATGAAATTAGTTAAAATTGGGGATAATACAATTAATAGAAATAAATATTATAATAAAGATGAAATCAGGGAAAGTAAGTCTAGACTGAACATTTTGTTGACTATGAAAACATATAAAAGTAAATATAAAACTTTATATGATTATGAGAAACGTCATTACGATAATCTTCTTTTAGAATCAAGGGCTGATTACTACAATAATAAAATCAAGTCATCTGATAATAAGAACAAAACTATGTGGTCCATATGTAATGATATCAGAGGAACAGGAATGAAAAATAATAACAATTTTCTTCAAAATTCAGAAGACATTGCAAATAAGTATAACAGCTTTCTTGTTGATAAAATTCCTATTATGTTGAGTAATTTGAGTGATATATCATTCAATTGTAAGTTGGAGGATAACACTAAATGTATTGATTTACAACCAACCACTCCTGACGAAATTATTGAGATTGGGGGCAAAATTAAGAATAAATATAGTTGTGGAATTGATGGAATACCGGTCAATATAATGAAATACTCTATACAAGAAATCAGTTATGTAATTTCATACATTATAAATAATTCACTAAAATTCGGAATATTTCCTAAACAACTGAAACTGGCGATAATAAGGCCCATATATAAAAAGGGAAATGTTTCTTCTTTTGAGAGTTATAGGCCGATTAGTTTGTTACCCAGTTTCTCTAAAATATTTGAACACGTCATTTGTAGAAGATTGTCTCAGTTTATGAAAGAATGCGATATCTTTGGTGAATCTCAGCACGAATATTTGAAGGGTAGATCGGTACAGACAGCTTTATATCGATTTACAGAAAGAATAATTAAGTTGATCGAGAATGATAAACTTGGTCTGGGGTTGTTTATCGACTTAGCGAGTGCGTACGATTGTTTGTCGAGACGGTTTTTGCTTATTAAACTTGAAAAACTAGGAATCAGAGGGAATGCGAGAGAATTGATTTCGTCATATCTTTCGGATCGACAACAAATAGTTTCAATCATTAATAACGGGAAAGAACTAAAATCTGAAATAGCGGAGTCAAACCATGGTATTCCCCAGGGCAGTGTCCTCGGGCCTATTTTATTTATAATTTTCATGATTGATATATGTGACTCAACTGAAGAAATCATCAACTCATTAACATCTTTTGTTGATGATACAAATTTAATGATAGGAGGCGCTGAATTTGTCGAAGTTGAAACAAAGGCAATGTCAGTATATGATGAGCTTAAGTCTTGGTTTACTAAAAACAAATTAATAATGAATGAGGAAAAAACATCTGCTCTTCTCTTTACTACAAGTAGATCTAAGAAAATTAGGGGGAATACATTAAATTTAGATGGTCGTGAAATAAAAATAGAAGAATCTATTAAATTTTTAGGGGTACAGCTGGATGGCTTTCTAAGATGGTCTTGTCATATTAATTATTTGACAGGAAAGTTATGTAGTGTAGGCTTTGGCATCAGGACGATTTCAAAGTATTTAAGTATAGAAAATGTTAAAATAGTTTATTTTGCGAATTTTGAATCACTGATAAGATATGGGATTATTTTCTGGGGAGCAAGCACAGATGTTCATAAGCTGTTTGTGATACAGAAGAGAATTATGAGAATCATGTTCAAAATGACTTACATCGAATCCTGTAGAAATGTTTTCAGAAAAAATAAAATTATGATTATATTTGCCATATATATATATGAGTGCTTGATTTTTTTCTTCAAAAATAAAGAGAGATTTTCTGTTCATACAAGTAGAACTAACTACCCTTTAAGATCTCTGGAACTGCATTATCCGATACACAGATTATCGATGTCTGAAAAGCATCCTTCTTATATGTGTATAAGAATTTTTAATAAGTTACCAGATGAAATTAAATGTGTAAATAGTTTTAGGATTTTTAAGAGAAATGTTAGAGAGTATCTTATTAATTTAGAACCTTATTCTATGGATGATTATCTGTTGATAACTGTGTGATATTTTGGTTGTTAAAGACAATTTTCTTGACACTGTTTCTTTTATGTATGGCCTTATCTGTATATATTTTGAAATAAATGTTATTATTATTATTATTATTATTATTAACATTGGTAATTATCATAAGTTGGTATAGAAGGTACACCAGCCCACTGATTTCATGGTTACAGGTTCGATCGCCACAGAGATTAAAATGTGTTTTTATTAGAGATCAAACTAATTGATATTCATTAATCCAAAATTTAAATCAACCCGGGAGTTGAAATCAATGAAAAATGCGAGTGGCAATTTGCCGAAAATATACGAAGTACTGCAATCAATCAGTGAACCTAGCCTGACCTGGACATCGTCCTCGATTCAATACCCTCGGAATTGGGGAAGGTCCAATATTTCATCCTCCATCCTACAAAGCCAATTAAATTCCTCTCAAAAACGCCCCACTTCACCTTGAAACATTAATTATCAATTAATTTGCCTCTGAATGAGAGCTCCCCCACTTCACACGAACGAATCCGTCCACCATTCTGCTGAATTCTCAATCTTATCAGCTGATTTGTAATTGAGTTAAAGCGGCTAAAATAGGAAGTGGATCTGCGTTCAGGGTCTAAGGCTGGATTGTGACTGGCGGGATAAAGATTTCGAATTTTAATTGAAATACCCCCAGAAGCGTCGGAGTTCGTGAACGAAACGTTTCCCCCCCTGACGTGTCACCTCTTTTCAACACTTAATCACGCAATAAGACCCAAACAACAATCAGAAAGGCGGTAATTGTGAATTAGTGCTCCTGAAGACAAGATGGAAGTTATCAGTGTTTTAGTGGCGTCGCTAGAGTTGAATGGCCCTAGAGCTGAATAAGTTTTGGCGTCCCCTTACAATCGTTTGCCGCAATTTGGATTTCAACGCAGCATGACGAAGCAATTGATTTCTTGAAAAAAAATTGTGAATAACAGGCTATTCATATAAAATATAAATATAATTGGTCCTAGTACTGTCCCTTGGGATATTACATATTCTACAAACCCTGTTGAACTGAAAGAGGGTTCAACTTATCGACTCTTACAAATTGGTGCTTACCTATTGAGGTAAACTCCAATTCATCAACTTGTTAACTTGTTGCACCAGAACATAAGTAACCTA
Source organism: Harmonia axyridis (assembly GCF_914767665.1). NCBI lineage: Eukaryota > Metazoa > Arthropoda > Insecta > Coleoptera > Coccinellidae > Harmonia > Harmonia axyridis. Next base: position 6,536,598 of record NC_059507.1, read on the forward strand.
CCTTGGGGGTTACCTTAATAATTAAAACGGGTGTTTTTTTCGAAGTATATAACTTTAAGTTGGTATTACTGTTCAAGATGGCGACCGATTCAACAGCTGTCAAGTGATTTATTCTCAGTTTGGTTTGGCAATTCGTCATGAATAGACTCACGCCTGAACAACGCTTGCAAATAGTGCAATTTTATTTCGAAAATAATGGTTCTGTGCAGAATACGTATCGCGCACTACGTCCATTTTATTTTGTTTAGCGATGAAGTGCATTTCTGGTTGAATGGCTACGTCAACAAACAAAACTGCCGCATTTGGAGCGAAGCTAATCCTCAAGTATATGCCGAAACACCGTTACATCCAGAAAAACTGACTGTTTGGTGCGCTTTATGGGCTGGTGGAATCATTGGTCCGTACTTCTTCAAAAACGATGATGGCCAGAACGTTACAGTCAATTGTGATCGGTATAGAGCCATGATTAATAACTTTTTCATTCCTGAATTGAACAACCATGATGTCCAGGAGCTGTGGTTCCAACAAGACGGCGCAACATGTCACACAGCTCGTGCCACAATCGATTTATTGAAAGACACGTTTGGTGTCCGCCTAATTTCACGTTTTGGACCTGTGAATTGGCCTCCAAGATCTTGTGATTTAACACCGCTAGACTCTTTTTGTGGGGCTATATAAAGTCATTGGTCTATGCGGATAAGCCACAAACCCTCGACCATTTGGAAGACAACATTCGCCGTGTTATTGCCGATATACGGCCACAAATGATGGAAAAAGTCATCGAAAATTGGACGTCCAGCTTGGACTACATCCGAGCCAGCCGTGGAGGTCATATGCCAGAAATCATATTTAAAATGTAATGCCACAAGATTATCTTGCGGATAAATAAAATTCATGTCAATCGAATGATCCATCGTTGTTTTTTTGCAATTTAAAGTTCTATAGCTCTAAAAAAAACACCCTTCATAAGAAATTCAGAAAACAAACTTCAAGCGTGCCAAACGACGTGAAACAACCGATGACACTAGGAGAGCAAAAGTTGCCAAATCTTGGATTTCAGTAGGTAAATCAATATAATAAATATTCTGCTTACCATAAACTCGACAATTAGGAAAAATATCGGATTCCAAATATTCAAATTCGCATATTTAATCGGAAATCACCCAAACAAATATATTTCATTCTATATATTATAAGATACATTCATAACGATATAGTAATATTGTGGATTTGAAAATATATCAGAAATCTTGAAATAGGCATCCATGAACCATCATACGACTCATAAATCAGAAGGTATTTCCAAGAACTTCAGAATGTTTGATGAAATGAACAAAAGAAAAGCATCTGAAAGCTCCAATACATTCTTTTCGAAGGAAAATAACAATAACCCAGCCCTCCATCCTTTAAAAAGGTCTCTGCTCCAAAAGAGCACTTTCCTGAAGAGAAGACAGCCAAAGGTAAAAGAGGAATGTCAGAATTCAACTGAAAGACGCAATGGCTTTTATTCGAATTTCGAATCAACCTGACGATCACGCAGAAAATGCATGGAATGCATTCTACTGCAATATTGTACGTTACTAGGAAGTTTTTCCAGATTTCTATTTGAATATTCACTGGTTAATTTAATCGGATATTCATATTTCTCATGACAATTTATTTATATCGGTATATTATTGACTTTTTGCATGTAAAGTTGTGTAAATTTTTGTTGTTTCACACTAAAATATCAAAATACTGATCTAAAACAATGATACCCACAAGCTGACATAGCTGTGTGAGTCATTCCGATATTCTTGTGATGTATGTGGTGAATACACTTCGTGTACATTTCGTACAGTGGACAGTAGAAAAGCAAAAGTGATTTGATTTTGGTATACTAATGTTTTGAAGAGAAGCGCGAAACTGCTACTATTGTCTACTTGATATTAAAGGTATAATAGAAACAATAAATACAATTGGCATACATTGATCTAGATCCTGCGAGAAGATCTGTAGTGCAATCGAAAGAAATACTCGTTCCATCCATCAGCAGCTTTTCTGAACTCCAAGAAGATGGTTTCGAAAATAAAAAAAAAATTGAATAATTGTGAAATTCACAATTAAGTCATTATTTTGAAGTTATTCTTATAAACTGTGTCGAAACCTTTCTTGATTATAAATAATTAAGTGTAATTCTCTAGTGTAGAATTTTTAGATTTTAGATTGTTGTCTATTTGGCTGTGCTGCGAAAGAGGATGGTGTCAGATTGAGAAAGAAGGATTGTCATCAGAAATTATCATGCGAGTGAAGACGCGGGTAAAATCAAGTAAGAACAATGAGCTTATATGCAGTATTCTCGGAAGAATTCTACACCCAAAAACTTCAGATGTCCATAATTCCAATCCTGTTCATTTCCATACAGAAATTGCTGTACACCTCCGTTCTTCTATCTGGAAATGGTATTTTTCATAGCGGATGAAGAATCTGCCAGAAGGGAAGTTAATTCGCAATTGATAAATGACGCGAACACATCAACGCCTTCAAGCTTTCCTTTCTCATAACGGATATGTGGAAATTGCGAGGATTCAGAGAATTTAATAAAGCCACGATTTTTTTTCATATCAAGAGTAATATGAGGCATACCATTTCGTTTTCAACGATTAGAAGCATGTTGAGTAATTTCTGCTATTCCATCATTCGCGTACTGCAGAATTGCGTATTTTAACCAAATATCTTGTGTAGTATCGATTTATATCTGTATAATACACTCGTGATGAGCTTCGAATATTCCCTTGTGGAATATTCTTCCATTCATATCGAAAAGCTTCACGAAGCTTTTGTAAATTATTGGTCGATGGAACCATAGATCTGAATCGACTTCCCAGTTGGTCCAATAAGTGTTCGATGGGATTCAAGTCAGGACTTCGTGTTGGCCAGTTGAATCTTGAAATTTAAACCTCATTCGAGCAGTATGTGGGCGAGCGTTGTCAATCATAAGGTACAACATGGTTCATAAAAATGTTCTCTCTGTACCTTTCTGCTGTTAAATATCTATTTATTAGAACCAACTCCGTGCTGCCTCCTGAAGACACACCTCTTCAGACCATAACAGATCCTCCACTGTAGGGAACTTGCTCCTCTATTAGATTAAGCTTAGGTTTAATTGAGGAGGTTCCGTTTCACTGCGATCTATTGGTGTATTGTGCCTTCCATCAGAGCTTTTCTCTTCATAACGTGATCTACAGCTCACTTACCAGTACTGAGTTCCAATGAACTCCAGTATCTGGGATGGCTTCAAGGAGGCTAATTCCTCACTTATGCAAGTTTCATATCCAAAGCAGGTTTTGCGTTGGCTAGTGATGGCGAGGATTTCTGTCACCAGGTGATCCCGAGGTTCTTCCTCCTCCCTACATAATCCTCCTGTATGAAGGCGTCGACGTATCTTTCTCCTGTACGTCTATAAAGGCGTCTACGACCATCAGCTCCTCGAATGCTGAATCTGGATTCATCAGAAAAAAGTGATAGGCCTACTGAGCTTCTAACCAGTTTATGTGCTCTCGTGCAAATTGAAGACGCACAATTTGAAGCTCTCTGCGAAGTTCTGGACCTGTAGCAGGTCTGTATTGTCGTAAATTCGATTCTGAAAGACGTCGGATTATGGTCCTTTCACTAACGTTCATCTGAAGTGCCTCCATCAATCGATTACGAGCTTCTACAGCAGTAAGATGGCCATTTCGAAGACTTGTGGAAACTATGAATCTGTCATTCCTCAATGATGTGAAGCGCCATGGAGATGGTAGGTGTGTATGGTAGAGACCACCGAGTTGCCATACTGATGACTCCAATAGAGGTCTTGAGATGAAACACCACAGTTTTTTCAGAGAGGGTGGCTGAGATAGCCTCTCCAGAGCAGGTAACAAGTTATACTGACCCTGGCGACATTTTGGCGTGACTTAGTGATCTCTAACCCCCATGCAGACCAAAGTAATGAATAATGCGTCTCAGAACAACCCTTTTCAATCGCCATAAATTATTTCGGACCAAGTCAGGATCATATTTCAAAGACGAATTTAAAATTTAAATCTACCCCCGTGTACCTCGAACCCGTTGCTGGAAGAGTACGCAGCAAACATAGAAATAATCGATACTGATTTATGCATCCGGATCTGACAATTCTACCCACTGGTAGGTCACTACACAGATACATACGGAGTTCAACAATGAAAGCTGATTTCGAACTCTTTGTTGTGGAATCCATGAATCTGTCACCCCCCAACTCTGTGCACCACTATGGAGATGGTAGAGATCAATGAGTTGCCATACTGATGACTCCACTAGTGGTCTTGAGATGAAACACCACAGCTCTTTCAGAGAGGGTGCACCATAAAAATTAGCTGAGAAAGCCTCGCCAAAGCAGGTTACAAGTTACACTGACATTGGCGACATTTTGGCGTGACCGGTTGATCTCTCACCCCCATGCAGACCAAAGTAATGAAAATTGCTTCTTAGAACAACCCTTTCCAATCGCCATAAATTATTTCGGACCAACCTAGGATCATATTGCAAAGACAAATTTGAAATTCATATCTACCTCTGTGTACCGTGAACTGTTGCTGGAAGAGTAAGTAGCAAACACAGAAATAATCGATACTGATTTATGCATCCGGATCTGACAATCCTACCAGTGACACAGATACATACGGAGTTCAACAATGAAAGCTGATTTCGAACTTTTTGTTGTGGAATCCATGAATCTGTCACCCCTCAACTCTGTGCACCACTATGGAGATGGCAGAGACCACTGAGTTGCCATACTGATGTCTCTACCAGCACTTTTGAGATGAAACACCACCGTACTTTCAGAGAGGGTGCACCATGAAAATTGCTTGAAAAAGCCTCGCCAAAGCAGGTAACAAGTTATACTGACACTGGCGACATTTTGGCGTGACCGGTTGATCTCCAACCCCCATGCAGACCAAAGTAATGAATAATGCGTCTTAGAACAACCCTTTTCAATCACCATAAATTATTTCGGACCAAGCAAGGATCATATTTCAAAGACGAATTTAAAATTTAAATCAACCCCCGTGTACCTCGAACCCGTTGCTGGAAGAGTATGCAGCAAACACAGAAATAATCGATACTGATTTATGCATCCGGATCTGACAATCCTACCAGTGACACAGATACATACGGAGTTCAACAATGAAAGCTGATTTCGAACTCTTTGTTGTGGAATCCATGAATCTGTCACCCCTCAACTCTGTGCACCACTATGGAGATGGTAGAGACCACTGAGTTGCCATACTGATGACTCCACCAGAGGTTTTGAGTTGAAACACCACAGCTCTTTCAGAGAGGGTGCACCATAAAAATTAGCTGAGAAAGCCTCGCCAAAGCAGGTAACAAGTCACACTGACATTGGCGACATTTTGGCGTGACCGGTTGATCTCCAACCCCCATGCAGACCAAAGTAATGAATAATGCGTCTTAGAACAACCCTTTTCAATCACCATAAATTATTTCGGACCAAGTCAGGATCATATTTCAAAGACGAATTTAAAATTTAAATCTACCCCCGTGTACCTCGAACCCGTTGCTGGAAGAGTACGCAGCAAACACAGAAATAATCGATACTGATTTATGCATCCGGATCTGACAATCCTACCAGTGACACAGATACATACGGAGTTCAACAATGAAAGCTGTCGGCCGCCGCAGCCACGCTAACGTAAATTATCAACACACCCGTTCGGAGGGTTTCATGAATAATTTCCGTACATCTAGATGGCTGAAAAGTGTCAACTTTCCGCTATCTGTTCCAACATCGCCACCTAACCTAACCGCAGAGCGAGCACAGAGTGGGATGGGGCGGTTCTCTCGGCCTCTCAAACGTTCGACAAAATCTGTGGAGATTTACATAATGAAAGCTAGGCGATGACAGGCCCGTCAACGGGATTATCGGCCAGACTGTTCGGTCTTACAAGGATGCCACATTGCGACAAATTACGGTTGTCTTGATGCGTACGAAAAGGAATTGGAGTGCTTAAGTTGAAGGATTGGAGGGGTGTGGAAATAAGATATTTTGATTTGTTATTTTCAGTTATAATATCACAAGAGCATAGACAATATTCGATTATACACCGATTTACGAGATGTAGTTCGCGAAACATCACGAGAGCGCAGCTCGAGTGGCTCGAGAGGTATAATCGAGATATATTGTCAATGCCCGAGTTGGTATTCTCTATCTCTATCAAAAAATCTTTATATCTTTTGAAATATTGGTCACAGACCTCCAAATATAAACGTTTTCCAAAGATAGAGTTTTGATCTTGAACATAGCGAGGTTTCAAGTGCGTAGCTCACGTCCAGGAGAATTGGCAGCTCCGGGAATGTTGACATTTTTTTTTTTTAATTTCAGATTATAACTATAAATTATGAAATAATGTACTGATCGCCCAACTACAAGCATTTTCGTGATCTACGTAGTCGAATCAATCAATAAAATGATACAATAGTCTCATGAAAGAACTTTTAATTTTTCTTCAATTTTCTTATGGAAAATTTTACGAAAATTTTTCGACAAAAAATTTTTCAGGTGAGTTAGAAATTCAGCTAATTAGAGGTCGCTCATTCTGATACCGTCCATCGATTTTTTGACACTGTTTTGAAGAGATTCGAACTCGAAATTTGGGAAGAAACAATAAAACTTGAATTTCTATCAAAGAATCGTTATATCTTCTGAAATATTGGTCACAGACCCCCAAAAAAAACCTTTTTCAATCATCGAATTTTGATCTAGAACATAGCGAGGTTTCAAGTGCGTAGCTCAAGTCCAGGAGAATTGGCAGCTCCGGGAATATTAACAATTTTTTTGTTGGAAATTTCAGATTATAACCTATAATTTATGAAATAATGGACTAATCGCCCAACTGCAATCATTTTCGTGATCTACGTGATCGAATATATCAATAAAATGGAACTGTATTCTTATGAAGGAATTAAATTTTTTTTTCAATTTTCTATGGGGTAGGTATGAAAAATTTTACGAAAATTTTCCGACAAAAAAATTTCCAGGTGTGTTTGGAATTTGGCTTGTTAGAAATCGCCAATTCTGACACTGTCCATCGATTTTCCGTTATACTCACCGTTTCGAGGAAATTTGAACTCGGAATTTGGGAAAAAAAATAAAAATTGAATATTTATTAAAGAATCGTTATATCTTCCAAAATATTGGTCACAGACCCCATAAATATAAACGTTTTTCAAAGATAAAGTTTTGATCTAGAACAAAGCGAGGTTTCAAGTGCGTAGCTCACTTCCAGGAGAATTGGCAGCTCCGGGAATATTAACAATTTTTTTTTTAAATTTCAGATTATATAATTTATGAAATAATGGACCAAACGCCCAACTACTAACATTTTAGTGATTTACGTGATCGAATATATCAATAAAATGGTACCTACAGTATTCCTATGATGGTATTTTTATTTTTCTTCTATTTTCAAAGGGGTAGGTATGAAAAATTAGGCTAAATGAACTTGGCATTTTGTGTTGATAAGTCAACCAGAACCATAGAAAATTCGAGAGTAATACAGTAGAACCTCGATCATCCGGCCTAATGGAGGGGAAACGGTTCCCGGATAATCGAAAAACACGGACAATCGAAAATCCTCAAAATACGCACAACAACTATGAAAATTAGAGAAATGTATGGGGTACAATTATTTATTAAGCAACAAAATCAATAGAATCATAATACCATATAAAAAGATACAAATGAAAAACAAATCATTGCATTGGTACCTATAATACATCGAATGTATATATTTTAGTTGAAAAAGTATGTAATTTTTGTCTGTCTTTTTTTTATTATTCATCTTGAGACAAATGTGAGCCCGAATTTTCCTCAAGTGGAAGACATCAATATAATCCGTATCATTTTCCTGCTCTAAATAGTGCATCAGACCATTTGCAAATCTCAACGCGTCTTTGGCAGAAACAGTGTTTCTCTAATTCTGTGGTTATTCCGTTCATTCTTCCACATCTTGTAGAACAAAATCGTGCGAGAATATATCGGAAACGCACAGTTTTCATGGTTATATTTTATTATTATATGTTGGTACTCCGAACTTTCCGCCACGGCTTTATCTATCGATTCATCAATTTGCCTTGAAGAAATCAGTTCACCCAACCAACATTTTTCAATGCAAAAATCACTAAAAGATATTTATGGAAATATTTCATTAATTTCAATAAAAATGCAATGAATTAGAGAAAATAATGTATAATACTCGTACAGAAGGCTCATTCTACCACTCGTCCATTCAAAAACTCGCCACTTCGTGGCTCGTTTTTGAATCTTGAGCTCGTGGAAGAATATCAATGCCTTCTGCACTTGTATTATGAATAACTATTTCCTGCGTGGAAAATTCTTCAACACTTTAATCGACAATCGTCTGTATCCATACAGTGGTTAGGTTGGGAAAATTTTGATGCGATTTCTGAATCATCCAGTATCTGATAACCGGGTTCATTTAAATCCGAATTTAGCCATTCCTCAACATCATCGACTAAAACATTTTCAAATTATACCAAATTATTACTATGGCGCATGCGTAATGAATTGAATCCCGGATAATCGAGTGGATGTCTGCTCGTAGGAACGGATGAGTGAAAATGTCGACGAGCACGGATTACAGAGTAAAACGGATAATAGGAGAACGGATAATCGAGGTTTCAATGTATCTTAAAAGATTACTCTATATTTTCGTGATTAGGAAACCGATTGAGTTGAGAGAATATCCATTTAATAATCCGATCATGTAGAGATTTAAAGCTTTGTGTAGATTTTGTGTTGATAGCATTATCACAACCATAGAAAACTCTAGAAAAATAAAAGAATGTTTTCTGTTAATTCCCCAAAACAATCCTCTTAATTTCGTTACAGCGTCCTATCATTCGCTATTCAAATCAGTTAGACAAACTCAATTCTGCTTATGATTTGTATTCGTGTAGTCTTTACCAGTTCGATTATCCCCCAAACCATAGTCTTCCCCTTATCAACTTGGAGGGTTTGCGGTAGACCGATCGTTCGATGAAATCTACCGAGATTTACATAATGAAAACGAAGCTACTTCATGACAAGCTGCCACTAGGGGTTGGCCTACTGCGGATCAGAACTACTCACTTAGTAGTCTTAATACGTTGAATTATGGGTGTAAGTTATCCGGGGCCCCCTGGTGGAATTATGGAGAAAACAAGAAAATTTAGTTACGTCTTCCCTCGACTACACGATCTGAAGGCAGTTCTTGCGTTTATGAGTTGTAAGACATGAATGATAATGCGAAAACAAGTTTGCTTTTAGTCCCGATTTGTCTGTTAACTTGATCAATAATTCATTAGAACATTTAAACATGGCGGAGACTTTGGAGGCTGTTATCCCTTAGGCTATTACATTCCGAATTATTCAGAGGTGGATGATAAAACTACAAGATAGCGGAAGTTAGACGACCTGAATTTGATATCAACCGGAATATTCTGGATAATGAGTTTATGCTATCTTTGAAAGTGCCCTTTGAGTGTGCGCAATAACGTTTATGAATAACCTGGTTTCTGAGATCGCGATTCTGAAATTCGTATCACTTCATCAACGATTATAAAACATAAATACTTAATGAAATTCTTTATGTGCGGGTATTAAACCTCATTCACGAAGAAATTACTAGACAGTTATCACAGTTTCTCGCGAACGATTGAAAAGTTTTATTACTTAAAATATAAACCTTAATCGCTCAAGATATATTAGGTATCGTGAACGTAGTTCTGTTTTCTGTCAGACCAATTTTCAATATAACATCCATAACCCCCTTAAAATAAGCTATTATAGCATTCAATGAAAGGTGATATTCATAATGAAAGTTATTATTGATTATATCATTAGGAGAATCCGAAAAACTTCCAAACAAACCTCAACTGCAAAAACACGACTAGAGATATCAATACATATACATCTTCAATTCTAACATACTTTTTCGGTATAATTCCTTGGTGCCAAACAAATAACGAAAATTTTCAAAGCAGAAAGAAAATTTTTATGACAAAAGTACCTTCCTAAAAGTCTTGAGAGGACAACACTGCTGAGGCAGGAGTCTGCTAGACATCATGGACAAAGAAAGCCTATAAACATACTTCAAAGACCAAGCAAGTAAGCCAGACGCCTAACAAACGTTTTGTGAAGCAGATGAATCAACAATTGCTCAAGATGCATATTTCATTCAACCATAAGACAATCCCAGAAAAACTGCAAATATGGTGGGAGAGTCATGGAAGGCAATCAAACGAGGTGAACCAGGATCAGGCCGACATTGTAGCGTTGAACTATTGGCTGATATCAGGTGAGATTTATCCAGTGTTGGGATCCTATTAAGTTATTGATTCATACATTATTAATCCCTTCCCCTCGCTATTGTAACTATGGTGGTAACTATGGTGGTAACTAAGGTGGTAACTATGGTGAGGAGATAAGAGGGTACCAGTTATTAACGAATCAATCGATAATGAATTAGTAGGATCCAGGCCAAGTTACGAGAGGTTTTCTTCAGGCCATCCTAAATCAAGTGATCTCAACGAGAAACTACTGGAAACATATTATCATGAAGGATCAATCTATCTCTGACGATCGATGTTTATATGAGCCATCTTATCAAGGGTGGAAGTCAAATGTTTGCAGATGACGAATATAAAGAAAGACACAAAGCAGTGAGACAGATAACTTTGGAAACCTGCGATAATATCACAAGTATTTGATGGTTTTTGGGATACGCGAGTCATCAACTGAACACGTAGTATCTTAGCACAAATTTGCTGGAAAATGTTCAAGATGCCAATTCATGAAACACCATGTAAGACCATTGAGTTGTTGGCAATAGTAAATGATCAAAAAAAAAACAAAGGTAACTTGCTGGATAGTGCACCATTCAAGAATTTTGTTATCATATTTCTTTGACTTTAATATTCCAATAGAAATAGCGAAATAATGAAAATTAAACACTGTTTGTGCTAAACAGCTTGGTAGATAGTTTTCTGCCTAATCATATAAAACATAAGTGAAAACGATAACTACCCCCAAAAAATTAAAAAATCTTAGCGATCAACGAAAAATAGCCCTTTTAGATGCAAAGGAGCGAAAAACTATTGAAATATGTTCCCTGCTTCTAAATTTATGATAATATTACATTTGCAGCTTTTATCGCTATGTCTACTTTGAACTCCCTAAAACTTGGCAATCAGAGCTGATCAGCATTTTTTTGGGATTCACGGTTTGGCTTTATTTTCAAGCTATTTGGATTGAGCTTGACTTGATTTCAAGTCGAGCGGTAGTCAAGTAGTAGTTTTTCAATCTCAAGTCAAGTATTTATTTATCAAGTACATACTTCAATCATATCTACTTGATTTTTAGCAGTTTTATTGTGTAGTATCACATCAATAAAAAAAATGATGAAATGAGAAGGGACTTTGTCAAAAACTCTTGATTATTGAACTTATTGTATATAAGAACCTAAAATAACAACTTCTTTGAAATAGAAACATAAATTGAATCACTATAAATCATAACAAAATAAAAAATAATAGAAAATGAAGTTCCTCAATATTGAGAAACCTCCAGGCTTTGTTTGATTTCATAATTTTTCATCCAGGATCTAAGATATATGAGGCATCTTATAGATTTGTCGCCTAACCTATTGCCGATTTTTGTAACTGTAAGAGCAGCTCTGGAAAATTGCCTTTCAACAGCTGAAAATGCTGGCGTTGATAAAAATCCTTGGCCATTTTGGCCAAGTTTGGAAAGATATTTCTGAAACTATCAAAATCTACCAAAAGATTTCATAGAAATGTGAAAAAACTACTAATAAAGTCACACTGGCGAATGCTTCAGTCTCTCGGCGCTCGAGAAATCCCCTTATTTAGTATAAACGCTCACGAGATTGCACAAAGATATGCGATCCGTGCATATCAAGATGTCAAGTCAAGCAAATATCAGAATATCAAGTCAAGTCAAGCTCAAGTATGTAATTTTTCTCGATCTTGATTTTCAAGTCAAGTAGTTGTTTAACATGTTAAACTACTAGGCTTGATGGATCCCTAGCTTTTCTTATTGAGGTCATAAAGGTGTACAAAAAACAACACTAACATTCGAAGTAAACGAGAAACCATTTTTCAAACATTTATGTGCCTGAATAAAATAATAGAGCTCTCAAAAATTAAATCAAGAATTTCTGATACCCAACGTCCTGCGCAGCATTCCACCCATTTAATTCAGGGATCATTATGAACTCCCCTGTCAAAATTGTGGCCAGAGTTCACCTCGAACAGTGGCCGGATTTGTATGATTGCTGATGAATAATTTCGTCGATATGGCAGCAGATGAGGGTGCTGGATGCGTGGGAGTCAAAGCGGGACACATTTGGCCATCTGGTCAGATACAGGCATTTCCTTTTATCCCATTTATATCAGTGTGTGTGTGGAAGGGTGCATATTGAGTTAACTCCAGGATCAGATTTAAAATTTGATTATGTCTATTCATTAAATTTTTATGACACGAGAAACGGCTCTCACGATTGCAAAAAGCAAACACTCACATTATATGGGGCCTTATGAATTTTGAAATGGGATAAAATACGTGGATGTTTATTTGATGTTGTATCAAAGGAAATGTACGGTGAGGCCGGCGGATCTACCTTAGAAGTGACTACATATGTGAATTTATATTGAATTTGAATATGAAAATGGTAGGAACACATAGAAGGATGTGTTTGTCATTTGTCACTATTGCTGAGAGACTTCAGCGTTAAATGTTAGGGTTGTATAATTTCCCACAAAGCTAGAATATTTTAAAATTATGATAAAGAAAATACTATTCTGGCAAACATGTTGCTGATGCGTCATCAACAAAATTTCTCACTTGTACAAAACTAAGAACTGACGCTAACAGAAGTTGAACAGTAATTATTTTCAATTACCTGAAGAAAAAAGATATTTCACAGATAGACAAAAAAACTTAGTGACTATAGTTATATGGAAATTGCTCAGTTTCTACAAAAATAACAAAACTCCTTTCACCGATAAAAAAAGTGTATTGAAAACAACTCAACAAATATTATGCTGTGCATCGAATATTTTAAATCTTTCTACTCTGAATTTCATACCTTCTAGAAGATGACTAACTTTCTTCCTTCCAACTGATTTTCCGTCTATAGTATAAGAAGAATTATTTTATTTTCCAAGCAGTTATGTCGAAAACGAAATGATTACTCATTTTCACAAAGGAAATTATATGTGTCATTCATTGTCGCGAATAGATTCCTCACATATAATGGAATAAAAATGACTCAACTTGCCCCACAGTTGGAAAGCAACTAATATTCATTTAAGTTAGCTGTGACCATCCCCACTCTGACATTGAAAGAGAACACTCGTTTATTCTATATCGCATCATGCAGATAATTTGATTAATGCACTGTTCTACTGGACCATGAGTATTTTCTCGAATATTCATCTTTCCGAATGAATTTTCCAGAGCTATATAATAGAATTTTCAATGTGAATGTCGTTCTTACTCAGATTTTACCCGAACATATCATCTTAAGTCGACTAATTGAGCTTGGTGGGCAAATATTTTGAAGAGCTATTTTTTCACTTTTTTTTTAAACTTATTGTTATTTCAACTTATACCTTTATTTCGCTGCGCTAGAGCAATTGAATATCAATCTTTCTAAATTAATTAGACAGAGATATATAACTTTTTAATGTATATGTTGCTTTTAACGAAAATATCATCTTTAGTCGACTAAACGAGTTTGATGAGCAAATATTTTGAACTGCCACATTTTTACCTCTTATTTATACATATAATTACTTATTTCAACATATACTTATTTACTCTAGCCTTGATAACGTCTAAATTTATAGAAAAACGTTGACCTAGTCCAAATTGGTCACCTGATTTCAGTGGTCCTAATCTTGTAATTTGTACTTCAACATGCTTACTCAAGGAAGTGAAAACTACCATTCGAAAATATTCCACTTCTAAATACATACAACACACAGAATATATATTATACGCAAAATGATTCTTTCCTTTGAAATAACCGAAGATAAATTTTCCTCTCGCTTTAACCCGAAACTACAAGTAAAGGGTTGATGTTGGGTTGAATTATTTTTCTTCCAGGATTCTGGGAAAATTTGCAGAGGAAGGGTCGATTACCACAGTAAATATTTAGCATACCACTTCGGCTCTTTCGTAGAGTTCATCCGAGATGAAAGTTAATCCTCAAAGTCAGAAGATACAGTTCAACCTTTAAACCCTGAAAAATCATGTCGGAGTTCAAATCTAGAAGTGAAATATGTAGCCTTTCAATTATTTTCTGTTTGGTCGGTTGAAAGATAACATTTGAGAAAACTTTACGGACTTTGATTCAACTGCTTGATATCCTTTTATATCAAGCTTCCCCTTTAGGTAGGGGTCTAAGAGATTAAATAATAATTTTTCCGGATCTATTCAGGGTGGAATTGGGTTAATGAAGTAGAAATAACTCGCCATTCATCTGAATGGTTCATTAATTTTCAATTTGTTATTCTCATCAATGTTTTTTTGATATAAAGTTTTAGAAGTTGCTTTGAAGAAGATAAAGTTCATCGTCCTCTGTCCTCCTTCCAGAGCTTCTCATTTAAGCTAGGAAAGAGCTAGAAACTTGATATTATCAGGTTAGGCCTCGGCTGAAATCAGACCAGGAATTCTGTAAATATGGTTCTCGGCTTATCGCAATGAAAATGTAAATTCTTGTACAAATTTTCATTTTTATCGCTCAACAAAAACCATGAAAAAATAGAATGAAAAGAAGAATTAACCCAATAAGTTCGGTGTTGATATGAAATTATAATTTCTTGTGATATGTCAAGCTATCCAAGTCTATCTTGCAATCGAAAGATGTGTGGAAATACATCTAGTGAGAAACTACCTAAAAGAAATGTGATATAGCGATATACTCTTACAGTCAGGCTGCAATCAGAGCATTGAGCTCACATATCATCCATTCTAAGATGGTATTGGAGTGCCGAATAAAACTCAACGAAATAGTCTAGGCAAATAACAAGGTCTGTTTAGTCTGGATTTTCAGTCATTCAGGAACTAAAGGAAATGAAGAGGTCAACGCACTTGCTAGGAAAGAAGCATAAACCTCTTTCATTCGTCCTGAAACTTTATGAGGTACAGGTGAATGTACCTACAAGAAAGAGTTTTAGGAGAAGGAAAAAACCGAAAGAGTAACACTTTGGTGGAATTTTCCTGGGTTAGACCTCGTAGTATCGAAGTTCCAAAGGAACTTTGATTCTGTATCAGGATAAAGAATATCCTACACTTCCACTCCTGATTTCTTACAGGAGATTGACGTCTCAAAAAGTTGATGTGCTTGATTTTTAGAACAACAGTTCTAAGCTAATTGGAATTAAAAATCCTTGTTGGCAAGTTCAATTTTTTAAATTGAAAAAAAAGCTCTCTTGCATATCCTGCTTCAAAAATCTGTGAATATAAAACTAACGATGACACTATATTTGAAGAAAATATCAAGACTAGTTAACGGAGTTTGAACGATACTAAAGGGTGTTTTTTATAGCTATAGAACTTTGAATTGCTATAAAACAACGATGGATTATTTGATTGACATGAATTTTATTTATCAGCA
This sequence comes from Harmonia axyridis, assembly GCF_914767665.1. Taxonomy (NCBI): domain Eukaryota; kingdom Metazoa; phylum Arthropoda; class Insecta; order Coleoptera; family Coccinellidae; genus Harmonia; species Harmonia axyridis. The sequence goes on from NC_059507.1 coordinate 6,552,323, forward strand.
AGATAATCTTGTGGCATTACATTTTAAATATGATCTCTGGCATATGACCGCCAGGGCTGGCTCCGATGTAGTCCAATCTAGACGTCCAATTTTCGATGACTTTTTCCGATAACACGGCGAATGTTGTCTTCCAAATGGTCAAGGGTTTGTGGCTTATCCGCATAGACCAATGACTTTACATAGTCCCACAGAAAGTAGTCTAACGGTGTTAAATCACAAGATCTTGGAGGCCAATTCACAGGTCCAAAACGTGAAATTGGGCGGTCACCAAACGTGTCTTTCAATAAATCGATTGTGGCACGAGCTGTGTGACATGTTGCGCCGATTTGTTGGAACCTCAGCTTCCAGCTTGGTTGTTCAATTCAGGAATGAAAAATTTAGTAATCATGGCTCTATACCGATCACCATTGACTGTAACGTTCTGGCCATCATCGTTTTTGAAGAAGTACGGACCAATGATTCCACCAGCCCATAAAGCGCACGAAACAGTCAGTTTTTCTGGATGTAACGGTGTTTCGACATACACTTGAGGATTAGCTTCACTCCAAATGCGGCAGTTTTGTTTGTTGACGTAGCCATTCAACCAGAAGTGCGCTTCATCGCTAAACAAAATTCGCTTATGAAAATCGGGAACAACGGCAATCTCATTTTGGGCCCATTCGATGAATCTACGCCTTATTTGATGATCGTTTGGCTTCAATTCTTGCACGAGTTGGATTTTGTAAGCACGCAAATAAAGATCCAATTCCTGTGCTCGATGGCGGATAGACTCATTCGGATCTTTCTTAATGCTACGCTCTACAGCAGCAATAGATTCTTCTGTACGCAACGTACGGCGTCTCTGGGGTTGCGAGTTACCAATAAGAGTAAACGTGGTGCGAAAACGTTCCATGGTTAATCGAATTAACTGCTCTGATGGACGATTTTGTCGACGATAAAATGGACGTAGTGCGCGATACGTATTCCGCACAGAACCATTATTTTCGAAATGAAATTGCACTATTTGCGAGCGTTGTTCAGGCGTGAGTCTATTCATGATGAATTGCCAAACCAACCTGAGAATAAATCACTTGACAGCTGTTAAATCGGTCGCCATCTTCAACAGTAATGCCAACTTAAAGTTATATATCTCGAAAAAAAAACACCCGTTATAAAGGTACTTTTGATATATTATTTTGTGGTTTCTAAGATACTGAAGAAAAACTTTATTTCTCGAATTTCAACGATAGTAAGTAACCTATGTACATGGAAACTTTTTTCCTAATATAGTGTCAGAAAATTTGAGGTTATTCAGGAACACCCAGTATTTTAATCAACGAATTAGAATTTTTATGACACGTTTACTGAACTTTTTTTGATTAGTTCCTAAATGATCATGTTAAGCTCGGTTTTGCTTCAGCATAAACTTCCTGTACGTTGAACTCCTCAAATTCCATAGGGAGTAAACACAGTGGCGGTACAGGTCAGTGATCATAACCCGCTCATTCCGGTCCCTTCTGAATTCCGTCCTCAGGGCGGGATAATACTCTTCAACCCCGTAGAGATGTTTACGTTTCGACAGGACCACCCCACAGCAAAAAAAAAACGAATTCGTCTCCTGGCGCCCTTAAATTTCGGACAAACCCCATTTATTAAAGTTTAACGACAAAACACGCGAAATCCATGCCGTAAAATCGGGCCCTAAAATTGAATTGCCGAATTAATATTTGATGTGAAAACCTTTTCTGGCAGTGGCGCAACGTTTGAGAATCATATACCAGGAATTCAAGTGCCATAAAAGCATCTGCAGGCGTACGTGTACAGTTCACTTTGTATGATGCAGGACGGGTTGTAAGTAGTAGGCACTAATAATTTATTTGAATGTTCTATGTTGAGACGATAACGTTCCACCAAGATTCTCATCTATGAGTTTATTGGGTCATGTCAGCTTTTCAAGACATTCTCTTATTACCTAACGTTTGCCAGAGAACTGTAAATTTTTATGGTTCTGTTGATTTTGTTTCCGCATCAGGAACTCGGGGATGTTCTGAGCTCCAGTGCAAAATGAAGTAACTCTTTCTACGTAGCCTTGTACTGTGTTTAACAGAATTCAAAAGCAACAAAATGATAGTGGCCTTTCGTCTTTTTCTCCGTGACTTTGTTGGATTTGTAATAATTAAACTCTTTTCAATTATTTACATCTATATACAAAGCCACACTTATACAGTACAAACTCAGTATTGAGAAGATCCTAATTACGTCTTAATTACAAGTTTCTCACTACGGTACTGAATTTCGTCTTTAACTCGTACTTCAAGTTTTCGGTCGTCTCGTCTCTAACTCGTTCGCGACTCGTCTTAATCTAGTCCGCGAACCGTCTTTTCGTCTTACGTCTTAAGTTGACCGACCGAACTTGACTCGTCTTAGACTTGCCTTGAACTGTCTCTCGACTCGAACTTACTTCGTCTTTGACTTATCTTCAACCCCGTCCACTCTGAATATCCTTCCCTCCTTCCGGCTTGACCACACCCTTAGGGAAAGTACCATCCCCTAGTCCAATAAGAATTTTGCCGTACTGCCCACAAAGATCTTCGCGGATTCCTGGAAATCGAATATTCTCGAAGGACTAGTACCTGATACACAGATGTAGCACATCTGGTACAACCGTCTTGTTCTTGAACTTTCCCAGGGAACAATAACTGGATCCTACATATCTATTCTATATTTCGGCGCCACCTTAGAAATATAGATATACAAAATCAATAGTTGGCGATTTCCCAATTACATCTTTGTCCCCACTAAGTTACCTAGTCCTTCGCTTGTGAAAAGTTAGCAGTCCATAGTAAGTTTGTTTTGGTTGGTTTAAATTCATTTGAAACACACACTATATATTCAAAAAAGGGATAAATTTGTCTGGAAGTTTTAATGTTCAAACCTTTATTATTATTATTTCACTGAATAGGGGTCGTTACGGCTCTATTAGTCTACCAGGATCTGCAACCAATTTGATCTTGTGTTCTTAACTCTATCTATTCATACAAACCCAGGGAGGCCGTCGATGCTGTTAATGAAACCGACGACATCCTAAGGAGCCTTGGCTATTACTTCGTGAGTATTTAGAAATGACTATCTCGTATGAGTGGCTGTTAAGACAGTCAGCACCGGGCATTTGCACCTCCTTTCCACAGAGTCTGTAGATCTCTGACTCACCCATATGGTACAAAAGGTATTCGCACCAACAGTGTTCTGTCAGCAGTTCCACTATAACCCGAAGCTCAGTTCGTGGTAGCTTCAGGAGCTTTCTGGTATAGGGCGGTGAAAGCAATTTCTTTGTCTGAGCAAAGATAACATATAATAATATTATTATTATTATAGAACTTTGAGTTACTGGTAGAAATGAGAGAATTCAATATCGTTATGCAGAATTCCAAATAGCTGAATTTTCATATTCCATATACAAGACTGACATGAAAATGAAATATTCCATTCGCATCTCCTCTGTGACAAATTGGATGCACACGTAGATCAAATTTATACAACTTTTTTCTGAAACAATGCATCTCTTTCATCTCAAAAGCATACTAACTGAGTTTTTTCTTCAAACAGACTGCGTCATTCGAGTAGAATAGTCGATACCAGGGTTTCTCAAACAAGTAATGGTGGCCAAATACCTGTATCCATCATTCTACTTAGTAGATCTCCCTCACAATCATAACAGCAAAAAATTAATTTCATTGAAATAAAATATTCCGCAAGATGCTTCATTGTATTGAAATATTCCTGGAACTGAATCAAATGATACGTTTGTACGTCGAAGATAGAGAAGCTCACTCAACACACGAAGACCAAAACCGCTGATATGATGCATTTCCTGTCAATTACTCCGCCAACAAGACGAAGTGGTAACGACATATTGTTAACCACTATTGCCAACTGAACACAATGTAGCCTATTCCACAATGATCCACGATTGCCATTCTGAATAAGCAATAGTGTAATCAAAATCCTCGAGGCATGCAGGTAAATGGAGGTAGGTAGACGTCGAATATTATTTCCGCTTTAGAATACCCCGTCAACACCAATGGGGCTTAAATAGGTAATACAACCAGCCTGTTAACGTAGTCGGCATCCAGATACATCAGCGGTATCCCATTACACCCGCTATAAAGGGTGTTTACTTCAAACAGATAAATCAGCATTAAAGTGGACGATACGATTGTTTCAAAGGAAGGTGCCTGGTGGTGGATTCAGCTCTAATCGGTGGTTGATTGAATTATGCGTTCAAGTACCAGTAGAAAGCTGGAAATAATGGAATTATACTTGGTGTTGATGTCGCACGGACTCAACAGAGGGTAAAATGGTGTTCAATAGAAGCCAACATGTATGGAAACGGAAGTAGTGGTTTGGAATCATACCTATATCTGAATATTTCTCATGTAATGTGAACGTCAATTTTACAATCCTATAATTCTGGTGAGAAAGTTCCATTTGTTCCAACTGTTTTGAATATTCTTCATCGGTTCGAAAAATCATGACGATTAAGAGACTCATCATTTTGAGCCTTCCACACTTTGCACACTTTACTTGATGATAAAAGACAATTTTGAAGTCAAAGATGATGTTGGCAACTATTCGAAGCAAAAGAAAGGTTCCTCTTATGGCTAATGGCTAAGGTAAATATATGAATTCAATTGGAACATAAATTTCAAATATCAACCAATAGGAGCATTGCTATGATGTCAAAATGAACTGATAAGCCTAACTAAAGATGATGTTCTCGACTCAATCTTTTTTGTATTCATGAATAATACCGAAATTTTTGTAAATTCAGCGTTTGAAATTAGCTCCGAAGAGAACTGTTCGATCGATTTTGTTGCAAAGTAACGGGTGTTTTTTTTCGAGGTATATAACTTTAAGTTGGCATTACTGTTCAAGATGGCGACCGATTCAACAGCTGTCAAGTGATTTATTCTCAATTTGGTTTGGCAATTCATCATGAATAGACTCACGCCTGAACAACGCTTGCAAATAGTGCAATTTTATTTCGAAAATAATGGTTTTGCGGAATACGTATCGCGCACTACATCCATTTTATTTTGTTTAGCGATGAAGCGCACTTCTGGTTGAATGGCTACGTCAACAAACAAAACTGCCGCATTTGGAGTGAAGATAATCCTCAAGTGTATGTCGAAACACCGTTACATCCAGAAAAACTGACTGTTTGGTGCGATTTATAGGCTGGTGGAATCATTGGTCCGTACTTCTTCAAAAACGATGATTGCCAGAACGCCACAGTCAATGGTGATCGGTATAGAGCCATGATTACTAACTTTTTCATTCCTGAATTGAACAACCATGATGTCCAGGAGCTGTGGTTCCAACAAGACGGCGCAACATGTCACACAGCTCGTGCCACAATCGATTTATTGAAAGACACGTTTGGTGACCGCCTAATTTCACGTTTTGGACCTGTGAATTAGCCTCCAAGATCTTGTGATTTAACTCCGCTAGAATACTTTCTGTGGGGCTATGTAAAGTCATTGGTCTATGCGGATAAGCCACAAACCCTTGACCATTTGGAAGACAACATTCGCCGTATTATTGCTGATGTACGGCCACAAATGTTGGAAAAAGTCATCGAAAATTGGACGTCCAGATTGGACTACATCCGAGCCAGCCGTATCGGTCATATGCCAGAAATCATATTTAAAATGTAATGCCACAAGATTATCTTGCGGATAAATAAAATTCATGTCAATCGAATAATCCATCGTTGTTTTATTGCAATTTAAAGTTCTATAGCTCTAAGAAAAAACACCCTTTACATGTTTCTGCGGAAATAGTAAACATACAAAATTCTCTATGCAGAATTCTCCTCTGTATTATATCTCATGCATTGGATCTAGATTAGGTAACTGAGCTGGCCATGTCAGAGTCTAATTTCTTTCAGCATCTAGAAAATAGAAGAAGGTCATGCATGAAGAGAAAATCTTTCCGAATTGCGCCAGGATATGGAAAAGTAGGTTATACGTAGGGCTTTGTATTCAGAAATTCTTTCAGCGAAACGAGATCTGTTCTTCTATAAAATGAAATTCCGCCCCATACGATAACAGTACCTGTGAACATCTTGTATATGCTGCAACATTCCAAAATTTCCTGATATTCTCCTAACACGAACTGTTCTTGAATCTGGATTGAGTCCAAACCTCGACTCATCAGAAAATAAGACTTTTGACTGATTACCAATAAGCCAATCTGCATATTGTTGATCCCAGTCTAACCTAGCTGCGCCATTTCATCTTGTTAAAGGTTGAGCTCCCCAAAGCCTTCTGGAATGCAGGTGGACATCCCCTAATCGGTTTGCAATGGTTCTACGTGAAACACTCAAACCATAGCCTCGGTATAATTGTCTTCTTAGTTCGTTACACGTCACAGAGGGATTTTGTCGTGCTGATTGTTGGACAAATCTATCTTGTGCTGCCGTTTTGATAGGAGGGCGATCAGAATGACGCTCCCTGTTTCCGTTTATATTACTAGTAAGCGTAAGATAACATTTTGAACGGCGTTGAAAGCTTCGGGTCTTATATACTCTCTGACAAAGAAACTGCAACACTCCGAAGGAGCTGTTTAAATTTGAAATTTTTTTTGGTAAAACACAGATAGTATAGGAAGATGTAAATGATTCAATTTGGAAAAAACAATCGTGAAGGTTTCCTCATGTGTAAAATTTTTGTTACTTGAATATTGTAGTCGTTTTTTGCAAGTATTTTAAATTTTACAACAAACCAGCTGTTCGAGAAGATCCAAAGTCGATTAGTTGTTGTTCACCGCCGGATAAGGTTATTTGGACTGCAGCATTATCGACCCCATCTTGTGTTACCTCTGACGGTTGAGCATCGCCGGCAACGATTACAGGGATGCAGAGAACGTCAATATTGGAATGTAGAATGGCATCGAATCGTCTTTCCTGATGAATTTAGCTTCTCCTTGGGTGCACATGATGGCCGAAGAAGGGTTAGTAGACGTCGGGGAGAAAGACGTGAACCTCAGTTTGATGTTGAGCGTCATATACACCGGACAGTGGGTGTTATGCTATGGGGTACTATTGTAGATGCAAGTAGGTCACCTTTAGTCTTTATTCCAGGTAACATGACAACGCTGCGTTACCTTCAAGAAATAGTGGAGCCATATGTTTTCCCTTATCTTAACTGGCTCGAGAATACAATATTTCAGCATCAAGATAATGCTCGACCTGATATTGCCAGAGTAAGGTTGAATTTTTTCGAAGCGATCCATGTGAAACTTTTACCTTGGCCGCTCAGATCCCCCGATATTTCGCCCATAGAGCATGTTTGGGATATCATGCGTAGAAGGCTTGCCTCCAGCCTCCACGGACTTTGGCGGCTCTGAGACATGAAGTACGGGTAGCTTGGGATTCTCCTTAAAGAAGAAATAGACAATCTTATTGCATCAATGCCGAGACGAGTTAGGGAGTGTATAGATAATCGCGGTCGACAAACACATTATGAACAAATTTATTAAAAAAAAATAAACTGAATTAAAATTTAAACAGCTGCTTCTGAGTGTTGCAGTTTCATTGTCAGTTAGTATGATATATCTTCAAAGTAAATTGGATTTTCCTGAGGATTATTAGAAAATTATTTGAATTTTTTTACAAAAGCGGTAGCAGATACGACAAAACTACAAAAACCAAAAAGCGTAGTAGGGGACCAAAGTTCTTTTTTTCATTCACAAATGGAGAATTACTTTCTTCCATATAGATTATTGTTTGAGGAAATTATGTGAAAACTGAAAACCTCATAAAAATCTGTGATTTGTAGAAAGAAATATATCTTATTCCATTTTGAACTGAGCAGCCACGTAGTGATGTTCCCATGGTATACCCATTCCATCGACTGCTTCATATCTCCTGGAAAATATTTCCTCCTTTCCTTGTTCGTGGGCAATTAACGAACTGAGAAACACTCGGAAGTTCTACGAGGAATTCTACTTTATCCGACCGCCCATAAACAACATCGATACTTTGGTATTCTATTTTGGCAGCCAGTTCGGTAGCGTAATTTTGCCAGTAATTAATGAGTAATAAGCATCAAAATACCTCCGAAATTTCGATCTTGACGAATTATTACGGCATAGTAGCTTGCAGTTTCTCATTAGGTGACGTAAGCTCTTCGCCGAACCTATTCCTCGGTTCAATTGACAGATGAGTGCTGTTATGAATTGGATAGACTCGAAATTAGCTGCTGGGAAACAAAACTTAGACAGCGTATACATAGATTGTGTGTCAATTTGGGTAATTCATAGAAGAGATTGAGCTAAGAGCAGAGACCTTTGTTGGGATATACACAACGTCATTTCTAGGAATATTGGTTTGTTATTATGTGGCAAATATGTTCATTCCGTCATATATTGTAGAAGGAAATCGTGCAGGAATATCTCTGTTACACATAGATTTCTATTATTTGACAAACTTTCCATTTTGAACTCGAGGAAGAATATAAATGCCTTCTGCACTCGTATTATAAATAACTATTTCAATGATATACTTTTGTAATTGTTCGAGGAAAAAAAAACAAATCTTTAGAGATTTTTATTTTACGTTTTGGAATGGAAAGAATCCAAAAATCGAATAAAAACGTCTGTCTTCCTACTTTTCTCAGAAAAGCAGCATTGAAAAAAATTAACAGGCCAATTAAAAAGTCCCTGGTCTACCACTTCTTTCTGGCAAAATTCGATTTTATTATTCAACATAGTTGCCTTCGAGGGCGATAGAGCGATTTTAGCGATCTTCCAACTTTTCGATATCATTTTTGTAATACGATTTAACTTTCGCTTCAAAATAGGCCTCAGTTTCGGCGATTACTTCTTCATTATCGCTAAATTTCTTTCCAGTGGACATTCTTTTGAGGTCTGAGAACAGAAAAAAGTCGCTGGGCGCCAGATCTGCCGGATAAGGTGGATGAAGAAGCAATTCAAAGCCCAATTCATGCAATTTTGCCATTGTTTTCATTGATATGTAACACGGCGCATTGTCTTGATGATACAGCATAAAATAATGTTGGCAGAACTGACTAAATCGAAAGATTAATAAACCATAATATAGATTGAGCAAGAGTCGATATGGTACCTTTTGTTTTCCTATTCACTTATCGACACTACTATGCACTCAACTGCAATCAAGCGGTATCTGGTGAAATATAATCATATTATCTATCACCTACTTTACTGCCACTACGGGTAATTCGTGTCTGAAGTTGGCAGATACGATTACCAATCAATGTCATTTGTTTTCATTCGGATAATCGGATTTATATCGGGAGATAGGGTTGGCCAATTCAATTTACTGATGAATTTTGATTTAAGTGTATCCTGAACACCCATAACATAGGAGGAGTCTTTGCTACGCTCTACCTACAAACAATTGTATTCGATAGGTGGAATATGTAAACCGTTCTGGCTACTTGCACAGGGTGGGGGTAAATAATATTACCTGATTTAGAAGGTTTATAAAAAAGAGTGGAATTTGATACTGGTTTTTTTAAATCTTTCTTTATAAAGTAGTTACACAAAGTTTTGAAAATTATACATAGGCGAACAACTTTGCTTCCACGGTTTTTTTTACCGAAATTCCAGTCTTTATAGTTAAATAATGGTTTCAAGTCTTCATATTAATAACATATCAAATTGAATTCACGGCATTCAGACAATTTTTCAATTCTGGAAAAAGTACCTCCCCGAGCGGGGCTCGAACTCGCAACCTCCGAATTACATGTCCGAAGCTCTAGCCGTTGAGCTGAAGATTCTCCGCAACGTAGAACCGTCTTTATTGTGAAAAACTGGTTATACGTTTATTATAAACTTATTTATTTATTTATTTATTATTGTCCATCGCTGGCCACTACTTCCTCCCATCTTTCGGGCAGCGTATGAATCCTGCGTTGAAAATACCGATCATTTTTTGAAGCGATCCACGAATCGATCCAATTTTTTACTTCTCCATCAGACCGGAAGTTCTGCTCAGCCAGACCGTCTGCCATTGATCGGCTCAAACGCATTAACAGCGTTCGATAACGATAGCTTAAAGCGTTGAACCACTCTCGGCACGTTCTTTCACTAATAGCAGCCTCGCCATAGGTATTTTAGAGCATTCGATGAGCCCCAGCTGCAGATTTCTTCATATTATGGCAGAAAATTGAAACCTCAGGCAAATGACGAGGATTTGGCTCCTAAGTTGACATGTTTAATCGATGATAACTTTATGATTGCAGACACAAATCGACTAATATTTCGATGGCGTTATGTTTACAAACACCTAAGCTTATTGTAAGACATCTACGGTTTATTTATTTCGATTACGGCGAAAGCAAAGTTGTACACCTTTATCTCTAAGATGAGCCATGTTAGAATCAATATATTTCATTCGTAGCTCAACTGAAATTGTCAGACACCAAGTCTCGCCTACAGAAATTAACACTTCTACGCCTTTTATAAAAATACAGACTTAATTCGTGCATAGATATTACCATTGTCGTCCGGAAAAGCATCTCTTTCACTACTCATCTCCTGCGTGAATTGGGCGTTTCAGTAGAAAAGGCGAAATAACGTGAAAGACAAGTACGCCTTTGAACAAAACGCGAAAAAAAAACGAGAGTTAACCTGCCTCAACTCCAACCCTCCATTCCCGCAGAACTCTAAGCATTCAAGCCGCTTAACAACTCCATACTTCTCCACAACTATCCACAACAGAGTGGAGCACCATTACCTCAAAAAGTTCCCGAGTTCTTGAAACATTGTTGTCCAAGGCCGGGCTACAATATAACCGTTCTCTAATGCTAAAATTCTTTCTTTAGACGCCAGTCGTGTTTCGGACGTTTCGGTCCATAATTGGATCTCTGTTATTTACAGAAGATCGCCGGTTTAACGGCTTTTAAACTTTTACTGCGGCCGTTAAAACAGGAACTCCTATCAGAAAATACTTGAGAATGTCGACGGCCACACTAAGTCTCCTTTTACGCCGACGAATTCTCATACGTGCTAAAGACCCTTTATGGTTTTCGAGGGAGTAGAAATCGTGGAGGAGCTCCTGGTTGAAATAGAAATCCGACCCGGCTTCCCCATTCGAAGAGACACAAAGAGATACAAATACCCCGAAAGAAGGAATTGATAAATTCGGTAAGCTTGACAAATGGGGTAGAATTACCGTGAAAAATGCGGATGGATGTGTTGGAGACGTATCGGCGGACGTGTTCCCTCGATTTTAGTGATTTCGAGGAGGAACGTTCCGAGGAGAGGCAATAAAGTTTGAGGTATTCCATTCTGTCAGCCGGGGATGTACAGTGTGCGCAACGTATTAATTTTCTTTGGGTCTTTCGATTCACGAAACGATTTCTATACCGTTTCAACTTCAAATTGAGAGTTGGGACTAATCAATTTCAAATTGAAACAATATTCATTTCTATGTAAATTCATTATTCCACTTTTTGTATCTGTAAAAATATTCAATAATGTGATTTTGGAAATATTTCATACCTTTTCAACTCCAAAATGATATTAATCACAATCAATTTGAGATTCGAATCGATTTCGAAATGGCGATAATAAATGATCCAAAAAGAGCAAAGCTACCCATAACACTACAGCCGGGGATGTACAGTGTGCGCAACGTATTAATTTTCTTTGGGTCTTTCGATTCACGAAACGATTTCTATACCGTTTCAACTTCAAATTGAGAGTTGGGACTAATCAAATTCAAATTGAAACAATATTCATTTCTTACAAATTAATTGTATTTCAGAAACTGTTTTCTGTTATATTTTTTCTGCTTCAATAAACTTATTTATTTATGTAAATTCATTATTTCACTTATTGTATCTGTGAAAAAAAATCAATAATGATATCTTGAAAATATTCCATAACTTTTAACTCCAAAATGAGATTAATCACAATCAATTTGAGATTCGATTCGATTTCGAAATGGCATAATAAACGACCAAAAACGAGCAAAGTTGCCCATAACACTACAGCTGACGATACTGGCTGAATCCCGCATCAGAGCTGAGAGTCTTGGTGGTTAGTGTGCTATTCAAGAATTCTTCCACCTTTAATATTCCAATTGAAACAGCGAAATAATGAACGAATAATAAAAATTAAACATTTTATGTGCAAAACAGCTGAGCAGATACATTTCTTTGTGTCTAGTCATGGAACTACGTACTAGGTAAATACGATTAAAATCATTAGAAAAATAAAAAACCTTAGTGACCAATGAAGAAAAGTCTTTTGAGCTGTAAAGTAGGTACAAAACTATCAAAATTTATAATAATATTACATTTGTAGCTTTTATCGCTGTGTCTACTTTTAACACCCTTTAACTTGGAAATCTAGCGTTGGCCAGAGTATTCTGATTAATTTTTCTTATTGAGGTTATTAAGGTCTACAAAAGACACTAGTGTTCTAAGCTGTATGATAAGTTCCGATGATTTTTGTCTATGTTCTGACAGTTGAGAATGTCAAACAGTGTTGACATTTTGGTTCATTAAGGTTTGGCAATTCATCATGAATCGTTTAACGCTAGAACAACGCTTTCAAATTGTGGAAATTCACTTTGAAAAAAATCAATCTGTCTGACATTTTCAGAAATTTAATACTTGATGACACAATAGTGAGAAGCATGCCAGAACAGTACCCGTTATAAAGAATTGTTTGGAGAAACTCGCGAATTGAGTGAAATATCGTATCACTGATATGTTTTCATTTCCGCGCGCTTCATGTCAAATTGACAGTTCACGTTGGGGACGAAATTTGCTTACTGAAAATGACATATGCTTCCTCTATCTGTATTTATTACTCTTAGGGACCATTCAATGTTCGCAAAATATAGACAAACGTCTTATTACCACAATCTGAAAAAATATTTTTTTCTTCGAAAGAAAACGTGGTTATTACTACTGATCTCAACAAACATAAAACAGGTCAATCCTACGTTCCTTCCTTGCAAGTCCATCCAACAATACTGATGTTTTTATCCTTCAAGAGCAACGAACGGACTCCATGTCCGTTCCTGATGTTAGTTCAGAGGGTTAGTCCACATCCTTCATTCCTGAAGGCAGAGATTTATAGAGATTCATCTTTGGAACAAAAAGATCCGAATATATCACCTCCTCTCAGACAATGTGGTTCGACCCACTGTATTATAAATGGACCACTGATATTTTTGCGCTGACTCGCGATTGTTTCTATCAGATGACACATGTGGGGTATCGGAATATGACGTTTTATTGAATAGTTTGAAAGTAAAATGGAAAAGATGGTGGCATTCTTAGGCTTTTATTCTTTTACGACCTCAGCGTTATGAAATTCAGAGACTGATATGATATAAAGTTTACAAAGTTTTTGGACATTGTGAATTCTATGTAGAAAAATCAACTGACTTGGTGTCAGGTGAGAAAATTTTGAGCGTTCATTTTTATTCATTTATGTGCCAATAATTGTGCTCTCACTTACTACATTACTCATACAGGGTGATTCACCACGATGACCTATAGGACGTTTATGGAGAACTAATCATAATTTTGTGTTGAAAATATACATTGTTTGAGACAATGATCTTTCTCCCTAAAATATTCTCGGATATTTAGAACTTTCCTATCTCAAATGAACACCCAGTATATTTTTGCATCATCAGAACACATGTTTTTATGGCAATTTCAGCAATATGCTAAACCATGGATATAAACACAGCGGTTCATGAGTCAATGAGATTCTTATGAAAAAAATGGTGGCGAAGAGGACTTTTTTTGAAAATTTTTTCAGAAGAAGTACTTTAGAAAATACTTTTCCAATTTTTGAGTCAAAATTTGACAGCAGTCCGACCATTGGTTTGTGAGATATTGCGTTGTGAGTGTAGCTACTTCTGTTATTTGAAAAAAAGATTGAAAAAAAAGAATTTTTTGTGCTGATAAAATATTGCTTTTTGAAGGGGAAAATTACAGTTGAAGCAAAATCTCTGCTTGATGAAGAGTTTCCGGGGTCTGCACCAGGAAAATCACCCATCATTGATTGGTATGCTAAGTTTAAACGTGGTGAAATGAGCACCGAAGATGGCGAACGCGGTGGACGCCCACAAGAGGCTCTCAACGACGAAAAAATCAAAAAGTTTACAAAATAATTTTGAATGACCGTAAAGTGGAGTTGATCGGGATAGCAGACATTGTGAAGATATCATCTGAACGTGTACATCATATCATTCACGGATATTTGTACATGAGAAAGCTGTGTGTAAAATGGGTGCCGCGCGAGCTCACAATCGATCAAAAGCAACAACGTGTTGATGATTCTGAGCAGTGTTTGAAGCTGTTTAAGTGCAAAAAACCTGAATTTTTGCGTCGATATGTGACAATGGATGAAACATGGCTCCATCATTTTACTCCGGAGTCCAATCGACAGTCAGCTGAGTGGACTGCACACGATGAACCGAATCCAAAGCGAGGAAAAACGCAACTGGCAAGGTTATGGCATCAGTATTCTGGGATGCGCAAGATATAATATTCATTGATTACCTCCAAAAGGTTCAGACTACCAACAGCAATTATTATATAGAGTTATTGGATCTTTCAAGCATCAAATCGTTAAAAAACGGCTCCATTTGAAGAAAAAAAGGGCTGTTCATTCAGTGAATTTTCTTTTTGCGGAGAGGGATAAAGCCGACAACGAAAAGAATTTCCTCTCCTACGCTGATAGACTTAAGTCGGAATAGATACTTAATATATTTCATTCTGAATTCGGCCAAAGCAAAGGAATAGTGATAATAGATGTCAGATGAACAATGGAATACCAAAACTCGTAGATACTCCATTTAATTTCATTAGCGCAAATTAGAATGAACAGCACGAAAATGATCCAACACTCTAACAGATAATCCTTTTCAGTGGGAGAATGCACGTTCGAGTACCTGCATTTCACTGTTCAATCACTTCCAGCTCAATTCCGAACGTGCGGCCGCAGCATTTTTTCCACGTTTTCCCTATCTGGGGAAACCATTACATTGCACTGATCCCAAGTCTGAAACGTGACTAAATCCTCAATCAAAAGAAACTGGAGTCTGCAGTATGGAAATTCGCAATAAAAAATGGAAGAATTCATCTGACTAATGGAACAGTCATTATGTAGCTTTTCATCGACTGCGATAATGAAAAAGAGGGCTCTGTGTTCTCTTGCACGCTCTCTTTTGAAGGTACCTACGTCTGACGTTAATCCTCATATTCATTCAGACTGCTGCCTGAAATTACGTGACATGTGATATTTACAGCAACGATTATCGGTCATAACTTTTCTAGACTGAATAGAACGCGTTTTTCCGATTTTACTTTGGACAGAAAAAATTTAATTTCGGCGGTGAAATGCTCTTAAATTACTCGAGCATTTTTAATGAAAGGTATGGCTGAGCGTTCTCTATGTTACTGGCAACTTTTGGGGATCGACTAAAATTATTTATTACTATTTGTCTTGTTGTTAATTTCAAAACTGCAGGTTATATTGAGATGAATATTTGTATTTTGATGTAGAATGCGAATGAGAAGCCTCGTACGGAATATCATGTTGATCGTCAAATGAGAACCATACAAAATTAATTTGGAGAAACAAAACGAAGTGTTTACAATTTTTTTTTAAAGAACTTATTAATAATGTGTATGTCCACCGCGATTATCAACACGTTTCGGCATTGATGCAATAAGATTGTCTATTTCTTCTTGAGGGATACCCAAAGTACCCGTACTTCATGTCTCAGAGCCGCCAAAGTCGATGAAGGCTGGAGTAAATTTCCAAGCCTTCCATCCATGTGTTCTCAAACATGCTCTATGAGCAAAAGATCGGGGGATCTGCGTGGTCATGGCAAAAGCTTCACATAGGTCGCTTCGAAAAAGTTCAACTAACTCTGGTAACATGAGGTCGGGCAGTATCTTGATGAAATATTGGATTCTCGAGCAGGTTGAGGTAAGGGAGAACATGTGGCTCCACTTTTTCTTGAAGGTAACGCAGCGCTATCATGTTACCTCGAATGAAGACTAAAGGTGACCTACTTGCATGTGCAATAGCACCCCATACCATAACGCCTACTGTCCGGTGTGCATGACGCTCAGCATCAAACTGAGGTTCACGTCTGTCTCACCGACATCGTCTAAACCTTGTTCGGCCACCATGTGCAGCCAAGGAAAATCGAGATTCATCATAAAAGACGACCTGATGCCATTCCACATTCCAATGTTGACGTTCTCTGCATCACTGTAATCGCTGCCGGCGATGCTCAACCATCAGAGGTAACACAAGATGGGGTCGATAATGCTGCAGTCCAAAAGACCTTATGCGGCAGTAAACCGTTCGGAGAGTTACAGGTTGGCTTGTTCTCCTAATATCGAGTTGTCGCAAATCGGTCTCGTAAGTCTTAGACGTCGATCTTGAACTTCATTTGTGCCCTATCGACGTTCGGTGCCTACTCTTCTTTGATGGTGGGCATTATCAAACCACGCTTGACAACAGCTCATAACAGTAGTTGAATTTCTGTTCGTACGGTTAGCGATTTCTCGAAATGACAACCCCGCCTCCCGTAGACCAATAATTTGACCTCTTTCAAATTCAATAAGCTGGCGATAAATTCCGCGTACACGTGCTCTAGGTATTTTAACAACTAAACATCGACTTTGGATCTCCTTGAATAGCTGATTTGTTGTAAAATTTGAAAAACTTGCAAACACTACAATATTCAAGTAACAAAAATGGTTTCATGGAAAAACCTTCACGATTTTTATCTCCAAATTCAATCATTTACTCCTTGCTATACTATCTATGTTTCACCAAAAAAAAATTAAAATTTAAACAGCTCCTTCTGGGTGTTTCTTTGTCAGATAGTATATTTTCAAGAGACCAGGAAACGGGACTTCTATTGCCTATTCTAATTCAAAGCTTCGTTCAAATTTTCATCGGAATTATATAGTTTGTTTTAGTCAGTAAAATATTCAAACAGTGTATTCAATCCCCGAAAGATTTTTTTCATACACAGCTACCGAAAAACCGTATTCAATGAATAATACTCCCCAGAACGAACAACCAATTTGGGGGGATGTAGCACGAAAATGAGACAACTTTTTTCAGAAAGCACTGAATTTATCTACTCATCCTACTGGATAAAGTGCTACATCCCTCATGTGTATCGCCATTATGTACAATGAAAGGAGTCAATCCCCGAACATCGCATCAGCCTGTTCCTATTGAGAAAGGACAAGATCCAACAGATCCCTGGGATGTGGGAGAAATCTGTCTTTTGTGGATGAGGAATTGTATTGTGCTCTAGATCTTCAGTGAAATGCATTACGTATTCCTGAATGATTCCCGTGAGAGTTTTTAACTTTTGGTTTGTATTCGATAAGCTTTGAAAATAAATCCAATTATAGCATCGGAAAAATGTAACTTGTCTTAGTATAACTTCATTCTTATCGGTTAGTTCATTTCATATTTAGAACTACTAGTTGAAGCATGATTAATGTTATTTTATGTTGATCACGTAATCAGAATCACATTCTCAAAGAATATCGAGAAAAAATTATACAATATTTCCATGGCTGTAGAACGACGCTGTAGCGCTGCACTAGATCAGGGACCGTATTCTCGACAAGTGATCTTTCAAAACGTATACGTACTTTCAGTGCTCTGAACACTGAATGACCGTATTCTCGACAAGTGATCTTTCAAAACGTATACGTACTTTCAGTGCTCTGAACACTGAATGTACGTATACGTTTTGATAGATCACTTGTCGAGAATACGGTCCCAGGCTGCAACTGTGACCATCCCCACTCTGCCATTGAAAGGCAACACTCGTTTATTCGATGTTTTATCACGCAGTTGTTTGGTTGTTGCACTATTCGATTGGATCATGAATACTCTCTGTAATAACGCTGAATTTATATCTCTACGAATATATTAAAAAATAATACGATCATGTTCATAACATGCTTATATCTACAGTTCTCACCGTGTAGAATTAATGAATAATTGCTCTCAACGACTCATAAAATATAAACAACAATTCTGGGAGCACTTAATGATCATTCCTTAGAATCGTGTTTCTCAAAGCATTTGATTGAAAAGGATTATTAATAATTCCCCTCAAAAGGATATTTTTCCACTTCTTCTTTTGCGTTTCCAACCAATCTTCCTCTCTCTCAAAGGCATCAAAGGAAAGTGAAAGCCATCGAATAAGACCTTATCAATTTCCCTTTTGTAATTTTGATAAGACCCAGTAAAAATTGCAGATCGGTCATCTTGGAAGGATTATGAGAACCATTAAGACTTCTAGCCTAATTGTTGTTTTCAAGAAGTTCATTGGGTAGCTAATGGCCTCTCTCCACGGAGGCGGGTTAATAAAAATCGCTCTGGGTCTTCTTCCCTGCGAAATTTAAATAATTAATAGTTTCATCTGTTGCCATTCCCCGAGACACAATAATCCAGTTTTATGGTTAAGTTTAAGATGGCGCATATAAATTAATTTTAAGAAGATAGGGATGATTAACAAGCGTTCTATATGCATAACATCTGGAAGTGCTTATGGATGGAACGTTAAAATTGGATTATATTCTCACACCCGGAGTTCTTAAGGATTCACCAGAGTCGGACTTTGCTGTTTTCCAACTCAAATATGCGGAATATGTTGTTTGGGTTTGTAACTTGGAGAGTTTTACTGGGAGTAAATAGATTTAAGAGACAATTCCTTGTCAAAGGTTAAGGTGGGCCTTTTATATGAGAAAAATTCATTTGATATCTCCCTGTTTAGTTTCAATCCTTTTGAAAAGGGTTGAAAGTCACCGAAATATTCTGCAATGTGAGGACATTCAACAAGTATTTCAGTGGTGTTTCGTAGGGAGGAGAATAAGCTCATATAATAGGTGATTTCTCTGTTATTCATTGCCAAAGTTTATTTTGCTTTATTGCTACAGATTTTGAAAGATTCAGCAACATAGACTTCCACGCTATCAATTGCATATTATGTGATGACTCAAACTGATCTGTTACCCACTAGTATTTGACAAATTCCTTATTATGTCCTCTAGCAACCTTCCTAACTATCATCCACCCAGTTCTTGCAGATCCAAGATATTTCCATCAGCGTTGACAAGAAATGTTGGTGAAGATCTTCTGGTACAATGGCTAGGCTACAAGCTGGGATTTTGATATTAAGATAGTTAGAAATTTTGTCAGTTATTCTAGGAATGAAGTGAATACCACAGGGCTGAACTGTGCATTTGCCTTTTCTGAAGTATATGAAGAGTATTCTTTGTGTAATATGAGATGGTTGCAAAGTCAAATATTTTTTAAATGATTCACTTGGTCTATGTCACTATTAGGTTCAGTGGTTGATGATACGATAAAGCTGAAAATACAACTCGAACAATATGTGATTTAAAATGCTCGAACGTCCTAGAATATCACAAATAGGTTTGGTTTAAGTTGAATTAAACTGTTCAGAATCAAATTTTAGAAACTAAGGAAAGCACCGATGGGAAGTCAGAAGCTTTTGAGCATTTGCTGATTCATACGCTAATTGCGCCATTGGATACCAGAGAACTGTATAAAGGTACATTCGAGGACGGAATTGGTGCATAAATAAACGAGTGTTAACAAACTGCTGACTTCAGGTTGATGCTTTTCTGATGTTCGAGATATTCTGCTTGAATTTTGTATAAATATTATCAGGTGTGTGAATAAGTCTTTCCCGTTTTTTGTAAGAGATGGCGCCACCAATACTGTGCGAGTATTTAATGGTTACATATGTCATAATCAAAGCTTATTCATCTGTCAACAATTCCACACTAACACATTAGTTGAAATTTTTTCGCATCATAAATTTTTGAAATCGTGAAAATGTCGAAATTTGAGCCGAGTCGACGTCATTTGCGGGAAGTTTCACTTTATTGGTTCAATTTGAAGAAATCTGCTGCCGAGGCGCATCGGTTGCTTCAGGAAGCTTATGGAGAAGGTTGTGTCGATGATTCAAGTGTTCGCGGATGGTTTCGACGCTTCAAAAGTGGCGATTTCGACGTGGAAGACAAGGAGCGTTCCGGGCGGCCGCAAATCTTTGAAGATCAAGAATTGGCGACTTTGCTTGATGAAGATTCGTGTCAAACGCAAGAAGAACTTGCTGAAGCATTGGGAGTTGACCGAACAACCATTTCCAAGCGTTTGAAAGCCATGGGAATGATCCAAAAGCAAGGAAATTGGGTGCCGTACGAACTGAAAGTGAGAGACGTCGAACGGCGTTTTTTCACTTGCGAACAGCTGCTTCAGCGACATAAAAGAAAGGGTTTTCTGCATCGTATCGTGACTGGCGATGAAAAGTGGATCCGTTACGATAATCCGAAGCGAAGAAAATCATGGGGACTACCCGGCCATGCATCATCATCGACGGCCAAGCCAAATATTCATGGCGCCAAGCTCATGCTCTGTATATGGTGGGACCAGCTAGGTTTGGTTTACTATGAGCTTCTGAAACCGAATGAAAGGATCACAGGCGTGGTCTATCGACGACAATTGATGCGTTTGAGCCGCGCACTGCGAGAAAAACGGCCACAATACTCCGACAGGCACGACAAAGTTATTTTGCAACATGACAATGCTCGCCCACATGTTGCACAGCCGGTGAAAACATACTTAGAAACGCTCAAATGGGAAGTCCTACCCCACCCGCCGTATAGTCCAGACATTGCTCCGTCTGATTACCATCTCTTCAGATCGATGACGCATGGCCTGGCTGACCAGCACTTCCATTCCTACGAGGAAGCCAAAAAATGGGTGGATGACTGGATAGAGGCCAAACCGGTCGAATTTTTTCGCAACGGGATTCGTATGTTGCCAGAAAGATGGGAAAAAGTTGTAGCTAGCTATGGCCAATACTTTCAATAATTCATTTGTAACCATTTTTTCACAATAAATGCTCAAAATTTGAAAAAAAAACGGGAAAGACTTATTCACACACCTTATATATTTTTTTTTCGAAATTTGACTTCAATTGCTTTAGGTTCTCATGATGAGATCGATTAAAAAAATTAGAGGAAAGAAGTGTCCTTATTTTATTCGAACAATACGAGTATTTCGGAATTTCAAATACACTTGGGACCATTGTTTCTTGTTGTTGACTATTGGTTTCAAGAATTTATAAATAATTGGATTTCTAACAAAAAGTTTCGAGCCAAGTAGACTACGATCTGAATCCTTATTTCTTCTACATAGTTCACATAATTTCAGAAGATAAATCGAGAAAGTCAAAACTCCAAAGCTTCATTATCACAAATTAAAACCCAAAATTCCGTAAGGAATCTCCCTTAAAAATCTTTTAGTACCGCGCTGGCATCTTACCAGCGCCAGTTTTCACTTAGCGTGAGATTTCAGAGGAAAAATAATAAGTGCAATTTTCTCGGGTCGTCATTTTTCCACCAGCAAATTACAAGATCCCTTGAATGGAGTATCAGGATTTTGTTATTAAAATGTTTGACTACGTTGAAATCTGATCCAGGAATTAATTGAAGAAATCTAATTGCGAATGCGGACCCCTGTTTCATAATTAATGAAGAATATTTAATTAGAGAGACATTGAAGTTGCTATCCGACTCGAATTAAGTGAAATGCAATCAATTCTTGAATGGAGCGGAGATTTGATGGAAATGTTTGAACAGGCTGGAAATCGCTTTTTCTAATCGAAGGTTGTGTATTGAGGGTGTCTTTCCCAAAGAGTTAGGTAAATAGTGTCCCCGAAAAAAAGTTATATAAGAATAAGAACTTTGGGCGAATGAGAGTGTTTCTGTTGCTTGAGTTTCGGATTGAACGCACTCTAATAGCGGCAGTTCTATTTATTTACAGGGACAATAAGATCAGAATGATCTACTCGAATACGCGTACGCACAACGCTTGATCCGCTCCCGAGAAACGCTTCATAGCAACTAAATTCAGGAATTAAAGAATGACATTACAAAAGAATTACACTCACTGCTGAAATATTCAATGTTCGAAGGAAAACAAACTTCGAATTAATGAATATCTAAGTTAGGTGTACAACTTTGCTTTCGCTGTTTTGCAGTATATGGCTATAGCGGTAAGTGGTTGTCGAAATGAATAGATCGTAGATTTCATACAATAAGCAAAGGTATTTGTAAATATAACGCCAACGAAATATTAGTCGATTTGTGTCTGAATCATAAAGTTATTATCGATCAAACATGTCAGCTTGCAAGATGAATTCTCGTTATTTGCAGGAGGTTCTAAGTTTATGCTTTAATATGAAGAAAGCTGCGGCTAATGCTTATCGGTATAACGCTTCAAGAACGGTGATTTTGACGTCGAAGACCAGCATGGCGATTGAGGAGACGTAAGGTTTTCGAAGATGCACAATTGGAGGCATTACTCGTGTCAAACGCAACAAGAATTGGCAGGATCATTGGGAGTGACGCAACAAGCCATTTCAAAACTACTGAAACTCATGGAAATGATTCAGAAACAAGGAAATTGGGTGCCGTACGAGTTGAAGCCTAGAGATGTTGAACGGCGTTTTTTTGCTTCTGAATAGCTGCTTGCAAGGTACAGATGGTCATTTCTGCATCGCATTGTGACTGGAGACGAAAAATGGGTTCATTACGATAATCCAAAGCCAGCGGTTTATAATACTTTTAATCATAAATGTATAACCAGTTGTTTACAATAAAACCTCGAATTTCGGAAAAAACGGCGGAAGCAGAGTTGAACGCCTATGTATATAATGAAGCTATTTTTCCATATCTACAGGAAATGAGCAGATCAGATAAAATTTTCCGTTGAATATTATGGAATCCAGGGAATATTCATCATCGTTACACTTGATTCTATACAGGGTGAGTCTTTGACTTGTACATATATTTTAACCGAAGATTCCTGAGGTCAAAAGAAACCCTTTTTTCCTTTATAGTTTTTTTCGATTCGGCCCGGTTACTAAGATACAGGCTGTTGAAAATCGATAAAAAAATGTGATTTTCGGCTATATCTCGTAAATGGTTTTATTGAAGGAAATGATTTTTGGAATATAGCTTTTCCTTGATGTGATACATCTTCTCCGAACACAAGATTTCCTACACATCTTTCAGTTTCTTCATTATGAACATTACATCACATAAAAATACCAGAAAATCTAATAACCCAACTCTTAAAATCAATTTGAACGTTCATTGAAGAATATTTGGCTAATTTGAAAAATAAAAGTATTCCTCATATTTTCTAGTACAAAGCGCCGTTTTCGAGTAACTTGATCTTAAAAAAAAAAAATTATCTGTGAAATTCAAAAAATTGGGTACTTTGGCTAAATGCAACTCTGTTCTGTTGTGGAAAAAAACCACAGAAATGAATATTTACTATGATGTCATGTCTCAGATTTTATAATCGAAGTACTAGCCAACTTAGTTTGAAAATGAAGTTATTTGAATAAGCTCACCTCAACTCTTCTATTTGATTACAAATTATTGAGCTTTGACACAGCTCAGATAATAAGATACTTCATTAAAATCAACATTCTATTTTGAAAAGTCCAGATTTACCATAAAGCCCATGTTTAAAAAAGTTTTCACAAAATAGTCCCATTTTAATGACAACAATCAATATCACACTAAAGACTGCCATCGAACAATACTGAATTCTTCTTGTGGTCATTCAAACTCACATCGAAACATACCACTAAGTACATACTAGACAAATTTTCATGTGATTGAGATTAAATACTTTTATTCTTTTGCTACTCCATAAATTCATCCTAAAGCATATGATTGACATACTTCCAAGAGTGCCATAATTGTTTTAATATGAAAACAAATAGGTGAGTTGAAAGAAACAGGATATTCAATTGTGGATATTGATATTAATTACTTCTCATTTATTTTCAATGGCGAAATCAAGATGAATCAAGTAGAGTTGGCTATAATGTAGGTACATATTATAGAACAAATTTCATTACAAGTGGAGCCTAACATTTTCCATTGATTACAGAGCCATAAAACTTCATTTCCATATTTTCACAATAATGGCTTCAAAAATATTGATGCAGATCATTATTTTTATGAGATAGTTGGCACAAATCAAATGCTTCATTTCATAAAGGAATTACTCTCTATCAGAATGCATACTTATTTATTTTGTATCCACACAATTATTTTGGAAATTGTTTTTAAATTTCTTGAAAATATGTATGGAACTTCAATATTCTGTTGGGTTTCTTCAAATCTTCAATGATTTTCATTTTATGCAAATATAATATCAAAAATCATAAGACAATAACAGTGTAAACTTTAAATGAATATTTTAGATTTTAGGTTAGAAGTTAGAACATAGATTATTCGAACTGCTGTGTTTAAATTTGCAACACTCGAAATTTGAGGTTCAAACTTAAAACCACAGACTACTAGTCTGTGTTAGAACTGTCACAGATGAATATTATTTATTTGAGAATGTAAGGTTAAATTCCAATTCAAGTACGAAATCAAATAAACAACGATATATTTATAAATTCCATATAATAAATGAATGGATATGAATTATGAATATCAGAGCTAAGCTAATATGGGTGGTAGCGAGCTCAATTCGTTATGATTATCGAAAATGAAATAGAAAATGAAGAGAAAAATATTTAATCTTTATCGTCAGTGAAATTGGGATAACTCATATATTGTATTAAAAATACTACTTTGTTCAACAAATGGAATGTTAAAAGTGAGTTTATGATGGTTTTTCCAATTTAGTAGCTTATTTCCAAGGTTCAAATTGTATATCTAATACTTGCGAAAACTTCAGTGTTCCGGTTACCAGGGGTGAATTAGCTCATTATGAAAATTTAAAATGGCTATATCTTTTTAACAGGGCCGAATCGGAAAAAATGGTAAATGAAAAAAGTGTTTCTTTTGACCTCAAGAATCTTCGGTTAAAATATATGTACAAGTCAAAGACTCACCCTGTATATCCTATGGAATCCCAAAACTTTCGGGTGATATGTGAGATTAATCCGAATATTTTCTGCACTAACTAAACCAACCATAACTTCCAATTTATTATTTCCTCAATGGAAATCCCACTCTTCGAATATTTGCGCTTCAAATTGAATTATTAGGAATTTTTCTACATTCTCTTTACTTTAATAATGATGATAGGTATACTCTATTTCATCAGGAACTAGAAAATAATTGAAATTGCTACAAATTCTTTTAAGACATACTCCTAAGGATTCACGGCTTGATTTCAAGTCAAGTTCAAGTCAAGTAGTAGTTTTTCAATCTCAAGTCAAGTATTTATCTATCAAGTACTTGAATCATACTGAGCTACTTGATTTTTAGTATTTTTTAGGTTAGTGTATAAAAGAACCGTAAATATAAAATTTTTTGAAAAGAAACATAAATTGAATCACTATAAATCATTACAAAATGAAAATTATAAAAAAATGAAGTTCCTTATATTGAGAAACCTCCAGGCTTTGTTTGATTTCATAATTTTCCATCCACGATCGAAGACACATGAGGGATCTTAAAGATTTGTCGCCTAACCTATTGCGGGTTTTTGTAACTGTAAGAGCACCTCTCTAAAACTGTGAGAGCAGCTCTGGATAATTGTCTTAAATCAGGAGCTGAAGATGCTGGCGTTGATAAAAAATTCTTGGCCATTTTGTCTAAGTTTGAAAAGATATATCTCTAATTCTGTGGTTACTCCGTTCATTCTTCCACATCTTGTAGACTAAAATCTTGCGAGAATATATCAGAAACGCACAGTTTTCATGGTTATATTTTATTATTATATGTTGGTACTTCGAACTTTCCGCCACGGCTTTGTTTGTCAATTCATCAATTTGCCTTAAAGAAATCAGTTTTGCCAACCAACATTCTTCAATGCAAAAATCACTAAATGAATGATATTTATGGAAATATTTCATTAATTTCAATAAAAATGCAATGAATTAGAGAAAATAATGTATAATACGCGTACAGAAGGCTCATTCTACCACTCGTTCATTCAAAAACTCGCCACTTCGTGGCTCGTTTTTGAATTTTGAACTCGTGGAAGAATATCAATGCCTTCTGCACTTGTATTATAAATAACTATTCTGAAACTGCCAAAATATACCAATAGATTTCATTGAAATGTGAGAAAACTACTAATAAAATCACACTGGCGAATGCTTCAGTCTCTCGTCGCTCGAGAAATCTCCTTATTTAGTCTAAGCGCGCACGAGATTGCAGAAATATATGCCGTGCGACGCGTGCATATCAAGCTCAAGTACTATCAAGTAGCTTGAAATCACAAGCAATAAATATCTAAAATCAAGTTAAGTCAAGCTCAAGTATGTGATTAATCAAGAGTTTGAATTTCAAGGCAAGTAGTTGGTTAAAATGTTAGAAGCTACTTGGATTGATGAATCCCTACATACTCCACTAATTCACATGAAAAATACTCGTTCTATAGAGAATAATTGGTATTCAAAGGACGTCTGACTTTTTTATGAGAAATTTCTGTCACCAGATATTAATTTATAGCCTAATATAAAAAAACAATAATTCCCGAACACGAAACGTTTAAATATGACGTATTTAATCCATATATTTCATCATTTGAGTTACTTTGTGGAACTCCTTTCGGTGAAATAAGGAGAGAAAAAAAAATGATATGGACCACTCTCTTCTGAACTGAGTTTATTGCTGGGGGTAATGGTTTTTTCCTGTTAAATATTTCTGTGTTGAAGCGTTCCATTTTCTCTCGTTTCCAAACCACGAAACGACGCGGCAGAGCGGATACATGGACTGTTGAGAGGTTAATGATGTGCAAAGTTCTGAGTTGCTCCAAAGTAGGGAGGCGAGCTGAAGATGGAATTAAGCATGAAAAAGTATGACGAATGGTTTACCAACAACATTTTTCCTTCGGCTGTCGATAATGCCGCAACATAAGGTTTTTGTACAGGGTGTTTCTTAAATAATTGTACAAGCTTGGTAGTCTGAATCAGTGTTAGAAATTGCCTTAATTCTATTCGTTCATGAGATATAGGCTGTTTTATGCATTTTATTCAAACAATTCAACCAGAATGACCCTGATTGTTGTCTTGATATTGATGATGGCCTATATGTTACATGGTTTAATGGGCTGTTTCCATCATCTGTGAAATGGTGTCTTGCAGTCTCTCATCAGATTTTCCATTTTTCTCTTTTGTGTCTCTTTTCGTTGTCGCTTGTTCTCTCATAACTCCTCACTCCTCTTAACTGGCTTCCATAATCCCTTCATAGTCTTCTGCGCTTGTTCTGCCTCGTATATTTGCCCTGGTGCTCTCACAAGTTTGAATAAGGTTAGCCTTGTTGGACTGGTGATAGTTGAGCTTTTTTCTTATAAGTCCTTGGCGGGCTCTATTTATTTATTGGAATTTATTGAAATTGGAGATATTAAAGATTCTGTCTGCCCTTCTGCTTCTTATTGGCAGTTTTACTCTAAGACCCTTAAGGAGAAGGTTGCGGTATCTGGCAAGGTGTAGAAACGTTATTTTTTTGACAAGTTTAATTGAGGTTTTCTCATATTTCCTGACCTCTTGATAAAATTCGGCCCATACCGAATTTCTAATTGTTGTCTTGATATTGATGATGGACTATAGGGTAGATAATTTTTTCAGCTGTTTTCATCATCTGCGGCACAGAATAACGCTTGAGTCTAGGACAATGACCAATATTCAATCTAGCACTAAGTTATACCTACTCAGAGAATGTGGGAAAGGGAGTCCCCAATACCAGCTTTCAAAAAGAATAGCATCAAATAGTACACAAATGGTTCTAATGCTAAGCATGGACTGGAGCTGGAGTTTTCGGGACTGGCACCAAAAGCTTAATATCGTTAAGCCATTGTCTAAGTGTCTTTTAGGCGGAGATACTTGCAATTGAAAGATGTGCGGAATAAATCTACTATCACTTATGTGATACAGCGATATATTCTGAAAGTCAGGCTCAGAGCAGTATGTTCACATATCATCGATTCTAAGATGGTATTGGAGTATCGAAAGAAATTCAACGAAATAGGCAAGAAAAATAAGGTCTCTTAAGTCTGGGTCCTGGTCACTCGGGAATTGAAGGATATGAAGAGGCCAACACACTTGCCACAAAAGAGGCACAAACGCCTTTCATTGAGCCAGAATCTTCCTGTAGAACAGATGAATGTACTTTCAAGAATGACTTTCAGGAGAAGGATAAAACCGAAAAAGAAAACTCTGGCAGAATTTTCTGGATTGAATCATTCCAAAAACTTTCTTCGAAACTTTGGCTGTGCAATCGAATATGTATTTGGATATTAGCAAAAATATGCCATACCTCCTCACTGAATTCCTCACAGGGCATTGCCGCTTCAGGAAGCACCTCATGAGAATGAGTTAAGCAGAAAATGATGAGTGCCGACTCTGAGGGAAGGAGGAAACAACCCCTGATCACATTCCAATCGCTATCCAACGCAAAAAATGCTTTGGACAAGAGAGTAGAAGTGAGGAAGTAACCTCCTCAAAGCTATCCTAGATACTGAAACTCATTAGAACACTGTAACTGGTGAGCAAGCTGTAGACTTCGGTGACTAACAGCGAAAACAGCTCTGATGAAGGTCAAAATGGACCATAAGATCATGACGTCGCAATGAAATCTCTTGAAATTTAAATCTAATTTGAATCAATACCTACTCTGACCTTGCTTTTGAACCTAGGGGTATTTTTTTATTCGATGTGATTAAATTTGGAATGCTGTACCTATTCGTGAATCAAATTTAACGAAATAATTATTGAATTAGGTTCGTTAATATGCTGAATTTTGTGTATTTGGTCCTTTAACACTTGTTATTGTGGGATTTGATCATTCTATGCTGAACTTTTCCCACTTTCCATCTCGCCCTTATAATTATATGTATAATAATAATATTCCTCGAGTTATGAACATCCTCAGCGTTCCATGATGAATTCCTTATTATGCTAAACAATCTCTCACACGCTCAAAACACAACGGAGCGTAAAATTCCCTCAGAACCGAACAACTTACCCCTGTTCAATGCTCCTAACGAAAAATACACAAACTATTTGGAGCGGAAACTAACTTTGAAATAACAAATGAAATTATGTCAACCGCATTTTTGAACTGGGCGACAGCGAGTGTTGAATATTTATGATGCTAATTTTTACGTTTCGAAACATAATTTTGATGGAAATTTGGGCTGACGACAAAACCGAAATCATTAACTGTTGCACTTTGCCAGACAGTTCGCAAATTGCATCAAATGATTTGAATGTTGTGGATGCTGGGGTAGAATTGCAGTGAACATATTGCTGGCATTTCTATTACGTATATCCATATTTTTGAATCAGGTTGATAGATTGATGTGGTAGGTACCATATACGTACATGATTTGATTATGTTGATAAAGTTTGAATCTAATGCAGTTTAATATTTCATATTTCATATTTCATTTATTACCCTCAAAAACATACAGGGAAAGTCATACATAAATAGATAGTTTCGGTAAAAATAAATAATCTGCAATAATGCAAAAATACAATATGACACTTATAACACATAAACACATACTCAAGAACGAAATAAAAGCATAGATAAATCATTCTAAAAATATAGTGATTGACTAGAACTGACAGGACAATAATTCATCAAAAGTGTACACTACGCATTCGGTAAGGTTATGCTTCATGATTTTTTTGAATGCTTTGCCATCTAGTGATGTAATTCTCTGGGGAAGATTGTTGTAAAGTCTCATCCCATTGAAAACGTGAGTGTTCTGTGTTTTTTGTAGCCTGTGTTTTGGAGTTATGTACTTTTTTTTGAATCGTGTATTATGGTTGTGCACTTCTGAGTGTTTAAGGAAATTGTGTTTGTTGTTGTGTATATACATGAGGCACTCTAACATGTAACAACCTGTGACAGTCAGTACATTGTATCTTCTAAATAGTGGCCTGCAGCTGGTCATCTGACCGACGTCCGCCAATGCACGTAGTGCTCTCTTTTGTTTTAAGAATACTCTCTCCGCCTCTGGTGATGCACCCCACAAGATAATGCCGTAGGTCATTCTGCTATGAAATTGAGTATGGTATGTGAGTAACGCTTCTTTTTCGGTCAATATATGTCGGATTCTTCTTATTGCGAATATTGACGTGGATAATTTTCCGCACAGCTCGTCAATATGTAGCGTCCATGACAAATTCCCATCAATTTTCATCCCTAACAAGGAGATACTTTTTGTAGTGTGATGTTTTGTACTAACAATAAGTTCCTGTGTTTTATCCGTGTTCACTTTCAAGTTGTTTGCCGTGAACCAGATTATAGCTTCCTGTACTGATCTCCGGGACCTATCTTCCAGTAAATGCCTATTCTTAGATTTATTAAGGAATGACGCATCGTCGGCAAAGAGAAGTTCGTTGTCAGCTTCAACATTACTCACCAGGTCGTCAATATATACGAGGAATAAAATTGGTCCGAGCATTGATCCCTGGGGCACACCTGAGGTCATCTTCATTTTCGAGGACTTTGTTCCTTCTAGATCCACAACCTGGTTCCGATCTTGCAAATATGACTTTATCAGGTTCAATGCGGGGCCCCTGACACCTATATTATCGAGCTTGCGTAGCAATATATCATGGTTCACACAGTCAAAAGCTTTGCTGAGATCCATGCACGATATTTTTACCTCATCTTCCTCATCGAGTGCAGTCGTAATGAACTCGATCATCTGGACTAGGGCAGTAGTTGTTGACTTTCCTCTTCTGAATCCATGTTGATGGTTGTCCAGCAAAGAGTTTCCTTCTAGAAATGCTGTTAATCTCTTCCTTAGGAGTGACTCGAAGATTTTCGACAGAGCTGGCAGAATCGATATTGGTCTGTAATTATCAAGTGAATCTCGATCGCCCTTTTTATGCACTGGGATTACTCTAGCGACCTTCAGTTCTTCAGGGAAGTATCCTTGCTGAAAACAACGATTTATAAGATCTGAAAGTGGGTGTGCCAAGACATTGGATAATCTCTTTCACAATCCTGACTGAAAAACCATAAATATCTTGCGAGGACTTCTTTTTCATCTTCGAGACCACATTCATGACTTCCTCTGGAGATGTTGGGGAAATAAATAATGAGCATGAATTTCTAATTTTCTTTTTCTTCATAAATTTACCACTCTTTGCTCGATCATTGTTTGATCCAATTAACTTGTCTGCAACTTTCGAGAAATAAAAGTTGAAATCCTCTTCGGTTAGTGTCTCTGATTTCGCGCTCTCTTTGGTTTTCAGCTTCGAATTTATAACCCTCCATATAGCCTGGCTTTTGTTTTCTGCTTCATCGATTAATTTCTTATCTTCATTTCTTATTACATTCGTTATTAGAACTTTAAACTGCTTTTTCAATTCCATATATAATCTTTTTGAGTCTTCATCTCTTTTTACTTCATATATTGTTTGGGCCGCATCGACCTTCTTCTTGAGTTCAGTTAACTCTGCATTTTCCCAACATCTTCTTGGACGTGACTTCCTTATAGTCATTTTTTTCTCTGGAAAACAATCATTATAAACATTCATGATGGCCACGTGGAATTTCCTGTATGAATCATGAACTGAGTCATTATGAATGAAACTCCAATCTGTGTTTTCTAATCTTTCCCGAAATATGCGAGTATTTTCTTTATTCATGATACGAACAGTTCTGCATTTATCTTTCCCACATGCGTTTGTCATTTGAATGTCCAGTCTCTGCGCCAGGTGATCAGAGATGTGATAATTTATTGTTTTTGTTTTATAGGTGTTCTGGTTTAAATCGGAGAAAATGTATCGGGTGTCACAAATCCGTTGTCTAGTTAGGGGACCTCAAAATCCCTCATTTGAGCTAAAAAAAATGAATGGCACATTTTCAGTAAAAATTGAATTTCTATCCAAGAATCGTTATATCTTCTTAAGTATTTGTCACAGACCCCCCGAATGAAAACGTTTTTCAAAGATCCAATTCTGATCTAAACCATAGTGAGGTTTCAAGTGCGTAGCTTATGCCCAGAGGGATAGTCAATTATCAATTTTTCAGAATTTCAGATTATTCATGTAATAATGGACTAATCGCCAAACTGCATGCATTTTCGTGATCTACGTAATCGAACAAATCAATGGAAAGGTATAATATTTCCGAGTTCGAAATTCAGCTAATTAGGGATCCTCATTTCTAACACCGCTCACCGATTTTCCGTAGGCCTCACAGTTTGGGAAAAAGTTGAACTCAAAATTTAGGAAAAAGCTACTTTTATTATTTGAGAAAAGATGAAAAAAAAAAAGAATTTCGTGTTCAGAAGAAATATTGCTTTCTGAAGAGAAAAAATACAGTAGACGCAAAATCTTGGCTTGATGAAGAGTTTCCAGGGTCTGCACCAGGAAAATCAACCATGATTGATTGGTATGCTAAGTTTGAACGTGGTGAAATGAGCACCGAAGACGGCGAACGCAGTGGACGCCTAAGAGGCTATTACCGACGAAAAAAAGGTCACAAAATAATTTGGAATAACCGTAAAGTGAAGTTAATCGAGACAGCAGACATTGTGAAGATATCATCTGAACGTGTACATCATATCATTCACGAATATTTGTACATGAGAAAGCTGTGTGCAAAATGTGTGCCGCGCGAGCTCACAGTCGATCAAAAGCAACAACGTGTTAATGATTCTGAGCAGTGTTAGAAGCTGTTTAAGTGCAATAAACCTGAATTTTTGCGTCGATATGTGACAATGGATGAAATATGGCTCCATCATTCCACTCTGGAGTCCAATCAACAGTCGGCTGAGTGGACTGCACACGATGAACCGAATTCAAAGCGAGGAAAAAAACAACAGTCAGCTGGCAAGGTTATGGCATCCGTATTCTGGGATGCGCAAGGTATAATATTATTACCTCCGAAAGGGCCAGACAAAAATACATTCCTACCTATAGATGCATAAACCAATATTTTTCCGATTTTAACGCCAACCAGAAAACCTTCCTGAATTGCCCTACATTAAATGAAAACTCATGAAAATACAGAAACGATCCCTTAAATCTAAAAATAATTTATCTGTTTGAATGTTCTGTAATAACCGACGCTCGCATTGTCCACATGCATAAATAATAAGTGGCAATTCCCATAGAAATATTTCCATTATTGCTCACACAAAATGAATCACGGGATCAATTGACAAAAGCTATTTATAACAAAATGGAAATACCAGGAATTGAGCCCTGAAAAACCGCGATTATTGGAAATGCAACCAATGTGGCTACATTTCATTTACTTTTAGGTCTGTAACATTCGACCTCAGACCTTTCGATGGATTTTCCGGCTCGCCTATCAAAATGCAGGACTTAATGCAGGATATAAAAGGCCAATTGAAAAGTCCCCGGTCTACCATAGTAAAACACATTTTTTTAGCGAAATTCGATTTTATTATTCAACATAGTTGCCTTCGAGGGCCATACGATTAACGCGATCTTCCAACTTTTCGATACTATTTTTGTAGTACGATTTATCTTTCGTTTCAAAATAGGCCTCAGTTTCGGCGATTACTTCTTCATTGGCGCTAAATTTCTTTTCAGCGAGCATTTCTTCTGGCGAATATGGTGGATGCAGAAGCAATTTTAAGCCCAATATATGCAATTTTGCCATTGTTTTCATTGATTTGTGACACGGCGCATTGTCTTGATGAGACAGCTCCGTTTTTTCTTTAAATGGGGCCGTTTTTTAACGATTCCATCCTTTAAACGGCCCAATAACGCTATATAACAATCGCTGTTCATGTTCTGGTCCTCTTGAAGGTAATCAATGAATATGATACCTTGCGCATCCTAGAATACTAATGCCATAACCTTGCCAGCTGACTGTTGTGTTTTTCCTTGCTTTGGATTCGGTTCATCGTGTGCAGTCCACTCAGCTGACTTTCGATTGGACCCCGGAGTGAAATTATGGAGCCATGTTTCATCCATTGTCACATATCGACGCAAACTTAAAACAGCTTCAAACACTTTTCAGAATCATTAACACGTTGTTGCTTTCGATCGATTGTGAACTCGCGCGGCACCCATTTTGCACACACCTTCCTCATGTACAATTATTCGTGAATGATATGATGTACACGTTCAGATAATATCTTCACAATGTCTGCTATCTCGATCAACTTCACTTCACGGTCATTCATAATCATTTTGTGAACTTTTTTGATTTTTTCGTC
Organism: Harmonia axyridis; assembly: GCF_914767665.1. Taxonomy (NCBI): domain Eukaryota; kingdom Metazoa; phylum Arthropoda; class Insecta; order Coleoptera; family Coccinellidae; genus Harmonia; species Harmonia axyridis. The sequence continues at coordinate 6,586,610 of NC_059507.1, forward strand.
GGTGACAGCATCTTTTAGGCGTCCGCTGTGTTCGCCGTCTTCGGTGCTCATTTCATCACGTTTAAACTTAGCATACCAATCAATGATGGTTGATTTTCCTAGTGCAGACCCCGGAAACTCTTCATTAAGCCAAGATTTTGCTTCAACTGAAATTTTATCTGCACACGAATTCCTTTTTTTTCCATCTTTTTTCAAATAAATAACAAAAGTAGCTACACTCACAACGCAATATCTCACAACCTAATGGTAGGACTGCTGTCAAAGTTTGACACGTATCGTTTGAATGTTGTTACTAACTAAAAACCATATGGATTTGATAGTAGCACCGCAACATAGGAAATAATTTACAACACAATCTTTAGGAATTGCCCGTGTTTGTGTGCGTTTTTGAAGAGGATTCAGTTGGCATCCAGCTGTGACGTCACGCCTTTGCCGACATAAATATACTATATTCTCCGTTATATACCTTTCATTTGAAAATCCCTCACATATTCCGTTTGATGGAACCAACAATGGTTAGACGAATGATGTATAGATTCCAATTCAAATGATACCATCCCTTATTCACAATGCAAGATAGCGAAATCTATCATTCTAGAAGATTATTTTTCCATGAATGATATGTCCTAAATCTTATCCCTTATCGTTTTCGATGTAGATCGTCCGTTTCAATGAAGCATTGAGAACTTTTCGTTCGATCTCCTACAAGATGATGAACCTCCACTCCCCTACACTTCTCCATTATCGTCATTATCTGTGGAAGATAAAGTATCTGCTATGGTGTAAATGGCCTTCAGTGCAGCTAATTTGAGGAGGTCCTCTATCATTACGTGCAGTCTTCGAATTTTTTGCTCATATTAGGTACAGTTTTTGCTTGGGTTTCATATGGACGTAAGGAAAAACTTCTTATTAGATCTGATATGACAGACCTGTGAAAAATCGGTTGATGTATTTTCTTTTATGAGGTTACCTCGAAATTCCAATCGAAATTTGATTGATTTGAATATTATTTTTATCCCTCTTCCTCTAGGTGAATATTGACAGTTCAAAGGATTTTACGTGGTGGTGTTCCCTCTTAAACTATTTGAAAACATAAACTTTAAATGAGGAAAAACCTCAATTGTGTGGAGTAGTCTGTGACTTCCGAAAAACACAGGAAGAAACTAAAATTCTATGTTTCCATAACTAAATTTGACATTTCGAAAACTGTAATGAATAATTCTTAATTGAAAAATGTATTTATTTTATTTTATTGGTTTATGGATTTCTCAACAATCCCAACGAAAAATTAATCATAATTCATGAAATCTAAAATTTATAGTTATCCAAACATCGAATTTTAGTTTCTTTCTGTGTCACAAACTACCTATTCCACACAGTTATAAATTGTGGTTTTTCCTCATTTAAAATTCTTCCTCGATAACTCTTTAAGTATTCATTTCAGATATAGGGTTTACTTGAGTAACCCCCACTATTTTTATACATAAAATCGACTGAAATAATAAAAAATATAGATTCCAATTTGAGAATCTTGAGTTTAGATGAATTTGTGTTATACAAGTTCATGATCTTCTAATAAACACCCTGTACATTTTTGATCCAAACTGCCAATAGTCTTATAATACTACGTATTTTCAAAATCGAAAAACAGAAAATTTTTTGCGAAAAAAGCTTTTTCTGCCGAAATATTCAAAAAATGTGAGTCCTCATCGTAACCATTTTTTTTCATAAGAATCCCATTAACTTATTGAGTTTTTACCCAAGGTATGGCATATTTTCGAAATTGTCGTCAAAAAAGCTATCTGATGATGCAATAATATACTGGGTATGTTATTTGAAATAATGAAGTACCTAGTAGTCTGTTTCCGGTATTACCGGATGTTGTAGAAATCTGAAAATATTCTAGGGAGAAAGATCAATGTCTCAAACTCCAATATGCACATTTTCAGCTCAAGATGATTAGTTTTCCACAAACATCTAATAGGCCATCCCGGTGAATCACCCTGTATACTATGCTATGAAATGTTAATCTCCACGAACGATGGCATCCAGTTAGTGGACAGATGCAGTTACCCTATAGCATCCAGGAACAATTTATTCAGAGCTATATTCAACATTGTAGAGAACGTCACAATAATGTCCAAGGTATAAATTTAGGGAATTTGAGGAGAATCATGGCGTTTGGGTCATAGAGATTACTTGCCAAGAATTCAGCAATATATCTGGCTACTGCTAAACTTTCGAGAGATGGATTTAATGGCCCCGTTTCCGGAGTAGATTGGGTTGCATCATTCGGAAATTTTCGCTAGTGCTCAGTTCCGACGAAAATACAAATTGATTTTTTAAGTCCCTGGATGCACTTTACTTGACCAAAATAAACGATAAATTATTTCGTCCAATCGTAATTGAAAAAGTCAAGAGATATGTGCTGGTTAGGGCCATTGATCGAAACATGTGATAGTCCGAGGGAGCTACGTCTGGAGAATACGACAGGTGGGGAAGGACTTCCCATTTCATCGTTTCCAACTTTCGCAACATGGAGTCGAGCATTGTCATGCACTAAAATCACTTTATCAAGTCTCTCGTTGTATTGCGGCCGTGTGTCTTCCAATGCTCGGCTCAAACGCATTAATTACGTTCGATAACGATCACTTGTGATTGTTTCAGTCGGTTTAATCCACTTATAATACATTACGCCGAGCTGGTCCCACCAAATACTGAGCATGACCTTGGAACTGTGAATATTTGGTTTGGCCGTTAACGTGGAAGCATAGCCGGGATATTCCCATGATTTTTTGCGCTTCAAATTATCGTAATGAATCCATTTTTCTTCTCCAGTCACAATGCGATGCAGAAATCCCTTTCGTCTTTACCTTGCAAGCAGCTGTTTACGAGCAAACAAACGCCGTTCAATATCTCTCGGCTTCAACTCGTACGGAAATCAATTTACTTGTTTCTGAATCATTCCCATGACTTTCAGGCGTTTTGAAATGGCTTTTTGCGTCACTCCCAATGATCCTGCCAATTCTTGTTGCGTTCGACGAGTCTTGATCCAGTAATGCCTACAATTCTGCATCTTCGAAAACCTTCTCTCTTCCACCGCCATGCTGGTCTTCGACGTCAAAATCACCGTTCTTGAAGCGTTGAAACCACTTTCGGCACGTTTTTCCATTAATAGTGGCCTCACCATAGGAATTGTAGAGCATTCAATGAGCCTCAGTGGCAGATTCCTCCATATTGATGCAGAAAATTGGAACCAGCCCCAATCGACGAGAATTTGGCTCGTTAGCTGACATGTTCAATCGAAAATAACTTTATGATGCAGACACAAATCGTCTAATATTTCGATGGAGTTATGTTTAGATTTAGATTTAATTAAGGAGGTTACGTTTCACTGCGCCCTTATGGTCTATTGTGCCCCCATCAGAGCTATTCTCTCCATAACGTGATCTACTGCTTGCCTTCCAGTTCCAGAGTTCTGATGATCTCCAATATCTGGGATGGCTGCAAGGAAGCTAATTCCTCATTTCTATAAGTTTCGTGTCCAAGGCAGGTTATGCGTTGGCTAGCGATGGCGAGGCATTCCGTCACCAAGTGATCCGGAGTTTCTTCCTCCTCCCCACAGAATCTGCACTCGTCGTTTTCTGTTAGACCCATTTTCATGAGGTGTTTCCTAAGGCGACAATGCCCTGTGAGGAATCCAGTGAGAAGGTGTAGCATATTCTTACTAAGATCTAGATACTTTTTGGATCTTGTAGAGTAAAAGTTTCGAAGAAACTTTTTGGAGTGATCCAGACCTGGAAGATTCCGCCAGAGTTTTTCTCTTTCGGTTACCTCCTTTTCCTGAAACTCTTTCTTGTAGGTGCATTTGTCTACACCACAGAAAGGTTCTGGGCCAATGAAAGAAGTTTGTACTCCTTTTCTGGCAAGTGTGTTGGCCTCCTCATTCCCTCTGATTCCCGAGTGACCGGGAACCCAGATGCCGTTATGTTTACAAATACCTAAGCTTCTTGTATGACATCTACTATATATTTATTTTAACTTTTGGTACAGGCTTCTATTGCAAAACAGTGGAAGCAAATTGTACACTTAACAGATTATACCCTATGGCACTTCGTTAACGGCAGTTTTGATGAGCTTAGTCGTGAAGTTCAGGTGAGACAAGAGTGCCAAAAGAAGGGCATTTCTGCTGGTAACAGAATTCTCCATTACACATTCGAATGTAGAAAACGATTATTAATCACAGTCATATACAATATTCTCCGCAAACCTGCACCATATTAATTCGATAAATTTGAGGATGCTTAATTACTTTCACATTCATTCAACCCATATATCTGCCAGATCGGCATGTTTTCTTGGTGTAAAATGGGCCGACAGTCTAACAAATTATTCATGAATTCCAACGTTATAACGAGAACGAAGCCTGTGTGTAATTTCAATAAAAAACGATTATATTTGCTTTACAGTACAATACTTACAGGATGTTTTGCAAAGAGAGGTTACAATCATAATGTTTGAGAATTGGTGGGAATGTCGAAAGAACCCAACTTCGAGATACGTGTTGTGGTTAGAGAGCCGATTTTTTTTTCATCGATGTTCCCCGGGAACGAAAGGGTAAGTGTGGCATACAGCCCAGCAAAAATTTTCATTGCGTTGAATAATTCAGGGAGAAGAATGTTTTTTTCCATGAATTCGTGTAAGTTCAACGAGAAGGGTTGATGTGACTGGCGGATGAGGTCATTTTTTACATTTCAAATCACTCCTTCAGGCTGAGCTGAAAGGGATATATGGGTAGGCAGAAATGCGGAGTATCGACAGAATTCACAAATGAAATTGATACTGGGTTATCCATGTCGTGGTGTGGATTTCACATCACAGCCCTATTTTAATGACATATGTCATTGTCAATGACATATGTCAAACAGAACTGTCATCCGAAGGTTAGCCATTCAACAATACGGATAGTTCATCTACTGCTGAACGTGTGAAAATTGTGTAAACTTACTACATCGTAGGGCCTCCTGAGAACGGCGACAACACCCAACATTTCAAATTTCTTTAAAAATAACCGAATTTGAAAAATTCAACTGCGATGTTTCGAGAACAAAAAACCACATCCAACATCTCCTCTCTATTCAAAAAATTGATGGGTGCCACCCTCAAGTGGTTTTTTCTGAACAAAGTCGTCATAGAAATGCATTCTCCCTAATACAGAACTTGAAGATTCTTTTTGGATTCTTCAAAACTCTTAGGTTCTTGATTTTGGACAGTTCAACTTTCTGTTCAACTTCCCTTCAACATCTTTTGACGGTAAGTTCAATATAACATTATTTCGTCGATAGTGAACCGATTTTGAAAATTTTTAACTGGGACACGCTATATAGGTATATAATATATATTACCTACTGGCAGTTCTGTCGTCTTCAAGAGAACAAATTTGATATAAACGTGCTCCCAAAATATCCGGACTTCCATCACTGCTTTTCTCCTTTCATTGTATTGTTTCCAATATCACTGTTTTGTTATTTTGAACTTCTCTACAATATTTTGTGGCATTTTGGGTATGAAAATCACCTGTATGCATTCTTTTGTGAATAAATAAAGGAATAAATGAATAATTGAATGAATGAATAAATGAATATGTATAGAAATGAATGAATAAATAAATGAATAAATAGACAAATGAACAAATAAACAAATGAATAAATGAAGAAATAGATAAATAAATGTTAAAATAAATGAATAAATTGATGAATGAATAAATGAATGGATGAATCAATGAATAAATAAATGAATGAATAAATGAAGAAATAAATGAATGAATAAATAAATAAATAAATAAATAAATGAATGAATCAATAAATGAACGTATAAATAAATGATTGAATAAATAACTAACGTTTTTATTCGGATATTTTACAGTTTTTCTCTATGAAAAAATGAAGGAGGACCTCCGTGAGGGAGTAATACTTCTAACCTCAATTCGTTTACATCCCAGACAGGCATAATTCATTTTCGAACAAATTTATGTTTCTAGAGACGAGGACAGTCCATTTCCGGCAGGGATACAAACAAAACAGGACATAAAAGGAAACGGGGCTAGTCCACGAAATTAAAGAATGTTCACTAGGTAACCGTTAACAAAAACCCATCCCGTGACCGTGCTCAGATCTCTAGATCCGCAATCATTGCAGTAGACGAGAAGAAAACAATTCTCTTTAATTGAAAACAAAAGTCTAAACTCGATTTAATGGCTCAGACTTTTCCGGCTAGCGTGGAGCGAGGAACGATGTTCAAGATAGATGGCTATATCGCTTCGCAATCCAGGGACATTATTTAATTCATCCAGACACTCACGACCATTGCTTACATCCTTGGATGTCGAGTTATTTGTTTTGAGGAGCTTTGTGTCTGGAGATAACGCTTTCTAACATTTACATGTTTGAGGACAACCCTTATTGCTAGACTTTGTTCTGGTTTTATTTTGGTGAATTTTCACGATCTCGATGTTGATTACATTTCTGGAGAAATATTTCCTTGATGGAAATTATGGTCTAGGAGTCCGTAGATGCTAGACTTATGTCATCATGGAGAAATAGCCAGTAAAAATTTAGATCATTGTAGGGGGTATTTCAATTGACAGACGCTTCGCATACAGGATAACCCTGCCAGAAGATGTTGAATTATAAATTACTGATGAAGGGTTTTCCAATCGTTTTATTTGGATATTAAAAAAAAAGTATGTTCAAGATGATAGCTGTATCGCTTCGCAATCCAGGGACATTATTTAATTCATCCAGACACTCACGACCATTGCTTACATCCTTGGATGTCGAGTTATTTGTTTTGAGGAGCTTTGTGTCTGGAGATAACGCTTTCTAACATTTACATGTTTGAGGACATCCCTTATTGCTAGACTTTGTTCTGGTTTTATTTTGGTGAATTTTCACGAATGTTGATTACGTCTCTGGAGAAATAATTGCTTGATGGAAATTATGGTCTAGGAGTAGGGATTCATTAAGCCAAGTGGCTTGACATTTCAACAAACTACTTGACTTGAAAATCAAGCTCGTGAAACTTGATTGACTTGATTTGAGATATTTATTGCTTGACTGGATATCAAGCTACTTGATATTACTTGAGCTTGATATACACGCGTCGCACGGTATATATTTCATATGCGCTTAGACTAAATAAGGGGATTCTTCGAGCGCCGAGAGACTGAAGCATTCACCAGTGTGACTTCATTAGTAGTTTCCTCACATTTCTATGAAATCTTTCGATATATATTGGTAGTTTCAGAAATATCTTTTCAAACTTGGCCAAAATGGCCAAGGATTTTTTTCAACACCAGCATTTTCAGCTCCTGTTGAAAGACAATTTTTCAGAGATTCTCTTATAGTTACAAAAGTCCACAATAGGTTAGGCGACAAATCTATAAGATGCCTCATGTGTCTTAGATCCTGGATGGAAAATTGTGAAATCAAACAAAGCCTGGAGGTTTCTCAATATTGAGAAACTTTGTTTTTTTTATTATTTTTCATTTTGTTATGAGTTATAGTGATTTAATTTATGTTTCTATTCCAAAAAAATTGATATTTACGGTTCTTTTATACAATAAGTTTAATAAATAAGTGTGTTTTTTGCGAAGTTCCTTCTCATTTCATCATTTTCTTATTAAATTGACACTACACAATAAAACTGCCAAAAATAGAGTAGCTTGATATGATTCAAGTACTTGATAAATACTTCAATTGACTTGAAATTGCAGAACAACTACTTGACTTGAGCTTGACTTGAAATCAAGTCAAGCTCAAGCAAAGTAGCTTGAAAATCAAGCCAAGCTGTGAATCCCTACATGCAACTATCACTGCTTTGACATTTTTCCACCATATCCAATAAGAAAATTCCAGTTGATTTTTTTTTCAAGTAAAAATGTTCAAGTCCACGAGTTTATAAACGTTTCTGATAGCCAACTTCGATCCAAACTGGCATAAATAAATTCAGCAGAAATGGCATAACCGATCTGAAAATAATATAATCTCGCCCGGCAGTCCTGCAAAATCTGTCTCCGTATTGGATTTTCCGACAAACATGATGTTCAATCTGCTCACAGGAAAATCCTCATTCAAGTGATGCCCCAGGGGAAATTCCTGACTTAAGTTTTCTTGAAAGCAGCCATTCATAAATAATGATATCGACGGAACGACGGCTCCGATGCAATGAAACGCACCAGATTGGGAAATTGGAATGGAAATTCTGGTAAATAAGCAAGAGAAAAATCAAAAATAACCGGAGCGAAGCTCTTGTAGGTGCGCCATCTAACGAGCCGAGCTGAACGGACGGCTACAAGGGAGAGAAAATAGAATTGTAATATTCAAATCAAAGGGTAATGGAAATTCTCGCGGGTCTCCTTTGCTTGGTTTCGTAGAAAAAAACGCGATCTTAATTCAACATGCGCGATTACCACCTTTTCGTTGTATACGAATTGTGACAAGAAAAGCTGAAGCTTCAATTCAATTCAAGGAAAAAACACTGAAAATTTCTCACAATAGTTCCTGCTCATAAACCAAATTTTTCAGATATTCTCTAGAAGAAAATCAATGGGAGATAAATCTGGTGATCTGGGGGGCCATTTGATTGTACCTTGTACCTTCAGGTTACTATTAGGGATTCATCAAGCCAAGTAGCTTGACATTTTAAGCAACTTGACTTGACTTGAAAATCAAGCTCGTGAAAAACTACATACTTGAGCTTGACTTGACTTGATTTTAGATATTTATTGCTTGACTTGATATCAAGCTACTTGATATTACTTGAGATTGATATGCACGCTTCGCACGGCATATATTTCTGCAATTTTGTGGGCGCTCAGACTTTATTAAGTAGTATCTATTGGTAGATTTTGGTAGTTTCAGAAATATAATATAGGATTTTCATCAACGCCAGCATCTTCAGCTCCTGTTGAAAGACAATTTTCCAGAGCTTCTCTCACAGTTATAAAAACCCGCAATAGGTTAGGCGACAAATCTATGAGATGCCTCATGTATCTTAGATCCGGGATGGAAAGTTATGAAATCAAACAAATCCTGGAGGTTGCTCAATATTAAGAAACTTTATTTCTTCATTATTATTTAATGTAATGTAATGATTTTTAGTGATTCAATTCATGTTACTATATCAAAAAAGTTGATATTTTCGGTTCTTTTTTCATTTTTTTTATTGATGTGACACTACACAATAAAACTGTTTGCCTTGAAATCAAGTCAAGCTCATGCCAAGAAGCTTAAAAATCAATCCAAGCCGTGAGTACTTAGTTACTATGAATAAAAAAACTCAGAAAGAGATTATTCCGAGAGTTCGACACATACCAATTAATTTTCACAAATAGCACGATCATATGACCCCTCAAATCACCAGATTTATATTTCAATGATTTTTGTTCTTTGGGGATATTTGAAACATTTGATTAATAGTCAAAATAGCAACGATGATGAATCTGATCAGAAATATGAGATTATCTCTTCAAAATAGATTTGGCTACTCTTTGGCTCAAGGTGGATTGTTCGAACATCTAATCTTAACTTGCCGACCCTCGATTTATCATTCTCAAGTTAGGAATTAGTTTTTGTTTTCCATAATATTTCTTACTTTTGAACGATTTATTTTATTTTCAAACCAGTTATGGCGTAAAGTGCCCATTTTCACAAAGGAAATTGGTAGTGTCTGTCATGGTCGCCAATGAATTCCCTTCATAAAATGCAATAAAATTATCGTATTCATTTTCAATCTATAATTTTTATGAAATATGCCACGGTTAGAGAGCAACTACTATTGGATGTCGACTATCTAACCGCAGTGAGGAAATCCCAGTGAGGACATCCCCACTTCGCCATTAAAAGACAACACTCAATATCGTGTCACGCATATGGTTTGATTGTAGAAATGTTCAACTGGACAATGAGTATTGTTTCGTATAACGTTTTGTATCTTATCTTCGCGAATGTATTTTCCAAAACTGTATATTGAGCTCTAAGATCATTAGTTCTTGTATTCTTCAAAACTGACATCTAGCCATTTATAACGAAAAAAACAACGGTTTTAACACGATGAAACGCATCACGTTAGTAACTTAAAATGATGAAAATTGTGAATAAGCAAAAAGATAATCTGGAATAACGAGAGTGAGTATCTTCCAGCCACAGCGCCTTGAAACGAACGGACAGCTATAAGGGAAAGAAAATAGAATTGCAATATTCAAATTACAGGGTAATGGAAATTCCGCCGGGCCTTCTTAGATCGGTTTTACCGTCTTCGGAAATGAATGATTCATTAAAAGGAGTTACGGTCGTGACACAATCCCAAGGAATTTTCTTCGGAGTTAAAAATTCAGGTCCCTCCGAAACTACCAATGAGTAACTAACTGCCTTGTAATCCCTTTGCAGAAGTTGAAACAACAAAATTTTTGGCGGGGTTTATTCTCTTGGGATTCGGGCTTGACTCTATCTACATCATTAGCTTCATGCAAATTTTAATTTGTCCAATTTATACTCTTTGGTTTTGCTGGAGAAAATTCAAACTTGAGAATCCCAGGGTTATTTCACGGATTTATATTCAAATACATTCAGCTTCAGCTTCAAATTTTTTTTGTGCATTTATTCCAGAGCGACAGTGGGCTGTAATTTTAGATTTATGGAGAATTCTAAGGTCAACATCAACCAATGCTTCTAGTTGATGTCATTACTTTGTCCTGTGAGTTGCTGTCCAAAAGCTACTCCCAATTTTTGTGAATAGCTCAACCAGAAATATCGAGAAGAGTATAAAAAAAATAACTAAATATTGCTCCTAATCGATTGTATCGTCAGAACCGTAGAAAAGTCGAGAAGAATATCTCCTAGGAATTTTCTCACCGTCCTTACAGTACCTGATAGAACAGCTTTCTGCATTATATTACAAATAGACCAACTGAGTCTTAGTTGCTTGATATTTCTCTTGAGAAATACTAAATACTTATTATTTTTGTGATTTAGATTTGGTCTGGTTGAGATTTTGCGTGTATATATTTCATAACCAAGCTTTTCGTGTGAATATTTTCATGTGAATAGCCTACTATTATTATTATTTTGAATCGAGGTCGTTGCGGCTATGTTAGCCTTCCGGAAACTGCGACCACATGTATTTTTTGTCCTTAACCTACTCATACAAACCCAAGGGGCCAATCGATAAAATTAACGAAATCGACAACAACCTTAGTGGCTGTTACCACCTGAGTATCCAGGACTGACTTTTTCATATGAGTTGTTCTTAGACCAGTTAACACCAGATTTTTGCACACCATGTGTTCAGCTGTTTCTAGCTCCGTTATACAGAGCCTGCTAATCTCATCTGCTGACTTTTACTTGCAGTACAAAAAAAATTTGCACCGACAATGGCCTGTCAGCAGTCCCACCATTACCCGAAGCTCAGCTTATGACAGCTTCAAGCCCTTTCTGGTGAAGGCCAGCGAAAGCACCACAAATTACTCTGCCTGAGCAAGTGGAGTGTTCCTCCAGAGAGTTATTCTATTGTACAACTCTCATTGTTGGACCATTGCCCTATATTGGTCTTTTTTGAGTCCACAAAAAGGCTCAGGACCAACAAGTGTCAACTCTTTCAGCAAGTTCATCAGCTCTTTCATTTTTTTCAATACCACAATGCCCCAGTATCCATATTAGGGTATTCCTACGAAGACACTCTTGAGCAAACCTATAAAGATCTAGTTTCCATATGGAGAGCGTAACCAGGGCCCGAATATCGAATATCAAAAATCTGATAATTTAGTGGAAACAGTTCTGATGAAGTTGAAGTTTTGAGTTCATATCAATTATAATTTTTATGAATTAAACTCGTGTCTACAGGGTGGCCACTTTTTCAATGGGATTGTATTGGTAACTTTTAAACCATAAGAGTAAGAAGGTCGGTTAAATGGAGAAAAAGTTGCATGCATAGAAGCATTATCAAGCAGTTCAATCAAATCGAGATGATCAGGGCCGGTTATTGAGATATCATAAAAAAGTAAATTCTGTCATTTTGATTTTTCCTTTTTTCCCACTTTATTTCAAATATTATCAAAAAATGTTACAAAAATTTTTTATTCGACAGTAAACTGTTCTCAATTTGACGTAATCAGATTTCGTATCCAACGTTTCGTGCTTTCTGGGCCACCCTCAACCTCATTTTTTTCAATACGGACCTGTATATTTTATGACACTTTTCGAAATAACGCTGAATTCAACGATATATCATACAATATCATTCAAAGTTGATTTTCAGGTGATTTTGACCCTTATCCAAATTTCTTTGGGTCGGATCTGTAGTGAATGCAATTTATCAAAAACTGCTGTTGATAAAATAGTCAAGAGACGCGAATACAATGATTTTAAATTTGAATACCAAGCCTTCAAAACTTATATCGTAATGATATCAAAATAAAGTTCGATTCTGGAACAAATGACAAATCCAACAATAGTGATTTCTCGCGAGAAGATTGAGAATGTATTGGAAGGTATTCAAGAAGACGAAATAAGCAAATGTATAAGAAGTATGGGTTCCAGAACCGTTAAGTGCATTTTACAAAATGGTAGACATTTCGAACACTTACTTCATTCATTTTCATTTACTTTCGAATAATCATTCGATTTTTCTTTCATTAAATGATAAATTCGTTTAATTATTATGAATTGAAATATGTAAATAATTATTATTTGTTTTTTTATTTGATTTTGATATGTTCCATTTAGTTCAAGATGAGTAAGTTGATTTTCTCATCGAAATGTATTGCTTGTTGTTAATTAAACTAAAGGTACCGAAGTGTAATACAGATCCGACCCAGAGAAATTTGGATAAGGGTCAAAATCACCTGAAAATCAACTTTGAATGACATTGTATGATATATCGTTGAATTCAGCGTTAAAAGTTATTTCGAAAAATGTCATAAAATATGCAGGTCCGTATTGAAAAAAATGAGGTTGAGGGTGGCCCAGAGAGCACAAAACGTTGGATACGAAATCTGATTACGTCAAATTGAGGATAATTCACTGTCGAATAAAAAATTCCTGTAACATTTTTTGATAATATTTGAAATAAATTGGGAAAAAAAGAAAAATCAAAATGACTTTTTTTATGATATCTCAATAACCGGCCCTAATAATCCCGATTTGTTTGAAGTGCTTGATAATACTTTTCTCCATTTGACCGACCTTCTAACTCTTATGGTTCAAAAGTTACCAATACAATCCCATTGAAAAAGTGGCAAGCCTGTATAACTCTAGAACCATTCAAGCAGAATATCAAAAACGAATGAGTAAGGCACTGAACCAAAGTGATGAGTTTTTAAGGGCTAGTTCATTCACTAATTGTACCCTCGTGAGCGACAGACATATCCATATACAGTTATGTGTCTCTAAGGATGGAATTGTTGGATGAATGAGCGGGCGGTAAAAAGCTCCCTACTTCAAGTCAGAACCCTCCTCATTTTTTTTAATGACCCAGAGACATGGTTGAAGTCCAGTGATGCCTGGAAGTTGCCGCTGTAGGAATTCCTGGCTGTTAATTCCGATTGGAATGCGTTGACCTCAAAATTCTTCCCCCATCGCTACCAACCATGTTCATCTCGACGGTTCAGGTTGAGAAATTAAGCCTATCAACATTGTTGTCACGTCTGCAAGATATTGCCGTTGTTTCGTCTATGAATACGAATCACAAATCTAGACTAGAACAAGGGCGAAATATCCCTCAGCCTCTCTTGATGTTACTCCGAGGCGAATTTTCAAACTTTCTCCCTTCGAGAAGTTGGAGACGCCAATGATCCTGGAAAGTTCCTTTATATTCCATATTAATGTCCTGTTGGGAATTTCGAGTTTGAATTATTCAGCCTATGCGGTGAAATATTGGCAGAATCAATATCAAAAATGGGGATTCTGAGTTATTAAATATTTTGGGCTGTGGTGACTTTCCTGGGATTAGATTGAACGTTTTCCAGGAGATGCGATGAGAAAGTATTCGAGGGAATGGAAATTTTCATTCGGAGAGTGATGATTCCAACCTGCACAATTCGGGGAGTTGGGGAAATGATTATAATAATGGTATCGAGATTTATTCAGGAACTACGAAAACCTTTTCTTTACAAAACCAATTGGATCAATTTGAAGATGTTTCTGCTAAAATCTTATGATCATTATCTTATTCTCTGTCTTGAAAGAAGATAATTACACAATAGTATATTCTAAAACAAGTTGCAGAATGGGCTCCTATTCCAACACGAATGCGAAATTCGAAAACGAGCGAGTTTTGGAACGCATGAGTGTTGGAATTGCCTTCTGCAACGAGTATTAGACGATATTTTCTCTATTTCAGTCAAGTTTTGCGAAATATTGTCGAAATTCAATGAAAAATTCAGATTATATATCCTAGTGACTTTTGTATTGTATCTTGGCAGTTGGTGTGACTGTTACGGAAATTGACAGATTATGGAATTTGAATATGAATCGTATGTTTCGAATTTAGACATAATTTACAATTACACATTAAATTCGTGAATTATGTCTTACGAAATCGATTGAACACTACCAGAATTATGAGAATTTGCGAATATGTAGCAAATCATTTCTCTATATCCCCAAATTATACAGGGTGTTTCCTAAACATGCGGCAAAAATTCAGGGGGTTGTTCCTTGGACTATTTTAAACATGTTTTGTCCTTGGATGATTTTTGAAAAACCTCTTTGTTTCGAAGATACAGGGCGAACAACATTTTTCATATTTTTAAAATTAATAATAGTTTAAATAAAAATGCGAACCGCACTGTGTTTACTAAGTAGGTACAATTTATTTTTAAATTTGTTTAACAACATTCCAATTACTAAAACGGCCAGTTTTTTGACTAAAAATCATTAGTTTATACCACTCCAGTAGAAAATGTGGAAGACTTGCGAAATCGGATCATTGCTGGGTGTAACTTAATAAGAAATGATCCTGGTGTTTTTGAAAGGGTTCGGCAGTCAATGAGGAGAAGATTGGATGCTTGTATGCTGGCTAGAGGTGGTCATTTTCAACAGTTTTTGTAGGTTGAGTTGAATTTTCATGTAATTTTTCATAATAAAATGTTATTATCTGAAATTTTGTTTCCCCTATATCTTCGAAACAAATAGGTTTTTCAAAAATCATCAGAGGACAAAATATTCTTAGAATAGTCCAAGGAACAACCCCCTGAATTTTTGCCGCATGTTTAGGAAACACCCTGTATAATATTGACAATTATTGACGTTTGTTGAAATTTGATAGGATTGGAAGTCAGCATGGACAACCACAAAACGAAAAATATATCTGAAAACGATGCTGTAATGAGTTCATTACAGCACTGTTTTTTAGAACTGTAATGAACTCATTACGATACAGAAATAGAGAAATTATATTTATTTTATAATCACCCAGAAGGAGCTGTTTATTTTTCGAATTTTTTTTGGTGAAACCTAGATAGTATAGAATTTTGAGAAAAGAATCATGAAGGTTTTCTCATGTGCACAATTTTTGTTACTCAAATATTGTAGTCTTTTTTGTGCGAAAGAGACCCAAAGTCGATGTTTATTTATTGTTAAAATTCCTAGAGCATGTGCACGCGGAATTTATCGCCAGCTAAGTGATGATTGACGGTTATAAATAACCGTCCTAGTGCAATAAGTTTCGTAAAATCATTTGGACAAAAAGTCATCCATATGGTTCGCCGATGGATCAAAATCAAAGCATTGGGATATATATAGACCTTAATTGAGGATCTCTAAAGCCCTAGGAAGTGAGCCCTTAATTCTACAGACTGAGATACTGGCTGTTTATGTATGCGCCCAGGAGTTCTCAAAATGAACCTCAAAGGGGCGAATATCTACATCACCATGGACAGCCAAACCACGCTGAGATCCCTGGAATCGTTCTGCCAGGGGTCTCTGTTGACTTGGAAGTGCCGTAATACTATAGAGCATCTGGCCAGAGGCAATAAAGTGACTCTACTATGGATACCACAGGGCACTATGGGGTTGAGGGAAGTGAAAAAGCTGATGAACTTGCAAAAAGAGCATCAAGGTTAACACCTGCTGGACCTGAGCCTTTCTGTGGGCTAGGAAAAGACCAATATAAAGCTGCGGTCCAGCTATGATAGTTGAACAACAGGACAATCCACTGGACTAACACTCCTAGACTTGCTCAAGCAAAGACATTCGTGACGATTTCACCTACCTACGCGAAAAAGCTCTTGAAGCTGTCACGAGCCGAGTTTCGGGTTATGGTGGGACTGCTGACGGGGCACTGTCGGTACAAACATCATTTGTACCGTATGGGAAAGTCAACAGATGAGATTTGTAGGCTCTGTAGATCAGAAGCAGAAACAGCCGAACACAAGGACAAGGAGGTTGTCAATTTCATTAACGTCATTGACGACCTCCTTGGATTTCCATGAATGAGTAGGGTAGAGAACAAAATATCTTCATGGTCGCAGTTCCCGGAAGGCTTACCGAACCAAAACGACCCTAGTTCAAATAATAATAATAAGTGATGATTGATAGTATCATCACAATAATAAAAAATTCAAGAGGAATATCGAAAAAAATGAGAAGAGGATTTTTCATTTATATTTCACTTGAGGTGATCAAACTGCGAAATAATAAACAGGCACGATATATATACCTATTCCCTTTTCCAAGCAACACTGATTCAGTGTATTACTCCCATGTGTAGGGTCGTAAAGTTTCTTCTATTCAATCCCCCAAAATGAATTCCAGTTGAATTCAATCGTTCGCCGTTTCAGCATCAGCGTTATTCGTTGAACATTCGGAATAAATCTTCCCAATAGCAACTTTTAGTCTTTAAGGCCCGTTATCTACGTAATCTTCGATGAATGTCGAGTTTAATTTGTTTCGTAAAGGTTCACGTTAGTTTGTTTAATTGTTTCCTGTTTTATGTCACTGTTCTTGTTCTTGGGTGGGGCAATTAAACTAGATTGTTTCTACACGCTTTGCTCACTGTTTTTCTTCAGGATTCCGAAGGATGGTGAGAAGAGACAACGCTTCGGCAACAATGTTTATTGAAATCCTTGATTTCAGGGAGGTGGCTTCTATTTTAGAATACCTAGTTTTTAACCGCAGCTCAGCTAGCGTGCTCATCTCAAGTTGTTTTTGTGATGATTTTCTTTCAATAATTTCTTTTAAATTGAATTCTCATTGAAACATTTTCTGAGATGTACTCGAAGTGTTGATCAAAAACGTAGAAGACTCTGTAGCATCAGGAGCTTTATTGTGTTTTTTTTAGTTTTCTATATCATTTTAACTTTAACACATTTTTTTATTATAGTTTTTATTTCTTCTAAACTAGTCGTTTCAAAACTTTGAACTCGTTTGCCATAATTTATCAAAACTTTCAGGTATAACAGAAAGTTCAACGATTCCCCTCTAGCTATCCTTTCAAATCGCAGGGAATAATCCAAAATTTATAGAATTATGGAAAAATAATGACGCAGATGAACTAAAAATACAATAATTTAATAAAAAACAAGGGATATCATCGGACATGCTGTCCTACATACATTCAAGTTCTGATATACCCTTAAAAACTTCATCGATAGGCTATAAAAACGTAAGTCAACAGATTACGAAATCTTCAGAACAATTTTATTACTTGATTCGACGAAAATATAAAGTCAAGGAGAATACCAGGTCTGTTAGGCATAAGACTATCTGGAAAAGCTTCATAAAATCGCAACTCTCATAGAGATACACGCCCCTGGTTCCAGGTTCACACATAACAAATTTATCTTCAACCCACCAACTCTCAGGGATATTGTAATTCCTGAACAACAGGAATGTAACATTTGGATGTAGTAAACCTTCTCTACTGCACGACAATGGGTTTCGTATATCATATCAGGCGAGTTAGGTGGTATATAAGTTCTACACAATATTAAAGATTTATTACACCAATTTATACATACAAATAAGTGTTCAACGATATCTGGATTACTTACAACAAGTCGAGGACTCCTTTACCAACATAAGGACACCCCCTGCTTCAAATTTAGAAGTGGTCAATATAACGGGTGTTTTTTTTCGAGGTATATAACTTTAAGTTGGCATTACTGTTCAAGATGACGACCGATTTAACAGCTGTCAAGTGATTTAGTCTCAGTTTGGTTTGGCAATTCATCATGAATAGACTCACGCCTGAACAACGCTTGCAAATAGTGCAATTTCATTTCGAAAATAATGGTTCTGTGCGGAATACGTATCGCGCACTACGTCCATTTTATTTTGTTTAGCGATGAAGCGCACTTTCGGTTGAATGGCTACGTCAACAAACAAAACTGCCGCATTTGGAGTGAAGCTAATCCTCAAGTGTATGTCGAAACACCGTTACATCCAGAAAAACTGACTGTTTGGTACGCTTTATGGGCTGGTGGCATCATTGGTCCGTACTTCTTCAAAAACGATGATGGCCAGAACGTTACAGTCGATGGTGATCGGTATAGAGCCATGATTACTAACTTTTTCGTTCCTGAATTGAACAACCATGATGTCCAGAAGCTGTGGTTCCAACAAGACGGCGCAACATGTCACACAGCTCGTGCCACAATCGATTCATTGAAAGATACGTTTGGTGACCGCCTAATTTCACGTTTTGTACCTGTGAATTGGCTTCCAAGATCTTGTGATTTAACACCGCTAGACTAATTTCTGTGGGGCCACGTAAAGTAATTGGTCTATGCGGATAAGCCACAAACCCTTGACCATTTGGAAGACAACATTCGCCGTGTTATTGCCGATATACGGCCACAAATGTTGGAAAAAGTCATCGAAAATTGGACGTCCAGATTGGACTACATCCGAGCCAGCCGTGGCGGTCATATGCCAGAAATCATATTTAAAATGTAATGCCACAAGATTATCTTGCGGATAAATAAAATTCATGTCAACCGAATAAACCATCGTTGTTTTTAAAGTTCTATAGCTCTAAAAAAAAACACCTTGTACATATATCTCTCCAGAACACTTGGTAACCAGCAGAGCAATTTTATCATAAAAAATGACTGATGAAGAGATGACAACGATGACAATAACATCATTACCCAAAGATATGGCAGCAAGACTCAAGTCATCAAGAACTGAGAATAACTAGATGATATCTCTGTGACTTCGTATAGTGGCTATCGGCTATCAATATAGACATTCTAGAATTGCACCGACCTGTTAAAAACAGTTTTTTCCTAAGAACTCATACTTGCAAACTGAGGCAGTTCACATTATTTCCTTAAGAGGACTAGATATCTTATCAGTTTCCTTCCGAAAGGGAACAAGTTTACAATTCAACTGTCTCCAAAATGGTTGCAACATTAGCTCGGTCTATGTTGCGTCGAGCATCACCATCAGAATAATCAGAATATCATTAATGTTGACTCTTCTAGCTATATCAGTAATCTCTTGTTGCAGTATGACTTTTCCTTCTTTAGTTCGTTGAATTTGTTTCTGAAATGAGACTTCTTCTTTAATTTTTTTTATTATAGTTTAAACTGTAGAATGTAAGGAACTGTTTTTAAAGAACTATCGCAGTCACCATAGTAGAAGAATACGGACTTCTGCTCTTTTAACTCTATCACTCTGAGTTCACTACCTGTGCTGTGGGAAACTCAAACTGCACTTTAAGAATCACAACACACGGATGAGTCATAATCGAATGTTTTCTTGCATCTGGTACAAATAGATTTTATTGAGGCGTATTAAAAAAAATTTATCGAAAGGATTTTTTTTATTCGTTAATAATCACATGAACAGATACTCGTTCATGTGATTATTCACGAATAACAAGAATATCGTTCAAAGTAAAATGAAGCTATTACGAATTGAAGCAAAAGTATGCCTCAACGAAGGTTTTTTATATGGTAAGTGGGTGTCAGAGATACGTTAATATCTAGAATAAGATCTGATATCAAACTGTTTGCGTACAATAAACCAATAAAGTAACTGCTGTATCTACTGGATTATTAATTCATACAACAACATCAATTATTCCCTCAAAAGACTTCTTTTAGTGTAATGAATTATGTTTGAAATATTTGAGATTATTTTTTATCCGAGTTGAGGTGAGTTCCACTGGAGAGATAATCGTTTGTCTGATCGCCATAATTCAACTTAACCATCACGAAAGAGAACAATGAAACAAACAATTCGAAATCACTTTGTCTACTTTTTAAAGTAGGAGCTCAACGAACACTTTTTCATCTGAAATGAGAGGGGTTAAATTTATGTCTGGTCCTACTCTTATATTTCTGTTTAGGTTTATATTCAGAAAGGTAATATTTCACTTAAATTAAGTTTCCACCGTGCATGCATAAAACGAGGAACTCATCTTGGAAATCCCCGCCTGAAATAAAGTGGAGGAAAATCCGTAAAAACTTTTTAAACCAGTTAAATTTATGCTAATGGCCAACCCAATATTGTTTTTCTGTGGCAGACAATGGTCGGAAACAAATGTCAGACGCGGTAACTTGACTCTGAATATCGCTTATCAGGTATCATATCTGCAAAGTTCTAATTTTGTTTTCCATCGCTGGCATCTTGCACAGTTTGGAAGGGGTTTCAAGATTCATTTAAATATCCGGACATTTTTAGCGAGTATTTTCTAGATGACAATGGTTTTCGAGGAAAATATAACTTACCTTATTGTGGTTTTCATGGTTAAGGTTTTAGGTTGTTTAGAATTGACTTTTATTTCATTGTTTTCAATGGAGCTTTTATAAAATAAATTCGACAGTCCTCAATTGGAATTTATTCACCAAGCCCAAAAATTCCAAAAAAATTTTTGGGGTCGATGAGTTGAGAAAATTGAAGAATATCAAAAATAAATGTAATATAGTATCATTTTGATCGCTATCTAGATCTAGAGTGTTCTATCTTTTCGTCGTATTCTTATATTGTAGACCAATATGAAAGTGGTACTGTTCAGTATTTGGTACTCGTACCCTGGTATAACAGTAGTGAGTTGTTGAAACGTGTATCTCTCCATGATTGAAATGCATAAACTATCGAACAAAAATGTCAAGAAATCCTGCACAATGTTGCCATCATTAGTATTTTAAACTGTTCAAATTTCTTTGATTGTGGAGTGATTGCGTTCTTAATAAATATTTTATTTTGTTACAGATTGCCCAGTCCTTAGTTTTTGAGTTGCCAAGATCATTCATCGCTTGACTCTAAGTGAATAAGACATAGGTAGGTGTTATCAAAGATTTACTAGATCATTTGTATGCACGAATATACCTAGATGAATCAAAAACCGTTCGGAATTTCTAGAAACCAATTGGGAAATGATTAGAATAGATTTATAGAGATTACTGCAGTTAAATGTTTAACAATCTCTTTAGACTTATGGCCATTTGCGACAACTCGATCTTTGGCTAATGAGTGGTTAGAAGAACAAGGCCATCGTGCAACTGTCCGAACGTTTTACCGCCGGTTAAGGTCTTTTGGATTGCAGTTATCCAACCCATCTTGTGTTACCGCTGACGGTTGAGCAACGTCGGCAACGATTACAGTGGTGCAGAAAACGTCAACATTGGAATGTGCAATGGCATCAGGTCGTCTTTTCTGATGATTCTCGATTCTCCTTGGGTGCACATGATGGCCGAAGAAGAGTTAGACAACTTCGGGGAGAAAAACGTGAACCTCAGTTTGATGTTGTGCCTCATATACACCGGACAGTGACGTTATTGTATGGGGTGCTATTGCACATGCAAGTTGATCACCTTTAGTCTTTATTCAAGGTAACATGACAGCTCTGCGTTACCTTCAAGAAAAAGTGAAGCCATATGTTCTTCCTTATTTTAACAGGCTGAAGAATCCAATATTTCAGCAAGATAATGCCCGACCTCATGTTGCCAGAGTTAGTTTAAACTTTTTCGAGAAGCGACCCATGTAAATCTTTTGCCATGGCCGCCCAGATCCCCCGATCTGTCGCCCATAGAGCATGTTTGGGACATCATGGGTAGAAGGCTTGGAAATTTACCCCAGCCCCGATGGACTTTCGTGGCTCTGAGACATGAAGTACAGGTAGCTTGGTATTGTATCCCTCAAGAAGAAATAGACCATCTTATTGCATCAATGCCGAGACGTGTTGGGGAGTGAATAGATAATCGCGGTGGACAAACACATTATCAACAAAATTATTGAAAAAAAAATTGTAAACCCTTCGTTTTTATCTCCAAAGTTCAATAATTTACCCCTTGCTATATTATCTATTATCCAGGGAAAGATAATAGGGAGAAGATCAATAGGAAGGAGAAGAATCTCATGGTTGAAGAATTTGAGAGAATGGTACAATTGCAACAACTGCCAATTGTTTAGATCTGTATTATCGAGAATAGGCATAGCTTTGATGATAGCCAAACTTCGAAACGAAGACGGCACTTGAAGAAGAAGATATTATCTATGTTTTACCAAAAAAAAAAACAATTGTTGCAGTTTCTTTGTCAGTTAGTATATCACCATAATATCGGCCATGTGACAAGATCCTTGCTCACCAAAATCTATAAAAATCATGCTATTCGTTTCCGAGATAAATTAGGCGTTCGATACTCAAAACTCACTCTTTATGAAACATTTTTTTCATTCTGAAACTAATCACAAAGCTCCTACTATCTCAGATATTCTCTACAAGTCAAAATAAATGCTCACTCTTAGCGAAACCTTTTATATAGGCTGATGAAGACTTTCATCAGTATCATTCCTGAAAAACCACACGACCTAATATTTTGAGGAATAACCTGAAAGTTTCAGGTTTCCAGCCCGAACTCATTTCAGACGTATGAAAGGGATCAGGGGTGTTACCAGGGTAACACGTAAACATATAGTAGGTGTTTGATAGTGACCCAATTATCCCCATTCTGAATACATTCATAATCCTCCCGTATTCCCAATGGGCTCAGTAAGGTCCACGTTGTAAAGGGGTCCCGATAATAACGGAGGTGATTTTGAAGTGATTTAGACTCAAGTTTCACTACATATCCAGTTAGAGATAGCGGATCAGGTGCGCTACGGCAGTCTTTTGATAATTTTATGATTCTATTGGATGGGAGACCATGTGTTGCAGTGGACGATAACGGACAATGGCCTAACGAAATCCGATTATGGGTTCATTCTTTGATAATTCAATCGTTGTTTGCGTTTTACGTTGGTGTTTGGTTAATCCCTAGGTTGACCTGATGAACTGGTTTCAAGCGATTATTGTGAAATCGTTTTATGATATTCGATTGGGAATATAATTTGCATCCTATAGCTAACAGCGTAGTATATATTCAAAATACACACATCGTCAAAAGTCTTCACAAAATGATTTTGAATGGCCGTAACGTAAAGTTGATCGAGATAGCAGACATTGTGAAGATGTCATCTGAACGTACATATCATATAATTCACGAATATTTGTACAAAAAGCCGTGTGCAAAATAGGTGCTGCGCGAGCTCACAATCGATAAAAGGCAACAACGTGTTAATGATTCTGAGCAGGGTTTGAAGTTGTTCGAGTGCAATAAATCTGAATTTTTGTGTAGATTTGTGACAATGGATGAAACATGGCTCCATCATTTCACTCTGGAGTCCAATTAACAGTCAGATGAGTGGACTGCACACGATGAACCAAATTCAAAGCGAGGAAACACACAACAGTCAGCTGGAAAGGTTATGGCATCAGTATTCTGAGATGCGCAAGGTATAATATTCATTGATTGGCTTCAAAAGGGTCAGACCATCAACAGCGTTCATTATATAGCAGTATTGGATCGTTTGAAAGATAGAATCGTTAAAAAACGGCCCCATTCAAAGAAAAGAAGGTGCTGTTTCATCAAGAGAATGCGCCGTGTCACAAAGCAAAGAAAACAATGGCAAAATTGTATGAATTGGGCTTCGAATTGCTTCTGTATCCACCGTACTCGCCAGATCTGGCCCCAGACCACTTTTTCCTGTTCTCAGACCTCAAAAGAATTCTCGTTGAAAAGAAATTTAGCGCCAATGAAGAAGTAATCGCCGAAACTGAGGCCTATTTTGAAGCGAAAGACAAATCGTACTACAAAAATGGCATCGAAGAGTTGGAAGATCGCTATAATCGCTGTATCGCCCTCGAAGGCAACTATGTTGAATAATAAAATGAATTTTGCCAAAAAAAATGTGTTTTACTATGGCAGACTGGGGACTCTTCAATTGGCCTGTTATACTCGATTCTGGATTCAGAACTCAAGGCAAAATACTCTGCCAATGGATGTGGCACTGCTTCTTCATCATTGGCTCTTAAAATCATTCTTCTACAGTTTGTTATCTTCGGTTATATGATACTTATCTGCCTAAAAGTGCTGCTAGTCATTCATTACTATAAGTTTTCGAAATATTATTTTTCAACCGAATAAACATACCAGCATTACCTTTTCTAAGGTAGTGCGAAAATCGACAAAAACTACCTGGCTATCCTTGATAAACGTGTCCCAACTTTTATATTCACATACAACCCTCATAGAATGAAATCTCAAAATTCAGCTCGTACAATTAATTATCCATCTCTTCTCCAGCATCAGAGCTTTTGGTCTGGGCATCCACTGCGGATTAATTCATTAAAAGTCATCACAATTAGGTTTTCCAATTCCCAGAGTGCACGGTCAGAAAGCAAAATATAATAATGTCACAGCGTTACGCTGCACTGCTACTTTCTTCGCTTCTGTATTCCGTTCAGTTTCAATTAAGGAAGTACGAATGGCGCAAACTTAAAACGTCATGTTTATTGAAGTTGCGTTTCCCCTACTCGGAGAACTTTTGAGATTGTAGAAAGCATTAGGACGTGTGGAAAAAAGCAATAATATAGATTATTCGTTTGGTTAAGTGATCCACACTCGAGTTGAGAACGACGTGTAATGTTTTTGTTCGTTATTTTCAATTATTGAAAAGGTGGGAGAAGAAAAAGGACGGAATGTTTTCAAAAGATGTCATGATTTGAGAAAAACAAAACGTAAACAAAAAACTTTGGTTCAGCCTTCTTATATTTAGTTGGGACTGTTGGAACACTTCGTGAAACATTTGAATCCACATATTATACTAACTTACAAAGATACTGCAACATCCAGAAGGAGATATTTAAATTATTTTTTTTTTCAACAGAACATAGATTGTATAGCAAGGAGTAAATGATTGAATTTGAAGAAAAAAATCGTGAAGGCTATTTCATGTAAACAATTGTCGTTAATTGAATATAGCAGTCGATATTTGCAAGTTTTTTGAATTTTACAACAAACCAGCTGTTTAAGGAGATCCAAAGTCGATGTTTAGTTGTTGTTAAAATGCCAAGAGCACGTGTACGCGGAATTTATCGCCAGCTAAATGAATTTGAAAGAGGCCGAATTATTGGTATACGGGAGGCGGGGTTGTCATTTCAAGAAATCGCTAACCGTACGAACAAAAAATCCAATTACTGTTATAATATGTTGTCACGCGTGGTTTGATAATGTCCAAAATCGAAGAACAGTAGGTACCGGACGTCGAAAGGGCCCAAATGAAGTTCAAGATCGACGTCTAAGACTTATGGCCATTGGAGATCAATTTGCGACAACTCCAATCTTTGGCTGATGAGTGGTTAGGAGAACAAGGCCATCCTGTCACTTTTCGAACGTTTTGCCACCGGATAAGGTCTTCAGGACTGCAGCATTATCGACCCCATCTTGTTTTATCTCTGATGGTTGAGCATCACCAGCAACTATTACAGAGGTGCGGAGAACGTCAAAATTGGAATGTGGAATGGCATCAGGTCGTCTTTTCTGATGAATCTCGATTCTCCTTGGTTGCACATGATGACCGAAGAAGATTTAGACGACGTCAGGGAGAAAGACGTGAACCTCAGTGTGATGTTGAGCTTCCTGTACACCGGACAGTAGGTGCTATGGTATGGGGTGTTATTGCACATGCAAGCAGGTCACCTTTATTCTTTATTCGAGGTAACATGGCAGCGCTGCCTTACCTTCAAGGAATAGTGGAGCTATATGTTCAAGTGCCAAGGAGCTAAAGCAAGTTGCCCGGTTAACTTCAATCTTAAAATTCATATAAAAGAAAATTTTCAAGTGATAAGCGACTAATGAATGTAAAATTGTGATGAATAATGACATCCATTTGAAATCTTGTACCTATCATCGAATGATCACACAAAACCATATTATACTCGCTACTAGTTTGATTTCATTCGTCTGGATATTTTACTCACGTTTAAGTTTTTCTCTCGAATATAAAATATTGAAAAGCTAAACAACAATTATGAACATCCAAACTGCGACCAACTTGGAATTTTCTACTCAATTTCTCTGGCAGAGAAGTCCGAACATGGGAGATATGTTTGTTTTCTCCCTGCAATATCAAAATTTTATAAGCAATATTCAATCTTATATGCCTGAATTATCCCACTATTTCTTTCCAAATCCCCCTTAGGAAGCTTTCCTGAAAACTCATCTCTAAAGTACACAAATCCCAAATTAAACATGACTCCAGCTACTTCTCATGTTTATTTTCGATTTTGCTTTCATTGAATCGAGACTCTTCCGAATATGCAGTGATATTACCATCTTCCTAATTAAACCTGAACCTCATCAGTAACCCCTTTGGCACTGTTGCATTCGAATCCAATCACCGGATGGATGCGAAGAGGTGGGCCCATATTAGAGATCGGGCAGATACGATTAATTGCCTCATTTTATGAGAATTTACTCCACTTCAGCCAACTAGCGTCAGCCGGGTGATGGAGATTGCTGTGTTTTTGGAGATAATATCATATCCTATCCATAATATTAGATTTTCCAAATTGCCTTCATTTTAATTTAGTCTTTTTGGAATAAATTCTTTTCGGAATTTACTCTTCTCATAGACTTAGCATCTTTGATGGGACATCTCATCAGCTATTATTGGACGTATTGAAACTAAAGGGTGTTTTGTTTAGAGCTATAGAACTTTAAATTGCAATAAAACAACGATGGATTATTCGATTGACATGAATTTTATTTATACGCAAGATAATCTTATGGCATTACATTTTAAATATGATTTCTGGCATATGACCGCCACGGCTGGCTCGGATGTAGTCCAATCTGGACGTCCAATTTTCGATGACTTTTTACAACATTTGTGGCCGTATATCGGAAATAACATGGTGAATGTTGTCTTCCAAATGGTCAAGGGTTTGTGGCTTATTCGCATAGACCAATGACTTTACATAGCCCCACAGAAAGTAGTCTAGCGGTGTTAAATCACAAGATCTTGGAGGCCAATTCACAGGTCCGAAACGTGAAATTAGGCGGTCACCAAAAACGTGTCTTTCAATAAATCGATTGTGACACGAGCTGTGTGACATGTTGCGCCTTCTTGTTGGAACCACAGCTCCTGGACATCATGGTTGTTCAATTCAGGAATAAAAAAGTTAGTAATCATGGCTCTATACCGATCACCATTGGCTGTAACGTTCTGGCCATCATCGTTTCTGAAGAAGTACGGAACAATGATTCCACCAGCCCATAAAGCGCACCAAACAGTCAGTTCTTCTGGATGTAACGGTGTTTCGAAATAGACTTGAGGATTAGCTTTACTCTAAATGCGGCAGTTTTGTTTGTTGACGTAGCAATTCAACCAGAAAATGGACGTAGTGCGCGATACGTATTCCGCACAGAACCATTATTTTCGAAATGAAATTGCACTATTTGCAAGCGGTGTTCAGACAAGAGTCTATTCATGATGATTTGCCAAACTAAACTGAGAATAAATCACTTGACAGCTCATAAATCGATCACCATCTTGAACAGTAATGCGAACTTAAAGTTATATACCTCTAAAAAAAACACCCGTTATAAGCCACAAAATCCACTGACCCGCTTAAGTGAAACATCCTATACCTACAGCTTAGGAACACTCTATATAATTATGTGAAATTTGAGTTTAAAAATAAAAAACAATAGGACCAAATGATAGCCAGCCATCACCCAGAGACAAGCGTGCAAGAATAAAACGACACAATGTATTACCACATTCCAAATCGATTCACAAGCTCATCAAGGTTTCAGTGGCTTTCTGTTGCATTGAAATCGAATAGGTGGATAGACCGAAGAGGAGCCAGGACTGTAGGACTCAAGTAGGAGCACCGAACGATCGGATTATTTTGTGTAAACCATCTACCTCAGCCAATTAACGGCGTCGTGGTAATGGAAATTGGTATGTTCCTGAAGAAAACACGCACATCGTATCAGATTCGATACGATCCAGTTCAACCTCAAATTGAATTGGAAAACGAGATGCGGAACTGTTGAACCAGGTGATGGCAAATCGGTGCAGAACTGATTCGAACCTAATGGGTATTCGCTAGTGCTCGATAATGTCATTAGATGGCAGCGAGAGTCATTACTTCCTGACGAAGATGGGGATTTGTAGAACGAGGATTTCTAGTGTGCTCGGGAACTGAGCAAACAGTGGAAATGCATAAGTCAAACAATCCTCATGGTATGAATCTTTGCACTAAGAATTTATATCGATATGGAGGAATTCCGTTAGAACTAGAAAATAAGTGAATTGGTAAGAAAGCTCTGTACGGTGAAAAAGTGTTAGATGAGCAACACTTGAAGAAAAACAACAAACAAACGGAGTCCACAACAGAAGCTTCCGTTTGTTTGTTGTTTTTCTTCAAGTGTTGCTCATCTAACACTTTTTCACCGCACAGATTAGGGTCGAAAGCCCGAAATACGTGTCTACGGTTAGCACTTCTCCTGAGGGCAGGTCCAATATTCTTTTTCCTTGCTTTATAATTTGACCCTCGATAACCTTTTTACATATCCTCACCAGGACTAGGTTTTCACGCAGGTAGCTATAGCTTCCACGTGGTGATGTTGGTTGTTGCCCGAAAACCCATTGGGTCTTCCTGCGGAAACCACAAATGGACGGCTGGCTTCTGTTGTGTGGACTGAACAACATAAGATATGCTGAGATCTTATGAACATAAAGTGAGGAATCCTTACAGAAAATAGTAGATGCCATCTGAAAGAGGGAATGAGACAACAAATATTAACTCTTCACTTGAAGAGGCTCTACAGGAAGAAGAACCACTAGTGAGTCTACTCACTCTTGAGAAAACTTGAAATAAAACTGGCGACTCGAGTTCAATTCGCCAGAATTATCTTAAACAAAATCTGATCAGTTGACACACCACTATAATAAGGCATCTTTGATACATACAATCTTCCAGAAATTCAGCAAGAACATTCAAGTGGTTAATTCATATAAAAAAATTTAATTTAGACCCCTTCGGATCTATTGGCATTCAATTCCATACTTTGCTAAAACTTTATATGTCTGCCTGCTTACGCTATCTTGATAAATGTAGCATGGACTGGATGGAAGCTATTTCAAATGTAGAAGTGCTAAGACAGATGCAAGAGAGCACATATTTTATTCACCATCAAATAGCAGAAGCTTCAATGCTTTGGACATAATGAGAATAATAAATACCAAGTGTTACAGCTAATTTTGCAAGGCAAAGTGAAAGGTGGGAGGGAACCAGGTTGAAGCAGAAATTCATGGTTATACAATCTTCTCAAAAGGTTTGGACCAACTTCGGTACAATTTTTCAGGAACGTACAAATAAAATGAAGCTTGTCATGTTGATGGCCCACATCTGGAATGAATAGGACACGCCAAGAAGAAGAAAAGTAAATAAAATATCGATCAGTGTTGCCTAATGATGTAGGTATATAACGTATTTCTTGACTTCAAGTTTGGCTCTATAGTCAAACAGCGATGGCAAACGATATGACATAATGTGTTGATTGTCATATTGCCAATTTCAGACGAATCCGTCCAAATCTGAAGGGTTGATCACTACAAATGTCGCTAATAGTTATTTATGCAACAAGTGCAACGGCCTCGTCGGACAATTTCACGTCGAGTGCAATAAAAAATTTTTGCACGAGTTGCATACAACATTTTTTCTACGTTCATGCAAAAAGCAAAAATGATTTATTGAGATGCGGCACTAGGTGTAGGAAAATGAAAAGCGCAACTTGAATACTTTTTTATTAATATCGATTTGCATTGAAACAGGAACTAATACTCGGGAAGGCATTGTTTGTTTATCTCTGGCTGCTAACATTAATATAAAATATGTAACTGTTTAAAACGTATTGCCAATCTCACAGCATATCTGATAAATATGTAGTGGGTTTGAACGTTTATGTTTGTCATGATGACAGCACGTTGAAGTAGAATGACAGATGAGTGCAATAAAAACTTTATTGCACTAGTGCAATAAAGAACTTCTTTTTCCACTAAATAAAGTTCAATGAAGTTTTGCTTTTTGCATGAATGTAGAAAAAAAGATTTAAGTATGTAAGAAGCAATTGGTAAGCTAGTATTTTTTAGGCATTTCAGACGAATAAAATATTCAAGTTAACTGGCACAGAGGTGAAGCCAATCTTCTGAAACTAAATTATCGTTAGTTGCTTGACTCGACCTTCAAACATAGCCATGCTAAATTCCGTTGTTATCGCTATCGATTGGAATGTTTTGGCAACATGATCAAAGTTACTTGTTTGTGGCTATTGAGATAATAAGCTTTTGATTGGAACAGGCCCTGGAGGTATAACATTCACGCGTCCAGTGACTGTTCGAGCTCTGCGGGCAAGCAACTTCTGATCACTGGCTGCCCAATATGTATAACTCACGACTACACCATTCGAGATGCACCATTTGAGATTTCTCGCATTTCCATTCAACAGATGTATTGCGTTCGATATGGATGACCAGTCGGATTGCAACTGCATTCAATGTACTTGCTTTCAGTCGTTTCCTTCACTTCCCAAAGTGTTTCCAATCATTCACCGTTGTTTGATTATTCCCAATACGATGTTGATTCTTTAGGGTTATCGACATCTTTGTTTCGATACCAATTTATTTTGGCATAGAGAAATCAAATCAGAGATATAGATGTGGTGGAGTAATCAATGTAGTTGATGATACGAACTCTTAACTGACTGAAAGATTGATTAAGAATATTTCAGAGATAGTTATAGGAAACTCAGATAAAGGTGATAATATAGTTATAACGTATAAATGAAAATATGTTTTATGGAACAGATATGGTCTGAACATTACGTCAACAAAAATGAGAGTTTTTCGTTTTCATATTTCTGTGCTGAGAGTTCCATTGGCATAACCTGAACGCAGAAAATGTATAGTCATTCTCATCAGGCCATTATGTAAATGGATTTGGGAATATAGGAGTGAATTCTATGCTGCCGCTGAGAGAAAAGCTCATCACAAACTGGTGGTTATTCCTCTCCTATTATGACTGAAATTCGCCTCGAACGGAATGCCGAGAATGTCATATGATTATGACCTATCCAATTAGAATGTTCTCTTGGAGATAAATTTCCATGAATTCCCAGGAGATACCGTAGGTATCCCTTTTTCATCACCAATTTTATTTGATGCTTAGTTCAGGAAAGATTCAGAATCAATCTTGTAAATCGTAATGGTAATAAAACAATCGATTGAATCCTGAAATAATAAATTCAAAAGCAGAATGACCTTCCATGATTTGATGCCAATACATAATGGAGAAAGCATAACTTTTTAAGTATGCTTTTATAACGGGTGTTTTTTCGAGGTATATAACTTTAAGTTGGCATTACTGTTCAAGATGGCGCTCGATTCAACAGCTGTCAAGTGATTTATTCTCAATTTGGTTTGGCAATTCATCATGAATAGACTCACGCCTGAACAACGCTTGCAAATAGTGCAATTTTATTTAGAAAATAATGGTTCTGTGCGGAATACGTATCGCGCACTACGTCCATTTTGTTTAGCGATGAAGCGCACTTCTGGTTGAATGGCTACGCCAACAAACAAAACTGCCGCATTTGGAGTGTAGCTAATCCTCAAGTGTATGTCGAAACACCGTTACATCCAGAAAATCTGACTGTTTGGTGCTCTTTATGGGCTGATGGAATCATTGGTTCGTACTTCTTCAAAAACGATGATGGCCAGAACGTTACAGTCAATGGTGATCGGTATAGAGCCATGATTACTAACTTTTTCATTCCTGAATTGAACAACCATGATGCCCAGGAGCTTTGGTTCCAACAAGACGGCGCAATATGTCACACAGCTCGTGCCACAATCGATTTATTGAAAGACACGTTTGGTGACCGCCTAATTTCACGTTTTGGACCTGTGAATTGGCCGTCAAGATCTTGCGATTTAACACCGCTAGACTACTTTCTGTGGGGCTATGTAGAGTAATTGGTCTATGCGGATAAGCCACAAACCCTTGACCATTTGGAAGACAACATTCGCCGTGTTATAGCCGATATACGGTCACAAATGTTGGAAAAAGTCATCGAAAATTGGACGTCCAGATTGGACTACATCCGAGCCAGCCGTAGCGGTCATATGCCAGAAATCATATTTAAAATGTAATGCCACAAGATTGTCTTGCCGGATAAATAAAATTCATGTCAATCGAATGATCCATCGTTGTTTTTTTGCAATTTAAAGTTCTATAGCTCTAAAAAAACACTCTTCAGTTTAATATTTTGTTTTTTCATTGAATTGGTCTTAATAAATGGCATTTTTATTTATTTAGTTTTCAAAAAACATATACAGGCAAAGATCCCAAATGCATAAATTAAGAATTTTTGCATAAATCGTACTGAATGGAACTGACTTTAGAGTTTGATTTCAGGGTCATTTTAAGGTCAAGTAGAACTTTTCAAGGAAAGTCCTAACATCTTTGACTCATATGAAGGACCTTCCTCTGATTTTCATCATGGATTCACCCCCTTATTTGGTAACACCCTGTATATCAATTTTCTAAATCTAAATTTCCTTAGTCAACAAATTACTTTTATTCCGCTGAGAATTATCGAGGTGTGCTATCCAATCCTGGCACCAAAAATCTCTTTTTCTGATGGCTACGTGTTTTTTGATAGCCATCATTTTTTTCTCTGCGAAGCCTATGGTGATGGGAGGATGATATCTGTGAATTTTCCAGCCTTAATTAAAAAGTGGAGAGCAGAGTCGAGCGACGTGACAATCTCACAGTTAATGGGCCGTCCCTATCACGTGGGTAGATAATTATTTCATCATTCCATTCATTCGTGGCGATTCACCCCCTGGGTAGAGTTGAAATAACACAGAATATCAGGTATTCTTTATTTCATTTTCTGTAATGTGTTCTAGACACGTGATATTGGAAAATGTAACAGGTTTTTGATGAATAGTGAAGATAGTGCCAAATCTGTCAAAGATGATACGTGATTTATCATGAGTATGATGTCATTTTTGTCGGTTAGTTGATCTTGATGGGATGTTATCAAAAAAAAATATGTTACATCGACAACAAAGGTTGGAAGGGGCTCCAGGGAAAGAAATTTTGCTCAGATGAAGAAGTGATTGCCTAGGTTGAAGCCCATTTCGAAAGCAAAGATGAATTTTTCTACAGAAACAGCTTTTGACTCGTTAGAATTCTTACAACAAAAATATATAGCCTGAACTTTGAAGGCACATTTTTTGTTGCTTGATTATCTACATGAGACTAGGAATGGTGGATGCTGTTTCGGATACTCATGGCAATAATATCGGTGTTCTACAGGGGTCTGTGCTAGGCCCTTGTTTTTCTTATTGTCCATAAATGATCAACCAAAATCTATGTTAAGTTCGCCGATGATTTCTCAGTTATCATGTTAGCCAGTTTCTTTGATGAACTGAATTATGTTATATTATGGTCTCATAAAGGATGGTTTTTTTATAGCTAGAGAACTTTGAATTGCAATAAAACAACGATGGATCATTCGATTGAGATGAATTTTATTTATCCGCAAGATAATCTTGTGGCATTACATTTCAAATATGATTTCTGGCATATGACCGCCACGGCTGGCTCGGATGTATTCCAATCTGGACGTACAATTTTCGATAACTTTTCCAACATTTGTGGCCGTATATTGGCAATAACACGGCGAATGTTGTCTTCCAAATGGTCAAGGGTTTGTGGCTTATCCGCATAGACCAATGACTTTACATAGCCCCACAGAAAGTAGTCTAGCGGTGTTAAGTCACAAGATTTTGGAGGCCAATTCACAGGTCCAAAACGTGAAATTAGGCGGTCACCAAACGTGTCTTTCAATAAATCGATTGTGGCACGAGCTGTGTGACATGTTGCGGCGTCTTGTTGGAACCACAGCTCCTGGACATCGTGGTTGTTCAATTCAGGAACGAAAAAGTTAGTAATCATGGCTCTATACCGATCACCATTCACTGTAACGTTCTGGCCATCATCGTTTTTGAAGAAGTACGGACCAATGATTTCACCAGCCCATAAAGCGCACCAAACAGTCAGTTTTTCTGGATGTTACGGTGTTTCGACATACACTTGGGGATGAGCTTCACTCCAAATGCGGCAGTTTTGTTTGTTGACGTAGCCATTCAACCAGAAGTGCGCTTCATCGCTGAACAAAATAAAATGGACGTAGTGCGCGATACGTATTCCGCACTATTGCATTATTTGCAAGCGTTGTTCAAGTGTGAGTATATTCATGATGAATTGCCAAACCAAACTGAGAATAAATCACTCGACAACTGTTAAATCGGTCTTGAACAGTAATGTCAACTTAAAGTTATATACTCCGAAAAAAAACAGCCGTTACATATATGAAAGAGCGAACCCCAGGGTTTTTAAAAGCAACTCCAAATAGCTTCTTCAAGGTAAGGTAAACTATAGTCTTTCGGAGTATCTGAGTGACAGCAACCCGTAAGTGGAAATGTTATAACGTTTCTCCAATAATAATTAATTTGTCTTTATATGTAATTATTTCCATGTTGATTTTTTGTATACATTTTTTTTGTATCTTTTTTTTCATTCCATTGTTGACCTGTCCTATACATGGTAAGTCTCACTTTAGACCAATAAAGCTTTATTATCATTAATATTTCAATTCTGAAAATTGAAAAGACTTTGTTGGAGGATACTTTTGACATGCAGTGCATCTCTGAGTAGTAAATCATATTGATTACCATTTTCGAGGAAACTTTGCGAAGATTCAAACTTCTGAAAGAGTTGCAACAAAGGTATAGGAAGCTAATTCCCAAACTGATGTTATATCCTTACATTTCCGAAAGCTCCAATTTATCAACCTAATACTCCAAAAAAGTTAATAATTTTGTTTCGGATAAATCTATAAATCCCCGATGAACGTTCGCTGAGAGAATCTTTTGTTCTGAAAGCCGAACGAAACGCAATCGACTACAAGGGGGATGCTCCCTGTTTATTCCTATCACGTATCTTCGAGAATGAAGCCTTTTTTACTTTCGTGTGAACTATTAGTCACTTCGAACGTTATTTTCTACTACCAATTCGTTGCTGCGATCGTTCAGAGGGAACTTGGAAGTTCACGTTTAATCCACGAAAGAAAACTTTCCATGCAGTCTTTTGTTATTGGTCGAATTCGCCGACAGAAATATCATTGTTTTCTGGAGATAAATTACAAGCTGTGGGAATTGAATTTTCACGGTGAACTCAGGTGGAATTAAATCATTGAAGTGATTTATTCGAACCTTGTACCTCAATCCTAAAATACCATAGTAACGCTTAAGAGTAAACAACACCACAAAAATAATGTGCAATCCCGCCAAAATGATTGAACGATCAGTTGAAGTAGATCGTAGAACTCACAGTCTTGAAGAAATTCGAACTCAATCAATCATAAAATGGTACAATAGTCCCATAAAGGTACTTTTAATTTTTTTTTCAATTTTCTAAGGGTTAGGTATGGAAAATTTTACGAAAATTTTTCGACAAAAACTTTTTCAGGTGAGATCGGGATTCGGCTAATCAGGGATCGTCAATTTTGGCACCGCTCACCAATTTTGCGTAGATCTCACAGTTTTGAAGAAATTCGCACTCGAAATTAGGGAAGAAATTGAATTCCCATCAAAAATCATTATATCTCCCAAATTATTCATCACAGACCCCTCAAATAAAAACATTTTTTGAAGATCAGGTTCTGATCTGAAACATAGTAAGGTTTCATTACAAAGCTACTAGAGAAAGACAATCAATGATAATATACCACATGGACGAAATGATATCATAATCGAGACTCAAAAGGATGAAATTTGGTTTTTTTTGCTTCGATAGTTTTTCCACCAAAATCCAATATCATATACAGCGTGATGACAAACAAGCATTACTCCTTTAAGGCAACATAATTCTCTACATCGAAATCACCTACAGTTTTACCTACGTCATTTGATAAAATAAATCCAACACCCTCAAACTTCCGAAAGTCATTACTTTAATTATCCTACTTAGGAACAGCAATTCCAAAGAGGTCGATACTTGGAACGGTCCTGATTCGAAAGGATATAACCATTTTCTCACAAAGTTCTAGTGGAATGAGATCTTTTGTCTGAGGAACTATGGGATATTTTATTTTTTCAATAATCGTTTGATCGGAGTGGAAGGCGCGATCGAATAGAAAATGTAGAAGGAGATCTGGAATTCACACTGAAGAATACGAAGTGGAATTCTCTTTAATGGCTCTGGTTTCTAACGGAAAGGTCCTGATGCTTAAAGCGGAAACTCTTGGAATTTCAAGAGTTGAAAATAGGGTTGTGCATTGAAGGAGAAAGATGATACTGGAAATTTTTAAGAGTTCATATAGATTAGTGTAGGTATACTGATGGGTCAGGAAGCGCTTGAATAAATTGTGATATTATAAAGGGTGTTTTTTTTCGAGGTCAATAACTTTAAGTTGGCATTACTGTTCAAGATGGCGACCGATTTAACAGCTGTCAAGTCATTTATTCTCAGTTTCGTTTGGCAATTCATCATGAGTA
This sequence comes from Harmonia axyridis, assembly GCF_914767665.1. Classification (NCBI taxonomy): domain Eukaryota; kingdom Metazoa; phylum Arthropoda; class Insecta; order Coleoptera; family Coccinellidae; genus Harmonia; species Harmonia axyridis. Next base: position 6,623,578 of record NC_059507.1, read on the forward strand.
GACTCACGCCTGAACAACGCTTGAAATTAGTGCAATTTCATTTCGAAAATAATGGTTCTGTGCGGAATACGTATCGCGCACTACGTCCATTTTATTTTGTTTAGCGATGAAGCGCACTTCTGGTTGAATGGCTACGTCAACAAACAAAACTGCCGCATTTGGAGTGAAGATAATCCTCAAGTGTATGTCGAAACACCGTTACATCCAGAAAAACTGACTGTTGGGGCGCTTTATGGGCTGGTGGAATCATTAGTCCGTACTTCTTCAAAAACGATGATGGCCAGAACGTTACAGTCAATGGTGATCAGTATAGAGCCATGATTACTAATTTTTTCATTCCTGAATTGAACAACCATGATGTCCAGGAGCTGTGGTTCCAACAAGACGGCGCAACATGTCACACAGCTCGTGCCACAATCGATTTATTGAAAGACACGTTTGGTGACCGCCTAATTTCACGTTTTGGAACTGTGATTTGGCCTCCAAGATCTTGTGATTTAACACCGCTAGACTACTTTCTGTGGGGCTATGTACAGTCATTGGTCTATGCGGATAAGCCAAAAACCCTTGACTATTTGGAAGACAACATTCGCCGTGTTATTGCCGATATACGGCCACAAATGTTGGAAAAAGTCATCGAAAATTGGACGTCCAGATTGGACTACATCCTAACCATCCGTGGCGGTCATATGCCAGAAATCATATTTGAAATGTAATGCCACGAGATTATCTTGCGGATAAATAAAATTCATGTCAATCGAATGATCCATCGTTGTTTTATTGCAATTTGAAGTTTTATAGCCCTAAAAAAAACACCCTTCACAAAATTAAATGTGTGGTATTTCTGTATACAGGGTGTAGGGATTCACGGCTCGACTTGATTTTCAAGCTACTTGGCTCAAATAGTAGTTTTTCAACTTCAAGTCAAGTATTTATTTCGAAACGTGAAAAAGTTGAATTTTTTATCCGCGAACGATACCGGAGGTATATTATTGACAATAATGAACCCAAAACGTTTCTTTTCACATCAACGCGTTTAGAGCCTTTGGCGAAAGCTATCTAAACCTTTCTAAATATATACAAGTGTTTTCAGACGGAAAAAATGTTGACACCATCACAAATGAAATTTTTTTCTCTTCAACGAATCTACGTCAGCGAAATTCAATAACTCTGCTTCGAATCAAGCTTCGATTTTCATTCTCATGCATGCCTCAAGCATTTTTTTCTAGATATGCGATCTTATCATCTTTCAGTTGCCTGCGGCAGTGGACTTAGGTACGTAAGGCATATTGTGGAGTTTATGCCTTCATTCGAAAATCGACAATTCACATATTTAAAAGAACAGGGAATTATTTTCCATGAGGGTTGCTGATTCATTTCGGAAAGAAGAAGTATTCTCAATTCTAATGCTGATATTTGCATAATTCTTTCGGAGAACTTGTGTATGCCAAGGAAACTTTGTCGAAACACAAACTCAATTGGTGTTTTCTGAGCAGAATTCATGAGGGAACGCTAAAAATTTGATTATGTTGGAATGTATAAGTACGGCTCATTTGATACGAGGACTTTATTCGCAAAAGACTTGTATTAGGTATATGAGATTGAAGAAGAATTTGAAATTCTCCTGAAACTATTAGATTCACTTCATTCTTGCACGAATTAGTCACAAAAAGAGCATTTTCTTCAAGCATTTTGCCAAATGACTGTTATTTTCGAAGGTAATATTGATTAATAGATAAAAATATAGGTATTCATTGAGGCATTACATTACAAAATATTCATAAAGAAGAAAGTTTATGACCATACTACATACCAAAAAAGGAAATATATCAGCTCGCATTCGAAATATTCTGACTAAAACCTTATTCGTAAAAAGTATAAGTACATCTATTCAGGAATTTGGACCTCCTGAATAATTCGTTTTTATTATCGATAACATGGACGAAGCCTGATACAGATATAAGTACATCTTTCACAAAAAAAAAGGTTATTCATGAACGAATGCTTTTGGAGTGATCAGTTGTAACTATGGCACATGTTGTAGAACTGCAGAGAGTGAATAAACACTACATGCAGCGTTTATAAACATATATGTTCCTGATTACAAACAATTGTAGCGGTTTGAAGATGAAAATGTGCAATGGCTTGCCAACAGAGTTTGATGAGGAATAAATGCTGAAACTCGAGGAGGTGTGTTATCCATCTCAAAAATGAAGATATGTTTACGCAATCTCAGTAACCCTGGGTATCAATAATTGTTATATCTCCTAAAATATTGGTCACAGCACCCTCGAATGAAAACGTTTTTTATTAATCGAGCTCTGATCTATAACTTATCGAAGTTTCAAGACCGTATTTTGCTTCTAGGAGAGGAAAATTTCAGTTTACAACCTATTTCTTCTGAAATGATGGACCTATCGCACAACTGCGAGCATTTTCGTAATCTGCCTCATCGAATCAATTGATAGAATTCGATCAAATTCCCATGTAGGAAAGTTTTCCGTCAAAAAATTTGTCTGAAGGTGTGTCAAATCTCCCCCCTATTGATAAGAAGAAATAAATCTATTATGAGCTGCTCATCTACGGTAGAACTGTTAACTCGGAACTGTACTGTCAATAATTTGACCGTCTGAAGGAAGGAATCGCTCAGAACCGGCCAGCTTTGGCAATAGTAGAGGAATTGTATTTCATCAGGATAACGCCAGGTTACACAAATCGATAGTGACTCGCCAGAATATCCAGGAGCTTGGTTCTTTTGCATCCACCTCATAGCCCGGACTTGGCAGAAAGTGATCACTATCTGTTCCTATCTTCAGATGGTGAAAAATTCTCTTCAACAAAAACTTGTGAAAATTGACTGTCTCAATTTTTTGCCAATAGGGACGAGAGCTTTTATTAGAATTCATATTTGAAATGGCAACAAGCTATCGAACCAAACGATGTATAATTGACCCAAATCATATTTCTAATGTTCGTTATAAAAGTCTGAGCATCAGGTTTGAAAGATCGTCAAGAACAGGCCTAAGGCCTAATATAAGAAGAAGAAGTTATAAAAGTCTTGTTCATCATGCAAAAATAATGGATTCATTTTCACTTCACCTTATATTATAGGAATCAGGTCAGTAAGATCACGAGTATCCAATGTGCATTGGCCCGAATCAGTTGGCGATTTGAGAAAAGAAGGCAGCGGTTGACCAAAAACAAGCAACACTATGAGATTGATTAATGACGCAAGTGTTAACCTAACGCTCTCAACTACACGTTGGTGTGTGTCACATGTGTTCGAGCTGTTCTAGACAGGCAGAATTAATACACCGCATTTTGTCCCATTATAAACTATTTTGTTGTACGGCTCAAACCTCACTCTTCATTGCTGGCTATCCGTTTGACAGCTTTGAGTGAACCGCTTACTGCAGTCCTCAGTTTCTTCCAGTCCGAAACACAATCCCCGTCAGGGTAGATAACCTCAAAGGTTGACGCACACTAGGATGATTTGTTCTATCGAGAATCGAGTTTATAACGATACCAGACTTCAAAGGTTTCTGCCTTCTGGCTCATCTGCCACGGATTAACAATACAGTTTTGTTTTCGGTTGTTGTTGGGCTATTTCCATGATGTTGGGGTGAGAGAAATCGGCTTGTAATTGCATGTTGGACATGCAAGATTCAATTCACGCTTCTCTTCTGTTTTAGCGCCTGGGGGAGTTGTTCAACATTTAATTTGTGGTTTAACTGATCTCAAGAAGTTTTTTGTAAGCCTATGTTAGCGTCAACTTTACTTACTCTGCCGATTAGTCTGGCGCTATAAGTTTTCTATTTTTGATATTGTAACAGTATACAGGGTGTTCCATCATTGACGCGATGCTCTACTAAGGTTGAGCGCTGAAAGTTTCTCAATTTTTTCTCCGACATAGTATCATTAGGCTCCAATAGAGCTACATTCGGAAATTATTGTGTACCAAAAAAGTGTAAATGACCGAATGTATGTTTTTTCTTATGGAGAACCCTGTTTTTTATTGAATTGTCATGGAATAAAAAAACTCAAGTTTATTTGTTTCATATCTTAGAGTTTTTTTGAGATATTTCACTTTTTCAGCAATCGAAGTGTTCTTGGAAAAAACTGATAACTTCGAAATGAGTAGATTTATTCGAATGAGATTTCAGAAGTGATTACTAAAGGAATAAAGGTAATCACTGACTTTTTGATAATCAATGAGAACCCTGAGTGTTTAAAAAGACATGATGAATGACTTATTCAAACGTTAATATGGTTTTCGAAATAAATAAATGATAGATGTCATATAATAAGCTTAGGTATTTCGTAAACATATAACGCCATCGAAATATTAGTAGGTTTGTGTTGGCATCATAAAGTTATTCTCGATTGAACATGTCAACTTACGTGCCAAATTCTCGTCATTTGCGAGAGGTTTTGGTTTTCTGCTTTAATATGAAGAAATCTGCTGCTGAGGCTCATCGAATGCTTTCAAATACCTATGGTGAGGCCACTTATAGTGAAAGAATGTACCCAGAGTGGTTTTCAAGAACGGTGATTTTGACGTCGAAGACCAGCATGGCGGTGGAAAAGAGAAGGTTTTTAAAAATACAGAATTGGAAGCATTACTTGATCAAGACTCGTGTTAAACGCAACAAGATATGGCAGGATCATTGGGAGTGAAGCAACAAGCCATTTCAAAACGCCTGAAATTCATAGGAATGATTCAGAAACAAGTAAATTGGTTGCCGTACGAGTTGAAGCCTAGAGATGTTGAACGGCGTTTGTTTGTTCGTAAACAGCTGCTTGCAAGGCAAAGAAGATTTCTGCATCGCGTTGTGACTGGAGGGAAAAATGGGTTCATTACCATAATTCCAAGCGCAAAAAATCATGGGAATATCCCAGCCATGCTTCCACGTTGACGGCCAAACCAAATATTCAAGGTTTTAAGGTCATGCTCAGTATTTGGTGGGAGATTATGAGTTGTTAAAACCGACTGAAACAACCGCAGGCGACTGTTATCGAATGCAATCAATGCGTTGGAGCCGAGCTATGAAAAACAAAATAAATTCTTTCTAAATGCATTTTTGAGCCCTATATTGCAGTTATTCTTTTTTTAGTTTTTGTTTCAGTTTCGCAGTTCACTTTGGATAATGGTGAAAGCTCTATGAATCATTGATGAAAGTTCTGATGGAACACATTATATATCAAGGCCCTTCTAGATCGATTCATCTTTTTAAATCTCCTCAATATTTAATTATTGTTTCTTTATTGTCTGTGAAAACTTTCATAAGTTAAGCCTGTTTTTTTGTTGGATTAACAATTGAAAGAATATTAAATAATTATTCTGCATCGCAACAACAAGTATCTAAGTTTAACAGTATAAACAATATATCCGAATCCTTGTTCACTCAACCGTAATCAATTCTCAGTGGACTCCGCCAAACTTCTGAAATGTTTTACAAAAAAACTTCTTTCCCAATACTTAAAGTTACTCCACCCATAGGACACACTCCAGTTCATTCTAAGCTCAGGGTATAATTTCATCCAGAACAAAGGAGGGGGAAATTTTATTTATGAATTAAGCCTATACTTTTTATACTGCATCGAATCCTGTAGACGATAGAACTTCGTGCTCGCTGAAGTATGCCACTGAGGAAACAACCGTTTCATTAAAGAATTTTTCTTTTACAGGGATGGAACTTCAGAGCCAGAACACGACCATAGTTGCAAGTGAGTTTCTTGATTGGAATTGAATCTTTTTTTGAAGAAAAGTTGAAAGTTTCTTTCGAACGATGGTATTATTAAGCTTGACGTTTATGGAATTTTATGCTTTGATTGTCGTGTAATTGTTCAAGATGTGAAACTTGCAGACTTTGATATTGAGCCATGATTTCTCGAATTGTCTCGGAAATACAACTTTTTGAATATGTGAGGAAAATAAATTGATTCGCATCAGTTGAATGAAGACAGAATTATTGCACACATTGCAACAATTACTTTTCCATTTCAAATATCACTTTGAGGGAAGAGAATCCCATGTCGGCATGTTAGAAATAAAGGGTGTTTTTTTCGAGGTATATAACTTTAAGTTGGCATTACTGTTCAAGATGGCAACCGATTTAACAGCTGTAAAGTGATTTATTCTCAGTTAGAATAACTCAGACTCACGCCTGAACAACGCTTGCAAATAGTGCAAAATGAGATTGCCGTTGTTCCCGATTTTCATTAGCGAATTTTGTTTATTGATGAAACACACTTCTGGTTGAATGGCTACGTCAACAAACAAAACTGCCGCATTTGGAGTGAAGCTAATCCTCAAGTTCATGTCGAAACACCGTTACATCCAGAAAAACTGACTGCTTGGTGCGCTTTATGGGCTGGTGGAATCATTGGTCCGTCCGTACTTCTTCAAAAACGATGATGGCCAGAACGTTACAGTCAATGGTGATCGGTACAGAGCCATGATTACTAACTTTTTCATTCCTGAATTGAACAACCATGATGTCCAGGAGCTGTGGTTCCAACAAGACGGCGCAACATGTCACACAGCTCGTGCCACAATCAATATATTATTGAAAGACACGTTTGGTGACCGCCTAATTTCACGTTTTGGACCTGTGAATTGGCCTCCAAGATCTTGTGATTTAACACCGCTAGACTACTTTCTGTGGGGCTATGTAAGGTCCTTGGTCTATGCGGATAAGCCACAAACCCTTAACCATTTGGAAGACAACATTCGCCGTGTTATTGCCGATATACGGCCACAATTGTTGGAAAAAGTCATCGAAAATTGGACGTCCAGATTGGATTACATCCGAGCTAGCCGTGGCAGTCTTATGCCAGAAATCATATTCAAAATGTAATGCCACAAGATTATCTTGAGGATACAAAAAACTCATGTCAATCGAATAATCCATCGTTGTCTTATTGCAATTTAAAGTTCAATAGCTCTGAAAAAAACACCCTTTATAAATCAAATAATTAATTAATGAGCCAAATATTGAAAACGTTGTACAATAGTTGTTCATCAAAAAATCATATTCTCTTCTTTATTCAATGTGAATTCGAGTAAATGAAGGAATAAGTCGAAATCGACATATTTTGTTCATTTTTTCGTCATTAATTTTCTGAGTAAGTGAATCCAATTTTCTACTCGAAAACTACAGCTGTTTTCTGCTTTCTTATGTTAGATATGAAATGAAATATCCCTTGATGATTTTTTTTTCTACACAACTCATATATATTTTCACACAAACATAATAACATAAAATTGTTTGAACTACTACAGAGTTTTGTCATCAGGTTTGATTGAACGAAATGCCACGTATATATCTCTAATTATTGGTTTAACATCAATCAAACTCATTTATCGAATTGGAATGAAAAATTACGTGTTCTATAATTAAACCATTCTGATTTTGTGATGACAATGGGCCTCATCATTGAATATGATTTCGTTTGCGAAATCAGCATACATACATTTTTTGTTGATTGAGGATTGTTTTGATTGCTTCAACGTTAACTCCCCACCTACCTGTTAAATTACTGACAGGACCTAAGGAACTTTTGAGCGCTCGTTCATTAATGCACCTATTGCGTTCTCAGATAATACTCGTTTTTGATGATAGTGGCGGTAAAAATTATTATCTTCAGGCACCAAATCTGGATATATTAGATTTAAAGTGATTATATCCATGAAAATGAAATGCAGTGCTATCATTTAATTTCATTGAAAACAAGCAATATAATTTCAGGTATTAAGGTATTCATAATTCACTTTTTCCATGATTTAGTAGACATCTCTGCAATTTCCTATGCCGTCAGCGACTTGTCCTTCTGGACAGTTAGACTGTGCGGTAATAATTCGTTTTCCATCTATTTTCGAATCAGCTTTTATATCTGAAAAAAAAAAAAATCATCAGGTTGTCGAAAGAATGACAAATTTTTTTATCCAATCTCAAAAATTCCAATAGAACACTGTAGGGATAAACGTTAACAAAAATCAGAATAATGGATTCATTTTCTCGAATTGAAAGGGAGAGTGAATCCTTCTCAAATAAACATTAAGATTTTGCTCACCATCGGCTGAAACTAATCCAAGAAATGACGCTACGATAACAGCGAAAAGTGCGAAGAGGATTGTGAATTTCATTTCGAATATTACTGAAACTTCTTGGCTGAATTGCTAGTTGAGTTTGTGATTTTTACCCTATCCAGTATGGGCTTTTATACCAAAAAATAATCGTAAAAGTTTTTATTGAAATTCTGCGAATTTTTTATGATATCTTTCCTATTGATACTGAGACAATTCAAATGATAATTCAAATAATCTTTCTGAAAATTTATAGGAGAAAAATTAAAATACGGTTCCGCTAGGTGAATTTTTCGTTCACTTAAAATCAAAGTTATTCAAATTAGAGGAGATAAAAGGAAGGAAGTTCAATGACTTCCCGATTAGGGAATAAATTTGGAAAAAGTATGCAATATGTATACATACTAATTCTGTGATATTTTTAAAGTTATGAAAATAATTTACATTTAACTCCATAGTTTATTGACTGCAACATATCTACTTCAGGCAAAAACCCACTATTTTACATTTGAAAAACAAAAATCATTTGCGAACCATTAATTTTAAATGGAGAAGATCAAGGACACAAGATTTAAAAAATAATTTTTAGAATATACTACCACGAAAGTGGAAATATATATATTTATTGATATGAATAATCTGAAAATTATTGAGATGAAAAATCATTTCCTCTTTCAAAATCTTGAATTATGTTCGAGATTTATACTCGCTCGTTTCATCTCGTCTGGTCCATTTCCAGTGCCTAATTGATTAAATTATTCGATACTTGATGTCTTTGCCACTTACTTACTTACTTCAGGAGTTATTAAGTTTCAGAAGAGTTATACGAATTGAATTTATTCTAGCAAAGGGAACCCTTCAGTCGAATGTAATTAACTTTCACCCTTTGGCAATAATAAATTTTTTATGAGAGGAAACATGTCTGCATTTCAAATATAAGCGGAGAAAATCAAATTGCTTTGGAAAGTAATGAAGCAAGAGCGTTTGAAGAAAATGTTATATACTGAGCGCTCGCCAACGAACCGATCTCTGCATGATTCAAAATGTTGATAATAAAATATTTCCTACAATATTGTATATCCAAAATGCTGAAAATTTTCCAAAATAAAATTATTGTGCATTTTGCCTACGCTGCCCTGGTACTACCTGTCACTGACTTGACTTGGGTCATTTATTGTATTTCATTCCATAAAGGCTGGAAAATCTCAGGACTTCGCAAATTTTCAAGCAGTTTTCTTTCGACAAAATTGAAAATAACTGTCTTCGTAGAATTCAGTTCATTTTCGTTCTATTTTTTTGACGTACCATTAAATTTTTTAACGAAAAAAATCGATAGTCAGAGGAACTAGTTCATTGGCATTCAGATTGTAACTGAAAACCATTTTTATTCAAAAAAATTTGAATTTATGACAATATTGTCCGGTAAGTTATCGTGGTACTGCTAAATACGTAATTTACTATTGCTTTTTCCAAAGATACTTGAATTCTTTGCATTGAAACTACATGATGTAGGGTGCATTTTCGTCGTTTACATTTTCTTCAATCAATTTTCTAAAGTAAACCATGATTACGATTATAAACAATATTCCTATAAGAGGATAACAATTGAAAAAAAGAAATGAGATGCAATCAATTTATTTCAACGAGTTAGTAACAAGATTTGAGATTTGACATATTGAACCAGATTTTATCAAAGTTAGTAGATTTCTCTGCAATTGCCTCTGCTGTCAGCGACTTGTCCTTCAGGACAGTTTGAATGAGCATTTATAATACGTCTTCCCTCCATATTCACCTTCACTTTTTCATCTGCAAGAAAAATTCGTCATATTGTCACAATAATGATTCTCCATTTCAATTCATGACATTTGAAAAACATTTCATTCGAACATCTGTAGTGTTCACTATTAGTTAATCAATTTATGTATATTTTGTTTATTTCTATAGTTATGTATATTGTTGATGAATAAGCTTATATAATGTTAATTTTTGTGTCTTTACGTTCGCTCTCAAAGGATATAAATTATAATCATGAAGCATCAACTGAATGCTTCAATCACCATTAAGAATAAATGAGAAATTTATAAATTTAATTTTTCTTACCTTTCGCCGCTACTGTTCCCAAAAGAGCTGCAATAACAACAGCGACAAGTGCAAAGAGGATGGAGAATTTCATCTTGACGATTTCGAATGTAACTTGAAGCTTCTTGACTGAAAGGCCAATTAAGATTGACTTTTCTAGCTTTAGCACTGATATTTATACAGTGAAATTGAAAGGTAGGCTAATTCGAAAAATTTCCCATTAACATTCCTTGAATTTCATGTTTGAAATGTTCCTTTATCAGTGATGAGGACACCGAAATTAGAATTTAAATTAGTGTTTTTGAAATTTAAATATAAAATTGAAAATTTGAGTTCATTATTCTGAAAGGAAAATCGGCTCATTTGAATTTGATGATAAACTGTTCGGAAATAACTAAATATTGGGTATGATATAATTTCTCGGCCAGCAAATAATTTTTAATTTATTATTAGGTGCTTATCACATTCGGGAAAAGTATACAAACAATATACTTAAAACAGATTCAACTTCAAATATCAGTAAATCAGGAGTTTTTGAATTAAGATGTTCAACTTGCAATATGAAAACACAGGACAGACAGGACGATAATTCAAAATTAGATATTGTGACAAGTGAATGAATTTCAGTAAAAATAAGCGATTGTATAGATAATTATCACCCTTTCCCTATTATTAAAAACATGAGAGTTATAAATGTGAAATCAAAAGGATTGAGACTCGGGTAGTTAGAAATTCATTGAAATTCATAAGCTAATGAACCGAAACACTTTAAAAATTCAGTGTATGTCGTATTTTTTGAAGAAATTACAGCACTTTCAGTAGTTTGAGTTCATCGAAAAAAAAATTGTTAATTGTTTCAAAGAATGACGGTAATCACTTGATTTCATCGATATAATGTACTTTTCCATTTAAATGATGAAATTCCATTCTTAAACGTATACCTACATTGATATTATGTTCATCAAATCACGATTCTGAAATTGATGTCGAGTATTCGTATTTCGATGAAATATTCTTCGATAGAATAAGTTTGTTCATTAGATGCATTAAGTCATACATTACCTACTTCGGACAATTTCAGTGAACAGTAATCCATTCATAGTGACTCTGCATGCCCAAGAGGTGGCGTTACTGACTTTGCTACACAACCTAGCGGGGCACTGGAGGGTTTGTAAGACTCACCTCATTAGGACAGAGTCACCCATCCACGATGGAATGGGAAGGTATCTTGGGAAGAGATCGCTGTATTGCCCAACTGAAGAGTTCACCAGCGATCTCGGGAAAACATTATTAATATCTACTGAGTCCAACTGATGGAATAATGATCAACCGAACATTTCATTGGTATAATGCAATGAAATCAAAACAATATGATGAATGACTTTCCATTACATTGATGTTCTGTTCATCGGTTGAAATATGATATCTGAATTCATCAACACAATTAACATTTTCATGGAATTTATGATCATATTTGGTTAGGTGTATCAATTGAATTGAACTAGAGCTTTGCGATTCAAAACAATAATTTCTCGTTCAAAAACGGTACCTACCATATGGAGTGCTGTGATTTCTCTCAAAATTGAGATATTCGATTAAATGAAAGAAGAAGAAGAAGAAGAGGCAACATCTGAGTATTTGTAAACCTTCTCGTCTGTCAACGAATCACGCCACAGGGTGTTTTAATACTCTTCATTTTTTTTTGTTCACTTCCACATATAACAAAAAAAGGGGTAAATGAAGACCGTATTCGAGAAGTCATGTTTCCCAGGAATTAAGTTATAATTGAAAAAAATAATTTCTAAAATCGGTGTAGAGGGTTCAAGAGAAAATGTAATTTTTTCGGTGTGTATGTAGGATCCAGTTATTGTTCCCTGTAAATAATTGATATGGTCAACAGGATGCTTGAAGACCTATTAGTTTCTTCAAGTGTCAAGGGCATGTTAGTTTCAATGAATTTACAGGGAACGCATTGCTTTTGTATAGGTATATAACTCAGAAAGAAAGTGTTAATTTTTCGAGATGTCGAAGACATGTCGGGTCAATTACTCGATTATAAATCTCAGGAGATTTACTGAGGTTAGGAAAGATCGAAGACAAGACGGTTGTACCAGATGTGTCACATGTGTGTATCAGATTCTAGTCCTTTGAGAATATTCGATTTCCAGGAATCCGCGAAGATCTTTGTGGGCGATACGGCAAAACTGTTATTGGACCAGGGGAGGTACTTGGTACTTACCCCGATATTGGGGTGATGCGAAGGGTGTGGTCAAGCCGGAAGAAGGAGAGTCGATATTCAGGGAAGGAGATTAAGTTCCAGCGGGTAGACGAAGTAGGTCCGAGTCGAGAGAGAGTTCATGTTCGGTCCAAGTCGAAGAAAGTCAAGTCTAAGATGACGGTCGGTCGACTTAAGACGGTTCGCGGACTAGATGAAGACGAGTCGCGAACGAGTTAAAGACGAGACGACCGAAACTAGAGTTAAAGACGAAGACGTGATATGCGAAGACGTTCCGAGTAATTAACACTCAAGTAACACGAAATTTAGTATTGTATCTACTGTGATTGTACAGAAGTGTGTCTTTGTAAATATATGTACATAATTAAAAAGAGTTTAATTATTACAAATCCAACAAGTCATGGAGGAGAAGTGGAAAGGCCAGGTAATCGAATTATACCTTTAGACGATCGATTAACCAAGCTATTAAATATCCCAACTATTAAATATACATGTATATTTAATAGTTTCAAATCTCATCTCAAATACATGACAAAGCAAATCATTTCCGGTTAATATTCTTGATTAATCCCTGGGTTTCCTTTTGTGACAAGCCTTCCTCTAAAATCCCCATATATCTATAAAACGACTGGGTCGAATCTCTGGAATTGTCCAAACTGTCAACCTGTACAAAATGAAAACCTGCCTTCCTCCAAAATTCCACCGGATACGGATGCTGACCCGCAACAGAGTCCGTCAACTTGCCCAATAAAAAGAAACGGAAGCACGAATATATTCTTTTAATGCTTCCTTCGATGCCGCCATTAAGGGGCTAAAAGCCATAAGTCCTTGTTAAAAGTTTCCTTGCCTCGACTTGGATTCAATGGATTATAGCCCTCACAGTGGCGTAGCTTTTACTCACTCTTAGGTCTTAGCTGACGTCACTATCACTCTTTTTGAGTCGGCTATATTAGGGATCTGAGGCTTAGGATACACCTTTCCAATAAAAAATGTCGGCTTTTACATACTTTGGGATTCTTAGCCGCAAATTTATAAACATGTACAGGGTGAGCTAGATCGGCTTTAGAGTGAGGGGTGTCTAGAGAACTAGAAGACTGATAGGTATACAGTATCGAGCTCTTTTTGTTACCTCAAACTGATCGCTCATTTTGTTACAATGTTTGGATGTCAACTATTATTTGAAATACAGTGAATTTTGTAATATGGTTTATTATATTGATTCCGAAAATCAAATGAACATTTAAAAAATTCATAATAATTCATAACTTTGAGTTCTAGGACTTTTGGTAAAATCAGAGAAATTTAAATTTGAGAAGTTATTCCGTTTGAATGTCTTTAAGAATTATAACTCAATCATATTATGAATAATTCAAATTGAACTCAAAGATGAATGAGATTTTATTGAACGATATTCCGTTCATTTAAAACGACATATACGGAGTGATATACAGGGTGATTCACCGAGATGGCCTATTAGATGTTTATAGAGAACTTATCATAATTTTGAGCTGAAAATTCTCATATTGGGGTTTCAGACAATGATCTTTCTCCCTAAAATATGTTGAGATCTCAACAACTTTCGGTTATACCGGAACCAGACTACTACTTCCTTATTTTAAATGGCACACCCTGCATATTATTGCATCATTAGATAGCTTTTTTGCTGACAATATGCCATCCTTAAGTAAAAACTCAATGGTTCATGAGTTAATGGGATTCTTGAAACAAAATTCGTTGAAATTTGTCATTCTCGTTCCTCCAATTTAGGAACACAATGTTTTCATTTGTAGAAGCATAAATAAATCAAAAATTCCGAGAAAAATTGCATCGGATTTTTTCTCTCATTATCTACCATAGACAGTTTTTTTTGCTGTGATTTCAGAGAAACGAAATTCGAGGGAATTCTTGACGAAGATATGCAATTTCAATTATGTTCCAGTGGGACTCATTCTTTGTCTCATGGAAAATATTTCAAAAGAATCTAATTCAACATGAAGTGCACACGTGACAAATTGGCGAATGCCCCAGTTTCAGATGTCACTGAGTGAATTTTTATTAAATTTTTTTTCTCACATTTTCCTATGCTAGAAACTTTCACCAAATTGTAATGAAAAATTCTTCTGAAGATTCATGGCGATTGAATAATTGTTGGGACTTTCTTGAGAGCTCGTTCCCGAAGAGAGGACCACATCATTTCGTCATGAATCTTTCGAATTTTACATCTGTTGCCCAATTCTATTATGTCTGACCGACCGTAAGCACGATAACTCTCGGACGTAAAGACCAAAAAGGATACCGAACACTTTATTAGGGAAAGTATAGCCTTCAGTCAAATTGGCTGAATTTCTGATATATTATAGTCCAAGTCATTCCAAACAAAAAGTTCAATAGGCAAAAGTTTTTCTGGAACTACCAGTAGCCTCAATATTCTCAATCGACCTCAACGTTGAAGTTGAAGTCTGCAATCTTAAGAATCTCAGCTCAGCCATGATCATTATTAGAAGCAATATTTCGATAGGAGGAGGAGGATATAAATTTAAAAACAGAAATGTGATGCAATAGATGTATTTCAATGAATTGGGTATTGCCATGGTTGGAGATTAGACATATTGAACCGAGTTTTAGAAAAGTTAGTAGACGTCCCTGCAATTGCCTCTGCTGTCAGCGACTTGTCCATCGGGACAGTTCGAATGAGCATTGATAATACGTCTTCCTTCCATATTCAACTTTACTTTTTCATCTGAAAAAAAAAATATTCGTTATATTATTACAAAAAAGTTGTTTTCAAATTTAAAATTTTATTTATTTCTATAGCTATGTATATTGTTGATGAATACACTTATATTATATAACATAACTTCTTGTGAGAGAGTTATAATCAAAAAGTATGAACTGAAATCACCAAATGAATGCTACAGTTATTATTCAAAATAAATGAATTTAATTTTACGTACCATTCGCTGCAACTGTTCCCAAAAGAGAAGCAATGACAACAGCGACAAGTGCAAAGAAGATGGTGAATTTCATCTTGACGATTTCGAATGTAACTTCTGAACCTTCTTGATTGAATGACCAATTGAGTTTGCTTTTTCTAGCTCATCAAGCATCAATATTTATACAGTACAATGGGAAGGTACGATAATTCGAACAATTTTTCATTAACATTCCTTGAATTACTTGCTTAAAATGTTTCTCTCCAGGTAGACAATTATTTCTGCTATGAAATAACTGACTCGACTCCAATATAGTGAGCAGGATAGAAAAAAATTGATTGCAATAATTTGCATCCCTTCAATTTTTTGATTAAACTCAACTCTGCTGAGTAGTGAATTTAAAAAATTCAAAAGCGCTGTTGAAGCGTTAATCCTTCCATTTTCATTATAGAGTAATAAAATAGATAGAGCTACACGCAATTTTTACATGTCCATAACATGGTTAGATTACGTTGTCGGATTGTGATGTATTTTCAAATCCACATTTTTACTATATCATGAATGTATATTATATTGAATAAAATGTATTTATTTGAGTGATTCAAATTTGAATATTTGCAATCCGATATTTTTACTAATTGTCGAATTTATAATAAGCAGAATATTTATTATTTTCTGTATCTACCTGCTGAAATCCAAGGTTTGGGAACTTTTGCTCTCCTAGTGTCATCGGTTGTTTCACGTCGTTTGACGTGCTTGAAGTTTGTTCTCTGAATTTCTGATATATTTAGGTATTTATTTCAATATATTTTGAGTGAATATGAAACGTTGGTTCACTATGGGGCATTCTTTGTGGAGAAACTCGCGAATTGAGAGAAACATCGTATCACTGAGATGTTTTTATTTCCGCGCGCTTCATGTCAAATTTGATAGTTCATGTTGGGGACAAAATTTGCTTACAGAAAATGATATATGCTTCCTCTAACTATGTTTCTTACTCTGAGGAAAGTTTCTAAAGTGACAGCTGTCCAGATAGCGAGCTATTCAAAATGAAACCTCTTCTTGGAAAACCCAGCACCACATTTTTAATAGTTTTATTGTACAATAAAACCCTATGAAATATGAAGATATCGTGTTCATCGTTAAGGACCCAATTTATAGACTCATCCTAATTTAATTCATTCAATATTACCGACTAGTGTCGATGAGTTGAAACATTATATAGTAATATTACCAACCTCAAAGGGGTCAGTCATATATAATCCCATTTCAACACCCTACTGTTCTATTGAATAGATATATCTCTCCCCATTTAAAATGAATGGTTAACGTTCCTGCTGTAGTCACTTATTCACAAGGGTCACTTCCTAAACGTGGCAATAAACCATAAACATCCAAAGCACATTCGAAACGCTTTGTCGGATACGTTGTGAGTTAAGTGCAGATAGACAATGAGTTCACGAGTTGAACGCTTTCAATTCGGTAAAGTGCTAAAATGTCAATAGAAATACGAAGTTGGCTCATTTGATTCACACGTTACTTTATTGAGAGTATTTATGTATATTAACAGCTTTAAATGCTGTTCATTTTGCAGATGTTAAAGGTCGATTGGCAGAATTGAAACTGTTAGTGGGTACTAACCCGAAAAAGCTTTTATACACTCACCGGCAAAAAAACTCGGTCAACTAATATTTCGCTGAAGCTCGTTGGCCAAGAACTTTCGTAATTCCAATTGTTTCTACGCCAAATTAAGGAAGAATTCTTTGGTATTGAAAGAAAATCCAGAAAAGTTCTTCAAAAATGTTGATAGCTCATTTATATACGGTTAAAAAAAACATATATTTGTAATCCAATTTGTTAATACCCTGTGGAAGCGAGCACTGTTCCAGGAAAAAATATCACTTTGTTGATTTCCATTCAAAATTAGCACATCACATGATGAAAACTTGGAATTGGAATTTTGCGGTTTTGTGTTTTGGTGGGGATTATTGAAACACTGATGGACGACAGACGAGAACTTCATTGTGGTACAGCACTTGGAAATATCCTTGAACATACTACTAACTCAACTGGTCCATCACCTCCTAACTCAGATCACTGAATTCTCCTTTTCCCAGTTTTATACCTGGGTTAAAAACATAAAATCTTATTATATACTGTAAATTTCTTCTACCTTTTCTTATTCTCTAGGTTGTATACCTGCGCAATGGTATCATGGTGCCTGCATACTAATAAGGGTAGGGAAAAGATTGTTTATTGTATATTTCTGAGAACCCTATGGATAAGAAAGTTGTAGGCACAAGTACCACGAAAGACCATTGTTACACATTTATATTAGGTACTGTGACGAGAATTTTGGCTAGACACAGACATTATGTCTAATTGCTTTTTGTCGCCACATAATAACTATCAGAATTTGAGTATTTCAAGTGAGAATATCTTGAAAAAGCAAGGTGCTGTGAGAAAAAACTACGAAGAATCAAACTCCAACACTCTCTAACTCAAAAATAATGCATCTATGGAACTTTTTCTCTTGAAATGACGATGATTTATTTCATTGTTCTTTGTCATTGAGTTATTTTGGTGTAATGAATACATGCATTAAGTTGAGTTGAGCGTCCGCTTTCTAATATCCCAAGCAAACAAAATCTCTTGTCCTAACACGTTTTAGGGCTTCTGAAAAAGCTCTCTCTTTTCCCTCGAAACGAAAATAAAATCACCAAGCCTCTTCAATGAATGGGAGACGAGTATTAGGATTTCGTCACCGGAAAGTAAGACGTTCTCGGGGACTTCTGAAAGATCCTGATAAAGCAATAGATTCACGCCGAAAAGACATTCCCATTTATCCTTGGCTCTCCGATCTCGGCCCACTCTGCGGAATTGATAGATTTGCGCCACCATAATTTAGAACGAATCAGGGGATCCATGAATAAATAATCTTTCAGTCAGGAGGGCAAACTCTGTGTGTTGACGTGGACAGGGACATCGAGAATGCAATCACTGGGGCCTGTTTTGCTCAATCGTGCTGACTGATATTGGAGGGAAGCAATCAGGAGCTTCTACAGCATCAATACTACTCTATCCGGCCGGTCCTATTGATGAAGTTAATTCTTCTTGTGACGTTTTCTGGATCTCGATGTTTTTAGTTGATAATTGGTTTTGAACTTGAATTGTGTATCGGAAGTAACTCTAAGCAACCCTATTTGGGTTGGATTAATCTGAAAGTGCTTTTTCCGAGAGCCTAAAACCATAAGATAAGATATTTGTTTGCTTGAAATGTACTAACTGACAAAGAAACTGCAAGCAACACCCAGAAGGAGCTGTTTAAAATTTGGATTTTTTTTTGGTAAAACATACAAATTATAGCGAGGAGTGAATGATTGAATTTGGAGAAAAAAATCGTGAAGGTTTTTTCATGTAAACAATTTTTGGTAGATACTGAAATATTTTAGTCGTTTTTTGCAAGTTTTTAATTTTTACAACGAACCAGCTATTCGAGGAGATCCAAAATCGATGTTTAGTTGTTGTTAAAATGCCTAGAGCACGTACACGCGGAATTTATCGCCAGCTGAGTGTATTTGAAAGAGGCTGAATTATAGGTCTACGGGAGGCGGGGTTGTCATTTCGAGAAATCGCTAACCATACTAACAGAAATCCAACTACTGTTATGACATGTTGTCAAGCGTGGTTTGATAATGCCCAAAATCGAAGAAGTGTAGGCACCGGACGTCGAAAAGGTACAAATTAAGTTCAAGATCGAAGTCTAAGACTTATGGCTATTAGAGACCGATTTGCGACAACTAGATCTTTGGCTGATGAGTGGTTAGGAGAACAAGGTCATCCTGTAACTGTCCGAACGGTTTACTGCCGGATAAGGTCTTTTGGACTGCAGCATTATCGACCCCATCTTGTGTTACCTCTGACGGTTTAGCATCGCCGGCAACGATTACAGTGGTGCAGACAACGTCAACATTAGAATGTGGAATAGCATCAGGTCATCTTTTCTGATGAATCTCGATTCACCTTGGGTTCACTTAAAAACCGAAGAAGGGTTAGACGACGTTGGAGAGAAAGACGTGAACCTAAGTTTGATGTTGAGCGTCATTTATACCGTACAGTATGCATTATGGTACAGGGTGCTATTGCACATGAGAGCGTTGCGTTACATTCAAGAAATAGTGGACCCATTTGTTCTCCCTCAACTTAACCGGTTCAAGAATCCAATATTTCAGAAGATAATGCCCGACCTCATGTAGCCAGAGTTAGTTTAAACTTTTTCAATGCAACCCATTTGAATATTTTGCATGACCGCCCAGATCTCTCGATATTTCGCCCATAGAGCATGTTTGGGACATCATGGGTGGAAGGCTTCGAAATTTACTTCAGCCTTCACGGACTTTGGCGGCTCTGAAACAAGAAGTACAGGTAGCTTGGGATAGTATCCCTCAAGAAGAAATAGACCATCTTATTGCATCAATGCCGACACGTCTTGTGGAGTGAATAGATAATCGCGGTGGACAAACACATTATTAATAAATTTATTAAGAAAAATCGTAAACCCTTCGTTTTTTTTTTACAAATTTCAATCATTTACTCCTTGCTATACCATCTATGTTTTACCAAAAAGAGATGAAAGAATTTATCTATTCATTACGCGAAAACAATTCGTGATTCGAGATACGAATCTATCCTAAAAATTCCAAGTTTTAAGGACTTTTTGATTGGGAGTTATCGTGTTTTCCGGATCTGTTCAAGGAACGAGCGCTCAAAAACAATTACTTATATTCAGTGCTCTTTTATTTCCTGGATATAATCTAGACGTTCATCACTCGACCTATGAGTTTGAATGAATTGAACTCATAAATCTTGTGATATAACTATTAAAAACTATGCAGCATAAAATAGGTAATTCAATTGAGAACGGTCATATTTGATGAAACTAAATCGACTATTTTCGAGCTCCATTTCCTGCTCCGAATTGAAATCGGAACATATAATTCTGTCTCTCTGCGTGCCAACACGATAATAAAATGATTTCGATTTATTTTTTTCGATATAGCGATGACTAGGAAATCGAATACCGTTTCCGCTGTGATTTGCTGCGCAACTTATTTTTTTCACTCAACATAATACTTATTGATCTTTTTGAGCGTTCGTTCTCCTAATCGATCGCTCTATCATTTCGTCACAATTTGTTTATTGTTGAAATGTTTCGACAGAAATGATCCCAAACGATAAGGTTTGACTCAAAATGCAATTTAATAGAATTGTCACCTTATCTCTAACTATTTATGTGAAAATTTGATCGAAATTGGTCATCAAATTCAAATATCAGTTCAAGTCGTTTGAATGATGATAAAATATACATTTTTCATAAAATATTTGCAATAATTTTGAAAATAATTGATATTTTATGAAATATTAACCACTATGGAGGAAAAACGATATTTTATTCAAGAATCAGTAAACATAACAGGCCAATTGAATAGTCCCTGGTCTACTATAGTTAAACACATTTTTTGGCTGAATTCGATCTTATTATTCAACATAGTTGCCTTCGAGGGCGATACAGCGATTATAGCGATCTTCCAAGGTCTGAGAACAGTAAAAAGTCGCTGGGGGCCAGATCTGGCGAATACGGTGGATGCAAAAGCAATTCGAAGCCCAATTCAAGCAATTTTGCCATTGTTTTCATTGATTTGTGCATTGTCTTGATGAAACCGCACCTTTTTTCCTTCAAATGGGGCCGATTTCCTCCTTTAAACGTTCCAATAACGCTATATAATATTCGCTGTTGATGGTCTGACCCCTTTGGAGGTAATGAATGAATATTATACCTTCGCATCCCGAATACTGATGCCATAAACTTGCCAGCCGACTGTTGTGTTTGCTTCGCTTTGGATTCGGTTCATCGTGTGCAGTCCACTCAGCTGACTGTCGATTGGACTCCGGAGTGAAATGATAGAGCCATGTTTCATCGATTGTCACATATCGACGCAAAAATTCAGGTTCAATGCACTTAAACAGCTTCAAACACTACTCAGAATCTTTTTTTGGTGCTTTGAATCGATTGTGATCTCACGTGGCACCCATTTTGCATACAGCTTTCTCATGTACAAATATTCGTGAATGATATGATGTACACGTTCAGATGATATCTGCACAATGTCTGCTATCTCGATCAACTTCACTTTACGTTCATTCAAAATTATTTTGTGAACTTTTTTATTTTTTCGTTGGTGACAACCTGTTTTGGTCGTCCACTGCGTTCGTCTTCGGTGCTCATTTCATCCCGTTCAAACTTAGCATCCCAATCAATGGTGGTTGATTTTCCGGGTGCAGACCCCGGAAACTCTTCATCAAGCCAAGATTTTGCTTCAACTGTATTTTTTGCCTTCAAAAAGCAATATTTTATCAGCACACGAAATTCTTTTTTTTCCAATTTTATTTCAAATAACAAAAGTAGCTAGCCCTTGTTTTTGGGCCTTTTTTTAAAATATTCAAAGAATCTCTCATATTTCTTTGTACCTCCGATTTGGGAACACACTGTATAACAATATATAGCGATATGAGTTGTTCTCCTAGACTACCAGATTACGTCCAAATCGGTCCCAGTAATTTCACGAATGCGCCAAAAATTTGCTTCAATTGATGTTAGTTGCAATATGTGTATCATCATGATTCCAAACGTCATACTTCGTACAGCAAAGACATACATTTCTCATTGGTTGCACATTCAACTTTAACCAGACAATGCCGACTATTTGAATTCCTCAGACCAAAACCTCACACCTCCGTTGTTTACCTCGAATATATTGAAATTTATTGCGAAGTTTCATGTAACGATCCATGCTTCACATACTTGAAGCGGTACGTCTTGGTTATTCCCCACGTATCTGAAATTTAGCACGAATTGGCAAGGAAATCGTTCTTTTTTTTCTGTACTCATAGAGTAAAATCTACATCGAGATATTGAAGGTGACGCTACAATTGTTCTTGTTTGAAAAATGGATGAAAACTAGTTTCGTGTATTGGAAACGCTCATTGTCACAAATCGATGAAAACTATGATCAAATTAAACGAATTGCGCTTCGCTTATTCTCCAGATTCTTCAGATCCAGATTCTCCAGTTTGAATATCTGAAATAATCAGACGAATGTCAGATTGAATCATCTGCAATACTCATATAGAGTAAATAACCGACATCCGTATCATAATAATGAATCACGTATTACATACATAGAGTAACATATGAGTAGTAGATAACAAATCAACAGTTAAACTGCAAATTCAATACAATAAAAAATATAACACTTCAAGTTGAAGTCTGATATTCATTCATTTGCAAAAATATAATTTCGAGAGCAACAATATTTTCCAAATATTTTAATGAGTTTTTACTTATCGCTCCCAGATAATTGAAGTTGAATTCTAAAATGCTGGAAGAATTTTTGATAAACTCATTATTCGTATATGAAGGTTATTATTATCAAGCTTATTGTAATTATTTTCGAACTCCCCTGACCTTATTGTCTATTTTGCGACGATTTCTTCCAATGGGTTATCGAATGAAATGGATAATTATTACTTTGAGGATAGGAACGATGATAGGTTTGTTATTGTTTTGTTTTATACAGACTTCAGTTGTGTTCTTTAGTCTGAAGAAGTTGCTTTATGCTGGTAAGAAAAATCTCTTCATGATTTATATACATATACCTACCATATACTAATAATAAATTCTCTGAGTACTGTATACTTTTGATTTGATATCAAAGACACCCTTTCAGTATGTAGGTTTCATTAGGACATCTATTTCATTAAGGTAATAGCATGAGTTCATATGGTACCTATATGTACTCTTTTTTCAGTTTTTGCCCTTTTGAGCGATCGTTTCAAGTTAATCGCCCTCATTCTCAGCGGATCCTTCAAAAATAGTCTAACGGAGTCAAATCACAACTAGGAAGTGTCCAATTGACTCAGATCCTCATTTCGAAAGAAATAAGGACCGATGATGCCGGGGGCCTATAAGAAACCGCACCAAACAGTCAATATAAGTGGATGTAAGCCATTAACGCTTGAGGAATGTCTTTGCTACATAAACAGCAATTTTTGCTTCACGAAGGAACCATTTAACTAGAAATGAGCTTCATCACTAAACACAATTTTTGGTAAAAATGCTCGTTTTCGGCCAGTTTCAATTCAAAACCCGCCATTTTCAGTCAGATTCGCTTGCTTTCAGCCTCTTTAATTTCCTCAGAGTAATAAACATAGATATAGGGAGCATACGTCATTTTCAGTAAGTAAATTTTGTCCCTAAGATGAATTATCGAATTTGACATGAAGCGCGCGGTAATGAAAACATATCAGTGATACGATATTTCACTCAATTCGCGAGTTTCTTCACAAAGAACGCACTTCTTATGTCCCATAGTGAATCAACGTTTCATAGTAACTCAAAATATATTAAAATAAATACCTTAATAAATCAGAAATTCAGAAAATAAACTTCAAGCGTGCCAAACGACGTGAAACAAGCGATGACACTAGGAGAGCAAAAGTTGCCAAACCTTGGATTTCAGCAGGTAGATACAAAAAATAATAAATATCCTGCTTATTAAAAATTCGACAATTAGGAAGAATATCGGATTCCAAATATTCATATTTGCATATTCAATCTAGAATCACTCAAATAAACATATTTCATTCAATATAATATACATTCATAAGGATATGTAGGATCCAGTTTATTGTTCCCTGTAAATAATTGAGATGGTCAACCGGATGCGTTGGAGACCTATTAGTTTCTTTTAATGTCGAGGGCATGACAGTTTCAATAGATTTACAGGGAACGTATTGTACATAATGTAAAAAGGATGTGCTATTCTTCGGGATGTCGAAGAATGTCATATGTCGATGGTAAAACTTGAGGGATTTATGGGGTTGGGAAAAGTTTCGGAACAAGACGATTATGCCACATGTGTTTCATCTTTTTCTCAGGCCCTAGTTCTTCTAGAATATTCGATTCCAGGAACCGCGAAGATCTTTGGGGGCGGTACGACAAAAGATTTCATTGGACTAGGAGATGGTAGGTACTTTCCCCTAAGGGTGTGGTCAAACCGAGACAGGGTAGTTCCAATCGACAGAGAGCACGGTTCAAGTTAAGCCGAAGACGGTAACAGTGAAGATTAAACCAAAGACGTGTACAGACGGTACAGTTTAACTCAAATCAAAGACGAGACAAGTTCGGTCGGTCAACTTAAGACGTAAGACGAAAAGACGGTTCGCGGACTAGATTAAGACGAGTCGCGAACAAGTTAAAGACGAGACGACCGAAATCTTGAAGTACGACGAAGACGTTTCGAGTAAACAATTAAACGAGAGTTAAAGACGAAATTCAGTACCGTAGCGAGAAACTTGTTAATTAAGACGTAATTAGTATCTTCTTAGTTTGTACTGTATAATTGTGGCTTTGTAAATAGATGTAAATAATTCAAAAGAGTTTATTTATTACAAATCCAACAAAGTCACGGAGAAAAGACGAAAGGCCAGGTAATCGAATCATACCTCTAGACGATCGATTAACCAAGCCTACAGATATAGTAGAATTGTGAACTCAAAAAAATATCACAATCTGACAACTTATTCTAACGATGTTGGGGACATGTAAAAATTGCGTGTACTCCCTCTATCTATATTTATTGCTCTATAAGAATTTCCAGTTCAAGCGAACAAACGAAATGTAACTGCCTTGGGGTTTCTTCCTGGAATATTTCTGATGCCCATCATGTGACCTTTTTCACTGATAAATAATCAAAAACTACAGGCAGCTAGCTACATTCTTTCGAAAATCGAACATTCCAATCAGAATATGATCCCCGTGTTTTCTCCCATCCCGAAGGAGATTTCGAAAAACATCCGTCTCTGACGGAACAAGCCTTTTTCCTGTTTTACATTTCCAAAGGTACCCTCATTTATAACCTCACAGTATCCGACCGAGAGGATCGCTGTAGAGCATCAATTCTAAAAGCCCGAGTATGTGAACAAGGGGAAGCGTGAGTTGTAGGTAAGGGCAACATAGTAAATTAGAAGGTCTGACACGAGCATGTGCCTCTGACAAGCTTATTAAAACCGTTACTAGAAATGCAACTCATAAATTGCCCCTTTGTCGTTCAGTACGGCACAAAGGAGAAGTTTTTGTGCTGCGACAAAGACGACTCGTCTACTACGTCTGATCGTGCGGTCATCCTGCTTGTTGCTTTGAGGAAATTCGTCATAATGCTGTTGACTACTATATAACGGGTGTTTTTTTCGAAGTATATAACTTTAAGTTGGCATTACTGTTCGAGATGGCGTTCGATTTAACAGCTGTCAAGTGATTTATTCTTAGTTTGGTTTGGCAATTCATCATGAATAGACTCACGCCTGAACAACGCTTGCAAATAGTGCAATTTTATTTCGAAAATAATGGTTCTGTGTGGAATACGTATCGCGCACTACGTCCATTTCATTTTGTTTAGCGATGAATCGCACTTCTGGTTGGATGGCTACGTCGACAAACAAAAATGCCGCATTTGGAGTGAAGCTAATTCTCAAGTGTATGTCGAAACACCGTTACATCCAGAAAAACTGAATGTTTGATGCGCTTTATGGGCTGGTGGAATCATTGGTCCGTACTTCTTCAAAAACGATGATGGCCAGAACGTTACAATCAATGGTGATTGGTATAGAGCCATGATTACTAACTTTTTCATTCCTGAATTGAACAACCATGATGTCCAGGAGCTGTGGTTCCAACAAGACGGCGCAACATGTCACAGAGCTCGTGCCACAATCGATTTATTGAAAGACACGTTTGGTGATCGCCTAATTTCACGTTTTGGACCTGTGAATTGGCCTCCAAGATCTTGGACCGCTAGACTACTTTCTGTGGGGCTATGTAATATCATTGGTCTATGCGGATAAGCCACAAACCCTTGACCATTTGGAAGACAACATTCGCCGTGTTATTGCCGATATACGGCCACAAATGTTGGAAAAAGTCATTGAAAATTGGACGTCCAGATTGGACTACATCCGAGCCAGCCGTGGCGGTCATATGCCAGAAATCATATTCAAAATGTAATGCCACAAGATTATCTTGCGGATAAATAAAATTCATGTCAATCGATTAATCCATCGTTGTTTTATTGCAATTTAAAGTTTTATAGCTCTAAAAAAAACACACTTTATATCATCAACGTAATTTTTTTCTTTGGTTGAGGAGGTATAATACTCATGAATGAACCATCCTTACGAAGGATGAAACAGTGTGAGACTCTATTTGCCTATTATCCTTTTGGTTTTGACGTCGAAGACCAGCATGGCGGTGGAAGAAAGTAGGTTTTGGAAGATGCAGAATTGGAGGCATTAATTGATCCAGACTCGTGTCCAACGCAACAAGAATTGGCAGGATCATTGAGAGCGACGCAACAAGCCATTTCAAAACGCATGAAAGTCATGAGAATGATTCAGAAACAAGGATTTTGTTGAACGGTGTTTGTTTGCTTGAGAACAGCTGCTTGCATGGCAAAGAAGGAAGGGATTTCTGCATCTCATTGTGACAAGAGACGAAAAATGGGTTCATAACGATAATCCCAAGCACAGAATTTCATAGAATAACCTAGCAATGCTTTCACGTCGACGGCCAAACCGAATATTCGTGGTTCCAAGCTCTTTCATAGGATAGTTCATTCGTTTTGCTATTGATTTTATACATTTTTTGTTCCTACATCGTTGGTCTCTAGATCTTTCATGGTATATATTGGCATCTTTATCACATTTTCGACAGGGTTGTAGTGAACTGGTCTATTTAACTCTTCATTTGAATGTTGAAAGGCTTTTTCGTTTTTACCTTTCTCTTCAGGAAATCTGAGAAAGGGTCTCAGGGTTTGTTGTTTTGTTTGGTTTTGATTGTGGGTTTGTCATATCCATTGCAGCTCGTAATAGCTCATTTTCTGTCGCTTTTATCTTCGTGATAAGATCCATATAATAGAGGACCAAAAATAATGAGAATAAAGGTGTGTTTCTCATATTGCTGATTAAGTCCCAGATAAGCTGTTCATAAGTTATCCAAAAGATATGTATAAAACATTGTGTTTCGGATAAACTGTCAGATAATTCAATTTATAGATTAAGTTATATTTTTTGTCTGGTAGATAACCTAACCCTATACAAATCGAGTGTATCATGACCAGGGAAGAATATTATTTATTGTGCAATATTGTGTCATTATTTTTATAAGAGTTCCAAGACTTCTTCTTCGTACCTATACAATAACGTCATGTTTCAAATTGAGTTAATTGTTTTGACGAATATAGTAGAGGGTTTGGGTCTAGGTTTAGACTATTAGAAATTAGAATTGAAATTTGATAAAGCAAATTTTACACTTTCGTTAATTATTTCGTCTATCAACGAGGAAAGTCACCACCATACGTTAAATAAATCATAATATTATCAACGTTGAAATATTTTAATGAAATATCCACTGGCGGAATTCGAACACGGTTTAATTTATTCCAAAATTCGAATAAAAATTTCAAATAGGTAGTCGTTACTCAAAACTATGACTAATATGATTCTAGGGTATGAATGAGTTATAATATGGATCGACGTATTGTAATCGACGTATTGTAACGGGTGTTTTTTTTTGAGGTATATAACTTTAAGTTGGTATTACTGTTCAAGATGGCAACCGATTTAACAGCTGTCAAGTGATTTATTTTCAGTTTGGTTTGGCAATTCATCATGAATAGACTCACGCCTGAACAACGCTTGCAAATAGTGCAATTTTATTTCGAAAATAATAGTTCTGTGCGAAATATGTATCGCGCACTACGTCCATTAGCGATGAAGCGCACTTCTGGTTGAATGGCTACGTCAACAAACAAAACTGCCGCATTTGGAGTGAAGCTCCAAGTGTATGTCGAATCACCGTTACATCCAGAAAAACTGACTGTTTGGTGCGCTTTATGGGCTGGTGGAATCATTGCTCCGTACTTCTTCAAAAACGATGATGGCTAGAACCTTACAGTCAATGGTGATCGGTATAGAGCCATGATTACTAATTTTTTCATTCCTGAATTGAACAACCATGATGTAAAAAGAGCTGTGGTTCCAACAAGACGGTGCAACATGTCACACAGCTCGTGCCACAATCGATATATTGAAAGACACGTTTGGTGACCGCCAAATTTCACGTTTTGGACCTGTGCATTGACCTCCAAGATCTTGTGATTTAACACCGCTAGACTACTTTCTGTGGGGCTATGTAAAGTCATTGGTCTATGCGGATAAGTCACAATCCCTTGACCATTTGGAAGACAACATTCGCGGAAAAAGTCATCGAAAATTGGACGTCCAGATTGGACTACATCCAAGCCAGCCGTGGCGGTCATATGCCAGAAATCATATTTGAAATGTAATGCCACAGAATTATCTTGTGGATAAATAAAATTCATGTCAATCGAATAATCCATCGTTGTTTGATTGCAATTTGAAGTTCTATAGCTCTAAAAAAACACCCTTCAATATGTTCTCAATTTTATAATGATACGTTGATAGGTTTCTGAGCAAGGATTTTTTATTATATTTGTTTGCTTGTTTTTAATTTGATTAATCTCGATTGATTCTGTTCTATTGAAATTATTAATTAATCAGTTATTTCAAATTATTGACACACAGTTTTTATTAAATTATTGTGCGTTCAACCATTTCCCAAGCAAATCTGCTCTGCATGTTTTGATAGTTAAATCGATCAAATTCATAGCTCTTGTGATATAACGTCTGACAAATCAAGGTACCAACTGTTCAATTTCCCCTGTCGTTCAGATTTAATTGAATCGAACTGAACGTTCTAAATTCCATGGGAATATATAGCGTTGTATATAATCTGAAGGCTTAGCATTGCTTCAACTTCATAAAGGATAAATACGCCCCGCTGGTTGTTTCCCTCCACAACATCAGATGCCCAAGGTTTATTTGGCTTTGTTTTCGATAGTTCGAAGTCTAATAATTTATCACTTGTGTCAATTCCATGCAGTCATCTGCTCTAATCAATAAATTCCCAAGGTAATACCCTCGTATCGTGCGATCGGGCTGCACTTGAAGTTATCGGTTTTTGAAATATTCCACGGTATAGCTGTCAAAATCCTGGGTTTTCGTCTGACAATCAATCTGGGATCGTAATACGGTTTGAATTATTTGATTCGACTTGCGAAATGATTTTGCTGGCAAATTGTTTACCTGTAGCATTTTTTTTTGAGGTCTATAAAAAGCCAGTAATCAGTGGGAGTTAGATCTGGAGAATAAGCTGGGTAGTTGAGCAATTCGTTCAATTTGACTATGGTTTTAATCGATTTGTAGAAATGAGCTTTGTCTTGGTTGATGAGAGTTTTTTTTTGCATTTTCGGACCTGTTTCTTCAGTTCTATTCTAAATCGATCCAATACTGTTATTTATTATCCACTGGAGATAGTTTTACATGCTCGAAACACGGATGACATAACTTGCCAGTTACTGTTTGAGATTTTGTCCGCTTTGAAGGGCTTTCATCCAACTGTTTTCATTCAGCTGACGTCTTTGACAATAGACTCTAGTGATGAATCCATATTTCATCCATTTTCATATATTGATGCAAAAAATCCAGTCGAAGTCGACGATGCATTGTTGCTTCAGATCAGAAGTTGTCAAGTGCGGTAGCCATTTCCAGCAAAGCTTTCTTAGGGACAGATATTTACGTAAAGTGGTGAATAAAGGCCTTTCGATATCTTTAACTACACCTCTATAACACGCAACTCAATTTTACGATCGCTCAAAAACATTTTGTGGACTGTTTTATTGTTATTTGAAACATGATCAATCAAGCCAAGTAGCTTGACATTTTAACCAACTACTCAACTTGAGAATCAAGCTCGTGAAAAATCACATACTTGAGCTTGACTCAACTTATTTTAGATATTTATCGCATCACTTGATATCAAGCTACTTGATTTTACTTCAGCTTGATATGTACGCGTCGCACGGCATATATTTCTGCAAACTCGTGCGCGCTTAGATTACATAAGGGGATTCATCGATCGCCGAGAGACTGAAGCATTCGCTAGTGTGACTTTATCAGTAGTTTTCTCACATTTCTTTGAAATATATTGGTAGATTTTGCTAGTTTCAGAAATATCTTTCCAAACTTGGCCAAAATGGCCAAGGATATTTTATCAACGTCAGCATATTCAGCTCCTGTTGAAAGACAATTTTCCAGAGCTGCTCTTTCAGTTATAAAAACCTGCAGTATGTCAGACGACAAATCTATAAGGCCCAGTTTCACCAAACAGCACTTGATCCCAGATTGATTAAACTCCGCTTGTTACTAAAGCAGGCTTAATAGTGTTTTCTGTTTCACCATGCTTCAACCCGCCCGAAGATGATCGCGATTAACCAAATCGCGATTAAATAGTCAGACCATTTGGCAACGTTGTGAACAAAGAGTTATATAGTATTCTGTATCGTATTATCAGTGATGACCACCATTGGCGCTAGGTGTCAGGTGTCATTCATTCATAACTCATAACATTTCAAAACATTTGTCATCTTGTAAACAAAAAACAAAGTTAATTTTTGCCGAAAATGTCGAGTGATGTGCTTCGAAATGTCGGAAACTTGCAGAAGTTAAAAAGAAATTATCCCATTTCACAAAACCACACATTCTGGAAAAAAACTATATAAGTAATTTTATTAACTTATTTATTTTTATTAACAAGTTTAACTGCTTCTTAAATAATATTTCAATCAAACATATCAATAAATTATTCTTTGCAATAAATTTCATAAAACACAAAAACAAAGTTTACGTGTATTTTAAATGGGACATATTGAGCCTATACATATAGTCATATTTTGATAAAATTGACCCAAAAATTAGAAATTTCCGGAAAAATAATTACAAAGACAAGAGTTCCATACTGATAAATAATTATTAATCTCAACTTGAAAGGTTATAATCCTCCAAAAATGGCCGATTAGTGCTAAATCGCGATTGGTCGATTAAATGGCGCTTTGGAGTGTGGTGAAACGCTACATTATATTAATCGTGATCTAAGGCCTCACTTAAGAGCTAAGTCAAGATTAAAGCATTTGGTGAAACTGGGCCTAAGATGCCTCATGTGTCTTAGATCCTGGATGGAAAATTATGAAATCAAACAAATCCTGGAGATTGCGCAATATTGAGAAACTTTATTTTTTTATTATTTTTTATATTGTTATGATTTAAAGTGATTTGATTTATGTTTCTATTTCAAAAAAGTTGATATTTTCGGTTCTTTCATACAATAAGTTTAATAAATAAAAGTGTTTTTTGCAAGGTTTCTCCTCATTTCATCATTTTTTCATTGATGTGACACTACACAATAAAACTGCTAAAAATAAAGTGGCTTGACATGGTTCAAGTACTTAATAAATGAAAACGTGACTATATCGACCGTGGCACACCCTGTATATATAATGTCAACCTTAGAAATCTGTGTCCAAAATAACGTCCAATAATGAGAAGCCCTTTTTTCATTTTCATTAAAACATATTCGTGGAGCCTGAATGGATGTTTAACAGCTCATATTTTCCATTATAACTGCACTTTTCTGTTCTCCACCTCACAATGACTGCCATCTCTGAATATATTTATGAGCTTCATACTTCTCGCTAAATTTCGATCTAAATTCTTAGAATTTATATAGAATTCCTTCACGGAGAGAGATCTTTCGCCTCCCTTTCAAAGACCTCCAAGTTGTTTATTCCATTCCAACAATAGTAACAATCATAACCTCAACTTATCAGAATGTAACTGCTCCACAAATTGAATTCCAACTTCGACCCACATATGGCTTCATTGTTGCAGGTTGCAAGTTCAGCCAGACTGCGGCAACCCAGTAATCCTCTCGTCGAGACTCTCATTGTTAAGCCCCGTTCACTCGTGGCAGCGATAGAAGTGACACGATGTCTCTGGAACTTTAAAACCGTTATTAATAGTGTCACTGATATAACTTGACGGGCAGGGCTCCAAAGTTGTGCGATAAAAACGACTATTTGGTAAAGGGGAATCGAAAATGGGTTTGAAAGGATTTTGAAGTTTCCTCTCGAATAATATGATGAAACTTATAACCGGGTGTCGAAGAGGTAATTTAGAGTATTTCTTCCTTCATTGACGCTGAAGTTGATAAAAGGAGATATTGTTATCGTGTATTTTATAGATGAACAATTCTTCCGAAATTCAAAGCTTCATTGTAAAAAACTGGTTATACATTTATGATACAAAGTACTGTCCACATTTGTAATTTGAAAAAAGATGGAAAAAAAAATTGCGTGTGCTGATATATATTGCTTTTTGAAGGGAATAAAGACAGTTGAAGCAAAATCTTGGCTTGATGAAGAGTTTCCGGGGTCTGCACAAGGAAATTCAACCATCATTGATTGGTATGCTGAGTTTAAATGTGGTGAAATGAGCACCGAAGACGGCGAACGCAGTGGATGCCCAAAAGAGGCTGTCACCGACGAAAAAATCAAAAAAGTTCACAAAATAATTTTGAATGACCTTAAAGTGAAGGTGATTGAGATAGCAGATATTGTGAAGATAGCATCTGAACATGTACATCATAACATTCACGAATATTTGTACATGAGAAAGCTGTGTGCAAAATGGGTGCCGCGCAAGCTCACAATCGATCAAAAGCAACAATTTGTTAATGATTTTGAGCAGTGTTTGAAGCTGTTTAAGTGCAAGAAACCTGCATTTTTGCGTCGATATGTGGCAATGGATGAAACATGGCTCCATCATTTCACTCCGGAGTCCAATCGATAGTCTGCTGAGTGGACTGCACACGATGAACCGAATCCAACACGAGGAAAAACACAACAGTCAGCTGGCAAAGGCATCAGTACTGTGGGATGTGCGAGGTATAATATTCATTGATTACCTCCAAAAGGGCCAGACCATCAACATCGATTATTATATAGCGTTATTGGATCGTTTTAGGAATGAAATCCTTAAGAATCGTCCCCATTTGAAAAAAAAGGAGCTGTTTCATCAACACAATGCGTCGTGTCACAAATCAATGAAATCAATGACAAAATTGCATGAATTGGGCTTCGATTTGCTTCTGCATCCAACGTATTCACCAGATCTGGCCTCCAGCGACTTTTTCCTGTTCTCAGACCTCAAAAGAATGCTCGCTGGAGCGCCAATGAAGAAGTAGTCGCCGAAACTGAAGCCTATTTTGTAGCGAAAGACAAATCGTACTGCAAAAATGGTATCGAAAAGTTTGAAGATCGCTATAATCGCTGTATCGCCCTTGAAGGCAACTATGTTGCATATTAAAATCGAATTTGGCAAAAAAATTGTGTTTTACTATGGTAGATCGGGGATTTTTCATTTGGCCTATTAGTTAGCATTTTACTAACGAGGTAAAAAAAAGTCCTATGGCACTGGCCTTGTCATCTGAATGCCAGGCGTAGGACTTATTGAGTGATGCGTTGTCGAATCCCACCTCTGATGTTCCAAGGATAAACATTAAAATCCAACCGCTGGATCCTGAATCAGCGCACAGGACTGAATAAATCCTATACCAGCACGTTGGATTTCTGTTTCATCAGGAATTCAATATCGGCAGAATTAACTTCCAGAGATGATTATGTTGGGGGCAGAAAATTTAATTACATTTGGAATCGAAGTTCGCAGACGAAATCCATTATGGGATTGATGGAATTCAAATGACAGATTCGATTCCACCATTCTAGTGTCGAGAATAATTTTGTAGTTATTAGTGACACCAGAGTGAAATTTATCTTTAGGGAATGTGTGTATTCAGAATGATTGATAGTTAGTGTTGGTTTACTATGTCTGATGTTAGGATGTGGAATCGTTCGATCAAAATATGTTTGCATTAATATAATGAATCGAATTAAAGGATTCGCTGAGTCCTAATGAAAGCTTTTCCTCGGTAACTACAATAGTTGTCTTCGTGAAATTCATTATAAAACAGTTGCTACATATCTATTATTGTTCTTGCTTCATTAATGTTGAAGGCCTAAAAAGTCAGAAACTTTTGAGCTCTCGTCGTTCATGATCTAACTCTACTCTTGGTGACCACATATATGTAGGCTTGGTTAATCGATCGTCTAGAGGTATGATTCGATTACCTGGCCTTTTCACTTCTTTTCCGTGACTTTGTTCGGGTTAAGTAATGATTAAACTCTTTTGAGTTATTTACATCTATTTACAAAGGCACACTTATACAGTACAAACTCAGTATTGAATAGATATTAAATACGTCTTAATTACAAGTTTCTCACTACGGTACTGAATTTCGTCTTTAATTAGAGTGTTAATTACTCGAAACGTCTTTGAATATCACGTCTTCGTCTTTTATTCTAGTTTCGTTCGTCTCGTCTTTAACTCATTCGCGACTCGTCTTATTCTAGTCCGCGCACCGTCTTTACGTCGTACGTCTTAAGTTGACGGACCGAACTTACTCTTGACTCGACTTGGACTTAACTTGAACTGTCTACCGGCTGGAACTTACTGTCCTTCCCTGGCTATCGACTTCCCTTCTTCCGGCTTGCCCACACCCTTAGCACCACTCCGATATCGGGGAGAAGTACCAAGTACCAACCCCTAGTCCAATAAGAGTTTTGCCGTTCCGCCTACAAAGCTCTTCGTGGATTCCTGGAAATCGAATATTCTCGAAGGGCTGGCACTCGATACGCAGATGTGACATCCGGTACCCAACCCCCAGTAAATATCTTAAGATTTACAACTGACATCACACATCTTCGACACCCCGAAGAATTAACACTTCCTTTCTATGTTATATACAAGAGCCATTCGTTCCCTGTAAATTCATTGAAACCGTCATGCCCTCGACACTTGAAGAAACTAATAGGTCTTCAAGCATCCTGTTGACCATGTCAATTATTTACAGGGAACAATGACTGGATCCTACATATATACTTATATAGATAAGTGCTCTCCAGAAGAGCAATTGGCAAAGGTAGTGTGTAATAGCCTTAATCACGATCCGATTTTGATGGAATCTGGTATGGTCATTCAGTTTGGGCCTAGAGCATGTATTTCCATATGTATCTCAATAAAATTGGTATTGCATATTTAGATTTCTTTGAAATTTCAACTCTTTAGATGTAAAGTACCATTTTACTCATACGCAAACGTGAGATACCCAGGAACCCAATATTTTGCGCCCTGATTGTCAGATCTTGATGAACTTTGGGGTTATACAAAGTGCGTTTTGAGTATGAACGTATCATTTATCTCGAAAATAGGGAATCACGGCTGGACTTGATATTCAAGCTACATTTTGATCAACTACTTGAGTTGAAAATCAAGCTCGTAAAAAATTACATACTTCAGCTTGACTTGACTTGATTTTAGATATTTATTGCTTGACTTGATATCAAGCTACTTGATATTACTTGAGCTTGAAATGCACGCGTCACACGGCATATCTTTCTGCAATCTCGTGTGTGCTTAGACTGAATAAGGCGATTCCTCGAGCGCCGAGAAACTTAAGCATTCGCCAGTGTGTGTTTATTAGTAGTTTTCTCACATTTCTATGAAATCTATCAGTAGATTTTGGTAGTTTCAAAAATATTTTTCCAATTTTGGCTAAAATGGCCAAGAATTTTTTATCAACCTCAGCATCTTTAGCTTCTGTTGAAAGACAATTGTCCAGAGCTGCTCTTACAGTTACAGAAACCCGCAATAGGTAAGCCGACAAATCTGTAAGATTATGTGTCTTATAGATCCTGGATGAAAAATTATGAAATTAAAAAAAGCCTGACGGTTTTTCATATTGAGAAACTTTATTTTTTTATTATTCTTCATTGTGTTATGATTTATAGTGATTTAATTTATGTTTCTTTTTCGAAAAGTTGATATTTTCGGTTCTTTTACTCAATAAGTTTGATGAATAAAAGTGTTTTTTGCAAGGTTCCCCCTCATTTAATCATTTTTTATTGATGTGACACTAGGTACACAATAAAACTGCTAAAAATCAAGTAGCTTGATATGATTCAAGTACTTGATAAATAAATACTTGACTTGAGATTGAAAAACTACTACTTGACTTGAAATCAAGTTCAGCTCAAGACAAGTAGCTTGAAAATCAAGCCATGAATCCCAATTCCAATAGAGAAACAAGAGGAAGTTATATTCATTAGCAGCATTTTAACTCTTCACACCTCATTTCCATTTTTCTAAAGAAAGCAATCTTCAAATTTGTGCATCAAACTCTTAATAAATTTCCATCTTATTACTTCCAAAGTAGACAGCAAACAATTACCGGTAATTGGCGTATACCCTGTTAATAGAAAATTTGGATAAACTCCAAATACATTTTTCATTATTACTTCCTAATATTTCAGCATTCGTTCAGCTCGAAAGTCTACTAGACTTCACTTCCACGAATGAACCTTTCGTTCACCTCCTCTGATTTATGAAAATTTAATCAAATCAACGTCAAATGCAGCTGTCCGACCTTTGGAATTTGTTCTATACTTTTCGCGCTCAACCCAGATAATTTATTGCTTGTCACATCTTCAAGTTATAACGTTACAGTCGGCTAGATATTTGTTCTTTGATAGACTATTATTTGCCAGGAAGACGTCGACCTAGAATGCGAATAGCTTCTCTGCAAACTTAGATTACCTGGATTAGATTTGGTGGGGGAAAATTGTGCAAGTTCTGCCATAGGTTTCTGTCACTGTAATCCTAGATACTCGATTGGAACTAGCGTCGTTAAGGTTAGATATCTGGCTGAAATAGGTCGACTGAGAGATATTCCAATTATGAGTGTTAATTGCTTTACCCTACTGAAGTCCTGATGTACAGTTATGCAAGAGTTTTCAAAATTCACGTATTCAAAATAGATCATCTTATTGCATCGATGACGAGACGTGTTGGGTAGTGTATAGATAATCGAAGTGGAAAAACACATTATTAACTTTATTGAAAAAAAAATTGATAAACTTTCGATTTTTCTTCACTATCTACGTTTCAGCAAAAAAATTCAAAATTTAAACAGCTCCTTCTGAGTGTTGCAGTTTCTTTGTCAGTCAGTATATTTTATATTTTTCCTGAAAATACATGTTTCATAAATGTTTCATAGAACGTATATGCAATAGATGATCCAAAGAATTCGTTGCTTTTATAGGTAAATAACAAAAACACTTCGAATATTGTTGCGAATGTAGGTATGAGCTTAGAATTGAATGAATACGGAAAGATATATCGAAATATCCTGACCTCACAATAACCTCAATATTCTGGTTATATCTCGAGGGACTATGATAACAGAAAATTGATGTGGCGATAAACTTTTTCTCTCTCAATAAAAAATGAGACATGGAGAAACAATTTCTCCTTTCACCATAAATTCGAATGAATTCTGGTAGGAGTGCAGTTTGAAAAATATCGCACCGATAATTTGATTATCTACAATGACAGTATTTGGCGGTGTTTTGAAGAAAAGAAAAGCAGAATTCGTTGAATGAAATACGATTAGGTGAAAAATAATTTGAGAAACTACTCTTTACGATATTAATCAAGACAACAACTGACAATATGTGAGAATAGCTGTACGAAAGTTTTCAGGTACAACACCACAAAATGAAGATACTGCAGGGGTAGTACACTACGTATGACAATAAAAATCTTTCGGGAGAAGACTACTTGAAATTCCTTGATTCCTATTCAATAAGAGTGTTGACTGTTTTGAAATATGTTTCCAGAAATTTTGAAATGAACCATTTCAACATTTCATTTAGGAATTCTTCTGAGCCTGACGAAAGCGCTAATGTGAAGTAAGGTATTTCCAAGGATGCAATTCACACAGCGATAACAACCTCTTCGGTAAAACTTTCATATCTTTCGACGAAATGAGATCAGGAAAATTTTTCATCTTCATGCTATTTGGATCATCCATTTTATGCTAAATATGCCTCTAGTGCAAGGAAGATATCCTCACTATATATTTGTATTTTCGTAAGTAATTGCACAAGTGCATCAAAATTACCGATAATTTTGCATGACAGCGTGTTGTCATAAAAACTGCATGAGTAAAACTGCCCTCCACCTTCGGTGTCGAGCTCTTTCTCCAAAAATGAAAATGACCGAATGCAGTTTTTTAAAGAAAACACGCTGGAATGCGAAATTATCCGGTCATTTTGATGCACGAGTGTAATTCGGGGAAATATTTCCCGAATAAACTGTTACAATACTTGTCAAACTGATTTAGAATGGAATTGCCATAGATTTGAATTGTGTAAGATGCATAGAAACTATGCATCTATGAACAGAACAATTATCGCAGTGCTGTTTCGCTTCCTACAATGCAATTATCGCTGTAATTTTCGATAATTGTTCTCCATATACATATGATTTTTGACAGGTGGGAAATATTCGATATTATTCTACAATTATCAACTAGCAACTCAGATTTCATTCGATCGGATTCTAATCATCAAGAGCCTATATTTCATGTCGCTTCATATTTCGTATCAGTAGTTCGTGGGATTTGATCGAAACAATAGCCCTATTTCACAATACTTATAATAATCCTTTTGGAAAATATTCAACGAAATCCCGATACTCTATGAGGTATGGAATATTATTGGAATTAGGCTTTAACTGGATCCAATTACGGTCATACGAATCGGAACAATGACATGTTTACTACGAATAGCTATCGTAATCGATGTATACTGAACTCCCAGGAAATCACATCGATTTGTTTCACTCATATCAGCCTAATACATAATAGTTATTTATAATACAAGTGCAGAAGGCATTGATATTCTTCCACGAGTTCAAAATTCAAAAACGAGCCACGAAGTGTCGAGTTTTGGAATGAACGAGTGATAGAATGAGCCTTCTGTACGAGTATTATACATTATTTTCTCTAATTCATTGCATTTTCATTGAAATTAATGAAATATTTCCATAAATATAATTTAGTGATTTTTGCATTGAAAAATGTTGGTTGGCAGAACTGCTTTCTTTAAGGCAAATTGATGAATTGGCAGATAAAGCCGTGGCGGAAAGTTCGGAGTACCAACATAGAATAATAAAATATAACCATGAAAACTGTGCGTTTCTGATATATTCTCGCACGATTTTGTTCTACAAGATGTGGAAGAATGAACGGAATAACCACAGAATTAGAGAATAGTATATTCTGAAACAAGTTGCAGAATGAACTCCTATTCCAACACGAATGCGAAATTCGAAAACGAGCGACGTTGGAGCGAGTTTTCGAACGCATACGTGTTGGAATTGCCTTCTGTAACGAGTATTAGACGATAATTTTTCCATTTCAATAAAGTTTTGTGAAATATTGTTGAAATTCAATGAAAAATTCAACAACACTTGGGTCGTTGCGTCTCGGTCGCAGGTACTTTGCGCCGTCTCGGGAACAGATGTGAAAATCTTTACTCTTTCCCTTGTCGGTGCAAGTGTTGAACATATGTTGTAGTTGTAGACTGGACTGAACTAAATTGTATTATTCGCAGTGAAATGCCGATTTTTATGGGCACTCAGGCCGTTTTCATTCGACCGTTAGTAGAGCCTTTCTATGGACCCCTAATGGGTGTGGCTTTGATCATTTGAAGTTTTTACACCGAGTTCTTCTGTTTTTAGAATTTTGGTTCGAAATTTAACTTAACTCGAATATTTTCGAGGAAATCGATAAATTCCCTACAAATATATAATAAATAAGTGAGGTATATCTGACGAAATCGATTCAACACCACCAGAATCAAGAGAAATTACGAATAATGTTTCAAATCATTTCACTTCATCCAAATTATATTACATCGACAATTGCCGTATATCGAAATTTGATAGGATAGTCTATATTGACAACCATAAAACGAAAAATATAACTACAAACAATGCTCTAATTAGTTCATTACAGCACTGTTTTCAGTACTGTAATGAATTTATTACGATACTGAAATAGAGAAAACACAGACCTCTAGTTATACATCATATGTTGAATAAACTTTGATGACACTAATTCCACATATTTGTTTCAGATGAGTGATCCGCCGACTAGAGTTGCAATAAACAAGCCAAGGAAATGAAATGCAGAGCAACAACCAACCACGCCGTCCTCGCTATATCGCTCCTGTTCCTAATCAAATTGGCAGCCAGTTGCCCCAATCCCTGCATATGCAAGTGGAAATACGGCAAGCAAACGGTTGAATGCATAGACAAAGATCTCCGTATTATACCCGAAGGCATGGAACCAGCAACTCAAGTACTCGAATTTCCAGGCAACAATCTCCAGTCACTGCAGCCAAGGATATTCTGGGATTTGGGTATACCTAATTTGCAGAAAATTCATCTAGCACGTTGTCGCATTACGAGCATAAGCGATGGCACATTCAAGGGCTTGATAAACCTAGTGGAATTAGATCTATCCGGGAATTTGCTTGAAGCAATTCCCTCAGGAAGCTTCAAAGACTGCCCATCGTTAATGAGACTAACTCTGAGCTCGAATCCTATAAAGGTGGTTCCCAGAGCAGCTTTCGGTCATTTAACTCACCTACACACCCTCGAGCTGTCACGATGTCTACTATCCGATATTCAGGAGGGTGCGTTTCAAGGTCTATACAGCCTGGAATGGCTACATTTGAACGAGAACCAACTAACAACTCTCAAAGGTCTAAAATACTTTCCTAACACCTTGAAAGGAGTGCAGTTCCAGGATAACCCTTGGACTTGCGACTGTCACTTGGTGGAGTTCCAAAAATACGTGAAAGACACGAACACACCGACTCCAGCTTCCCCTGTATGCACTGCACCACAGAGACTCGCTAAACAAAACCTCAAAACGGTAGCTTCAACTGAACTGGCCTGTCTTCCAGAAATATCACCAACAACTTTCTACTTGGAGGTTAGCGAAGGTCGCAACATATCTCTGGTTTGTCACACCAAGGCAACGCCTGAAGCTAAAGTGTCTTGGTGGTTCAAAGGACAAATAATACAGAATGACACGATGGTTGCCCCTGGTGTCCATCTGATGTACTTCATTGAAGAAGGGTCCGAGAACAAACGCAGTGAGTTGTTCATATTTAACACAAATGAGGAGGACAATGGGACTTTTGTTTGTGCAGCGGAAAATCATGCAGGACTTGGCCAGGCCAATTTCACCATTAGGGTGGTTTTGAAGAGAGTGCACAGGGATGTACGAATGGAACCACAGCTGGATATAGTTTTGATTTTGATGTCTACAGCGGTTGTAACTGGTGTGTTGTTGCTAGGAGTTTTCTGTGTTTCCGTAGTGACTTGCCAGAGGAATAAGATGAGGAAGAAGAGGAACGATTCCAAGGTGACCCTGAGCAATTCGACGAAAGACAGTTTGCTGCAGGATAGCATAGATGATTATCCGGAAAGTTTGAAAGGCGGCTCAAAGTTGGCGTGCCATTACGAGGAAGA
Source organism: Harmonia axyridis (assembly GCF_914767665.1). Lineage (NCBI taxonomy): Eukaryota > Metazoa > Arthropoda > Insecta > Coleoptera > Coccinellidae > Harmonia > Harmonia axyridis. Next base: position 6,665,447 of record NC_059507.1, read on the forward strand.
AATGGAGTTGTGTAACTCCCAGTTGAAAAGCGACGTTCTGCATTCCGCGTCTCCGATTTCGACGTCTAATCAGGCAAGGAGTCCCTCATCCTTGAAACGCTATAATGCGGAACAGAACCCGGATCTCATCAACGGCACTGACGGTGTATCGCAGACCTGGCAATCGTCCATCTCTAAGAGTCGTATGCCCAATTGTAGGACGGATTTCCGAAGGAACGACTTCGGCTTGAGCCCGCTGAATCCAATCAATCTAGTCGGGGATGCTTCGGTTGAGCAATTAAATGTAAATTGCTATAAAACCCTTCCGTACAAGAGGGAGAAACCCGGCCTAGTTTGCAGGTATTCGTTGGAGGCCGAGTTCATCGCTCAGCCGGGCCATTTGGAACCGTACGGGAATCTTAGGTATACCGCAGACGGTTATCCTGTCCGGAGTCTGCCCTATTTTCAGCCTTCTACGATAGAGACGTGCTGTACGCCGATAAGGTGGCCGCCATGTTTGCCAGCCAACTTTGTCGAAGTCCAGGAGAACGTCTTGATGAAGTGTGTTAGTGCTCAGACTGAAGAGGTTCAGCGCCAAGCCGATGGAGCTGACCGAATTGAAGAAGAAATACAAGTGTTGGATGATAGTGAAGCCAGAGATGTATCTGATGTTAAATGTTAGGTCCCCTTAAAGATTTACATGTGATGTAGTGTATTGATATTCTACTTGTGGAAGCTTTAATGAGTATCTTCAACTTTTTAATAATGTTTTTGATTCGAATTCGAATATGAATTTTTGAGTGAGAGTTGTAGTTGTCAACCATAGAGTAATAGACATAGATATATGGAGTATACGTAATTTTGACATGTTCACAACATGATTAGATTACGTTGTTGGATTTTGATATATTTTAGAATCCACAATTATACTATATTGTTATGAATGTATAATATATTGATTTGAATGATTCCCGATTGAATATTCAAATTTGAATATTTGGAATCCGCTATTTATTATTTTCTGTATCTACCTACTGAAATCCAAGGTTTGGCAATTTTTGCTCTCCTAGTGTCATCGGTTGTTTCATGTCGTTTGGCGCGCTTGAAGTTTGTTTTCTGAATTCCTGATATATTAAGGAATTTATTTCATTATATTTTGAGTTAATATAAAACGTTGATTCACTATGGGACTTAAAAATGCGTTCTTTGTGGATAAACTCGCGAATAGTTCATGTTGGGGACAAAATTTGCTCACTGAAAATGACATATGCTCCCTCTATTTATATTTATTATTCTTAGTTTATAACTCATGTTGTTCTTAATAGATATCTGTGCCTTATATAAACTTGTAAATGGAGTTAGTTATGAAGTGGTAAAACTTCAATAAGTTTATCGTATAATCGATATAAGTCATGGTAAACTATTCGAAAAATGTATAGATAATACAATTTAGCTGCAATAAAATTCCCATAACTAAAATCAAAATGTTCTGAGCCTTTAACCTATAGAGAAGAAATTTCGGATCTTGATTGTGGAATTCTGTCCACTCTACATTCTGTTGAAATATTCATGTTGATTGCTATTATTATCTTTCCAAGTTCAGTTGGTAATTCCTTCAGTCCAATTAATTTAAGCCCTGACAACATTGAATTTTTTGAGCAGCGTGCAGTGGAATTTTGGAATCAGGTACATATGAATGATGAGAATAAGTAAACCAGAAATCATTGAATCAGATTCTCCTATCGTATATTATTTCTAAAACCATCAAATATAGACAGTTTTTCATACTCTAAACTATTTTCATACAATTAATACTTTTCCAAGTAGTCTGTGATATTGGTTTTTTATGATATTTTTGATTTTGATATTTGAATGCTAAATGAACTGACGAAGGTTCTTCAGTGTAGGACATAAAAAAAACATAATAATTAAAACTACTTTCGTTCCAAAATTCATCGCTGATCAAAAACTATATTTCAATATTGAGTATTGAAAACTTCTGTAGATATCAAAATTAAATCATGTAAATATATTGAACATATTTGTAGAGGTGTAGTTGAAGTCTGCATTTATACCCAATGAAATTCTGAAATTATTGTGAAAAATTTTCAGCAATTTCGATATTCCTACATGTGATAAGTGACAGAATATTGCCGTTGCTGTTAGTATTTAGGTCAAATATGACATATTATTTGAATCATGGATAAATCAATAAATCTAGTTGTACAGATTGGATCAAAAATGAACTGTAAAGAAATGTGTAGCAAAAATAAAGTTTTTCAATGACAAGTGGTTTTTTTCATTATAATGAACATAAACTAATGAAAAAATGGTTTTCACTTCAGCATATAACATTTTAGAGGAGATTCGAGTACTTTTGTAGTGCCTACTTAAAAATACCTAGCCTAGGTAAGTTCAAAATTCTTAGATACCTACCCAAAAAAATCACATAATTCAGGGTATTCTGATATATCAACATCTTCTTTGGTACTATAATATTTATTTACAAAAGGGAAGTATGCGATTATTAAATTTTCATAGGCAATGAGATTGTAACAAAAAATTACTGAGTGACCAGGAACTCAGAATAAAAAAGCTATATACGAAAATAATGTGGTCTCCTAAGGCACAAGTGTCGAATAAATGAACATGCGATTGACTTCATGTCAGTGATTTCTATATTATTCCAATACTTTCTTATACTACAAAAGTAAAGAATAAGCACCTACTATATTTTTTATGAATGGATTAGCTCAAATTCTTTCAACTTTGAATGGAAATTCCTTGAAGGGAAGGAATCACACAAAAAGAAAATTACTTTTCTCGCGCGAAGGCATGAATTTAACAAGGTGGAGAAAATCTTTCCCGTCGGGCATTTCTGTTTATTACTGCTAAGACGTCTTGAAAAGAGAATTCTTAATGAGTGAATTCAAAAAGCTGAGAATTCTTCAAACGAGTGTTTTTCATATTCAATTGTCAATATTTTCGTTGCTACATTTGTTGGCTATAGCGGTTCCGTTTAACATCTTCACTACTTGAAATTGTTGTCATTTTGTGTTGACACAGATATTAAATTACCAAGCAATTCGTTTGATAATTTTATGAAGCTTTGGGAGATGATGAAAGAGAGAAGAATAATATGAGAATACTTCATTTATTTTCAGAGTGATATTTGAAAGGATGTATGTTCATCAACTAAAAAATTGAACAAATGCTTTTATGCGTATCTTACGCTGCTGAAGGCCACATAATTGGTGCATGAATGAACAAGGACTCGAAAGCTCTTGACATTTCATTGCTTTCGTCATTTAAATTTCAATATTCTGTTCGATTTTTCAATGGTTTTGACAACACTATCAATAGAAATTGTGCGCAAAGCTTGAATTTCAAGCTTCTTGTAAAATTTCGCCACCATAGAATCATCAGATAATGCAAGAAGAATATCGAAATAGTATATTATGCGGAAAGTTCAACTTTTCTTACGAGTAGGGAAGTGAGAAAAAAGACTCTTTATCATGTTGCACACTATCATTTTCCTACAACTTAACAAATTTAATAATGCAAGTTGACAGTACCCATGCATTTCTCGCGTTTCCATAGGAACTACTTTTCAAAATTTCAATTTCATTGGTCTATCAAGCGTGGTGTGGGCAAAGTGCCGTGTGACAATGTCCATTTTGAATGACAAGATCATCAAAAAGTTTTACTTTTTCAACACCGGAGGAAAAAGTGTTGCTATGTCAAAGATGAAGAACTGACTTTAATTGCTCACCTAACACAGGCTCATGAAATGTGACACTACTTCTCCATATGAAATAATATACCATTCTCACGGTATGAATGATACATGGTTTTGAAATTCAGTGAGCTATGAAATTCACACTATTTTTCGTAGCAGGTACAGTAAAAATAGAAATGAAAAAAGCACTAACGTTTGATATTGGATACTCTCTAATTAGAAATATAGGGTCAGTCATTCGAAAGCTTTAATCAATCAATTAAAACAATATTCATCTATTTGATGTTGATGAACGAAACATTTGAAGAATCTTTAATTAGTGTATCTCGGTGTATCTACAATATCACTTCCGCTTCCTACTATCACGTGTTTGATCTGATGACCAGTTAACGAAAGCAATAGCTTGATTATATTGAAACGTAGATATAACTTCAATTATTTCCGTTTGTTTCCATTTCTGCAATTTTCAATTTTGACTAGATATTGGAAACTAAAGAGAGATTGGAAATCGATGATTGGACCCAACTCATTGATGAATAATTTGAATTCAAAATCAATTTCGTCCTCAACGAGAGTACTAGTACCAATTTGGTATAATTTTAGAGCAACAAAACACGACAATTAGAAAACCTACAGACAATGAACTGACAAGTGTATTTACAGTTGTTTCTGAACATACTTTTTTGCTATTGAGAAATCAATAAACATGATTGAAACTTTATTGTATGCGTTTTCTTCTGTTGAGTAATACCTTTTTGCAAGAGCTTTCAAGCCGTTAATTTATAACCAAATACTTAATCGTATCTCTATTTCTGGAAATATTTAAAAAAATGAAACTGCTGACCTTCAATAGGCCATTTTAGTATTATTATATTTGTAAATTTCAAGTTTTATGCAAAATGCCATGTTCCTCTAGTCATCAGAAACATAAGAAACTCAAGCAAAATATGGAAAAAAACAAATTATTTAACAACAGACTAGGTCAAAATTGAATGTGTATATGTAAAATAATCACTACAATGATCATGCTGAATTTCAGGAGGATCGTATAACCAGAATTCTCGTCTAGATAAAATTACAATATTGAATCTCAAGAACTATGAAATAGTAGAAGACGAAAAACGAAAATTAAATCCAAATCCAACTTGAGTTTATGATAATCCTTTTCATAAAGAGTAACTGGACTTGACTTCTATATTAGTTATTCCGAAGCCAAATGAACAAACTTCTGCAGTGTTTATAAGTTTAACGAAATTACCATCACAACTCTAGAATCTTGGGATTCGGCACTTCGAACAAAATGCTGTTCCTATTCTATATTGATTGAGGAAGTTTGAAACTTATTTGTTATTTCAAAGCCAGTAATTAGCTTCGTTAACGATTTAATCATAGCTTTTCGCTACAGAATGGGATCTACTCCAATCAATTCTTAAAATTTGGGAAAAGTTGAATATTGGGCACCTTCAACTGAATTGGACGAATTGGGGATATTGATTGATTAAGAAAAATTGGGTCGCTCTGAATTCCTATATTTAGTTCATGCATTTCAGCCACCAATTTTTCTATTCGATAACATTTTCCTCAGATTCGGCATAGATATATCAGAAATTTCCGGAGATTTTTTTAAAGAGGACAGTCCTCTTTTTTTAGCTCTGAAAGAACGAGTGTTAGAATGAGCCTTCTGTTCGGGTATTTTAAAGGGTGTTTCTTTTAGAGCTATAGAACTTTAAATTGCAATAGAACAACGATGGATTATTCGATTGACATGAATTTTATTTATCCGCAAGATAATCTTGTGGAATTACATTTTAAATATGATTTCTGGCATATGACCGCCACGGCTGGCTCGGATGTAGTCCAATCTGGACGTCCAATTTTCGATGACTTTTTCCAACATTTGTGGCCGTATATCGGCAATAAGACGGCGAATGTTGTCTTCCAAATGGTCAAGGGTTTGTGGCTTATCCGCATAGACCAATGACTTCACATAGCCCCACAGAAAGTAGTCTAGCGGTGTTAAATCACAAGATCATGGAGGCCAAATCACAGGTCCAAAACGTGAAATTAGGCGGTCACCAAACGTGTCTTTCAATAAATCGATTGTGGCACGAGCTGTGTGACATGTTGCGCCGTCTTGTTGGAACCACAGCTCCTGGACATCATGATTGTTCAATTCAGGAATGAAAAAGTTAGTAATCATGGCTCTATACCGATCACCATTGACTGTAACGTACTGGCCATCATCATTTTTGAAGAAGTACGGACCAATGATTCCACCAGCCCATAAAGCGCACCAAACAGTCAGTTTTTCTGGATGTAACGGTGTTTCGACATACACTTGAGGATTAGCATCACTCCAAATGCGGCAGTTTTGTTTGTTGACGTAGCCATTCAACCAGAAGTGCGCTTCATCGCTGATGGACGTAGTGAGCGATACGTATTTCGCACAAAACCATTATTTTCGAAATGAAATTGCACTATTTGCAAGCGTTGTTCAGGCGTGAGTCTATTCACGATGAATTGCCAAACCAAACTGAGAATAAATCACTTGACAGCTGTTAAATCGGTCGCCATCTTGAACAGTAATGACAACTTAAAGTTATATACCTCAAAAACACCCGATACATATAACTAATTTAAATTTATGTATATTTCAGGCTCTGAAGAAGTCAACATATCGGGCGAAACGTCAGGTAAACTAAAAATAAAAACAACAAAGGCTTCTCATTGTATTAGAACCGACTATTCAATAAAATAATAATATTTTTTGGATACGAAACAATTTCACATTGTTCATAAATTCTTTCACTTGAAATAAAACTGACTCTGACTAATTTTTCGTATTGGCTTTTCGAAAAAGTTCCAAGGTATTTCCAGTTCAAACTCCTCCAAAAAGAGTAATATCCAAGTCGTCATAAATCAAAAAAAAAAAATCCTAAAACAACAGAGAATATTCATACCTATCAGTGCGTGAAACAGGGCCACTTGAACTTCCACAGGAGTTTCTATGAATAACACCCCTCTTCTTCTTCTTCCAGACTACTTTATAACCCCAGATAATTAATGCTATCCGGGAAAAGGAATTAAAACGGTACATTAATTTTTTTTTCTCCTCCCGAAACGAAAGTCCCATGGCAAATGCATAATAAATAAATCTGCTCGGTTTTATTGACTGTGAATTTTTCCCTTTTGCAGCGGCGGCGGACGAAAGCGACAAAGTGGTTTGTAATAATTACCCGAATAAGAATGTTCCTATGCCTCAAACGCCCACAGGCACATATCGATCCCCCAAAACCAGACCACGTCCTAAATGGCCCGCTTTCGGAGCCCCGGGAATATTTATGCTATTGGAATAATTTATCTGAACCTATAAATTTGACCGCTAAAAACTGCAAATTTCGAGTAGAAGCGATAACGGAAATGTCCCGTTTCAAATATTCAGCTGGAAGGGTTCATTCGAAAATCCCTTGAAAGGAATTAATTATTCATCCCACTATCTAATTGAATACATTGATTAAAATCGAAAAAAAACAGCACTTTCCCATACTTCACTCACTCTTGAACTACTTCATTAAAACAAGTTTTTACTTCTTCGTAAGACCGAAACTGCTGGTCAGCCAGGCCGTGTGCCATTGATCTAAAGAAGTGATAGTTCGAATGTGCAACGTATGGAGAATAAGGCGAGTGGGGTAGGACTTCCCATTCCAACGTTTCCGAGTATGTCTCCATGATTTTCTGCACTTGGGTTCATCGTAATGAACCCATTTTTCGTCTCCAGCACAAATCGATTCAGAAATCCTTTCTGTCTTTGCCTTGCAAGCAGCTGTTCACAAGCAAACAAACGCCGTTCAACATATCTCAGCTTCAACTCGTACGACATCCAATTTCCTTGTTTCTTGATCATTCCCATGACGTGTTGCGTCACTCCCAATGATCCTGCCAATTCTTGTTGCGTTTGACACGAGACTTATTTAAGTAATGCTTTCAATTCTGCATCTTTGGAAACCTTCTCTCTTCCAATGCCATCCCGGTCTTCGACATCAAAATCACCGTTCTTGAAGCGTTGAAACCACCCTCGGCATGTTTTTTCACCTTTAGCGACCCCACTATAGGCATTTGAGAGCATTCGATTAGACTCAGCCGCAGATTTCTTCGTATTAAAGCAGAAAATTAAAACCTCCCGCAAATGACATGTTTAATCGAGAATAATTTAATGATGTAGACACAAATCGACTGATATTTCGATGGCGTTATGTTTACAAATACCTCACCTTATTGTATAACATCTAGGATATATTTATTTCGACTACCACTCACCGCTACAGTTATCTATTGCAAAACGGCGGTAGCGAAGTTGTACACCTAATATATTATTTCATAAGGAGAGGAATTGTCACTATTCATGTTTGTGTTTACCAGCCGAAATTGAAGGCAAGCCATGGAAAGTCTTTACTCCTCCGAATGAAATATGCCATCTTTTTTTCAAACGTTTTAAATCCATATAAATCTGAAATTTAAATAATTGAAAATTGTTTGGATAATTTCGAATTCAATATATGTTCACTGGCCTTTTTAAATTTTCAAGTGTTGCCATTACAGTTCCTCCTTTTTTTCCAATAATGAGAGCACAATTCATACTGTTGTGTCCATTTTGAAATATTTATTTCTATTAAGTAAATGATGTCGAAACAAAATCACTTTAGCCCACTAGCAAACTATACTGTTGACGTGAAATAAATTAAAATACGTTCATTTTTATTAAGGAACAATAATAAAAATCCAAAAACAAATCTTAAACATCGAAATCTATGTCATAGTGTCACTTATATGCTGTATTTCGTCAATTATTGTAATCGAAAACCGTACCTCAGATATTTCGTGGAGCACTCCCTATAACATGTTTTTCAGAAGATAAGTTTTGTTTGTATGCGTAGTATTTGTGGTTGAGGGCTTGTTCAATAAAGGATAATAGCCAGTTATCGAAGAGATCAAAGTATTGGCTACGTTCATCCGATGTCACATTGAATTTTCAATGTATCCTGCCATTCCATTCCAGACCATAAAATGAGAAAATATTTCGGTTATGGTATGAGCAGATTCAATAATTCAACATTGATTTCGAAATTCGAGAGCTAATCCACTTGAAGCATCCATTTTTGTTTGTTTCAACGATAAATAATGAATCATGTAATTCAGAAATGAATATGAAAACTGAAATTGATATGCTATTCAATTCAGATTACAGATAGATTTCATTCTCTATGTTATCGAAATATTTATTCCATAACAAGTGAAGGAATTAAATTCAGCCAAAATGCTTTCGGAATCAGGTGTTATAGAATTATTATATAATACCCGTATCAAGTGATGGAATACTAACATTTTGTGATCAAATTCGAATTTAAAAAAGCTGTATTCTATAGCAGCCGTGGAGATATTGGATAGTTGCCTCATTCCAAATATGACGTGAGTACACTTGAATTTTTGTTTATTGTCCAAGCAACATAAAATATGACATTCATCCTTCACACTTATGAGGTAAATTGAACATAAAATTCATTAACTTTGGGGTATCTTGCAAGGGGTTGACACTATGAAAAGTTTTTCTAATTTTTGAAAACATTTCTTGGTAGTAATTCAAATAGCACATACATATAAATTTCAGCTTTTATACTTATGAGGTAACTAGGTCTTAACTCTATGCAATTTTAACACCCTCTAGCCGCCAAAGCCACGATGATCTAAATTTTTTAGGGGCCATTCCTACTTGACCCTATTTGGGAACTTAGCTTACAAAAACTTTCTGGCTCATAAACTGATAGAGTTATGGTTGAGTAAAATATACATCCTCAATAAAGATCTTAATATCTCACATCTGAATGACCTGCAAACAATGAAAGAATGAAAATAAAACTGTGAAATTAGCTCAATATAGAGTTAGAAACCGCCAAAATCATAAAAATAAACCTAGAACTATCATTTTCATATATGATTATAAAACATATTAGGTATTTCATTCAATTTACAATTTCGAATGTTTCTCCTCATCCAACAATATCTGTTATAGAAGATTATTACATATAATTGAAATATCCGAAATCACTTGCAAATACAATAAACTATCCATGATAGCTGAAACTGTACCTATTATCTCTCATTATCCATCTATTTTGACAACGCATTTCGAATCAATTTGCAGACTTGTTCTGTTCCAGCTCAACAATAAACAGTCGTTTTCGGAACGATTTCACATATAATAATAGTTTAATCAATAGCAGGGCGAAAATTTGATCTATTGGAATATTATTGTTACTCACTGGATCACTGTATCGCTGTAAATTTAAACATATGAGGTGATGTAGTTTATTTATTTAGCGATGGTATGACGTCACGGATGACGAAACGGAGATTTCAATAACTGTATCCACCTTGAAAACTCAAATTCCAGCAATTTATGTATATGTTGTCGAGACCCTTTTGTATATTTCCGATGTGCTTATTTTCATTGTGCGAATTTATTCCATTCGTAATAACAGTTTATTTCAGTTGTTTTAGGTTTAACTTTCATTTGTTGTACTTCTGTTAATCAACATTCATATAAACTTTGAATGAACGAAACGTTTGGAATAGAATCTCAAAATTTGTTTTATCAGCATTATAAGGATTGTTTTGAGGACAACATTCACCCTCAATTGTGGGGGTATGGGGGTCAACTTTGAAATTTCAAATGAGCGCCCCTGTTTTAACGAATTGTCTGACAATTTACTAGTAAAATTTCATATGAGTAATGCACAGAAACATTTAGGTCGTTTAGACGGAAAATTCAAATTGGATTACAGAGCCTCTTGTGGTAATTTGTGAATTTTTCTTACAAAACTATTGTATTTTTTTTTCCGCAGAATACGAATCTGCAATAAAAAACAGGAGTTTCTATAGGGTGTTTTTTTTTTCGAGGTATACAACTTTAAGTTGGCATTACTGTTCGAGGTGGCAACCGATTTAACAGCTGTCAAGTGATTTATTCTCAGTTTGGTTTGGCAATTCATCATAAATAGACTCACGCCTGAACAACGCTCGCAAATAGTGCAATTTTATTTCGAAAATAATGGTTCTGTCCATTAGCGATGAAGCGCACTTCTGGTTGAATGGCTACGTCAACAAACAAAACTGCCGCATTTGGAGTGAAGCTAGTCCTCAAGTGTATGTCGAAACACCGTTACATCCAGAAAAACTGACTGTTTAGTGCGCTTTATGAGCTGGTGGAATCATTGGTCCGTACTTCTTCAAAAACGATGATGGCCAGAACGTTACAGTCAATGGTGATCGGTATAGAGCCATGATTACTAACTTTTTCATTCCTGAATTGAACAACCATGATGTCCTGGAGCTGTGGTTCCAACAAGACGGCGCAACATGTCACACAGCTCGTGCCACAATCGATTTATTGAAAGACACGTTTGGTGACCGCCTGATTCCACGTTTTGGACCTGTCAATTGGCCTCCAAGATCTTGTGATTTAACACCGCTAGACTACTTTCTGTGGGGCTATGTGGAGTCATTGGTTATGCGGATAAGCCACAAACCCTTGAACATTTGGAAGACAACATTCGCCGTGTTATTGCCGATATACGGCCACAAATTTATAAAAAAGTCATCGAACATTGGACGTCCAGATTGGACTACATCCGAGCCAGCCGTGGCGGTCATATGCCAGAATTCATATTCTAAATGTAATGCCACAAGATTATCTTGCGGTTGAATGAAATTCATGTCAATCGATTAATCCATCGTTGTTTTATTGCAATTTAACGTTCTATAGCTCTAAAAAAAACACCCTTTATATGAAATTTCGAAGTTTACGTCCTTACTCAATCCAAGGGGGAATAAAATGAAAGGGGTTTCAGCATAAGTGGACATCCCCATCAAAAACTCAAAATTTTTGACCGATTCAACTAAAAAGAATCACCCGGTATAGTAGAATTTTCTTGATAAAAAATTTACTTGAAAAATTGAAAGCACTGAAAAAGGGACGAAAGCTTATAGATCATTTGGGAATTTTCGTACCATTTTCCCAGAATAAAGGGGGCCAAAACTGAACGAAAAATCCTGGCCTTGGTTCAACTCAACATATAACAACACAACAGAAATCCTTGCCCTGAAAAAATTGTAAATCATATTTATATGAATAGGGGCACTGAAACAGGAACTGATAACTGTAAGCTGAAAATTTCCTCCAGAAATTATGACCTAATACTACGTCCTCGGATGTGTCAGAAGGGAAAAAATGTTGAGGATGCGTTATAAATCAGGAGAGATGGGATTAGGTAAGTAGCGGAATATAGGTTTTCATTTTCTGGAAAGCTTTGGATATCACAGAAAGTTTTGGGATCCAGCTTTCCCGAATGTTACGGAGAAATATCACATATTCGTTTGACGCGGTACCAATTTGAAGAATAATACGAAAAATTATACGCCTAAAAACATATTCTAGTTGAAACATAACTTTATGGCTTCTGTTAATATGAAAAAATTGTTGTTAAGACTGCTTGACAAATTTCTGTGTTGGTTACAGTATCTGTTGCCAAGACGATAAGTCTTGTTTATGGGTTGCAAAAAACACTTTTATTTATTGAACTCATTGTATGAAAGAACCGAAAATATCAACTTTTTTGAAATAGAAACATAAATTGAATCACTATTAATCAAAACAAAATAAACAATAATGAAAAAATAAAGTTTCATGAAGCATGTTATAGATTTGTCGCCTAACCTATTGCGGGTTTTTGTAACTGCAATAGTTGCTCTGGAGAATTGTCTTTCAACAAGAGCTGAAGATGCTGGCGTTGATAGAAAAAATTGGCCATTTCAGTCAAGTTTGGAAGTATATTTCTGAAACTACCAAAATCTACCAATAGTCTTAGCGCGCACAAGATTGCAGAAATATGTATCAAGCTCAAGTAATATCGAGTAGCTTGATATCAAGCAATAAATATCTAAAATCGAGTCAAGTCTAGCTCAAGTATGCAATTTTTCACGAGCTTGATTTTCAAGTCAAGTAGTTTGTTAAAATGTCAAGCTAATTGGCTTGATGAATCCCTACAATCGCAGTTTGGCAAAGTAAAGAATGTTATCACAATTGGCCACAGAGTTCCTGTTATTTAACACCTTTAGACTTTTTCCTTTGGGGCCTATGCTTCACAATCGATTCAAGACCTTGAGGATTGAATTCGTGAAGATATCGAGGACATACAACTGCAAACTTTTGAAATGGTCATGGAAAATTTCATGTGAAGGAAATGGAGCTGCAACCGTTGCCATTTGGCTAGTATCGTTTTCCATCATTAATGGAACGTCATGCCATTGCTAATAAACTATAGATATTGAGGTAAACAGTTCTTTGGCCACCAATGACGCAATGCATGAACAAACGAGCAGCGCTCAAAAGCTCCTGATTCCAAGACAGTGCGACAAATCTCCCAAGTACTAAAAAGAGTTGCTTTATACTTTTGTTGTACATTAGTTACAATTTCGGTGAAATGTACGGTGGATATTATTTAAAATGTTGTTTCCATAGCCATCATTTGTCTGTTTTCTCCCTTGCCAAACCTTTAACCTCCCAATTCACCTTTCCCGGCCAATGCTTCTCTCAACTTATCAGTATTAATTACCTTCAAAATATAATCCAAAAGTTTGAAACTTTTTCATGATATAATTAAGGAAGATAAATGGTTTTCTCAATAACCGGAAAGCAAACTTGCCCGAGGTTGAAATAATCTAATAGAAGTTCTGAAAGTTACTTGAAGTTCAAACCCATAACAAATAGCACGTTAAATCACGTATTTGTCGCTTCGCTTCCGAAGATATCAATTGGGTAAGTAAAAGGACCTGAAAAGTTGTGTCATATCGCCAAAAGAAACTTCATATATCCGCTTGTTTGCGAACAAACTCAGTTACTGTTCGAAAAAGTCCTTACAATGACGAAGCAGGAGTGAGAAGAGTAACACATCAGAAAACGAAGTGTCAATAATAAATGAAAATGCAAATACTGAGTTTTCCAATAAGAGGTTTCATTCTGATATCGAAAAAAAATCGAGTATTATTCAAGAGAAATCAATGGTTGTTTGTCTCATTGTAAAGTGATTGAAAATGTCATTGCCAGACTGTCAAACAATCATTTTACCGCTTGTTAAACAAATTTTGAGATATTATCCTGATGGTTTCATTGTATACTAGAAAATTTATCATTATTATTATTATTATTATTTGAACTGGAGTCGTTGTGGCTCGGTAAGCCTTCCGGGAACAGCGACCATGTAGATCTTTTATTCTCTACTCTACTTATTCATGAAAACCCAATGTCGTTGATAAAACTGACAACCTCCTTAGGGGCCTTGGCTGTTACCTTTCGGGTATACAGGACTGGCTTCCCCATATGAATGGTTCTTAGGCCAGCCAGCTCTGGACACTTGCATACCATGTGTATGGCTGTTTCTGCTTCTGATCCACAGAGCTTGCAAATTTAATCTGCTGTCTTTCCCCTACGGTACAGATTATGTTTGAACCTACAGTGCCCCATCAGCAGTCTCACCATCACCCGAAGCTCGGCTCGTGACAGCTTCAAGAGCTTTCTGGCGTAGTTGGGTGAGATCATCACGAATTTCTTGGCTTGAATATGTCCAGGAGTGTTTGTCCAGTGGGTTATCCTGTTATTCAACTGTCATTGCTGGACCGCTGCCTTATATTGGTCTTTTGCTAGCCCCTGGAAAAGCTCAGGTCCAGCAGGTGTAGAAGTTTAATCAAACACTTAAGAAATAAAAACTGAAAGAGAAACACCCTGGTGGAATCTTCTTGAGTTGGATCATTCCTAAAACTTTCTTCGAAACTTCGACACTGTGAGATCTCAGGAGTAAATGGATCTTAGCAAAAATATTCTTACACCTCCTCACAGGATTCCTTACAGGGCGACGTCACCTCAGGAAGCAACTCATGAGAATGAGTCTAGAAGAAAACGACGAGTACAGATTCTGTGGGGAGGAGGAAGAAACTCCTGATCAACTGGTGACGGAATGCCTCGCCACTGCTAGCTAACGCATAAAATGCCTTGAACAAGAGACTTGGAGAAGTGAGGAAGTAACCTGCTTCAGGACAACCTAAACATTGGAGTTCATTAGAACTCAGGAACTGGAGGGCGAGCTGTAGACTACGATGACAAATGACTAGAGCACCTAGAACTATTTGAAACAGTCATTTTTCAGAAACGCCCTGTAGCTCGAGGACGAATCAATATATCTATGATCAGCTTTCTGATATCTTACTATTTTCTATCTTGAAGATTTTTTCTCTGAGTCTCATAGTTCTTAAAACGCTTTCACTGAGCATCGAATTCAGGACACTCTGTACATGAAGATATTCATCGCGACAAAAACTGTGAATTTCCTGATTACTTCTAAAAAACCTTCCATCCCATCTAGTTCTCGCTCGTTCCAAACCACATCCATTACAGCTACTCCAACTCCTTTCCTGAAGAAGTGGAGAATGAAAACGCCGATGTAGCTGAAGCTGCAAGAATCTCAAGCTCGATTCTTATCCCACCAGGGTGACACGTTAATTATGCAGAGTTACTACTAGAAATATAATTCACCTCAAACTTATTTAAATGTCTTCTTCTTGACATTTTCATTTAATGACTTAATTTAATGGTTCTTAGTAACCTGGGATAATCTGTATCCTGAGCGAGGATAGCGGACCAAATTCCACTTATTTCCGTGTAATATTTTTCGAGAGGATTGGATAGGAGGGGAGAATGCACGGAGTTTTATAAGACGGCTGAAGGCGTTAGACAATTTGATAGAATGCACCGAGACATTGAATTACAACCTCTCATGAATAAAAACTTTTTTGAAAACTCGGTGAATTTTACACTCTGGTTTATTATTTTCTCGTAGAATATTATCAGATGATTGAAAGACTGATTGACAAAATGAAAAATGAGGTCAAACCTGACTCAAAGTAGGAATATTTTAGAAATCACAGAAATATTGTTTTTTTTTTGTATATACTATTTCAATTTTTTATGATTATGGGAAAAAGCTTGAAATTGTTATTTTATTGGGTGTGCAACTTTATTTTCGCCGTTTTGCAATAGATGTCTGTAGTGGTAAGTGGTAGTCAAAATAAATAGATCGTAGATGTCATACAATAAGATAAAGTAAGGTCATCGAGATATTACTCAATTTGTGTCTGCATCATGCATCAAGTTCTCGATGACATTTGCGGAAGGTTTTAATTTTCTGCTTTGATCTGAAGAAATCTGCGGCTAAGATTCTTCGAATGCTCTAAAGTTCCTATGATGAGGTCGCTATTAGTGAGAGAAAGTGCCTCACAGTTTTGAGGAAAATCGCACTCGAAATTTGGGAAAAATTGAATTTGTCTCTAAAAATTGTTATATCTCCTGAATTATTCGTCACAGACCCCTCAAATGAAAACTTTTTCAAACTTCAAGCTACGATCTAAAACATACTGAGGTTTCAAGTGCGTAGCTCACCTCCAGAAGAAGTGGCACCTCCGGGAAAATTATCAATTTTTTCTTTGAAAATTTCAGATTTTTACCTATGATTTCTGAATTAATGTACTGATCGCCCGAATGCAAGCATTTTGGTGATCTACATGGTCAATTCGATCAATTAAATGATACAATATTCCCATGAAGGAACTTTTATTTTTTTTCAATTTCTTTTTCGACAAAAAATTTTTCAGGTTAGATCGAAATTCGGCTAATCAGAGATCCTCAATTCTGGCACCGCTAACCGATTCTTCGTAAAGCTCCCGGTTTTGAGGAAATTTGAACTCGAAATTTGGGAAAAAATTGAATTTTTCGAAAATCTTATCAAATTGGCTTGATATTGTCTGTATACGATAACTTGGGACACTCGGTATAAGTAGGTATAGGTATATCAATTTTTTTTGTAAACTGACCTACACACTTTGTAATTCTGATGAATCTATCGATTTATTAGAGCGAAGTACCAACATCTCATGAAGATTGGATGCATCGGTTAGCTTCCCTTGAAAATGGAACTAATTTTCTCTCGGTTATCTCCAGTAATAACCCAATTCCGTCGGAAAAAATATTAGATGTGGCTTACCTCAAGGATCGGTGCTTGGGCCATTGCTCTATTTGTTGTATGTGGAGAGTTTTGGTAAATCGTCATCTCAGAAACGATGGCTCGTAAGAAAAAAACTATTGATACATTTTTCATATATAATTTTATAATCTACAATGTTTGTCTGAAGCACTTTTATGATAGAACTCACCGTTTTACTAAAAATCGCGAAAAACTCATTTTTTTGACCTTTGACCTTGAATAATTTTTTTCCTTACACAGGAATGTTGAGGATCTTTTAGGTATTGTTTATGATTATGTTTTAAACAATTTTACTCATTTTCAGCTTGTTGGGAACTTATGTACCTTCGAATGTCTAAATTGACCGGACTATATGTGATTCTAATGAATCTATCTACTTATTAGTGCGAAGTACCAACATCCTCATGAAGATTGGATGCATCGGTTAGCTTCCCCTGAAAATGGAACTAATTTTCTCTCGGTTATCTCCAGTAATAACCCAATTTCGTCGGAAACGAACTGTATAGGAGATCGGACCGTATCCGGACCGATATAATTTCCCGGATTATGAAGTTACAAAGTCGCCGCTACCCGGAGCGGAAATATTCGATTCCAATTGCTGCCGCCTCATTTTCTTATCGGGCCGTAAAGAACGAAATGGCAAAATTCGGAATAAATTAACCTCCATAGAGGATTTCCTGTGACCCGGAAATCGTACGGAATGCGTTTCCTACGAGCCTTTTTCGTTTTAAATGGATCCGGACTTGGGTGTCAAAGATGGACTATTTAGTTTCTCACTTCGTCCGTTTGTCCGTCTTTCATAACGATTCCGATGAAGATGAGGTGTTGGATAAATGGATTATTTCTGACAAAGAAACTGCAACACCAGAAGGAGCTGTTTAAATTTCGGTTTTTTTTTGTTGGTAAAACATAAATAGTATAACAAGGAGTAAATGATTGAAATTTGAAGAAATTCCACAATTTTTTTTAATGAATTTATTAAAAATGTGTTCGTCCACCGCGATTTCACACTCCCCAACACGTCTCGGCAAACATGCTCTATGGGCGAAAGATAGGGGGATCTGGGCGGCCATGGCAAAAGATTCACATGGATCGCTACGAAAAAGTTCAAACTAACGTTGGCAACATGAGGTCGTGCATTATTTTGTTGAAATATTGGATTCTCAAGTCGGTTAAGGTAAGGGAGAACATATAGCTCCACTATATTTTGGAGGTAACGCAGCCCTCTCATGTTTCCTCAAATGAAGACTGAAGGTGACCTACTTGCATGTGCAATAGCAACATATACCATAAAACCTATTGTCCGGTGTACAGAACGCTCAACGTCAAACTGAGGTTCACGTCTTGCTCCACGACGTCGTCTAATTCCTCTACGGTCAACATGTGCACCCAAGGAGAATCGAGAATCATCAGAAAATACGAACTGATGCCATTTCACATTCAAATGTTGACGTTCTCTAGACCACTGTCATCGTTGCCGGCGATGCTCAACCGTCAGAGGTAAAACAAGATGTAGTTGATAATGCTGCAGTCCAAAAGACCTTTACCGGCGGTTAACCATTCGGACAATTACAGGATAATCTTGTTCTCCTTTCATCAGCCAAAGATCGAGTTGTCGCAAATCGGTCTCTAATGGAGATAAGTCTTAGACGTCGATTTTGAACTTCATTTGTGCACCTCCGACGTCCGTTGCCTACTCTTCTTCCATTTTAGGCATTATCAAACCACGCTTGACAACATCTCATAACAGTCGTTTTATTTCTGCAATTTCTCGAAATGACAAACCCGCTTCCCAATAATTAGACCTCTTTCAAATTCACTTAGCTGGCGATAAATTCCGCGTACACGTGCTCTAGGCATTTTAACAACAACTGAACATCGACTTTGGATCTCCTCGAACAGCTGATTTACTACAATATTTAAGTAACAAAAATTGTTCACATGAAAAAACCTTCACGATTTTTTTCTTCAAATTCAATCCTCGCTATACTATCTATGTTTTACCAAAAAAAAAATGAAATCTAAACAACTTCATCTGAGTGTTGCAGTTCCTCTGTCAGTTAGTATGTATATATTGAAATAATAAACATTATGTTTCCTATAATGAAACTACCGTAAATATCTATTTTCGCCAACCGTCCGGCCTAGTCCGGAAAGTACGTATTTCCCGGACTAGGCCGGAAAAGCATCATAGAATCCATAGCAACCGAAACAACGGCTGGCAGTTCATATGAAATTAGTTGTCAAAAATTTGCATGTTTTTTTATCGCAATCGCAATAAAATATGGAAAGCAGCAGCGATAGTGTTATTCTACACGGTTGCCGAAAAAATATTGTACGCAACACGCCCGAAAATGGTTTTTTTGGACTCACAGACTTCCAGGACTCGCTTACGCTCGTCCTGGAATTTTGTCTATTCGTCCAAAAAAACCCTATTTTCTGGACTTGTTACGTAATAGTAATTTACGTAACAAGTCCGGACAATAGGGTTTTTTTGGACGAATAGACAAAATTCCAGGACGAGCGTAAGCGAGTCCTGGAAGTCTGTGAGTCCAAAAAAACCATTTTCGGGCGTGTTGCGTACAATATTTTTTCGGCAACCATCTAAAATAACACTATCGCTGCTGCTTTCCATATTTATTGCGATTGCGATCAAAAAACATGCAAATTTTTGACAACTAATTTCATATGAACTGTCAGCCGTTATCTCGGTTGCTATTGATTCTATGATTCTTTTCCGGCCTAGTCCGGGAAGTACGTACTTTCCGGACTAGGCCGGGAAATGCTACTTTCCCAGAGAAAAAGCGTCCGGGAAGTGAGCACTTCCCGGACGGTTGCCGAAAAATTACTATTCTGAAACTTATTCACTTCATTTTTTGTCTCTGTATGAACGAGCAATAGCTCTTGAAGCATTCTTGAATGTATTGTAACATCTTCAAATATAAATAAATACTAACATGATGTTTTGTTTATGCAATATTTTTCTAGAAAATGATACAATCAAATGATGAAATTTTCCCATCCCCAAGTAATCTTCTGTCCTTATATTCTCCCTTCAGTTTCAGATAACGGTTCTGATGTTGAAGACATTACTAATAAAGTGGCATACCATGAGCACCTCGCCTGTTCTGCTATCTCTACCACACACTTTATATCCTGCCATAATCATCCTTATATTACTTCACTTAGTCTAGAACTTTATGAAGTCTAAGCCCCAGCAGTTTAAAAAAATTGATGATCTTAATGTGGAATCTCCTTGAAGTATATTTTACATGATTTCTCACTTTCAACAACACTTCTGCGGTAATTGGAGCATTCTTGGATTATTTTGATTTGATGTAAACCAAGTCTGTTATGAAGGGACTGTTAGGAATTGGTTTGGGGTGGAAATTCGGATAATAGCCTCAGAAAATTTCATCGTTAAGAAATATTCGTAGCAACATTCAAATGGAATAATCAGGATAGATGATTTTAGTTGGGTATAAATTTCATATAGTCAAATCGTCGTGAACACAGCCCTGGGATTGGGTATCACATTTCACAATACGAATTATTGTTTGTCCTTTGGAATTGTTCCTATATTACTATTTGCTTCACTATGTACGTTGCCTAATCAGCTAGAGTGTCAATATGTGATAAATTCACTTGATAATGTTCAATTATTATCATTGAAACTCACAGAATGATATAGAATTGAAATAGTAGAATAGAGATAACTAAGGATTTGCCTTTTTTTTTCAATTAGATGTTTGATATTGACAAAAAGAGAATATTTTAACAGGATTACTTCATTGTGTGTTCATTGTTTCGATTCTTGTGGAAGATGTACGGACGTTTTGTTGAAAATAAACGACGTCCAAATAAATATCATCAAATTCTGACCTGAAAAATCATCAATAATAGCTCAGAATCGCAATTCATTCATCGTAACAGTTGCACCAATCTCATTGTGAAATGGGGAAGGTCCAATTACACCACTAACACAAATATCACAAAAACTGTGACACGTTGAGGATGGAGGGGCTTTTCAACAATCATACTTGGATTTTCCGAGCCTCAGCTGCGACAATAGGGATGTTGCCTGAATTTTTGCGCCGGTATGTGGCAATGGATGAAACATGGCTCCATTATTTCACTCCGCAGTCCAATTGACAGTCAGCTGAATGGACTGCACACGATGAACCGAATCCTAATTGAGGAAAAACACGACAGTCAGCTGGCAAGGTTATAGCATCGGTATTCTGGGATGCGCAAGGTATAATATTAATTGAATACCTCCAAAAGGGCTAGACCATCAACAGCGATTATTCAATAGCTTTATTGGATCGTTTGAAGGATGAAATTGTTAAAAAAACGACCCCATTTGAAGAAAAAAAAGGTGCTGTTTAATCAAGACAATATCAAGGTCACAAATCAATGAGAAAAATGGCAAAACTGCATGAATTGGGCTTCGAATTGCTTCTGCATCCATCGTATTTGCCAGATCTGGCCCCCAGCGACTTTTTCCTGTTCTCAGACCTCGAAAGAATGCTCGCTGGAAAGCAATTTAGCGGCAATGAAGAAATAATCGCCGAAACTGACGCCTATTTTGAAGCAGAAGACGAATAGTACTACGAAAATGGTATCGAAAAGGCAACTATGTTGAATAATAAAAAATTTTGCCAAAAAAAATGTGTTTTACTGAGGTAGACCGGCGGATTTTCAATAATTGGCCTGTTTTATCAATTTAAGTCAATCGAACGATCGAAAATATGTCAGAATAACTAATAAACGACGAAATGAAAGTCTCTGTGGAGGACAAACGAAAAAAATAATCGCGTTGAAGAAGGTCCTATGCAGTATTCATTTATTCATGACATAATTCACTCGGAAAATGGCTGTCTCTGGTTCATTTCACAATGAGGGAAATAATCAAACAGATATCCCCAAAGCAAAATAATTTCATTTAGTTCAGCGAAGTATCTGATTCCAACTCCGACCATATTTTTAGTATCATTTCAGGTCCCTTATGAGATGCGACAAACCCGAGTATGGAATGGGCCTGAGGAAATTCAAAAGAGCATACCAGTCATCCTTGATATAACTTTGTTAAACTTTGCTCCATTTATTATTTTTGACATAATTTAAACTCAACTTTATATTTTGCAGTGAGCCCAACTTCTGGCGTTTCCTGGTGAGAGGATCCGGGTCGATTTTGATGAATACCGGTTCCATGTTATGGAATACTTCATTCTTTCCAGTTGGATAGGAAGGAAAAATGGAATAATTATCGGAGATACAGAGGCGGGGTCAGTTATCGACTATCACCCCGGTTTCGGCTGAAATGTTACAACACTAAATTTGATCCATGATAGTTAGAGAGATGATTTTTTCTGGAATGTGTGTTGTTGTTTGTGGAAAGAGAAGAACTAATGATAGATGACGAGTAACTTTTGATTTTTTTTTCGAATACCAATTCGGAAGATTAAATACAATTTATTGAGCAAAAATCTACAATATTAACATTAATAAAATATAATCCATTTAGACAAATTTTAATGTTGGCAAAAATTGTTTCTCCTGCACTGTGTCTTATTCGGGTAAGTTTTACATTTCTTCTGATACAAAACAGAGCTTGTCGACCAACTTATAAAGTTAACAAAATTCGGAAGTTGATCAAAAATTCATAGAAACTAAACTTCAAAAGTTTCAGCCTGGGATTTCCAAACTATCAGAAGATATTCAACTATAACCATGAATTTCTCTTTATTTGTTCATTTATAATAATGTTGAGAGAACAGTTTTGTTACCTTTATAAGGTGGCTTACATTTTCTTTTGAAATGGTCAAAATATAAATTCATCTGGAGAAGCCTTAGTGTTGGCCAAATAATTGTTGTAAATAATAAAATTTGTTGAAATGTTTGATAATGTATTTTCAGCAAATCCATTGAATATTTCTATGTGTCTGTAGGAACTTGTTTTTTTTGCTCAGTGTTAAAATACATTAATATTCCTGAAGTGAAGCAAGAATTTTTCTTCTTCATACTCACCCCATTCACAAGTGGGCTGGTGTCGAAAACAACACGTCGTCTATACGTTAGACGCTTTTCAACTGATTAGTTTTCCAATTCCCAGACTGAAGGAACATCTGTACTAAATCACTTCACCAACGTAAGCCCCGTATTTTCGGTGAGTTAAGTTCTTGAATATTAAAACACAGTATTCACTAGTACCAAAATTTACAGCAACCCTTGTATTGTGAATCTTCGAGGCTTCGAGTCGTCAAAGTTTAATCTCTGTATTATTCCTCGTTGAGGAAGGAAATTGGAACCAATGCTTTAATATCCATCTATTGTTATTCGATAAACGGTATAAAAGCTGATGGTATTTTGTAGTTAAAATTTTCGAGAGGCAAAAAAGTCGATTTTGCGACAAGATCTAGTGGTTTGCTAGCCGAGAAATGACCGAAAGCAGAATATCATATGCATTTCATTGTTGAAATAAAAGGATCACTTAGTATTATTGCATTCAATATTCAATTAGTGGAGGTTATACTGAGTTTTGAACGTTCGTTCATGTACCTATTGGAGAACACTGTATTATAGTTTTCCTACAACTACTATGAAAAGTAGCAGTATTCTTTTTAGCTTACTGAATTTGAATACTATATATAGCTCATACTGTGAGAAAAATGATAACTGACGAAAAAATTGCAACACTCAGAAGGAGCTATTTGAATTAAAATTTTTTTTTTTTGGTAAAACATAGGTAGTATAGCTTGGAGTAAACGATTGAAATTTGGAGAAAAAAACGAAGAGTTTACAATATTTTTCAATAAATTTGTTGATAATAAGTCTCGGCATTGATGCAATAAGATGGTCCATTTCTTCTTCTAACCCAAGCTACCTTTACTTCATGTCTCAGAGTCGCCAAAGTCCGTGAAGGCTGGAGTAAATTTCCAAGCCTTCTACTAATGATGTCCCAAACATGCTCTATGGACGAAAGATCGTGGGATCTAAGCGGCCATGGCAAAAGATTCACATGAGTGGCTTCGAAAAAGTTCAACTTACTCTGGCAACATGAGCTCGGGCATTATCTTGCTGAAATATTGGATTCTCGAGCCGGTTAAGGTAAGGGAGAACATAGGGCTCCACTATTTCTTGGAGGTAACGCAGCGCTGTGATGTTACCTCGAATGAAGACTAAAGGTGACCAACTTGCATGTGCAATAGCACCCCATACCATAACGCCTACTGTCCGGTGTACATGACGCTCAACATCGAACTGAGGTTCACGTCTTTCTTCCCGACGTCGTCTAACCCTTCTTCGGCCATCATGTGTACCCAAGGAGAATCGAGATTCATCAGAAAAGACGACCTGATGCCATTCCACATTCAAATGTTGTCGTTCTCTGCCTAACTGTAATCGTTGCCGGCGATGCTCAACCGTCAGAGGTAACACAAGATGGGGTCGATAATGCTGAAGTCCAAAAGAACTTATGTCTATGGAATGCAACAAATATTTTGAATCAAATCAGATAAATCACGTGTATATGTAATTTACTATCTAATTTCATCGCCATATTATGAAAGCCAATTTGATATATCAAATATTGCTGTGATGAAAACAAGTTGGCTGATTAAACCTTTACAGATCCATTTAAACGTATCAAGTAATTCCGGGACGTTACCTTCATTTCCTTTGATATAAATTTATATCCGCATTATTAGATTTATCACCGATTCAGAAAAATATATCGAATATATGCTCTGTTCGTATATGAAATAATTCACTATAAATTACAAATATTAGCGAAACAACGCGACAAAATTTGGGCCACGTTATTCATTTCGTACCGTTCATCATTTACTCTCCAACTAAAACGTTTGAACAAATGATATATATTATTCAGATGGTGTGACTACACCATTTCAATTTAAACATTTTTATTTCATCCGGTAGGTTTAACGAAATGGACGTCAATTCGTGTATAAAACATATCTTAGTTGACATTTTCAATGTGGGTAAAATTCAGTTCGTTTGTTATTTTTCATTTCAATCAGCAAATAGCGGATAGCAATATCACAAAAAACCAAATTGTTATTTCACGCATTGAAAGATTACCAACCAAACACGTACGATGAATGACGTGAATTTATAGGTGTTCGTCCTTTCAAAATGACCATCTATTAATGAACATATGCCAATCAAAATGACCATCTATTAATGAACATATGCCAATCAAAATGACCTGTTCTGCAGGATTAATAAAGTCATTTCACTTTACACTGTCAACCTCGGTGATGTCCTTTGAAACTCGGCTTAGGTTAATAATACTCGAATACGAGTATTATTGAAATTTGATTATTATAGTGATATAGAACTGTACTGTGTAAGGCCTCTATCTTTTAATTATCTTTTGATACCAATATACGTATTTTCCGCTTGGAAATTCAACAATGGCAAAAAATAATCATGTCAACAAAAAAGTATTCTCTGCCAATGTTGTGTTCTCCTTTTTCGACGTTCCCAAAATCTCAGCACTCTAGAATTAGTTATTTTTGGTCTATTTGCTGACATAGTGGAAAATAGAACTTTAGAGGGATTATCATCACGTTGCTTTTTGCGTATCATTCATTTATCTCTGGCTCTCCTGCGATGACCAAACTTTGTAAGGTGTACGAAGTTGTACAGGGTGGGCAAATAAGCGAGGTGGGCGGCTATATCTCAGGATCCACTCATTGTAGAGACTTGCGGTAAAAATTTTCACTACTAAAGTGTACAAGAGAACCCACTGGAAATTGTTTTGAAGTTCATATCTCTGCCGCTAGGGGGAGTAATAGCTATCGTTCCATATGAAGTTGAAGAAAAAATATCATCACTGTAATCCTTGGAAAATTCTCTATCTTTTTGAATTGTCACTTTCGATTTTACGACATCAAATAAGGGTAGGGGAAAGGGAGAAATCTGACTGATTGAAATGCCTGTAACTTCAGTTTGGCTCAACATTTTCGAGCAAATTAGATTTCGTCTAAGAGATAATATCTTGTTGATTGTGGACTAAATATACTCATGATGAATTTGTTTTTGCTGCTTTTGATAGAGGGCGCTCAGTCAGAAGTTCATTGTTTTGTTCATTTTACTCCGAAATTTCAAATGTAATGATAGGATTTTCCCAACAGAAACAGAAATTTCATCAAATTTCCATGAAAAACCTTAAGGTAGCTATAGTTTCAGGCGTTCTGGAGTTATGGCCGAAAGAAGATATTCTTCAACTGATGCACGGCGAAAAACCAAATTGTGTCTTCAAGTTCTGACAGAAACAAAAATCCCATCAAATTTGTATGAAGAAACCAGAAGGTTGCAAAGCGATAGCTGATGCACTGAAAAACCAAATTGTGTCTTCTTTCGGTCATAACTCCAGAACGCCTGAAGCTATCGCTTTGCGACCTTCAGGGTTTTTGATACAAATTTGATGGGATTTCTGTTTCTGTCAGAACCTAAAGACACAATTTTGGTTTTCAGTGCATCAGTTGAAGAATATCTTTTTTCGGTCATAACTCCAGAACGCCTGAAACCATCGCTCTGCGACCTACAGGTTTTTTCATGCAAATTGGATGGTACGTCTGCTTCTTTCGAGAAAATTCTATCATTACATTTGAAATTGCGGAGTAAAATGAACAAAAAATGAACTTCTGATTTAGCGCCCCCTATCTAAAGCAGCAAAAACAAATTTATCATGGGTATATTTTGTCCTCAATCAACAAGATATTATCTTTCAGACGAAATCTTATTTGCTCAAAAATGTTAAGCCAAACTGGAGTTACAGGCATTTCAATCAGTCAGATTTCTCCCTTTTCCCTACCCTTATTTGATGTCGTAAAATCGGAAGTGAAACTCGAGTAAAATTCATTTTTCTACTCGACGATAGCTATTACGCCTCCTAGCGGTAGAGGTATGAACTTCAAAACAATTTCCAGTGTGTTTTCTTATACACTTTAGACTTTAGTGGTAATAATTTTTACGCAAGTCTCTACGATGAGTGGATCCTGAGATATAGCCGCTTACCTCGCTTATTTGTCCACCCTGTATATGCACTTCATCTTCATTCATTTATCGCAGAAAATGAGTAGAGGGCAGCACTGTACGACGGTCGATTATATTTATCACGAAATCATAGTTGTATCTTTTTTGTGAGCATTTTTGGTAGATTTTTTCTCACGAATATTTCAAAAATATATCAGTGCTTTGTACAAAGTACATATCATAAACTAAATAAAAATATTTACTTTCTACAATGTAGATTAATATTTAAGGAAGTTATGTTGAAACTACATAAAAATCTCAATGGTTTGTAAGAAGAAATATCTCTAATTTCGTCTTGAACTGCGCAGCCACGTGTGTGTTCTCTTTCAACTGTTCAATATCGAAAAAAACTTCGAGAAAATCAGAGCGCTCGTTAGTGCTACATGTGTGATTTATAAATCTATAACAATTCCATAAATTTGAGGAAGTAAACCATTCATCAGTAGGTATTACGGAGGTCGGAGCTGGCAGGTTTTGCCATCTTTACTGCGGGGCTAATGTCCTTGCCGCCACGAAATCACTAATAAAAATGTTATTATAGAAACGTGTCCTTACAGATCCCCTATTTTCACGTACCAGCACGACGTAGACCGACTTTGGCAAACGACTTTTGCGCTTTCCGCGTCTTCGACTTGACACTTCGAGACTGTCTCGGTAAATAATGTGTGGGATATGAGGACCTGACAAGACATTCGGGTCTATATTCGAATTTCCGCACTGAAAAAAATATATTTCACAGCCACGGTCATGCTCTGAGTTTCTCATTCGTTCGTTGAATTTTCGGGATATGTGGAATTCTGATTTACTGCCTCTTGCTGAGTTACGTTCGCGATGGAGAAATCTGCAAGCCTAAAGAAACGGGTCGTTCTCACAGCACAGTGTGCAAAATGGTGAATGCGCTAGTTACAGTAATATTATAAAGAGTGTTTTTTTTTAGAGCTATACAACTTTAAATTGCAATGAAACAACGATGGATTATTCGATTGACATGAATTTTATTTATCTGCAAGATAATCTTGTGGCATTACATTTTAAATATGATTTCTGGCATAAGACCACCACGGCAGGCTCGGATGTAGTCCAATCTGGACGTCCAATTTTCGATGACTTTTTCCAACATTTGTGGCCGTATATCGGCAATAACACGGCGAATGTTGTCTTC
This sequence comes from Harmonia axyridis, assembly GCF_914767665.1. Lineage (NCBI taxonomy): Eukaryota > Metazoa > Arthropoda > Insecta > Coleoptera > Coccinellidae > Harmonia > Harmonia axyridis. The sequence continues at coordinate 6,693,537 of NC_059507.1, forward strand.
CAAATAGTCAAGGGTTTGTGGCTTATCCGCATAGACCAATGACTTTACATAGCCCCACAGAAAGTAGTCTAGCGGTGTTAAATCACAAGATCTTGGAGGCCAATTCACAGATCCAAAACGTGAAATTAGGCGGTCACCAAACGTGTCTTTCAATAAATCTATTGTGGCACGAGCTGTGTGACATGTTGCGCCGTCTTGTTGGAACCACAGCTCCTGGACATTAAGGTTGTTCAATTCAGGAATGAAAAAGTTAGTAATCATGGCTCTATACAGATCACCATTGACTGTAACGTTCTGGCCATCATATATTTTGCATCACTGCCAATGATTCTGCCAATTCTTGTTGCGTTCGGCACGAGTCTTGATCAACTAAAGCCTCCAATTCTGCATCTTCGAAAACCTTCTCTCTTCCACCGCCATGCTGTCAAAATTACCGTTCTTGAATCGTTGAAAGCACTCTGGGCACGTTCTTTCACTTATAGCGGCCTCACCATAGAAATTTGAGAGCATTCGATGGGCCTCAGCTGCAGATTTCTTCATATTGAATCAGAAAATTGAAATCTCCCACAAATGACGAGAATTTGGCTCGTTCGTTCATAATGAAGGATTCTGATGCTTCTAATACGGTTCTGTTGTACTTCAAAACGCTGAAGCGAAATGCCTGCAAACCGTACAATGACAAGCGGCAAATGACGATTAATTTCAGATAATTTCACCAGAAGATGAAAGCAACTTTTTCCGCCTCCCATCTCATTCTATCTTCGTTCAGTAAGAATTAATGAATAATTCTATTCCTGAACAAATCCTGAATGTACGAGTTACAGAAATGCAACGATATCCTAATTTATTTGTGAAACTATTTTTCTCTCAACATCTGTTTCAGACAGTTGGACCTAGAAATTAATTATTCATTTGCTTTCATACCAACGCTCGATTTCATTCTGGACAGGAGAGGTATGGATGAAGTTGACGCTTTGATACAGAAGGCAGATCAGGAGATTCAAGACTGAGTGGTGAAAAAGGGGTTCACGAAGCGAGATTTGTAGAGATTCATTGATTGATATCAGACAGAGTCGAAAACTGTTGGTCTATGAAATGTGATGTTGAGGTAATGGTGCCTCAGGGCTCTGTCCTTGGGCCGCAATTTTTTTTGACTTTAAAGATTATATAATCCTTGGTTTAATAATTAGTTTGGACGATAATGATTCCATAGCAGTAATTTCATTTTTATACAGAGTCTCTCAAGTTTGAGTGGGACGTTTGGTCTATTTTGAAACTGGAAATTGGGATTATGATATCATTCGATATTCTGCTGCTAAGCTGAAACATTTTTGGAACCTAAATAACTCCATTTATGCAGGAGATAATAATAATTCGTTTGAAAATATTTATTTTACCAGAAATATAGAAAATAAAAATCCAAGGAGGAAAAGAAAAACCTAATTTAAAGTGTAGTAGAAAGAAATCCATTTCTTTTCATGAAAAACAAAGCTCTACTTATTATAGTTAGAATGGTACAATTTGGGTCAAAAATGCACCGTTTTGTTCCATAACTTGCCATCGCACCTATTAGCAAAACAAACTAACAGTCGATTTTCACTAGCCTCTGTTGAAGCGAATTTTTCGCCAGCAGCGTTGTTCGCAATGAACAGAAACATGATAATCACTTGGTGTCAGGTCCGGACTATAATATGGATGCATAAGAACTTCCCAACTAAGCTTCCGGAGCTTCTGGCGAGTTACTATCTATGTATGTGGCCTGGAATTGTCCTGATGGTACACAATTCCTCTTCTATTGGCCAAAGCTGGCCGCTTCTGGGCGATTGCTCCCTTCAGACGGTCCAATTATTGACAGTACAGTTCCGAGTCAACAGCTCATAGTAGATAATTCCCTGACAATCCGACCAAACACACAGCAAAACCTTCCTGGCCTTCAATCCTACCTTGACTACCGTTTCCGCCGGCTCACCACGGTTCTACCACGACCGTTTTCGCTTGACGTTGTCGTAAGTGATCCACTTCTCATCAGCAGCCAACAACCGCTCCAAAAATGGGTCGATTTTGTTCCGATTCAGCCACGATTCACATAATGAAGTTTTCCATGAAGTTTTTTGCGTTAACTCGTGTGTACCCATACATCGAACTTCTTCTTGAGACCATCCTTACACTCTTACACAGATAGTTCTATAAAGTTTTTGGTGCAATCTTCAGCATTTAGGCAATTGAAACAGGGCTTACATGACGGTCAGACTCGACAATGTCCATTATTTTCGACAATTGGTCTTCCAGTGCCTGATCTTTAACATCCAAATTACCCTGAATCGACGAAACAAGAATTTCGTGTGATTTGCCGTTGCAATATTAGGACTTTGAACACTTATTAAATTTTCAGACACCTGGCTTGCATTTTAGCCTTTATAGAAGATAAACTGTAAAATATATATTTACGCTTTACTTGTCTCCATCTTTGACGCGCGATCGAACTAAACTTAGTCAACTTAACATAAAGCTGTCAGGAAAGTTTTTGTAGTACGTAATATCATCTTCCTAACGCCTTCTAGTGGAGTCCGATCGGACTTATAAAGGGTGATTTTTTTAGAGCTATAGAACTTTAAATTGCAATAAAACAACGATGGATTATTCGATTGACATGAATTTTATTTATCCGCAAGATAATCTTGTGGCATTACATATTAAATATGATTTCTGGCATATGACCGCCACGGCTGGCTCGGATGTAGTCCAATCTGGACGTCCAATTTTCGATGACTTTTTCCAACATTTGTGGTCGTATATCGGCAATAACACGGCGAATGTTGTCTTCCAAATGGTCAAGAATTTGTGGCTTATCCGCATAGACCAATGACTTTACATAGCCCCACAGAAAGTAGTCTAGAGGTGTTAAATCACAAGATCTTGGAGGCCAATTCACAGGTCCAAAACGTGAAATTAGACGGTCACCAAACGTGTCTTTCAATAAATCGATTGTGGCACGAGCTGTGTGACATGTTGCGCCGTCTTGTTGGAACCACAGCTCCTGGACATCATGGTTGTTCAATTCAGGAATGAAAAAGTTAGTAATCATGGCTCTATACCGATCACCATTGACTGTAACGTTCTGGCCATCATCGTTTTTGAAGAAGTACGGACCAATGATTCCACCAGCCCATAAAGCGCACCAAACAGTCAGTTTTTCTGGATGTAACGGTGTTTCGACATACACTTGAGGATTAGCTTCACTCCAAATGCGGCAGTTCTGTTTGTTGACGTAGTCATTCAACCAGCAGTGCGCTTCATCGCTAAACAAAATGAAACGGACGTAGTGCGCGATACGTATTCCGCACAGAACCATTATTTTCGAAATGAAATTGCACTATTTGCAAGCGTTGTTCAGGCGTGAGTCTATTCATGATGAATTGCCAAACCAAAGTGAGAATAAATCACTTGACAGCTGTTAAATCGGTGGCCATCTTGAACAGTAATGTCAACTTATATACCTCGAAAAAAACACCCGTTATTACGCGAGATACAGATAACTAAAGCCAACTATTGGAAAATTAATTTTACTATACCTCATACTATTTTCGAAAGAGAACACCCAAACAATCTACATTTCAGTCTCAATTCCTCTATAAGTCTTTCACACTAATGGAATGTTTTCAAGAAACACCATCCATCTAATAACTGCATCCTATTTCACCGCACAAGAGCATCCAGTGTGAATCGAAGCAGAAACTTAAATGAATCGCATAACTGATTCTCCGTTTAATGCCTAGTCTTCAAAATCGAACGACATCTCCAACGAAACAAAGTACAATACTTCAGAAGCCACCAAAGAAATTCCTCCAGACTCTCGCGAACTGAATATCAATTTTTTTCTCTCTCTCAAGCTGAAAACCGCAGATGGGCTTTTCTCACGGAGTTTGTAGCCCTCACAAGCCAGGGTTTTTATTTTCAGCGTGAGCTATTCCGCTATGTAAGTAAATGAAAAATGGAATGCGGAAAAATAAGTCTTTTCGAAACCGTAAATAATGGCAACGAAGAGTTATGTGTTTATCTGGGAAAATTTCGCTGGGAAATCGTGTAGGAAATTCCTGTTGGGAATAATTTAATTTTAAACATGTGGATCTATGTCGAAAATGGCTGAATGTTTCACTAAACGGTGGTTAAATATTAGTGCCTTTTGTGGCGTTTGACCACGTATTGTTTTAGAATTATTGTAGTCCAGTCAATATGTGCTCACAAAGGGGGTAGTTTTGACTTTTACGATCATATGTTATGTTTTTTGGAATGCTGAATCCCAATCTGTAGTTTTCTACCAGAAAAGTACGGAAAATAAGGTATATTTGGACGAATAGACAAAATTCCAGGACGAGCGTAAGCGAGTCTTGGAATTCTGTGAGTCAAAAAAAAACATTTTCGGTCGTGTTGCGTACAATATTTTTTCGACAACCGTATAGAATAACACTATCACTGCTGCTTTCTGCTTTATTGCGATTGCGATCAAAAAACATGCAAATTTTTGACAACTAATTTCATATGAACTGCCAGCCGTTATCTCGGTTGCTATGGTAATGATCAACTGCATTTATTAAAAATATACCTACCAAGATTTTCATATTCACAATGAAACGAACGACGTGATTCTTTTCCGGCCTAGTCCGGAAAGTACGTACTTTCCGGACAAGGCAGGGAAATGCTACTTTCTCAGAGAAAAAGCGTCCGGGAAGTGATCACTTCCCGGACGGTTGCCGAAAAAAATTTTTTTTGGCGGTTTTTTGCTTATAACTCGGAAAATATCAATTTTGAATCTGATATTTTTCACCAAAATTTGTGCTGGAACATTGAACGAATTCAAAAAAAATTTAAACTATTATGTTATTATATTTTCGAAAAGGGACAAAAGAGATTTCATTTAGATCGCGAGATTTGTATGGATTGTGGTGTCAAGGATCTTATGTTCTATACTTGAAACTCACTCTGCAGAATAATAAAATACAATACATGCACTGTGTCCGTAAAGTATGGAACAAATTCATTTTTAGCTAAACAGACCATTTTAAGAAATAATCCTGAAACACGTTGAATTTTATTTTAATTAACCGTATTTTAGAATAATAATCTAATATACAGGATGAATAACCTTCGAGTAATGACGTCACCGTAATTTTTTTCAAATGGAACACCCCCATTTTGTCTCAATTTTCCGATTACTCTAGCTGAGCTGATTCCAAAAATGTATCACATGTTGATTCCAATTGGTACAAGTGGACAAAAATCTCGACAAAAATACAATAGTTTTGTGTGTGCTCATAAAGTAACGCGTAACATTCTTTATTAGTTCAATTAGCAATATTAGCAAAAAAACTTATTGTCTAGCTGCAATTGGTTTGAATGTGACACCCTGTAGTTCGTTATATTTTTAGATTAATAAAAATGTGCTGTTTCCAAACATGTTTGGTACTTGAAGTCTAGCAGACAGAATATGGAAGAAAATATTTCTTATTTTTATACATATTTATTGATCTAAAAATGTAACAAACTACAGGGTGTTACATTCAAACCAACTGCCGCTAGACAATAAGAATTTTTGATAATATTGTTTATAAAACTAATGAATAATGTTAGGCGTTACTTTATAAGCACACACAAAACTATTGTATTTTTGTCCACCTTGTAGCAATTGGAATCAACATGTGATACATTTTTGGAATCAGCTCAGCTAGAGTAATCGGAAAATTGAGACAAAATGTGGGTGTTCCATTGAAGAAAATGACGGTGACGTCATTACTCGAAAGTAATTCACCCTGTATATTAGATTATTATTTTAAAATACGATCAATTAAAATAAAAAATTGACGTGTTTCAGTATTATTTCTTAAAATGGTCTGTTTAGCTAAAAATGAATTTGTTGCGTACTTTACGGACACAATGTATAATTGTAAATAGGTGAATTCAACATGTGATTCGATTCTAGGGAGAAAACCACAACGCACTATATCAAATAAAGAATGAAGCAATGTCAGAAAGGTCACACATCGAATTCAATTCATATTATTCAATAGGAAAACCAAGAGTTCCCAAAATTGGACGTCAACATAGAAAGATAGGGTAGTCAAAGAAGAGCCTATGAGGTTTTATTCATGTCAGTCCAGAGATTCGGAATATTATACAGATTTCCGTCATCCGCTGCGTATGACAGACATGGTCAAATTGGGTGGAGAACAGGCATAAATCAGTGTCTCACGGGAAATGGAAGAAACGTGTGAGAAAAGATAAGATTTATCATATCAAAAACAGGGTTGAACCTCAGCTGCTTCCTTAGAGAAACTTCCAGGATGGTTATTGGCAAACATTATTCTGTTTGGAGTTCTCGAATCATCGTGGCACCTAAAGTAAACAAATCTTCACCTTATACAGGGTATTTCGTGAATAAATGTGCATGCTTCTGGTGTGAATTATTTGGATCATCTGAATCAGGCTTGAAAATTGCTCTGAGTCTATTCGTTTATCAGCTACATAGAATTTTATCTATTTTGTAAAAAACTTTCAACTGCAGATAACTTTTCGAAACTTTCTTATAGGTACAAAATATCAACGAAGGTTGTAATTCTTTAGTGGCTCACAAAACATAGTTCTGGAGGAAAGAAGCGGGCACCCTTCCAGAAACAATTCACCCAGTAGATTTGCATTCTAAGTAAGTATATCACATGATGAAAACTTTAAATTGGAATATTTATGCCAATTCAAGTTAATTCCCTTGTGGAGGAATAGTGCTATGAGAGAAAAACTTGAACTTTAACACCTGTATCTCAAAAACAAAGCGTTTGCGGACTCATGTTAAGGGACTTTATTTCTTGAAATGAACCGAGGAATTTCTCATTTTCATTTGTACCTCCAATTTAGGAACACCCTGTAAATATTGTCAATTCGAAACAGATGTCTTCACAAATAAATTGCAATTTGAATGAGATACAATAAATTGTAGAACACATCCCAGACAATTTTTCGATGCGAATTACTTTGTTCAGTTCTTTGATAACAGCAGTATTGTAATTTTGTGACGAGTATGATACAAAAAACCTAAAACAACAGGTAAGTGTATACCGATGACCAATGCAAATATCACAGATGGAAAATAAGGAGCGATGCCGAGAAAGCGGATAGATAACGGAAAATCCTAAACCTCAGACAAAGACGAGCTAGTGGTGCAATAAAATAATCATCTTGAAAGCGATAATAAACTCATAAACCGTAAAGGGGTCCGATTTTTTACAGACGTGTCGATTTCAAAGGAAGGTGAAATGATTATTGGTTCATTTTATGAAAAAATTCTCGTTCTTCGTCTTTGCGAGATTTCTAAAATTTTATATTTTGTAATTACCCCAGTACCCACACCATTTCTACGCCCTTGTGGAATCCCCTCACTAGACAACGAAGTATTTTTAAAAGAGAACAACTAATTTATTATTTGCAATCAAAAATGCATTCGGAGTAATTACCTATGTATTATGTATCAATCGAAACTGAATTATTCAACTGAAAATTATTAATTCGAATATTTGGCAGCAATTGAACAGCTGCAAAACGAAATGAATCAGAGCAAATGCATTATTTTCTCTGGGGCAATGGATTGTCGGTAAATTTCGCGGTTTATTTTTTTTTACTGGAATTTCCATTAGTGAAAAACCAGAATTCATTATTTCGATACCTCATGAAAAGTTCGTTATTTGTAGGCTGGATCCATCTCAGGTTTCATTTAACCTCAGATTTTAGTTCCATTATTTCAAACATGGTAATTAATGAATTTTTGTTGTCGAATCTCCAAATATTATGATCTGTAATTCAAAACCTTCGTTACGTGAATACACCATTTAACATCAATATACACCAATTTCATCGAAAATTCAAAGCTATCATTATTATTATTTTAATTGGGGTCGTTGTGGCTCGGTAAGCCTTCCGGGAACTGCGACCATGTAGATCCTTTGTTTTCTACCCTACACATTCATGGAAATCCAAAGAGGTCGTCAATGGCTTTGATACAACTGACAACCTCTTTAGGGGCCTTGGCCGTTACCTAACGGGTATCCAGGACCGGCTTCCCCATATGAATGGTTCTTAGGCCAGCCAGCTCTGGACACTTGCATACCATGTGTACAGCTGTTTCTGCTTCTGATCCACAGAGCCTTCTAATCACATCTGCTGACTTTCCCATACGGTACAAATGATGTTTGTACCGACAGTGCCTCCTCAGCAGCTCCACCATCACCCGAAGCTCAGCTCTTGACAGTTTCAAGAGCTTTCTGGCATAGGTAGGCGAAATCATCACGAATTTCTTGGCCTGAGTAAGTCTAGCAGTATTTGTCTAGTGGGTAATCCTGTTATTCAACTCCCATTACTGGACCGCTGCCTCATATTTGTCTTTTCCTAGCCCATAGAAAGGCTCAGGTCCAGCAAGTGTTAACCTTGATGCACTTTTTGCAAGTTCATCAGTTTTTTCGTTTCCTTCAACACCACAGTGCCCTGGTACCCATAATAGAGTCACTTTATTGCCTCTGGCCAGTTGATTAAGGTATTACGGCACTTCCAGGCCAACCGAGACCCCTGGCAGCACGATTCTAGGGATCTCAGCGTGGTTTGGCTTTCCGTGGTTATGTAGACATGCGCCCTCTTGAGGTTCATTTTAAGACACTCTTGAGCACATTCGTAAACAGCCAGTATCTCGGTCTGTAAAATAGAGGACTCACTTCCTAGGGCTTTAGAGATCCTCAGTTTAGGTCCATACACCCCAATGCCAGTACCTCTCTTTGATTTTGATCCATCGATGAACCATATGGATGACTTTTTGTCCAAACGATTTATGAAACTTATTGCACTAGGACGGTCAGTTTTTACCGTTTCGAAATCGAAGATTTTTGGCACCTTAGGGATTAGAAAAAAAGGATTGCTTTATTCTTCATCTTTTCGTTGTTTTCTTCTAAGCAATTAGATAATTTAGGCTGAGTCGTCGAGAATTATGATTGAGACCTATCCTTAAATATCAGATTGGACAACATGCGTAAAAATGAATCGCCCATTTATCAGACGTATCCCTATATCGTTTAAATTGGAAATCGCCATAATATCGAAAAACCCAGCAAACTGCAATAATTCCATATTGAAAAGTAATCCTCTCCCCGAACAATTGGATTCGAACGATCTAGGTTATTTTTTGCGGGGACCAACTATGCAGGTTCAACATGTGATATGGGAAAATCGAGGATGAACAACATACGAAACTTATCACTTCAGGACTGTGATTGATTCATTGAATTCTTTGAATAGAGGATGTTAAATACACGGTGGCCATTTGAAAACGAAACAGACGAGATTACAGACGAAATGAAGTTTTTCGATAGAAATGCTTGGACAGGTCGATTTCTGTTTCGAGGGGGACAACTTAAGATGTAGGTTACGGACGCATAGCGCTTCAACCCTTGCTACTACAACCCTCACCCCCAAACTTTGAATAGGGAAGATGGGGTGAGTGATATCTCATTTGAAAGGTATTTTTATACTGATTTCAGCACAGTAATTGTTTTTTCATTTTATGCATTAGTTCTCGAAATATTCTTAACTAAATATTTGAAAATGAAGTGGTGTTTTCATGGCACTTGTAGTGTTTTGTGAAAAATCGACATTTTGAGCTTCAAAACAACCATGACTGTGGCTTCCTTCCTAACTAACTAACGCATGAATATTTCGAGAACTAATGCATAAAATGAAAAAACAATTACTGTGCTGAAATCAGTATAAAAATACCTTTAAATTGAGGTATCACTCACCCCATCTTCCCTATTCAAAAATTGGGGGTGGGGGTTGTAGCAGCAAGGGTTGAAGCGCTATGCGTCCGTAACCTACATCTTAAGTTGTCCCCCTCGAAACAGAAATCGACCTGTCCGAGCATTTCTATCGAAAAACTTTATTTCGTCTGTAATCTCGTCTGTTTCGTTTTCAAATGGCCACCCTGTATACAGGATGTTTCACGCATAACGAACTGTACTGGCTTTCACAGCAGATGCCAGACATTTCGGGAAGTCTGAATCAGTGTTCGATATATGTTTCGAAAATACAGGCTGTTTCATGAATTGTTCATAGCGTCAGTAAGTAATGAGAAAGTTATGAAAAGTTTTCTTTTCACGCCATTTTCCAATTTCCTCTTATAGCTTGAAGACAGCTGAACTTTTCGTTTCGTCAAATCAGTTCTTTCAAAAATGGAGCCCAAAAATGTGCCAAAAGAGGGAGTCATAGATCCCCTCACTACACTATGAATTTGAGACACCCAATACATCGACAACACAGCAAAGGGTTAACAACACAATCTTTAGAAATTCCCCTGTTTTGCATGCGTTTTCGAGCTGGATACAGCTGGCATACCCAATACGTCATACGTGACGTCATGTCATTGCCAACATAAATACCCTATAGAAACGTAAGATGTATTTTCCCCCGGAAAACACACTTTACCACGTGAATTTCCAAAACGACACACCGACTGAATAAAGAATTCGGCTTACAGAATTCTGGAAGCTGTAATTTCATTGGGAGTGAATGTCGAACCACCCAACCGAATATAGGCGATATATCGGCCAACTTTCTAGCCGTTTTATCCCATAACAAATGGCTACACTGCTTACAAGCGGGGCAGAGTTGTTCGATATGTTTTTCGATTTCAGAGAGGAGGCCAGATTAAATTATGTGGCATGAATTCGAATAATTAATCGGGTACTCAGCTATTTGTTTCATGACTGAATTTGTATACCCATTGAATTGCAAGGGGGTTTGTCTATACACTATGTCCGTAAAGTATGGAACAAATTCATTTTTAGCTTAACAGACCATTTTAAGAAATAATCCTGAAACACGTCGATTTTTGATTTTAATTTACCGTATTTTAAAATAATAATCTGATATACAGGGTGTATTACTTTCGAGTAATGACGTCACCGCCATTTTTTTAAATGGAACACTCCCATTTTGTTGCCATTTTCCGATTACTCTAGTTGAGCTGATTCCAAAAATGTATCACATGTTGATTCCAATTGGCACAGGCTGAACAAAAATACAATAGATTTGTGTGTGCTCATAAAGTAACGCGTAACATTCTTTATCAGTTAAATTAACAATATTATTAAAAATACTTATTGTCTAGCGGCGATTGGTTTGAATGTAACACCTTATAGTTTATTATATTTTTAGATTGATAAAAATGAGCTGTTTCCAAACATGTTTGGTACTTGTGGTCTAGCAGACAGAATATGAAAGAAATTATTTCTTATTGTTATACATTTTTATTAATCTAAAAATGTAACAATCTGCAGGGTAATACATTAAAAACAATTGCCGCTGGTCAATAAGTATTTTAGATATTGTTAATTTAACTAATGAAGAATATTACGCGTTACTTTATGAGCAAACACAAAACTATTGTATTTTTGTCCACCCTGTACCAATTGGAATCAACATTTTTGGAATCAGCCCAGCTAGAGTAATCGGAAAAATGAGACAAAATGGTGGTGTTTTATTTAAAAAAAATACGGTGACGTCATTACTCGAAAGTAATTCACCCTGTATATTAGATTATTATTTTAAAATACGGTAAACTAAAATAAAAAATCGACGTGTTTCAGAATTATTTCTTAAAATGGTCTGTTCAGCTGAAAATGAATTTGTTCCATGCTTTACGCACACAGTGTATACCTATAGAATTGCAAGGTGGTTTGTCTATATAATTATTTCCCGGAATACGGCAGGATTCTTCCGTCAAATGATCAAAGAGTTTTGATGATACATCGGAATCCAAATATTGGATATATGCCGGCTTTGCTAGTAGGATATGTAGTTTAGTAATTGCTTTGATTCATTAGGTAAACATAGCAAGCCGTGAATACGTCTCCGATCGTTGCTCCAATAATTTCATCCTATATAGAGATATACGTTGTTATACGTACCTATGAAAATAAATTCCATTTTTTTATGCGTTCATAAAATGATAAAGATATCATTCATCAAACAAGCCTATTAAAAATACTGCCATACTTCGTATTCACATTTTATGCAGCATAAAATACCGAATATACATAACTCAAATTATTCCTAAGCAACAATATTACTTTTCCAGCCTTCATCAAGATTCATCGAATTGGACTATCCAAATGATGGTAAAATGATTTTCAAATATAATTGAATTCAGTTTTTGTACATTAAACTATTTTATTAGCAGAATAATACTCAAAATATTTTGATAGTCTGATCTATTAACTTTATGGGTAATGCTGAGGAATAATTTGAGTTATAGTCGATATTCAATGCTACGTAAAATGTGAATATGAAGTATGCAGGATTTTTAATAGGCTTGTTTGATAAAATTTTCATTGTATACATAGGCGTACAACTTTGCTACCGCAATTTTTTCTGAAATTCGAGGCTTTATTGTGAAAAATTGGTTAAACCTTTAGGATTCAAAATATTGGCAGCATACGAATCCCGCGTTGAAAAAACTGGTCATATTTTCAAGCGATCCACGAATCGATACAATTTTAAACTTCTTCATAAGACCGAAAGTGCTGGTCAGAAAAGCCGTGTGCCATTTCAACGTTTCCAAGTAGTCTTGACCATTTTCGCAACATGGGGTCGAGCATTGTAATGCTGTAAAATAACTTTATCTACTCCTATTGAATTATATATTCATTATTCAACTGCTTTTGTGCATTTAATAATATCTATTAACAAACATCGTGAGTTATAATAACTCACTGCTATAACTCACTATAATAAATCGAAAATATGGATCTGTGCTTCTATACTTCTTTGCTTCTATTCGATTGGCCGAAAGGGAACATTCCATTATTGTTATTGAGGGGTGGAATGTCCGCGGGAATGTCACTTTAATAATTTTGACGTTTTCAAATTAAGTTGATATCTAATTATTGTGAATGTTTTGCTGAAAACGATTAATTCAGATAGTGAAGATGAAATATTATATAGGTATACATTTCCAAAAGACAAACAGCTAATGTTACCATACAGAATTACTTGCCCGAAAAAAATATAAAGGAGTTTGTAGCAGTAAGGTCATTAAGTCGTCGTTTACAGGGAATGTTTTTTGGTATATTTTAATGCATTTTTATAGGCAACTATTAAGGGTTTTCAATATAGTTCTATGTCTGTACTCTGTACTGGACTCGAGCTAGCCGAAGCTAGTACGATTGTGATTAGTGACACTAAGTTTCCATCTCTCTTGTAGTCGGGATCGAGCACATATGTTTATTTCCCGTTCCTTCTGTCTATATTCTAAGTCTGTATTTTTTTCTTGGTATTTATTGATATAGTCGTAGATAAAGTATAGTATTCAACTTGCGGTAATGGTCATAACTCACTTGATGAATTACAGCACTCGCCTGCGGCTCGTGCTGCAAACTTCATCTGCGTGAGTTATGACCTACATTACCGCTCGTTGAATAATATACTATTATCATGTATCTCGTTGTATCGCGGCCGTTTTTCTTTCAATGCTAGGGTCAACTGCATTAATTGCATTCGATAACGATCGAATGTGATTGTTTCAGTCGGTTTCAACAACTACGCCGAGCTGGTCCCACCAAATACTGAGCATGACATTGGAACCTTGAATATTCGGTATGGCCGTCGACGTGAAAGCATGGCCAGGATAACCTTCTTTCTGGACTTGCGATTATCGTTATGAACCAATTTTTTGTCTTCAGTCACAATGCGATGCAGAAACTCTTCAGGCTTTGCCCTGCCAGCAGCTGTTCACAAGAAAACAACTGCCGTTCAACATATCTCGCAATTCCCTTATTTCTGAATCATTCCCATGACTTTCAGTCGCTTTGAAATGGCTTCTTGCGTAAGTCCCAATGATCCTGCCAATTGTTGTTGCGTTTGACATGAAGTAATGCCTCCAATACTGCATCTTCGAAAACCTTCTATCCTCCGCCACCTGGTCTTCGACGTCAAAACACCGTTCTTGAAGCGTTGAAACCACTCTCAACACGTTTTTTCGTTGATGAGTATTTGAGAGCATTCGATGAGCTTCAGCCGCAGATACCTTCATATCAAAGCAGAAAATTCAAACCTCCCGCAAATATCGGGAATTTGGCTGACATGTTCAATGGAGAATAACTTTATGATACAGACACAAATTGACTAATATTTCGATGGCGTTATGTTTACAAATACCTAAGTTTATTGTATGATATCTACGATCAATTTATTTCGACTACCATTTACCGCTACAGCCATCTATTGGAAAACGGTGGAAGCAAAGTTTCAATTACGAGAGTATCTTGAAAATCTGTTAAAGCGTTCAAAAGTTATACTGATAGAATATTTGTGATGAAATATATTAAACGCCCTGTGTCTCATAAATGAAAAGACTTGAAATAATTTTCAACAATGATCGTCAACATCAAAACAATTATTCAGGAAACATCCTGTATATTTTGCTGGAATACCATTTGGCTATCTATCGGGTACCGAATCAATAAAGAAGTTTTTTCGTTTAATTAACATTCCCTGTGGAGCTTTCGATAGTTTATTTGAGCATGATAAATTTAAAGGGTTATTAAATTAATTCACTCTACAGATTTGCATTATATAGTCAGTTATGTAAAGAAATTGCTTACACTAATCACATCATCGAAGTTAGTGATGTTAGGTCGAGCGTACCTCTACCCCGAGTTTATGTCAATATTAATTGTAGAATATTAAATATATACGATCGAACATTTCTCTAATGAAACGATAGCTATTAATTGAGTCTGATAATAAATACATATACAGCGAAACCATTCAAGTGGCCACCGTATTCATGAGAAAATATTATTTCTCCTGAAAAGTTGCATGGCCTAGAATATATTATTGTCTTTAAAGTGTCACGCAACTTTATGTCTTGTCACAAACTTGGAAGTGATTTCTGTTCAGAAAACCGAATTTACTATAGTTATATTTGCAAAAATCAACGAGACAAAAAAATGATATCAGATTGTTGTCTCTGATATCAATCATTAATAATCACGAGAAAGATAATAATGTGTCCAATAGGCTTCATAAACATTTTTCGACTCAATATCACTTAGGCGATTTGTAACTATTTCAATATAATTGAATACAAAAAATTGTAAGTAGCTGGTGTATATTGAATAATTGACCAAATGTAACACCAAAGAACAATGCTTCTAATAGTATCTCACATCTTGATTACTCAGAGTTGTGGTGATTATAACGGATAACGTTTTGTATAGTTTGACAATGGAGAATAAATGAGAGTTTTCAGTGGCCTATATCGTCAAAACTAGTCTATAGAAAAACTTTTGCCTATTGAATTTTTTGGTTGAAATGACCTTGATAAAGTATGCGGTTTCCTCTCCATCGACCTCAGCTTGAATAACCAATACAAAATCACATTTTTCCCCACTAAAATGTTATTTCGATCATTTCTAAACGATTCACAAGAGAAAACATACGAATAACATTTGTTATTCGAATGTAGGTCGGCTCGAATGCATTCCACAAATTGGATACTCCGTAAAAATAATAGAAACGCAGCCACCATGAATAAATAAAATAGCAATTGATTTTCCTAAAGCAATTATGGTGATGGAATAGCAAAATAACTATTCATTCAGTAGAACAACAATCAGTTTCGAAAATGTATTGTAGTTGAATCTTGGATAATTGTACCCTATAGCTCAACAGCTTCTACTACATACCTATGGCAGGTAACTATGGACAATTGAAATTCAGTTGATGAGAAATATAGGTACAACCAATTTTGCAGATATTCTTTCTTGGGTTTCTTTGATTCTCTCTTGAGCTTATTCTCCTTTAATTCATCTAAAGTGTTTTTCAAGAAAATGTTTAATTTTGATATTAAAAAAAGAGAGGATGGTATGACATTAACTATGTGAAATGATATTAGTTATATAGCAAAAACTCATGAAATTTTCCATGACTAATTCGCAAATTTGCAGATGAATATCCTTGATACCTTCACGAATTCCATCTTCGAGGCCTCAAATCAATTGTGAAGCCCTGGCATAAACCTTGTCTTTCACGTGACTCCAAAGAAAAAAATCTAAAAGTGTTGAATCCAACGAAAACGGTGGCTAATTGGGACTTTTCTTGCAAAATTGTCGAATGAAGAAAATACAAAAAGAAAAAGAAGTACGATTTCCAAGTGTGTAATATCATACGATATTAATCAACTATCTGGTTAATGTATCAACAAAAATGCCATCACCATAACCATTGTCAAACAGAAGATTTCAATGCTATTTCATAGGGATCACAATCGAAAGTGAACCAAGGAGAATGCATGTCATCAAGGGAGAGTAGCGATATACCGGTATACTTTCGATTGTGATTTCTATGAAATAGCGTGGAAATCTACTGTTTGACAATGGTTATGTTGATGGCATTTTTGTTGATATATTAACCAGATAGTTAATCGATATCGTATGATATTACACACTTGGAAATCGTACTTCTTTTTCTTTTTGTATTTTCTTCATTCATTACCAAGTGCAGGTGTTAGCCAATTATATATTATTTATTAAATTGCCAAATGTCAAAAGATGACAGCTCCCCAGATAGCGGCCTATTCGAAATTAATCCTCTTATGGGACACCCCTATACTTTACTTTATCGAAACGATATCAACGGTAACTGTCGATTCCTATCTTTACAACTCATTGATTGTATGTTTGAATAACACCAACTTCGTGAACCTGAGTTAGGATCTCGATTGCAATATTGGCAAACCCCCATTGAAACTTTTTTATTTCTTTTCGCTACTAGAGGGGCTAGTAAACTTCTTTTCCTGAGCCTGAAGTGTTTGATATATTATTGAGATGGAGACAACTTCCGGCTTTAGTGGCAATTGAAGGAAATTGACCTGAAATATAGGGAAACATGGTTAAGGATGAAACTCTATTTTTGTTTTCTACCAGATGATTTTGTGATTGCATTTATAAGTTCAAGTTTGGACTGAAGTGATGTACATTTCATTTATTTTATTCAGTGAGAAAAATCAGCGTCCATTGAAATTCATTTTTGTCTGAAAGTAGTTGAAACCGATCAAAAAATATGAAAACTATTCCCTGGAGATATTTCAGAAGAATAAATTATTATACTGCAATACAAAGGGCTTGAATAGTAGTTACATTTAGAATATTCGAATAAATAATGGTTTATCGTTGGTATATAACGGGTGTTCGAGGTATATAACTTTAAATTCGCATTACTATTCAAGATGGTCACCGATTCAACAGCTGTCAAGTGATTTATTCTCAGTTTGGTTTGGCAATTCATCATGAATAGACTCACGCCTGAACAACGCTTGCAAATAGTGCAATTTTATTTTGAAAATAATGGTTCTGTGCGGAATACGTATCAAGCACTACGTCCATTTTATTTTGTTTAGCGATGAAGCGCACTTCTGGTTGAATGCCTATGTGAACAAACAAAACAGCCGCATTTGAAGTGAAGCTAATCCTCAAGTGTATGTCGAAACACCGTTACATCCAGAAAAACTGCCTGTTTGGTGCGCATTATGGACTGGTGGAATCATTGGTCCGTACTTCTTCAAAAACGATGATGGCCAGAACGTTACAGTCAATGGTGATCGGTATAGAGCCATGATTACTAACTTTTTCATTCCTGAATTGAACAACCATGATGTCCAGGAGCTGTGGTTCCAACAAGACGGCGCAACATGTCACACAGCTCGTGCCACAATCGATTTATTGAAAGACACGTTTGGTGACCGCCTAATTTCACGGTTTGGACCTGTGAATTGGCCTCCAAGATCTTGTGATTTAACACCGCTAGACTACTTTCTGTGGGGCTATGTAAAGTCATTGGTCTATGCGGATAAGCCACAAACCCTTTACCATTTGGAAGACAAATTCGCCGTGTTATTGCCGATATACGGCCACAAAAGTTGGAAAAAGTCATCGAAAATTGGAAGTCCAGATTGGACTACGTCCGAGTCAGCCGTGGCGGTCATATGCCAGAAATCATTTTTGAAATGTAATGCCACAAGATTATCTTGCGGATAAATGAAATTCATGTCAATCCATCATTGTTTTATTTCATTTGAAGTTCTATAGCTCTAAAAAACAACCTTTATTTATATATCAAATTAATCTCACGGCATTCAGACAATTATTCGATTCTGGAAAAAGTACCTCCCTGAGCAGGACTCGAACTCCCAAAGGCAAGAGTGTCGGACTAGTAATTCGGAGGTTGTGGGTTCGAGTCCCGCTCGGGGAAGTACTTTCTTCAGAATTGAAAAATTGTCTGAATGACGTGAGATGAATTCAATATTTAGAATATTGAAGGAAAAATTAACTAATATAAATGCGAAAATTTCAGTTCAAAAAAAAATTGCTTCTAGAGATAGGACCTTCTCTTTTTTTTTTTTAAGTTCCTTCATTAGCAGCTACACTGGAGAGTTGACGAGAGCTCCTTCAGAAAATGTCAATCCAAAATCGATACCCCCTATGTGACAATCAGTCCAGAAAATGCAAAATCAATACATCAAAGTTCCCGATGGCCTGGTCGGGTTCACGTAAAGCGATACTATTTCAAGCTGAAAGGTTCTATCCGGCACAAATGACCCGAGAGTTCAGAGTTAGGAAAGAAAGCTAAACAGCGTACCGTATATATTACTTACGAGCTCACGTATAAAAACTCCATCTGTTCTTGTTCTGCAAGAAATAAAATACTGCAGGGCATTATTTCCCTCTGCCCAGAGCATACAAATAAGTGCTCCGCTGAAAACAATGGTGATCTATTGCAGAATTTCAGACGGATCTGAGGGAGGGTATTAAGTACCTACTGAAATGGCTAATGTTCTCGAATTATCTCCGTGATTACAGAACATGCGTCACAATGGATGCTCAAACTGGATATTCTGTATATAATGATACAATATGAGAGAAAATTTGCTATTTAAAACAGCTGCATATACATTCAAAATGATGATATAATGATAATATTCACTTGAATTGATAACAGCAGCATTCTCTTTCTGTAAAGTCAATTTCTATTGATATGGTCTTAGAAGTTCCCTTCTGAATGTATTATTAAAACTATAACATTAATACCGAAGAGAATAAAAGAAGAGTATAGAACATCTGGAGAAGAAATTTTTGTCCAAAAAGTAGAATAGGAATTGCTTAATTCCATAATACTTCACTCTGCAAGTATTAAATAACAAAATTGAAATAATAATTCACGGAATAAAGAATCAATTATATTCCAACCGTTAAGGCACTTATTTGAATTATTAGAAGGATAGAGCTCGCTATTGTCTGATCCTATTATTTGAGATTCTGGAGAGTTTAGGGATAGGAATAGATAGCAATTCATAAAACACCATAAACATACATGAAGGAGTTCGACAGGGTTGTGTTCTGTCCCCAATGTTGTTCAATGTTTATTCTGAGTATATTTTGTTCGTTTGGTGGATAGAGTTGAGCAGTTTATAATGAAAGGACGAGTAGAGGTAAAATGATCAATCAGCAGAAATCAATTGTCTTGGTTGAGAAATATCAGAACATGGAGGGGCTAAATTTTGAAGAACTACCCAAAACCATCTAAACAGGTGATTATTAGAAGTTATCGAACTGCTATCCACCACGAACCGAGTACATTCTCTGTTTTTGTATATGGGTTTTCATACTCTCTTTATTTGGAATTTTATTATTTTATTCTATTCCAAACAAGGGTTCTTCTTCCAGTTTCTTCGAATTTAATGTTTCTTCCTTTGATATTCTTGTAGCTTTTATCAATTTGATCCTATAGTGTTTATTCCATGTTTGTTGGACAAGCTATGATTTTCCTGTGTCTCCTAATTTAGCTTGTTTCAGGTCCGCTTTCATGTTCAATTCAAATATCCAGTCTGGTTTTTTAATCATTTCAGACGAATGAAGTCAATATAAAAGCTCCATTCATTACTTTCTGTTTCAATTCGTACACAATTATTCGAATTATGTACAATCAGTTGGTCTGTAACGAACTATACACAGAACAATACCTAAATCTATTATGATTTCTATATAGATATACATAAACATGAGCAGAGTACATCGAAATGCTCACAATACATAATCAGATTTCTGATAAAATGGTTCATTCAAATCAACTTGAAATTGTGTTCTCGTATATATTACTGTGCTAATTCAGTTATTCAACTGCTACTTTAGCCACTGCTGTACAAATATACCTAATGATCGAATGCAACATGATAACTGGATACATACATATATAGATATCCAAATGCGTTCCGCTAAGGGGTTTAGGTAATGCATTTATATTATTGACAGTCATTACTGGTTATAATGGGAGGTTATTGAATTAAGATGTTTCTGCGAGAATTATGGTATTCTGCTTATGAAATATAGAATCATGAATATGGCTGAAACGTGGGGTAATTATTCGATAATGAATTTAGAAAATTTCAGATATTCCCGTTGTAAAACATAGTTTCGGAATTTCTCTTCGAATAGAGATTCCAATACGAAAATTTGTATACCTCATCATGATTAAGCCCCTTTCCAACCTACTGAACCCACTGGTTGGGTATAGAGTAGGAAGTTTTGAGAGGTGGTAACCAACATATCGAATCTCTGACTTGAGTTGCCTGTGTATAAACTAACCTTCAAGAGACAATGATATTGCTGTCACCATTCCCAGTTATTTTTGTTGTCACAACATCACGATACAGACACAGAATGTGAATATTCCTTATTAAGATTTTCAATATACGATATCAAGAAATTTTATAATTTAATAATTGCATAAACAACAATTCTGTTAACTGTACCAATATTTGTTAATTGCTCACACTTGTATCGCCAAACCTCTATCTTCTAAAAGGTGAATATCATATCTTCTTTGTATCTTTATGGTTGAATTTTTTGTAGTGGTTGAAGATGGACATTTTTTTGGATTGCATTTCATTTTGAGCTAATTTGACCAGGATGAATTCGATTCTATTGAGGAAACACTAGAGTCCTTCAATGCTTCTCTAACTTTCCAATAACTCCTCTGTAGAAAGATTTCTCTTTGCTTTCGGAATAGACTTCAACCTGGGCAATGACTTCTTTATTAAAGTCAAATTTCTTTCCCTGAAGCATTCTTTCGAGGCTGTAAAAAGCCAGTAATGACTGGGAGCCAGATCTGGAGAAACAAATTCCTAAAACTCTCAACCTTCTTTTTTTGTATGCCTATGATTGTTATTAGGATCTTTTCCAAGCTGAAATGGTTCATTGCGAATCAATCTTGTCTATTTTGCACAATGTTCTTAGACAAAAAAGCTGCATTGGGCTTTATTTCGAAGTTTTTGGAGATTATCAATTCAATCGGCGAAATGAATATCTTTTTATATCATGAGGCAGATACCCCTTTGCAGATAGCTGTTTACTTCTTGGAGCAGTAACCTCAATCTTCACGAATGAAGTCACTTCCAACCTTCAATAGTTTCTGTACAGACTCAACTCCATATTCCAAAAATTTGGCACGCATGTTTTGAAGATTGGTACTAACGAGAAAAGGAAATGGTTTGGGAGTGGCGGTGTCATCTGTGAGACTTATTATTCAGCTTCTCATTGATGACATCGATACTGAATACTTGGGATTCTTTTTCTCGAGACAAAAGTCTCTTCTGCTTGGAGAGCAAATAAGAAGAAGACTTTCTCATCGTTGAATTTGTTTTTACGGTTCAAAACAACACTTTAGAATGATTTTTGTGAGACAAATTGAATAAGCAGGCTCAGAAGTACAAGAGATAGTCTTAATAAGGTTGAATGATTACGCTTAAAGCTTCCGCAGCTTCTTGTTTTGGAGAAATTTCTTCCAATCAGTAGGTTTCAGTAAGCTGTTTCATGCAATTCGCTTCTAAAATGAACGAAATTAATCGAATTAATTTTCCATTGAAGGATTGAAAATGATTTCGTACAGTTTATGACGCGAGAAATATGTGTTCCAAATTGAAAATCCCGAGTTCTGAACAGTAAAGAATAACAGAAAACAAGAAATTTCACTTTCTCCACCAATAATAACCCTAAGCAATAATTCCCCTACATTTCCTTGTTCCCTTCAGAGCCAACTCCCAGTAACTCAATCAGTGTGAAGGTTACTTCTTCTGCGATCAATGGCGTCGAGAGGAAGGAACATCTGGATGTGGAAAATTCGAATGGTGCAAAGCTCCACGCGCTTGCTGATTGCCGCCAATAAAGCGCATTTTCAATTTCGATCTCGGTGTGAACTCCGTGATGGAAACATCCGGAATACTTCTTTTTGGCCCCAGACCATAGACGCAGGTGTTGTCCCAACTCAACTCGAGGCTATTTCGGAGCTGTTATTTGTTTTTCGCCGGAGTTCCTGCCGAAACTAATGCCTGCTTCATAAATACCAACCGAAAATCCGCTCTCCACGTGCCAATATGAGAGCTGCTCGGCAGTTTGACAGGCGATTATTGCTACTCGGATTTTATGCTACTCTTCCCTAATAAATAAGCTGTGCTAGAAAGGAATTATGAGGATTTGTTGGGAGTTTGATTGGTTTTCGAGCGACGCCAGTTCATTCCTGTTGATTTCTATTTTGATTCATGTACGTTCGATATAGTGGAAAATTTGTTTTAGCAAATATTAATTTTGCAGACACATATCAATCAGCAATGTATTACTTTTCCTGCCTAGGCAGCAAAATGATTATTTTCAATGGTGATAAAACATTCGACAATATCTGAAAATCAATAAGAGTAAGTACTTTTAAGTCGCTATCTCTGTCCATAATATGAATTTATCCAATATTTTTCCAAAAAACTGTCAGCTATTTCATAAGTTGTCAAACTATGATTATTATAGACATATACAGTTCCATAGCAACTAAGATGTCTAAAAACCTGGAGAATGGACTGATTAGATTTTGTTTTGCCGATTTTGAGAATATAAGTTAAGTTTCGTTATGTCCACTGTAGGTAGCGCTGTTAACAATTGATGATAGATTCTTTTTATTTATTCTTTATGAGTTTTGTGACATTCTGTACCTATGTATCTTTCATTATCTATAGTTGTGACCTGTGCAAGCAATTCTTGAGATCAATAAACTCAATCTATATTTCAAATATTTGAATTCATTTTAGTAAACGTTTCGTGTTTTGTTTCACGACTTTGCACGATCATACTCGATTACACATCGCTTTTGAATGGCCAGGATCGATTTTAATTAATGTATGACATTGCGGCGCCGCCACGAAAAGAACTAATATTCTCAATTTGGTCGAATGTCATTGCATTCAAAAATTGACGAGTGCATACACCATGTTTTTTGGACATCTTAATAGCAACCAACCAAACTGTCATTTGATATCAATTTGAATGAATTTTCAAGACGTAAAGACCGAGCATAGAGTAATAAACATAGATAGGGTAAGTATACGCAAGTTTTACATGTCTCTAACATGGTTAGATTACCTACATTGTCAGATTGTGATATATTTTCATATCCACAATTTCACTATATCATTATAAATGTTTATTATATTGAATGAAAAATATTTGTTCGGGTGATTCCCGATTAAATATACAAATTTGAAGATTTAGAATCCAATATTTTCCTAATTGTCGAATTTATAACGAGCAGAAGATTTAATATTTTCTGTATCTACCTGCTGAAATCCAAGGTTTGGCAACTTTTGCTCTCCTAGTGTTATCGGTTGACTCACGTCGTTTAGCTCGCTTGAAGTTTGTTTTCTGAATTTCTGATATATTTAGGTATTTATTTCAATATATTTTGCGTTAATATGAAACGTTGATTCCTTATGGGACATAAGAATTGCGTTCTTTGTGGAGAAACTCGCGAATTTAATGAAATTTCATATCACTGATATGTTTTCATTTCCGCTCGCCTCATGTCAAATTTGATAGTTCATATTGGGGACAAATTTGCTTACTGAAAGTTACGTATGCTCCTCTATCTAAGTTTATTACTCTGAGAAACCGAGTCAAAGCAATATTCAAACGATCATTATCATTACTTATTGAAAAACAAAAATAACAGGTAATCCCCGAAAAATAAGGTGCCCAATTTATGGCTGGAATCCACAGTATGTAAATCGTTCATAGTAAATTGCCAATTTCCAGTTAAAAATTCCATCGGTGCCAGAGAAGCCCAGGATAGCTTCGGATGCTCAACATACGGCCTTTAAAAATCATTATGAGGGAACTCGAGGCTTTGAGGCCATCGATGGGGAACTGAGGTGGAGGGGGTTGCTTGACTGCCACTAACAGAACCCAGCTTTGGAAATGGTAATTTATGGAAGATTGAAGGCATATCGAAACCTCATCAAGAGCCTCTGGAATCTGGATAGAACCCGGGAATATTTTCCACGATAAAACTGATTCATTGTTACCTGATAGACTGTGCGGTCGATTGGTGTTGATGACTCATTCCATAGATACAGGGTGTCCGATGATCATTTGAAAATTCATTAAATATTAGTTGCATAATAAAAAAAATCTTTTATTTTCGGATGAAAAACAAGGCTCTAATTACCATAGTTACAATGATTCGATTCAGCTCAAATATCGGGTGTTTTTTTCGAGGTATATAACTTTAAGTTGGCATTACTGTTCAAGATGGCGATTGATTCAACAGCTGTCAAGTGATTTATTCTCAGTTTGGTTTGGCAATTCATCATGAATAGATTCACGCTTGAACAACACTTGCAAATAGTGAAATTTTATTTCGAAAATAATGGTTCTGTGCGGAATAAGTATCGCGCGAATTTTGTTTAGCGATGAAGCGCAATTCTGGTTGAATGGCTACGTCAACAAACAAAACTGCTGCATTTAGAGTGAAGCTAATCCTCAAGTGAATGTCAAAACACCGTTACATAAAAAAAAATGACTGGTGCGCTTTATGGGCTGGTGGAATCATTGGTCCGTACTTCTTCAAAAACGATGATGGCCAGAACGTTACAGTCAATGGTGATCGGTATAGAGCCATGATTACAAACTTTTTCATTCCTGAATTGAACAACCATGATGTCCAGGAGCTGTGGTTCCAACAAGACAGCGCAACATGTCACACAGCTCGTGCCACAATCGATTTATTGAAAGACACATTTGGTGACCGCCTAATTTCACGTTTTGGACCTGTGAATTGGCCTCCAAGATCTTGTGATTTAACACCGTTAGACTACTTTCTGTGGGGCTATGAAGAGTCATTGGTCTATGCGGATAAGCCACAAACCCTTGACCATTTGGAAGACAACATTCGCCGTGTTATTGCCGATATACGGCCTCGAATGTTGGAAAAAGTCATCGAAAATTGGACGTCCAGATTGGACTACATCCGAGCCAGCCGTGCCGGTCGCATGCCAGAAATCATATTTAAAATGTAATGCCACAAGATTATCTTGCGGATAAATAAAATTCATGTCAATCGAATAATCCATCGTTGTTTTATTGCAATTTAAAGTTTTTTAGCTCTAAAAAAAACACCCTTTACTTGATCTTTTCGCCATTTTCGACAATTGCCCTTTCAGTGCGTAGTGCACCTTTGACATCGAAATTACCTGAATCGACGAGAACAAAATTGCGCGTGATTGGCTGTTACAGTAACAGAACCACAAACACTTTTTGCATTTTCAGCCGTATTGTCTGCATCAAAAAAACTGTGAAATATAACGTTTTTTCTATTTGACGCGCGCTCAAACTGAACTGAGTTCACTAATCACAAAACTATCAGAAAAGTTTTTTGTACTAGGAAATCTGATCTTTCTAACGCAATCTAGTGAAAACTCATCGGACTTATACAACGCGATATACAGATTAATTGAAGCCTTCTATTGGGGAAATAATGGTTTCATTTCGACTACACCTAATTCAAAATATTTCAATGTTAGGGTCGGTGCCCCTGAATACATCGTATTCAGAGACACGACACGTGTAACCTGAAATTATCTTGGTTGCAGGATATGCATTATCAGTGTAAATATACTTTCTCAGCAAAGTTATCACCTCTAAACGTGTCCCCACTGCAGTGGTAGAATCTGATAAAGGTTCTAGGGATAAGAATGGTGATGAAAAAATCAATAAGTATCGTTTTTGATAATTCGTGTCAGTAAACAAGTTGAACAGTTTCGGCTCCCAGCTGAGGTACGAGACTTCGACGGCTGAGACTTTGAAAATATAAAATGGCAAAAATTTAACGAACGATTAAATTGAGGGTGGAATTCTGGTCAACTTTTAGGTGGACTTGAGATGAGCCAAACGCTTATAGTGGAGTGAGTTCGTAGTAGACTTAGAGTATTGCTTAGGGACTCAGATTGAGAGCATAAAGAACTTTTACATCTGCCGGAAACGATTTTGTTTGTTCGTTTTATTTTTAGTGTTGGATAGAAACCTTTCAGAATATCGAAAAGTTCATAATGGAGTTATGAAGTTCGAAAGAACTCAAATCACTATAATCGAATCATAGAATTAACACATCCATTCATTTTGTTAACCTCGTTTTCAATGATTTGAGATATTCTAGAGAAAATAATAATGTAGTGTTTTTTTAAGATACCCTCAAACCCTCACCTAGAGAACTTCAACGTATTCATTTCCTCCATATACTGGACACTCACTATTTCTCTAAAATTCATCACATCCTTAATGGCAGTTACAAACCAATCCAAGGGCCAACTACGCAGATCATCCATTCAAATTTGCTTACGTCTATCTGATCTCTTATCGAAAAGACAGATGATATACGAGCAGAAAAAACGTGAAGTGACTCAAAATCTCTATGGGAAGAAGAATGAGCGATAGATAATTCCAAGTGCAACCTTCACAAAAGAATAATCTCTCCGAATGTTGTATTAAAATGTATGAGATTTGATATATTGCGGTAGATATCTGTGTAGAAACAAAAGCCGGATTCAGCGTTCCTCAGTAGTTAGAAAACGATTTACCCTCAGGATGCTCCAAAAAACACACGCCTGGATAAGGCTTTGTGTAATGGCGTTTCAATATCCCTGACTATGCTAGTTTTATGTGTTTGTTTTGTCCCTACGCTAGTGGCTAGGCTGGACGAACCTTGAAAGCTGTTCAGATGCATCAATGTTGCTTCCGTATACAACCGTATGTAGTTTCATATACTTCCAAGAATATTTTCATATTAGGATACGTTGTTCGGAATAAAGTTTGACCATATCAGGAGACATCAATATCTATCTACACGTATTTTATTATTTTTACGTCAACTACTCATAGCCAACATATTTGGACATATTCTCCTTCAGAACGATAGTTTTTTAACGCGATTCACACTTCTTTAACACTGCAAATTGTAACGAGTGTTTTTTTCGGGGTCCAAAACGTGAAATTAGGCGGTCACTAAACGTGTCTTTCAATAAATCGATTGTGACACGAGCTGTGTGACATGTTGCGCCGTCTTGTTGGAATCACAGCTCCTGGACATCATGGTTGTTCAATTCAGGAATGAAAAAGTTAGTAATCATAGCTCTATACCGATCACCATTGACTGTAACGTTCTGGTCATCATCGTTTTTGGAGAAGTACGGACCAATGATTCCACCAGCCCATAAAGCGCACCAAACAGTCAGTTTTTCTGGATGTAACGGTGTTTCGACATACACTTGAAGATGAGTTCACTCCAAATGCGGTAGTTTTGTTCGTTGACGTAGCCATTCAACATTTAGCGCTTCATCGCTAAACAGAATAAAATGGACGTAGTTCGCGATACTTATTCCGCACAGAATCATTATTTTCGAAATAAAATTGCACTATTTGCAAGCGTTGTTCAGGCGTGAGTCTACTCATGATGAATTGCCAAACCAAACTGAGAATAAATCACTTGACAGCTGTTGAATCGGTAGCCATCTTGAACAGTAATGCCAACTTAAAGTTATATACCTCGAAAAAAAACTCCCGTTATAAATACTTTATATTATGATTTCAGCCGCCTTGCCTGCATTATCGCTTTTATCAAGAAAAAAACTGTGAAATATAATGTATTTTCTTTTTGACGCACTCTCAATCTGAAGCGAGTCCACTAATCACAAAACTATCAGATGAGTTTTTGTAGTACGAAATCCAATCTTTCTAACGCAATCTAGTGAAACACTACCGGACTTATACAACGCGAGGTACAGATAATTGAAGCCATCTATTGGAAAAATAATGGATTCATTCAGACAACTCAAAGGTTCTTCTCCCGAATTTATAATTCAACTCTCCGAAATGTGATTGTTCGAATAGAAAAACCATTTCTCCAAAGAACAGAAATAATTTTACCTTATTCATTTCAATATAGGTCTGTCTATGTTACTAATATTTACGTGTATTATAATTCAATTTCATTATAGTTCGAAGTATGAGAGAAGCTATTCGACATACTGTACAAATATACCATATATAAACTCGATGAAGAAAGAATAATATTTCTCCAGGGAATAATGTTCCGGTAACAGAGCACTGCCGATCGATAATGCTTGAGTTGCAGAAAAAATTCATGAAACAGCTTTTGAATTATTCAGCTGAATTTTTCATAGTAGGATTTAACCGGTACAAAGGAAACAAGTAGTTAAATATTGGGATAGGAAGAATACCTCCTAGGTTCTCTACATTTTTGTTGAAGGTTGTTTAAATATCATTCACATAAAATACGATAATTCCTCAAAACGATTCATTCAACTTTTACGCTGATGTAAACTGCTTATATGATGATATTTCTGGAATGAAAATTTCAAAGCATTATATCTAATAGATAGAAACTGATTTTATGAATGCAATCGATTCGATAGAGTAACTACCTCCATAAATAAAATAGATTGTAGTCATTATTGAAGGATACTTATTAATTTTTCAGTTGAATGGGCCACTTGATCTATGCATATATTCCGAATGAACTGAATATATATTCCAATGGAATGCAAGCTAAAAGTATTGGCCATCAAATCGAAGTATCAAACGGAGTGATCATTACAAATCAGTCAGAATTGAAAGATTAATAATAAATACTACTATGTATGTGTTGGATTATTGTTTTTTGAGGATAATCATGTTGTAAGTAACTTCAAGGAAGATTTTGTGAAACAGAATAATGCTGCCGATGATTTCATTCACTTTATTACCCCCAAAGACATTATTGAATTTCTTTTCAAATAGGATGGAAATTATTTTATTGTCTTGAGTTATTTTCCTGAATTATCTTAAGTACTTACTTCATATTCTTTACTGTTGTACATTTTCATCGTGTTGTAAACTTAACTTATTCTTCGAATTGACTTTTTTCTCCTTATATGGTTATGCTCATTAGTTCATATTTCAACTATTCTGGGCTCCTATGAGAACTTTCAGAACCTGAGTTATGTGTTATGTTATTTCTTCTTCGAGCATAGTTTGTTGACTCAACATGAAATAATGGTGAAGTCTTGCAACTAACGTCATTTCTAATACGATGATCTACAGCTGAATTCTGAGTTTCCTAAAAGAGTAGTACCATATTGTACACTTCAGCGCTATCAAGTGAGTATAATAACTGTGAAATAACTGTTAATAAGTTAACAATTTCTTTATGTTCGAATTGTATCATTTCTGGGAACAAATGTATATGAGAGCGTTGTGACTGAATATGAATCTTCAGGAACCTTTCAGAAATATTCTTTCTTATGCGCTTCTCGTACCAATATTATTTCAGGGTTAAACATTATCCTCAACTAGATTATTGAACTGATTATATATAAAATACGACACAAAGAAAACTCTTTCAAAATTCCCTGCTAGTATTAATCTTTCTGAATACAAAAATTCCAGTCTTTGTCATTACTGCTCTTCCATCAAGAAGTTGTCCCAAAAATTCCAATAGTAATTCCTAATTTTTTACGAGTGTTTGTGAAAGACGATAAGATGTCCCAGAGAGTAAACCACCCTCATTGCACAAGTTTCTGGAGACTGGGAGCCAGAATTAAACGGCAGAAAGTGTTCCACGAGAGGCAAAAAAGGGGGAATCATGTGACAATGCATCTAAGTTGAGGGTAGATAAGGAGGTTTTAAGGTTTAGAGCGAAGCTGGGACCATAACGTCCGTAGGGCAATATATTCAACATCTCCGGAGCTGCAATTTCTCTTCCTTGCGGCTTTCGAGATAATGGTAATGTAATCTTGGGACAAATATAATTCTCAACATAAATCTAGGACATGTTCGTTGTTAGTCTACTTGTTTTCGGTTATTATATCCGAATGGCAATGCATACGGAAGTGGTAAATCAATTTGGGGTCTGGATGTCACCTTATCTTCATACGAGTTATGATACAGTGAAAGTTATTGGTGTACTTACATATGCATATACAACAGCAGCTTCTGCGAAATAGGTGGGAGGATGCTACTGGCAATTAATGAGAAGTAGAACTTTTTTTTTATAATTATATATAACCTTCCCCTAAGCACTATGACGAACCTATGTAGGTAACTGTAGCAAGCGGAAGGGATCGATTATTATTATCAATCGATAATAAGTTAGTAGGATTCCACTACAAATTGGGTTAATATGAAGTATGGAACAAATTCATTTTTAGCTAAACAGACCATTTTAAGAAATAATCCTGAAACACGTCGATTTTTTATTCAATTTACCGTACCGTGTAGGTATTACTTTCGAGTAATTTTTTCATTTTTTTTAAATGATACACCTCCATTTTGTCTCAATTTTCCTATTACCCTAGCTGAGCTAGATTCCAATTGGTACAGGGTGGACAATAAAATAGTTTTGTGCGTGCTCATAAAGTAACGCGTAACATTCTTTATTCATTAAATTAATAATATTATCAAAAATATTTATTGCCTAGCGGCAATTTACATTTTTAGATTAATAAAAATGTATAAAAATAAGAAATAATTTCTTTCATATTCTGTTTGCTAGACCACAAGTTACAAATATGTTTGGAAACGGCTCATTTTTATTAATCCAAAAATGTAACAAACAACAGGGTGTTACATTCAAACTTATTGCCGCTAGACAATAAGTATTTTTGATAATATTGTTGATTTAACTAGTAGAGAATGTTACGCGTTATTTATGGGCTCACACAAAACTATTGTATTTTTGTCCACCCTGTACCAATTGGAATCAACATGTGATACATTTTTGGAATCAGCTCAGCTCGAGTAATCGGAAAATTGAGACAAAATGGGGGTGTTCTATGAAAAAATGACGGTGACGTCATTATTCGAAAGTAATTCACCCTATATATTAGATTATTATTTCAAAATACGCTAAATTGAAATAAAAAATCGACGTGTTTCAGGATTATTTCTCAAAATGGTCAGTTTAGCTGAAAATGAATTTGTTCCATACTTCACGGACACAGTGTAAATCTGTGTAAATCTGGATCATTACTATAATTTGTTGTTTCCTGAGGATTACTAGAGAATTATATGAATTTTTTTTGAGATCGGTAGATATGTAGATTTACTTTGGAAATTATTATATCATATGATGAAAACTAGGTATTTGAATATTTATGCCAAACTTCAGTTGAAGGTGATATGTGAAAAATACCTAAAAAAATCACACTTTAACACCCTGTGTATCGAATATACAGTGTTTGCTTGACCATATTTAAGGGAATTTTTTTATTGAAATGAACCGCGAATCACTTCCATTTGTATCTCCAATGTAGGAGGAATGTATGAAAAACTCCTCACATAAAGTATTTGCTGTTCAAGTAGAAAATGTGAAAATTCGGGAAAATATTGGCTCGGCGTCAGGAGCACTCTATAAACCCTACTTAGTATTCTCATTTGACATCTTACTGCAAATATTTCATTTCGAACGAATTCATATTTTTTAAATGGTCATGAAAACAAAAATTGAAAAGGTTGGTAGTTTGTTTCCAATTTTTTTGTCTCGTGAACTATTTTCCCTTAAAAATCAACAGAGCAGAAAGAATTCATCAATACACCCCGTCCCTCATGGGTCAAAAGCATTCAAATAATAGGATAGATTCCGTACATCCCTATTTGAAAAGCTGAATAATAGAGCTCTTCCTTGCTTACCTAACATCTTCAGTATCCTCATTAATCTTCCCTGTAATACAATTGGAATATTTTTATCTCCCTTCCGCTTCTTTCTCGACCGATATATGTTTCCGCATTACTTTTCCTTTCTCGAGGCCTGAATTCTTTATCACCGATCTCCAGGCCTGGAGAAGGATACGTTCATCAATCTAGTTGATGACTTCAGTTTAATGAGATACAAAAGAAGAAATATCTCAGTCTCTACTATTTCATCAGTGTTTTATATTGTTTCATATCGAGAATGAATGAATGAGTGTCTGCTAGGAAGTCAGAACTGTTCACTGAAATATATATGGAGGAAAATATTATGGTCAAGCAGTTGAAAGCGCAATTCATCCAATGTGACCATGGCTTCCATCGATTTGTGAAAAGGGGCATTGTCTTGGTGGAAGGAAATTTTTTTTTTTTTTTAATATGAGGCCATTTTCACTTGATTTATGCTCTTGATACATCGAATAACGTTTGGTAATATTCACTCTAGAGGAAGCTAACTTTATCAAGATATTCAATGGATAATATACCATGCACGTCCCAAAATCATTACATATGCCATAATTTTGTCATCTGATATATGAGATTTTTGTAGCTTTCACCAATTGCTTTACATTCAGCTGACGAGATCTTTGACTCAAGAGTTTAGTAATGAATAAATTTTCCATCCACCACCACACATCGACGCAAGGAATCATATACACTGCGCAGAAAAATTAACGCACATTCCGAAAATCTCAATTTTAATGAAAGTTAACTCTACATTGACTTTATAACTTATTTTTTATGTTCTCTCGGGAAGGTTTTGAACGAAACAAGACACGTTAAATGGAAGAAAAATTCAAGATTTCACCGAATCTTATGTGAAAGAAGAGAAATAAACAATTTTCAGAATACTGGAATGCTGATAAGTGATTTAATACTTGGTATTTCCACCCCTTGCGTTAATTACAGCTCGGCAACGACGGTTCATACTCAAAATGAGTGATCTTGAAATGTTCTGATCTAATCCTTCCCAGATTTCTCTGAGTTGGATTCCTAAGTCATTAAGAGTAGTTGGATGATTTTCTGAACTTCTCAGCCTTCTATTGAGGTTGTTCCAAACCTGCTCAATCTGATTGAGATCTGGACTTCTTGCTGGCCATTCCATTCGAGAGACTTCAACCTCTTCAAGGTACTCCTGAACGATGCGCGCACAATGGGGTCTGGCATTATCGTCCATAAAAATAAAATTTTCACCAATGTATGGAAAAAATGGCACTACATGCTCTTCAAGAATATTCCTTATATACCTATCAGCATTCATAGCTCCATTATCAACGATCACTCTCGCAAAATCTAAACGCGCCCTTCGATGGGCTGTGGTAAGAGCTGGGCCTCTTGCCGCGACACGAGGCCTTAAATCATATTCTCTGAGGCGATTTCTTATTGTCTCAGTGCTAATTTGCACCCCATGAGTTTGCTCAAGCTGATTTTGAAGGAGACGAGCGGTTGCAAACGAAGAAACTCTCAAGTAACGTTCTTGAATGGCAGTTGTTACCCGTGGTCTACCCTGTCTTGGTCTTCGGACAGTCATACTTGTCTCCCTGAATCGCTGCAACATTCTGGACACACTTGTATGGGAAACTCCAAACCTTTCTGCAATTCTTGTGTATGTCCACCCTTCTTCTCGCAAAACTACCGCTTGGGCACATTCCTCTTGGGTCAAATTGCGTGTTTCGCGTTGCATAGCGATCGAGTGTAGAAAATCAAACGAAAGAAAAACTATTGATCACTAAAATTGATCGAGAACAACTGATTTCAGAATGGAGCCAATGCATTCAAAATCTGATAATCTCATCTTTTTTTATTCCTGCTGAGAAAAAACATCTGTATTGAAGAAAAACGTTGAAAGTGGATAACATATGCATGCATAATTCTGATAAAAATGATTATTATTGAGAACACCTTCAGCTGTAGAATAAATTTGAGATTTCCATAATGTGTGATAATTATTTTGCGCAGTATATACTCCAGCTCTAAACAATTTATGGAATTCAAGAATTTCTAAACGTTGTTGAAGCAATGTTTATGTATATTGGAAAATCTCACATAAACAAAGTATTAACGACACAAACTATATAAATTGCAAGGTTATGTGAGCGTTCTCAAAATGGATACAGTTGGCTTCTGGAATTCGTCATCATTGACGTCATGCAATTTCTGAAATGAATAAACTATGGGTAGGATCAACTTTCTTTTCCTTTATTTCTCTGCAATAAAGAATATAATAGTAATTCCTATATATAAGCTGTAGTGTGCAATTTTTCCGAATAAATCCCTTCAATTTTTTCCATAGAAGAATGGAGAGGACCCTATTCACAGAAGAAACTGATCGTCTGAAGGTGGTCTTAGGGTGAGCACCTTTCATTTCCCAACGGCCGTTCTAGAACCCTGGGTATCCTAACCCTATTAAAGTGAGATTTCCTCTGGAATGGAACACATGAAGTAGACTAAGGGAATGGAATGACCTCCACACTACTCATCCAAGATATTAAATCAATACCTACCAAGAAGGACGTTCCAGAACATTTTTTATGGAATTTCTTATTGTGGATGAGATGCAGAATCTATATTGAGAGATATTTACGACTAAGAAATGAAAATTCATTGTGTATTTCACCTATATTTTTTTTGAGATCGGTGAATGATTACTGAGTTAAATTGATATTCATTTTTGAATTTATATGAGATTTCTAAAATTTTGAATAGAACATATATATTCTTCTTCTTTATGTGCCGTCTCCTTTAAGAAGGTTGGCTATCATCATGGCGATTTTTATCTTCATAGACATATACATAGAACGTATAAATAAAAAAAGACATGACAATAGTTTTCACTTGGTTGAAATGAGAAATGGTTTTTGTGTAGAATTCAATTTATTCTTTAAAATTACATGGTACTACACAACTTTTCTACTCAGTTACAATTGGCACTACAATAGTTAACATTGTGTCTGTTGGGAGATACCTACTTAAATGATGATTCACATTTTATATTTACACGTAATTTTTACGAACCTATTTTATGTCCACTATTTCCGATTGGACAATTGAGTAGGTCTTTGGATGTAGTGCTGCTAATATTCACTATAATCAACAACCTTATTGTTCTATTCTAATTGATAGAACGCTATAAAATGACACTAGATGACGCTACAGATGTGTAGAATGCAATATCTACTACTGAGTACTTTTCCCGGAGAAAAGTATATTATATTTGAAATGAAAACATTTCAATTTTTGTATGTACACACTCAAAAACACTTTTGACTTTTTACATCTCAATTTCATATGAAATAAATTGAATGAGTTCATTACGTACCTTTTCCTATAATGGAATGTTATTAATGTGTTAAAAAAATTGTGATCTAATTCTCATTTCGTTCTTATTCTCAGTTTGTTCATTTATCTCTCTGAAATACATTATTCCAGTGGCAAATACAAAACCAATAGATATTTACATATTTACAACGACACCACACATTTGCAAAAAAAATGTTTGAGAACAGGAAACGTGCAAAGTGGCATGGTGATAGTGTACCTCTACACCTATAACTGTACATAAATTCTTAGTAGTTATATAACAGACTTATAAAATATATTAGCCATTGATACAATGACGTTGAAAATTAGGGTGACCTAATTGCTAATTTATATTCTTATGTTATGTTTATGAATTTATTTGAAATTCATCGAAACACTCTCCATATATATGATTTTAAACTACAAATAATTATTTTTGATATCTTTTGAGCTTTCAAAGAAATATGAAGATTATAAATTCACCATCGAGGTATCACTCTCTTTTACATGGAATCTTTTTTCCTTTCAACCATTTAGGTAAAAGTGTTGTCAGTTTCATAAATATTTAATCTTGGAATTGACAAAATCTTCTTCCAAACAGTGTTAAACACAACAAAAAGGTGGGCTAATATGTATCCTCATCCTCTAATATTATTTCCAATCTAACACAATTATGTGCCTTCGAGAGGGAACATCACCACGTGACATTCTCGTGATTTGTCAATATTTCCAGAACGATTCAATGATCAGTAGAAGTTAGGAATATTGCAATAATTCCTACGTTCGTAAAAAGGTAATATTTTACGAGTATTTTTGTATATTTGCACGAAATAAGTGTTTTGCCAAATTAATTTTTTTCATTCGCAAATTAAAAATATTAAAATGTAGATAATCTTCAAAAAAATTATGCAAATACCCATCAGTGTGATTTGTGAGAAGAAATATCTCTAATTTCGTTTTGAACTGAGCAGTCACTTGGTGGTGTTCCTCTTTAAGATTCAATTCTTATGGAAGCATAAACAGCCTTAACAGAACCACATTCAGTTAAAATCGGATTAAAATGGCAGATGGCTTTTAAAAGTGTTTGAGGACGCACAGATCAACCTAAAGCAATTTTTGAATTGGTGAGCAACAATTTTTTTCAAACTGAAAGTTTTCACAAACCTTCCTCTACTTTAACTAGATTTGAAAGCAATGAAGATTTTATGGACAAAATTGTAGTGACCCCAACCCTAAGCACATTCTAGAGAGAATTTCAGATCAGTCAATTGAAACTCTAATACTTCTCCAGAATCAATCAAAATTAATTGTTTCTTTCCCTTTTCAAGTTCAAATTGGCGCTTATCATAATCAAAATGGCATAAATCGAAATCAAATTGGCAACTTCAATGCCAAACTTGAAAAGCAACTGTCAATAGTCAATGTCATATTCACACTAGTCGACTTCGAATTGAAATTGAACTGTTTATCAATTGAGACTATTAACGAGTGTTAAATCATCATTCAAAAAATTATATCTTGCATATCAAATGCAGCAGGAATAAATCTTTGGGTATGTGCAATGAATTTCGAAGAATTAGCTATTTTGCCATTATACACAACATGTCTCTTAAAATTTGCAGTAGCACTATTCTTTGAAGCGTCTTTTTCGAATAATGTATTGTGTTTTCTTGAGAATTATCATCTTGCTAGTGACAAATCAATTTTATAAATCAATAAAGTTTATTGTCATTTTGAAGTCGTCTGGTGTGATAACTGTCAGTTTGCTTCTGATTGTTACCAGTTTGAAACTGTCATTTTGATTATGATCAGAGCCAATTCGAACTTGAAAAAAGTTTCAGATTCTCGACTGTTCAAGAGTCCCATGAAAACCTTCAAGATTTGGCACACACCGATCTCCGCGACAGATGTTAAACGGCGGTAGGTTCACCGCCGTAACCCTCATCCGGACTGGGAGTAAGAACATTTCCACCCTCATTTCCCAAGGAAGCATCCCCTTCCCCCTTATCGTTCCCCAAATCAACCTCTTCATCAGTCTGAGCACTGGCACAACGTTTTTCCACCTTCGCCATCACCACATGCACATCGTCCGTACGACAACAAGATTCCATCTTGGGCGGCACAGCCGACTCGCTCCTAAAGCTCTCCGGCGGCGAAGACGAAGATAACGAGTCGTATTTATCAATCCGTACCGGATATCCGTCGGCCGTGTACCGAATGTCCGCGTGGAAGTGATCGTAAGACGTCGCCTGAGTCGATCGCGATAAAAACTCAGCCTCGCGCGAGTACCGCGCCGCTGGATTAGCCGCCGAGTGGTACTTGATCCTGCTGTTGGGCAGGGTGCGATAAAAATTCTCGTTAACCCTGCGTGGCATCCTCGGCAGCCCGAAATCGCTGGGATATCCGTCTGAATCGAGCGCGTGACGATTCGCCTCTTCGCCAAAGTCCTCGGCGGGATCCGCCGAACGCAGGTTAAGACTGGCGTGATCGCTCCCGGAGAACCTGCGGATATGGCCGTCTTCCCCGTCCCCGTTCTCCCTGTATCCCATCATCTGGGCCCCGTTTATAACGTCGGGGTTCTGTTTCAGCTGGTACCTTACGGGGAACGGCGGGCTGTGCACGGGTTGCAGCGGTATCTGCCGATGTATCGGCTTACGCTGTGCGTGTATTGTTACGTTATCGGCTGCACGTATTGTACAAGGCGTATTATTTACCGTCGCCGAGTACATCGTCGATATCTCCATGGGATCGGGTATGGTTTTCACCGTATTATTCGGATCGACCGGGCTGCTGTGAGTCTCCGTCTTCACCTTCTGTCTCCGTCGGCGCTTTCGCAAACACTTCAGTATCAGCAGTAAGGCGATTAAGACGACCAGAGATACGGCGGCAGCGATGCCGATCACGATCGCCATCAGATATTCGAACTTCAACGACACGATTATCACTATCGGTTCCTTCTTCAGTATCACCCTGATCGTGAAGTTGGCCTGCGATCTACCGGCCGCGTTTTCAGCGTTGCATATAAACGTACCGTTATCATTCACGTTAGTGTTGAACAAATACAACTCGCTCTTTTTATTCTCGACGCCTTCTTCCACGAAGTACACCAGGTGGAGTCCCGGCGCCACCAAAGAATTATTCTGCAAGATTTGACCATGAAACCACCAGGAAACCTTAGCCTCAGGTATCGCCTTGATGTTGCACACCAACGACACATTCTTCCCTTCGCTCAGCTCCAGGAAAAAAGTAGTTGGGGAGATATCAGGGAGACACGCCAAATCAGAACTCTTCACAGTTTTTATAACACGTCCTTCCAATCTAGGCGGGCCGTTACAAACGGGTTCAACAGACAGCGGCACTCTGAGTCTCTCCAACCACGTGTGAAAATCAGCGATATGGCAGTCGCATTCCCAGGGGTTGTTGTACAGATCGACGCCTTTAAGAGTGTCTGGCAGCGTTCGTTCTCCCTTCAAATGCGTCAGCTTATTCCCGTCTAAATGCAGCCATTCGAGACTGTGAAGTCCGTCGAACGCTCTCTCGTGTATGTCTTCCAGGCCGCAGTCGCTGAGCTCCAGAGTGGTCAGATAAGACAATTGGCTGAAAGCGTGACTCTCCAATTTTCCTATACGGTTCAGTTTCATACTCAATCGCATCAAAGACGGGATGTCTTCGAATATGGCGGTTGGAATAGCCCCGAGTTGGTTTTCCGACAAGTCCAATTCGACCAGATTCGTTAAATCTTTGAACGCGTGGTCCTCTATTGTCGAGATGGAGCAGCGGGACAGATATATGCGCTGGAGATTCACCATTTTCTTGCTAACGAACAGTTCGGCTTTGAGTTGTACGAGTTTATTGCCGGAAAAATCCAAGACTTGAGTGGCGGGGTCCAGATGGTCCGGAACTTCTTCGAGACCTCTGGAGATGCACTCGACCGTCTGTTTGCCATTTTTCCATTTGCATGTGCAGAATTTCGGACAGTCCGGGTCGCAGTTTATTCTGTTGAAGTGGGTCGTTAGTATTATCGGTAGGAACAAGAGGCGAAGGAGGTCCATCGTATGTTGTCTCTTATATAGATTTGCAGGTCAGGTTAGGATATTCCCTGTAACAAAGAAAGCAGTATTAATGACAAGAAAAATTGTGAAGAAGATTTCACGAATTGTTAGGCTTCAAGGGTGCAATTAAAGGGTTAATATAAAAAAAAATCAAGCTTTATTTGAAAGTTTATGTTGACCGCGTCATAAAAAAAAAGGTGAATGACTAATTTTTTGGTCCAATTTTTTTATCCATTTTGATGAATCGATTGAAGCAAGAGTAGAGTGGTAAGGAAATGGTAAGTTCTGGCTATGTTCAATATGCACGTGCAAAGATACACGTAATAGTTCAAACTAAGTTATACAAGGAGTTTGGAGAGTTCCCTAATTGGATAATCCAGAAGATGGCGTATTTTGGATTAAGTATAGGGAGTTCGAATTTACCAGCCATGTAATGCCGCTATACGATTAATCTTAAATCCTTGTTATGGTTTTCAAGACGCTACAATCTCATCGAATTTTGTCGCAAAGTATTCGAGTACACATGCTTTCAAAATAATACAATAATACACTCGCAAAGACAAGATTTAGAATTGTTTTTCGTAGACCAAGATCTATGATGTCATTGTTTGAGCAAAATGAGAACAAATGCTACGAAATGAAAATCGGGGTTCAGAAATGACTAAGTCATCTTTACAAAAATAGAAGTGACAATAAGCTACCTTCCATAGCATGTGAAACACACCTCAACTTTCCTAACATGTCATTCAATAAGCCTGATACATATGTCACAGCTAGTACCCTACCACTTTATTTTCTTAGGAGAGGGCTTCAAAAGATGCATGTCTCAATTGAATTGAATATGTCATTCACATTGATAATAGTAATATGAAACCCATAATCAATGTGGATTTCGTGTATCATTAGAAACCAAAGGGATAAATGCTACAGATATTGAACAGATATTTTATTCGTAGTTTCATGTTTGGAATCAAAAGAATAGTGAATATTTCGGGTTGCAGTCGCTCCTCTCTCTTTTACAATACATTTCAACGAAACAATGCGTGAATCGTATCTTGAACAATAGAACGAGAACAATTCTTCATCGAAATACATTTCTCCTGATTGTTACAGAACAATATACCAATATTCTCATCATAATAATTACGGGTTGCTTTGATAAAACGTAGACACATGGCAGAATTTGAATGAGCCACATTTTGGAATTCTATCAAGCAAGTACCAGTTTTGTTTACTGGTTCTGGAGATGGAGCCATTCTTCGTTAATCCCCAAACTTATTCAAGAACTTCCCAATCTTGTAGAACATTCAAGTCCCAGAACTCGTTCTCCTGAATGAGCTCGAAGCGGAACAACTTCGAAATTACATTTCACGAGGTGAAAATTTGCATATTCATCAATATCGATTAATTATAAAAGTTTGGTTGTAGACGGGAGTCGACTCGATTGATTCTTGGGGAACTTGGGATTAGTTGTTGACTGCTCTTATGACACCACAATATCTATGAGTAAATGTTACTATCCACTATCAATAAAGTCAAGAATATCCAGTGAAAGAGTTCTCCTTGGAATCGATCATACAGAAAAGTTTACATTTAATTTCTAGTCTGTTTATTACTCTATGAATCAGACTGAATTATGTATTTCTTCATGTCAATAACGATATTCCTTCAAAACGTGTAGAAAATATAGATTTCTAAGCCTAAAGGAAAGAACTCAATAATCTGAGTACTCACTGCCTTTAAAATGTTTAAACTAAAGGGTGTTTTTTCAGAGCTATATAACTTTAAATTGCAATAAAACAACGATGAATTATTCGAATGACTTGAATTTTATTTATCCGCAAGATAATCTTGTGGCATAACATTTTAAATATGATTTCTGGCATATGACCGCCACGGCTGGCTCGGATGTAGTCCAATCTGGTCGTCCAATTTTCTATTACTTTTTCCAACATATATCGACAATAACACGGTGAATGTTGTCTTCCAAATGGTCAAGGGTTTGTGGCTTATCCGCATAGACCAATTAGTTTACATAGCCCCACAGAAAGTAGTCTAGCGGTGTTAAATCACAAGATCTTGGAGGCCAATTCACAGGTCCAAAACGTGAAATTAGGCGGTCACCAAACGTGTCTTTCAATAAATCTATTGTGGCACGAGCTGTGTGACATGTTGCGCCATCTTGTTGAAACCACAGCTCATGGACATCATGGTTGTTCAATTCAGGAATGAAAAAGTTAGTAATCATGGCTCTATACCGATCACCATTGACTGTAACGTTCTGAACATCATCGTTTTTGAAGAAGTACGGA
Source organism: Harmonia axyridis (assembly GCF_914767665.1). NCBI lineage: Eukaryota > Metazoa > Arthropoda > Insecta > Coleoptera > Coccinellidae > Harmonia > Harmonia axyridis. Next base: position 6,735,399 of record NC_059507.1, read on the forward strand.
TCAATGATTCCACCAGCCCATAAAGCGCACCAAACAGTCAGTTTTTCTGGATGTAACGGTGTTTTGACATACACTTGAGGATTAGCTTTACTCCAAATGCGTCAGTTTTGTTTGTTGACGTAGCCATTCAACCATAAGTGCGCTTCATCTCTAAACAAAATAAAATGGACGTAGTGCGCGATACGTATTCCGCACAAAATCATTATTTTCGAAATGAAATTGCACTATTTGCAAGCGTTGTTCAGGATTGAGTCTATTCATGATAAATTGCCAAACCAAACTGAGAATAAATCACTTTACAGCTGTTAAATCGGTCGCCATTCCGAACAGTAATGCCAAATTAAAGTTATATACCTCGAAAAAAAAAACACCCTATATATAAAACGCTTTGAAGGGTTATATGAAGTGACAACCTATAAAATTTGAACGAAATCAGACTACTGATTTTCAAGTAATGGATATCAGAATTCAAGTCAATTGCCAAGAATCACTTCGTATCTCCGAAACTAACAATCTTAGGATACCTAATAAGCTACTCTTCTGAAAGGTCTGGACAACCTGCATTCACCACCTAGCTCATGTTACACTCTGCATAACCCGATAATCCAAAATGCCTTCGTCCTCCAATATCTCCGAGGATTATCGACCTAAATGAGTGTTTATGAATTCAGAAATCGTCTCCGAAGTATGAGGGTATATTCCGAAATGCAAGTCCTCAACGATTCCAAAAATTCACCGAACATTTCCGTCCGTTCCTCGAATGTAAAAAAAGAAAACTCGGGTAGGCTGTTCAAACAGCAGCAGCAGCCTTTGACTTTTGCATATTCAGTTGACGTAACGTTGAACGTGCTCTGGTTCCTCATAAACAATAAAAATATCTATTTGCAGACTCCATGACTCCCGGTGGAAATGCTGGGAATCGGAGTCGGTCCTAGCTCAGATGAAATGCTGAAAAAGTTCTGGTCTTGTTTGCATTCCGAAGTGGACCCCTACCCTTCCCTCGAGACTGCTCTGATTCACAAATAAAATGAATTTTGCGAAAAATTTCCCAGCATTCTGCTTGAATCTTTCGACGCCTTAAACGAACCCTTGCCATGAATTCTGCTGCATTGTTTCCGACTTCCTGCTATATCCTTATTGCGACTAAGCATTCTCGTTCCTGCCTCGTATCGATTTGTCCGTTTCTGGAGAGAAAATACGCAAGAAGTTTTCACTGAATCGCAATCCGTAATTTGGATAGTTTTCATACCTAAATTACATCGCGAAATCTGTTAATTTTTTCAATTTCTCTCTAGTGTTTATTACTGCTTTTGAGCCTTGTTTATGTGTTCAGTCTTAGTTGTGAAGCTGGTGAAAATCTTTTAAGAGGTCTGCCAGGAGGTCTTTCTGAGTTTGGTTCTTGATATTTACCTCATTTTGTCCATATGTTCTCACTCATTCTGTCTACGTGGACTTTCCAACATCGTCTCCTCATTCTACCAATTCTGCGTCACATCCTGTATCTGGAGTTCTTCTCTTATGGCCTCCCTCCTAATCTGATCTCTTAATGTCACCCCTCAATGGATCTCAGTATTCTCATTTCAGTTTGTTTTATGTTTCTTTGTGTCTGCTCTTGTTCCTACAGCATATGTTAGTATAGGTCTCACCACTCTCTTATATATTCTGACTTTACTTTCAATTCTTCGCATATGTATCATAGCGAGTAGACGTATACATCTCACCGCTCCGATAAGTTTTAATTAATGTTTAAAAAATCTGTGAAAAAACTTTTGAAAACAAACAGAAAAATTGTTCTTTCTAGAGAGACTAGAGCTGAAATAAAAGACGTCGTCAAAGAAACTATTATGGCCGTATTAGATAGTTATTTGGAGAAATTAACAGAAAAAGTTCTGGAGAAAATCAGGGAAAATATGCAGAGTGAATCTGAGGAAATTAAATTGAAACTGGAAGAAACTGAAACCAAATTGGAACAGCTGCAACAGGAAAATAAGAAGGCGAATGTAATAGTTTTTGGAGTTCCTGAAATACAAAATTCGAATCCGACAGAGAATATCACTACAATATGTAAAGATAAGAATATAAACATCGCAGAACGTGCAATATTAACATGCCATCGTCTAGGAAAAAAAAACTGAAAACAAAACAAGACCCATACTAATTAAATTCACGGATGAATTTTATCGTAACCAATTTATATATTCCCGTAAACAATTCCTAGGTACAAATATTGTAGTGAAGGAGGATTTAACGAAAAAACGAATCGAATTGCTCAAGTATGCTACTATGAAAGTTGGAAACAAAAACGTTTGGACAATTGGCGGTGTCATAAAGGCAAAGACTAAAAGTGGTATAATATCAGTGAATAAAAAAGAGGTTATCGATAATATTACTCAGAGTGTTCTGCCCAGAGGGTAATTAACAATATTGGTTTATTTTTCATGAAACTTAAAAGTACAGTTTGTATTGTAGCTTGTCGGAGGGTAAATTATTTGATTCCCAATCGCATATTTATATAATTAATTAATTGATACTTTTCCTTTTGTTTTACTTTATAATTATATTTTGAATATCATTCATTTCAATACACATAGTGAGAGAAAAGAATTACATTGATAAGAAGATTTTTTCATCATAAAAGCAGTTTCTCCTCCTCCTTGGTTTTTTTTGTTGTTGTTGTTTTTTCTCTGTAGTATAGGAAAAAATCTTTTGTTTTGAGAAAGAAGAATAGTTCATCATGAGTAATGGTAGGTTATGGCAGTATACAAGCTATTTGCTTAGACTGCTAAACCTGCTTATTCTTGTATTTATTTCGATATGTATGTATTTTTGGATGAATAAATTGAAATTGAAATTGAAATTGAATGGACATATTGTAGTAGTTCCTTCAGACTATGTTTGTCAGATATCCGGTAATTCTTGAGGCTTTTTTGACTTGCACTCGGATTCCTCTTTGACTAGTTAATTCTACATCCAAATAACTGCTGCTGTATGAGTTTTAATTTGCAAATCGTTTTCAATTTCTTTACTTTCATTGTTCTCTGTCCTCCTTGCATCTCTTTAAGGCTTTGTATGATCTTGTCTATGTTCAGGTGGGGCTCAGACTGTTTATTCTTGTAATTTTTGGGATTTCTGCTGTGCATCTTTGTTGTGTTCTCATTCTTGTTTTTTTGTTCTTGTTAATTCCTACTATGGCCTGTATATTATCTTCTGGAATGGACTTCCCTCGCAGTATCTCTATGATATTACCGAGACGTACTCTATCAAATGCTTTTCCTTAGATCCACCTCACCGATAAACAGTGCTTTATCGAAATCGATTGACTTTTTAGTCATCTACCTGAGGATGAAAATTGCATCAACGGTCGATCTATCCTCCTGAAGCCCTGATCTTCCTCGCTTATATCAACTTCATCTATTTTTTTTTGTTGTCAAGATTTTAGTGAATAGTTTGCTGGCACTGTTCAGCACTGAATTAATTCAGCAATTTCTTGTGTCGTTCCTGTTTCCGTTTTTGTAGATTAGTATGGTAATGCTGTTTTTCCAATGTTCCGCCGTGTTATATCGGTTCCTTAAAATATTCCTCTTATTTTGAGGCGAATCCTTTCATTCTGTCATACCTTGCGTAACTAAATCGTGTAGGAATATTGATAACTATTTCAGCGCTATATACAGGGTGCTCCACGAAGAACGTTGATTGAAATATTTCAAACAACAACTTGGGATTAACACTTGAAACAGTTTTCCCAAAAAAAAAGGTTTCTGGAAAAGCTGAAATTTCCACTCTCGACGAGTTAGGATGAAAATCGTCTGGATGCTAGCATGGCAAATATGCTTAATATGTATCCATATTTACAGCTCCTAGACAACCCCCATCTATCTCCGCAGAACCTTTGAAATACCAAAGATTTATGTGCTGCACATTGTTCACTTCTCAGGCCCAGATGTTTCGGTTTCAGTCAACACAAATTAACATTCTGCTGATGTAGGAATGAGGATAATGACTTTAGTCGGTTTGGAGGGAAATTCCCGGTTGAAATATTTCAATTATCGTCACAAATTATGCTTCCGTTCGAAAAGAATTTTCTCAACTGGAATTGAGGGTCTGGTCTGGTGTTTTAATCTTGAGACTGGCATCCGGGAAATTTTTATCTTTCTGTATTGATATTACAAAGTGTGTAACTGTGGTTCTTTTTTTCACTCTCTATAAATATTTATTCATTTGTTGATGGGGCACTCATAATTTGATCCTTATTTAGTTCAGAAAAAATAATTCAATTTTACCGAAAATATTGACCGATCTCGTTAATATGTTGATAAAAATGAAATGATATGCATTTTCCTGCTCAATAACGAATAGAGGATATCAGAATTTCAAGAATATCATAATGACTCAAGCATCGATAATGAATACAGGGTGTCCCAAATTCAATGCTCACTGCAAACATCTCGAGAACTAGGCTTAGGACTTCTTTCGAAAAAACAAGATATCAGAAAGCATTTATTTGAAAGTTTGATTCGTTCTCGAAATACAGGGCGTTTCCAAAAAATAATTTCGCTATATTTTGGTTTCTGTTCGAGATTCGAGAAATTCTAAAACATTTTTTCAAGAAGTTTTATGATTTAAATGATACTCATAACGAATAATGAAAAAATAATTACTGTTTCAGAAATATAGAGGAAAGTTGTCATTTTTCAAATAAAAAAATTTAACAGTGTTTAATTCGGAGACCTTGGTGTCCACAAAATATTTTGATTTCCTAGGTTATCGTAGATAGGTACCTGGTTGATTTACCATTTGAAACTAAGACTCTTGTTGATGTTCATAGTTTGACGAGGAATTCATTTATAATGTTATTATATTTTTGAAAAAGGAAAAAAAAAGGATTTTATTTGTTACTGGAACTTTTATCGTTTACATTTAAAAAAACAAAAGTTTGTGTTATAACTTCAGAACTAATTGCAATAAAAATGATTATACTAATGGATCATACTGAAGAAAGTGCCTTTGGAATATATTTGGTTCAAGTTTATAGCACCAGTAATAAAAAAGTTATGGGAACTTTCAATTTCACGTCATTTTCCAATTTTCTCTAATAGCATGGAAACAGTTGAATTTATGAGGTTGCGGTTCCCACCAAATTAATTCTCTCAAAGATTGAGCCCGAAAATGAGCCAACCATTTTTTCTAGCTCAAAGAGAATCTGAGATCTCCTCACTAACCAACGAATTTGGGACACCAGATACAATAATTATTTCAAAAACTTCCCTCTAAATGGATCCCTCAGTATTTTTCATGAGAACAACTAATTTAATATGTGCAATCCAAAATTCATCGGCAGTAATAATCTATATTTTTCAATCTAGACTGAATAATTCACTCGAAAATCATTAATTTGAATATTTGGTAGCAATTAAAAAGCTACAAAATGAATTGAATAGAATGAATAGAAAATAAAGGCCCTAGGTGTGAACCTTGAGGCACCCCGGGATTACTGTAAAATGTGTGAACACCACTGATTGTCACAACTTGAGACCTTTTAGTAATTCAACAGGAGAGCAATCTTAGTGGCTACAGATGACATCAACTTGAGTTTATTGGTTTATATCTAGTTGAAGATACATAAAATTGAGAGATCAATTCCAACGTTTCTTCCGTACAGTGCATCCCATTTTGGGTGAGACAGCCAGGTTTCTCGCTTGTTATTTAAGATAGAGCCTTGCGGTTTTCACGTTCCTGTCCTACTTTTTCGTGAAACTCAAGTTGGTCTAATCAGATTCTGCATAACTGTTTCCGTTCAAAAGATACAGGGTGATTTTGGAAATTGATACTTTTCGGACCCCTTCTTTATCTCCGAAGTTATTAGAAATAACGCTGAGGTAAAAACTACGTCTGAATCAGAATTCTGCGTAGAATCCAGTGGCGTACTCAATATTTTTTTTCGGGGTATGGTTTTGAAGATTCAACACAAACTTATGTTTTTTTAATGGAACACCATGTGTATCATTACTTCGTTGAATTCGCTATTTTTTTCCCTTCAAAATGATATATGACACTATGTAGGTAGGATGTTCAGAAATGTTAAAAAAACACTAAAACATCAAATAATGATGATTTTTTGTTAATGGGCAATGGATTTCCCATAGAAAAGAAGAATCAATAATGATAACAATAATTTATAGCGATGACAGCTAGATCAGATTGGTTTTTTCCCTCCAATGCCTACTTGATAAAACAATGCTCCCAAATGCATAGTAGCCATAATAACAACAAGGATGTTTGTGTCATCAATGACCTACTCCTTTTAAAAATCGAAAGTAATAATCCTCTTATTGGAACATAGAAAATGCATGGCCCATTTACAAAAAATCATCATTATTTGACGTTTTAGTGTTTTTTTAATATTTCTGAACATCCTACCTACATAGTATCATATATCATTTTGAAGGGAAAAAAATTACGAATTCAACGAAGTAATGATATATAGGGTGTTCCATTAAAAAAACTATAGGTTTGTGTTGAATCTTCAAAACCATACCCCGAAAAAAATATTGAGTACGCCACTGGATTCTACGCAGAATTCTGATTCAGACGTAGTTTTCAGCTCAGCATTATTTCTAATAATTTCGGAGATAAAGGAGGGGTCCGAAAAGTATCAATTTCCAAAATCACCCTGTATCTTTTGAACGGAAACAGTTATGCAGAATCTGATTAGACCAACTTGAGTTTCACGAAAAAGTAGGACAGGAACGTGAAAACCGCAAGGCTCTATCTTAAATAACAAGCGAGAAACCTGGCTGTCTCACCCAAAATGGGATGCACTGTACAAAAAACCGTGTTGTTGCTCGATGTCAACGTATGATGGAAACGAATAATACACAAAGAACAAAAGCAATCCACGTCGTCCGTTCCTTTATCGGGAAAGCAGTTTTCAGCGTCTGACTCCGAAAGCGCTCCCTCTATCAATCAATCAGCATAACTGGAAACGCAACCAATCCCCTAAAATGAACCTTCAAAATTTTCAGCCTGCCTCACCGCAAGAAGAAGAAGGGTCCAGAGTCCAGATATATCCAATCATTCGAGTGTTTCCAAATTCCGAGAGGCATTTCGCTTATATCCCCCCCCCGCAACGAATTGATCCGAAGGATTCGAGTAGAAAACATCTCCCCGGGTGCGCAAAAACGAATGAGAAGAGTATGTGTTTATCATGCGTAAAAGTCCGATCGCAATGGGGCAAGATAAATCTGAATAAAGATGAGGCGGAAGAGAGGCCGTCCGACAAAATGGAAAGGGCGTGAAAGCTTTCTCCCACCGTAACTTTCGATTATTGTCGGTTTTTTCAATGAGACCTAACAAGAAACGGATGTTACCGATAATAAGGGTTTTTATCAATCGGGAGGAAGCTGGAATGTTAGGAATAAGAATGGTGTATTCGGGGGTTTTCCTTTTCAGGTTGCCAATGTGTTTAGGTAGAAGACTTTTGAAAAAGTTTTGTCATTTATTGTTTCGGAGTCATGAATGAATCTTTATTTTATATATCAAGTAATGATTTTTCGAATGAACATAATTAAGATAAATATTGAAATGACAAACAATTTTCCATTCCGGAAAAATTACTTCCTTGATCGAGAATCGAACCCGCAACCTCTGAATCACTATTCCAGCGCTCTCCAAATGAGCTACCGAGAAAGCTTAGAGTTCCGAAACACCTTCTTGGACAAAAGAAGAATAGATTCTTGATGTGAATGTGAATTAGATTCCTTCCAACATTACCTTCCCACTTACATTTGATTCTAGCGATTCATCAAGACAAGTAGCTTCACATTTCAACCAACTACTTGACTTGAAAATCAAGCTCGTGAAAAATTACATACTTGAGATTGACTTGACTGGATTTTAGATATTTATTGCTTGACTTGATATCAAGCTACTCAATATTATATGAGCTTGATATGCAGGCGTCGCACGGCATATATTTCTGCAATCTAGTGCGCGCTTAGACTGAATAAGGGGATTCCTCGAGCGCCGAGAAACTGAAGCATTCGCCAGTGTGACTTCATTAGTAGTTTTCTCACATTTCTATGAAATCTATTGGTAGATTCTGGTAATTTCAGGAATATCTTTTCAAACTTGGCCAAAATGACCAAGGATTTTTTATCAACGCCAGCATTTTCAGCTCCTGTTGAGAGACAATTTTCCAGTGCTGCTCTTACAGTTACAAAAACCCGCACTAGGTTTGGCGACAAATCTATAAGATGCCTCATGTGTCTTATATCCTGGATGGAGAATTGACCATATTCACCGTCGCCATATTGTTGTGCGACAATACCAACTACCCAGTGTTCCCAACGGAGAAATATTGAGTTTACTAGAAAAATACCGCTAATATAAAAAATACTATCAGCCATAGAGATTATTCTTCCACTGACTACTTCCAAAAATGGAACGAAGCCTTCATGTATACACTCGGCCGCAGTTAATTTGTTCATAAAACCACCTTTCACTAATGTTTTTATTTCCAAAAGGTGAAATTTTTGCGAAATATTGTCCCAAACAAGCCTATCTGGCGTAGCACCCAGAAAAGGTACACATAAACTTCACTTATAAACTTTATATTGTGGAATTTTTCTAGTAAACTCAATATTTCATTGTTGGGAACACTGGGTGGTTGGTATTGTCGCACAACAATATGGCGACGGTGAATATGGTCAATTATGAAATCAAACAAAGCCTGCAGTATTAAGAAACTTAATTTTTTTATTTTTCATTTAATTTATGTTTTATTTCGAAAAACTTGATTTTTTCGTTTCTTTCATACAATGAGTTCAATAAATGAAAGTGTTTTTTGCAAGGTTCCTTCTCATCTCATCATTCTATTATTGTTGTAACACTACACAATGAAACTATTGAAAATCAAGTAGCTTAATATGATTCAAGTACTTGATAAATAATTACTTGACTTGAGATTGAAAAACTATTTGACTTAACCATGACTTGCAGTCAAGTCAAGTTCAAGCCAAGTATCTTGAAAATCAAGCCAAGCCGTGAATCCCCAGTTGGAACATTTAGCTTCCTCGGTAGATTATTGGTGAAAGCGCTGGACTAGTGATTAGGAGGTTGCGGGTTCAATTCTCGCTCGAGATCTTTTTTCCGGAATCAAAAATTGTCTGTCATGCCATTTTATATATTTTCTTTATTATATATTCAATTGTCCTGAGAGATCACCATAATAACGGAAATTTCTAATGAAAATCGAGCGTTCCGGGTTTTTCGTACAGATCCAATTATTTTTTCGTAATTTTTTTAATCGCTCTTTTCAGTGATAAATAGTATTATAATTTTTTCTGCTGGGACGTGAAAACCCATAAAGTTTTGGATTATACTGCTTCTCCTCGAAACCATTCTTCTCTGGCTTTTATTGACATCAATCCCTTGATGGTTGGAGAGAAACTGCGGTCTCTGAATGTTTCGTCGTCACCTGGTCCGGATGGTTTTTCTGCCAGGTTGCTCAAAGAGTGTTCTCAGTCTCTTAGTCTACCCATATCCAAAATTTTCTCAGTATCTTTGACCTCTGGTATACTGCCGAAATCATGGAAGAGTGCACTTGTATCACCGATACATAAAAAAGGCGACAAGCAAGATCCGAATAATTTCAGGCCAATAAGCCTCACTTCCATTCTATGTAAGATTCTGGAAAGGTTAATATACGACAGGATGCTTTCGTTTTTTTTGGAACATAACATCATACCAGATACCCAGCATGGTTGCATCAGGGGAAGATCAGTTATCACCTGCCTCCTCAACTGTCTCAACAAGTGGACCCATTCTTTGGATAATAGACTTCCGGTAGATGTTGTCTATCTGGATTTCGCAAAGGCCTTCGATAGGGTACCAATAAATAGGCTTCTGTACAAGCTGGAGCACTTTGGAATCCGGGGATTGATCTTGAAGTGGATTGAGAGCTTCTTGACTGACAGATCGTTTGTGGTAAAAGTTGGTGCGGCCAGATCGGAACCAAGATGCGTGCTCAGTGGCGTTCCTCAGGGCTCAGTTCTGGGACCGTTGCTGTTTCTGGTGTATGTGAGCGATCTAGCTGTTGAGTTCAAGTCGGACAGTGCTTCATTTGCCGATGATATTAAGTTTTTCAATTGCCCTCTCAACAACTATAAAACCCTGCAGGAAGACATGGACAGGGTCGTTTGTTGGTGCGACAAATGGTTGATTCCCCTAAACCCTTCAAAGTGTCGAATACTACATTTGGGTAAAAACAATCCAGGTTTGACTTATTTCATTGACGGCGTTGAAGTTGTTGGATGTTCATCTCATGTGGACCTGGGTGTGGTGATTTCAAGTGATCTTTCGTGGACTGAACATGTATTGCACATCACAAAGAAGGTCAAACGTCTTATATATGTTGTCCAGAACGTTTTTCGTGGCAATAATGTGGCGGCTATCTCCCAGATATATAAAAGTTATATTCGACCAATACTTGAATTTGCCGGTCCGGTTTGGCATCCGTGGTTGACGGGTGATGCTGCATTGCTGGAGAACTTACAGCGTCGTGTCACACGCATTCCCTTTGGATGGAATCGCCCTTGTTATCAGGAACGGCTACGGATGATGGGTCTTTCTTCCTTTGCTGATCGTCGTTTGAGGGGAGACCTGATAGTTACATATCGAGCATTGCACGGCTTATTCGGCGTCGATATGTCCCACCTGTATGAATTGAATTCGAATCAACTTCGTGGACATGGATACAAGTTGAATAGAGAAGTATTTCGAACGAGGTGCCGAGAGAATTTCCTTTGTAATCGGGTGTTTAACCATTGGAACGGCCTGCCCAGTGAAATTGTAGAAGCAGTATCAGTCAATGCGTTCAAGAATAAATTTGACATCTGGAAAAGTAATTGAAGTGTATACATTGTTAGGTTTTTGGTTGTTGATAATATCATTTTTGAAGCCTTTTGTAAATTTCACTTATCTCTGTTTTTTTTTCTCTTTCTCTACAGTTGTATTATGGATAATTTTCAGTTAGAGTTTATAGGTTGAATGTACCTCAACTCTGTAATTTTGTTTAATAATAATAATAATACACATATTTATCTTTTCCTTGACCGATTTCATTCAAAGGTTCATTTATTATTCAATATAATAAATTACATTATGTATGAGTGGATATATTCATTGTCACCTGTGCGTTGAATGACATTTATGAATACATCGGAGCCAATATTGTATGAGATTGCTAACAATTTCGCGTGGAAGTTTGTGTGATGTGCGTGATATAACGAGGTATCTGTCATGAATTCCTTCCATACTATATCGATTTCCTCTCAAACTGACCAGAAACGGTTCATTGAATTTCCCGAGGCCTATGGAACGCACAATTCCCATCATTCAGCATCTCCTCGCCAATCGGAATGAATGACAGCTGACTGTATCATTCGGAGGGGCTTAAAGAAGAATTTAAACGAACTGGAAATTCCATTTCGGAATTTTTGTTCGGTACTAGGGCTTTTCCATGTTTTTCCGACTGTCAATCGATCAATCACGGCCCAAATGTTAACCAATAATTCTGTGGTCATGGGAATCGCTTAGCCTATTGAACCCGGACAAACTGAGGAAAACACTTCAAATTTTACACGACTACTGTTTCTAATGGCTCTTTGGGTAGCGTTTCCAATACAATAGAAAATGCAATAAGAATATCGACAAAAAAAAGTACCCAATAAATCCAATGAACAAAACCGACGCAGTTGAAGTTTTAGAGGAACGTGCTGCTCAGAACCATAGGAAATAAAACAATACATTGAACAGAAATATGGGAAAAGAACATCAGTGATTACAGATTCAATCGGGTTGAGAATTCGCGTATAAAGAATAGGCATCCCAAGCTTCATGAATGATTCAATGAAATGTCTAGAACAATGAAAAATTCAAGATAGAAAAACAAAAACAATAGATCCAACAATAGATTGAAATTTTATTTTGTGTTTATAGGAGCATCCAGTAGTTTTTTGTGTTGATAGAGGAGTCATCTCCATTGAAAATTCAACAGAAATATCGATGAAACTCTGACTTCTAGTCTCTTGGGTTGGCCGGTGAGGTCAAGTAGCGATATCTACTCGGTCTCTGCTGAATTGTTTCTGTACAATATTAGGCCAATTGTCTCCGATCTGATGCACAGATGGCGGTACTAGTATTATATCCATATGATTTTTAGTTAGTACCAACCTTCAAACAATACGTAATTTGACAGCAGTCGGACTATTAGTTTGTAAGATATTGCTACTCTTGTTATTTGAAAAAATATGGGAAAAAAAGAATTTCGTGTGCTCACAAAATATTGCTTTCTGAAGGGAAAAAACAGATGAAGCAAAATCTTGACTTGATGAAGAGTTTTCGGGATCTGCACCAGGAAAATCAATCAACAATGATTGGTATGCTAAGTTTAAACGTGGTGAAATGAGCACCAAAGACAGCAAGCGCAGTGGACGCCCAATAGAGGCTGTCACTGAAGAAAAAATAAAAAAAGTTCACTAAATAATTTTGAATGACCTTAAAGTGAAGTTGATCGAGATAGCAAACATTGTGAAGATATCATCTGAACGTGTAGGTACGTCATATCATTTACGAATATTTGTACATGAGAAAGCTGTGTGCAAAATGGGTAACGCGCGAGCTCACAACCGATCAAAAGCAATAACGTGTTAATGATTCTGAGCAGTGTTTGAAGCTCTTTAAGTGCAATAAACCTGAATCTTTGCGTCGATATGTGACAATGGATGAAACATGGCTCCATCCACTCCGGAGTCCAATCGACAGTCAGTTGAGTGTACTGCACACGTTGAACAAAGCGAGGAACAACACAACAGTCAGCTGACAAGGTTACGGGATGCGCAAGGTATAATATTCAATGATTACCTCCAAGAGGGTCAGATCATCAACAGCGATTGTTATGTAGCGTATGAAGGATGAAATCGTTAAAAAACAGCCCCATTTGAGAAAAAAAATGTACTGTTTCATTAAGACAATGCGCCGTGTCACAAATCAATGAAAACAATGGCAAAATTGCATAAATTGGGTTTCGAATTGCTTCTGCATCCACCGTATTCTCCAGATCTGGCCCCCAGCGACTTTTTCCTGATCTCAGACCTCAAAAGAATGCTCAATGAAAAGAATTTCAGCACCAATGAAGAAGTAATCGCCGGAACTGAGGCCTATTCTGAAGCGAAAGACAAATCGCACTACAAAAATGTTATCGAAAAGTTGGAAGATCGCTATAATCTCTCTATCGCCCTCGAAAGCAACTATGTTGGATAATAAAATCGAATTTTTCCAAAAAAATGTGTTTTACTATGGTAGACCGGGGACTTTTCAATTGGCCTGTTATATAAATGATTTCACTCAAATGTAATACGATATTATTCTGCTACAATAAATGGAATTATATACCAGAAAAATAAGAGACAACTAACAAGAACTCAGCAGTATTTGAATGTTTGTTTATACCTCAATTGCGCTATTGAAGAGCCCTGAATATTGAAAAATTCGTTACTTCAAATCTGAATGATTTAAAACTTTGGAATGAAAAACATTAAATTCATTTTAACAAAAGCATCACATTGATTCTTTGAAGACAAATCTTTCAAATATGAATTTTTCATGATTGGAGTTTTGGCCCCAAAAATATCATGGATCGCTATCAAGATATCAAAAGCGCTCATACCCTACTAGAAAAGCTCTGGATGGCAGGCGATGGACTGACAGATTTTTTTTATTCGATTTCTGGATTCTATATATTGAGAAACTTTATTCTTTGGAATCTTCAGAAGAAAAGTTTTTCTTCTGAAGATCAATATATCAAACTTGAAGAATGTTGACTCTTCCTAACCTTGAGCGCAGCACCGACTCCGTCCCTGACAGCTCAGTCTCTGCCTTACCCAAACTCCCGGCATAATGAATTGGATCGTTTCGGCCCTGTCAAGCGCACTGTTTAACACCAAACACGGTCGCCAACCGAAATTTTCAACAATGGGCCGAAATTATTAGGGCATGTTCGATTGACTATCGCGCCAGCCATACGACGTGAGTTATGGCCAGAAGGTCCGCCGTTTCGACGACTTTCACGAAGTCAGGAAGTCCATATTCAATTTGGCGAATGGATTTTAACGTTCGATATGCCGGGCCGCCCGGAATAATGGAATTTGTTTTGGGGAAGGGGTTGCGAGTCGGTCAGAGATTAATTGTATTGGTGAAGAGGGTGGTGTTGGGCATATAAATAAGGCGCCCATTAAGGGAGCGTTTATGCGGAATGGTGATGACCGGTATTTAGAGGCGACGGACTGATCACCATAATTTTCGTCGCTGACCAGCCAACGTCTAGTGGTTGAAGGAGGCTTGGAGGGCAGTTTTGCCCGTTTGAGTTGAGTTTACTTATTTCTGTGTCGGTTTGAGTTGAGAGGTTTTCATTCAGAAACATACTCAGTTTCATTCCATCCTTTTTATTCATATATTCTAAATTATTCATTTCTTCATCTAGTTATCTATTCATTTATTCATTTTTTATTCGTTGATTAATTATATATAATTATTCATTCCTTTATATATTCATCCATTTACTTTTTATATAAAAATCAATTCATTTATTCATTCATTTATTGAGTTAATCAATTCAATCATTCATTCATCCATTCATTCATTTATTTACCTATTCATCAATTCATTTATGCATTCATTCAAAAAATTTCATTGCTTAATTTTTCTTCATTTATTTATTTATATATTCATTTAATGATTCATTTATTTCTTGTTTGTTCATTCATACAGTTATAAAATAATTATTCAATCAGTTATTCATTTATTCAATCATTATTTATCTATTCATTCATTCATTTTTCAATTTATTCATCCATTCATTCAATGATTCATTCAGTCATTTATTTATTAATTAATGTTATCATTGATTTTTTCAATCATTCATTTATTTCATCGATCATTGATGTATGCATTCATTCGTTTATATATTTATGTATTATTCACTAATCAATTATATTTTTCTACTCAATTACTTTTTTTATATGAATTGATTCATTCATTCGTTCATTCATTCATTGATTTCATTGATTCAATTATTTATTATTCATTCGTTTATTTATTCACCAATTCATTCATTTATTCATTCAAATATATCCATTCCTTTTGTTTGCATTTATTCATTCAATAATTTTTGAGTGATAAATTTTTGATCATTCATTCATTTCTTGTTTGTTTATTCATTCATTCATTCAGTTATCTACTCATTATTCAATCGGTTATGCATTTATCTATTCATTATTCATTTATTGATTCATCCTTTCATTAAATCATTCATTTATGCAATTATCCAAGTATGCATTCATTTATTCATACATTTATGTATTCTCTGATTAATTACGTTTTTTCTCTCATATTTATTTATTCAGGTTTTTCATGAATCGATTCATTCATCTATTCACTGATTTATTTTCATTCATTTATCTATTCATCCAGTTATTCCCTCTCTTATTTAAATGGGCGCAAACTCCAATTGTTTTTTGGGCTTTGTTTCGGAGTTCATGAAAAAAGATAGCTATGAGGTATTGCATTACTCTCACGGAAGCCTTGCTGAACCTTTACGAAAATTTGTAGCTGAAATTTTCGCAGTCATATCCCCGGTTTTTAGATATGTAATTCGAGGTTTCATAGGAAGTTTCTAACACCAACGTCTCGTTCTCTTACGCATAGGTTGTTTTTGAATATCACATCAACCTTTATTAGAAGTGAATGCACAAGTACTTTTTTATCTTCAACTTCAGTTCTTTCAAATCATTACACTAGCCAAGAACCGTATAGTTTCTACCTACTGTCTTAAGACTGAATATCTATTTTCAAATGAACAGCATAACCAAAATGTAATAATCAATTTTTCAATATGGATATAATTTTGCGAGTCCAATGCTCACATACACAGTTCTGAAGCAAATCCAATACTAAAATAATTTTTTTTCCAAACACCAGAGTTTAAACCCCTCCCATGTGTATTTTTGTACTTTTAAATTCGAACAAATAGCTATTCTAAACCTTCATTTCAAACTGACAACTGTACTGACATAAAATGGAATGATGGAGTAGAATGCTGGTGATGGTGTTCGAAATGCAACGTTGATTTTCACCGATTCAATTTGATGTAACGTTGCTTCACACCACTCCATTTGGAACAATGCTATTAAATGTCCAGCATGAAAAGTAGGAATATTCGAAGAGCAGCAGGGCTTTCACCAGTACAGATCTACCCTTGCAATATATATGTGTCTGGTAGACTAGACAAGCATTTAAAAGAACAAGGCTAAAAGACATTAGGAAAACACCCTGAACCACCATAACTTGGAAGAAAGACATTAAAATATCAAGACAACAACGAAAATAAAGTTGAACAGATCAAATAACAATTAACAAGAGAGATAAAGTTCGGATCTGGAAAACGTCAGGATGAACAAGATAAATTGAAACGAATAATTCTTGGATACGGGATACAACAACGATTAAGAGGTGCCAAGAGAATTCCGTAAATGCAGTATAAAATGAACGGCGACCATCATTTTATGAAATCCGGAACATTCCAGAACAGTGCAAATCATCCCCAATCGAGGATAAGAGAAATGAATATGGCCATATTCGAAACTCCATACTAAAACCCTTCCGACCCAATTGTCAACGAAAGGAACGGTTGAAATGAACAGAGCTAATGTAATTCGACAACAACAAACTGTTTGCGTTCTATTGCTTAATTGGGAGAGAGTCTGCTTCTCATTATCAATCATATCACGTACTTCGGATATTGTCAACAGCAGCAAGATTTGTCCTGTTGTGTGTGCTGTAGAGATGATTAAATGTTGAAACACCATTCATATCTAGTTGCCCAGGTACAATAGGCTAGATGACAGTATTGAAGAATCGAAGAACTATAATGGCTCTAGAGACTATTATATATTGTGAATGGATTCTAAAAAATGATATGAGGTGTAGTAAAAAATCCATTAATTTTGCATGAAAAACAAAGCTTTAATTACCATAGTTAAAATTATCCGATTTAGGTCAAATATGCGCCGTTTCGTTCGATAACTTGTTGCCATTTTGAAGGTTCTAATAATTAAGTCTCTCCTATAGAAGCCCTGATCCCTATTGACAAAACTTGACACAGTTGATTTTCACAAGCCTCTGTTGAAGCGAACTTTTCACCATCCAAATTGTTCGCCATGTACAGGAACATATGGTAATCAATTGGTGCCAGGTCCGGACTGTAAGGTGGATGCATAAAAACTTCCAAACCAAGCTCCTGGAACTTATGGCGAATCACTATTGAAGTGTGTGCCATAGCGTTATCCTGATAGAACACAATTCCTCTCCTCTTGGCTAAAGCTGGCCACTTCTAGCCGATTGCTTTCTTCAGTCGGTCCAATTGTTGACAGCACAGTTTCGAGTCAACAGTTGTGCTATAGGGAAGCAGCTCATAGCAGATAGTGATCCACTTTTCATAACCAGGCTTGTATTTTTGCCTTCATCGAAGAAAAACTGTAAAATGTAGCGTATTTTCTCTTTGATTCTCTAGATTCATATTTGACATGTGCTCAATCTGAACTGAGTCAACTAATCACAAAACTGCTACATTAGTTTTTATAGTACGAAACCTCATCTTTATGCATATTGATTGATATCCTGACGCCATATAGTGGAACCCGATCGGACTTATACAACTCAAAATACAGATAACTAAAGACATCTAGGCATTGGAAAAATAATGGATTTCTTTCTACTACACCTAATAATTGTTTCCATTGAAACTTGGAGAAAAATTAGATTCTCAATAAAATAAAATTGAAAAATACAACAATCTGCTATGTTATCTGAAACACCAATCAACCTCTTCAGTTTTCAATCGAAAATTCAAGTTCAATCCTGAATGACCTCTAATGAAATTTTTTTAGCTATCCCAGAGAAGATACGGCCGTTGAGAAATTCCAGCAAACCGAAGAATGTTCCAACCCTGCTTTCAAACTCAATTAATTCTACAATAGCAGTAAACAGTTAACATTTGGTGGAATGAAACATTGGACGCTACAAGGCTGCTTGATGTTAGTTGAACTGAATTGCGAATTTCAATGAGTAAATGTTAACTAATTTGAATAAACGCTCACATCATGGAGAAATATACGATGTAGGTTCCCATTAGTTTTCTAGTTTTTAATTCATTTGCATAACCTGGACCCAAGTCGGCACTGTAAATTGCTTGGTCATTTGTAGAGAATTAAATGGAGAGAGGACAAATAGTAATGAGACTGCGTTTGTTAAATACGTATTTACGCAATTCCGATGATCTAAAAAATATAGAGCAACCTAGAGTGGATGATATAAGCAACGAAATTATGAGATACGGATGAAAAGACAGTGCTATGGAGATAAAGAAAGTATTTTATGACATTTTACAGAAACTTCTTTAGGCGCTCGTTCATTCCTGCGCCAACTGCTCCCTTGGAGACCACCGTTCTTTATATAAAGATATGTTGTCTTCAAGAGCACTATTGGTGCATATATGACGAGAACAGAATCATTATTTTCTATATTCTGCTCGAATATTCTTTGTTTGTGTTGACACTATCAACATCCAGCAAGCTATGCAAACAATCCAAACAGCTGCAATAAAGGTTATATTGGAAGAGTCTCCCTTACATCTACATGCGAAAGAATGAAGCCTGCTGGAAACAATAAAAATATCTAGTAACAAGAACCTCAGACCTGAAAACTGGATTGGACATACGAGGATTAACCTCTTGGCAAAACCATCGGACGTGATGCCAACTATCTTTCATTTCTTTGAAACAGTCATTGGTGATCGTTTCATTGCAATAAATTTCGTAAATAGTCTGGATGAAGACCTCCATATGGTATACAGATGGAACGAAATCAGAGAGAAGCACAGGCATTGGGGTATACTGTCTATACGTGCGCTCAAGGGCGTCTGAAAAGGAACCTCATGGAGGTGCATATTTTAATCACTACAGGCCACGCTGAGATCTTGGTATCACAGTCAGTAAAGCAACTGGCCAGAGGGAATAAAGTAACCGCTATGGGGACAAGAGAATTGTGTCTTAAAGAAAATGAAAGAGCCGACGAACTTACAAAAAATGCATCAAGGTTAACACTTTGACCCTCAGCCTTTTTCTGCTTGGAAGGACCAATATAAGGCAGCTTTCTAACAAAGGAAGTTTGACAATAGAATGAGCTAAGAAATTTGTGGTGCTTCACAAACCTATACCAAAAAGCTCTTGCAGCTGCCACTAGCTGAACTTCAGGTAATGAGGAGGCAGGACTGCTGGTAGGCCACTTCGTTGCAAAAATCTTTTGTACCTCATGGGGAGTTAGCAGATGAGATTTGCAGGCCCAGTGGAACAGCAGGTAGAGACAGCTGAACACATTGTGTGCAAATGTCCGATGTTGACTAGTCTAGGAACCATTAATATGCGAAAGTCAGTCCTAGATAAGATATAACAGCTACTGCTCCTAAGGAGTTTGTTGGTTTCGTTAACATTATTGATGGTTTGTATGAATGGGTAGGGTCATGAACTGTCATGTGGTCGCAGTGCCCGGAAGGCTGAGTGAGCCACAAAGAGCCTACAAGACCTGCTTCATGCATATTCGCACCTTTGCCGGAGCTAAAACATTACAACTTACGATAAATACTGAGAAGCAGAACACCAGGAGGAGATCAAACGTGCAGCAGTAGTAAAACTCTATGACAGATGGATAGGATCAAGAAGAAGACATTGGAGCATAATGGACCGAATACCAGAAGACCTCCGAGTTGGCCGCCTAAGAGATGGTACTAAAGTTGGGCGGCAAGTTCAACTAAGCATCGATAGCACCGATGACAAGCCCTAACTAAAGAAGAAGACGAACGATAAACCGCATGAAATTCTCTACCTAATAAAACCGTTTTACATCAGATCCACAAAATAATACGGGTGTTTCATTTCCATTTCAAATGGGATCCTCTTATTGGCCAAACCCGTTATAAACACGCAATATTTGGAGTCGAACGTGTATGCAAATTGAAATATTCAAATATGTCCTTTGATCCGAACCGCTACGTTCCGCATGTACGGTCCTTCAGGACCTTCCTTCCAATTTTTCCGGTCGGATTGGAAAATGCGAAATGGTTGTTTACAGAGTCCAGACAAAAGCTGCCCGATAAGTTAATAGTGCGGGATACGCCGTATATACGGCCATGGCCGGATCAATACGATACCTATCGGACCGTGTGTACTCCTCCACTGGCACTGAGATGTTTATTCAACGCGGAGGGAGGGACATCCCAAATTATTGTGTTGGAGGATTGGACCCGGAATCTCTTTTCCGCATTTCAGACGTCTTCGGCCAACTCAATTTCCCGACCTGAGTGGATTTTTTCGCGACAAGGTCTTTGGATGCGGAAAAAAGGTGCAGAGGTGCTGTAATAAAAAAAATGCTGTAATAAGAAAAAAAAAAGCAGAGGTGCTGTAATAAGAGGTGTCTTCGAAGCATTCCTCCGGTGACCGGAAAAATTCTCATTGAGATGGGTGAGGCTAGAATTTTTCTCCTTGGATGATTTCAGGAGGATCTGTTTGAATTTTTTTTCGCTAAAACATAGATCGTATAGCAAGGAATAAATGATTGAAATTTGGAGAAAAAAACGAAGGGTTTACAATTCTTTTTAATGAATTTGTTAATAATGTCTTTGTCCTCCACGATTATCTACACACTCCCCAACACACTCTTCTGATGCAATAAGATGGTCTATTTCTTCTTGAGGGATACTATCCCAAGCTACCTGTACTTCATGTCTCAGAGCTGCCAAAGTCCGTGGCGGCTGGGGTAAATTTCCAAGCCTTCTAACCATGATGTCCCAAATATGCACTGTGGGCGAAAGATCGGGGGATCTGGGCGCTCATGGCAAAAGATCCACATAGATCGCTTCGAAAAACTTCAAACTAACTCTGGCAACATGAGGTGGGGCATTATCTTGCTGAAATATTGAATTCTCGAGCCGGTTAAAGTAAGGGAGAACATATGGCTTCACTATTTCTTGAAGGTAACGCAGCGCTGTAATGTGATTTTGAATAACAACTAAAGGTGACCTACTTGCATGTGCAAAAGCACCCCATACTATAACGCTTACTGTCCAGTGTACATGACGCTCAACATCAGACTGAGGTTCGCATCTTTCTCCCCGACGTCATCTAACCCTTCTACGGCCATCATGTGCACCCAAAGAGAATTGAGATTGATGAGAAAAAATGACCTGATGTCATTTCACATTCCAATGTTGACGTTCTCTGCACCACTGTAACCGTTGCCGGCGATGCTCAACCGTCGAAGGTAACACAGGATGGGGTCGATAATGCTGCAGTCCAAAAGACCTTATCCGGCGGTAAACCGTTCGGACAGTTACAGGATGGTCTTGTTCTCCTAACCACTCATCAGCCAAAGATCGAGTTGTCGCAAATCGATCTCTAATGGCCATAAGTCTTAGACGTCGATTTTAAACTTCATTTGTGCCCCTTCGACGTCCGGTGCCTACTCTTCTTCGATTTTGGGCATTATCAAAACACGCTTGACAACATCCCATAACAGAAGTTGGATTTCTGTTCGTACGGTTAGCGATTTTTCGAAATGACAACCCCGCCTCCCGTAGACCAATAATTCGACCTCTTTCAAAGTCACTTAGCTGTCGATAAATTCCGCATACACTAGCTCTAGGCGTTTTAAAAATAACTTCACATCGACTTTGGATATCCTCGAACTGCTGGTTTGTTGAAATATTAAAAAAACCTGCAAAAATCTTCTACAATATATAAGTAACAAAAATTGTTCACATGAAAAGACCTTCACGATATTTTTCTCAAAATTCAGTAATTTACTCCTTACTATACTAAGTTTCTTGGTGTTGCTGTTTCGTGGCCAGTTAGTATGTTTGATGTCTAACAGACAATTTTTTCAATTCCGGAAAAAGTACCTCCTCGAGCGGGACTCGAACCCGCCACCTCCGAATTACTTGTCCAGTGCTCTAACCAACTGAGCCACCGAGGAAGTTGAAAATACAATTCAGAAATAATCTTGAACTTGGAACGATCAGGTAGGCTTTACTAAAAAATTCAATTAACGGAATCAAATCTATATATATTGAGTTATTGGGTATAGGTGACCAAATATATTCCAGTAAATTACTCTTTATTTCTATTCAGTAATGACGACGTTTCGGCTATTGTTTGTAGCCATTCTCAAGTCATTATGAAACAAGTATTTCTAAAACAGAGTAAGCATAATGACTTGAGAATGGCTACAAACAATAGCCGAAACGTCGTCATTACTGAATAGAAATAAAGAGTAATTTACTGGAATATATTTGGTCACTTATACCCAATAACTCAATATATATTATCCTAAATAAGGTGCAGAACTTGCTCAAGGAATCAAATCTACTCTATTCAATATCAATTTAAAAAAACCTCTACCAAAACATCTTTTCCTTAATGGGGTAACTCCAGTATTCGAAATTATCCCATATCGACTTAACTTATACGATTGCCAGAAGTTTCCAGACCCATAGAGGGTCATTTAGCGGTAGTATATCCTGAATTGGTATCAGAAACGGAATCTTCGTTTAACCCTCCTTAAATCATCATAATATTGGCAGCTTCCGTTTCTTAATACTGCCAACTATAACCTCACTTCGGATATACCGAATATATAATATAATTTCAGTATGTGGACTTTCCTGGGGTCAATTCTACGCAATCTCCAAGTTATATCGGCTCTATTTATGGAACCTTCCTGCCTCAAATTTTGTTTAATAACTAATATCACGAGTCCTAATGGTCTATTACTTTAGTGAAAAATAGTGTGGGACATAATTGTGTTTGAGCTTGGAATATTAATAAACGAGCAGAACCTTAACAGTTCAAACCCTTTCGGATTCAAAATTCGATAAATACAGAAATCCAGACGAATTGGTATAGCGATCTATTCGGAGAATGAGCCCTCAAAAACAGGAATCTGAAACGAAGAGAATATCGATATTTCCGCAGAATATCTATTGACATCTCGTTTCTCAGCATAGCGATACCGCCAGATTCTACGAAGATCGGTTTCTGTATAAATGATAGGGATGAAGTGTATCCATTCAAGTGGAATTAGATAAGCCAGTCCTCTTTAATTAAAAGGATGGAGAAACTGAGTCTCGTATCGTCTGTGAGTGTGATGTTCATTGGAAAAACATCTTCGAGGAAGATCTTGCTTTTATATAATTAGAATATATAATTCTGGATACTTGCTTTGTGCATTTGTTATTATAGATTTCTGAGGATTTTTCAGTGGAAATTTCTTTTCAACGGTTTCTTGGATCCCTTCAAAAGAGGAATATGCTGACTTGAAATTTTGCTCTAATGAAGAAGTGATTGCTGAAGTTGAAGAAAAGACAAATCTTCTACAAGTATTTCTCCAATTCTGTGGTTATTCCGTTCATTCTTCCACATCTTGTAGAACAAAATCGTGCGAGAATATATCAGAAACGCACAGTTTTCATGGTTATATTTTATTATTCTATGTTGGTACTCCGAACTTTCCGCCACGGCTTTATCTGTCAATTCATCAATTTGCCTTAAAGAAATCAGTTCTGCCCACCAACATTTTTCAATGCAAAAATCACTAAATTATATTTATGGAAATATTTCATTAATTTCAATGAAAATGCAATGAAAATAATGTATAATACTCGTACAGAAGGCTCATTCTACCACTCGTTCATTCGAAAACTCACCACTTCGTGGCTCGTTTTTGAATTTTGAACTCGTGGAAGAATATCAATGCCTTCTGCACTTGTATTATAAATAACTATTCTAGTATCACTCTTGAAGGTAACGAATTCAAAAAAAAGTATTGTGACTGATTAGGTTAGTATTTTCACTGGTTACTTAGGCTCGAGGATTATAGAGTTAAGTGTTTTATTGGATTGTTTCGTTTGTTAGACACCCATATCATATCAGCAACGATGCTTTATGATATTTGTAGTATTTTCTCGTTGAGATTATTCGATCGTGGATAACTAAGAGAAAATTTCCTTTTCCGGATAAATTTAACCTGATGTTATCCTATAGTTAGATGCTGCAATGTCAACATGCGCCAGGTTTATTTATCTGCTATCAAATGTTTTCTATGCGGATTCTTTTCCCCATATTTTTCCAGTTTTTCTTGTCTGGCATTGAATATGATCTTAATGCAGTTGTAGAGGTGAAGATTCGCAACACAATGTTTGTTATATCTCTGAGTTACTTGGTTTTTGAAGTATGTTCGTAGGCTTTCTTTTTATCCATGAACAAGTTCAATGATGTTCTGCCTCCTTTATTCCTAGGCAGTGTTGTCTTCTCAATGTTAATTGGAGCTTATTCGTTCTTGTTATCGAAGTTCTCATTTTGCATTCCAGGTTTTCGGTATCTGTTCTGCTTCATGGAAATAAACAGAAAGAGCATGTTTGGATTGGCAAGCATATGTATGATCGCGCTTGTTATGATCTTGCTGTTGAAGTTTGTACCTGAAACTATTCGACTAGACTGACATGTAGACAACAGAAATTGTGAATTCCATCAGGGCCTGAGGGAATTTCCAATTAGTTCTTCAGACAGAACTGCATTGTGTGGCATTTTTTCTCTCTCACGCTTCAACTTTCTTCGTATCCAGTTCGCTTGGGAATACAGCATCAGCATCATACTAGTTTAGTGATGTTGATAATACTATATTTGACACGACAGAATTAAAATATAGAGCAAAACTGATAAATCAGTGAAAAAATTTTGAAAATCCATCAATAAATGACTGAGAAATAGATTATTTAAATTTACGTATTTTAGCGCGGAACGTTTTTGGTCTGTGACGTCACGGCTCTTGCCTGTGATCGTTACACCATAAATTACGTTCAAATACTTAGCCGCGCCAAGGCTCTCGCGCCGTTTGTAGTTGTACAGTGTAGTTTCAACTCGAGTTTTGTTTTTATCTCACCATAATGGAAGAAGGCTTCGTGAAAGGACAAAAAGACAATTTGCCTAAAAAAGACATATTCGCAGTGATGGAGTTTTTTTCTTCAAATCCATCTTATGTCAGTGCAGAAATAAAAGGAGTTAAACTTTTCAAGTAACTATCTACTTTTGAGTTTGCTTCATCATGGTTCAACTTATAACGATGATTTATTTAAAAAACGTTTCATAAACAGTTTGTAGTTGAGTACTGGTTGTTGAAGTCTATCAATGGCAAAACATATTTATGTGAGGAGTAAAAAGTAAAAAGAGAAAAAAGTAATTTATATGTATGTATATAGTAAGTTATTTCAGCCATCGTGTAACGAACAAAACACGACACGAACGGCACGAGTGATTGTACACCAATGAATTTGTAAGCACTCTGCGAATACCAGTCGTCTAGTGTGTGACGTCACGACACTTACACGTACTATGAAATTATTCTTCCAAGCGCAACTTCAAAGTCCCATAACTTTTTCATTTCTAGAGATATTTCAATGATTCTTCCACATTTTTGTTTCATTTAACTTTCCTTAACAAAAAAATTAAAACTAGTCCATTGATCTGTTCATTTTCAGTATCTTCGGCGCCAGGATAACTAGATTTAGCTGATATTAGATCATTCATAATTCTTCAAAATTTTTATTCGGAGTTTGCAAAAACCATAATATAATAATCATCATTCATATTTTATGAACTCTACCTTCTAAGAGTGAGCTCAAGAAATTTTCAAGGACAGAAATGCGGAGAGATCCTTTCACTCTAGCTATGACGCAGGAACACAGCTTTCTCACACGCTTAAACCCTCCCTCAGCCTCATTATGCCCTAGATCTATCCTTAGCATGTTTCCCCTGTCTAATGACCGTAGAATTGCATGACCTACTACGGTTCAATCTCTAGCAACGCCTCCTGCATCGAATCCAAGCACAAAATTCAGGTCTTCCAATTTTGCAGCCCTCTCTTCAGCTTTTATCGATGTGGGGGGTGAATTGAAATCCTTCTCCCCCTTTCGCACCAGGTGGAATTGGCATTTCATTCCTTCAAATGCGTATTCAACAAGTATTCATTTTTTTCTAGTGGCGTCATAATCTGATATCTATCTCGAGGATGCTTTTTTCGAGATTGAATACTTGAGACGTAGGAAATGTTTTACGGATTTGGGAGTTGAAATAATTGAATAAATAATTTTAGCGCTCGTTCAATGAACGAGGAATGGGAATAGTCTCAAACAAGCTACTTGACTCAAGCTTAAGTAGCTTGAGCTTGACTTGAAATCAACTCAAGTTCAAGTCAATTAGTAATTTTTCAATGTCAAGTCAAGTATTTTTAAGTACTCGATTTTACATTGAAAAAATACTGATTGACTTGAACTTGAGTTGATTTCAAGTCAAACTCAAGCTACTTGAGTCAAGTAGCTCGAATATCAAGCCAAGTCGTGAATCCTAAACATTCAAAGTGTTTTTGAATTGAAGTTACAGGAAATGAGAGAATAGAGATTACTGATTTTAAGAAAAAAAGTTCTAAGACGCTTGGTTTTCAATATACGGGATGTTTCTTGTAGTCCTTCTTTTTTGTGATGATTGTTTATCGAATCTATGTTAATCTTCGCTACTGATTGGGTGAATGAGTATCAAAACTCAAAATTAATTTATTCCTCATGGTTTACTAACTGGATCTTTGTAATAAGTAGGATTCTTTCTTGAAATCGTTAGCAGATACAAAAACTACAAAAAAAGAAAAGGTGTAGTACTGGACCAGTGGTCCACCAAAAAAAAGTTCTGAAGGAAAGAAGCGGGCACTGTTTCAGAAGAAATATCACCCTGTAGAATTGCATTCAAGATTTTCACATTACATGATGAGAACTTCAAATTGGTATATCTATGATTCAAGTTGAAAATCTTGAGGAGGGAAGGCGCTAAAGGAATAAAACTAAAAAAAATTGAAATTCAATACCTTGTATCTCGAAAACAAAGCGTTTGCAGAGCCATGTTTATGGGACTATTTTCTCAAACTTGATGGCACATTATTGAGCTGTTTTTTCGACAAAGAACGAAACTGATAACCAATGGAGAATATAGATGTAGGATCCAGTCATTGTTCCCTGCAAATAATTGACATGGTCAACAGGATGCTTGGAGACCTATTAGTTTCTTCAAATGTCGATGGCATGACGGTTTCAATAAATTTTCAGGGAACGAATGGCTATTGTATATAACATAGAAAGGAAGTGTTAATTCTTCGGGGTGTCGAAGATTTGTCATGTCGGTTGTAAATCTTAAAAGATTTACTGGGGATTGGGTACCGGATGTCACATCTGCGTATCGAGTGCCAGCCCTTCGAGAATATTCGATTTCCAGGAATCCGCGAAGAGCTTTGCGGGCGAGACGGCAAAACTTTTATTGGAGTAGGGATTGGTACTTGGTACTTTCCCCCGATATCGGAGTGGCGCTAAGGGTGTGGCCAAGCCGGAAGAAGGGAAGTCGATAGCCAGGAAGGTCAGTATGTTCCATTAGGTAGACAGTTCAAGGTAAGTCCAAGTCGAGTCAAGAATAAGTTCGGTCGGCAACTTAAGACGTACGACGTAAAGACGGTTCGCGGACTAGAATAAGACGAGTCGCGAATGAGTTAAAGACGAAGACGTGATATACGAAGACGTTTCGAGTAATAAACACTCTAATTGAAGACGAAATTCAGTACCATAGTGAGAAACTTGTAATTAAGACGTAATTGAGATCTTCTCAATACTGAGTTTGTACTGTAAGTGTGGCTTTGTAAATATATGTAAATAATTAAAAGTGTCTAATTATTACAAACCCGAACAAAGTCACGGAGAAGAAGTGGAAAGGCCAGGTAATCGAATCATACCTCTAAATGATCGATTAACCAAGCCTTAATAGATATTTCATAAATTTGTATCTACAATGTAGGAACCCTTTGAACTTTCAAGGGGGTGGCATAGAATGAAAATTAAAGCATTCCTGACTGAAATATGCTTTACTCACACCTGAGGAAAATTCACATTGTGAACAAATCCAAATTCTCAATTCAGTCGATAAAATTCCAGATGGAATTTGGCTTCTTCATGGACCCAGACTATCTCATATTTACGATTCTGCTGAACAATGAGCGACTGGCAACTGTTGAGACTTGATACGTGTAGAAAATATAATCAATATCCCAATTTACGATACAGCCAGACCGAAACCTCTCGCAAAATATTCCAAGGAAATTCTCACGCCAACAATATGGCCAACACCTTCAAACTCTCTGGAGTGAATGCCGGTCGGCATACCAAAATTTCCAGTCATGGAGGTGGTGTATCGTCGAAATGAAGCAACTCCACACGAGGAGATTTAATTCCCAAGACGCCCCCAATCTCCAGTGTGTTTGTTATCGAGTCTTTCAGTGGATATTTCCAACTCTGCTTTAAATTCTCATCGAAGAGAGAACGTATCTACTGACAACAAATTTCAATTTGTCCCAGCTTCTGCCCTCACAGCGGCTTTGGAGTTCGGTGGAGCTAGAGCTGCACTTCAATTGAGGAATATATAAAGTTTTTTTTCGGAGGAGTGTACAGTGAACGTTGATTAGGTAACAAGTACAGAATCATGAGTGAAACGTGATATGCCTGTGGGATAGAGTGTGTATGCATGTGGATTATCCAATTGGGTTTTTCATTTATTCATTTTGAATTTAATCAGGTACAAAAGTTCAATATGTACAGGGTCCTTTGAATCCGATGTTTGATGATGCGATCTCCAGAATTACAGAAGTTAGAGAAGAATTTTAGCACACTTTCGAGCTTTTTTTCGATTTCGAAGAAATTAACTGAAAATCACATGTGGATGTTTGCTATCATTTTCGAGATGTTTTTTTTTCGAGGTATATAACTTTAAGTTGGCTTCTCTATTCAAGATGGATATCGATTTAACAGCTGTCAAGTGATTTATTCTCAGTTTGGTTTGGCAATTCTTCATGAATAGACTCACGCCTAAACAACGCTTGCAAATAGTGCAATTTTATTTCGAAAATAATGGTTCTGTGCGGAATACGTATCGTGCACTACGTCCATTATTTTGTTCAACGATGAAGCGCACTTCTGGTTGAATGGCTACGTCAACAAACAAAACTGCCGCATTTGGAGTGAAGCTAATCCTCAAGTGTATGTCAAAAAATAGTATATATGTATAGAAAAACTGACTGTTTGGTGCGCTTTATGGGCTGGTGGAATCATTGGTCCGTACTTTTTCAAAAACGATGATGGCCAGAACGTTACAGTCAATGGTGATCGGTATAGAGCCATGATCACTAAATTTTTCATTCCTGAATTGAAAAACCATGATGTCCAGGAGCTGTGGTTCCAACAAGACGGCGCAGCATGTCACACAGCTCGTGCCACAATCGATTTATTGAAAGACACGTTTGGTGACCGCCTAATTTCACGTTTTGTACCTGTGAATTGGCCTCCAAGATCTTGTGATTTAACACCGCTAGACTACTTTCTGTGGGGCTATGTAAAGTCATTGGTCTATGCGGATGAGCCACAAACCATTGACCATTTGGAAGACAACAATCGCCGTGTTATTGCCGATATACGGCCACAAATGTTGGAAAAAGTCATCGAAAATTGGACGTCCAGATTGGACTACATCCGAGCCAGCCGTGGCGGTCATATACCAGAAATCATATTCAAAATGTAATGCCACAAGATTATCTTGCGGATCAAAGAAATTCATGTCAATCGAATAATCCATCGTTGTTTTATTGCAATTTAAAGTTCTATAGCTCTAAAAAAACACCCTTAAGTTATTGATGAAGTATAAGTGAAGTATATGAATAAAGTAAAAACCGAGTCAACAAAACCTTCGACAATTTCAGTCAATTCCATCCCAGCAGAACTGAGAACATCAATATTTCAGCTCGAAAACCATAAGCTTCATCTCATCCAATCCGCAAAGTAGTCAGTCCTCTCGAACCTGATCCTCAAGATCGGATCAATCCTAAGAGGAGTGTATTCCAATATCCACAAATAATGCAGAGCATCATCATTAGCTCCGTATTCGACTGTTGTTCCCTGATGCGTCTATCCCTCTAAAACAACAATAGAGACGACTCAATACACGAGCATCGTCGTTATAGTCCGGAAATAAAAACGAAGACAATGAATCACAGCTTGATGCTTTTTATCTGAAGACCGCATGGCCGCTAATGAATATTACTTTGAACCGGGGCCATTCGGGAGTCAGAAGAGAGATTGGAAGTCAGATGAATATTCCCCCTCTCTGTTCTCTATGAGCGCCGCACTGTCTGCATGATTCGGTTACGTCCAACTGAGCTCGTCCATTTGAATAAACATCGGCTGGCCCAGTTTCTGGGCTATAAAAATTGCACTTTACAATCTGTATGGTGGTATCTAAATGTTCTCGAATAGATCTACGATTTTACGTATGCGCCATTGCCTCGAGGTATGGAGTGTTTCGGGTGACAAACAGTAGTAGGCGATGCATATTTCTGATAACTCCCCAGTGAGAATTTTGGAAAGATTCAAGACTGTAATAGGGTGAGATTAATCTTGAATTATGGGTCTGGACGGCTCTGAATCATACTAAGTTTTTGACTTTGAATTGAAGGAAGGAATTGAGGAAGGGGCACTAAGGCACCTTCTGTTCAACTCTGCAAAGCAGTGTCAATGGTTGAATATGTAATATTTGTAGGAATACTTTGCCTTTTGATCAGCATTTCATAAAAATTTCGATACACACAGATCTAATAGTTCAAAATGCGAGTGACGAAGGAGTATGCTTACAAGCCCTTATCCTAACTACCAAGAGAAAGTTGTTTGAAGCATTTTTGTATCATCGAAAAATATTGAGGGTTTCAAATTTGTAGACTTCATCATGTCTCTAGTTGTATTGCCACTTGTATTGTATGGTCGGCTCAAACGCATTATCTGCATTCGATAACAATAGCCTGTAATTGTCCCAGTTGCTTTCAACAACTCATAATTCACTACTCCGAATTGGTCCCACCAAATACTGAGCATGACCTTGGAAGCGAGAATATTCGGTTTGACCGTCGACGTAGAAGCATGGCCGGGATATCCCCATGATTTTCTGCGCTTGGGATTATCGTAATGAACCCATTTTCCGTCCAGTCACAATGCGATGTAGATATCCTTTCCGTCTTTGCCTAGCAAGCAGCTGTTCACAGGCAAACAAACGCCGTTCAACATCTTTCGACCTCAACTCGTACGACACCCAATTTCCTTGTTTCTGAATCTTTCCCATGCATTTCAGGCGTTTTGAAATGGCGTTGTCGAAATGTTGCGTCACTCCCAATGATCCTGTCAATTCTTGTTGGGTTTGACAAGAGTCTTGATGAAGTATGCCACCAATTCTGCATCTCCGAGGACCTTCGCAGAAAATTAAAACCGTCTGCAATTGAGGAAAATTTGACTCGTAAGCTAACATGTTGAATCGAGAATAACTTCATGATGCAGACATATCGACTAATATTTCGATGGCGTTATGTTTACAAATACCTAAGCTTATTGTATGACTTCTATGATCTATTTATTTCGATTACTACGTACTGCTACAGTCATCTATTGCAAAACGACGGAAGCAAAGTTGTACAGCTAATATATTGAAATAGGACCTCAGGATTTCTATCATCCATGATTCTTTATTGAATATTGAGCAGGATAATGATTCAAGTAGCCTATTCGTATAAATAACCTACGTAGTGTTCCAAGACTTTCTTCCCATTTTTTCCATTTCTGCCTAATCCAAAGGAATACGATGGGAATGTCCAAAATTTTCAGCTCCAGAATTAGCCAAGAGAGAAGGTAATCTTCAACCTGCTACTTAAAGCAGTTTTCAATATCCCTCTTGGCTGATTCTGGAACAGAAATATCTGGACGTGAAAAGTCATGGAGGCTGGAAATTTACTTCCGTCGCTTTATTGAAACTTCTAGTGAAAACAAAAGATGAAAGATTTAAACGATTCTAGGAGATAACAAGAATATCTTCTTAATAATTGGAAATTTTGCTGCAATATCTGAAGGTTTTTTTTGTAGGTAATTTCATGAACACTATACTATACCATTGTTGAAAGAGTGAAGCATACAATATCAGATCCACAAACAGAAAGCCACAATTTCTCTAAATTCAACAAGGAAGGACCTACTCGTCATTTTAACATTTGTGACAAAAAATCTCAATGAAATGAATACAGAGTAAAAAAGTACAAAAATATATTCTTCGGATAGGGAAGCAATCTTGTGGATACGAATAGAGTCGTAAATAAGATTAGACATTATCAGCTTTGAAGAAATGCTGGATCAACAGTCCAGGACGCAAAATCAGAATAGACGGAGGGACGCCAACTCAAGAAGGAAAGGGGAGGAAGTCGATCCGCAAGGAAATAATGGTTACAAAAGGGTATTCAGAGGAATTCGCGGAAGCAGTTATACTATTTCCATATGATCGCTTGGATGCCTTAAAGTCTCCCCGGTGCATGATTTCTTATTCTCATTGGCGAATCATACCCCTTATATCTCATTTTCCAGGAACTCCACAATACACCAAAAGCATAAACCGATATTTTTTTATTTTTCAGCCGATTCCAAGGATCCTATTATACCCATTCACGGAGACATCCAGAACGTCTTCAATGCCTTCCCACCGGCCTCTCGCAGATTGAATATACAAAACAAAACAATGCACAGGAATCCGTATTGTTCCCGACTGCTAGAATATCGATGGGGAGAGCTTTCAGCGGTCGATTCCTTCCCACTCTCCGAGCAGTTCTGAAAGCTTCCGCAGTTTTCGAAAAGTGGAAATCCCAGCTGACAAAAGAGTCCTCCCGAAGAATGACGAAGTGCAGGATGCCATCAGGTTTTCAAAAGCGGTAAACCGAGTCGTTGACCCCGAATATGGGCGTGCTTTGCTGTAATTAAAGTCTCTCTCTGAATATGTAGCCGAAGAGCTTTCGAGCTAGGCCGCAGATGTCTGGTTAGAGCGATAAGAGTTGCACTACAGACCTTAATTGCTCCTACTCCTATTATTATTCTTTGCCCCCAATGTTTTCAACCGAACTTCACTGCGCCAACTTGGAGATACAAAATGTTCGAGTATGTCCCCGAATTGGGATAAAAAATCCTTGAAAAGTTTTTTTGCTGCAGCTCTATACGAGATTATGAATTTACTAATTTCAATTACGGAATCCTTTCCTCTGTTACTTCGTGAGTTAGACGCTCATTGTGTTATAATTTATACAGTGAATATTGTCAATATGACTAGATGATTAATATTCCATTTCTTTCACAAATAAGTTTATAATTCCTCTTCCGATTTTTGTG
The DNA here is from genome assembly GCF_914767665.1 of Harmonia axyridis. Lineage (NCBI taxonomy): Eukaryota > Metazoa > Arthropoda > Insecta > Coleoptera > Coccinellidae > Harmonia > Harmonia axyridis. The sequence goes on from NC_059507.1 coordinate 6,768,883, forward strand.
ATAGAATCAACGTGAAATGAGCATCTGAATGGTGTTTTTTAGAGCTTAAGAACTTTAAGTTGCAATAAAACAAACGATGCGATGGATTATTCGATTGACATGAATTTTAATTATCCGCAAGATAATCTTGTGGCATTACATTTTAAATATGATTTCTGGCATATGACCGCCACGGCTGGCTCGGGTATAGTCCAATCTGGACGTCCAATTTTCGATGACTTTTTCCAACATTTGTGGACGTATATCGGCAATAACACGGCGAATGTTGTCTTCCAAATGGTCAAGGGTTTGTGGCTTATCCGCATAGACCAATGACTTCACATAGCCCCACAGAAAGTAGTCTAGCGGTGTTAAATCACAAGATCTTGGAGGCCAATTCACAGGTCCAAAACGTGAAATTAGGCGGTCACCAAACGTGTCTTTCAATAAATCGATTGTGGCACGAGCTGTGTGACATGTTGCGCCGTCTTGTTGAAACCACAGCTCCTGGACATCATGGTTGTTCAATTCAGGAATGAAAAAGTTAGCAATCATGGCTCTATAGCGATCACCAATGACTGTAACGTTCTAACGTTATTTGAAGAAGTAGGGACCAATGATTCCACCAGCCCATAAAGCGCACCAAACAGTCAGTTTTTCTGGATGTAACGGTGTATCGACATACACTTGAGGATTAGCTTCACTCCAAATGCGACAGTTCCGTTTGTTGACGTAGCCATTCAACCAGAAGTGCGCTTCATCGCTAAACAAAATAAAATGGACGTAGTGCGCGATACGTATTCCGCACAGAACCAATATTTTCGAAATAAAATTGCACTATTTGCAAGCGTTTTTCAGGCGTAAGTCTATTCAAGATAAATTGCCAAACCAAATTTAGAATAAATCACTTGACATCTGTTAAATCGGTCACCATCTTGAACAGTAATCCCAATTTAAAGTAATATACCTCGAAAAAAACACCCGTTATAAATTGTGCATAACTGTGCTCGCATATTTTTCCGGGTCTACTGGATGTAGAAGATACATTAGGCATCAAATAAGTATCAGAAACCTTAAGCATATTCCACCTTTCAAGACAATTGCTTGGAGCAAAGAAATGACGACTTCAGTTGTCTGAGATCGATAGTTATTAACTCTCAGGATGATTAAAACGTATTTTGCATTTTCCCGTTATTTTTCCTGATTTGGATGAATGATCAACCTAATAATGATGAAAAAGTGGTCAAATTCAAGACTCTTTATCCAACCGAAGATGCTCAAATCAACGTCAACCTCTTGGTGGGATCTCAGGATCTACAAGATGATCTCGACGGTATTGAAGTTTGATTTTAGATATTTATTGCTTGACTTGATATCAAGCTACTTGATATTACTTGAGCTTGATATGCACGCGTCGCACGGCATATAATTCTGCAATCTCGTGCGCGCTTAGACTTAATAAGGGGATTCCTGAGCGCCGAAAAACTGAAGCATTCGCCATTGTGACTTTATTAGTAGTTTTCTCCCATTTCTTTGAATCTATTTTGGTAGTTTCAGAATAGTTATTTATAATACAAGTGCAGAAGGCATTGATATTCTTCCACGAGTTCAAAATTCAAGAACGAGCCACGAAGTGGCGAGTTTTGGAATGAACGAGTGGTAGAAGGAGCCTTCTGTACGAGTATTATACATTATTTTCTCTAATTCATTGCATTTTCATTGAAATTAATGAAATATTTCCATAAATATAATTTAGTGATTTTTGCATTGAAAAATGTTGGTTGGCAGAACTGATTTCTTTAAGGCAAATTGATGAATTGACAGATAAAGCCGTAGCGGAAAGTTCGGAGTGCCAACATAGAATAATAAAATGTAACCATGAAAACTGTGCGTTTCTGATATATTCTCGCACGATTTTGTTCTACAAGATGTGGAAGAATGAACGAAATAACCACAGAATTAGAGAAATATCTTTCCAAACATGGCCAAAACGCTCAAGGATTTTGTATCAACGCCAGCATGTTCAGCTCCTGTTGAAGGACAATTTTCCAGAGCTGGTCTTACAGTTAAAAAAACCACAAATGGATTAGGCGACAAATCTATAAGATGCCTCATGTGTCTTAGATCCTGAATGGACAATTATGAAATCAAACAAAGCCTGGAGGTTTCTCAATATTGAGAAACTCCATTTTTGTAATATTGTTCATTTTGTTACAATTTTTTCAATGAATAAAATTGTTTTTTGCAAGATTCCTTCTCATTTATTCATTTTTTTATTGATGTGGCACTACACAATAGAATTGCTAAAAATCAAGTAACTTGATATGATTCAAATACTTGATAAATAAATACTCGACTTGACTCAAGATTGAAAAACTACTACTTGACTTGAGCTCGACTTGAAATCAAGTCAAGCTCAAACCAAGTAGCTTAAAAACAAGCCAAGCCGTGAATCTTCAGGTGCAATAGGCTTATAAATCAATAAGAGCTCAATAGCTTCTGCTTTTCTCCTCAATATTTAAGTTTTTGAATTACATAAGAATTAAATATTAAATGATCATTTAATCATCTCTTGGAAATTAAAATTTCACTTTTCATCTGGGTACTCCGCTTGTTCATTGAATTATTTCTTAGTCCTGGCGTGAGTTTTTCCTCATTATCGCCGGTTCCTAGAAGAAGTTCGAAATTTAACAACAATGCGATGCCTCCTTCATCACTGAAGTGCATAAATGCCCTCTAATTACATCCTGGCGGAAATTAAAGATATAAATTTTAATGGCCGAGTTCGCTCCACTTTATATTTCTTCACATAAGTAGGAGACGCGTCTCGTTCTAGCAAAAAGATTATAATCGCAAAGTTGGGGTTTTTAATTAAATTTATCCCACTGGCTCCGTAATAATTTTAATAAGTGGAAATTTGCGTTGTTATGCAAACCATGTGATATGCAGAGGTTGCTGCTGCTGGTATTCAATTTCCATTGTGGCACATTCCGTTGTGGTGGTGATGCCAATATTAACAACTTAGCGTTCCGACTGTTTGCTGTTCCTAGATGAAAGTGGAAAATAGTTATGAAATATTTTTCAGTATTTTTTTTGTCAAGCAAAGTTACATGGCCTTTCATTATTTGATACCTGAGGTTGTATTTGATGGTCAGGGAATATTTGCTCTGTGACATGGAACAATGAGGATATTACTGACGTGACCCTTGGATATCGCAGAATTGTATATATCCATGGGAGCAATTAACACATGAATGAAGAAGTAACTACTAAAAACCGGACTTCACGTTTATTTTTTTTTTCGATAATCTGCTTGAATTTTGTATAATCCTGAATACTCAAAAATTCTTTGAATTTTTGCAGTTTTAGTTAGCCTTCAACTGCGTCCTCTCAATGTTATTCTTCTCTGGTGAAGTGACGTGTCTTTCTCTTCTTCTTCTTATTCAGGTGTCATCTTCTTTCAGACGGTTGGTTATCAAAATGGCTACCTTCATCTTCGGCACTGCAGCCCTAAACAACTCAACAGAAGTGCACTTGTGCCATTGTCTCAAGTTGTTTAACCAGGAGATTCTCCTTTATTCGATGTTCCTTCTTCGCAATATCTTTCCCTGTATAACTATCTTTAATGAGGTTTATTTCTCCCCTCTCAGCACATGACTCAGATACTGCAACTTTCCAATCCTTACCTTGTTCAGTATTTCCCTCTCTTTACCCATTCTCTTGAGCGCTCTGTATTTGGCACTTTGTCTCCTCCAGGTGATTACTCATATCCTGCTTCATTGTCCAAGCTTCCATTCAATAGAGGAGCACAGGGATTACATGAAATTTTCAACAACCTGATCCTTATTGAGTCCTTCTCTAGGGGGTAGCAATATGACAATAAAAAGTACTTGTGTAACTTCTAATTACTGCACAGTCTCTGTGCCAGGCGATATTCGACTTAAAACGCTCTTCGCAAGAAAGAATCATCTCAAGACCAAATGAAAATACTGGTGTCGCAGCCTGTATTGTTGAAGAAAACCCAGGTCTATTGATTCTCGGTCGATCTTGGAGATAAGGCATTCCACAAATGATATTACACTTTATTTTACAGAAACATTAAGGTCTTGAGGCTCATGTTTCCTGGCCGTGTCATTTTTCGAATAGGTGATCACAATTGGCTTCCAAGATCTTGTGATTTTCAGGTGTGTGAATAAGTCTTTCCCGTTTTTTTTCAAATTTTGAGCCTTTATTGTGAAAAACTGGTTACAAATGAATTATTGAAAGTATTGGCCTTCGCTAGCTACAACTTTTACCCATCTTTCTGGCAACATACGAATCCCGTTGCGAAAAAATTCGACCGGTTTGGCCTCTATCCAGTCATCCACCCATTTTTTGGCTTCCTCGTAGGAATGGAAGTGCTGGTCAGCCAGGCCATGCGTCATCGATCTGAAGAGATGGTAATCAGACGGAGCAATGTCTGGACTATACGGCGGGTGGGGTAGGACTTCCCATTTGAGCGTTTCTAAGTATGTTTTCACCGGCTGTGCAACATGTGGGCGAGCATTGTCATGTTGCAAAATAACTTTGTCGTGCCTGTCGGAGTATTGTGGCCGTTTTTCTCGCAGTGCGCGGCTCAAACGCATCAACTGTCGTCGATAGACCTCGCCTGTGATCCTTTCATTCGGTTTCAGAAGCTCATAGTAAACCACACCTAGCTGGTCCCACCATATACAGAGCATGAGCTTGGCGCCATGAATATTTGGCTTGGCCGTCGATGATGATGCATGGCCGGGTAGTCCCCATGATTTTCTTCGCTTCTGATTATCGTAACGGATCCACTTTTCATCGCCAGTCACGATACGATGCAGAAAACCCTTTCTTTTATGTCGCTGAAGCAGCTGTTCGCAAGTGAAAAAACGCCGTTCGACGTCTCTCAGCTTCAGTTCGTACGGCACCCAATTTCCTTGCTTTTGGATCATTCCCATGGCTTTCAAACGCTTGGAAATGGTTGTTCGGTCAACTCCCAATGCATATCATCAAGCAAAGTCGCCAATTCTTGATCTTCAAAGATTTGCGGCCGCCCGGAACGCTCCTTGTCTTCCACGTCGAAATCGCCACTTTTGAAGCGTCGAAACCATCCGCGAACACTTGACTCATCGACACAACCTTCTCCATAAGCTTCCTGAAGCAACCGATGCGCCTCGGCAGCAGATTTCTTCAAATTGAACCAATAAAGTGAAACTTCCCGCAAATGACGTCGACTCGGCTCAAATTTCGACATTTTCACGATTTCAAAAATTTATGATGCGAAAAATTTCAACTAATGTGTTAGTGTGGAATTGTTGACAGATGAATAAGCTTTGATTATGACATATGTAACCATTAAATACTCGCACAGTATTGGTGGCGCCATCTCTTACAAAAAACGGGAAAGACTTATTCACACACCTTATAAGTCTAATTCTTTGGGGCCTTGTGAAAGATAGGGTCTCTGCCAAGGCTCCACAATCGATTTAAGACCTCAAATATGGAATTCGTGAAGTTATCGAGGAAAAACAATTATGAAATGTCAAAACTTTTTCTATGAAAAAATCTAAACTTTTATTGGAAACTCTCAAACTATTCCTTAATTAATATTGGACGTTATTCTCATTATGCCTACCAACTGGCTCATTCCAAATTGCTGGGAATTTAATCGGAACGAATGAAAAAAAAATCTCGATAGAAAACACGAAAAAAAAATTCTCAATTTTCCACAGAAATTAAAACGTGTTCTACGTCCCACAATGAACTTCCTGTCGTTGATAGTGAATTCACTGAATTGGAAAAGTGAATCGGGTTCGGGACTCAAGTTGATATATCCCCAAACGAACCTATTTAACTAGAAACAATTCGACGTTAACCTAACAGAGCCTCCACCGTTGAGCACGTGTCTTTGACAACTAGGTTATTACGTTTCTGATTTAAGTGCAGGGCTAGCAGCAGGTTACCGGCTCAGAACAAACAATAAATTCCAGTGCAAAATCCGCGCTTTGTGCTTTGTGGCTCTCAAGCCTGCTCCCGTATAATAAACTCTGTTACAAGAATATGTCCAGCGGTTAACAATCCAATAGCTACTGCCTATTAGGAGGACCTCGAGATGTCAACAGCTGTATAATTAGCAGGGGGAGATTTATATACTACTTGTTACGTTTAGCCGTTGCCGTATAGTCTCAACAAACTCCAAACTTTAACCTATATGCTTTATTATTCCATATTTCAACGCAAAATATCATGAAAACAACTATAAAGAAAAAGTAGAGTTTGATGGATATACAGTGAATACATTTGTTCCGAAATTTTAATAAAAATTTCAAAAATATTGAAAATATTTACTAGTGACGCGAGCTTCAGTCCGTTCATACGCCAATTTCGTCCTTGAAGACCACAGAACAGTATATATGTATATGTGGTCTACAGGGGTTCAATTGGGGCTCCGAAGCTCCCGACTCCAGCCGAGTGTTCTCATTTTTTTTATATTGCATCCAAATCAGTGGAAACTGTGTGATTGATTTTGGGATGAAACAAATTTTTGTTTCACGATTTCAAAACTTTCACTCGCAAAATGCTATTGAGATTTTGCTGAACAACTTTGTTTTCCTGTCTATTTGTCTGTCTATCTAGTGTCTATATATCTATCAGTTGATATATCAGTCTATCTATTAAGTCTATCTATCAATAAATCTGTGTGTCAGTATTTCTGTCTGTGGGTCTATATGTCTGTCTGTGTGTTCGCACATAATTATAACAGCCACAACTCCTAGAATTCTAATACTTTAATGAAATTTGGTATGACCGTAGATAGTCCAACACAGATTTCAGCAAGAAGCATAGTACAACACTTATTTGTAAGATTTTTTTAGTCTGTTGACTTATTTTGCTCTGAAGGTATGAAATTTGCAGTGTTTATTTGGAAATAATTACCCAGCTGCTACGACACTTACCTAATAATCTGTCAAAATTAGCCAACTTTGTGGGATATTGAGATATCCTTTCCGAAATAGACAAGGAACTTCCACTGTAGAGACGTTTTGCATGATGACTCGAAGGAGTTGAAATTTCTTTGTCAGAAACTGAAAAAGAAAATCAGTATTTCAATAAAAAGTCTTGATATAGGTTTTCATTAGGTAATGAAAACCTATATTTAAGTGAGTGTTTATGTCGAGTAGTCAAAACAAAGAAAGGTCTGAAGTGAAATTAACAGATTTTGACCTTTCACCCATTCATACTCCAACGGCAACCCATATAGAGTTTTTGTAATCTCCAAAGTTGGATTTGGGGAATGAAGTAGCGCTTAAAAACTCCTGACATCTCGTCAGTGTTTTCCTACTTTTTTTTCAGATATCCTGCTTGAATATCATATGGTCTTTATGACGCTATCAACACCAAATTCTGTAGAAAGGCTGGAATTGTCTTTTTATATTATCATATACAAAGATCATACAAATTATCAACTCGTTAGGATCCATTGTCATAATATTGCTTAAGTGTTTTTTATATTATTATTTATTTATCGAATTATCTACAAATACCGTATAGACCATAATGACATATGAAGTTAGAACTACAGACAAAATAATGAATGAAAAAACAAAAACATGAATTTTCTACATTGGGTTGAACACGAATTTTGTGTTTCTGATGGGGCGGTTCTGCATACCGAAAGGTGGCGTTGCTGGCTTCTCTTCACCCTCTACCGAGGCATCGATGGGTTCATAAAGAATCCTTGAATTTGTGCAGAGTCACCTCTTCAAGATGGTGTGAGAGGGTGTGTCTTGGGCAGAGATTGCTGGATAGCCCAATTGAAGAGTCCACCAGCGATCTTGGGACGAGTAATCTCTAGAGAGTGGGTGCATCTACGTTATGTGGCTCCAGAAAGCCTCGCCAAAAACGCAATGTGATCATTTTAATATTTTGCAATGAGCTTGTTATTGGTATCTGTTAATTAGCATTCCGTTTGAGATAATTTCTGTCCCAGAATTATAAAATATAGAAAATGTGATGAAATCTTTCATTCTGTTTGGAAAAGAAGCGCCCAAAAAGCATAAAACCAAACATTACATTTCACAATTACCTATAAGTACGCAACAACCTCAAAACGCCGTAGTTTTAATCCCGATACCATTAAAATCCGCCACAAAACACCAAACCTAAAAAAACCGAATCCCATTCGAGAAATTTTAATCCCAATACGCAGAGTCGTTAAAGTCGATTGCAGCTTGAAAAACCCCGAACAAATCCCAACTCCCCAGACTGGCATATTCCTCGTTCGAAAACATCTCAATTGTCGTCGAGCCAGCACAGCACACTGCGAAATATCAGAAAATTATGCAATACCTTCGGTTTTTTTCTCTCCCCGTTAGTTTCACACACAACAAGCCGTTCAGTATTCGTGACAACATCTCCATTCCGGCAAGAGTCTGTGCTCCACCCCCTCATCCCCTCCTCCGACAAGGGGATGCAGCTTGGAGGGCTATTTAAATGCAGTTCGACGCCGTTATGAATACAGATATACCATTATCGAGTTACAGTGGGAAGTTTCAGATGTGAAAATGGGGAATAAAACTGGTAGTTGAATAGATTTGGTTGGAAATGTGTTCATTTGAGGGGGGAGTATTCGGAAAATATCCGTGTGTGAATTCGAAACCAGCCAGAACATGTCTCTTCCGGATTTGCTATGCGGGAATATTTTAAATTATGCTCTGGTGAATTGATGAATGATAGATAATAACACCTGACTTACACCTATTACATAATTTACCGAATTTTGCTTTTGGAGCTATTTGACCATCGAATTTGATACATTTGCATTACGTTATTAAACTCACTACAAAACTCAAAACTCATTAAGTAGGAAACGCATATATGAGATATACCCTTATCGAGCTAATCAGAGATTGAATTTGCCTCTAAAAATCGTTATATATCCTGAATTATTCGTCACAGACACCTCAAATGCAAACGTTTTTCAAACTTCAAGTTAATCTCTAGAACATACTGAGGTTTTAAGGGCGTTGCTCACGTCCAGGAGGAGTAGCAGCCTCGGGAATATTATTCAATTTTTTTTGAAAATTTCAGATTTTTACCTATAATTTTTGTAATAATGTACTGATCGCCAAACTGCAAGCATTTTCCTGGACTACATAGTCCAATCAATCAATAAAATGATATAATATTTCATTTTTCCAATTTTCTAAGGTATGGAAAATTTTACAAAAATTTTTCAGGTGAGACCGAAATTCAGTTAATTGGAGATCGTCAATTCTGGCACCGCTCACCGATTCTCCGTAAAGCTCATGGTTTCGAGGAAATTTGAATTCGAAATTTGTGAAAAAATTCCCTGCAAAAATCTCCTGAATTATTCATTACAGACTCCTCTACTCGATATGTACCGATTCTAACAACTAAAAAAAAAAGCTCTTGGTACTAAAATTACAGACGTTGTGATGAAATCATCAGACAACGACCACCCAAAAAGTTTGGATAATATCTGAAGAAGACTTTTTAATTTCTCAACCCAAATTCCTACATCAAACAAACAATATAAGAACTTCGAAAGTATAAAATCTTCTCGTTGGCAAGCTCGTTTAACTCGAGCTCGAATTACAGTTGGAATACTACACAAGTTTCCCTTAACTCTCGAGGGTACGTTATATCAGATACAAATCTACGAAATTGACTTAGGTCACGAAAGGAGTCTCCTAATTCCCTTATAAGATTACTAAGCTGCAGTGAACCGTTTGATCCAACATGAATATCTTCATGGCAAAGTCTCTTCTGGAATTTTAATCCACTTTTCAGTTTCATTGGGTTCTAATGTTTTGTGAAGGAGAACTTTCAATTTTATCTGATATTTTTGGTGATGAATCATGAGATTCTCATGATAAAATGCTGCCTTGTTGAGAATTCAAGAAGTCTGATGTTGCACCATATGTTCGTAGTCTCCGTCCCTCCAAAATCATATCTGTTGCAATTGTGACTATTCCAGACAAAAAACCCACAGGAAAAGATAATTTGCGGTTACATCTAATATTGATATTAAGCTTGTGACATTATTTGAGGAATATTCAACCTTGCGGCCATATCATACTGCTAACTGAAAACTCTTTATATCCTACAAAAAAGTAATTGGACAGTTAGGACTTTTGGTTTTCACTTCCTTTCCGAAATACCTAAGAATATTGCTAGATATATTAATCTCGAAATTCCAAGCTAGAACATTGGCTCGTTAGCAACATTTCTTGTCATGACTATTGGAAATTTCGTAGATCTGCAAGAACTGATATTGAAGTAAGGTGTTCAGACGACAAAAATTGCAATGGCGCAGTAGGTCCTCAGAGTAATAAACATAGATATAAGCAGCATATGTCATCTTCAGTAAGCAAATTTTGTCCCCAACATGAACTATCAAATTTAACATGAACTATCAAATTTGACATGAAGAACGCGGAAATGAAAACATATGAGTGATACGATATTTCACCAAATTCGCGAGTTTCTCCACAAAGAACGCACTTCCTATGTCCCATAGTGAATCAACGTCTCATATTAACTCAAGTTTATATTGAGATGTATTCCTAAATATATCAGAAATTCAGAAAACAAACTTCAAGCGCGTAAAACGACGTGAAAAAACGGATGACACTAGGAGAGCAATTGTTGCCAAACCTTGGATTTCAGATGGCAGATGCAGAAAATAATAAATATTCCGCGTACTATAAATTCGACAATTAGGAAAAATATCGGATTCCAAATATTCAAATTTGCATATTTAATTGAGAATCACTCAAATTAATTTATTTCATTCAATATAATATACATTCATAATGATATAGTAAAATTGTGGATTTCAAAATATATCACAATCTGACAACGTAATATAACCAAGTTGGGGACATGTAGAAATTGCGTATACTCCTTCTACCTATGTTTATTACTCTATTAAGTCATCACATTGTAGGGAAATTATCGGTTCCCTCGAAAATATTCGAGTTAAGTTAAATTTCGATCCAAAATGCTAAAAACGGTGTAAAAATTTGGAATGATCAAAGCCACACCCCTAAGGAGCCTGTAGAAAGGCTTTGCTAACGCTCGAATGGAAAACGGCCTGAATGCCCATAAAAATCGGCATTTCAGGGCGAATAATTTCATTTGAGTTCAATCCAGTGTACAACTACAAAATATGTGCAACACTTGCACCGACAACGAGAAGAGTAAAGATTTTCACATCTGTTCCCGAGACCAGCGAAAAAGTACCTACGACAGAGCCCGCAACGACCCAAGTGTCCAGCGTCCCTCAAAACGATTAGATCTAATTATCATCTTCTTCACACATTTTTAGTTGGTTGAAAATAAATTGAATAAGTGTTTTTATCCCGTTCTTTTATTTCCTCAATTTGTCCTTGGTCGTGAACTACTTTAGTCACAGTATAAGGACCACAACCCCCAACATAATATACAGATAGTAACAATTTTTTTCATTTCTTGTAATCAATAGGGGGGTCATGTTCCCAATAACACCCCCTCGTTACGCCTATGTAAGCATTTTGTCTTTCTGAAAACACATTTCGATGACGAAAAGAAATTCCATAAAAATGCTATTGAAATTTTGATCACCTCGAAAGGAAATGAGGTTTGGTAATCGGATGAATAATTGAAATTCCACCAGAACTGTAACACAGATATCTGAAAACTCTAATACAGATATCATCATATTATTCCACATCATGAAATTCAGCAGACCGAATTTATTGCCGGGAGCAGGCCAATTTCGGCTCACTTTCTTCCCAGGCTACAGGGTAAATTGCTGTAATAATTTCGGTATCAAAGAAATTGTGGAAATAATGAGTTCATCGTGCTTTGTGACTGAAAATCTAAGTTCCGCCAATTTGCTGTTATATGAAGTAATCCTCAATTGCAAGTGGAATGCAGGGAAGGGAGAATTCGTGCTAGAGTGATTGCTCCATGAGATATTCTGGCACGAATTATCTAGAAACTATTCGCAATCGTAGAGTTTGAAGCTTATACAGGGTGATCTAACGGGTGTTTTTTTTTTCGAGGTATATAACTTTGAGTTGGCATTACTGTTCAAGATGGCGACCGATTTAACAGCTGTCAAGTGATTTATTCTCAGTTTGGTTTGGCAATTCATCATAAATAGTCTCACGCTTGAACAACGCTTGCAAATAGTGCAATTTTATTTCGAAAATAATGGTTCTGTGCTGAATACTTATCGCGCACTACGTCCATTTTATTTTGTTTAGCGATGAAGCGCACTTCTGGTTGAATGGCTACCTCGACAAACAAAACTGCCGCATTTGGAGTGAAGCTAATCCTCAAGTGTATGTCGAAACACCGTTACATCCAGAAAAACTGACTGTTTGGTGCGCCTTATGGGCTGGTGGAATCATTGGTCCGTACTTCTTCAAAAACGATGATGGCCAGAACGTTACAGTCAATGGTGATTGGTATAGAGCCATGATTATTAACTTTTTCATTCCTGAATTGAACAACCATGATATCCAGGAGCTGATGTCCAACAAGACGGCGCAACATGTCACACAGCTCGTGCCACAATTGATTTATTGAAAGACACGTTTGGTGACCGCCTAATTTCACGTTTTGGACCTGTGAATTGGCCTTCAATTGGCCGCTAGACTACTTGATGTGGGGCTATGTAAAGTCATTGGTCTATGCGGATAAGCCACAAACCCTTGACCATTTGGAAGACTACATTTGCCGTGTTATTGGCGATATACGGCCACAAATGTTGGAAAGAGTAATCGAAAATTGGACGTTCAGATTGGACTACATCCGAGCCAGCCGTGGCGGTCATATGCCAGAAATCATATTCTAAATGTAATGCCACAAGATTATCTTGCAGGTAAATAAAATTCATGTCAATCGAAGAATCCATCGTTGTTTTATTGCAATTTAAAGTTCTATAGCCCAAAAAAAAACCCTTCACAAGCACAATGCAGGCACCTGAATTGTTGGAAAATTATTACAAATTGATTTAAAATGTACGGGTTTTTTGTAAACCTCTATATCCTCAATAAGAAGATATGATCAGATTACTGATATACAAGTTATAGTGTGTTCAAATTATAGATAGCCATAAAAGCTATTAGATGTTTCTTCCGTCGTTTTGCAATAGATCGTAGATGTCATAAAGCTATTCTCGATTGAACATGTCATCTTACGAGCCAAATTCTCGTAATTTGTGGGAGGTTTTAATTTTCTGCTTCAATAAGAAGATATCTGCGGCTGACGCTCATCGAATGCTCCCAAACACCTATAGTGAGGTCGCTATTACAGAAAGTACTTGCTGAGAGTGGTTTCAACGCTTCGAGAATGGTGATTTCAATGTCGAAGACCAAGTGGAATAGAGAAAGTTATCGAAAATGCAGAATTGAAGGCATTACTAGATCAAGACTCGTGTCAAACGCAACAAGAATTGGCAGGATCATAGGGAGTGACGCAACAAGCCATTTCAAAACGCCTGGAAGTTATGGGAATGATTCAGAAACAAGAAAATTGGGTGTCGTACGAGTTGAAGCCGAGATATATTGAACGGCATTTGTTTGCTTGTGAACAGCTGCTTGCAAGGCAAAGACGGAAGGGATTTTTGCATCGCAATGTGACTGAAGTCGAAAAATGGGTTCATTACGTTAATCCCAAGCCTAAAAAATCGTGGAGATATCCCGGCCATGCTTCCACGACGACGGCCAAACCGAATATTCACGGCTTCAAGGTCATGTTCAGTATTTGGTGGGACCAGCTCGGCGTAGTGTATTATTAGTTGTTAGAACCGACTGAGACAATCACTGGAGATCATTATTGAACGCAATTAATGCGGTTGAGCTGGGCATTGAGAAATAAACGGCTGCAATACAACGAGAGACATGATAAAGTGATTTTACAACTGACAATGCTCGACGCCATGTTGCGAAAGTGGTCCAGACATTTATTTTTAACATCAAAGGCGAAATAATATAATAACAACATTCTTGAATGGCACTCTATCCAACAAGTCTCTCTGCTTTAAAGCGACATTAAGCCAAGTATCGTCAGCGACAAAGTTGATATGGGTAACTTTGTTCCTTTTTGATCATTTATTATTGCCACGGTGTTTCGTGAGGTGATCTCTTGAACATTTTCTAGAAAAGCTGTGCTAGGATAAATGATCAAAAAGGAAGTTACCCATATCAACTTTGTGTAGCCGACGATCCTGCTCCAAAGCAGAGACTTGGCGATATTCAAGACTACTGTCATTATGTTCTTTTGTCTTCAATTTTCCAGTTTTTTCTTATTTAGCAGGCAAGAAAATAGTATATTGTGCAACAAGTGGGGAAAGTCCAACTTTTCTCGCGAGCGTGGAAGTTTGTGGCACGAGCCTGAAAGGCGAGTGCCGCAAACACACGAGCGAGAAAAGGACTTTCTCCACATGTTGCACACCATACTTTTCCTACAACTGCACAAATTTCAAGAATTCAAGTAATGGACTTGATTCAAACCAAAATGGCCTTCGTTGACAGTATGTGCTAATTTATTGCGTTTCCGTAGAAACGACTCAAAAGCCCAATTTCATTGGTCTACCATGCTAGGTGTGGAAAAAATGCCGTGGGGAATAATATTTCTCTAATTCTGTGGTTATTCCGTTCATTCTTCCACATCTTGTAGAACAAAATCGTGCGAGAATATATCAGAAACGCACAGTTTTCATAGTTATATTTTATTATTCTATGTTGGTACTCCGAACTTTCCGCTACGGCTTTATCTGTCAATTCATCAAATTGTCTTAAAGAAATCAGTTCTGCCAAGCAACATTTTTCAATGCAAAAATCACTAAATTATATTTATGGAAATATTTCATTAATTTCAATGAAAATGCAATGAATTAGAGAATAGTTATTTATAATACAAGTGCAGAAGGCATTGATATTCTTCCACGAGTTCAAAATTCAAAAACGAGCCACGAAGTGGCGAGTTTTGGAATGAACGAGTGGTAGAATGAGCCTTCTGTACGAGTATTATACATTATTTTCTCTAATTCATTGCATTTTCATTGAAATTAATGAAATATTTCCATAAATATATTTTAGTGATTTTTGCATTGAAAAATGTTGGTTGGCGGAACTGATTTCTTTAAGGCAAATTGATGAATTGACAGATAAAGCCGTGGCGGAAAGTTCAGAGTACCAACATAGAATAATAAAATATAACCATGAAAACTGTGCGTTTCTGATATATTCTCGCACGATTTTGTTCTACAAGATGTGGAAGAATGAACGGAATAACCACAGAATTAGAGAAAATAATGTATAATACTCGTACAGAAGGCTCATTCTACCACTCGTTCATTCCAAAACTCGCCACTTCGTGGCTCGTTTTTGAATTTTGAACTCGTGGAAGAATATCAATGCCTTCTGCACTTGTATTATAAATAACTATTCCCACAGTATGAGCAATACATAGTTTTGAAATTGAGTGAGCTATGAAGTAATCGCTTCTTTCCATAGCAGTTGTAGGAAAACATGTTTTCTTTTTCGTTTTTGTGAAAATTCGGGATTCTTATCACAGTTGTTTTGTCCTATTGAAGCAATCTTGTGTTTTGCTATACTCATATATCCCGAAGAACTGCATATCAATGGTTTCGCTTAGATACTCTTGGTAAAACTCATTACATGCAAATTTCATCGAAGATATTAACATACCATAACAATAATATAGATAATGAACGTAGTCAGCAGCAATGTTATTTCCCATAACGTGTTATTATATCTTTGTAATAACTCTAGGCGTAACGCAACACACCATGCTAATTTCCTTCTACAACTCCTGTGGTAGTTAAACGAAGAACTGAACTGTGAACTAATCGAGCCAGCACTGAATATTTCAGCACCGAGACTTAATGTGAATAGGAAAGAGTCTGATTAAATTTAAAAGAATCCGTTCAAAGCCATGTTTTACTGTTCGGTTTTGATTCTCCGTATTTCATAAACATAAAAGCTCTATAAACGTTTGATGGAGCAGTTTATTTTGGTATAGGTTTTCTTTCCAGGGAAATAAGTCCGTTTTCTTCCCTCCATGAAAGAAGTTCTGGTGGTTTCGATATAAGAAAGAACCACGCTACGCATCAAAGGAAAATTAGCTTTCGATGAATTTGCTCGAATTTTTAATCTTTTATAACTCGTGTAGCTGCTCAAATATCTTTATTGCATCACCGTTCTAAAGTTAGATTATTCACGGCGTTGAAAATGAATTTTCTAAAATTTCAAATGGCAATTCTGAAGAAACTTTTCATAAAGCTGATTTAAGTCTACTATAGAGAAAAATTATTTTTGCAAGGACAAAAGATATACAGGATGAATTTTTCCAATAAATTGAGCGTTAGAATTTCATTCATTCTCAGGTATTTCGTGGGTGTATTTTTTGAGACTCAGTTCATCAATTGCGATTGTTGATGTTAACATCTCTTGACTTAAGCTGACTTATCTATTATGTATCTATGTATCAAACTTCGTGCCTCAATTCCAGAATAGTCGATTACCAATTCTATATGTGGCGAAAAAAAGCAATTAGACAATATTGTCTGTGTCTAGACGAAATTGTCGTCACAATACTTTAATAATTGTACCTGCATTAGAGCAACAATGGTCTTTAGTGGTACTTGTGCATAAAATTTTCTCAATCATAGGATTCTCAGAAAGATATTTGGCGAGTCTGTCTCGAGCCAATATTTAGGTGCGCCCTCTCCCGGGGGTATTGTGTTTCGTCCCGAGATCGCTGGTGGACTCATCGGTTAGGCTATCCAGCGATCTCTGCCTAAGACACACCTTCCCACACCATTGGGTGAGAAGTGAATCAGTTGCTTCGCGTCGACCCCTTTAAATACGCCGGGGCCGATGTTTTGTGGCGCATTACCACCATAGCGCCATCTCTGAGCAAACCGAGTCACTACACACCCCCTCACCAGTAACGAAGACCCTCCTGAGGAGGAGGTACGTAGGTGGTCCCAGGGGGGAGAGAGCGCTTGCGTGCTGTGATGACGAAAAAACGAGGCTCGGCGTGCCATCGGCTCTAGTGTCCGATGGACACCCCAGTAGCCGTATCGTTGAGCGGGGCAGTGAGTCGCCTCTGCGCTCCAACGCCGCAGCTTTCCGTCATCACGTCGGGGTCACCAATTTGGCGAGTCTGTCTCGAGCCAATATTTAGGAGCGCCCTCTCCCGGGGGTATTGTGTTTCGTCCCGAGATCGCTGGTGGACTCATCGGTTAGGCTATCCAGCGATCTCTGCCTAAGACACACCTTCCCACACCATTGGGTGAGAAGGGAATCAGTTGCTTCGCGTCGACCCCTTTAAATACGCCGGGGCCGATGTTTTGTGGCGCATTACCACCATAGCGCCATCTCTGAGCAAACCGAGTCACTACAGATACAATATAGCATATCTTTCCTATACTCTAATTAGTATACAAGCACCATGATATCTACCATTGCTCAGGCATACAACTTAGAGAATAAGAAAAGGAAGAAGAAATTCACGGTGTACAATATGATTTTATGATTTAACCCAGGTATGAAACTGGGAAAAGGAGAGTTCAGTGGAGTAAGTTACGGGCTGATGACCAGTTGAGTTAGTAGAGTATTCAAAGATGTTTCCAAGTGCTGAATCACAATAAAGTTCTCGTCTATCGTCCGTCAGTGTTTTAATAATCCCCGCGAGAACGCTATAACCTAAAAATCGTTCACAGTGAAAGATCACTTGGCAATTAAGTACAGGGTGGGCAAATTTCGATGTTTTAGCACTACAACTTTTGAACCAGAGAAGATAGACAAAATCTGATACCCACTTCTCGATCTCTTTTTCTGAGAAACTAACAAGGGTAGTATTCATTTTTGGCCACCTTCTTTTGTTTTCGAGTTATAAGCGAAAATTGGAAAAATGGCGATATCGAAAAACATTTATATCTCCGCTAATACTGATGATAGAGCTCTGAAATTAAAACATTATACAGGCACTTTTTTACGTAAAATCCAGTGGCGTGCTCTATTTTCAAAAGGGTTTTTAATTACGAAGCTATGACCCAAAGTTATGTTTTTTCAAATGGGAACACTAGATTTTTGTGTCATTTTCTGAAAGCTTGATTTTTCCTGATTTCAAAAATATATAACATCGTATGGTTCGGATCAATATGAATAATAGAAAATGGCCAAAAACCTCTTTTCACCCAAGAGTCTCAATATTTCTATGGTTTCAACTGTTGATGAACACAGAAAAATTGATCTTTCTATAACAAGAGCAGTGTCCTTCCGTCAATATGATTATTTCTATGCTTTCCACTTATTTCTACAAAATTCGAATCTAGATATGTGTTCTGAATTTTTTATCTAAAAATTGATTTGGAAATAACGGAGAAACCACAAGATCGAATTTTTCAATCGAAAGAGTTGTAGTAAGATGCATGTATCAGGAGATTATTTACATAGGTCTCCAGAATCAATACGCACAAGTCCAATCCATTTTAAACAGCATATGAAACAATGCATATACGATTGAACTCAACATTTTAATTACGAAGGGACAAACAAGAAATAATATTTAACCTAATAATGACAATAATTGCACAATGCACAGTCGACACCTCTTCTCGAAATTTCAATAGATGAATATTCGAAACTGTGTTCAAGCTACCTAGGAAACTTTTTCCAAGTTCGTTTATCTTTTCGAAACTATTTGTATGAAATAAATATAGATTCGAATTTTGTAGAAATAAGTGAAAAGCATAGAAATAATCAGATTGACGGAAGGACACTGCTCTTGTTATAGAAAGGCTCATCAACAGTTGAAAGCATAGAAATATTGAGACTCTTGATTAAAAAAAGGTTTTTGACCATTTTCTGTTATTTATTTTGATACGAATCATACGATATTATATATTTTTGAAATCAGGAAAAATTAAGCTTTCAGAAAATGGCACAAAAATCTAGTGTTCCCATTTGAAAAAACATAACTTTGGGTCATAGCTTCGTAATTAAAAACCCTTTTGAAAATTCGAGCACGCCACTGGATTTTACGTAAATTAGTGCCTGTATACTGTTTTAATTTCAGAGCTCTATCATCAGTATTAGCGGAGATATAAATGTTTTTCGATATCGCCATTTTTCCAATTTTCGCTTATAACTCGAAAACAAAAGAAGGTGGCGAAAAATGAATACTACCCTTGTTAGTTTCTCAGAAAAAGAGATCGAGAAGTGGGTATCAGATTTTGTCTATCTCCTCTGGTTCAAAAGTTGTAGTGCTAAAACATCGAAATTTGCCCACCCTGTACATAAAATATACAGGGTGAATTAGAAAATAGTTTTCTTTACTGATGATCTCCTCGAAGTCATTACGTCGAAAACATATTTGCGACAAAGTTTCAATAAAATTGGAATCAAACGTAAGTACTTCGACGAAACTCACAGTAAAGGAACACATAAAGGCCGAGTGATCTTTCACCTTCAACGATCGAATCGAAGTAGTTAGGGCATCTAGGGACATTTCAATGTTGACAGCAGCAGTTTTGTTCGTAATTGACCTGCTAGAATTGATGTTGGTCCAATACCAAGCTTATCCAAACGAAATTCTCTCTATCTTCAAATTTTACTAATGAGAAATTATAGCCACAAAGGTGTTAGTTAGCTCAAGCGGACCAATTGCGGGATTATTTCAAACCTGGACACTTCCCAGAATTCGGTCCTAGCAGATTCAAACTTTTGCAACAGACAACCGCAAGGACTCTCATTCCATGGATAATTAATGCTGCCACTATATTGGGTTATAATACGATTTCAGTTTCTGGCACTGCTCGCTTCAGAAAATTATTCCTCCACAGTGTATAATTCGCAATTTATGACGATAGTTTCAGTCGGTACGGATCGAGAGCATCCATTAGAGAAGTGAAAGAACCAACTCGAGAACGCAGGCAATTGCATAGTTGAAAGTTTAAGGTTAAAACTCTGGAGTAATAATTAACGAAAAAATTAGGAGAGCACTGGCGTGAAGTCGTGAAATTTTATAAGCTTGTTCGAATTCGTATCAATTTAATTATTTCACAACCTAGAAGTAGATTTCCATTTAATCGTGTTTACGATATAACTTTTACTCTCATTATAGAATTTCAGTGATGATCTACATTTTGATCCACATTTCGATCCACATTTCAATCCACATTTTGATCCACATATTGTAGATTTCAGCTTTAATATAGTCAACTCGGTCTTTTGAACACAATTTGAAAATCTATATTTGCTGCTCTCTCAATTTTCAGAATATGTACAGGGTGGGCAAATTTCGATGTTTTAGCACTACAACTTTTGAACCAGAGGAGATAGACAAAATCTGATACCCACTTCTCGATCTCTTTTTCTGAGAAACTTACAAGGGTAGTATTCATTTTTGGCCACCTTCTTTTGTTTTCGAGTTATAAGCGAAAATGGGAAAAATGGCGATATCGAAAAACATTTATATCTCCGCTAATACTGATGATAGAGCTCTGAAATTAAAACCTTATGCAGGCACTTTTTTACGTAGAATCCAGTGGCGTGCTCGTTTTTTCAAAAGTGTTTTTAATTACGAAGCTATGACTCAAAGTTATGTTTTTTCAAATGGGAACACTAGATTTTTGTGCCATTTTCTGAAAGCTTAATTTTTCCTGATTTCAAAAATATATAACATCGTATGATTCGTATCAAAATAAATAACAGAAAATGATCAAAAACCTTTTTTTACTTAAGAGTCTCAATATTTCTATGGTTTCAACTGTTGATGAGCCTTTCTATAACAAGAGCAGTGTCCTTCCGTCAATCTGATTATTTCTATGCTTTTCACTCATTTCTACAAAATTCGAATCTATATTTATTTTATACAAATATTTTCGAAAAGATAAACGAACTTGGAAAAAGTTTCCTAGGTAGCTTGAACACAGTTTCAAATATTCATCTATGGAAATATCGAGAAGAGGTGTCGACTGTGCATTGTGCAATTGTTGTCATTATTAGGTTAAAAATTATTTCTTGTTTGTCCCTTCGTAATTAAAATGTTGAGTTCAATCATATATGCATTGTTTCATATGCTGTTTAAAATGGATTGGTACTTGTGCGTATTGATTCTGGAGACCTATGTAAATAATCTCGTGATACATGCATCTCAATACAACTCTTTCGATTGAAAAATTCGATTTTGTGGTTTCTCCGTTATTTCCAAATCAATTTTTAAATAAAAAATTTATAAAACATATCTAGATTCGAATTTTGTAGAAATAAGTGAAAAGCATAAAAATAATCAGATTGACGGAAGGACACTGCTCTTGTTACAGAAAGCTCAATTTTTCTGTGTTCATCAACAGTTGAAACCATAGAAATATTGAGACTCTTAGGTGAAAAGAGGTTTTTGGCCATTTTCTATTATTTATATTGATCCGAATCATACGATATTATATATTTTTGAAATCAGAAAAAATCAAGCTTTCAGAAAATGACACAAAAATCTAGTCTTCCCATTTGAAAAAACATAACTTTGGGTCATAGCTTCGTAATTAAAAACCCTTTTGAAAATACGAGCACGCCACTGGATTCTACGTAAAAAACCTGTATAATGTTTTAATTTCAGAGCTCTATCATCAGTATTAGCAGAGATATAAATGTTTTTCGATATCGCCATTTTTCCAATTTTCGCTTATAACTCGAAAACAAAAGAAGGTGGCCAAAAATGAATACTACCCTTGTTAGTTTCTCAGAAAAAGAGATCGAGAAGTGGGTATCAGATTTTGTCTATCTCCTCTGGTTCAAAAGTTGTAGTGCTAAAACATCGAAATTTGCCCACCCTGTACCTCCAAATTCCAATCATTATAGAATGCAACAGTTTATCATCGAATGAAGAAGTTTCATTATGTTTTCATTGCCTCCTCAATGGGTCTCACATTTAATTCAGCGAAGTTTAATTTTATTCAGCTGTGATCCCAATTTTATGATTCATCGTACTAAAAGTATTATAGTTTATGGTGCTATTGCTTACAGCTTTAGGTAACCTTTGGGGTTCATTGGGGGTAGCATAACCACTTACATACAAAAACTATTTGATACCATATCTTAGGACTCTATAAGACTCAAATTTCCAAGAGAATAATGGAGAGCAAGAGTAACATTCGACTACTTTGAGCATACCAAAATTAACTTGTGGTAATGGCCACCACGGTCTCCGGATTTATCTAAAATTAAATGTGGGCAATTATAGATAGAAGACTCAACAATTTACAACAGTAGGCTCGAATTCTGGGTGTGCTTCGTCATGAGATTGAAGTGGCCTGGAATGAGAAACCTAATCAGAAGTTTAACTAGACATATTAATCAATCTGTACGACACAGTGGCGCATCAACATATTATTAAGCATAAATTGAATGAAATTTGAGAGATATATATGACATATATGTTTTCAGATATCAAGAAACAAACTTCGTTAGGCTTTGGATTCGACGATAATTAACTGAATTACATAACTTTCATTGAATTGAATACCTAATATCCTTAGTTATCAAAATGCTCTCTTAGGATTATTAGAATCCCTCTGGAAATCTTCTTGTTACAACAGAATAGCGTGTGAAATGGTTCTTGTAACTGATAGTCATATAGTTAAGTAAACACAAGTCCACTATTCCGTATGCAATACCTGATTTTGTGAAACGAGTTTTAGCCCTTTACACTTTCACCAAGCTACGACTCCTTGAAACAAGTGAACGAACTTCATTCTCATTAACATTGTTTATTCGGTGATTACAGTTGAGTAATCATTTGGGTTCAGCACGAAACTTTATACTACCAGTTTCTATCTGCTTAATCTGTAACACCTGAAAGTTCATCGTTGTTGGTAGATATAAGCGTTGATAAACAAGAAGTTTGATGAAAGCTTGCCTGAAGTCATTCATATATTATACACTCACACTGAATAGGTGTAACAGAAAGAATTGGGATAACAGAAAGTTTATCGGAGACCAAAATCAGAGGATAATATTGTCTTATTGAAGGTCAGCAGGGATTAAGCGAGAAGTTGTTTGAAACTTGGTATATTTGCCCACCTATAGCCAAAACATTTAGTGTTGTATGGAGTTTATGCTATATCACGAAGTAATAACAGGTGTTTTCTTTCGAGGTATATAACTTTAAGTTGGCATTACAGTTCAAGATGGCGACCGATTTAACAGCTGTCAAGTGATTTATTCTCAGTTTGGTTTGGCAATGCATCATGAATAGATAAACGATCATCAAGTAAGGAGTCGAATGGGTCCAAAGTAAGATTGTTGTTCTTCCCGATTTTCATAACCGAATTTTGTTTAGCGATGAAGCGCACTTCTGATTGAATGGCTACGTCAACAAACAAAACTGCCGCATTTGGAGTGAAGCTAATCCTCAAGTGTATGTCGAAACACCGTAACATCCAGAAAAACTGACTGTTTGGTGCGCTTTATGGGCTGGTGGAATCATTGGTCTTCAAAAACGATGATGGCCAGAACGTTACAGTCAATGGTGATCGGTATAGAGCCATGATTACTAACTTTTTCATTCCTGAATTGAACAACCATGATGTCCAGGAGCTGTGGTTCCAACAAGACGGCGCAACATGTCCCACAGCTCGTGCCACAATCGATTTATTGAAAGACACGTTTGGTGACCGCCTAATTTCACGTTTTGGACCTGTGAATTAGCCCCCAAGATCTTGTGATTTAACACCGCTAGACTACTTTCTGTGGGGCTATGTGAATTCATTGGTCTATGCGGATAAGCCACAAACCCTTGACCATTTGGAAGACAACATTCGCCGTGTTATTGCCGATATACGGCCACAAATGTTGGAGAAAGTCATCGAAAATTGTACTTCCAGATTGGACTACATCCGAGCCAACCGTGGCGGTCATATGCCAGAAATCATATTTAAAATGTAATGCCACAAGATTATCTTGCGGATAAATAAAATTCATGTCAATCGAATAATCCATCGTTGTTTTATTGCAATTTAAAGTTCGATAGCTCCTTTATTAACATTAATCTGTGTTTCAAATTCAATCGATAAGTAGGTACAGAACAATGGCAAGACATAATTGCTTATGAAGCGCCGTAAGAGATGACATCTTGCTGCATTTGAGAGACAGGAAGGAAATCAGAGGTCACATCGTTATGGAGCTATGTCGTTACCACATGCCCCTAAGGCAGTATCATCATTTTTGTATCGATTTTGAACCTCTTCTACATAGAGAGCCTTGGGCGACTGTCGCAATATTCCCGATATGGTGACAGGATATTACTCCTTATGCTCGGAATATAGAATCATTTTCAGCTCTGATCCAGAAATATTTTCAGAGCGACATATTTATATATATGAGAGAAGGAGAAATGTTTCAATCGGATTCTCTAGGGTTGATTTTGTTCAGAATTCTGTTAATTGGTTCATTACATCATTACATCATTTACAAACAAAAAATGTATTTTTTTTCAGTGATTAGGTTCTAAGTGAACATGTACAGTGCATCCCATTTTGGGTGAGACAGCCAGGTTTCTCGCTTGTTATTTAAGATAGAGCCTTGCGGTTTTCACGTTCCTGTCCTACTTTTTCGTGAAACTCAAGTTGGTCTAATCAGATTTTGCATAACTGTTTCCGTTCAAGAGATACAGGGTGATTTTGGAAATTGATACTTTTCGGACACCTCCTTTATCTCCGAAGTTAGTAGAAATAATGCTGAGATAAAAACTACATCTGAATCAGAATTCTGCGTAGAATCCAGTGGCGTACTCAATTTTTTTTTTCGGGGTATGGTTTTGAAGATTCAACACAAACCTATATTTTTTTTAATGGAACACCCTGTATATTATTACTTCGTTGGATTTGTAATTTTTTTTCCTTCAAAATGATGTATGATACTATGTAGGTAGGATGTTCAGAAATGTTGAAAAAAAACTAAAACAACAAATAATGATGGTTTTTTTGTTAATGGGCAATGGATTTCTCATAAAAAAAGAATCAATAATAATAATAATAATTCATTGCGATGACAGCTGGATCAGATTGGTTTTTTCTTCCCAATCTTGCTTGATGAAACAATGCTGCCAAATGCATAGTAGCCATAATAACAACAAGAATGTTTGTATCATCAATGACCTACTACTTTTTAAATATCAAAAGTAATAATCCTCTTATTGAAACTTGGGAAATTCATGACCCATTAACAAAAAAACCATCATTATTTGATGTTTTAGTGTTTTTTTATATTTCTGAAAGTCCTACCTACATAGTATCATACATCATTTTGAAGGAAAAAAATACGAATCCAACGAAGTAATAATATACAGGGTGTTTCATTTAAAAAAATATAGGTTTGTGTTGAATCTTCAAAACCATACCCCGAAAAAAAAAATTGAGTACGCCACTGGATTCTACGCAGAATTCTGATTCAGATGTAGTTTTTACCTCAGCATTATTTCTACTAACTTCGGAGATAAAGGAGGTGTCCGAAAAGTATCAATTTCCAAAATCACCCTGTATCTCTTGAACGGAAACAGTTATGCAAAATCTGATTAGACCAACTTGAGTTTCACGAAAAAGTAGGACAGGAACGTGAAAACCGCAAGGCTCTATCTTAAATAACAAGCGAGAAACCTGGCTGTCTCACCCAAAATGGGATGCACTGTACATTTAAAGAAAAATATTTTCATAATATTATCGATCTCTTCCAGCGTAGAAACGACTGAAAATTTTATACTTTGGTTTATTACTTTCGGTATGACCGCTGCATATTCTAAAGGACTTTCAGTTGTAGAAATGGCTTTCCGTTAATTTTGCTGGATTTTCGTTATGTTGTAATTCTTGTAGGACTGATCGAAAATGAATATAGCCACAAAGCTCAAAAATGTATTTGTAAATTTTGATGCATATTCATTGATACACATAGTATTCTTATGAATTTGAGGTTGAATATGGAAGTTTCGTTCATAGTTTTCCCCCAACAACTAGGCTTCCTCATTCTACATAGAAAGTACTATACAATAGCACTCCACACCATAACGCCTACTGTCCGACGCTGAACTGAGGTTCACGTCTTTCTCCCCGATGTCGTCTAACCCTCCTTCGACCATCATGTGCACCCAAGGAGAATCGAGATTCATCAGAAAAGACGGCTCGATGCCATTCCACATTCCAAAGTTGACGTTCTCTGCACCACTGTAATCGTTGCCGGCGATGCTCAACCGTCAGTGGTAACTCAAAATGGGGTCGATAATGCTGCAGTCCAAAAAACCTTATCCGGCGGTAAACCGTTCGGACAGTTACAGGATGGCCTTGTTCTCCTAACCACTCATCAGCCAAAGATCGAGTTGTCGCAAAACGGTCTCTAATGGCCATAAGTCTTAGACGTCGATCTTTAACTTCATTTGTGCCCCTTCGACATCCGGTGCCTACACTTCTTCGATTTTGGACATTATCAAACCACGCTTGACAACATCTCATAACAGCAGTTGGATTTCTGTTCGTACGGTTAGCAATTTCTCGAAATGACAACCCCGCCTCCTGTAGACCAATAATTTGACCTCTTTAAAATTTACTTAGCTGGCGACAAATTCCGCGTACACGTGTTCTAGTCATTTTAACAACCTTCTGGGTGTTCCTTTATCAGTTAGTATATTTTGAATTTCATGCTTTCTTGTTTGTTTGCTTTGATGATTTAAAGATCGTATTCTCCTGCTATGAGGATCAATGTAGTATAACAACCTATTTTTCTAACTCCATGAAACTCGCTGCAACTAAACTTTTTCGGTGAGTTATTCCAAAGCCAGTTTCGACTGCGGTATACAACAAATGTCCGACCCAACAATAAGAATTCTGAGTGATACTCAGTCCAGTTGGGCCAGATTGATTTTTGGTTCGAATAAGAAGTCAGCAAACAATGGGAGAATCTCCGCTAGGCTGGCAACAACTGGACAACATGTTAGTTTCCCCACTGAAGCGGAACATCCTGAAATAAACCACGAAACTGAAACTTTCAAGTGTTTGAAGTTAACATTGTTCGCTTCTCTGGAGCGAATTATCCCCAGCATTTCTTTCTGAGTGAGTGGTCTGACGTGATAACGTTACAAACTGATGCTTCCCAACTAGGTCTTCATCGTTTTCTCGAGCTAGGGTCTGTTGGAAATGTTTTTTCGAAGTGTGTTTTTTCGTTCTGGAGGTTTTCATGAGGGATCCGGCTAGGATTGCCCACTCTGAGGAATTTCACGTATTCCACGCAGTTCCGAGCACGTTGGAAATGAGTTCTAGTCTGATGCATAATTGAGGACGTGAGTATTTGCACAACCCTAAGGATTCAATTTGTAGATGTTGCCAACAAATGAAGTTGAAGGTTTTATGACCGGCGATTATTGGTTTATTTATGTTGCTTTGTATATGCGTCTTGTCCACAAACAATACAATGCATACTATGTGAAGTTGACATCATTATCATTTGTCAGGAGATACTAATTCAAAATTTTCAACATGGGTGTTTTGAGGTGGTAGACCTTTGGCATGAAACCATGCCAGTCGAAATTGAGTGGTAGTTTTGAGACATTGAATTAAGATGCATAAGTTGTTCGTTGGAGATCATTCATTCCTATACCGC
Organism: Harmonia axyridis; assembly: GCF_914767665.1. Lineage (NCBI taxonomy): Eukaryota > Metazoa > Arthropoda > Insecta > Coleoptera > Coccinellidae > Harmonia > Harmonia axyridis. The sequence goes on from NC_059507.1 coordinate 6,796,563, forward strand.
CTACCGATTGTTTGTAGACCTCACAGTTTATGAATATTTGAACTCGAAATTTGAGAAAAAAAAAACGAAAATTGAGTCTATCCACAATAATCCTTATATCTCCTGAGATATTGGTCGCAGCCCCCTCAAATGAAAACTTTTTTAAGTTTTAAGTTCGTATCTTGCCACAGAAATAGTTGCTAGACCTCACAGTTCATGAAAATTTGATTTCAAAATTTGGAAAAAATACCGTTGAAATTGATTCTCTACATAATAATCGTTATATCTCCTCAAATTTTGGGGAGAGCCTCCTCAAATGAGAACGTTTTTAATGAATCAAGCTGTGATCAAGAACATATTGGGGTTTTAAGTACGTATCTTGCTTCAGGAAGAGTTGGTTGACCTCACAGTTTGTGAAAATTTAAACTCGAAATTTGGAAAAAACGTTGAAATTGCTTGAGTTATAATAACTCACTATAATAAATAGGAAAAGATGGCTCTGTGCTGATATACTTCTGTGCTTCTATTCGGTTGACCGAAACGGAACATTCCATTATTGTTATTGAGGGGAAGAATGTCACTTTGATAATTTTGACATTTATAGGTAACTTTTGGGGTTTGTCAATAAAGTTCATTCTCATTTCTTGTATTTTAGTATTTATTGTTATAGTTATTGAATGAGTCATAAGTATGCCTATTGATTAATCTAGGAATCCTAGAGTTGAATTATTTGGTTTTATCTACTCCTATTGAATTATATATTCATTATTTAACTGCTTTTGAGCAATTAATAGTATCTATTAACAAACAGCGCGAGTTATAATATAACTCACTTCTATAACTCACTATAATAAATCGTAAAATATGGATCTGTGCTTCTATACTACTCTGCTTCTATTTGATTGGCCGAAAGGGAACATTCCATTATTGTTATTGAGGGGAGGAATGTCCGAGGGAATGTCACTTTTGACGTTTTCAAACTAAGTTGATATCTAATTATTGTGAATGTTTTGCTGAAAACGATTAATTCAGATAGTTCAGATGAAATATTATATAGGTTTACATTTCCAAAGGATAAACAGCTAATGTTACCATATAGAATTAATTGCCCGAAAATATATAAAGGAGTTTGAAAAAATTTTCAAGATTGGTGTAGCAGTAAGATCATTAAGTCATCGTTTACAAGGAATATTTTTTGGTATATTTTAATGCATTTTTATAGGCAGCTATTAAGGTTTTTCAATAAAGTGTCTGTACTCAGTACTGGATTCGAGCTAGCCGAAGCTAGTTCGATTGTGGTTGGTGGCACTAAGTTTCCATCTCTCTTGTACGGGATCGAGCACATATGTTTATTTCCCGTTCCTTCTGTCTATATTCTGAGTCTGTATTTTTTTTCTTAGTATTTATTTATATAGTCGTAGATAAAGTATAGTATTCAACTTGCGGTAATGGTCATAACTCACTTGATAAATTACAGAACTCGCCTGCGGCTCGTGCTGCAAACATCATCTGCGTGAGTTATGACCTACATTACCGCTCGTTGAATAATATACTATTATTTGATTCGATAATGAATTTTCATCAAGTAAAGACCAAATTGTTATTATATTTGAATCATTACATAAATCATTTCATATAATCTGATAAAATATTTCATACACATAATTTTGAGGAGGTTTCGGGTGTAGAATGACAATAATAGGCGAATGAGGTTAAATTGCACTAGTTCGGTTATTTACTTTTCAATTAAAGTGTGTTAGCATTCAGTTGAGGAGTCCCCATTAGCTGTGGAAAGACTAGAAATTGCAATGTTGATTCTTACGTTTTCAAACCGCAATACGGCTTGCACACGCTTGCGGTGAGCTCGGGATAAACTAGAACAGCCAAGCTCAATCGATATGAAGAGGGAGGATGAAAAGCTGAAAGGGGAATCTCACGTTGTGATATTGGACGAGGTCAGTTCGAAGAAAGAACCGAAATGAGCGAGGAAAGAACTGACGTGAAGTTGAGAGCTTTGTTCCTACGTCTCTGAACTGATTGTTCTATTATTTTGAGGTACAAGATCCGTTTTCAGGAATTTTGAACTGGAAATGGTCTCAAACGATGAAGTTCGAGGCACTGAGTCTCGAATTTAAAACAGTTGAAATATTGATAGCAAAACGAAAAAAATTCAAATTTTTGGTTATTTACACAAAATAATAATTTCAAGCTACATGCAAACTTTCAAGCTGATCAGATAATAAAAACCTCAGGAAATAGGACATGCAAATATACTAACTCACAAAGAAACTGCAACACCCAGAAGGAGCTGTTTAATTTTTAATTTTTTATATAGAAAGTATAGCAAGGAGTAAATGATCAAATTTGGAGAAAAAAATATTGAAGGTTTTTTATGTAATTTTTGTTAGTTAAACAATGTAGTCGTTATTGCAAGTTTTTTCAATTTTACAACAAACCATCAGCTGTTCGAGGAGATCCGAAGTCGGTGTTTAGTTGTTGTTGAAAAGCCCTGAGCTCGTGTACGCGGAATTTATCGCCAGCTAAGTGAACTCGAAAGAGGTCGAATTATTGGTCTACGGGAGGCGGGGTTGCCATTTCGAGAAATCGCTAACCATACGAACAGCAATCCAACTACTGTTATGAGATGTTGTCAAGCGTGGATTGATAATGTCCAAATCGAAGAATAGTAGGCACCGGACTCCGAAAGGGCACAAATGAAATTCAAGATCAACGTCTAAAACTTATGACCATTAGAGACCGAGTTGCGACAACTCGATCTTTGGCTGATGAGTGGTTAGGAGAACAAGTCCATCCTGTAACTGTCCGAATGGTTTACCGCCGGATAAGGTCTTTTGGACTGCAGCATTATCGACCCCATTTTGAGTTACCACTGACAGTTGAGCATCGCAGGCAACGATTACAGTGGTGCAGGGAACGTCATCATTGAAATGTGGAATGGCATCAGGTCTTCTTTTCTGATGAATCTCGATTTTCTTTGGATGCACATGATGACCGAAGATGGGTTAGACCACGTCGGGGAAAAAGACGTGAACCTCAGTTTGATATTGAGCGTCATGTACACAGGACAGTACGCGTTATAGTATGGGGTGATATTGCACATGCAAGTAGGTCACCTTCAGTCTTCATTCGAGATAACATGACAGCGCTGCGTTACCTTCAAGATATAGTGTAGCCTTATGTTCTCCCTTACCTTAACCGACTCGATAATCCAATATTTCAGCAATAGAATGACCGACCTCATGTAGTCAGAGTTAGTTTAAACTTTTTCGAAGCGACCCATATGAATTTTTTTGCCTTGACCGCCCAGATCCACCGATCTTTCGCCCATAGAGCATTGTTGGGACATCATGGGTAGAAGGCTTGGAAATTTTCCCTAGCACCCACGGAATATGGCGACTCTGAGACATGAAGTACAGGTAGCTTGGGATAGTATCCCCGAAGAAGGAATAGACCATCTTATTGCATCAATTCCGAGACGTGTTGGGGAGTGTATAGATAATCGCGGTGGACAAACACATTATCAACAAATTTATGAAAAAAAAAAATGTAAACCCTTCTTTTTTCCCCAAATTTCAATCATTTATTTCTTGCTGTACTATCCATGTTTCCCCAAAAACAAAATTTTGAATTTAAACAGCTCCTTCTGGGGGATTTATCCTTTTTTCTATTCAAAATTCTTCCAACAAAGTGATAAATGACATTGTGTTGAAAATTGGTAGTCTAATTCTACTTTTTCATGACATGTCATTTCGCAGATTGATTAGGTAATTGTATTTCATAATGATTAAACTTCGAGGACACATATTTTGGCAATTAAGAGAACTTGAAGTTTAGTCTTGAAGAAACATTAAATGGAAACAGGAAATATCTTTTTAATTTGGATCAGGGCATAAACGCCACTCAGGAAAATAATGATATATTGATGTACTTAATTTTTGAGTGAATAAAGAATATATCTCTCCGATGAATGACTCTGTGAGAAAGTAAACATTCCAAAAGCTGAATAAAGCACCCAAAGTTTCAAAAGGATTCTTCAGCATCTCTCGCTTCCGCCAAGAAATTGGAACTGCTCACACCGTAGGGACGATATAATCTTCCAGAATTTCCCCTACATGTAAACAAGGCACAGGGCCCTTGCCTAGCATATACTCTGATTAAATCTATTCAGCATGCGTAGTATTTGTCATCGTAAACTTCAGTCTCTACACGTGCCGTCTCGAAAATTTGAATTCGCATTATCTACCGCTCCTCGTAGTCCTGTTGTCGAAAACAAGGCTCTTGAAACGACAGTTCCGTATAATTCGTGTTTTAATCTTGGGTATTTCACGTCTACTTCTGACTGAAACGCCCGGGGTAAGTTGGGAAATAAAAAAATTCAATTTTGTCAACTCGCACATTTTGCTGTTTTTAATTCCGCCGGACTCACATTAAGTGATGAATAAAAAGTTAGGTTTCTTGTTAATAAGTTATGTGTACCAACTGGGATTAAGCCCATTGTGAAAGTGAAATATGTTGAAGATACAAATTTTTGTGCTTGATTAAGTAAAACATACTTTTTTAAAAAAGTAAAGCATATTTATTTTTAATTTTTTTCAAATGCAGGATATATTATACAGTGTAATATTGTAAAAATATATATTTTTTTATTATATTCTTATACATAAATATATTATATTATACAAAGAAATATTGAAAACATGAATATATAGTATTCTTTTCTCTAATTCTGTGGTTATTCCGTTCATTCTTCCACATCATTGTAGAACAAAATCGTGCGAGAATAGATCAGAAACGCACAGTTTTCATGGTTATATTTTATTATTATGTGTTGGTACTCCGAACTTTCCGCCACGGCTTTATCTGTCAAATCATCAATTTGCCTTAAAGAAATCAGTTCTGCCAACCAATATTTTTCAATGCGAAAATCACTAAATGATATTTATGGAAATATTTCATTAATTTCAATGAAAATGCAATGAATTAGAAAAAATAATAAGGCTCATTCTACCACTCGTTGATTCAAAAACTCGCCACTTCGTGGCTCGTTTCTGAATTTTGAACTCGTGGAAAAATATCAATGCCTTCTGTACAGGGTGGGCAAATTTCGATGTTTTAGCACTACAACTTTTGAACCAGAGGAGATAGACAAAATCTGATACCCACTTCTCGATCTCTTTTTCTGAGAAACTAAAAAGGGTAGTTTTCGTTTTTGGCCACCTTCTTTTGTTTTCGAGTTATAAGCGAAAATTGGAAAAATGGCGAAATCGAAAAACAGTTATATCTCCGCTAATACTCATGATAGAGCTCTGAAATTAAAACATTATACAGGCACTTTTTTTACGTAGAATCCAGTGGCGTGCTTGTATTTTCAGAAGGGTTTTTAATTACGAAGCTATGACCCAAAGTTATGTTTTTTTAAATAGGAACACTAGAGTTTTGTGCCATTTTCTGAAAGCTTAATTTTTCCTGATTTCAAAAATATATAACATCGTATGATTCGGATCAATATAAATAATAGAAAATGGCCAAAAACCTCTTTTCACCTAAGAGTCTCAATATTTCTATGGTTTCAACTGTTGATGAACACAGAAAACTTGAGCTTTCTATAACAAGAGCAGTATCCTTCCGTCAATCTGATTATTTCTATGCTTTTCACTTATTTCTACAAAATTCGAATCTAGATATGTTTTATAAATTTTTTATCTAAAAATTGATTTGGAAATAACGGAGAAACCACAAGATCGAATTTTTCAATCGACAGAGTTGTAATGAGATGCATGTATCAGGAGATTATTTACATAGGTCTCCAGAATCAATACGCACAAGTACCAATCCATTTTAAACAGCATATGAAACAATGCATATCTGATTGAACTCAACATTTTAATTACGAAGGGACAAACAAGAAATAATATTTTACCTAATAATGACAAAAATTGCACAATGCACAGTCGACACCTCTTCTCGATATTTCAATAGATGAATATTTGAAACTGTGTTCAAGCTACCTAGGAACCTTTTTCCAAGTTCGTTTATCTTTTCGAAACTATTTGTATAAAATGAATATAGATTCGAATTTTGTAGAAATAAGTGAAAAGCATAGAAATAATCAGATTGACGGAAGGACACTGCTCTTGTTATAGGAAGGCTCATTAACAGTTGAAACCATAGAAATATTGAGACTCTTAAGGAAAAAAAGGTTTTTGACCATTTTCTGTTATTCATTTTGATACGAATCATACGATGTTATATATTTTTGAAATCAGGAAAAATTAAGCTTTCAGAAAATGGCACAAAAATCTAGTGTTCCCATTTAAAAAAACATAACTTTGGGTCATAGCTTCGTAATTAAAAACCCTTTTGAAAATACAAGCACTCCACTGGATTCTACGTAAAAAAGTGCCTGTATAATGTTTTAATTTCAGAGCTCTATCATCAGTATTAGCGGAGATATAAATGTTTTTCGATATCGCCATTTTTCCAATTTTCGCTTATAACTCGAAAACAAAAGAAGGTGGCCAAAAATGAATACTACCCTTGTTAGTTTCTCAGAAAAAGAGATCGAGAAGTGGGTATCAGATTTTGTCTATCTCCTCTGGTTCAAAAGTTGTAGTGCTAAAACATCGAAATTTGCCCACCCTGTACACTATTTTGATATTCTTAATTGTCATTTCACATCCAAAAGTAAACTTTCATCTCGATCGAATCTGTAGTTTTAAAAACTAAAAGGAACAGAATATCAAAAACAGGTATTAGATGAAAAAACCCCAGTGTTTTTATCAGTTCTCTTTGCTCTCTTCCAGCACTGAGAAATCCAGTTTTTCTTAAAAATAAAAGTGTGTCCGATGAAAAAGCTTGATGCTTTCAAATATAAAAAACTTTCTCGATACTCGAAAATGAATTGCTGATACACAAAATTCGATGTACCGGGTAGATGTGATCCATTATCTTCCAATGAAATTCACCCATTTATGGTAATGAAAGCTATGCACTAACTAATAATCCTTATTCTTCATCCTAAGCCTGCCTTGTCGTATATAAAAAGGAAGGGGAATAGAAAATATTTCCTCTCCAGAAGAAATCAATTGTCTCCTCTCGTCAATTTCCTAGTTTGAGACTAACCAAACGCTTGATAAATGTAACCGAGGACAGAACTCATAAATTTCGTTTCTCTCTTGTAGCACTGGTTACTGTCGAGCTCAGAGCCGTTTGAAAATTTAGATTCGAAGCAGATTGGTAACATTATCCAAATTGCGTTTTGCAATGAAATATTTGAGTATTAGCGTACATACGTACAATATTAAAGGATGACATGAATCAGGTTACCTCTATAAATTCAATTAGAAAGTTATCTGGATCTCCGAAATTCTACAGGGTGATTCACCGGGATAGCCTATTAGACGTTTATGCAAAATTAATCATAATTTTGAGCTGAGGTTTGAGACAATGATCTTTCTCCCTAAAATATTTTCAGATCTCTACAACTTCCGGTTATACCGAAAACAGACTTCTACTTCCTTATTTCAAATGGCACACACAGTATATTATTGCATCATTAGATAGCTTTTTTGATGGCAATTTCGGCAATATGCTATATCTTGGGAAAAACTCAACGGTTCATGAGTTATTGGGATTCTTATGAAAAAAATGGTGGCGATGAGGACTCACATTTTTTTTGATATTACCGCAGAAAGAGCTTTTTCCAAAAAATTTTTTTTCTTTTTCAATTCCGCAAATACGTAGTATTATAAGACTGTTTGCCGTTTGGGCCAAAAATGTACAGGGTGTTTATAAGAGGATCATGAACTTCGACAACTCAAATTCATCAAAACTCAAGATATTCAAATTAGAACCTATATTTTTTATTATTTCAGTCGATACTACGTCCAAAAATAGTGGGGGTTACTTAAGCAAACCCTATCCCTAAAATTAATTCTTTAAGTTAGTTATCGAGGAAGAACTTTAAATGAGGAAAAACCGCTATTTATAACTGTTTGGAGTAGTCTGTGATTTCCGAAAAACACAAAAAATAACTGAAATACGATGTTTTCATAACTAAATTTGACATATCAAGAATTGAAATGAATTATTCGTAATTGAAAATTGTATTGGTTTATGGATTTCTCAAAAATCCCAACGAAAAATCAATTAAAATTCATGAAATGTGAAATTTAGTTATTCAAACATCGAATTTTAGTTTCTTTCTGTGTTATTAACACAGTTATAAATAGCGGTTTTTCCTCATTTGAAGTTCTTCCCCGATAACTCTTGAAGTATTCATTTTAGGTATAGGGTTTGCTTGAGTAACCCCCACTATTTTTGTACGTAGAATCGACTGAAATAATAAAAAAATATAGGTTCTAATTTGAAAATCTTGAGTTTTGATGAATTTGAGTTGTCCAAGTTCATGATCCTCTTATAAACACCCTGTTAATTTTTGGTCCAAGCCGAAAACAATGTTATAATACTACGTATTTGCGGAATCGAAAAAGAAAATTTTTTTTTCGAAAAAAGCTTTTTTCTGCTGAAATATTCAAAAAATGTGAGTCCTCATCGTCACCTTTTTTTTTCATAAGAATCCCAATAACTCATGAACCGTTGAATTTTTACCCAAAGTATGGCATATTGTCGAAATTGTCATCAAAAAAGCTATCTAATGATGCAATAATATACTGGGTATGCCATTTGAAATGAGGAAGTAGTAGTCTGTTTCCAGTATAACCGGAAGTTGTAGAGATCTGAAAATATTTTACAGGGAAAAAGATCATTGTCTCAAACCTCAATATGAAAATTTTCAGCTCAAAATTATGATTAGTTTTCCATAAACGTCTAATAGGCCATCCCGGTGAATCACCCTGTATAATTAGGATTTTTCAATAAGAGTTTTCATTTTGAATAGCCTGCTATCTAAGCAGCTGTCTCTTTTGAAGATGTCAGCTTTCAACATTTGACAGGTTAAAATTGAAATTATTGTAAATCGCTACAAAAATGGTGAAAATTTCAAAGTTCGCAAAACTAAAGCACTAATGGGTTGTTGTGAAGCAGTTTCTCTGCCGGCAATAGTGAAACTTGTGGAAAAATTTGAGCTGTTTGGACAACTTAGTGACGTGAAAAATAGAAACCTTGTGTGTCGCTCAACAACAGATGAAAATATTGCTGATAAAGCCCTTAGTGTTGTTTGGGAATTAGGCATTCCAAAAACGACATTGCACCGTGTTTTTCTTAGGAGTTGAGGATTTAGGAGTTAAGTTAAATATTGGAATTTTATGAATTTTTTTTTTGTGACGGATTTTTTTCCGGTCTTTGGATTCTGTACATTAAAAGAATATTGTTTTTCTTGACCGAGATTCGAAAGATTGGTTATTAGAAATAATGTATTAAAATTCTGAAAAACTTCCGCACGCCACTGATAAATGGAAGTTAACGCTTGGCGATAATATAAGATTTAATTCAAAATTAGAGTGGCACTTCTGAATCGTACTGCGAATAGGAACGAATGAACACATCTGTTGCGGAGTTAACTAATTTCTCATCTCTGTTCAGGAAACGCCTTAGTAGCAGCAGGGTGATCTGACTGATGCAAAGTGTTTTCAGAATAAATAAGCGTCTGTTCGGACGGAGGACTATTATAAACTTATTTTCGACGGATACAGAGTAGTACTTGGAGAATTTACAATAGAGGAATTTGAAATTTAATCAAACGACCGTTATTATATTTGAACTTTTCATCGTGTAAATAACAATTAATTTCACTACATAGTAAAGGGATCCGTCATTATGAAGTAACAAGCATGAAAAATCGTTTCGAATCAAGGGTTAATGGAAAAACTTCGGAAAATTCCACGGACGAGCTTTTCTATAATAGGGTGAATTATGAACTGAACGAATTTCATTTTGAATAATATTGACTCACCCCTTATCTAACAGTATGTCTCTGCATGGTGATATTGTCATATGTATGTGTTAACGATATTATTATGATCTTGAAGAGAAAAGGTTTTTATTTTATTAAGCGAAAAACGTGAATCGGATTGAAAAAAGTCAAGTAATCAACTATGGTAAGAAATTATTAGGGATTTCACTTGCAGTACTATCAATTATTCGTTTTAACCATTGTAGAAATTGGAACAAAATGATAATATCCTGAACAATGAGGTATATAGATCATTTATGAACGTATGAAATTTATTGAGAATATCAACCACCTTCTTATTCTCTTATGAAAAAGATTCGTAATCAAAATAACGAAGGAATGAGTGATTTCGACGTGAAATTAAACAACTCACCAAACAACACATATTCAGATTCATGGTATCATTATTATTATCAACAAAATTCAATTCGCAAACAGGTAATTTCAACAAGATCAATAATTTTTGAGAATGGATGGGTTAATTCTTGAATTAATTTCCAATATCAAATAGTTGAATATTGAACTAATTGAGAGCAATCAAGCAAATATTTCTCTCCAAAGCTCAGTGTCGAATACTCTGTGAATTATAGAACGCCTGGAATTGTTTTGAAACATTCGCATTCTGTCGTAATTTTCAAATAATCAATTTAATTATTGTGGTCTTTTCGGGAGAACAATGGAATTCCATTGATTGGAATATGCTATTCTTTCATAAGCACTTCAAAATTGCACATCTTGTTCAGTTTGTTTGTTGAATGAGCTTTATATGAGTAGAAGTTGTGAAATTGATGTAATGTTTGTTCGCTCAATGTTGTGTATCCCGAAAAAAAAATCTGTTGTATGAATAAATCAAATTCTTCATGTTCAATATTTCCTCTATCTGTCGGTTCTGTGGAAAGCAATTGAAAACATTCATTCCATTATTGTAGTTATATTTTTTTTTGGTTGAGTTGAACAGAAGATGTACTTAGGTGCATCACTGGACTCCGCCTATTCTCACATTTTCGAGGTTATTTTTTTTCTTTGTAAAATTATTTGTATTGATCTTGTATTGTGGGAATAAAGTCAATTATTGTTATTATTATTATTATTTATCCGTAACATAAAAAACAAAGGGCTTTCATACTTTGACTCGTGAAATTTATCACAATTTCATTATTTTATAAGTTTCTGTAGCACCAGAAAACAATAATGTATTTGAAGTTAGCAGAGGGTGCTGAGGTCTATTATATCTAATCATACTAACTATTGAGTCTACACCTTCACATTGGTTACCAGTGTTTTCATATATGTATACCTACTGCCGCCTCATATTCGTAGTGAGGTTGCACTTGAGAAATCTTGATGGGATAAATTTCATTTCTACCCAAACTTATTTCCAATGGACTAGTTTAGTAATGTTGATAATACTATATTTGACACGATAGAATTAAAATATAGAGCAAAACTGATAAATCAGTGAAAAAATTTTGAAAATCCATCAATAAATGACTGAGAAATAGATTATTTAAATTTACGTATTTTAGCGCGGAACGTCTTTGGTCTGTGACGTCACGGCTTTTGCCTGTGATCGCTACACCACAAATTACGTTTAAATACTTAGCCGCGCCAAGGCTCTCGCGCCGTTTGTAGTTGTACAGTGTTGTTTTAACTCGAGTTTTGTTTTTATGTCACCATAATGGAAGAAGGCTTCGTGAAAGGACCAAGTGACAATTTGCCAAAAATAGATATATTCGCAGTAATGGAGATTTTTCTTCAAATCCATCTTATGTCAGTGCAGAAATAAAAGGAGTTGAACTTTTCAAGTAAATATCTACTTTTGAGTTTGCTTCATCATGGTTCAACTTATAACGAAGATTTATTTAAAAAACGTTTCATAAACAGTTTGTAGTTGAGTACTGGTTGTTGAAGTCTATCAATGGCAAAACATATTTATAGGAGGAGTAAAAAGTAAAAAGAGAAAAAAGTAATTTATATGTATGTATATAGTAAGTTATTGCAGCCATCGTGTAACGAACAAAACACGACACGAACGGCACAAGTGATTGTACACCAATGAATTTGTAAGCACTCTGTGAGTGACGTCACGACACTTACACGTACTATGAAATTATTCTTCCAAGCGCAACTTCAAAGTCCCATAACTTTTTCATTTCTAGAGATATTTCAATGATTCTTCCACATTTCTGTTTCATTTTACTTAAATTTTTAGAATTAATCCTTAACAAAAAAATGAAAACTAGTCCATTGTATCCTACCTCCTAGATATTTGAACTGTCAGATTAAAGTCACGCAAATCTTCATGGATTACTACTTTCCTCAACCCAATGAAAGTGATAAGGAAAATTGGCGTTCGGAATGGAGTTCTTGTAATATCTTCAACGAAGGTCTAATCTTTGATCCTTCAGAGAGTCCTAGGTTTCAATTATCTTAGGAAAATTTGGGTATTTTAAATTGACTTAGGACTGGTCATGGTCGTTGCAATAGTATGCTCTTCAAATAGAATTCTAATGAAAGCAAACTATGTGAGTAGAAGAAACCATTGACCACTTGGAGAACACTTGTCCAATTTATAAATTTTATGGTGCTTTCCAAGCTATCCATCCAGTTTAAGATTCTTTTTCAGAATGGGTCGCTAACTATCGATTTAATGGAAACTATTACATTTATTACTCCTTTCTGGTTCTTTTATTTTTTGATAACAGATTTAATGCTTATGTCGCCAACTTGTGGTGAAGAGAAAAGATTTTGTTTGGATGAAGAGAAAAATCTTCAATTTGAAAATATTAACTCATTCTATAAGCAAATTTACAAACCAATCAATACAGGGCGACAGAGTTTTTGCTGAGGTTTTTATCTGTGCTCTTCATCATAAGTAGAAATGTATGATGCCCCGTTCACATTTCCTCTGCATTAGCAGGTTCATTGTTTGAAGTCAACAATTCTTTGTATGACTCTTCCTCGAAAGATTATACACATACTAACGAGGAAAAACGAGCGGTATGGCACTTGTGGTGTCGCTTATGCGCCAGGTCCAGGAATTAAAATCATCTTTCCATTTCCCCCTCGGGAAATCCAGTGATTAAATTCCCACCCTCTTCTGTAGAGTCTGCAGCTAAGCTCTCCTAATTCCTGCCGATACGTCTCTGACCCAGACGACTCACATCCATTTTATGCCCGGCGTGCTTTGTGATTAATAAATTGAATTCATTTGTGAAAGTCGCGTCGACGTTTGGGGTGTATACCAGAATTTATGAGGGAGACTTTCTTTTCGAATTTGAATTGGTAATTCGGATAAATAGCGAAGGTCGAGGAGACGTGTGCATCAGTTAATTGGAGGGTAATTGGGGTGTAGTATTCATTATGCAACGCTGAAATACATTTCGTCTTTAAGAGCTGCTCTTGCGATCGGGCAGTCAGTCTGATTGCTAGGACTTTCTGAAATAATAATCAGTTTTTTCGATCGGGTCACATATGATGTATATATTCTTCTGAGATTCTACAAAGCATGTGTAGATGAAATCTCAGTGTTAGCAATGGAAATGTAAACGGGGCATCATTATTATTATTATTATTTGATCTGGGGTCGTTTTGCTTCGGTAAGCCTTCCGGGAACTGCGACCATGCAGATATTTTGTTCACTACCCTACTCATTCATAGAAACCCAGGGAGGTCGTCAACGACGTTAATAAAATTGACAACCTCCCTAGGGGCCTTGGCCGTTACCTCTCTGGTATCCAGGACCGGCTTGCCCATGTGAATGGTTCTTAGGCCAGCCAGCTCTGGACACTTGCATATCAAGTGTTCAGCCGTTTCTACTTCCGATCCACAGAGCCTGCAAATCTCGTCTGCTGACTATCCCATACGGTACAAGTGATGTTTGTACCGACAGTGTCCCGTCAGCAGTCCCACCATCACTCGAAGCTCTGCTCGCGACAGCTTCAGGAGCTTTTTGGCGTAGGTAGGTGAAATCTTCACGAATTTCTTTGCCTGAGCAAGTCTAGGAGTGTTAGTCCAGTGGGTTGTCCTACTGTTCAATTCCCATAGCTGGACCGCAGCTTTGTATTGTTCTTTTCCTATCCCACAGAAAGGCTCAGGTCCAGCAGGTCTTAACCTTGATGCACTTTTTGCAAGTTCATCCGCTCTTTCAAACGGGGCATCATACATTTCAACGAACATATGATACTCTGTCTCCCCATATAGATGTAGTGATTGGTTTGTGTATTTGTTTACAGAATAAGCTGACACATTTACATTGAAGGGCTTCCTCTTCATTCAACAAAATCTTCTCAATCCTTTCTCTTCACCAATGGTTGACGACTTTATAATTAAATCTGAAAACAAGAAAGAAAAGAACCAGAAAGCAGTTTCATATTTTAGTTTCCATTATATTGATTTGAAGTTAGCGACCCATTCTAGAAAAGAGTCTGAAACTGAATGGATAGCTTGGAAACCGCCATGAAATGTTTAAATTGGACAAATATTCACCAAGTGGTCAATGGTTTCTTCTACACCACACTCACATAGAGGGCTAATAATAGAATGCCATTTGAAGAGCATACTATTGCAACGACCATAGCCAGTCCTAAGTCGATTCAAAATACACCAAATTTTCCTAAGAAGATTGAAACAAGAACTTTCTCCGAAGGATCAACGATTAGATCTTTGTTGAAGATATACAAGAACGCCAAATTTCCTTGTCACTTTTATTAGATCGGAGGATGGTATCAATCCACAAAGGTTTCCGTTACTTTAATCTGGCAGTTCTAGTATCTGGGAGATAAAATACAATTGGAAATGAGTTTGAGTAGAAATGAAAATTTTTCCAAGATATGATGAAAACCATGTTATGGATTTTAATCAGTTGATCTTGCAACAAGCCACCAGAACATGTACAAACAATATCAAATTCGGAATTGCTACTCTCACCACTGCTCCACCAGCTTCTCAGCTTCAGTATCTGGGATGACTTCAAGGATGTTATATCCTCACTTCTCTGAGGATCTCTAAAGCCCTGGGAAGTGATCCCTCGATTCTACAGACCGAGATAATGGCTGTTTATGTATGCGCCCAGGAGTGTCTCAAAATGAACCTCAAAGGGGCGCATATCTACATCACCACAGACAGCCAAACCACGCTGAGATCCCTGGAATCGTGCTGTCAGGGGTCTCTGCTGACTTGGGAGTGCCGTAACACCATAAAGCAACTGGCCAGAGGAAATAAGGTGACTCTACTATGGGTACCAGGGCACTGTGGGGTTGAAGGAAATGAGAGAGTGGACGAGCTTGCAAAAATTGCATCAAGGTTAAGACCTGTTGGACCTGAGCCTTTCTGTGGGATAGGAAAAGACCAATACAAAGCTGCGGTCCAGCTATGGGAGTTGAACAGTAGGACAATCCACTGGACTAACACTCCTAGACTTGCTCAGGCAAAGAAATTCGTGAAGATTTCACCTACTTACACCAGAAAACTCCTGAAGCTGTCACGAGCGGAGCTTCGGGTGATGGTGGGACTGCTGACGGGGCACTGTCGGTACAAACATCATTTGTACCGTATGGGTAAGTCAGCAGACGAGATTTGCAGACTCTGTGGATCGAAAGAAGCCGGTCCTGGATACCAGAGAGGTAATGGCCAAGGCCCCTAGGGAGGTTGTCAATTTTATTAACGTCGTTGACGACCTCCCTGGGTTACTATGAATGAGTAGGGTAGTGAACAAAAGATCTGCATGGTCGCAGTTCCCGGAAGGCTTACCGAAGCAAAACGACCCCAGTTCAAATAATAATAATAATAACTGCAACGCAAAATGAGAACCTTGATGACGAAAGCACATAAGCACCATCCGAAAAGTAGCATTGAGAGGACAACACTGCCGAGGAATAAAGGAGGCAGAGGTCTACTAGACATCATGGAACTTGCCCATGGTCAAATTGAATGCCTACGAACATACTTCAAAGACAAATCAGGCACGTCAGAGATCTACAAAGTACTGTGTGAAGCAGACGAATGAACACCTTTACAACTGCACAAGGAGCAATTGTCATACAACCACCAGACAATCCAAGAAAAACTGCAAAGATGGAGAGGAAAGCCCCTACATGGACGACATTTCAACGAGGTGAACCAGGATCATGTCGACATTGAAGCGTCGAACTATTGGCTCACATCAGGTGCGATGTATCCCGAAACGGAAGGATTTTTTTTAGCCATCCAAGATCAAGTGATCTCAACAAAAAATTACTGCAAACATATCATAAAGGATCGAACTATTACTGACGATCGATGCCGTTATGGGTGTCCAACGAACGAGACAATCTAACATATCACGGGAGGATGTCAAATGTTTGCAGGAAATGAATATAAAGAGAGACACGATGCAGTAGGAAAGATACTACACCAAGAAATGGCAACTAAATTAACACTAATTAATTCTGAAAAAGTGCCATACTACAAGTACCGACCGGAAACCATCCTGGAAAACGAACGCTGTAAACTGTACTGGGATCGTACAGTTTTGACTGATAAAACAGTCCCTCACAACAGGCCAGATATATTGCTAGTTGATAAACATCAAAAGGCAGCAATACTCATCGACGTAGCAATACCTAATAACAACAACATGCGTCAAAAAGAGGTCGAAAAAATTTCAAAATATAGGGACCTCGAATTTCAGATAAAGCGCCAGTGGGGAATGATATCAACGAGAACTATTCCAATTATCATCTCAACAACAGGAATAGTACCCAAAAATCTCAAGAGAAATATCAAGCAACTAGGACTTAGTGAGTATATATGTAATATAATGCGAAAAGCTGTTCTTTTAGGTACAGCAAGGACGGTGAGAAAATTCCTAGGAAGCGAAGGACAGGTCCAAGGATCGCATGTAAGAGGACCAGAAGTTCGACGAGAACCAGGGGGACCACAAGGAGCGGACACGACCGAGCTCTGCCCTTCTGATATTTTAAATATCTGGGATTGAGTGAATGTTCCTCTTAGCGAGGAGTGAGAAGCCGACGGCGAGGAGAAACCCTACGCGTATAGGCAAAAGTCGGATGTATAATAATAATATCCTCACTCCTACAAGTTTCTTTTATAAAGAAGTTTTGCTTCGGTTTGAAGTATAACAATCTGTGATCAGGTAGTCAGGTGTTTCTTCTTGCACTCGTCACTACTATATCCATCAGGTACTTCGCACGGAAGCTAGAGAGGAAGTGTAGCATGTTTTCTGAAATCAAGGCATTTTTCTGATCTTGTAGTGTCAAAGTTCCAAACAAAATGTTTGCAGTGATCCAACCCTGGAAGATTCAGCCAGAGAATTTTTTTCTGATTTCCTACCTCTCTCGGAACTATTTCTTATAGATGTATTTTTCCATGCCACAGAAAGGTTCCTGGCCAGGAAAAGACGTCCGAGCTTCCTTTATGACGAGTGTATTAGCCTTTACGTTTCCTTTGATTCCCCAATGATCGGAAACTCATACTATACAGACCTAATTAATCTTGCCTAATTCTTTGAGTTACCTTCGAGACTTTCATATCACTTTGAACAGATGAAATGGGAATTCAATGCTTAGATAAAAGTTTCACTTTTGGTATGAATTGCTATTTCACATTTCTGATAAGGTTCATTTCCACGCATCTTCAGATTGTAAGTATGACTTCCAGAAAGACATTTGAATAGGCAACACTTGGTGTATGGACAAGATCTTATAGAGACTTCTCTGTGTATTATTCAATATTATTCATTTTGATCTTGCATCTTGGATGCCTTTCCAATGTTTTCTTCCTCATCAGTATAGTAGTGAAAACTAGAAAAAGGGAAAAGGCTCTCTGACTTTCATGACGTTCTTACCTAGACCTCTAAATATACTTCTCGGTTCAGTCTGATATTGTCAGTTGATCTCATTCCAATATTTTTGGAAATGAAATGAAATGAATTATGATCCACAAAAGAATGTGGAATAACGTCCATCAATGTCACTGGTGAAAAATTGGATGTGGCATATGCTTCCTGAATTCATGCTGAATAACAAATTATCAGTACGGAGAAACGTTCCCTAAGGACAAACGTAGAATTGTTTTTCACGTGTTTAGCTCCTTAGTATTTCGCGAAATGTCACAAGCAATATTCAGGAAAATTTCGCTAATTTACATGTAAAATTCACGAGCGTCATGGTGGCTCCAAGCTGACATAATTCTGTTATTAATCTCATAAATTTCGAGCTTGCCACTCCACTGAAACATTTAATACCTTGTTGCTATTTTTTTTCGGGGAAGATTTGTTTTTCCCTATGGGCAGATGTATCATTCTCGGTTATCTGGATGTGTATTCCAATAGGAGGCACTGGTAATGGATTCTGAAATAATCTCGGGATGATATGGGAGAATGTTTGTCTCTCGCGGACGACATAATTAATTGATTCATGAGAAGCAGTCAAGGATTCGAAATTCAAGCTAGCAAAATTGTGATATTCTAATGGAAATGTACTTCGCTCCAAGTGTATCATTAATAGACGACTTGAATGGTACAACGACGAAGTTGTTCGATATCTACTTGCCATTGAATTTTTTAGCCCTTGTTCCTCGAACAAAGTCTGTTATTTTCAAACTTAAGACACTCTCAAACTTTCGAACTAAAAGACCTTAAATGCCTCATTTGAGTACCTGAGGTTGATCAATCTAAAATTTTTTTTTAAACTTTAATACTGCGGAATTTAAGGAGGATCTGAATCTTACCAAAAATATGTTACAAGTCCTCACTGGATTCCTTAAAGGATGTCACAGAATGCACCTTATAATAATAATAATAATAAATGAGTCTAGCAGAGTGCAGATTCTATTGGCAAGAGGAAAAAACACTGGATGGCTTGATGACGGAATGTCTCGCCATTCCTAGCCATCGCAAAAAAAGTTTGGACAAGAGACTTGTAGAAGTGACTAAGTAACCTTCTTGAAGACATACCAGATTCTGGAGTTCATTAGAACTCTGGAACTGGATGGCGAGCTATAGACTACCTCTACTGATGGCGATAACATATCTGATGGAGGACACAATAGACCATAAGGTCTAAATTAGAGGTGGTTGTAATGTGATTGTACCGTCCTATTCTAAAGATCTCATGAACCAATGAAGACGTTTTCAGGAGATTCAGCAAGAGGAATCAGATCTTGTACCATGTGAAAAAGCTGATACTTGAATACTTTGAAACTACATGGAAAAATAAGCATGGGATGATAAAGAATATAGTGGTTGGAAAATTTGCGAGTTTGGTTTAATTCAACAACCACAAAGCTTTTTCGAACAGCAATTGTTAGCCAACATCCGAGGTGAATAGGCACCAAAAGAAGAAGAAGTGGACCCTACTTATCAACCCTCTTGATTATCTGCATTGCCTGCAATATGTAGAATGTTAGACTAGGATAGCAACGTGCTTTTGAATTTATGAAATATAGAAAATAATTAGTAGAATGGTTTATTCCCTCGCTGTCACGTAGGAGTGTTTTTCACGTTTTTCGCACCTTCACCTCCAAGCTGAATGTCGCAAACGTCACAAGCAATAAACACAAAAATTCCCCTAATTTACATACAAAATTTACGACCAGCGGCGTCCAATGCCAAGCCGACATAATTCAGTTATTAATATCATAAATTCGGAACTTGGCAGTACACTAAAACGTTTAATTCCTTGTCCCTATTCTTCAGGGGAAATTGTTTTTACCCCACGGGCCGATATATCAACCCCCTCGGTTATCTGGATACGCATACCAACAGGACCACTGATAATGGATTCGGAAGTAATCCGCGTTTCTGTCAAAATTATGGAAATTACGGGGAATGAACTGAGAGAATGTTTGTCTTCGTGGGCGGCTTGTGCACGACGTACTCCCATGTGTGTCATGTAGGTGTAATCCTTCTTTCCGGAAATAGCGATCAGATTTTATCAGGGACGTATTAATGGATCTCTTGGCGACTCCTAATAACACGGTGCTGAGTTCACAACATTCTAGTTTTGTGTGGTTATTCTCGGATGAGACGTTCGGAAGATTTTGAGTAATCGCATTGGATTGTTGTTGCTAAGAAATTGTGTACGCTTTGGTGCTGAGGAACGTTTTTGATACCCGATTTTGTCATTTCCGTTAGCAATAGGTAAGGGAGTAGAACTTCACTTGTAAAGGTTGATAGCTCTTCCTCGAAAGAAGAGAATATCAATTTAGGCGTGCCTCACGGGTCTGTACTGAGGCCACTTTTTTTCTATTGTTCATTAACGACTTACCTCTCAATTTGCAGAACATGCTCTTCTTATCACATTCATCTCCTTATGAACATTCGAAACTAATCAACTGCATAAATAAATGTATGTATATACAACATGTTTATTAATAAGGTACGTAGGTGCCCCAAAGCACCATCTGACAGAATAAATAACAACGAAAATAATCAACATTTTCCAATAGAAAATGTGAATGTAATTATGGGAGTCCATGGGGGACAAATTGTTGTTTGTTTTTCCAAAATCTATTATAGATTTCGGAAAACAAATCAATAATTAATTTCGGGAAAACAATTAGTATGTTATTGTCACGATAAGTAGGTATAATTGTTATGATGACCACTAGTGAAATAGGAATTTCTGTAGCAAAGCATAACGATATTTATTGGATTATAAATTGGATTTATGTTATCCACGACTGCTATAGAATATAGCTCTTCCTATTTCATTTTTGATTACAACATGATAGTATTCCATCACTTGATATGTAATTATAATTCAACAACACCTGGTTTCGTGAGCATTTTGACTGAATTTCATTACATCAGTTATTATGGAATATTACGCAACTATTTCGAAAACAGATAATAATATTTATCTGTCATACGAAGTGATTATCATATTTATTGCAGTCTTCAAAACGTCATACCTGAGCATTTTTGAATTACATGGTTCAATATTTAGCGTCAGATTTTTATTCTAAGCTTATCACATAAATTATTTATTAATATAGCAATGTATTTGCTGAATTAGTTTTGACATTTCTTCGCACTTTTTCGGGAGAAAATTTCGTTTTACATTTACTATTTCATCGGGTTACAAATATTTATATGAATAATTCTTCTTCTTACCATGAACTTGATCTACTCAGTTTTTCGATCCTTTCGAAATAAATTAGTGCATCTCAGTAAGAGGGTTTTCAGATCAGAAAGAATGGATTTTTGTTCTTGTTGAACTCAGCTGAATTTTGGCATAACTGTATTTATGGAATTCTAAATCCCAGAAAAATATAGTCGTCTTCGGCAAAAACACTTTTAACAATTATTTTGACAAGTTAATTACCGGCTTTAGTTGTCACCTCCCTTTTCACAAACATCCATTCATTAGCATACCACGAAAGTTCCATAATAAGCTTTCACAATCACTGGATGTGCCAGAAAAAGTTCATCGGAAGGGTTTTGTCCCCTTGCCCTTCTGTAGCAGCTGTCACTGCATCCGAGCCCTTTAAGTTCCTCTCCACTTCCGAATTCGATTGGAAGAATGCACACTTTCGCGTTTGTTCTTTCAGTCCAACCCCAAACGGTCGGATGGTTTTGATATTTCTGATTGTTGGGGTCCCCAACTTGGCGTAATTCCGTTATCCACGACTGGATGGACTCATCTCTGGAGGAAAGATGAATGCGTGCTCACAATTCAATTATGCCCCTTCGTTTTCTGTGTACCCCCTGGGGGATGGGGTATCTAAATGATTCCTTGTTTCAACTTCCTTGTTACAGCATTGATATGGACATGAAATATTACACCGCTCAATAATATCCGGGTCTAACCTACAGATCAACTTTAGGCAAAATTCTGCTTTATTCTTCGGAATATAATACTTCAAAACTTGCTGCGTTGATTCCGAAGAAAATAGATTAAATCGATCTTGGATGTTGTACGTTTGAAGGGTTGTGGCTTCTTCGACAAACATTTTTCGAAAAACAATGCTGTGTTATCCCAAAATATTCAACGCTTTCAGATGATTCTAGAGACTTGCACAATCGTCAAAAATGTTTACGTCTTTTTACCAGATTTTATAGCCCTTTGGTTTTTCTTAACGCTTTTTTCGTACGTTAGTTTATATGAGAAAATCATCTTTATGAACGAAAAAAGTGTAACTATACAACAACAAAGGTTGTTCAAGTTTCCAGAAATTCATTTGAGGCCAGGGAATTTATTGCCTAACAGTACTTAGCGAAGCTTCTGTGGAATCAGTATCGAATTGGTTGTTTCTATTGGCTAAAAAAGTCCACGTTCGTCCGCTTGCTGATTTGGTTACTTTCATTAGCTGCAGCTACGCACATATATCACTTCTTAATTATCTTCCTTATGTTACGCATAGATCAGTGCGATCCGTAGGGGAATTAACGAAAGATCAGTTTTACTAGATTTCAGTTCGTTCGGTGATAGATTTTTCAATTTTTTTTTTTTGGATAGAGTATAGATATTCAAACTCATTTGAAGTGTGCCAGAATATTTCTAATGAACAAAAAGTTCCCTAGTTCCCAGAAATGAATTATGGAGCAGGGACAGTTTTTTTGAATGAATTTCATTATGCTTAGGGATTCACGGCTTGGCTTGATTTTGAAGCTAATCGGCTTAAGCTTGACTTGAACTCAAGTCAAGTCAAGTATTTATTTATCAAGTACTTGAATCATATCATATTGATTTTTATCAGTTTTATTGTGTAGTGTTACATCAATAAAAAAAATGATGAAATGAGAAGGAATCTTGCAAAAAACAACATAATTTATAGAACTCATTGTATAAACGAACCGAAAATATAAACTCTTTTGAACTAGACACATAAATTGAATAACTTCTAATCATAACGAAATACAAAATAATAATGAAATAAAGTTTCTTAATATTGAGAAACCTCCAGGCTTTGTTTGATTTCATAATTTTTCATCCAGGATCTGAGACACATGAGGCATCTCATAGATTTGTCGCCTAACCTATTGCGGGTTTTTATAACTGTAAGAGCAGCTCTGGAAAACTGTCTTTCAACAGGAGCTGAATATGCTGGCGTTGATAAAAAATCCTTGGTCATTTTAACCAAGTTTGGAATAGTATATTCTAAAATAAGTTGCAGAATGCGAAATTCGAAAACGAGCGACGAAGGAGCGAGTTTTGGAACGCATGAGTGTTGGAATTGCCTTCTGCAACGAGTATTAGACGATATTTTCTCTATTTCAGTCAAGTTTTGCGAAATATTGTCGAAATTCAATGAAAAATTCGGATTATATATCCTAGTGACTTTTGTATTGTATCTTGGCAGTTGGTGTGACTGTTACGAAAATTGACATATTACGGAATATGAATATGAATCGTATGTTTCGAATTTAGACATAATTTACAATTACACATTAAATTCGTGAATTATGTCTGACGAAATCGATTGAACACTACCAGAATTATGAGAATTTACGAATATGTAGCAAATCATTTCTTTATATTCCCAAATTATATTATATTGACAATTATTGACGTTTGTTGAAATTTGATAGGATTGGAAGTCAGTATAGACAACCACAAAACGAAAAATATATCTGAAAACGATGCTGTAATGAGTTCATTACAGCACTGTTTTTTAGAACTGTAATGAACTCATTACGATACAGAAATAGAGAAAGATATTTCTGGAACTACCAAAATCTAACAATAGATTTCATAGAAATATGAGACAATTACTAATAAAGTCACACTGGAAAATGGTTCAGTCTCTCCGCGCTCAAGCTCTCAAGCTCGAGTAATATGAAGTCAAACAATAAATATCTAAAATCAAGTCAAGTCAAGCTCAAGTATGTAATTTTTCACGAGCTTGATTTTCGAGCCAAGTAGTTAGTTAAAATTTCAAGCTTCTTGGCTTGATGAATCCCTAAGTATGCTAGTTGATTGTCTATCGAAGTAGTATGTGTCGATTTAGTCACTTTCATTGCTCGAAATAGTACACGTGGCAATTTGGTCGCTCTTATTGATGAGAGTTTAGACGCTTTTATTGGTGAGAATTGTGCTCATCTTCCATATCTCATATAGTAAAATAACTTAGTCACATTAATGATGCGACAACAAGAGCTATTAACGTCGCGACTTATCGAAAAAAATCGACATCAGAGTTGAATACAATCGCGTAAATATTTTCAACTGTAGGATTCGAAAAGCGTACGTCCATGCGCCTTATGACAGTTGCGGCATGTCATCAAACGAACATCTGGATAAGCGTTTTTATTTAGCAGTTCAATTAATATCGGCAGTAACTGTTCAAATTGACAAACTATATGTGTACCCTGTCCGCCACTGGCTGGAAGCGATGGCAAGATGAATTCCGCCAATCGAACTCGGCGAGTGGGGGACGAGCGCCGTACGGACGGACGAGCTCGCCAGAATTTGTCGGATGGCATAATGACGCGAGCTGGATCCGTGTATTGGGGAGGACGCACTTCCCATTCGATTTGGGGGTTTGAGGGAAATGTCATCAATTCGCGACGGTGGAGACGGGGATTAACGCAATTATCGGGATGTCGCAGGTGGGAATGGTATGTTCTTGAATCCTGTGCAATTTAAAATGGAGTGGGATTTGCCCATTCAATTTCCGAGTCTTTTGATGTTTTAGATTGCAGATCGTAATAATTTGTTCATCCCTTTCGGGTCATCGAACATAGAGGAGGCCTTGCGATAATTTTCGGAGAAAACACTCGTCAATTTTTGATGATTATACACTTTGGATGGCTTAAGACAGACGAATCAGTCATCAGATAATGAAGGAAGACTTATTTCATATGACTTCCTCGAGAAAATCAGTAGAATCTTGAGAAAACCTCAACATTCAGAGCACTCTTTCTTTCTAATGATAATACACTTTGGATGGCTTGAAACAGACGAATCAGTCATCAGATAATGAAGGTTGATTTATCTTAAATGACTTCCTCGACAAAATCAGTAGAATCTTGAAAACAACTCAACATTCAGAGCACTTCTCCTTTCTAATGATACTACACTTTGGATGGCTTGAAACAGACGAATCAACCATCAGATAATGAAGGAAGATTTATCAACTGACTTACTCGACAACATCAGTAAAATCCTGAAAAAATTTCAACATTAAGAGCACGACAAGAGCATGTTCTGTCATAATATAATCTTTTCCTAATGTTCTATAGAGCACCAGCATTTTATCATCATATTCTGAAGATCTCATGAACCAATGAAGATGTTCTCAGGAGATTCAACAAGAACAAGGAAAAAAGATCTTGTACCAGGTGAAAAAGTAGAAACTTGAAAATCTTGGCCATGTTATGAGGAACTATAATAGATATCGACTTCTACAACATATATATACTTCAGGGAAAACGACATGGAAAAAGAAGCATTGGATGATGAATGAAATCGTGGTTGAAGAATTTGCGAGCTTGGTTCAACTCAATCTACATTGTCTGCAATATGTAGAACACTATGTTAGCTGTATTTTGTCAAGGTGTCAATCTAATCATCATCATCAAATAATGAAGGAAAAAAAAATCCTAATAAAAACCTCAACATTCAGAGCAGGACAAGAGCATGTTAAATCATAGTATAATACCTCGCTAAAGTTCCATAGATCATCAGCGGTTTAGGGCAGTTCTTTATAGTGGTAAGGTGTCAACCTCTAGATATGTGAAGATATAGGTACCGCATGGTTCCATTTTGAGACCCATTCTTTTCATCATCTATATGTTCCAGTTTCAAAATTCGCTACTTCAATGGTTGGTTTCAAAAATATTTTATTGCTCGATCAACTACTCGATAATTGTGATTTGTGTCGAGATAATGGAAAACAAGACAAGACACGCATTCCATGCGTAAAAACTCACAGTAAAGGTATTTTGCATCTTATAGTGACTTTGACTCTTTGATATCATGTACATTGACGTATCTCACATATAAGACTCTTTTTATATTCTACATAAAAGATAAATCTGAAGAATCCAAGCTTGTACACTGGCCATTGTAAAGAGTGGGCAAATAAGCGAGGTAAGCGGCTATATCTCAGGATCCACTCATCGTAGAGACTTGCGGTAAAAAAATTCACCACTAAAGTGTACAAGAGAACCCACTGGAAATTGTTTTGAAGTTCAGACCTCTACCGCTAGGGGGCGTAATAGCTACCGTCGAGTAGAAAAATGAATTTTACTCGAAAATGTTTCATATGAAGTTGAAGAAAAAATATCATCACTGTAATCCTTGGAAAATTCTCTATCTTTTTGAATTGTCTCTTTCAGTTTAACGACATCAAATAAGGGTAGGTGAAAGGGAGAAATCTGACTGATTGAAACTCCTGTAACTTCAGTTTGGTTCAACATTTTTGAGCAAATCAGATCTCGTCTGAAAGATAATATCTTGTTGATTGAAGACAAAATATAGTCATGATAAATTTGTTTTTGCTGCTTTCGATAGGGGGCGCTAAGTCAGAAGTTCATTGTTTTGTTCATTTTACTCCGAAATTTCAAATGTAATGATAGGATTTTTTTAACAGAAACAGAAGTTCCATCAAATTTGCATGAAAAAACCTGAAGGTCGCAAAGCGATAATTTCATGGGTTTTGAAGTTATGGCCGAAAGAAGATATTGTTCAACTGATGCACTGCGAAAAATCAAATTGTGTTTTAAGTTCTGACAGAAACAGAAATCCCATTTCCAGTGTGTTCTCTTGTACACTTTAGAGGAAAAATTTTTTACCGCAAGTCTCTACGATGAGTGGATCCTGAGATATAGCCGCTTACCTCGCTTATTTGCCCACCCTGTACAAGTAGATCGTTACTAGTGGAGATATCATTAGATCTACAGAAGCTGAGTGGATGGGAGTCAATTATTCTCAATATCCAAAGGATAATTAGAAGAAAATATGACGAAAAAAATTGCAATCGCGCAGAAGATCCAGATTGGATACGTTTCGATACGTCCTTTGATCTTTCACATTTGAACTATGTTTATTCTGTCTAGGACCTTCATTTCAATTCCACTGATGAAAGAAGGGTTCAATAATTCAACACTCCTACTTAAGCATCATTTTCAGTATTATAAAATACTTCTTTGGTAGGTATAATAAATCGGCTTGATATCGAAAATTCTGCTGCACTTTTCGTTCTTCAATATTATGAATACAAAGACTTCTCCGTACCTTTATAATAAAATTACCTACCGATCTAATGTCCATAATCTGAATATTCACTTCAAAGGAACTCTAACTACACCTATGCATGCAACTCGACTTTTCCGGCGTACATTTTCATTTTACGGAACACTTTGCATTAATAACTTATCTAGGAACATCAGGAGGGTGATAAACATAAGTCGTTTCAGAAAATTGATGTTTAGAAAAATTTTAGTGAACAGAGTGGAGCTTTTTAAGGCTATTGAGTTCGAGTTGATTATTTGATTCGAATAATGTAGGAGGGGTTTTGCATTTCTTTATAATATCAAAATGAATCTTCATACTGAAAAACCCTTTAAAATATAGATCCTAATTGAGCGCTCGTTCCCTCAACAGAGAGCTACATCACATCTAGAATGTTTTCTCAAATTAAACTATTCATAATTTTCCAAAACTAAAATACGAGGAATGAAACACAAAAAATAAATATTGCTGGCGACTGTCCATCACAGAACTCTTCTCAAATAATTGTCAGTTTTACACATCATCAACCGATCATAAAGTTATGGAAAACACCGATATGTCGATCAGCAAGTCAAAACTGTCCTAATCCGATTAGTGGACCATGCAAATCCCAACTTTTTTCAAATCCTCTTTCTCTGATAATCGAATGAACGATCGCACATTTGGATTTTCCAGTTCAATCGAAGCTTCACCGATGCGAAAATTAAACCTACTGTGGATGATTCGCCACCTATCTGAAAGTGTTAATAGCCTAAACCTTTTATCAATTTTTTTTACCTTTCGAGTTTGTTCGGAAAGTATTTGCATAAAAATTGAAGGGAATATTTGAATTCATTTGAGAATTGAGGAAAGTATCGACTGAGGTCTGGAACTTTTGAGCGCCAATTCAAACCACATAGTGATGTGATTAACGCAATTAGCTCATGGATGCAAGGGCGATCAGAAGCTCCTGACTTTAAGTCAGAGTCATCAGCAAATCGACCTTATCGTTTGAGACCATTTCCGGCTCAACATTCTAAAATTATAGGAATCGTGACGAAATGATACAGCGAACTGTTCGGGGAACAAGCACTTTTTTTTCAGATTTTCTTAACACTAAAGATGTGGGTGTGATAACTCTATATATAAGGTGAGTAGCTTAATTGATCTTTAGTAGAAATGGGTTTTCCAATATATCGGTAATGAAAAATGAAAAATTTAATTATTCAGAAATATTTTTTTTTTTGTTTTATTATTTTGAATACATATAAACTCGCCATGAAAAGTTACACTTTTCCTCCTTATGGACTGATACACTATTTTCTCTTTCTGCTATCAAATTTTTTAATTTTGTTTTGATGCGTCCATTTTTTCGTCGTAACTATACTTTGTATCGTGTATATAAAATTCACTTTCAAATTAATCTTCAATACGCGAATAGTGATTCGATTGAGTGAATGATGTTGTTCATGAACTTTTTCAAATTTCTCTCAGTATGAATTTGATAAAACAATTTCTGAAAGCCTGTATGTTTCCATGATCCAGTGGCATAACCTATTTAATGTCAGAAAATAATATACATTATGACCATATTAACTTGTGTCACTCCTCTAGGAAAACGCTATGGGAGATAAACATTTGAATGCTGAAGTTCAAGGGCACAATGAGCGCATTAATGAAGTGCATTCAAACGCCAAGTAAGTGCTCTTCAATCAAAAATTCAGAAGATAAAATGATACAATTTTTCAATAAAATCAATCATCTCGTTATTACAACGTTTGCTTTACCAGACTGGAAAATCTTCAACATACCTAAAAAACTTTTATTATCGGAAATGAGATATTAAATCTGAACTCACCTTAATCCCTAGACCGAAGGTTTAACCGATTTTCATTTGCCCTTTTTGTGTAATGGAAATCTCTAAACTAAATCCTTCTTAATTAGAAAATTCATTTATTAAATTCGGTTTCCTGTAGGATAATTGGGTTTTCGTCTATAATTCATACGCAGATGAGTGGAGGCGATGCGGAGAGCAAGACACAAAAAAGTTGATAATTCCTAGAGGATGTGGGTGGATTACGGTTTTTGTGACTCCCCGGTGCTGATGGGAAACCAGTATTATATAGAAGAGCGCACATTTCGACGGTATTCGATACCACTGACAGACACGTAGACTTCTGAACGTTTCAAATAATATGGCAGGGTTTGTTGTTGTCATTTCTCCGAGTAACTGCGTCATTTCTTGTTGTTGGAGCCGTTCTTATTTCCTCTGATTTGATGGTAAATCGATAAGGACCATTTGGGGGGCCGAAATACGCTCCGTTTGTGTGAAAATGGGAAATGTTACTTGGTTTGCTACACCTTTGCTCACTGGACTGGCTCTTATATATTGTTTTTCATTTGTCCGAGTCAGTGATATATTGTAGCGAATGTGAAGCCAAATATATCCATATTTTCCAAATGACAGCGAAATGGAACATTGGGTTTATCGATGACGTGCATGCAGTTTCAGTTAAAGGCGTTTTTATCTAAATTCCAGGATATTATCCGATAACAGATCACTCTACCTTCTACTAACTTTGGTTGATACTTTTTCTTTAGGATATTGATGTTAGAATGGTGGCTTTGAAGACTGAGTTTCCAAGGAATATTATAATGAGTTAGGCGTTCCCCAGGGATCAGTCATTGGACCGCTACTTTTTATATTGTTGGTTTATGACTTGCCAGGGTGTTTAGTTGAGTGAACTGTAATGTTGTTTGCGGTTGGTACTTCATTGGCTGTTGAAGATGACAGTCTGGAATAATTGAATCAAAGTGTGGACTACTCACCCAGGTTTTGAATGACTGGTGTTGGAGAAATTTACTTGTACCGTTCATGGGTATGAGAACTTTTCGGCTTCAATTAGTAGTTTAGAAAGATGGTGTGCTGAATTTAAACATGGTCGTAGAAGCCTTGAAGATGATCCTCGTCGATGACGCTTAAAAACAGCAACAACACCAGAAATTGTAGAAAAAATACAAGATATCGCATTTGAAAATCGTTGACTGAAATCTTGGAATCTCATTGGGCAGTTCAAGCAATATTTTGGGTTTTAGAAAACTGTGTGCAAAATGGGTGGTGCACTCGATAATAATGGAACAAAAACACATTCGAATGCTACTTACAACATTCAGAGCGTTTTTGAGAGGATGAAGTGGATTTTGTGTGTCGATATATCACTAGAGAAGGCTTATATCTATCACTATGATATTGAATCATAGGTTGAAGATTGGTGTATGCCTGTTTCTTCTGCTCCAAAACAAGTTCTTGTCCATAAATCGACCACGAAGGTGTTAGCATCAGTTTTTTGGGTTGCGAAAGGAATTTTGTTTGTGTTTTAGTTGAAAATAGGTGACACAATGAATTCTGAATATTATTGTAACCTTTTCGACAAGCTGAAGGAGAAAAGTTCTGAAAAAGACTTGGTTTGAGGAAGAAAAATTCTTTTTCATCAGCACAATGCACCTTGTCACAAGGAAATTTTGATAATTGCTAAAATCCATTAATTAAAGTTCGAATTGTTGAAGCATCCATCGTATTCACCAGTTTTATCCCCAAGCAACTCCTATCTGTTTTCAAACCTCAAAAATTCATGCTTGGAAAACAATTTTCATCAAATGATGAGATCATAACAGCTGTAGAAATTCATGAATTGGAATCACGTATAAATATTCAAAGAGACTATACTGAATATCAAAGTATATTTCAAACCATAAAATCATGTTTTTCGTATTGATCTGCAAAACTTATCGAACAACCTTGTATATAGATGAAACTTTGGCTTGATCCAAATTGGTTGCCTGATTTCAATGCTCCTAACCCTGTAATTTGAAACTAAACATATACAAGAAACATCATGAATGAATCAAATATTCAACCTGTAGTGACTTACAACATAATGGAATGACTCAAAACGTACCATAAACGTGTAAAAAACGATATTAAAAAATATGAACTCCCTCTCCTCAGTAAAACATCGTTTTATCCTCGGAAACACTTTCAATCTTGGCGAATTATCGCACCTTTTTTTTGTATCCTTTCTTCTGATTCGCGCAGTGCTACCAACATTAAATATAAATGAAGCCAAATTACGGCATGATGAAAAAGGATGCTCATTTACATACTTTCACCTTTCGGGAAGAGTTAGGTTATTTTCGTTAGCGATTGAGTTTTTTCATCCGGAAGGAGAAGCGTACAAACTGAATTCATTATCCAGTCAATCAACGGAGGCGAGGGAGAAAGAAAAAGCCCTGATGCCGATTGTTTAGGAATTATTGATTCGGAAGATTCGCTCAATGTTCATTTTAATCAAGAAACACGATTTCCGAGAAGTGTGCTGCTGCAATCGGAATATTGCCGGCTGGGATGTTCGCTGAATTTTGGATCGGATGTGATTCGACTCGAGATGTTTTCTCAGAGGGTGGGCTGGACTTGTTCATCAGTTATTCATTTGAGTATCTTTTGAGGGCTTAGTTTCAATAAATGACAACTACCGGTACTCAATTGTGTATTTTCACCTTGCCAAATACTTAGGTGTAGTAAAAAGAAGTCCATCAATTCTCCTATAGATGACTTTAGTTATCTTTATCTCGCGTTGTATGAGTTCGATCCGATTCTACTAGATGGCGTTAGAAAAATGGGATTTCGTGCTACAAAAACTTCTCTGATAGTTTTGTGATTTCGTGTCCCAGTTTAGTTTGAGCGCGCGTCAAAGTAAATAATTACGCTATATTTTACAGTTTTTCTCCGATAAAGACAGAAATACAAGCCGATTTCGATTGCCAAAGAGCTGAAGATTGTATAAAAAATCCTTCAGAACCATTTGCATAAGGCTGGTCTCAAGAAGAATATCGATGTATGGGTACCACACGAGTAATAAACGAGCGTTCAAAAGCTCCTGATTGTCACTGCTTTTTTAATTTTTTCTCAAATACTTATCCCGTTAACCAGTAGCTCTAAAAAAAAAAGACAAATGCATAATTTCATACAAAATCTCAATATATTCATGATATTATCTAAGAAGCGTCATTTGATATTTTCGACTAATAATAAAACAAATATTACTTTCAACTATAGCTTCTCAAACTTATTACAATCGAATTAATTGGTTGAAAAAGAGGTGTGAACTGACGAATATGATAGTAATTTGCATACTGCTAGGAACACCAATATTATTTCAAAAGTCCTTTATTATCTTCATCTGCAAGTAGGTATCCTTCTTACGGAATATTTGACATTAATTTTCATCAACTTTTGTTCATTTTCAGGAACCATTTAATATACAATTATTGAATAATATTGTCATTGTTCTGATCATCAGGACAAACAGATCGAAAGCAAATTATGATTTGCAAAATGGCGGAGGCGTTGGTTCTAACGTGGAATTCAGAATCGTCAAATTTGGTAATTCTCGCACAGGTATATTTCCCTTTGGTCTCTGATGAAAAATAAAATTGTGTAAATTTGAATTTTTCGAAATTTTGTAAGAAATTCATTTTATCTTCCCTTTACTTTCGAATCGTGTTTTTGAAAGTTTCTTTAAACTATTTCTTACTTTATCAATTTTTATATTTGGCACAACGAAGGGCTTTAGAATTTTCAGGATACTATTATTGTTTAACTACGTAAATTGAATTTAACTCGAAACAATTATGGTATATTTCAAAACAAGTTGCAGAATGGGCTTCTATTCCAACACGAATACGAATCGCTCCTTCGTCGTTCGTTTTCGAACGTATGAGTGTTGCAATTGCCTTCTGCAAAGAGTATAAGACGATATTTTCTCTATTTCAATCAAGTTTTGTGAAATATTGTCGAAATTCAATGAAAAATTCAGATTATATTATATCGTAGTGACTTTTGTATTGTATCTTGGCAGTTGGTGTGACTGTTACGAAAATTGATAGATTACGGAATTTGAATATGAATCGTACGTTTCGAATTTTGAAATAACTTACAATTACGCATTAAATAATACTTCAGTAATAACAAATGCGATAGAGTTAAAACTTTGGTTGTATATGTGAAATATCAAGTTCAAACTAAATAATGTCATCCATGAATCTTTTTGTAATTTCTCCCTGTATATATCCCAGTATATATTCGGTAGGATAGTATACTCAACGTTATTCCAGAGAACACTCAGGATTCGGATAAAGAGTACAACAATCGAAACATCTGCTTGATACGGTATGAAATAATCGGGTGTTTGCTTTCAATGGCAAAGTGGGGATGGTCGCAGTTGCATTCTTCTCTGCGACTTGAATATTAGTTGCTCTTCAACTGTGGGATGATTGTATGCGAGGAGTTTCTAAATAAATTGAATTTTACGAAAGTAAGCAATATAAGATAAAAACAAAGGGTGAATGAATTCATTAATCTCGATACGTGGGTGTATGGATATATGAACGTTGTCGGGGAAATTCAAATGTTACTTTTTCCAGGAATTAAGAACATTGTATGTAGCGAATATAGGGAGACGAACAAGCAGTTTTACAAACTTCCATCGAAAATTCTTTTTTTTTATGTTTCCATGGTCAACATTACGTCCTCAATATCGACAGGGACATTCATTGAGAGTCCCGTCAGAAATTGTTTCGACCAAAATAACGTCGCTTTGCTCCAGGACTAGGAATTCAATGCCTATCATTCGATTTTTTGCCCGAAACATTGCACACGAGCATTTCCGCATGAATAGGCTTCGTTTTCGAAGCCTGCATCCATCAGGCCCACGTTAATTCTGGACGCAAGTGCTCTATGGACTCAAAAATAGAGAACGAAGTCTCGGCTCACTTTTTATTTATGGCCGAATTGCGGAGTTTGAAATGAATGCCACAAATCAAATATGCGATAAACGCGACATCAGATATATCGCATTTTTCAGGGTTGGGTCGAATGGAAACCGGGAACTCTCAATTCCAACTTGATTATATATTTCTGGCCGCATTGTGCGTAATGAATGCAAGAGTTCAGAGGCCAAAAGGGTTATTGTTGATTCGGAAATATTACAAAACAAGGTTTCTGGATGTTTTTTGTTCCAGAACAATTAATACACATTTCAACAAGAATCATTCTCGCAAATTTTTTTGACGTTTATTCAAAGTACAGGGTGGGCAAATTTCGATGTTTTAGCACTACAACTTTTAAACCAGAGGAGATAGACAAAATCTGATACCCTATTCTCGGTCTCTTTTTCTGAAAAACTAACAAGGGTAGTATTCATTTTGGGCCACCTTCTTTGGTTTTCGAGTTATACGCGAAAATTGGAAAAATGGCGATATCGAAAAACATTTATATCTCCGCTAATACTGAGGATAGAGCTCTGAAATTAAAACATTATACAGGCACTTTTTTACGTAGAATCCAGTGGCGTGCTTCTCTTTTCAAAAGGGTCTTCAAATACGAAGCTATGGTCCAAAGTTATGTTTTTTCAAATGGGAACACTATATTTCTGTACCATTTTTTGAAAGCTTAATTTTTTCTGATTTCAAAAATATATAACATCGTATGGTTTGTACTAAAATAAATAACAGAAAATGGTCAAAAACAAGAAATAATATTTAACCTAATAATGACAACAATTGCAAAATGCACAGTCGACACATTTTCTCGATATTTGGCACTGAATTCAATAGATGAATATTTGAAACTGTGTTCATGCAACCTAGGAAATTTTCTCCAAGTTAATTTATTTTTTGGAAACTATTTTTATAAAATATATCTAGATTCGAATTTTGTAGAAATTAGTAAAAAGCATAGAAATAATCAGATTGACGGAAGGACACTGTTCTTATAGAAAGCTCAATTTTTCTGTGCTCATCAACAGTTGAAACCATAGAAATATTGAGACTCTTAGGTAGAAAAAGGTTTTTGACCATTTTCTGTTATTTATTTTGATACAAACCATACGATATTATATATTTTTGAAATAAGAAAAATTCAAGCTTTCAGAAAATGGTAGAGAAATCTAGTGCTCCCATTTGAAAAAACATAACTTTGGGTCATAGCTTCGTAATTAAAAACCCTTTTGAAAAGACAAGCACGTCACTCGATTCTACGTTAAAAAGTGCCTGTATAATGTCTTAATTTCAGAGCTCTATCATCAGTATTAGCGGAGATATAAATGTTTTTCGATATTCCATTTTTCCAATTTTCACTTATAACTCGAAAACCCAAGAAGGTGGCCCAAAATGAATACTACCCCTGTTAGTTTCTCAGGAAAAGAGACAGAGAATAGGGTATCAGATTTTGTCTATCTCCTCTGGTTTAAAAGTTGTAGTGCTAAAACATCGAAATTTGCCCACCCTGTACACTGATGCGAAATTAATTCACAGAAATGAGATAATTTATTTCCCCACTCTACAAGGTGTTCCTAAATTGGAAGTAGAAAGGAAAGTGAAAGATTCCTTGAATAATTTGAAGAAAAAAGCCCTCAAACGGTTCATTTTCAGGGTGTTTCTTGTAGTCCTAATTTTTGTGTTAAGTATACCAGTTTATCGATTCTTCATGAATCTTGGCTATATGCTGGGTAAATGAGTACCAAAACTCATTAATAATTCATTCACCACAGCATACTAACTGGCTCTTTATAATGATTTGGATTTTCTTGAGGATTACTAAAGAATTTTTTTCAAGGTCGGTAGCAGTTACGACAAAACTACAAGAAACCAAAGAATGAAGTATTGAACTAAAGTTTCTTTCCATAATTTTCAGAACCTTTGTTTAGTAACGAAGGTTCTAGAAGAAATAATCAGGCACTGTTCAAGAAAAAAATATCACTCTTTAGATTTTCATTCAAAATCACTGTGAATTGGAATATCTATGCCAAATTGAGTTGAATATCTGGTGAAGAAAAGGTGCTACGAGAAAAACCCATGAGAAAAAATCTAAGATTAATACCTTGTAGGAATCCAGAAAACAAAGAGGTTGCGGGCACATGTTTATAGGACTTTATTTTACTTAGATTGATCTGTATCTGTCATTTACGTTTGTACATTCAATTTAGGAACAATGCATTCATGTCAATTCACGTTCCTAAAAGAGAAATCATTCGATTTTCAAGAGCCTTGAAATGTCTCTGGCTGCATTTGCAAATGAACGTAGGGTTTCGATATTCTTGTGGGAAATACAATTCTCAGAAGGCGCTGAAGCTTGCGTTCGACTATTCCAGATAAATACAATATTCGCATTGTACCGTAAATTTATGATACCGTAGAAAATATGGCTTTCGTTTGGCATGATCTTCTACTCGAAAACTTCGACTACAATTCAAAAGTTCAAAACTTTGAGTTGTGCTTTCAGTCTCTGGAGTAATTCCAAGCTTGGAAACTCGAATTCTAAATCATCGATATTCATATCAGAAGTGCGAATATTGGGGAATTCCCTACAATTAATGGACAATAAGTAACAAGTAGCTTGAGAAACAAAATTCAAAAGTGTAAATTTCAAAGTGAGCATATTGTTCATACCATTACATGCATTATTGAAATATTATTTCATTGATAGATAGATTTCCCTACATGTTATAAGGTGTATCATTGTAGTTTTTGGAAATTGAATGAATTCTGATTAAAATTATTTCAATCAACAGAATTGAACTGAGTTAAAAAGAATAATGATATCCAGTTATGGAAAATCAAATAAATGTTATAACTTAAAATCCCCATAAATCTAATTTCGAGTTATAATTGAAAAAGAGCTAATATTTTGGTGAATCTACCGATGAATTTACACTTGAATGAACTCAATATATTCATGAATTTATTACTTCCTTCGGTACAAGAAATCTGATACCTGGAAGAAGCATCTAACCCTTTTTTCATCAAAAGCATGGAATTCGAAGTAGAAAAAAAACTAAATAAAACTTTTCCCAATCAAATCTACCAAGAGGCTTGTCGTCTGAGCTTTTACGTTCCATCTGAAAATCTGGACATGAGAGTATTCTTGCTGTTTGGTTTGAGAGCAAAGTTAGCCACTTCTCGAACGGAAAACTCTGGAATCGATGTGGCGTTGAGATTTTAATTTCCTCCAAATACTGCAGCGATACATTGCCGATTCGTTTTATAATTTTTATTTTGGGATACATAAATTGTACCCATGGATCTGCAGATGCGAATATAACCGAAATAGTAGGTAATTTATTCATCAAGAACAGATTAAACATTTTCACAAAATAATTTGGAATGACCGTAAAGTGAAGTTGATCGAGATAGCCGACATTGTGAAGGTATCATCTGAACGTGGACATCATATCATTCACGAATATTTGTACATGAGAAAGCTGTGTGCAAAATGGGTGCCGCGCGAGCCCACAATCGATCAAAAGCAACAACGTGTTAATTATTCTGAGCAGCGTTTGAAGCTGTTCAAGTGCAATAAACCTGAATTTTTGCTTCGATATGTGATAGGAGTCCAATCGACAGTCAGCTGAGTGGACTGCACACGATGAACCGAATCCAGAGCGAGGAAAAACAGTCAGCTGGCAAGGTTATGACAGCAGTATTCTGAGATGTGCAAGGTATAATATTCATTTATTAAATCTAAAAGGGACAGACCGTCAACAGCGATTATTATATAGCGTTATTGGATCGTTTAAATGATTGAATCGTTTAAAAACGGCTTCATTTGAAGAAAAAAAAATCGTTAAAAACGGCCGCATTCTAAGAACAAAAAGGTGCTGTTTCATCAAGACAATGCGCCGTCTCATAAATCAATGAAAACTATGGCATAATTGTATGAATTGGGCTTCGAATTGCTTCTGCATCCACCGTATTCGCCAGATCTGGCCCCCAGCGACTTTTTTCTGTTCTCAGACCTCGAAAGAATGCTCGCTGGAAAGAAATTTAGCGCCAATGAAGAAGTAATCGCCGAAACTGAGGCCTATTTTGAAGCGAAAGACAAATCGTACTACGAAAATGGTATCAAAAATTTGGAAGATCGCTATAATCGCTGTATCGCCCTCGAAGGCAACTATATGTTGAATAATAAAATCGAATTTTGCCCAAAAAAATGTGTTTTACTATGGTAGGCCGGAGACTTTCGAATTGGTCCGTTATAATACGCTGGCCCATTTTTAACCACTAATTCTGGGTCATCCTGTATAAAATTTCAGTGTAGGCCGACAATGTGTGCAAATATAACTCGATATTTTCCATCCCTTTTAGGGTTATTCCCTCATATACGGTTTCGTTGCTAACAAAACGGTTTTGTCCTGGCCCTTCGAGTCGGATATCCTGAATACGGCAGATTTAAACAAATTTTCCCCCACGTAATAAATCTACCCTGTAAACAATCATTTCCACCGACGATTTTCCCCAGATAATGACGGTAGACGAAACTTCCTCTCTCCCTAAAATAAGAATCGTATCGAATTCCCGGAATCTCCGGCAACTTCCCAGCTTACCGAACTCCCTCAATCAAACGAGAATTACGATTTGGCTAGATTGCGAAAAAATTATTCCACAGTTAAACCCGCGTGAGAGATAATGGCTGATAATTACTGATCATCCGGTAATCACTCGAAAAAGCGAACCTGGCACCTGAAATTAGGGACATCGACAACAGCTCTTCAGCGTTGACAAATTGCTGTAATCAATTTTCGAGCGGTTTCCGGGATGAAAGTTGCAAAAAATAAATCGAATGATTTCATTTCAACCTGGTGGTATCGATTCCGTCGAATCTGGGTCGTATTGAAATCGAAAATGGAGATTTGTTCTTGTTTTTGAGCGCTCATTCCTCGAACAGTTATATAGACATCGGCAAATTGGGGAAAAAAAACAAGTTTGTAGTTGTATGTTTCTTGGACCATTTTGCCAATTCAAGTAATTATTTTTCGAATTGTAGCCTGATTTTTCAGAAAAATAACGGTTCAAATGACGTCCTCAGTTACTTCGTCTTTTGTTATATACAGAGTGGACAAAAAAAAATAAAAAGTAGGCTTTTATTCAGAACACCCTGTTTTGTGAATAGTTGAAATATGAGGATATTCATGAGGCCCCTTTAATTCTGAACATTTCCCTTTTTTATTTATAGCGATATCTTTTGGAGGCATACAACTTTGCTTCCGCCGTTTTTTCCCGAAATTCGAGGACTTATTGAAAGAAAACTGCGTAAATCTTGCAGTTTTGAGGAAATTTGGGAAAAAATTTAATTTCCATCCAAAAACCGTTATATCTCCTAAATTATTCGTCACAGACCCCTCAAACACAAAAGTTTTTTGAACATCGAGTTCCGAACTGAAACATACTGAGGTTTCAAGGGTGTAGCTCACGTTCAGGAGAAATTGCAGCCTCTGGAATTTCATCCATTTTTTTTCGAAAATTTCAGATTTTTACCTATAATTTCTGAAATAATGTACTAATCGCGAAACTGCAAGCATTTTAGTGATCTACATAGTCGAATCAATCAATGAAATGGTACAATAGTCCCATGAAGAAAGTTTCGATTTTTTTCAATTTTC
This sequence comes from Harmonia axyridis, assembly GCF_914767665.1. Lineage (NCBI taxonomy): Eukaryota > Metazoa > Arthropoda > Insecta > Coleoptera > Coccinellidae > Harmonia > Harmonia axyridis. Next base: position 6,836,132 of record NC_059507.1, read on the forward strand.
TAAGGAATGGAAAATTTTACGAAAATTTTTCAACAAAAAATTTTTCAGGTGAGATCGAAATAAGGCTAATCAGGGATCGTCAATTCTAGCATCGCTCACCGATTTTGTGTAGACCTCACACTTTTGAGGAAATTCGAACTCGAAATTTGAGAAATAATTGAATTTCCACCCAAAAACCGTTATATCTCCTAAATTATTCGTCACAGACCACTGAAATAAAAACATTTTTTGAACATCGGGTTCTGATCTGAAACATAGTGAGGTTTAAAGGGATTAGTTTCCGTCCAGAAGAAGTTGCAGCGTCGGGAATTGTATCCATTTTTTTTCGAAAATTTCAGATTTTTACCTATAATTTCTGAAATAATGTACAAATCGCCAAACTGCAAGCATTTTCGTGATCTACATAGTCGAATCAATCAATGAAATGGCACTTATCTATGATCATTACTGTGCTATTGAGTTTTTGTTGATTTTTATATTTTTATTGAAATATGTTAAAAGAATTTGATCTTGATTTGTGAATTTATTTGAATACTGGCTACTGCATTATATTTTGTTTATTTAGAAGTCACGTACAGGCTCACGCCTCTGTGACTATATGTTTATACCCTGTAGCTTACAGAATAAACCATTTTATTATTATTATTATTATTAATTGTCCCATGAAGGAAGTTTCAATTTTTTTCAATTTTCTAAGGGTTAAGTATGGAAAATTTTTCGAAAAAAAATTTTTCCGGTGAGATCAAAATGGGGCTAATCAGGGATCGTCAATTCTGGCACCGGTCTCCGATTTTGCGGAGACCTCACAATTCTGAGGAAATTCGAACTCGAAATTTGGGAAATAATAGAAGTTCCATCCAAAAATCGTTATATCTCCTAAATTATTCGTCACACACCACCCAAATAAAATCGTTTTTTGAACATCGGGTTCTGATCTGAAACATAGTGAGGTTTAAAGGGAGTAGCTTACGTCCAGAGGAAGTTGCAGCGCTGGGAATTTCCTCCATTTTTTTTTCGAAAATTTCAAATTTTTCCCTATAATTTCTGAAATAGTGTACTAATCGCCAAACTGCAAGCATTTTCGTGATCTACACAGTCGCAAAAATTTTTTCAGGTGAGACCGAAATTGGGCTAATCAGGGATCGTCAATTCTTTAAAGGGTTTAAAGGGCGTAGTTTACGTCCAGAAGAAGTTGCAGCGTCGGGAATTGAATTTCAGATTTTTACCTATAATTTCTGAAATAATGTACAAATCGCCAAACTGCAAGCATTTTCGTGATTTACATAGTCGAATCAATCAATGAAATGGTACAATTGTCCCATGAAGGAAGTTTTAATTTTTTTCAATTTTCTGAGGGTTAAGTATGGAAAATTTCACGAAAATTTTTCGACAAAAAATTTTTCAGGTGAGATCGAAATTGGGCTAATCAGTGATCGTCAATTTTGGCACCGCTCACCGATTTTGCGTAGACCTCACAGTTTTGAGGAAATTCGAATTCGAAATTTAGGAAAACATTTGAATTTCCCTCTAAAAATTGTTATATCTCCTAAATTTTTCGTCACAGACCCCTCAAATACAAAAGTTTTTTGAACATCGAGTTCCGAACTGAAACATACTGAGGTTTCAAGGGCGTAGCTTACGTCCAGGAGAAGTTGCAGCCTCGGGAATTTCATCAATTTTTTTTTCGAAAATTTCAGATTTCAACCTATTATTTTTGAAATAAGGTACCAATCTTCAAACTGCAAGCATTTTTGTGATCTGCATAGTCGAATCAATCAATAAAATGGTACAATAGTCACATGAAGGAACTATTTTTTTCTTCAATTTTCTAAGGGTTAGTTATGGAAAAGTTCATGGAAATTTTTCGACAAAAAATTTTTCAGGTGAGATTGAAATTCGTCTAATCAGGGATTGTCAATTCCACCACTGCTCACCGATTTTACGTAGACCTCACAGAAGAATAATTAATCATGTGTTCAGAAGCGAGACTCAAATGTGGTGTTGTGGAAATAAAAATAGTAAAAAACTGAAATGAACAGTCCCATCCCAATTTTTCGAGCTCATTCAGGCTGGAACTGGTCATCGACAAAAATATGGAAATCGAAATTCCATAGGTACCTATGCTATGATTCAGCTTGCGTATATGAATCGACGAGTCTGAGGTTAACTGTGTGGTCTCGAAAATAGAATCGTTTCGATGAAGTTTCGACATTCTGTGGATATTTACAGATCGGAGTTTCATGTGTCATACCGACCGACAATTCAGAATGATAGGTCTAAAATTGAAATGATGGTTTTTTCATATTTCAAACTGGAACAAATGTTGACACTACTTTTGGCATAAAATAATCTTAAAATGAATGACCAGTGAAATTTTAACTATTTTTTTCAATCTTATCAAGTAAGAGTAATGAAGTCCATGAGAATTATTGATGATAATTCTTCTTCTTCTTCTTCAGCCCTCTTTCATCCAGTGTCGGACATAAGCCTCTTCCAGTTTTTTCCATGCTTCTCTGTCTTTTGCTATTCTCATCCATTGCTTGCCGGCTACATCGACTATGTCGTCTATCCATCTTTTTCTCGGTCTTCCTATGCTTTTTTTTGTTTCTCGAGCTGTCCAAAAAGTCACTTTGTGTGACCATCTCTCCACGCTCTGCCTTGTTACATGTGCCACCCAATGCCACTTAAGTTTCGCTATTCTACTCATGATGTCAGTTACCCTGATCTTTTTTTGTACTTCGGTGTTCGGAATTCTGTCCCTCAAGCTTATACCCAGCATAATCCTTTCCATGGCCCTTTTAGTTACTTTCAGTTGTTCTGCCACTTTTTTCGTTATTGCCATAGTTTCTAGACCATAAGTTGCCACTGGTAATATACAGCTGTCTTAGGTTTTGCGTTTTAAGTGTAGAGGAATATTTTGGTCCTCAAAGATGAAACTCAGTTTGCCGAAGGCTGCCCATGCTAAGCGTATTCTTCTCCCAATTTCCAATATTCGATTTTCTTTTCCATTTTTAATCATATGCCCCAAATATACATATTGTTCCACCTTCTCTATGTTTATGTTATCTATAGTGATATCTTCCTGACTATGGCTCATTATCTTCGTTTTGTCAAGATTCATCTTTAGTCCTATTTCCTCTGACTTTTCATTCAGGTCGTGTGGCATCGATTTCAATTCATGGATGTCTGTGCTTATCAGTACTATGTCGTCCGCGATTCTCAAATGATTGAGATACGCCCCATCGGTTTTCAGTCCTTTCCGATCACAAGCTAGCTTTTTTATAAAATTTTCCAAGGCATATTAAATGGAAGAAAAATTCAGGATTTCACCCATTCTCATGTGAAAGAAGAGAAATTAACAATTTTCAAATTACTTGAATGCTGATAAGTGATTTAATACTTGGTATTTCCACCCCTTGCGTTAGTTACAGCTCGGCAACGACGGTTCATACTCGAAATGTTCTGATCTAATCCTTCCCAGATTTCTCTGAGTTGGATTCCTAAGTCATCAAGAGTAGCTGGATGATTTTCTGAACTTCTCATAAATCATTATATCTGAGGCGATTTCTTATTGTCTGAGTGCTAATTTGCACCCCATGAGTTTGCTCAAGCTGATTTTGAAGGAGGCGAGCGGTTGCAAACCGTTGTCTCAACGAAGAAACTCTCAAGTAACGTTCTTGAATGGCAGTTGTTACCCGTGGTCTACCCTGTCCTGGTCTTCGGACATTCATACCTGTCTCCCTGAATCGCTGCAACATTCTGGACACACTTGAATGGGAAACTCCAAACCTTTCTGCAATTCTTGTGTATGTCCACCCTTCTTCTCGCAAAACTACCGCTTGGGCACATTCCTCTTGGGTCAAATTGCGTGTTTCGCGTTGCATAGCGATCGAGTGTAGAAAATGAAACGAAAGAAAAACTATTGATCACTAGAATTAATCGAGAACAACTGATTTCAGAATGGAGCCAATACATTCAAAATCTGATAATCTCATCTTTTTTTATTCCTGCTGGGAAAAAACATCTGTATTGAAGAAAAACGTTGAAAGTGGATAACATATGCATGCATAATTCTGATAAAAATAATTATCATTGAGAACACCTTGTAACGTTACAATTGCCCATGAGACTCTAAGGACTAATTTCTAGGGGTGGTTTGGCTTATTTGGCAACAAAACTCCTACCCAGGTTTTTACAAATTTAATAAAATCAAAATATATAATGATCGATCCTTTTCACTCCAAACAAATAATAAAATAGAAACTTAACTTAAAACGATTTTAAATGAGCCAGTCTGCCACTAGGATGGAACCTCTTCTGTATATTATCTTCAGCCTTCTGAACACCAATTCTTATCAGGAAGCTATAGCACTCCAGACCTCATTCAACGAAGTTGGTGTGATAATGCCAGGTATTTCGCAGGAATTCTTTCAGATTCAGAGAGTAAAGTGGTCTAACATACGTTCTATCCCAAATTCTGTATCTCAAGGAAGTAGTTCTTGATAATTTTCAATCCCAAGAAAGGTTCCTGTTCTAATCCCACGGGAGGTTTCTTCGTTCTAATCCCACGGGAGGTTTTCTTCGTTCTAATCCCACGGGAGGTTTTCTTCGTTCTAATCCCACGGGAGGTGCTTTGAGAAAATGAACAAAAATGATATCAGAATATGTTAACTGAATTTACAACTCCTTCTCGGATTTCTAACCAAGAAATTACAAAGAAATCATTACATTTATTATCAAATAAACCTGAGAAGGAGTTTTGCTGACATTATTTGACACAAAAAGAATTCTACCAAACCTGAAATACGTTTCGACAAGATGGATGACTCTAAAAAAAAACTACTGTTTCAAATTAAATTGATTCATTCTGGTGAGATTATTACTTGTTGAATACTAATATTCATGTTAACACTTACCGAGAATCCCGACACAATTCTCGCCGATAAATAAGATTCCGAGTCTCAAATTAAATTAATAATGACTGAAATCTAAATCTACTACTAAATCTACTTATTCTTGCTGGAGTCTCAATCATCATTGAAAATCCTTCAGAAAATTCTCTCCAGGAACGCGCATCTGCGATCCCACCGATAGTACCCGATTTGATACGATTAATTGACAAATTACCGCGTCTTCAAAAATTCCAGTAGCGTAACATGGAATGAAGCGTGCAAAATCGTTGCACACACCTCTCACCAGGAAAAAGAAAAAAAAATTTTTTTTTTCTTTATGTATGAATATCTCAAAAACAAAAATACTCGATGGCATCAGATCAAGCACAGCACGTCAAAAGAAAACATACTCCGACTTGTCAACTGGAGCAAATGATAAAAGTTATAATTAGTGTGATATATTACAAGGGAAAATTCCGCAAACGTACCATGTCTTACCCAAAACCTATCGAATGTAACTAATTTGAAATATGAAATGCCAAATATTATGACCAATTGCTGAAGGCAAGTTGAAAAAAATATATATCGAACAAATAGTCAACCAAATTTAGAAACGACCTGAGCACTAAGGAAAAAGGAAATGAGGGAAACAGTGAAACAGACTTCAGTTGCCTAAGGCTTCTCTCTAAAAAACGAAAGAGAGATGAGTGTAAAGGAGCTCAATGAGAACTTCTTTACACCCTAAATATTTAAATTACTCAGAGTTGAGTGAAAAGGTGAAACAGAAGTCGGTTGCTGAAGGCCTCTCTCTAAAAAACGAAAGAGGGATGAGGATACTTCACACTGATGTGAAATACCATCATCCTACCGATTCTGGAAAGTCATGCCCAAACGACCTATCGTCAAAAATCTCAATATTAATTTCAGCCACTGCTACTAGGAAGTAAACAGTGCTGCAGTTATATAAATGAAAACTAAAAAAACCGTCTCAACTAAACAAAAGTGAATGAATTTAAAAGGTGCCGTCGCACAACAAGAAAAATCTTCCTGGCACCCGAGACGAAGGTGAACCAGAAAAGGGGGGCATGGAAGATTTTTAGTTTGAGTCCAAAATTTTCAAAAATGACTCCATCATTCTATGTTTCTTGCATAGAACGATGTCAAATCCGATAATGAAACTAAATTGAGGTAAATCCAAAATTAGCAAATATAACGTCAAATCCGGTAATGAAACTAAATTGAGGTAAATCCAAAATTAGCAAATATAACGTCAAATCCGGTAATGAAACTAAATTGAGGTAAATCCAAAATTAGCAAATATAACGTCAAATCCGGTAATGAAAAGGTAAGGTAAAATCGATATTTATCGACCACGAAAAAATGCGATAACATTCGACAAAGTAGGTAAAAGATAATTAACGCCGTCTGTGAAAAATCAGCCATAAATGGCTCAAAATAGTCAAATAATGTGTACAAAGATGTTCTGTACTGACGTGTATATGAATCAACTGAGCTCAAGGATTCACTTCCCTACCTCCCTCTCCATTGAAGTGATATAACTGAAAGTTCACAGCAACGTTAAGTTGGGCGCCAGCAAGTATATAACCTGCAACGATAACGATAAGATAAATGAAAATTGAAGGAAAAATAGGGAAACGGGAAATTGCAACAGTACACAGAAAATAAGAAAAAAACTGAATCTTTACAGACCCAAAATAATAAATTACTCCAAAGTATGCTCTCAGCTACGCCAAAATTAATTTGCTCTGCATATCTAAAAGACACTTCAGTCAGATTAACAACAACTTTAAAGGTAAATATAAGTAGTATCCATACTACAACGATAAGATAAATAGTAGCCACCATAAACTAATAGTGGTACAACGATAAGCGATAATAGTAGCTATGCTACAAAGATACGATAATAGTAGCCACGCTACAAAAATACGATAATAGTAGCCACGCTACAAAGATACGATAATAGTAGCTATGCTACAAAGATACGATAATAGTAGCTATGCTACAAAGATACGATAAAAGTAGCTATGCTACAAAGATACGATAATAGTAGCCATGCTACAAAGATACGATAATAATTGTCAAAAAATAAATGAAGTAAATAAATAATAAATCTAAAAAGAAAAACATATAATCTGTGCATCTGGAGCAAATTTAGGAAGTAAAGGTTAAAGGAAAAAAGGAATTATTCATCATCGTCATCAGTTTTGTCTAAGTCGGTAGAAACATAACCACGGGTCAGATCTAGTTTTATATATTTGACATGGGAATTGCCAAGGTCAGTCCCGTTCAAGAAATCTGGATTATTCATTTTATCAGACAAAATAAACAAGAAAAACAATTATATGTAAATATATAGCTACGAAAAAATATATCACGACACGTGTGGTCAATCTGATACCAACGAAAAATATCAAAGACGAGACAAAAGAAAGAGAAAAAGTTAAACAAAGATAAATTTTCACTTTAGAACTGAAAAGGTCGAAATGATAGGAGCAGTTGCCAAAATTTTCGGGCCTCACGTTGTTGCGCCAAAATGTGTAACGTTACAATTGCCCATGAGACTCTAAGGACTAATTTCTAGGGGTGGTTTGGCTTATTTGGCAACAAAACTCCTACCCAGGTTTTTACAAATTTAATAAAATCAAAATATATAATGATCGATCCTTTTCACTCCAAACAAATAATAAAATAGAAACTTAACTTAAAACGATTTTAAATGAGCCAGTCTGCCACTAGGATGGAACCTCTTCTGTATATTATCTTCAGCCTTCTGAACACCAATTCTTATCAGGAAGCTATAGCACTCCAGACCTCATTCAACGAAGTTGGTGTGATAATGCCAGGTATTTCGCAGGAATTCTTTCAGATTCAGAGAGTAAAGTGGTCTAACATACGTACTATCCCAAATTCTGTATCTCAAGGAAGTAGTTCTTGATAATTTTCAATCCCAAGAAAGGTTCCTGTTCTAATCCCACGGGAGGTTTCTTCGTTCTAATCCCACGGGAGGTTTTCTTCGTTCTAATCCCACGGGAGGTTTTCTTCGTTCTAATCCCACGGGAGGTGCTTTGAGAAAATGAACAAAAATGATATCAGAATATGTTAACTGAATTTACAACTCCTTCTCGGATTTCTAACCAAGAAATTACAAAGAAATCATTACATTTATTATCAAATAAACCTGAGAAGGAGTTTTGCTGACATTATTTGACACAAAAAGAATTCTACCAAACCTGAAATACGTTTCGACAAGATGGATGACTCTAAAAAAAAACTACTGTTTCAAATTAAATTGATTCATTCTGGTGAGATTATTACTTGTTGAATACTAATATTCATGTTAACACTTACCGAGAATCCCGACACAATTCTCGCCGATAAATAAGATTCCGAGTCTCAAATTAAATTAATAATGACTGAAATCTAAATCTACTACTAAATCTACTTATTCTTGCTGGAGTCTCAATCATCATTGAAAATCCTTCAGAAAATTCTCTCCAGGAACGCGCATCTGCGATCCCACCGATAGTACCCGATTTGATACGATTAATTGACAAATTACCGCGTCTTCAAAAATTCCAGTAGCGTAACATGGAATGAAGCGTGCAAAATCGTTGCAACCTTCAGTTGTAGAATAAATTTGAGATTTCCATAATGTGCGTTAATTTTTTTGCGCAGTGTATTTAGGATCTTTGCTTCTCAATATCGCAAGATGAGATGAGAAATTTTAAACGTGTTGAAAAAAATTATTTTCTCTAATTCTGTGGTTATTCCGTTCATTCTTCCACATCTTGTAGAACAAAATCGTGCGAGAATATATCAGAAACGCACAGTTTTCATGGTTATATTTCATTATTGTATGTTGGTACTCCGAACTTTCCGCTACGGCTTTATCTGTCAATTCATCAATTTGCCTTAAAGAAATCAGTTCTGCCAACCAACATTTTTCATTGCAAAAATCACTAAATTATATTTATGGAAATATTTCATCAATTTCAATGAAAATGCAATGAATTGGAGAAAAGTTATTTATAATACAAGTGCTGAAGGCATTGATATTCTTCCACGAGTTCAAAATTCAAAAACGAGCCACGAAGTGGCGAGTTTTTGAATGAACGAGTGGTAGAATGAGCCTTCTGTACGAGTATTATACATTATTTTCTCTAATTCATTGCATTCTTATTGAAATTAATCAAATATTTCCATAAATATCATTCAGTGATTTCTGCATTGAAAAATGTTGGTTGGCAGAACTGATTTCTTTAAAGCAAATTGATGAATTGACAGATAAAGCCGTGGCGGAAAGTTCGGAGTACCAACATATAATAATAAAATATAACTATGAAAACTGTGCGTTTCTGATATATTCTCGCACGATTTTGTTCTACAAGATGTGGAAGAATGAACGGAATAACCACAGAATTAGAGAAAATAATGTATAATACTCGTACAGAAGGCTCATTCTACCACTCGTTCATTCCAAAACTCGCCACTTCGTGGCTCGTTTTTGAATTTTGAACTCGTGGAAGAATATCAATGCCTTCTGCACTTGTATTATAAATAACTATTAATTCTTCTATCGTCATGATAGGACTTTCGACACTCATTGATCTAGGTCAGAGTGAAGACTGACTTCCGCTATATACTTCTACGATAATTGTTTCGCCATATCATGACTTCTTCAGGCGAATATCACTGGTTTCAGTAAATATACCTTTTCAATTTCCCACATCCTCCTCCAACACTCCAACTGTATGACAAACTAACATCAAATTCATGACAGTCTCTATTTTCCATATCTCCGAGCCCTACACCCGGAAACTAAAAGTTTTCGATGACAAAGTTGGCCTCACGTTCTTGATCCAAAGTTCTAATTTACTCGCTCTCTCGTTGTGGCCTCCTTCAAAAATGTAAATTCGCGGTGCAGTTATAAATCAGTTCGTGGCCAACCATGATGAGTTTTCCGAAGTAATTTCAAGTGCAATCGCTGGGTTCGCGAAATGTCGGTTTTAGATCTGGAAACAAATTAAAATTTATTCTGCAGCGCCTTTGTTGCTTTTCACCGATTCGAGTACAGATCGTCGCAGGATGATTTTCTGCGGTTATTACGGTCCAGGAAACTTCAAGTTATCAGTCCGCGTAGAAAACTTTTTACCTATGAGACCGGGAAATGTCTCGTCGTGGAGAGATGAATTGGACTAGAGCTCGCGAAATTGAAGTGCTTTTGGATTATCTTCACATTTTTTAATTCGATTCACTCCACATACTCTTCAATTTTTGATGATTTTGATTTAGTTCATAACATTTCAGCTGCATGTGTGTTTTGTGCATGGATAATATAATCAGTTATAATGTCACGAGAGCATAGACTATATTCGATTATACACCGATTCACGAGACGTGTTTCGCGAACTACGTCGAGTGAAGAGGTTTGTATAATCAAAATATACTGATCAACAATTGCTAGGGATCACTTATGAACTTCTCTTCATTTGTATTTTTTTCAAGTTATCTGTACATTATATGTTCTCTAAGGAAAAAGTAAGATGTTTTGAGTTGATTATATCAAAGCCTTCCTCACTTCATCGGCTCTTGTTCACAAAATCGATTATTATCTGTAGGCTGTTACAGGTGGAGTGAAAAGCAATGTGGTATTTGTTATTAAATCTGTTTTTTTCTCTCGTTCAAACACATAAGGTGACAATAATTGAAGAAATGAGAACAATATCAGCTTATCAGTCATGCCGAGAAGACGTTTGGCTCCTGTGCAACTGGACCAAATCATACGGTGGATACAGGAAGGTTTGTCCCAGCGAGAAGTGTCCCGGCGGTTGAATGTTTCGCAAAGTGTCGTGAGTCGGGCTTGGAATAGGTTCATCCAAAACGACTGAGTAGCTTATGTTCATGGGGGAGGTCGGCAGCGCAGTACAACAGCTGCCCAAGATCGTCTTTTGATCCTCAATGCTAGGAGAAATCCCACTTACCCGGCGTCGCGGCTCAATAGATCACTGAGAGTTGCAACAGGAGTTCTAATTTCGAACCAGACTGTAAGACGACGACTACATGTTCGTGGTTTGAGAGCACGTAGGAGGGTACAACATCCCCGTTTGAATAGGGAACACCGGGTTCATCGACGGCAATGGGCTGAGGAGCACCGCAATTGGACACTTGAAGATTGGAGCCGATGTTTATTTACGGATGAGTCTAGATTTCGTTTGGTCAACTCCGAAGGACGTATTCTTGCTTGGAGGGAAAGAGGTCGAAGGTATGCAGAACAGTTTATGGTACCCACAACAGCTTTTGGCGGAGGTTCTATATGTGTATGGGGAGGCATTTGTTTGAACCAACGCACAGAGTTGGTTGTTCTGCAGAACACCACCATGACCAGCCAGAGATATCACGATATGATTATTGAACCCATAATTGTTCCGTTTGCGGCTGCCGTGGGCGAGAATTTCATTTTAATTGACGATAATGCCCGTCCACACCGTAGTCGTCTCGTTAATGAAGCGCTAGAAACTCATGCTATTGATAGGATGGACTGGCCAGCTCGCTCTCCAGACATGAATCGCATCGAACATGTCTGGTCTGAGAATTCTAGACAATTGTCAACCTTAGAACAACCGATCAATAACCTGGAGGACCTTTCTAACGCTTTAAGGGATATTTGGACGAATTTGCCCCAAAATTTTATAAATCGTTATTACAATACGATACAGCACCAAATAGCGCTGAATTCAAGTTCTCAGTAGAGGAAAGACGACAGAGATTTCATTTTTCATCTCTATAAAAATAGCCAATATTTTAAATCGAAAAAACATTGTCTGTATCGGCGACGTTACTGGTTTCTTCATTTTTCGCCATTTTCTCGTGAATGTTGCTTCTGAAGATGGAGAGATTTGAAGAAACTCATCATTATTCGAGCTAGCGATTTCATCTTCGAATTCATATACTGGATGTTACGAGGAAAAAAGTGAAACGTTGGTCTCTATCTTCGTTTTTGAACACTCTGTATGTATGAAAATAATTATAAATTTCGCTTCTTACTACCCTATATACATCACAGGGAAATATTTTCAAAATATCTTCATTTACTCCCACTTCTGAGATGAGCCAACCGGTATATATAGATTTAAATATTAAGATGTATAAGAACTAATTATTGAAGGGTCAAGTAGAAAGTATCCGTTCTCTTTCCCCCTTTTTGTTTTCTTGATTCACAATAACTAGCCGACGAAAAAATATATTTGGTGATGCAAAAAAGGTATCAGACAATCAAATTACCAGGTGTCTTTTTTCTGTTTGTTTTTCTCTGGATTATAAGGGTGGAGATCCTACCCCTCAGATCTAGCTGGTCCTTTTTTGTAAGCGGGATTTATTCGATTATTGAATTTTGCCATTCAATCCGTTAGAAGCTCATATCTAAAGGTTCATTCATTTTAGGAGCGAATATGATACTCAAAACTGGTTGGTCATTTCAGTAAGATACCTGAATATTGCTCAAAGACAAATGAATTATGCGTTCTGTCAAAATCAAATGAAATGATGCAATTTTGCAATTGATCAATGCCAGTTTGAAAGTTATTTTCAATATATTATGTCATTATAATTCAATTCAAACTTCAGAAGTTAGGTATTATCGAACAAAGTTAAACGTGAGAAAGTTCTGTTGAAGTTCCTTTGTAGTTGACCTTTTCATTTATAGCTGCAAAGTTTCATTGAATGAAATTATTGAATATTACAGCTCATTTCACACATAATCAAATGAAAAATTGTTTTAAATTTTGATGGCGTTTAAAAATGATCTTCGCAGGGTTTTCCAATGAAAAAGTAACCTCGTGGCTTATATAATAGGTAGAGCTCAAGAAAATAAGTTCGGTTTGGTCAGTACAATATTTTCGTAACGGATTTTTTATTGAAGATACAGGGTGGTCAAAGCAAAATTAAAAGACAGATTTTTCGCGATAACGTCGAAACAACTGGCAACATCGTGATGAAATTTAGTATGGATATGTTTTTGAAGTATCAGCTTCCACATTGAATTATTTTTATATCTAACTGTGATGCAGGGCGTTAGTAAAAAGGTCCATACCGAGTTGTATTGCACTGATCAAAATTTCTCATGAGAACATCAAAAGCATTTAATTCTCCAAGAAAAAGCAAGTACTGGTAAAAGTCAGGTAGGTATGTAAGGTTTTCGGAATATTAGTAAGTTTCATATCATGCATTCACATTACATAAACCTATTAACTGATGAACGATAACATCAATTTAATGCTGAATTGAAAATGAAACGAAGAATCGCAAGAACAAAAAAGTAAAAAAAAAATGAAACTAGAATAAAAAATATCTCAGTTGCCTTAGAACACGAATTGACTGTTTTACTCAAACCCATCTTATTTTATTTTGAAGTGTTCTACCCATCCTAGCAACGATGTCACCTCTTTTTGAAACACCCTGTATAGTCATCGATTCCACTACAACAAAATTCAAGTGTTCATTCATCAAACATATCCTCACGTAAGTTTTTCCGATTTATCCCTACACTTCTAGTTGTTCCACTAAAAATCGGAATATTTCCGGCAAACCATAGAGCAAGGTCATATTCATTGAAAATCATTAACTGTGGTCATGGTCCACCCGTACTACTCACCACAAAAGACGGCGAAATCCTAAACGACCCCCTCGTCCAAATTCGAATTTCGTCAAACGACCTTCACTTCATTAGCAACTAACTGCGGGCTGTCAAACGTCAAAATTTGACGTTTAAACCTCGACGCACACGTCTAATTCGATTTGTGCGATATCGTATCGTGTGATTCGCATGGCGCGCTTGATGACGTATCGGTCGCGAAGCCGAGCGTCGGGATACTGACGACGCTCTCGAATATAATCGCGGAGACGACGCCAACCGACGCCCTTTAGGATTAAACTCGGGCAAAACTACGGCGCCGGTTCAGTTCGGACTTAAACATCGAGAGTTTTTCCTCACGCTCCGACGATAGGGGTCGGGCTGGCTAGTCGGGAGGGATCAAGCCTGTATGAAAAAGTGGAAAGATGTCTGGTAATAACTCACCGGTCTATCTCGATCTGGACCGAGCCGGGGGACATCTGATTAGATATTATCGCGAGAAGTGTGAGAACTGCGAGGCGTTTGGGTATTTTGTGATTTTGTGGTGGTCAATGTCAACCCTGTAGCGTACACCTACGTTTATTCATCTTTTCGTTATCCCGCTTAACGCTATTTTTCTTAAGGAGATTAGTCAAATCGTTCAGCTATGTCTAAATATAAGTACTCAAGGAATCCCATGCAGAGTTCTGACGAGTCCTGAATAATAGTGCTTTGAGTACTAAGCTCTTCCAGAAAATTATTCCTTAGAAACGAGCACTAAGCACCAGTTTCCACAAAAGACTCGCGAATACTAAGCACTCTGTATAAGTAATTCGACATTTCTAGCACCAAATACTTTAAAAGAATTTCATCCTTCCACAAAAGACTCGCAAAGACTAAACACTTTGTAAGAGTTCGGTATTTCGAGCACTTAGCAATAATAACTTGAAAAATATGACTTCCAAGTCAAAAGCACTCAGCACCAATTTCCATAGAAGAGTCCCGAATACTAAGCACTTTGTAGAAGAAATTCGATATTTGAAGCACTAAGCGCTTGGAAGACATTGATCCCGAGTCATTGACACTAAGCACCAATTTAAACAAAAGACTTTCTAATACTAAGTACTTTGTAGAAGTAATTCGATATTTCGAGCGCTAAGCACTAAACGCTAGAAATAAAATGACCCTCGAGTCGAGACCACTAAGCGTCATTTTCGACAGAACAGTGGCGAATACTAAGCACTTTATAGAAGTTATTCGATATTTGGGAGCACAAAGCGCTTGAATGAAATTGCACCCGACTTATTGGACTAAGCACCAATTTGTATAAAAGACTCGCGAATACTAAGTACTTTGTAGAAGTAATTCGATATTTCCAGCGCTAAGCACTAAGCGCTAGAAATAAAATGACTCCCGAGTCAAGACCACTAAGCACTATTTTCGACAGAACAGTGGCAAATACTAAGCAGCTTTGTAGAAGTTATTCGATATTTGGGAGCACAAAGCTCTTGAATGAAATTGCACCCGAGTCATGGGCACTAAGCACCAATTTGTATAAAAGACTCGCGAATACTAAGCACTTTGTAGAAGTAATCCGATATTTCGAGTACTAAGCACTTCATTAGGAACTGTTGAAAGCGATTTTTTTTTTTAATAACCATAAATATTGTACCTATTCAACAGATTAGGCCAATTGAAAAGTTCCCAGTCTGACGCACACATGGCGGTGGTAGTAATAAATCCATATGATTGTTAGTTAGTACTAACCTTCAAACGATACGTGTCAAAATTTGACAGCAGTCCGACCATTCGTTTGTGAGATATTGCATTGTGAGTGTAGCTTCTTTTGTTATTTGAAAAAAGATGGGAAAAAAAATTCAGGTGCTGATAAAATATAGCTTTTTGAAGGGAAAAATACAGTTGAAGAAAAATCTTGAATTGATGAAGACTTTCCGGGGTCTGCACCAGAAAAATCTACCATCAATGATTGGTATGCTAAGTTTAAACGTGGTGAAATGAGCACCAAAGACAGCGAATGCAGTGGACGCCCAAAAAGAGGCTGTCACCGACGAAAAAATCAAATAACTTTACAAAATAATTTTGAATGAGCTTAAAGTGAAGTTGATCAAGATAATCGACATTGTGAAGATATGATCTGAAAGTCTACATCATATCATTCACGAATATTTGTACATGAGAAAGCTGTGTGCAAAATGGGTCCGCGCGAGCTCACAATCGATCAAAAGCAACAACGTGTTAATGATTCTGAGCAGTGTTTGAAGCTGTTTAAGTGCAATAAAGCTGAATTTTTGAGTCGATATGTGACAATGGATGAAACATGGCTCCATCATTTCACTTCGGAATCCCATCGAAAGTCAGCTGAGTGGACTGCACACGATGAACCGAATCCAAAGCGAGGAAAAACACAACAGTCAGCTGTCAAGGTTATGGCATGAGTATTGCATCAGTATTCAAATCGAATCGATCAACACTGGGATATCTCTATGAAATTAAACATTCAATGGTTAACACGAACAAGCTGAAATCTACTACTTTGTTGTCAGATAATAATTTGATAGTTCATAGCATACTTTTTGGAAGAAGCAATAATATGAATTGAAACAAGCGCACCAGAGCTTCAAATCAATGTTTTTTTTAAATTGGTATATATTATATGATTTCCTTATGAGTTACATAGGTAGTAGTAGTAGTAGTAGTAGTAGTAGATATTATTTATTGGTCCTAAACAAATGGCCATCGACCTAGGGTCCTTCATATTCTACTGCCTATGACCGAGGAACAAATAAATCATAAAAATTAGAAAAGCAGCAAACATTTCACGTCAGTGCTTTTCTAATTTCTCAACGTGTCCGACTGCTGAACTTTTCATCAAATACTCCTAGGATCACTTCATCAGATAGCATGCAACGATGGGAGAAAAGGATCGTACGGATAAAGAGTGGCTGTGAAAAAAGAAATTTTGGATATTTCTCATCGTTAGACCTCCAACAAAACCTCCGCCGATTCTGCCATCAATTTTGTTGTTTGTATCTCACGCACGGTTCGCTTAATGTTCCCCTGAATAAGGAATGAATAGCAAACAGAAATCTTTGATATCTTATTGACAGAACATTTTGAACCGATGCCAGCCGAATTCTACAGGGATATTTGAACGGGAACCTCCATAACAATCGGGTTCTATAACGGAATAACGACCCAAGTCTCAGACAATGTTAAATTCGTAATGACAAGGCGTCGTTTTTTGTGCTCCTGTTCAGAGAAACTGCGGGTTATCGTTTTGTCTAGATGTCTGTCTGTGTATTGACTCAAACATTTACATGTGATTTTTCATGAAAGAATTACATGAATACCGCATAGGCGTACAACTTAACTTTGCTTCCGCCGTTCTTCTTTCGAAATTCGAGGATTTATTGTAAAAAACTGGTTATACAGGGTGTCCGGGAAAATGTGGGAAATCTCTCAAATTCAGATAAAACATAAAAAAAGGTGACAAGCTGCCATTATTTTTTTCTAGTGGCCTTCTGAGATACGGACTAGGTTGTACATTTTAATGCTTACATTTTCAACACCCTGTATGATATGGAGTAGAAAAAAACAAATTTGGATAACTTGAACTTGTATTGGGAAACAATACAATTTCCCTCTAAAAATCGTTAAACCCCCTAAATTGTTCGTCACAGACTCCTCAAATATAAACGTTTTTCAAACATCCAGTTCCGATCTATAACATACTGAGGTTTCAAGGGCGTAGCTTACGTCCAGGAGAAGTTGCAGCCTCGGGAATATTATTAATTTTTTTTTCGAAAATTTCAGACTTTTACCTATAATTACTGAAATAATGTACTGATCGCCAAACTTCAAGCATTTTCCTGATCTACATAGTCGAATCAATCAACAAAATGATACAATATTCCCATGAAGGAACTTTTATTTTCTTTTCAATTTTCTAAGGGTCAGGTATGGAAATTTTTACGAAAATTTTTGGACAAAAAATTTTTCAGGTGAGATCGAAATTCGGCTAATCAGAGATCGTCAATTCTGGCACCGCTCACCGATTCTTCGTTAAGCTCACGGTTTTGAGGAAATTCGAACTCGAAATTTGGGAAAAAATTGAATTTGCCTCCAAAAATCGTTATATCTCCTGAATTATTCGTCACAGACCCCTCAAATACAGATGTTTTTCAAACTTCAGGTTACGCTCTAAAATATACAAAGGTTTCAAGTGCGTAGCTTGCGTCCAGAAGAAGTGGCAGCCTCGGGAATATTATTAATTTTTTTTTCGAAAATTTCAGATTTTTACCTATAATTTCTGAAATAATGTACTGATCGCCAAACTGCAAGCATTTTCCTCATCTACATAGTCGAATCAATCAATAAAATGATACAATATTCCCATGAAGGAACTTATATTTTTTTTCAATTTTCTAAGGGTTAGGTATGGAAAATTTTACGAAAATTTTTGGACAAAAAATTTTTCAGGTGAGATGGAAATTCGGCGAACCAGAGATCGTCAATTCTGGAACCGCTCACCGATTCTCCGTAGAGCTCACGGTTTCGAGGAAATTCGAACTCGAAATTTGGGAAAAAATTGAATTTGCCTCTAAAAATCGTTATATCTCCTGAACTATTCGTCACAGACCCCTCAAATATAAATGTTTTTCAATCTTCAAGTTACGCTCTAAAACATACTGAGGTTTCAAGGGCGTAGCTCACGTCCAGAAGAAGTTACAGCCTCAGGAATATTATTCATTTTTTTTTTCGAAAATTTCAGATTTTTACCTATAATTTCTGAAATAATTTACTGATCGACAAACTGCAAGCATTTTCCTGATCTACATAGTCGAATCAATCAATAAAACGATACCATATTTCCATGAAGGAACCTTTATTTTTTTTTCAATTTTCTAAGGGTTATGTATGGAAAATTTTACTAAAATTTTTCGACAAACAATTTTTCAGGACAGATCGAAATTCGGCCACTCAGAGATCGTCAATTCTGGCACCGCTCACCGATTCTTCGTAGAGCATACGGTTCTGAGGAAATTTGAACTCGAAATTTGGGAAAAAATACGATTTCCTCCCAAAAATCATTATATCTCCTGACTTGTTCGTCACGGACCCCTCAAATAAAAACGTTTTTCAAGTTCCGATCTGAAACATACTGAGGTTTCAAGGGCGTAGCTTACGTCCAGGTGAAGTTGCAGCCTCGGGAATATTATCAATTTTTTTCTCGAAAATTACAGATTTTTATCTATAATTTCTGAAGTAATGTACTGATCGCCCAATTGCAAACGTTTTCGTGATCTACATAGTCGACTTCCACTTACCGATACAGTCATCAATTGGAAAACGACGAAAGCAAAGTTTTACATCTAATAATATTTGATATTACATGTTGGTAGCGGGTAAAGTCACTAAACAACGCCGTTGGCCTAGCAACGGGTAAACGAGCTGGATCGTGCAAAAAATTAATAGATATCATGAAGCCACATGAAATGATTTTTGTTCATTAGACAACTCATATCGTCTTCGTCAGCTCGACGAAATATAAACAGACGAAGCCCTATTAGTAGAGATGCTCTAATGAGGCTACACCACTATTCCCCAGTCTTGAAAATCATTTGTGTCGAACATAAAGGCAGCTTTTATTAACACGAAAGTTCCCTGAGCTCCAATCAAGCTCCCAACTTCTTTATTAAATTTCAGTGTTCCCAGCTATGCTCATATACAGGACATTTAGCTATAAAAAATCCGAGGTAATGAAAGCGAAAAAATTTGAATCCTGGACGAATTTTTATCGTTCATCAACTGCAAACTATTCGACTGATCAGGGATTAACCAGGTTGTAATGAAGAAAACTTTCCTGGACATCTTCAAGGATTATAAAATATGAGTTCATGTTGAAGAATGAATGGAATTTTCAGCTCTTATTACCAGAACAGGGGATATTCAGTCATATTTATGAATTATGAGTGAACAATAGTCTCAAATGGTAAGCTTTGATTCACTGATGTACTCAAATACAATGACAATTTACCTCTACATATTTGCGTTATTACTGCTAAATAAAAATGAATTATTATTGGTTTGATTCATACTTTTTCCGAATTACCCACAGAAACTATTGAAATTTAGTTTTATATGACAGCTTCAAAAGTGACAATTGCCAGATAGAGGGCATTCAAAATGAAACCTCTTATTGGAAAGCTGTATAATAATAGTATTTTCTAAAACAGGTTGTAGAATGGGCTAATATTCCAACACGACTGCGAAATTCGAAAACAAGTGACGAAGGAGCGAGTTTTCGATCTCATGAGTGCTGGAATGGCCTTCTGCAACGAGTATTAGACGATATTTTCTCTATTTCAGTCAAGATTTGTGAAATTCGATGAAAAACTTAGATTTTATATCCTAGTGACTTTTGTATTGTATCTTGGCAGTTGGTGTGACTGTTAGGAAAATTGACAGACGGAATTTGAATATGAATCGTACGTTTCAAATTTCGAAATAATTGACAATTGCGCATTTAATTCGTGAATTATGTCTGACGAAATTGATTTAACACCACCAGAATTAAGAGAAATTGCGAATAATGTTGCAAATCATTTCACTATATCCCAATTAGGTATATTATATTGACAATTATTGACGTTTGTGGGAATTTGCTAGGATTGGAAGTAAGTATAGACAACAAAAAACGAAAAATATAACTAAAAACGATGCAGTAATGAATTCATTACAGCACTGTTTTTAGAACTGTAATGAACTCATTACCATACTGAAATAGAGACACAGTTTCATGGTGTCCAGCGACATTTCAGGTATATAATTCGCCATCAAAATTTTGGTTCGATGAATTAATTTTCTGCAATATAGGTGTAATCAGTTCCGCAGTGAAAAATCTCTCCAATTCCAATTGCATCGATTCCAATTTCGTGGTCAAATGTCATTTACCAAATGGGATTAATGCATCGAATTCGACCACATAGGTACACTGTGTCCGTAAAGTATGGAACAAATTCATTTTTAGCTAAACAGACCATTTTAAGAAATAATCCTACACACGTTGATTTTTTATTTTAATTTACCGTATTTTAAAATAATAATCTAATATACAGGATGTATTACTTTTGAGTAATGACGTCACCGTCACCCCCATTTTGTCTCAATTTTCCTATTACTCTAGCTGAGCTGATGCCAAAAATGTATCACATGTTGATTCCAATTGGTACAGGGTTGACAAAAATACAATAGTTTTGTGTGTAGTCATAAAGTGACGCGTAACATTCTTTATTAGTGCAATCATCAACAATATTATCAAAAATACTTATTGTCTAGCGGCAATTGAATGTAACACCCTGTAGGTTGTTACATTTTTAGATTAATAAAAATGTATAAAAATAAAAAAGAATTTCTTTCATATTCTGTCTGCTAGACCACAAGTGCCAAACATGTTTGGAAACAGCTCATTTTTATTAATCTAAAAATATAATAAACTACAGGGTGTAACATTCAAACCAATTGCCGCTAGACAATAAGTATTTTGATAATATTGTTAATTCAACTAATAAAGAATGTTGCGCATTACTTTATGAGCACACACGAAACTATTGTATTTTTGTCCACCCTGTACCAATTGGAATCAACATGTGATACATTTTTGGAATCAGCTCAGCTAGAGTCATGAAACCTGGCAAAGCTGCTGGTCCCGATCAAATACCTATAGAACTCATTAAACTCTTCAACGACGATGTTATTGATGTTCTTTTGGACCTTTTCAATCGTATCTATGATACGGGAGAAATCCCTGAACAATGGTTGTCATCCACATTTGTGCTCATACCGAAGAAACCAAATCCAAGAGAATGCTCAGATTATCGAACCATCGCACTCATGAGCCACACCTTGAAGTTGTTCTTAAAAATCATCCACAAGAGAATTTACAGAAGACTCGAGGAAGACATAAGCAACACACAGTTTGGATTTCGCGAAGGACTTGGAACACGAGAAGCGCTATTTGGGATTAACGTTCTTTTTCAGCGCTGTCTTGATATAAATCAGGATGTGTATGCATGTTACATCGACTTCGAGAAGGCCTTTGACAGGGTGAAACATGATAGGTTGCACCAGCTGCTCCTCAACAAGAACATTGACTCTTGCGACATAAGAATAATAAGTAACCTATACTGGGGCCAGAGAGCTAATACATTGATAGACAACCAACCAACAGAAGAAATGGAGATTCGTCGTGGTGTGAGACAGGGATGCATTCTGTCGCCGCTTCTATTTAATCTCTATAGCGAAGCTATTTTTAGGGAAACCTTAGAACAAGAGTCGGCTGGAATAGTTATAAATGGAGAAGTTATAAATAATATGAGGTACGCTGACGACACCGTCTTGTTAACGGGTAGGCTTGAAGACACACAACATCTTCTGGAAAAATTAAACGATCGATGCATTGAATACGGTCTTAAGATCAATTTTAGGAAAACCAAGCTGATGATAGTAACAAAGTGCCCGCAGAAGCTCAATCATGTGAACCTGACGGAAGCGAACACCACAATAGAGAATGTGGCCACATATAAATATCTAGGAACTTGGATGGAACAGTCGGGTGACCAAACGAGAGAAATAAGAACGAGGATAGAGATGGCCAGATCGACATTTGTGAAGATGAACAAACTGTTTTCTAGTCGGGATTTGGGTCTGGATCTTAGGATGAGGATGCTGCGTTGTTACGTTTTCTCCACGCTTCTGTATGGGGTTGAAGCATGGACTCTCAAGAAAAATCACATGGACAAACTACAGGCCTTCGAAATGTGGTGCTACCGTAGAATGTGGCGTATCCCATGGACTGATAGAGTTACAAATGCCGAAGTCCTAAACCGGATGCAGAAGGACTGCGAAATAGTTAACACCATTAAAAAGCGAAAACTTCTGTACCTGGGCCATATAATGAGAGGCAGAAAGTACACACTTCTCCAACTGATAGTCCAGGGAAAAATCAGTGGACGAAGGAACATTGGTAGACCCCGTATGTCCTGGCTTAAGAACCTGAGGGACTGGTTTAACTGTAGTAGTGTTCAATTGTTCAGGGCTGCAGTCAACAGGGATTGCTGTGATCATAGCTAACCTCCGATAGGAGATGCACTGCAAGAAGAAGAAGAAGAGTCATCGGATAATTGAGACAAAATGGGGGTGTTCCATTTTAAAAAAATGACGGTAACGTCATTACTCGAAAGTTATTCAACCTGTATATTAGATAATTATTCTAAAATACGGTAAATTAAAATAAAATATCGACGTGTTTCAGGATTATTTCTTAAAATGGTATATTTAGCTAAAAATGAATTTGTTCCATACTTCACGGACACAGTGTATATCGAAAGAATTATTGTATGAATTATTATGAGTATCGAATGGCAAATGATCACGTATACAGAAATTTCTTCAGCAAAAAAATTTAACGAAATTAACGCTTTCAGAGATGGATTCGGAATTTCCGGAGATGAATGAAAACACGTGATTGTCACAGGCTTCCTTTCAAAAATCGTCCGCTACAAATGACGTAGGAATGAAGGAATGTCTCCTGAATGACGAGCATTTTCGTCACATTCAATAATGCTGTTTGTTATTTCCCCTTGCCGTTCGGATTACATTTCTCCGACAGAAGATAGCGCCACCGCATTCGTACAGAAAATTCAATAGACACGTCTTTGGCAACCGCTTGTTATTTTGGTCCAAAGGAGAGAACGCAGGCCAAGGTAATTCGATATATAACTCGCAGAAATCGAAAGGCCTAATTGAAAATTTGAACCCAGAATCTCGTTCTTGTTGAAGCGAATGCTGTCCATATTCAACGCAGGGTGGAAACAACTTCTTTTGTGAGTTGGTACGTAAAGAAGGTGCTTCGAAAAAAACGAGACCCCGTCTCTAGGATATGTATAGAAAACTGAAAAATAATTGGGGTTTGCTCAATGAAGAATTTTGCTAACGCCATTCATATTCAAGATATTCACACTTATTTTTTATTTTGCTGAAACTACTGGCAATATGGTAACAGGGCCGGCGTTAGGGGTTAAACAGTGAAGCGACTGTTTCAGGCGCCTCTTTCTGAGGGGCCGAAATTTAACCCTGTTTTTGGCCGCCTTTTCATATTTTAGAAAAAATATAGTCTTTATTCTTAAAAACAACATGAGGTTGGTCCGCTTTGCTGCGTTTATCAACATCCCCTACAATAAAAATCTCCAAACCGTCTTCACTAAGCCGTCTGTTCAATAAATAACATATGGCAACTCAACCAATATAAGCAGCATTGCCTATTTCCCTAATTGAATGAGGGATGGAATGTATTTCACATAGACGGAAAGCAACAATTCAAATTACGTGGAAGTTGTATACACATTCAAAATATGGAAAATTCCTACCATTCTGAATTCGAAACTAGTTACTGTTCTATATGTCTGGTGATGGTTAGGTTAGAGGCTAATGACCGCAGTAGTCGATGCCTTCAATAAAAAATAGAAAAAAAAATCTCTTAAAACAGATATGTTCAATACTACTTGCACCCTCTATAAAAGTCAGATATAAAAACAAATTCATCAGCTTCCAAAACATATTCATATAAAATCTACTTACAATAATGCCAGTAATTTCGGCAGAATCATGAAAAATCTGTCTTATTTTTTCCTTCAACAATATTCATCTTGAATACAGATGTCATTACGAAAATTTTCATATTCAGCAAAGGTTTGTAGGGAATCTATCAATTCCCTCGAAAATATTCGAGTTTAGTTAAATATCGAACCAAAATGCTAAAAACGGTGTAAAAACTTGGAATGATCAGAGCCACACCCCTAAGAGATCTGCAGAAAGGCTTTGCTAACGGTCTAATGGAAAACGGCCTGAATGCCCATAAAATTCAGAATTTCAGGGCGAATAATTCAAATTGAGTTCAGTCCAGTCTACAACTACAACATATGTACAACACTTGCACCGACAACGAGAAGAGTAAAGATTTTCACATCTGTTCCCGAGACCAGCGAAAAAGTACCTGCGACCGAGCTGCAACGACCCAAGTGTCCAGCGACCCTTAAAAACGATTAGATCCAAATATCATCTTCTTCGCACATTTTTAGTGGGTTGGAAATGAATTGAATAAGTGTTTTAATCCCGTTCTTTTATTTCCCTAATTTGTCCTTGACCATGAACTGCTAGTTAGTCACAGTATAAGGACCACAACCCACAGGTTCATCATCGAATATTGAAACTCCAATGCGAAACGAATCATTTTCACGTTAGTTGAAAAAATAAGCTAAAAGCACATTTTCGGAATAGTTAAAACTGTTTTTCCTACAACTGCTATCAAAAGTAGCGTATGCTTCATAGCCTACTCAATTTCAAAACTATGTATTGCTCATACTGTGGGAAATATTATTTCTCACGGCACTTTGCCCACACCTCGCTTGGTAGACCAATGAAATTGGGCTTTTGAGTCGTTTCTATGGAAACCCAATAAATTAGCACATACTGTCAAGGAAGGCCATTTTGATTTGAATCAAGTCCTTTACTTGAATTATTGAATTTATAGTTGTAGGAAAAGTATAGTGCGCAACATGTGGAGAAAGTCTTTTTCTCGCTCGTGTTTTTTCGGCACTCGCCTTTCAGGCTCGTGCCACAAACTTCAACACTCTCGAGAAAAGTTGGACTTTCCCCACTTGTTGCACAATATACAATTGTTACAACACCATATGAAAAATGTTTTTCCTCGAACGATTCCTAAAGTTCAATTTTGAGAATTAGAAACCATTACTTACGTCATAATTGAATTTCAAAGCGCTCTGACACAGGAAACGAACCTGCAAAAACCCTACCTTCTACTGGTTATTCCTTCCATAATCAAAAAGGCATTCCTGAATTCCTTTCGGAATTATTAAACACTCGAACTATCCGATGCTCAGAAATCTTCGGATATCCGTCCTTTCTGAAGTATTCCAATTAACGAGTTCTTGTGTCGATGGATCCTCCCCAATCATTATCTGGTTATATCAAGCAGGCATCAGCAGCTGCAAAAAAATACGTTATCAACAATCTGCTCTCCCGATTAATTAGATTCTGCGATTGTAATTTTGAAATTTTCTTTCATGGAAATTAATTGAGAATATGTCGGAGTTGGTGTTCGAAAATTAATTACGAAAGTTTCGGTCTGTTGACTTCGTCGATATGAAAAGAGTAGATTGTCAACTATCGGAAAAACGCGATAATAAGGAAACTTTGCCGAGGCCCCCGTAGGAAAGAATCTGTGAGTTTTACTTTGGCCCCTATCGTTATTACTTTCCAACAATTCGAGATACTGGTTCGAAGTTCTGTAATCCTTTGAAAAGTCAACTCGGAATTGTTGGTTCTAGTGAAGACCTTATTCCGATATTGCTGGCAGGAGGAAAATTTTTGGGATGCGCTAGAAATACGCATCATTTTCCGTTGAGGTTCTTCGAGCTCAAAGTTTGTTAATTTTGTAAGTTTTCTTTCTTTTTAGGACAAAATTAAAAATTTATTTTTTCCACAACATTTTAGTACATTTTTGATGGTACTCAGAAATCGTCTGTTTCATCGTGGTGGGGTCATTCATACGCCTTCCAAAGAACTGCCATTTTGGTTTTCAGTCACAATAGAGCAGTGGTCGGGGGAGTAACACTCGATACACATACGATATGTATGTTAGAAACGGTGACCCAATGGTAGCAGCTCAAGGAGCATTTCAACATCAGCTGGAGCAATCCCTAGTCGACCTATCATTACGAATTGGTTTGAAAGCACTACGGGCAACATAATGAAGAAACTTTAATGTTACTAAAAGCAGCGATACATACAAAGGTGGCGTTGATCACTGAGGAGACACCGGACTGAATATGGAGGAGTTTCTTAGAGAAAATAGAAAATTGATGAAGGACTTCAGCTTCCTGGCATCATTTTTTCTTAGTAAAGTATAAAAAACTATACACACAATCTTATTGTTTTATGATTGCTAAAATGTGAATGTTTCTTGTCGACACTCTGTACTTTTCCGCATTAGTTTCGTCTCGAAATGTGCCACTTTTGGCTCGTTGACACGGTGCGAGCTCGAACGCGTGAAACCACGTGCGTGAAGAGCATTCGTGACTCGCATCTCGAAAGTACATTCGTGAAATTGGTTGACACGATTCGAGCTTTCAGTTGCAAGAATGAATTCGGTACTACAAGGTGTGTGTGTTGTTAGTGAAATTTTGGCTGTAATAATAGCAAAAAAAATAAAAACTAAGAAGAAAAAAGTGTCAAATAGAAGAGAATGGGTGCGAAGGTGGGTGAGCAGACGAAAAAAATTCTCTTCCACGATATTCTCTAGAGCCAGCTGACGTTTGTCGCGATTTTGAATGAGTTTCATATAAATGAATAAAGTTTGACATTTGTTGTTCACTCCACTTTGCCATAATTTAAAAAAACACTGTTTAATTTAGCAATCAACAACGTCCTACCACGAATCTCGAACGCCAACTAATAAACCTGCATAATACCCGTTCGAGCACGCACGTGGTGACACTGACCACGCGCGTGGTTGGTATACACGGTTCGAGCTCGAATGCGAATACGATTCGAGGCCTTCACGCACGTGGTTTCTCGCACCGTGTCAACGAGCCATTTCTCACACTAGCATGGGAATAGTTATTTATAATACAAACACAGAAGGTATTCTCCCATAAGTTAAAAATTCAAAAAGTTTTTCGAATGAACGAGTGTTAAAATGAGCCTTCTGTACGAGTATTTCAGATTATTTTCTATAATTCCCTAAATTTTCATTGAAATTTATGAAATATTTCTATAAATGGTGATTGGCAGAACAAATTCGACAGATAATAATAGATGAATCCGTGACAGGAGACTTCAGAGTACCAATTGACATGAAATTAAAAAAAATACCTAACCATTAAATATATTTAAAAGTGGGGTATTTCCACAGGATTTTGTTTTACATGGCATGGTACAATGAATTGATTTTCCACAGATCTACTTTTCTACAATAGTGTGATGAGGAAGTACCTACATATTCATTCAATTACATATGAGATCAGTTAATCTACTTACTAACTCGCTTACTTATCATCATTTTCATAGTCCAAACATCGTTCAACGTGTTCAATTTGAAGTCATCAACTGTTGTCATCAAGCTGATCAACTACCTACTCTTCTTAAGGTTCTTTGCCAGTATCCTCTGCCTTGGGCCAGTCTACTTGCAGATTCTATACTCGTATTGAGCAGTTATACAATACTTGCTTATGTCTTCATTTGAATATTTTTCATATTATGCAATTCCATCCATTTTGATGCAATTTTATCCATTTTAACCCAATCTTCCATTTGAAAACCATGGTATATTTTCGTAGAGAACTTAAAATTCTTCAGAAATTATAACTGAGTAATGACAGCCATGTATCAGAGTTTTCATTTCTATGTCATTCTATGATTTTCCACAGCAACCAATAAATGAGTCAAAACAAATACTCGTCAAATTTTTATGTTCATTTAATTGTTTTTTAATACTTATTCTTGCAAACAAAATCTGCAATGTAGGTATTAATCTGAGGAGAAACTACCACACCACAAGATATTCGTAAAGCATCTTATTCAGCCTGTATGGATTTATTACCTACCTGAAAAATCTACTACTTGACTACTGGCTTAATCTTCATGTTGTAATGGATCATAGATAAATGGAAATATTTAATCACTTCATATGTGAATGCATTTCTTGAGGAAATATATTTATTCCTATTAAATTCACTTAGAACTACCTTGAAAATAGTAGGTACATCAGTTGAACAAGTTCTTTCAATTGGTAACGATTTGTGAATACGTGAAAAATTATGATAACATGTTATTGATATATAGGTGAGTACCTACCTCCTTACTTTTTATAAATCCCGTACACAATCGATTCAACAACGTTATGTATTACTCACTGTTGAAGTTTTACCTCTATTAAGATTGATAATCATGCATTTCCTAAAATACAGATGCCACAACCTTTCCATCTTTCACTGGCTACTCTCCACTCAGCTGGCTCTTTCTTTGACTCATAATGTTTGACTCCTGTTTATTTCGCTCAAACAGCTGCAAATTGCATTTGGAATGCAGTATTGTTGCTTTTGATCAGAGGTGAGCAAGTGATAAAAAAAGGCATAACTCTGGTTGTGCCATCTTACATCTGTGAACCTGACTCTGGACTGTTTTAAATAATACCGTATCCATTAGATATTTATATTAATTATAACCTTCATCAAGTAGAACCCTTTGATCTTGCTAACATCATAGTAGATTACGTCTCAATGCTTTTATTTTCTTCTTCTTCTTTCTGATATATGAGAATTTGTGACTTCAATCGCATGCTTCATTTCCAATATCGAGAACTCTCCTCCTATTGTCATGAAAATTCTGCCTTCAATAAATCCAAAAATAAACTATGAATTTTCATTTCGGATTCATTCTGCGGAATTCCTTCGTTCTCCATCAAAGACACAAAGGGTCCTGGATCCAAGCCGGCGAACGTAAATATACTGGAGGAGAAGAAGAAATGGCCGGATTTATCTTCATTTTATTGTTAAGTTTATCGCTACAGACGTGGCAAACTCGGAGGACCCTCAGAATCCTTGGGAACATTTGTAACCACAAAAACCTTTTATCAAAATATACAGCGGTCATAGCGTAGACCATCCCCCTCTGTGAAATTATATATTTTGCCGTAATACTGACAGCTGACAGAGGGGATTTCTATTTCGATAAATAGTGGTCGTGAATCAATGTAAAGTTGTGAATTTGTCAAACAGATAAGGGAAATTGAAACGTTCATAGTGATGCATTACTTGAATCTTGTTCCAGGTGGAGGTTTAGACTTTCCTGGAGCTGAATACGAAGGTTCTTCAGCAGAGTCTTGTTCTGATTCATTTTGGGTAGGTTGGTACCATAGCGTAATAAACATAAATAGAGCAATTTTTACTTGTCCCCAACATGGTAAGATTACGTTGTCGGATTGTGATATTTTTTCGAATCCACAATTTTACTATATCGTTATGAATATATATTATATTGAATGGAATATATTTATTTGAGTGATTCCCGATTAAATATTCAAATTTGAATATATGGAATCCGATATTTTTCCTAATTGTCGAATTTAAAATGAGCAGAATATTTATTATTTTCTGTATCTACCTGCAGAAATCCAAGGTTTGGCAACTTTTGCTCTCCTAGTGTCATCAGTGGTTTCACGTCGTTTGGCGCCTGAATTTCTGATATATTTTGGTATTTATTTCGATATATTTTGAGATGATATGTAACGTTGATTCGCTATGGGACATAAGAAGTGTGGAGAAACTCGCGAATTGAGTGAAATATCGTATCACTGATATATTTTCATTTCCGCGCGCTTCATGTCAAATTTTATATTACATGTTGGGGACAAAATTTGCTTACTGAAAGTGACATATGCTCCCTCTATCCAGGCCCCCCGCAAGGGACATCAACGCACGCGTGCGGAACATATTTTGGCGCCCCTTAAAGGGGGAGGTGGAGAAAAGCACTGCTGGATAATCGGGAAAAATTTTTATAAGTTTCGTTAAGAATTTAGTGTAGAATGGAAATCTATCAGCAACCTTCATTGCCTTAAGAACTTCGTGGTGGCTATAAATCATTCATAAAAGCATAAACATTTAATAAGGATCAATCCAGAAATTGAATGGATGTTTTTCTAGATTTGGCTGCTGCAAATTTTTTTATATTATCAATCAATCAATTTCATCGAGTATCTCTTGCTCTATATCTAAGATTGCCAAACCATAAAATCTTTCTTATGACATGGTAAACTTCGAATAGTTTTTAATTATTTTTAATTTAGTGAATGATCTCTCACCAGAAGCAACAGACACAGGTAAAGTGAGAAGGATTCTTAAGGCAATACTAAGATTCGGTAGAGAAGAAGTTAGATTATTTTCAAAAATATATTGTAGAATTTCAGATGGATTTGATGCTTCAGATAATGAATACAATCTTAGGGCTTTTATCTCGTTGAATAAATAATTTTATTTCACGTCAGCCTCTTTTTTTCCTGATAAGTTAGCTCTTGTTGGAGAGCATGCGAGCATTTTAATAGATATTTGTCATTCAATTTAAGAATATCACAAATAAAACAATTAATTAGATATCATATCAAACCTACTATTTAAGTAACTTAGTGCTTGATCAATTATTTTCAAAAAGAGATTTATTTTAAAAGCGATTTTTGGATCATGAGGTGCCTCATCCGTGTGTTCATAATCGAACAATTTTGGTTTATATTTTCGTCTTACAGTATATAATGGAGAAAAACCTTGATCTATCTCAAGAACAGCCGCTAGTTTTCCAGCTCCCGCAAGTTTTTCCTCGAGAACATTATCATCCCTATAATTTTGGAAATGATCAACTAAATTCTTCAAATAGTTTTGGCACACTTTAATGTCAATCGCTACACTTTGCATCATTTTGCTTACAATAATAATCTGGAATGAAACATCATACCAAATTATTATACCTACCTCAAATAAATTTAAAAGAATGAATATTTAATAAAAAAGAACTTGCCTTATGTCTACTTTCTATGTTGAAAATATCATTTTCTGCTATTTCTAAAAGGCTATCACATGTTTGAATAAAATGAAACTTTAGCATCAATTCTACTTGACCATCTAGTATCACTTAGGGGTTTTAGATGTAACTGAGGATCATGCTTTTTTATAACATTCCAATCTTTTTGTGGATGAAGAGTAATATATATAAAGTTCTTGTGCAATATCAAAAGAGTCCAGTGTTTCATTTGAAACCTTAGCAGAATCATTTTCAGTTAAATTCAAGTTGTGTACAGCACATGGCGCAAAAAATGCCCTAGGATTAGCATCGAGTATGCGTTTTTGTGAACCAATATGTTTTCCGCACATATTTGCCCCATTATCAGACCCTTGAGTTTTGCTCTCGACTAATGTCGATCACAGGATCAAAAGACGAAATCATCTGAGACACTTTCGAAAAAGTTCCCATTATCATATTCAAAAAGTATTTTAGAAGAACCTTGAAAAGGTACTTACCATTTCATAAAATTTAATTTAAAAAAATTAAATCGAATTAAATTAAAAAAACTGGAAAGAATTTTTTTCGAAAACCTTTGGTCCATCGGTTCTTCATGCGGTCTATAAGAGATTTTGGCGTTCTTTTAGAGTGGCGCCCGCGTGCGGTGCACACGTTGAACGCGCGGTTGCGGGGGCCCTGCCTCTATCCATGTTTATTACTCTGATGGTTGTACGAATTGAACTCTCTTTAAGTCTTCGAAGTCTAAATATTTGGAATCCGATATTCTTCCTAATTGTCGAATTTATAGTAAGCGGAATATTTTATTATCTTCTGTATCTACCTGATAAAATTCATGCTTTGGCAACTTTTGCTCTCCTAGTGTCATCAGTTGTTACACGTCGTTTGGCGCGCTTGAAGTTTGTTTTCTGAATTTATGATATATTTAGGTATTTATTTCAATATAATTTGAGTTAATATGAAATGTTGGTTCACTATGGGACATAAGGAGTGCGTTCTTTGTGGATAAACTCGCGAATTGAGTGATATGTTCTGATTTCCGCGCGCTTCATGTCAAATTTTATAGTTCATGTTGGGGACAAAATTTGCTTACTGAAAATGACATATGCTCCCTCTATGTTTATTACTCTGAGGGTTGTACGAATTGATCACTCTTTAACCCTTTGAAGTCAAAAATGAAAAAAGAGGTTTTCTGCTGATTTCTTTTGAAAATTGTTTCAAGATCTGATTCCCACTTTTTCATGGGAAATTTTAATAATAGAATATGGAGTTATTAAGTCCATCAGAGGGATAATTGAAAAGCCTGTTGAAAAGACTTGCAAGAAACTTAATTCTACGTGGAAAAATGGCTGTATAATGTTTTGATTTCAGAGCTCTATCATGAGTATTAGCGAAAATACAATTGTTTTTCGATATCGCCATTTTTCCAATTTTCGCCTATAAGTCGGAAACAAAAGAGGTTGGCCAAAATAGTTCCTCAGCAAGAAAGAACGAGAATGGGGTATCAGATTTTGTCTATTTCCTCTGGATTAAAAATTGTAGCACTAAAACATCGAAATTTGCCCACCCTGTACATTACATTATCGTTTGAGTCCATTCCTACACGAAATTCTAAAATTATAGACATTGTAACGAAATGATAAAGTATCTGTTGGGAGAGTAACTCGAAAAGTTACTTTCAATCCACTAATTCAACCTCTTCTTTCCCCCTGAGTATATTCGGCATTTATTAGTACTCGAGATCTATGAGGACTGGCCAAAGAGGAGGTTGATTGTTCTGAGAACTAATTATTGGGTTCAAACGTTGATAATTACAGTTGGGATAAATGCTTACTTGATCATGAAACAAGTAATTTGCGCTTTACCCACAACTAGCTGAATTTGCTACTTCACAATTAGTTCCGAGGACCATCAGAGTTTCGTCTGCTTGTCCTGTAGTAAATTGGTCCGTTGAACTTAGCCAAATAACAGACGGGAAATTTAACTTTCTGGAACTGCATGTAGATGAGGATTGATTTAGAACATGACATGAATGAGCAATTCAAAAAGGAAGATTTGGTATTAATGATAATTTCGACCATTTATTTCAGGGATTTCTGAGGAGGATAGTTTCTTCAAAAGTCCTTAGCGAAAAATGAGATTCTTGTCTTGCCGAAAGTTGATAGAAAGAATTTTGATAGAAGAAAACTGAAGTGGAAGGAAATACCTACTATGGCGGGATCATACCGGGAAGAATCACCTCAAAAAGGTTTCCTTTGAAACTTCAACACCGCATGATCCAAAAAGCAGAAAAGATACCAAGTTAGAATCAGAATAGGCTGAAGAAGAATAATGTTTTCTTCGAAATGCATATAATCGTTCAGATCAGATGCAGCCACTCTTCTTGGAGGAATCTACTGACCTTCGGCACCAGATAATATTTTACTAAATGGAACACCTTATTGTAAGTAGGAATGGGTTTTGTATTAACTTACCTATATCTTAATTAAAATCTCAAATTCCAGGAAAACCTCACTTGAAGATTCAAAATTTTTAATTGTAAGAAAACGAGACCAGAATTGTTGAAAGATTTTGGAGAATTATCATTAAAACCAAATCAAAGAGATGCCAACATTCTCCAGGAATGATATGGTGAGTCGTGTGGTAATAATAACTGCAAAAATTTGAATACTTGCTTTTCATTTGAAAGTTTATTTGTACTCAAAAATCAAGAATATGCAAATCATAACGACTTCTACATAATAGGGAAACACAATAAGCTATAAGTGTTTTATCTTCATTTTCACACCACCATTTAAGAGATAAAGATTTGATTTGTCAGACCAGAAAGATTCTGCACCACTAGGTACTATTGCATTCCGACAAATTTACTGAATTAACTTGAGCCTATTCTTTATTTACATTTTTCAATAAAAGGTTCTTTGCCAGTTGATGCGCCATCTATTCCTAATTCATCCAACTCAATTTCGCCATCTTTAAATATCTCTTGAACGAAATTCTAGTTCGGAACCCAATTTGTAGATGTCCATACATGGTCAAATTCAATACAGTGATCTACTTATCTATGACAGTAACTTAAAACCACAGTGGCGACAAACGTGGTCTCGTTTTTGATTGGCTGAGCCTAAATATGGCGGCTTTTTGTTTATATCCTCCGTTTTCCTGATGTTTGGGATTCATTTGAAATGTAAAGCACATTTTATTCAGTCACTGGTATTCTTTAGTTGAATAAATTGGTTCTATAAACAATCGATTAATATCAGGCCCAATAATTTGGATTTGACGTGTGCCAGTTCAGTCAATTGAATTCTTAAGTTCTATCCGCCATTCTTAGGACTCAATTGAACATAGCAGTGACAATTCTTTCAAATTGAACCTAAAAATAGCGCATGGGGACATAGAGCCATAGAACTCAAGAATATAATTGACTGAACTGAACTGACACACGTCAAAATCAAAATTAATCGACCTTATAGTATTTGAT
This sequence comes from Harmonia axyridis, assembly GCF_914767665.1. NCBI lineage: Eukaryota > Metazoa > Arthropoda > Insecta > Coleoptera > Coccinellidae > Harmonia > Harmonia axyridis. The sequence goes on from NC_059507.1 coordinate 6,870,804, forward strand.
TGTATATAGAACGAATATATTCAACTGTAGAATACTACAGTGACTCAATAAAATAAGCCTTACATTTTGAATAAATCTTAAAAATCAGGTAAATGGAGAATGTAAACAAAAAGCCGCCATATTTAGGCTAGCCAATCAAAAACGAGACCACGCTTGTTGCATGTTAGTAGGTATATGGATAAAAACAATTATAAATTTTATATTAGGTTCATCGCGTCAACAGAACCATAAAAATTTAAGCAAAATATTGAAAAAATTACTCAATATTCTCACTACCTCAGATTTCACTAGGCCGAACTTGATTTCATTTGTCTAATAACCACATTCATGCCTAGTTTCATGAGAATATATTATATCCAATGAACGAGCCCTCGAAAAGCCTTGTTCAAGAACAATAATAATTTTTTTTTAAGATTTGTCTCAAATAAAATCTTACTGTAAATACTAAGACATAATATTAACATGTTGCGTTACTATTAATATTTAACAAATTTGAAAATCAAATCGATATTTCGGAATGAGTAGTGACATCTAGAAACACAACTGAGAACTAAAAGTTACAGTCCACTATCTATAGATGAAGAAACCATAGACCTATAATAATGTTATTATAGGTCTATGGAAGGAACCTATTTAATATAGTATTCTATACGAAACTAAGCCAAATAATTTAGTATGAGAAACTGCAGACAGATGGCTACGATTAGTTCAGTCCAATGAGGATAGGTAGCGACAATGTCACATTTTTCAAATTGAAATGAATACTGGTTTCTCCCGAACAAAATCGAATTTCATGCTCACTTAGAGCAATTCGAGAATTACAAAAGGAATTCAAGGACCCCCGGACTCTTTTTTTGAAATTATAAGATATCAGGCCGTGAATATCTTGCTAGGTTCTCGAGATACAGGGTGTTTCTGGAAAATGACTGATTCTAATAGCTCGCTATATCTTGGTTTTTGTTCGAGATAACCGAAAAATTCTTAAACGTTTCTTTTCTGTAATCTTCATGCTTTATATGTATATGTATGAGACTCATAGCACAACATAGAAATTTGTTATACCGTTTTAGAGATATATAGAAAAGAATTTGTGGTTTTTTTTCAATATATAGGAACCTATGTTTTTTAAGCATGTATTCGGAGCATGTAAGATCGAGCGCTCAAAAATTCCAAGCAGATTATCATAGTTGAAATAGGTGCTCACTTGTTTTTTCAACAACTGATAGTTTTTGCGTTCATTATTTTGAATTCAATGCATAGTCCGTTGCAATCTGGTCCTCAAATGCCTAATAATCCTCTTAAATATTCGATGTAGTACATGATAAATAGGATGTAAATGTGTATGTCGATCGCACGATGTAAACGATTACTTTCGATGTATAAATCCTCTTTCCAATTCTATTGGACGAATTCAATATATGAATTTCAATACAAAACCTCTCCATCAGAATTCCATCATGATAAGGTGATTATTGTTCTGAATCGATGTCAGTATTTGTTTCTGACAGGTCCTTCTGCTGCAGAAGTGGTACTCGATCGACATTGACGTACAGCATCCGAACAAACCACATTATAGATTTCTCCAATATCGCACGTCAATTAATTCAATTTGAAAATCGAACTTCATGGAAATTAATTTGGATTTCCTTTGTGATCATGAGAGTTTGTGAAGTTTCGCAGCTGAACAACAAAATCTGTTCTAGATATTTTTTTATGGGTCAAACTGGATTTTTTCGAAACTACTATTGATAATGTCGATGAAAAATAGGCTATCTACGATACAGATTATGTGAATGTAGCTTCTAAACTTCTGAAGAAGTAGAAGTATGGCATATTGGTATTGAGAACATTTAATAACAAATATTCAGTATAGAACATAGAGTAATGAACATAGATAGAGGAAGTATACACAATTTTCACATGTCCCCAACATGTTTAGATTACTTTGTCGGATTGTGATATATTTTCAACTCCACAATTTTACTATATAGTTATAAATGTATATTATATTGAATGCATTATATTTATTTGAGAGATACCTGATTAAATATGCAAATTCGAATCCGATATTTTTCACAATTGTCGAATTTATAATAAGCAGAATATTTTTTATTTTCTGTATCTACTTTCTGAAATCCAAGGTTTGACAACTTTGGCTCTCCTAGTGTCATAGGTGGTTTCACGTCGTTTGGCGCGCTTGAAGTTTGTTTTCTGAATTTGTGATATATTTAGGTATTTATTCAAATATATTTTAAGTCAATATGAAACGTTGATTCACTATAGGACATAAGACGTGCATTCTTTGTGGAGAAACTCGCGAATTGAGTGAAATATCGTTTCACTGATATTAAGTTTTCATTTCCGCGCGCTTCTTGTCAAATTTGATAGTTCATGTTGGGGATAAAATTCGCTTACTGAAAATAACATATGCTCCCTCTCTCTATGTTTATTACTCTGAGGTACCTATAAAGAATAAAAATTTCCAGCTTCTTGGAAAATTGCTTCACTGACAGCAAATTCAAGCAGAACAGTACGCTTTAGACTCGATGCTGCCTTGAGATGTGTAGTGTTCTAAGAAGATTTGAGGAAAGGAATTTACACTGCCGTACTCTGTACATACAGGCTGTCCCAAATTCGACGCTCACTGAAAGCATCTCGAGAATTAAAAGAGAGAAACTAAGAGCAGATCATAGATATCTTGATTCGTTCTTGAGTTACAGCGAGGTCATTGAAGATTTTTTTCTCTCTAAGCGTTATATTTCTCGGGATGCTTTCATTGAACATCGAATTTTAGACACCCTGTACAAGGCAAGAACGTGAAGCCTCAAAAATTTTTAAGCATGGTACTCCCAATCTTTGGTGTTAATCACAATTCAAAATAAAAATCATATTAACGACAAACTGATATCCATAAAAACGTCATTCATCGCCTTCATTGTCAATATTAACGTGACTTTCTCCTGAATGAATGGATAAATGACTGATTTCAGTTCGTATATGACGGCTTGTTTCAATATTGTTAATCCGAAAATAAGTACATATAAGCACATAGATATCCCAATAATGACTGGATCGATCATACTAAATTGTCAACCCAAGTGGAATTTATGTTTCAGATAATGGAAATCAAAAGAAATTTATTATTATTTCATGACGATGATTGTTCAGGTGGTTTCATTCCTAATAGGATTGAGCGATTTGATACATTGATTTGTCTATACACTTTTTGTATGTTTCATTTTGTGAAAGAATTCGATAGGAAATATCATTTCATTTTCTAATTTTTGTTTTAAATTCAGTGAAGAAGTATACAGAGTTTTCCTGAATTGGAGGTACTAAGAAAAATGAGAGATTTATTGCATAATTTGAAAAAAAAAGATGTTTCTCGAACATGGGCTCGCAAACGCTTTCGTTTCAAAATACTGGGTGTTTCTTGTAGCCCGCTTTTTTGCTGTTTCATTTATCTTCGCTAGAGATTGGGTAAATAAGTACCAAAACTTATAAATTCATTCATTCATCACAGCTTACTAACTGGATCTTTATAATAAGTATAGAAAATTTGACGAAAATTTATGGACAAAAAATTTTTCAGGTGATATCGAAATTTGTAAAGGGAAATTTTTTAGAGCTATAGAACTTTAAATTGCAATAAAACAACGATGGATTATTCGATTGACATGAATTTTATTTATCCCCAAGATAATCTTGTGGTATTACATTCCAAATATGATTTCTGGCATATGACCGCCACGGCTGGCTCGGATGTAGTCCAATCTGGACGTCCAATTTTCGATAACTTTTTCCAACATTTGTGGCCGTATATCGGCGAATGTTGTCTTCCAAATGGTCAAGGGTTTGGGGCTTATCCGCATAGACCAATGACTTTACATAGCCCCACAGAAAGTAGTCTGGCGGTGTTAAATCACAAGATCTTGGAGGCCAATTCACAGGTCCAAAACGTGAAATTAGGCGGTCACCAAACGTGTCTTTCAATAAGTCGATTGTGGCACGAGCTGTGTGACATGTTGCGCCGTCTTGTTGGAACCACAGCTCCTGATCATCATGGTTGTTCAATTCAGGAATGAAAAAGCTAGTAATCATGGCTCTATACCGATCACTATTGACTGTAACGTTCTGGCCATCATCGTTTTTGAAGAAGTACGGAGCAATGATTCCACCAGCCCATAAAGCGCACCAAACAGTCAGTTTTTCTGGATGTAACGGTGTTTCGACATACACTTGAGGATTAGCTTCACTCCAAATGCGGCAGTTTTGTTTGTTGACGTAGCCATTCGACCAGAAGTGCGCTTCATCGCTAAACAAAATTCGCCTATGAAAATCAGAACCATTATTTTCGAAATAAAATTGCACTATTTGCAAGCGTTGTTCAGGCGTGAGTCTATTCATGATGAATTGCCAAATCGAACTGAGAATAAATTACTTGACAGCTGTTAAATCGGTCGCCATATTGAACGGTAATGCCAACTTAAAGTTATATACCTCGAAAAAAAACACCCGTTTCATATCGTCAGTTCTTTTGTGGAAAATAAAAAGTTACCAATTTTTTTTCATTCGCAAATCAAAAGCAATTTTCTTTCCGCAATATAGATTTTTGTGGAAGGAAATTATGTGAAAACCCTATAAAAATCGGTGATTTCTAAAAAGAAATATCCCTAATTTCGTTTCAAACTGAGTAGCCACGTGAAGGTGTTCCCTCTCGACCAAAAATTCGAAAATTGCACAATGACAACCCCGAAACAAGCTCTCAAAAACGTAGCTACACAGTAACTGCGACTTAACGACATCCCAAATCTCAGGAACGGCTCAAGCAACACCCTCTAGAACTCCTGGGGAAGTGATAAAAGTATACGCGGAAATGGCGACGAAGACGCTCTACTTTTCACGTGGGTTTTCCCATTTATACCTCGAGCTCGCTACGGGCCACGGGCCCATTCAGACCTCGGCCATTACTCCAGAATAATTTCCGCAAGGAGCAGATTGAGATTGCTTTATTTGGCCCTGTACACATTTGTTTGTACTGGCGCAAAAAGGCCAGTCTCCACGCTCGGCTCCTGGGTCGGCATTAGTATGCTATGGGCGTTACATATTTTATATCTTAGGTGGGGCATTTCGGGACGCGAGGGGCTTTATTTGACCACCCTGAATGAGTCAGCATCAACCGGGCCACTCATTCGGGTTGACCATCGTGTTATTGCTTTCCGGTTAACGGAATAGATGGCGATTGTTAGTTTTCGGATTCGGTTCACACAGGTCTTCGGAAGATGGGGTCAGTGGCGTGCGGCGGTCGGAAAATGCTTAGGGTTTGGTGACTGGAACTGTTGTGAGTTTGTATTAGGTGTATAGTAAAAAAAATCCATTTTTTTTCAGGTATCTGTATCTCGCCGTTTATAAGTCCGATCGAGTTTGACTAGATGGCGTTAGAAAGATGAGACTTCGTACTACAAAAACTTTTCCGACAGTTTAGTGATTACTTGATTCAGTTTAGTTTGAGCGCGCGTCGAAGATGGACTCTAGCAAAGAGAAAATACGCTGTATTCTATCAGGTGTGTGAATAAGTCTTTCCTGTTTTTTGTGAGAGATGGCGCCACCAATACTGTGCGAGTATTTAATGGTTAGATATGTCATAATCAAAGCTTATTCATCTGTCGAAAATTCCACACTAACACATTAGTTGAAATTTTTTCGCATCATAAATTTTTGAAATCGTGAAAATGTCGAAATTTGAGCCGAGTCGACGTCATTTGCGGGAAGTTTCACTTAATTGGTTCAATTTGAAGATATCTGCTGCCGAGGCGCATCGGTTGCTTCAGGAAGCTTATGGAGAAGGTTGTGTCGATGATTCAAGTGTTCGCGGATGGTTTCGACGCTTCAAAAGTGGCGATTTCGACGTGGACGACAAGGAGCGTTTCGGGCGGCCGCAAATCTTTGAAGATCAAGAATTGGCGACTTTGCTTGATGAAGATTCGTGTCAAACGCAAGAAGAACTTGCTGAAGCATTGGGAGTTGACCGAACAACCATTTCCAAGCGTTTGAAAGCCATGGGAATGATCCAAAAGCAAGGAAATTGGGTGCCGTACGAACTGAAGCTGAGAGACGTCGAACGGCGTTTTTTCTCTTGCGAACAGCTGCTTCAGCGACATAAAAGAAAGGGTTTTCTGCATCGTATCGTGACTGGCGATGAAAAGTGGATCCGTTACGATAATCCGAAGCGAAGAAAATCATGGGGACTACCCGGCCATGCATCATCATCGACGGCCAAGCCAAATATTCATGGCGCCAAGCTCATGCTCTGTATATGGTGGGACCAGCTAGGTGTGGTTTACTATGAGCTTCTGAAACCGAATGAAAGGATCACAGGCGAGGTCTATCGACGACAATTGATGCGTTTGAGCAGCGCACTGCGAGAAAAACGGCCACAATACTCCGACAGGCACGACAAAGTTATTTTGCAACATGACAATGCTCGCCCACATGTTGCACAGCCGGTGAAAACATACTTAGAAACGCTCAAATGGGAAGTCCTACCCCACCCGCCGTATAGTCCAGACATTGTTCCGTCTGATTACCATCTCTTCAGATCGATGACGCATGGCCTGGCTGACCAGCACTTCCATTCCTACGAGGAAGCCAAAAATGGGTGGATGACTGGATAGAGGCCAAACCGGTCGAATTTTTTCGCAACGGGATTCGTATGTTGCCAGAAAGATGGGGAAAAGTTGTAGATAGCGATGGCCAATACTTTCAATAATTCATTTGTAACCATTTTTTCACAATAAAAGCTCAAAATTTGAAAAAAAAACGGGAAAGACTTATTCACACACCTGATACAGTTTTTTTTGATAAGACGAAAATGCAAGCCAGGTGGTTAAAAATGTGAAGAATGTTTACGGTCATGATACTATAACAGCCAAGCACCCGTAATTTTGGTTTTTTCGATTCCTTTTCGGTAATTTCGATGTCAAGGATGCATCACGCACTGGAAGGCTAATTGTCGAAAATGTCGATAAAACCATGGACATTGTAGAGTCCAACCATCATGTAAGCACTGTTTCGATAGGTCAACAGCTGAAGATTGCACAAAAAACCATTTGCATAACGTTGATCTCAAGAAGAAGCTCGATGTAAGAGTACCCCACGAGTTAACGCAAAAAACCTCATGGCCCGAATTTCCATCTTCGAATCGTAGCTGAATAGCAACAAAATCGACCCATTTTTGAAGAGGTTGGTGACTGATGGTGAAGATTGGATCACGTACGACAACGTCAAGCTGAAACGGTCGTGGTCAAAATGCAGTGAGCCGACGGAAACGGTGGCTAAGCTAGAATTGACGGCCAGGAAGGTTTTGCTGGGATTGGCAGATAATTATTCACTATGAGCTGCTCCTCTCCGGAACAACTGTTAACTCGGAACTGTACTGTCAATAATTGAACCGTCTGAAGGAAGCAATCTGCACCTAGAATCACCTAGAAGCTGCCAGCTCTGGCCAATAGGATAAGAGTTGTGTTCCATCAGGACAATGCCAGGCCACACACATCGACAGTGACTCGCCAGTAGCTCTGGGAGCTTGGTTGGCAGGCTCTTATGCATCCACCTTATAGTCCGGACCTAGCACCAAGTGATAACCATCTGTTCTTGTCCATGGCGAACAATTTTGCTGGTGAAAAACTCACTTCAACAGAGGCTTGTGAAAATCGACATTCACAAATTTTTGCCAATAGGAAAGAGATATTCTCTGAGAGAGGCATAATGATATTACCTTCAAGATGCCAAAAAGTTATTGAACTAACTGGTACATATTTGACCCACATCGGATCGTTCCTATTATAGCCTTGTTTTTCATGTTGAAATAATGGATTTATTTTACTAGGCGAGATTCAATTCATTTTGTGTTCATTGTATAGTTGTAATCAAGTCATACAGAGTGTGTCCCATTCAAAAAATACCAAGTCTCCTCTAATTAAATGAGACACCCTATTTATGACTTCATTTCAATTATACAATGGACACAAAATGAATTAAATCTCCAAATAAATCAAAAATCCCAAAACCTCGGACCCCACTTCATCATTAGAGCTTTATGCCAAGTTGCACTACTGTGTGTCTTGCGCCATCCACAGCAAAGTAGTAAGAAATAGGTCTAAGAAAGATAGGAGGATCAGAACACCCCCACAGAGGAACTTCCCTGGTAGATACCAGAGAACCCAACCTCAGAGGAAATGAGCATTTTTCTGTATTGAATAAAAAATGTAGTTAAAAACAAAACAAAAAAATAAATAAAGTCAGCATATAACGTTTTTACCGATGTTGTCAATGAAACAGTCTCCATAACAATTGTCTAGCCATTGCTTCTTTTGCATAGTATTTTTACCTTAAAAACATTGTTTCAGCAATACAAGAAACTGGTACAAAAATGGTTAATTTAAATGCTTCCCATAGCACGAGCAACACTTTGGGCTCTTCAAGATTCCGATACATATATGTTGCCTCTCAAGCCTACCAAGTGCAGACATCGCTCAAAAACGACTTTTTTTTTCGGAGAAGGCTGTGCTGCGCCTATGTGATCATTTATTGGCCATCCTTCGGACCAATTCAGCACTCCGTCTGAAAACACTTCAATACTGACCAAGAAATTGTTAGCGATTTCAAAAGGGCCAACACCAGCCCTCTGCTGTCTAGTGTGAACGTGTTTGTCACATTTGCACCGTAAAAGTTTTCAGCTATGAAGTTTTCTCCATCCCCTACGTGCCCCGCAAACCCAATCATTCACGAGATTGCCTTTGAACGCAAATTATAGTCTTTTCCTTATTGCGTTCTTCACCTGAAACTCGTTTTTGGCTGGAGTGACGCAATAAAAAGGACCAGAGGAGGCGAGAATTTTATTTCATGCTTTAATTGCTGAAGAGACAGGGAAAAAGAGGCCAAGTGTGTATTGGAAAACGATCAATCTAGGTACTTTTCCTTTCAGCAGGAACAACAACAGTTGATGTTGATTGAATCTGTGTATTGAAGAATGATTGATAAATTCTTTTTCCAGATTTTGAAAGTTATGATACTTTTGAGCGTTCTTCCACCAAACAGATCGACTTGTCATTGAGTAGGAACTTCTGGACACTAGACATAGTGTGATGTACCCAGCTAGGGTAGGTTCGGTCAATCGTTATACAGTTGAAGGAATGGTTAATGAATACTCTCCAGACTCATCAAAGGGTATTTATTTCTTACTGCACACTGTACTGATCACAGATGAAAACTCACATGATGTAATTCAAGAATGTGAGCATCAAAATGAATGAATTACAGACTACTATGAATTAGATCATTCTTACTACTTTATGTATCTAGCGACATGATATAAATATATTTACTATTTATATTGTATATTCACAACAACCTTGCGAGTTGATAAATACAACACGATCGACAAGGATAAACATAGTAAATATATTTATATTTTAAGATGGTGTTTGGTTATACGGACCTTGTCGTCTCAAGTATGAAAATATACAGGTTCTTCATACTGATACATACTACACCTTCCCTCTTTGAGAGAAAAAAATTTTCTATACAAATATAAATATTTTTTTTTTTGACTTATTTATAGCTCAATATCTATATATACATAATAGGTTACATAATCTCAATGGATCTTACATCTAAAAGGATTAATACAGTATTTTCCTAATTAAATATTCACATCAGTCTCTTAATTCTAGCACTGTTTAGTAATTATTACTTGCTATGAGAAATACGGTTTCACTCTGTTCTTGTGTACTTCTTTGAGTTTGTTCTTGTCCGTTTTCACAATAATGTTCGGGTTTCGCACTTCAACTATTTCGTAGGGACCGTTAAATAGGGGGTCAAGTTTATTGTCAATGTTCTTATTATTCAAGAGCACCTTATCTCCTACTTTATAGTTTATTTCATTACATTTTTTGTCGAAAATCTCTTTTCTTTTCAATTTTGCCTTCACCAAGTTTTCTCTAGCATCTTTCCATGCCGTTTGCAACCTATATTTTAGTTCAAGAGAATACTTATCGAAATTGTAGATTGGATCTACTTGGCTGTTTAAATTTTGTGGAAATCTACTAGGTTTTCCGAAAACTAATTCGTAAGAAGTATAGAAATATATTTGCCTTAATTCTCTGTCTTCGATTCGCGTTACATTTTTTTTTTTTTTTTTAATCTTGAGGGATGTTCCTAGAATTTCATTCTCATAATTTGTCAACATATTCAAAAAATTTTTTATTACTAGCTAGCTTTATGAGGTAAAATTCTAATATATTATTTTCTGCGCATAATTTTTCCAGTTTCCTCAACGATGTACCTAAGTCGTACGCTGATCGGATGTCCTGGTTAATGAAAATAATTTGTGAATTCACATTATATATTTAATTCTCATTGTAATCCTCTAAATGTTGATTTTTCAAATTATGAAATTCCTTTTCTGAAAGTGGTATCAACTCAACACTTTTTGTTGGACGTTTTAAAACTTCGACAACAACAGGGTGATCAATCCTTTTGCCATCGGAGGCATTCGTCTCATGTTATGTAGAACCTACTTCATTTTGACGTTCTTCCGAATCTATTTTAATACGCGATAAGGCAACTGCTGTAAAATTTTCTGAATATTTTACATAATGAACCGTGAAGTCATATTCTTCTAAAACCAAAAGGATTTTGGTTAATCTACTAGAAGGATTAGTCATATTGAAGAGATATTATTATTGTTTTATTGATTTTGTTATTGTTTTTTGAAATGATTGATGAACTGGCGACCGCGACCTTGCCCGTGATTATTTTTCGCTGCATTGTAATTCTGCTTGCTGCGGTCACGACCTCGATTTGAAAGGTCAAAATTTCTTTTCGCTAAGCATTTTCCGAGATTTTGAAAGTGAATTTTTTTTTTAGGCTTGTTTGGTGAGGTTTGCTTTGAGAAAATTTGGATCCGACTTGACAATTCCATATAATTCTTTAAATTTATCTGTATTTTAACTTGACTAAAAATTTTTTTTTTTTTATTAATTGATTCTATCGGCCCGTTCCCTATGTTCACCACGTAACTCGGCAAATAGTTCATCACTATCCATGGAGAATCAGACATAACAAGGAGGAAGCTACATTTTTCTTACGGTTTCATACCAAATCCTAATGGCTTCTCCTGATCTTCTCGATGGCCCATTCGACTTTCCAATATGCATACAGGAAGGCTCCATCTCCCAGGATGTCTGGTACTGACAGGAACGTGGCGTCAATCTCTGAAGATCCCATCTTGGATTGGCGGTGGAACTAGGATCTTCTACTGGAGTCACATACCCAAATGTTGATAAGAACCATAGTCCTTTAACTGTATAGGACTGGCAGGATCGCCATGTGATGTACCCAGCTAGGGTAGGTTCGGTCAATCGTTATACAGTTGAAGGAATGGTTAATGAATACTCTCCAGACTCATCAAAGGGTATTTATTTCTTACTGCACACTGTACTGATCACAGATGAAAACTCACATGATGTAATTCAAGAATGTGAGCATCAAAATGAATGAATTACAGACTACTATGAATAAGATCATTCTTACTACTTTATGTATCTAGCGACATGATATAAATATATTTACTATTTATATTGTATATTCACAACAACCTTGCGAGTTGATAAATACAACACGATCGACAAGGGTAAACATAGTAAATATACTTATATTTTAAGATGGTGTTTGGTTATACGGACCTTGTCGTCTCAAGTATGAAAATATACAGGTTCTTCATACTGATACATACTACAATAGTTTAAAAGCTGAAAGTTTCTGTACAAAATGTCCCTCATAGGGTCAAGTAGGAATGATCACTGAAAATTTTAGATAATGGTGACTTTTTCAGGTAGCGGATGTTGAAGTTGCAAAAAAATGGTATCCAATTAAGTAGGTACGACAAAAATATAAAATTATTGTTATCTGGACAACTATCAGAAGATGGTTTTCCAAATGGCAGACACTTGCTTAGTGGAAACCTCCTCAATGTTAGGTCCAATTCATGTTGAAGTATAAAACTGAAATTCATATATTATGTTACTTGCAAAACTATCAAAATTATACCAATAAAAAATTCTTACTTTCATAATGATATATCAATGATGATTAGTGCTTTCTAATATTACCGATTTTTGCTTCAATCAATTATTCCTACTGTCTTCTGAACAAAATGAGGTAGTCTGAACTTTATGTTGTTAATTTTGTTCTCTTAAAGTTCAATTATCATCGGAAAAAAATTGCTCCATCAATTTGAGAAGTGAAATGCCACGAAAAAAGGAATAAGAGAACCTTCTTTCGAAAAATTGACACTTTTCCGATTTTGTAGGAGAAATAAACAACTTTCAGAAGTATTTCGGTCATCTCGTATTATCTCTACTCATTTTTGACACAACCATCACATATTCCAAGATAAATCATCTCTCTAACTATCATGGTTCACATTTTGTATAGGAGCATTTGAGCCAAGGCTGGGGAGGACATCGCTACTTGAGCCAGCTGATCCGAATCAACGGTTTGTGAATTATGCCTGAATTTTCTATAGTTCTGGCCCCGTTTAGCACAGAATAATTGGGTGTTTGTTCCTTAATATTCTTATTGAATTTTCTAAAGTTTCTAAAGCTATAGAACTTTAAATTGCAATAAAACAACGATGGATTATTCGATTGACATGAACTTTATTTATCCGCAAGATAATCTTGTGGCATTACATTTTAAATATGATTTCTGGCATATGACCGCCACGGCTGGCTCGGATGAAGTCCAATCTGATGACTTTTTCCAACATTTGTGGCCGTATATCGGCAATAACACGGCGAATGTTGTCTTCCAAATGGTCAAGGGTTTGTGGCTTATCCGCATAGACCAATGACTTTACATAGCCCCACAGAAAGTAGTCTAGCGGTGTTAAATCACAATATCTTGAAGATCTCACAGATTCACAGGTCCAAAACGTGAAATAAGGCGGTCACCAAACGTGTCTTTCGATAAATCGATTGTGGCACGAGCTGTGTGACATGTTGCGCAGTCTTGTTGGAACCACAGCTCTTGGACATCATGGTTGTTCAATTCAGGAATGAAAAAGTTAGTAATCATGGCTCTATACCGATCACCATTGACTGTAACGTTCTGGCCATCATTGTTTTTGAAGAAGTACGGACCAATGATTCCACCAGCCCATAAAGCGCACCAAACAGTCAGTTTTTCTGGATGTAACGGTGTTTCGACATACACTTGAGGATTAGCTTCACTCCAAATGCGGCAGTTTTGTTTGTTGACGTAGCCATTCAACCAGAAGTGCGCTTCATCGCTAAACAAAATAAAATGGATGTAGTGCGCGATACGTATTCCACACAGAACCATTATTTTCGAAATAAAATTGCACTATTTGCAAGCGTTTTTCAGGCGTGAGTCTAGTCATGATGAATTGCCAAACCAAACTGAGAATAAATCACTTGACAGCTGTTAAATCGGTCGCCATCTTGAACAGTAATGCCAACTTAAAGTTATATACCTCGAAAAAAAAACACCCGTTATAATTAAGAAATTTACGGAACCCCTAGTGGGATTTTACCCATTAACGAAATCAACGGTGGCATTCGAGATTCGAACCTACCCTAGTCCTTCCGTTGGGAAGATATTGTGTATAAGGCCGGATGGACAGAATCGAATTTGAGTACAGATTCTTACCTTATCATTTGAGACCATCCTCGGCTCAAAATTCGAAAATTACAGACATTGCGACGAAACGATAGAGCTATTGGTTCGTTGACGAGCGTTCAAAAACGACAGAATCGTTTCAAAGCCAGAAATGGCGAATTTCCTTCGAAATTCTCTCACTTCTCAATTAGGAGGCACGTTGAAGAGCCCTCGGGTCTTCAATCCAATAAAGTTGGTAGAAGGGTGTTGCGACAGTGCAAATACGGGGTTAATCCACCCCCGGGCATTATTAGTCTCTGTTTTCTATTGCACACAAGAGCAGTTTTCTGTTTCTTCGCAGTTGCATGAGGTATGCGGGTATAGTAAGGATTTTCGTTTATTTTCCAGGAAAGGGCAATGGCTCGATCTTCAAGTTGAAATCAATGAAGCTAACTCGGGAATATTCCATATATTAAATTTTGTATTTATAGTTATTTCTCGAGATTATTTGGTTTGCGAAAACCGTTTATTTGACTGTTTCGAAAATGCAACAATTTTCATTGTGAGGTTCTCTATTGTAAATGTACACTTCATCAAACAATCCTATTGTTGCGAGTGCTATGAAGGTTAACTTATTCAATATTATATTATTTCATGTGGATTCGATATTTGAAAACATTATTCAACCCATAGAAACAAGGGAAATATAAGGTTCCTCCACTTAATCAATTGGAATTTTTGATAGAATGAAAATATCATTATTATTATTTGAACTGGGGTCGTTGTGGCTCGGTAAGCCTTCCAGGAACTGCGACCATGTAGATCTTTTGTTCTCTACCCTACTCATTCATGGAAACCCAAGGAGGTCGTCAATGACGTGGATAAAACTGAAAACCTTCTTAGGGGCCTTGGCCGTTACCTCTCTGGTATCCAGAACCGGCTTACCCATATGAATGGTTCTTAGGCCAGCCAGCTCTGGACACTCGCATACCATGTGTTCGGCTGTTTCTGTTTCTGATTTACAGAGCCTGCATATCTCATCTGCTAACTTTCCCATACGGTACAAATGATGCTTGCACCAACAGTGCCCCATCAGGAGTCCCACCATCACCCAAAGCTAGTCTCGTGACAGTTTGAAGAGCTTTCTGGTATAGGTAGGGGAAATCATCACGAATTTCTTGGCCTGAGTAAGTCCAGGAGAGTGTGTGGAGTTGGTTATCCTGTTATTCAACTCCCATTGCTGGACCGCTGTTAAAGATCTTCATTCAAGTAAACAGTGTGAATTACAAATAGTGCAAGTGTATATAGGACACAATTCATAGGTACATATAAGTGTATATCACAAGGTAACAAATAGAATGCAGGCAGTGAACAATGGTAAAAGTGAAAATCAAAAATTGTCTCTGATAACGCTCAACCGTTCACTCTCGCACACTTAGAGCGGAAAAGGCCATAATCCTGAACACGAACACATGCAACACGCACAAAAGATCGATTACGCTCTGTGGATCTTGCCAGAGGTAGCAAAAAATAAAATGCTAATCCCACGCTCTGCGACTGACATCTTCATGGATGGACCATCCTCCTCGTAGAGTTGTCATCACGAGGTCCCTTCTAATTTGCGTGGTGTCTATTGAGAGGGCTTGCAGAAGGGCGCTGCTTTCTCGGCACCAGAACCCCCTTGCTCCGATGATGAAGGGGAGAACTCGCCGCCACCACCTCCAACAGCTCTGGCTGATCATATATTGGTCTTTTTCTAGCCCACAGAAAGGCTCAGGTCCAACAGGTGTAAATCTTGATGCACTTTGTGTAAGTTCATCGACTTTATCGTTTTCTTCAACATCACAATGACCTTGTACCCATAGTAGAGTCACTTTATTGCCTCTGGCCTGTTGTTTTATGGTGTTACGGCACTCCCAGATCAACAGAGACCCCTGGCAGTACGATTCCAGGGATCTCAGCGTGGTCTTGCTCTCTGTGGTGATGTGGACATGCGCCCCTTGAGGTTCATTTCAAGACACTTCTGAGCGCATACGTAAACAGCCACTATCTTTGAACCCTTTATGGTTCTGCTTGGCGCTGAACACCTTCTGCAAACAACTGAATGCTACTTGAAAAAGTTTCAATATCAGAGGCTACAGTAATCAGTAATATTATCACCCACAAGCATCTACCTGTAAATTATATAATAATAATAATAAATAATAAAAACGTTTATTCACTTGTGAAGAAAAAAAAAAAATACATTTTTGTACCATCACAGATTGAATAAACACAAACCATCGAAAAGTGTTGAACACTTGTTTCGAGATAAGTAAAATAAGACAAAAAAAAAAGAAATATACAAATGAAAGTTAGGCAACATTAAGTAATTGTATATACATCCAAAATCAACAACAATGGAAAAGTCCACGCACACAATGCAAAACTATGACACACAATGCATAAAAGATCTAAAATCGCACACAAACAACATCAACTCCGCAGTTCAACCAGATCGGCAAACACTCCCCGACGCTGGGTCATGATGAATTCTCTCAACCTGCTTCTGAATCTCGATAATCCAGTGATGTGCTGAATCTCTTGAGGTATAAAATTGTATAACCTTGGGGCAGTATAAGAAAACGATCGCTGTCCAACACATTTTTGCACCCTAGGTAAAATGAAAAGCTTTCTTCCTCGGGTCTCATAGGAATGTACGGGCAACGAAGAACTATTTTCGCCGCAACGGTATTTCATGGTGACACTGAAGTAGTACAACTGTCGAATATCAAAAACATGTGCTTCCAAAAACAAACTATCCGATGGGTATCTAGGATCTTTACCAAGAATCGTCTTCAAAAACCGTTTCTGCAAGACTTCAAGTTTGAGGATATGAGTCTTCAAAGCATTCCCCCAACAAACTATACCATAACGCAGATGACTCTCGACCAGAGCATGATATAGGATCTTCAACTGATGAACAGTAAGTAGACTCTTCAAGTATTTGAATTTATGTAGAATAGTTCTTAACTTGTTACATACAAATTGTATATGCTCATTCCATTTCAAATTGCAGTCCACCATCACACCCAGGTACTTCACTTTTTCTTCGGGCAGTATTGTACACTGTTCTCCTATTGTGGTAATATTGATAGATCTAAAAGATGGCGTCCCAGATCTATTACAGCTGAATGGCAGGTAAGATGTTTTCTTCAAGTTGACCGTGAGTAATTTATGTTCAAGCCAATTTTTCAGCTGAGGGAAACCTGTCTCTACAATGGTCCTGAGATTCTCCCAAGTATCTGCTTTATAAAAAACTACAATGTCGTCCGCAAATCCCAGAACTTCTCCCCCACATCTCACATTGAACAAACCATTTATGTAAATACTAAAAAGTAACGGTCCCAAAACCGTACCTTGTGGGATCCCGAACTCTACTCCTCTCCTGTCACTCATCACGCTGTCCACCCTCACAGATTGAGATCTACCTGTCAGGTAACTTTTAAATAAGCTAAGTGAACCACTTCTAATACCGACATCTTCCAGGGTCTGCAAGAGTAAATCATGGCTAACGGTGTCAAATGCCTTCGACAGGTCGACAAACATACAAAGACTAGGCTTGCCTTCATCCAACGCAGTGGACACCATCGATGTCATAGACAACAGGGCATCCTCCGTGGAAACTCCCTCTCTGAAGCCGAATTGTTTATCGGACAATTTATGGCCATATTTACATATTCTCTAGTTGGATTTTATCCATAATCGAACTCAAGCCTAAGTCCTTCCTTTCGAGAGTTATCGTGTTCACGTCCGGCCGGACAGAATTGAATTTGATCACGAATTCCTCATCAGTAGGTTGCACCGAACGAAAACTAATTCTTTTACTTTTTAATCATGAAAACTAACTAGTTTTCGTTCGTTACAACAAGTAAACTCAATTCGTCACATTTCAATTACCGATGTTAATTAAGTCCATTGCCAATATCGAAACTGCCATGTATCCCTGAATAGTATTATGCGTGAAAACATGTCAGTAACTAGCCGATAGTACGAATCAGCCCTGCCTCTATTCAATTAGCACCCCAATTTCACCCACTACGAGATAAAATATATGTTATGGGATTGAATGTTTGACTTAGTCTATTCCCACCATCCGATCGGGATCGGCTACATGGCATGCAAATCCCTCGTTCAATTTAGCTGTTAAAGCCAGAATTTTCCTTGGTGTGCAAACTTTATGCAGAAACTTCTTACGTGAAATATTTTATCGGCGGAAAGTCGCTGCCGTTAGCAAAATAATAAAACGGCTATATGTTATTTTCTTGTCTCTTTATGATCTGGAATGATATGTCGCCTTCATTGATTCGGCCATAGATGCCATGACCCGAATTTATCGGACATTTATGTCTTCAATATGGCGGGTTAGTCCGACCGTCAAAGGAGGTATTTATAGAAAAGCGAGACTTGAGGGTGAGCACACATTGGGATCGGGATGTGCTTGTAGATGACGTTTATTTCAACAAGTGATATCGTTCTTTATCGAAACTTGAGGGAGGACGTTTCAGTTTAACGTTTGAATGGGAACATTTTATGATATAGAAACTATGGGTCCGTTTAGTTGACGTTTGAAATTATACTTGAATTTAAGTTGATGTGTCCATTTCGCAACAACGTCTTCACGTTGTTGAAATGTATTAAATTGACATAATGTAGGAATACGTTTGAATTTTTCTTGAAAAAACTCGTTTCGGCAATAAACTCAAGTTTTAAGGGAAGTTATGGCATTATTTTTATGTTATTAGATGTGGAAGTAGATGGTTTTAGTTCTCTGTATCTCTCGTTATAACAGTCCAATCGGATTCCACCAGATGGCGTTAGAAAGAAGAGATTTCGTACTATAAAAACCTTCTTGACAATTTTGTGATTGGTTGACTCAATTTAGCTAGAGCGTGCGCCAAAAATGTGTACTGGCAGAGAGAAAATACGCTTTATTTCACAGTTTTTCTTCGATAAAGGCGAAAATGTAAGCCAGGTGGCTGAAAATTTAAATAGTATTTATGGTCCTGACACTGTTACAGCCAATCATGCGCAAATTTTGGTTTCATTGATTCCGTTCCAGTAATTTCGATGTCAAAGATGCACCTCGCACTGGAAGGCCAATTGTCGAAAATTTCGATAATATTATGGACATTGTCGAGTCCAACCGTCATGTAAGCACAGCAAAAAATTACACAAAAAAACAATTTAAAACCATTTTCATAAGGCTGGTCTCAAGAAGAAGCTCCATGTTTGGGTACCACACAAGGTAATGCAAAAAAACCTCATGGACCAAATTTCCATCTGCGAATTGCTGCTGAATCGCAACAAAATCGACCTATTTCTGGAGCGGTTGTTGACTGGTGGTGAAAAGTAGACCACGTACGACTACGTCAAGCGAAAACAGTCTTGGTTGAAACGCGGTGAGTCGGCGGAAACGATGGTCAAGCTAGGATTGACTGCCAGAAAGCTTTTGCTGTGTGTTCGGTGGTATTGGCAGGTAATTATCTACTATGAGCTACTCATCTACTGACAACTGTTAACTCGGAACTCTACTGTCAACAATTGGACCGTGTGAAGGAAGCAATCGCCCAGAAGCGGCCAGTTTTGGCTAATAGAAAAGAAATTGTACTCCATCAGGACAACGCCAGGCCACACACATTTTTGTGACTCGCCAGAAGCTCCGGGAGCTTTGTTGGGAGGTTCTTATGCATCAACCTCAAAGTCCGGACCTAGCACCAAATGATCACCACCTGTTTCTATCCATGGCGAAAAATTCGCTTCAACAGAGGCTCGTTAAAATCGACACTCTCAAATTTTTGCCAATAGGGACGAGGGTTTTGAGAGAGGCATAATGATATTACCTTCAAGATGGCAACAAGTTATCGAACAAAACGGCACATATTTGACCTAAATAGAATCATTCTAAATATGGTAACTGTAGCCTTGTTTTTCATGCGAATATAATGGATTTCTTTTTACTATACCTTAGAATTGTTGACCTATTCTTTGTACTGTTGGATATAAGCTTATTGCCAGATTGTGTAGGGTAGAGTTTGAATAGCATTCCTCCGACTGCTAGGGATGTGTTCATATGTATGTCTGTAGGATCCAATTATTGTTCCCTGTAAATAATTGAGATGGTCAACAGGATGCTTGATGCTATTAGTTTCTTCAAGTGTCGAGGGCATGACTGTTCCAATGAATTTACAGGGAACGAATTGTTATTGTACATATAATGTAAAAAGGATGTGGAATTCTTCGGGGTGTCGAAGATGTGTCATGCCGGTTGTAAAACTTGAGAGATTTACTGGGGTTAGGAAAGATCGAAGACAAGACGGTTGTACCAGATGTATCACATCTGGGTATCAGGTTCTAATCCGCGAAGATCTTTGTGGACGGTACGGCAAAGCTCTTATTGGACTAGGGGATGGTACTTTTCCTAAGAGTGTGGTCAAGCCGGAAGGAGGGAAGGATATTCAGAGTGGACGGGGTAAGTTGCGGTCAGGGGACGAAGTAAGTTCGAGTCGAGAGTCAGTTCAAATTGAGTCGAAGACGGGTAAAGTTTAGGTTCGGTCTAAGTCGAAGTAAGAGTAAGTTCAGTCGGTTGAAACTCAAGACGTAAGAAGAAAAGACGGTTCGCGGACTAAATTAAGACGAGACGACCGAAACTTGTAATAAGACGAAGACGTGATATATCGAAGACGACTCGAGTAATTAACATTAGAGTTAAAGACGAAATTCAGTACCGTAGTGAGAAACTTGTAATTAAGACGTAATTAGGAACTTCTCAATACTGAGTTTGTACTGTATAATTGTGACTTTGTAAATAGATGTAAATAATTAAAAAGAGTTTAATTATAACAAATCTAACAAAGTCACGGAGAAAAAGAAGGCCAGGTAATCGAATCATACCTCTAGACGATCGATTAACCAAGCCTACATGTCTATGCTTTTTTTGTTGAATAAAGAATTTATTTATTTATAAAATTATGTTTGAACTCTAATACTGATTATACCAATGTAAACCAGGCTCGAATTTTGGTTTCGGACGGTCCGAAAAAACGATGCTAAAAAACGCGGAATACTCAATGATTCGATAATCAAAATGTTAGATCTGCCCTAATTAAATGGACCTGATGTACCCGCCACGAGTCAGTCAGTAAAAAAAATCACAGGACAAAGCGTGTACAGTCCATACCGTTCAGACTTCGCAATCGGCGTAATCGGCATAACAAGGCGTAAAAACTCAGATTGTGGACCAATTAACTTGAATGCAACCAATTCTATTTTCCCGTCAGAGGGCCAGTCGGAAGCCCGAGCCTTCGGAACCATTGACGGGCCAATTTTTTCCATACTGTTTCCATTTATTCATTGGAAATAATTTAAGGGCACGCCGGATCGTTCGGAAAATCTGGCGTCGCACATCCGAAAAGGGCCAATAAAAAGTTCGCGAATAAGGGTTGACGTCTGCGTCCGATTCGTAAATTCGTTTTAAGCCAATGGAATTGTACGGGAAATTCGGCCGTTTTGTCGATTATAAATATATTTCCGCCGTTCGGAGCCGGTGTTAACGGCTTCCGATCGTTGTAGCATGTGTCCGTCGGGAGAACGTAAAATTTTACGTATGAATTACTCTTGTTTTTACGGCTTCTTGAAATACTTTAGCGAACATGGCTCTTAATATACCTCTTTTCTGGCGTTAAATTAGAGGAAATGGATAACACATACTGGTATATATATAGTTCTGCGGTATCCAAGGGCGCAATTAGCGCATGAATCAAAGAGCACCCAAATGTTTTTAACTTCATGCAAGTATATTTCCAATTTTTCTTTAATGTAGTAGAATATTCTGTTTGGTACCTACTAGTATAAAAGCAATCATATAATGAACACCAACACTAGAGATATAGAGGATAACATCTTGTGTGTTTTGAGTTGAAGAACGTGCCGTGGTTGGTTCTGATGCTTCAAAGATTGTGATTTCAATATTGAGGATCGTTCGCGTGAAGAAATACCAAAGACCTCTAAACGAGCTGAATTGAAGGTATTGTTCGATGAGGATTCTTGTCAAAGAGTTTTCTTAAGTATTAGAAGTTACCCACCAAGACATTTCCAAGCGTTCAGAATGATTCGAAAACAGAGAACTTGGGTTCCTTACGAATTGAAAACAAAGGACGTTGAACAAAGTTTTTTCGCCTGTTAACAACAACTGCTTAAGTGGCAAAAAAGGAAAAAAATGGTGTGGTGAAAACGGTCACTTCGTATAATTTCTCCTCTTTCGTTAGACTATTAAATCATTCTCCTAGCCTTGCTCAGGCAGCAAAGAAATTTGAGGTGCTTTAACCGACCTATACCAGGAAACTCCTGAAGCTACCACGAGCTGAGCTTCGGGTAATGTTATGACTGCTGACTGGACTGTGTCGGTACACAGAACCAGAGGTGAATCAGCAGATGAGATCTGCAGGCTTTGTGCAAAGGAAGTAGAAACAGCCAATCACATAGTGTGCAAATGTCCGTAGCTGACTGGCCTAAGAATCACTCACATGGGAAATTCAGTTCTGGATACTCACAGAGCAAAAGCCAAGGCTTTCAAGGATGTCGTTGGTTTCGTTAACCGTATCGACGGCGTCCCTGGGTTTGTATGAATAGGTAGGGTTAAGAAAGAAACTGATTAGGTGCTCAACTCAAAACGGAGTGATGAGGACAGACATCTAACAAGATGGAAAACAGCAAAAGCTGTTTTCAATAGGCAAGGAAAAGAAAACAAATTCCTACAAAACTATGGGCTAATAAGTCAGCACTGCCACTTGGAAATATAGTTGGAATAGTTGAACTCAAATCTATAGATATATGGAGAAGAGGTGAAATGAGAGGATGAAGTCATCTATTTATAGTCTAAGAGCTAGCAACGTTTTCGAGAGAGAATTTCAGGTAGGCCAGCTTTTAGATATGCTATCTCTCTCACTCCCCCGGACATCATACGGGCTATCTGGCTGGCGGTAGTGGTTGCGTTCATCAGTGCGCATCCTACCTGTACAGGTAAAATATCGATTTTTCAAATCATTTTAAGAAGTTTTTTTTTTTTTTTATTATTTTTATTGAATTTTTCGCAACATGAATATATTATTGCCAGATATTTTTATCGTTGTTTAAATTGTGCCAGACGCTAATTTTGAATTGAAAACAAAATTTTTTTCAAAATATTTCAGTATGGCTGAAATTTTTGTATGATGTTATTTAAGTATCTAAAAACCTAAAATTAATTTGCCAAACAATAATTCGATTGTTAAACCTTCAGCCAGACCGATCTAAAAGTGAAAAGTGATTGGGCATGTTGGAAGAGTACAGACAATCACGTGTTAGTTGCGCAAGCGAGATAGACGACAGCAGCTGTTTGTAATCAAGATGGCGTCAGTTTAGTCACATTGGTGTATTCGTTGCTGTTATTTTTAATGTTTTTAACAAAATTGCGTTACAATGGCTAGCGAAAAATTAAAATGTGTTTTTTGTAAAGACAGAAATGGAAAAATAATAACTTTTGTTGAAGATAAATTAAAAAAGTGTAAAGAAGTTCTACAAATACGTGTAAATTTTAAACTGAAATATAATAGTGTACTAAGTGTACAGTTACCGGAGCAAGTTAATGACACTGATGGATATCACAGGAATTGTTACAGCAGTTTTACAGCTCTAATGACAAAATATCGTAATTTATCTGAAATTAATTTCTCGTCAACAGTAGATCTTTCCAGCACATCTAGTTCAACTTCGTTATCAAATACGGCAGTAGATGTTAGCAAAATCCTGCCAGATAATACGTCTCAGAATTCACAAACAGAAGTTGTTATCCAAGAAATTGACACTTCTAATGCAATTATTGAGCCTGACAGTGTGGTAAATATAGAAACAAATTCAGGTGTTAAACGAGTTTGTTTTTTTTGTGGAAAAGATCGCAAGCAAGGTAAACAACAAACTTTACACTCCTCAAATGATGCAAATATTTATAAAAAAATAGCAGAGTGGATGACAAAATTAAGTAATCAAGAGTTGTTAGACAAAATAGAAAATTTACAGTCAAAAAGTGAAATTATTTTTTATCATCATTCGTGTGAATTGGGATATTTAAATGATTATAATAAAGTTATTGCTGATAATCCACAAACTCCCTGGCATGACAATCGGAGTATCCACCAGTGCATTTTCAACCAAATTGTATTATTAATAGAGGAAGAAGTTATCAACAATAAAAATTGTGTGTTGTTATCTTCTCTTTGTGATACATACAATAATGAATTAAAGCTTCAGTCTCAGTCAGATGTAAATTTAATGACAAATCATTATCTTGAGGAAAATATATTCAAACAATTTAAAAAATCAATTGAAATTATTTCAAAAAATAGAAAAAAAGTTATCATGCACAAAGATTGTAGTTTATTAGAAGATAATGATTTGACGAGACTCGAGGAAAATGAACTTATTGATAAAGTAGCTTTAGTCCTGCGGAACACCATTTTAAAAATGGACAAATTAAAATTACCTTAAAAAATCAAGCCAAATGATTTGATCAATGGTGAATGTACCATTTATCTGGTTTGTTGGAGAGCAGTTACCATCATTAGTTGCCGACATTATCATTGAAGGTAAAAATTGAAAATAAAATACTAATAAATTTCTTTGCCGAAAGATTATAAAATTTTTCATTCTTTTACAGATAATAGCTTATTACAAGACGATGATAATCCAAAAGACGACGATGGCAATGAAAATGACAGTAGTGATGAAGATGATGATAATTATCAAGATGCCTCCGTTTTTTGTGACACAATTATGGATTAAAAAATATAATTTTTGTTTACTTTCATCCTTGAGATAGATTATTACCTTAATTTTGCACAAAAATAAATAATTATTTTAATGCTATCTTAATCCACAATTAATTCAATAGTTTTTAATTCTTTCTCTGTAATTTATTCGACAACTATTCCTATACCAAGCAAAATGGTACCACATCACTTTTTACTTTTAGATCGGTCTGGCTGAAGGTTTAACAATCGAATTATTGTTTGGCAAATTAATTTAAGGTTTTTAGATACTTAAATAACATCATATAAAAATTTCAGCCATACTGAAATATTTTGAAAAAAAATTTTTTTTCAATTCAAAATTAGCGTCTGGCACAATTTAAACAACGATAAAAATATCTGGCAATAATATATTCATGTTGCGAAAAATTCAATAAAAATAATAAAAAAAAAAAAAAACTTCTTAAAATGATTTGAAAAATCGATATTTTACCTGTACAGGTAGGATGCGCACTGATGAACGCAACCACTACCGCCAGCCAGATAGCCCGTATGACGTCCGGGGGAGTGAGAGAGATAGCATATCTAAAAACTAGCCTACCTGAAATGCTTGTTTTCCCGACGTTGCTAGCTCTCGTACTATTAGGTGTAACACTGTAACTTCAATGAGCAGACTTCATACATCATAAAAAGCCAAATGAATCAAAATGAGAAATTGAAAATGATTGCGTCTAATGCAAGTCCTCAACTAACATATGGATCGGCAGCATGGGGCAAAACGCCATATTAAGAAGATATGGACAATAAAAAATAAACGGTTGAGAGCTTCAATGGATAAACCATGGTTCGTAAGAAACCAACAAATCCATCGAGACTTGAAAACTGTCACCGAAAATAAGATATTTGAAAGAGAAAGTGAACATCCAAATGACGAACTGAAAGACTAATTGACTACAAACCTGTCTATGATGTGATTGGGAGCAAACCTATCATAAAGTCCTACGTTGGGTAGAAAGTTGAGTAAATGCAATTTCAAAAATCAAAAAGAAGAAACCCCCTCTAAAAGACATAAAATAACACCCAACTACATAACAGTGAACGTGAAAGGAGAGTAAAGAAATTAATAGGTAAATAGAGGCCCGAAACATAAAAACCTTTGGGTACTTCATCCATGAGGATTCCCCCTGCTCAACAAATATTGAGGAATAGAGCAAATCATAGTGCCATACCTATTAGTATAGGTTTTATTATCTTCATGACGAACTAGCACGTAGGATAGAAGAACCTTGGCAACGTCTGACTATGACCATGAGAAGATGTGATTGGGAGCTAACCTATCAAGATAGTCCTACGTAGGGTGAGGAGTTTGGTAAATGCAATTTCAAATATCAAAAAGAAGAAACTCACCTCTGATAGACATAAGTTAACACCCACCTACATAACAGAGATCGTAAAAGAGATACAAAGAAAAAAAAGAAAAGAAGTAAATAGGCAAATAAAGGCCAGGAACATAAAAAAAAAACCGAGGGAAGCATAGTGCCACACCCATTGGTATAGTTTTTATTATCTTCATGGCGAACTAGCACGTACGAGAGAAGAACCGTGGCAACTTCAGTCTGTGACCATGAGCAACCATACATCCTTGGAGAATACAGCTAACTGGATACAACGGAAAATTAATTTTCCTTCCCGAGCCGACCGCCAATTTCACTTCCAAAGTTATGCGCCGACAATGCAATATTATGTACAATATACACGGTGGTGATTCATCATGGGGCCTTATTTGCTTAATAAATGCCTCTTGTCGCAAGGCCCAAAAGTGAAACTCCAGATCTGGAAGTTAATCGGGACGGCCAAGTTACAAACCCGAGTTAGAATTCGCTACACTTAACCGTTGGAGAGCAGAATCCGGTCTGAAGTGACCAGAATTTAATCAAATCTGATGTTTTGGACGGTTGATCTGATTATTTCATTTTGGATTATTATTATCAAAACTGAACATTTGAAGGTAAAAATTAATACACCCAGAAATATTCATAATTTAGCTTATAATAAGAAAGATATCCGTCGGTCAGTCGTTAAGTCAACTTTTTTCCAGAGAAGAAGGGACAAAAATAATGTGCGGTGTTGCCAGAATGATTGAATAATCAGTAGAAGTTAGGAATATTAAAATAGTTCAAACTATCATCTTACTCAATGGTCTTTATGAATTTTCACAAAATAAGAGTTTCGCCTCTTTCATTATGATTCTTTGTAGGATTTTTTTTAAGAACATCAGTACTTTGTAGAGATACCATATATTTGGCCAATTGAAATGTCCCTCTTCTGATGCACAGATGACGGTGCTAGTATTAAATCCATAGATTTTTAGTTCGTACCAACCTTCAAACGATACGAGTCAAAATTTGACAGCAGTCCGACCATTAGTTTGTGAGATATTGCGTTGTGAGTGTAGCTACTTTTGTTATTCAAGAAAAGATGAAAAAATTTCGTGTGCTGATAAAATATTGCCTTTTGAGGGGAAAAATGGAGTTGAAGCAAAATCTTGGACTGATGAAGAGTTTCCGGGGTTTGTATCAGGAGAATCAATCATCATTGATTGGTATGCTTAAATATGGTGAAATGAGCACCGAAGAAGGCGAACGCAGTGGATGCCGAAAAGAGGCTGTCACTGACGAAAAAATCGAAAAAGTTCACAAAATAATTTTGAATGACCGTAAAGTGCAATTGATCGAGATAGCAGACATTGTGAAGATATCATCTGAACGTGTACTTCATATCATTCACGAATATTTGTACATGAGAAAACTGTGTACAAAAAGGGTGCCACGCGAGCTCACAATCGATCAAAAGCAACAACGTGTTAATGATTATGAGCAGTGTTTAAAGCTTTTTAAGTGCAATACACCTGAATTTTTGCGTTGATATGTGACAATGGATGAAACATGGCTCCATCATTTCACTCCGGAGTCCAATCGATAGTCAGCTGAGTGGACTGGACACGATGAACCGAATCCTAAGCGAGGAAAAACACAACAGTCAGCTGGCAAGGTTATGGCATCAATATTCGGGGATGCGCAAAGTATAATATTCATTGAATACCTCCAAAAGGGCCAGACCATCAACAGAGATCATTTTATAGCGGTATTGGATCGTTTAAAGGATGAAATCGTTGAAAAACGGCCCCATTTGAAGAAACAAAAGGTGCTGCTTCATCAAGGCAATGTGCCGTGTCACAAATCAATGAAAACAATGGCAAAATTGCATGAATTTGGCATCGAATTCCTTCTGCATCCACCGTATTCACCAGTTCTGGCCCCCAGTGACTTTTTCCTTCTCTCAGACCTCAAAAGAATACTCTCTGGAATGATATTTAGCGCCAATGAAGAAGTAATCGCCGAAACTGAGGCCTATTTTGAAGTGAAAGAGAAATCGTACTATAAAAATGGTATCGAAAGTTTGAAGATCGCTATAATCGCTGTATTGCCCTCGAAGGCAACTATGTTGAATAACAAAATCGAATTTTGCTAAAAAAAATGTGTTACTACTATGGTAGACCAGGGACTATTCAATTTTTCCTGCTTCAGCGTTAATTCATCCAAAATTGGTATTTCATCAATAAATTCCACAAGTCGTGGTGAACGCAAAAAGTGAAACTCCAGATCTTGAAGTTATTCATTCCGTTGGACCAAGTTACAGACCGAATTAAATTTTGTTACACTCGACCGTCATCGTATCACAGAATCCAGTCTGCAGTGACCAGCGTTTAATTAGATCTGATGTCCACAGTCGGTTTGATCGGCCTACTTGACTCGTGCGCTTCTGAATTTCGTGACTTACTAATTGTCAACGTCGAAGGGTCGAACCACAGCGTTGTAGGGGGTTGATCGTTGGGGTTGCTCGCTGCGCCTCAGTGGCGGTGCTGAACGTCAGTGGCGTCAGTAGCGACCGTCGAAAGCCTCGCAGAAAAGTTTGGTTATTCGTATTTTTTCGGTCAATTAAATCGGTAATTCTCACTAACACTAATTTATTTCAGGTGAACAACCACGAACAACTATTTACAGATAATTACATTAATTTATTTCCACTACTACATTTCCACTTATTTATATCTACTTGAGTGTACGGCACTGACTGCCGTTTACGTCGACACTGCTCTCCTCTACTTCTCCATTGATTTATATACTGCTGGCATCTCTCTCTAGAAGGGACTTGATTTTTCTAGCAAGCTCTCGGTACGTCCGGTACTTTCTAGAAAAATGCAGTGCTGTAGGGCTGCTAGTCCTGCTATAGCAGGACTAGCAGCCCTACAGCACTGCATTTGGAAACTAAGAAAGTTTTGCCAGAAGATTGTTCTATGTTCGATCCAAGTAGTGTTATTCTTATTCGAAGTTTTTGCTAGGTTTACTCGAAGAAAGTTCTATACTCATTTCAAGAAGCCTTATTCTTATTTGGAAACTAAGGAAGTTTCGTCAGAAGATTGTTCTATGTTCGATCCAAGAAGTCTTATTCTTATTCGAAGTTTTGGGTAGGTTTACTCGAAGAATGTTCTATACTCATTCCAAGAAGCCTTATTCTTAATCGGAAACTAAGAAAGTTTTGCCAGAAGATTGTTTCATGTTCGATCCAAGTGGGCTTATTCTTGGTTAAAGTAATCCTTCATCTTGATATAAAAGTTATTATACTATTCTCAAGTTTACTTTTCCTCATATGAAGTGTAGTGAACATTTACGTTTAAGAATAACGTGCATCTTGCATTGACTCAAGTTATGCTTGCGGATATATGAGTCTAATATTGCTTCCAGTCAAGACTACTAGTCTTGGATATAGCATATATTTTTTTCAGTGTAGCGCTTGACTCCACATAAGTTTAGCCAAAGTTAGTATGGGAATTTAAAACTTCTCTCAAAGTACTCGAGATCGCTGGTGGACTCTTCAGTTAGGCAATCCAAATGAAATAATTCAGTAAATCCCAGAATATAATTATGAAAATATATATTATCCAAATGCCTATACATGTAGCAATCAGGAATATGCTCTCAATTTCAGTCAGTAGGTGCAGCTTCTGCTAAGAAAAGTTTTTTCTAGTAAAAATTGTTAAAGACCTACTTGGCAAACTCAATGAGTCAAGAGAATTCATCAAATTCGTTTATTGCTGCTGATTATATTTCTGATGTAATTTTGAATGATTTATAAATATGCAATTGTAATTTAAATCAAAATGAAATTCATATACCTTCCTATTCCAAATTCAGTCTCATGCTATCTATAATTCTCTTTCTAACTGGGAAATTGAAGAGGCTTTCAGAATTGATATCGCCGACCCCTAGATTTGGTAAGCACCGCCACTGTTTTGCTGTGTATACGTGGGGTTCGTGCATGATCTTTGGAGCATGATTCAGATATTCTTTCGTTCATTCGTACATGAATACTTGTTTTACTTATTTGCAAGGCATGGAGAACTCTACAGAGTTTGTTTGAGTTCTTATTCGAGCATTATAAAACAGGTTTTTGTTTGAGAAACGGCGATTTTTGAGTTTTGTTTATTTTGGCGTGAGTTTGGCTTTTATTAATGGGGAAAAATGTGAACTGTCGTCTAGAGAATGGTGTTTTCTTCCGTATACAATTTCAGATGAATGTCGGAAATAAGTACATGAGTATTTTTGCTTTGATGGTTGGGATTCGGGAACTTGGATATTTCTTGAGAAAAAACATTGCTGACTCTCTCTTTCACTCAGGAACTGATTTTACTGATTGGGTATCGTTCATTCTAACTCCACTTACCGATTGTCGTAGATCTTACAGTTTATTTTTCGACAAAAAATTTTTCAGGTGAAATCGGAATTCGGGTAATCAGGGATCGTCAATTCTGACACCGCTCTCCGATTCTTCGTAGAGCTCACGGTTTTTAGGAAATTTGAACTCGAAATTTGGGAAAAAATTGAATTTCCCCTCAAAAATCGTTATATCTCCTGAATTATTCGTCACAGACCTCACAAATAAAGACGTTTTCCAAACATCAAGTTCCGATCAAAAACATACTGAGGTTTCAAGGGCGTAGCTTACGTCAAGGAGAAGTTGCAGCCTCGGAAATATTATCAATTTTTTTTTAATATGAAATTGTCAATGGGAAGAATAAAACCTTGTCTGTGAATCAATGAATCTATCAAATCTATTCAGTCAGTCAGTAGACTCTTCGGTTACTCCAGCAATTGAAATTCCGACTCTAATAGATCTACCACTCTACTTTACCAATTATGTAAATCTACGATATACTTAATAGCTCTACATTCTATTTTCTACCAAATCCCGGAGATAAGCTAGTCTCATAATCCCCAAATTAATTCATCATAGGTCAGCTTATCCGTCATTCATTAACGAAGCTTCACACCCGGAATGTACACACAAAGAAGTTATGAAAGCTGCCGCAAATTGAATCAAGTCTGCCGCCACTAATTAAGCTTTTTTTTCATTTGAAATTACGAGAGGGAGATTTCAGAAATGATGGACTAATCGCTGAACTGCAAGCATTTTGTCTGTGAATCTATGAATCTATCAGCTCTATTGGTATATTCATTTTGCAGATCTCACGCAATTGATCTACTGACTCTGTGTATACTCCAGCATTTGAACTTCAGACTATAATAGATCTACCACTCATTGATCTACCGACTATGTAAATCTACGATATACTTAATAGATCTACATTTCATTCCGTACCAAATCCCGGAGATAAGCTAGTCTCATAATCCCAAAATTAATTCATCATAGAGGTCATCCGATGGTGAGAATTATTAAAACCCAGAAACGAATTGAAGCTTATCCATCATTCATTAACAAAGCTTTACACCCGGAATGTACACACAAAGAAGTTATGAAAGCTGCCGCAAATTGAATCAAGTCTGCCGCCACTAATTCAGCTTTTTTTTACCCGAAATTACGAGAGGGAGAGAGAGTGTGAATAGCATCGCAGCATCCCCTTCACTACCCTCTCTCGTCCGGGGTCGGGAATATGAAATAAACTTGAAGCGTCAAAATTAAAACTCCGAATCGCCGTGGCACTTTCCATTCCGCAAATTGAATTCTCACCGTCAAAGTACACGCACGAATTTCATCATCTGCCACTGGCATACCAGGGGCGTAGAAATGGGAGGGTACTGGGGGTAATAACCCCCATCAAGATTTCCAAAATATAACATTTCAGAATTCTCGTGAAGAAGAATCACCGTCAAAGTACAGAATTTCATCATCTGCCACTGGAATATCAAGGGCGTAGGGATGGGGAGGTACTGGGGGGTGATTAAACCCTCTCATAAGATTTCCAGAATATAAAATTTCAGGAAGGAAGGACTCTCTGAAGAAGTTCGAATCAATGCTGCTATTCTACAGGGAGACATTATATGCCCAACCCTATGCAATATGATATTTAGGGATTCAAGGCTTGGCTTGATTTTCAAGCTACTTGTCTTGAGCTTGACTTGATTTCAAGTCAAGCTCCTTTGTCTTCAAGTTTTTGCGTCTTGCCAGTTTCAGGCGAAATGTTATGGAATGGCTGCGTCTTTATTCTTCTCTTTCAGCTATTCACCATCTACTCCTGAATGAAAGCCTCCTCCATACTCTTCCACATTCGTCTATCTCTGGCCTGACTCAGCCAGTTTCTACCTGATATCGACACGGCAGTGAAAAAATGGACCCTTTGATGGTTTATCAGTTTATTATCACTTTCAAGATGATTACTTTTATTTTTATTATTTTTTCTGCAAGGGTGTCCGCATCGTTCCTTCAAAACTTCTCTTCAAACTTCGTTATCAAATCTCTTTTTCTCATATTACAGATATGAGTAAACGTAGTCGTCATCAAAAATGTTTTTCGATTACCCTCTCAACAATAAAAAAGATCTACGCCCTTGTGTCGTATCAGGGCCTTAATTGTACTTCGAGCCCCGGCCTACTCGATTTTGAACACGGGCGGCAATCCAAAAAGTGTCGCTTTGCGATTTGAAATTTAATATTTCGAGAGCAGGAGTTCACATTATGGAACCTTGTTATTGTTAGCTAAGGGAGGGGCAAGAAAGGACTTGGTAAAAGCTTGGGACGCTACCTGGGGTGATTTGGTGACGTGGATGATTCGAATTTTGAATATTTTGTCGTGGGAATTAAATTGATTATGAAACAAGTTTGGTTGGAAAAGGGAATGAAAACTGTTTCTTGAAAAATTCTGAACATGATTGATTGTAACGACAATGATTACAAAATATACAGGGTGGCCCATATAGGACTGAATAGTTGGATATTTCTGTAAGTATGAAGGTGCAAATTCGTGTACGATAATCCTCTCAACTGGGTTAGTGTTGTGTTGAATGCGTTCTGTTGTATGCACAGGGAGTTCCACAGGGGTTTATACTTGGAGCTCTGTTGTTTATCCTATATATTAATGAGTTGCCTTCTGTTATACCAGAGTCATTTACCACTCTTTATGCAGATGATTCAACATTTCTGTTCAGTGATGAAGACCCAAACATTTCAAAGGCCAAAATTATGAATGCCTTATTAAAATTTCCTGCCTGGTCTACTGATCAATATTTGTTATTTAATACAACTGAAACGAATTTCATTGCATTTCATCCTCGCCTGAGCTTCGAGTAGTGGTTGGTTAGAAGGCACTGTCGCTGAAAATATCTTTTGTACCGCATGGGTAAGTTAGCAGATAAGATATGCAGGCTCTTTGGAAAAGAGGTGGAAACATCCGAAAACATAGTGTGCAAATGGCCGGAGCAGACTGGCCTAAGAACCACTCATATGAGTAAGTCCATTCTGGATACTCACGAAGTAATAGCCAAGGCTTTTAAGGATGTTGTCGGTTTTGTTAACCGTATCGACGGCCTCCCTGGGTTTGTATGAAATGGTAGGGTTAAGAATAAAAGAAGAGCAGGAAACATGGTGCCACACTCACTGGCAGAGAATTTCAGTTCATTGTGTAATGTCAAATCTAACACAACGTATAACTGCAAAAATGTCAGAATTGTTCGGTTCCAACAAGGAATTACCCGAAAGAATAAACCAATTTTATTTCCAATATTCATCATTGTGGGGCCAACTCGGATAATTCCAAAGACAAGCAATATATTATTAAATTAGGCGTTTCGCAAAAGTTAGATGAGAATTCCGAAACTTTTAAAACTGAACACATAATATGAATACGATTACCTGAAAGCGCGGTCTACGGCATTTACCTAATCAATAAAACCTTTAGGTTCCATCGCCTCTCGGGCCTCACGTTCTCCAACCTCCCTGCCCCTTTGCTCACAATAACAAGGTCCCATAATGTGAACTCCTGCTTCTGAATTATTAAATTACAAATCGTAAAACGACACTTTTTGGAATTTACCTTCACCTATAATCGAGTTGATTGGATATAAGAAAAAGTTTCAACTTGCAGCCTAGTTCGATGGGCTGTTTTGAATATTTGCTGTTTAGATTTCGAATTTTATTTGTGTGAAGTTTCTGAGAAACATAATGAAAAATACAGTTGTTCATCAAGGCTTTAATTCTTGCACGAGCTGAATTTTATAGGCACGTAAGCCAAGATGCTTTCGTAAAATTATCAACGTAGTCAAAGTACAAAGACCAACAAGTTGAGAACGGCGACGTATCGACATATCGACGTCTTCTTCAACACTTCGCGCTGCAGCAATGATATTCACCACTTTTCTTTGTCTTATTGATGGTTTTCAATAGAGAAGACTAAAATAAATGCGAACATTATCGATAATTGCATGAATTTATTGCCCACTAGGCCGATTATGTTGACCGTTAAATGGACAAAGTGCTCTATGAACTTCGCAACAAGATTTAGTGTTCAATCTGCACACTATTTTGATCACTTTGGATCACTTTGGAGACCTGCAGAACATCTTTTTTCAAGGATTCGTTCATCCAACGAACAGCGAGGCTTTGGATTACATTGCCTAGAGAAGTGTTCCCAGAGGCATCTAATCTCCAGAAAATCAAGAAGAACCTTCGTTCCCTTGGTTTTCACGACGTTCTCTGAGCATTACACAGAAGATATTTCGTTTCAGGAGAATCAGTATAATAAAAAACTGGTGAAAGACCATTTTTCTCACGAGTGTGGTAGTTTGTGAAAAACACGAGTGAGAAAAGAACTGCACAAATTTAATTCAAGTAATTTACCCAATTCAATTCAAAATAGCCTTCGTTGACAGTATCTGATTATGTCTTGCGTTTCCATAAAAACAATTCCTCAAAAGCACAATTTCACCAAGCGAGGTGTGGGCAAAGTGCTGAGTGGAATAATATTTTCCTACAACTGCTATGAAAAGTAGCGTATTCTTCATAGCTTACTCAATTTCAAAACTATGTATTGATCATACTGTGAAAAATATTATTCCCCACGTCACTTTGCCCACACCTCGCTTGGTAGACTAATGAAATTGGGCTTTTGAGTCGTTTCTATGGAAACGCAATAAATTAGCACACTCTGTCAACGAAGGCCATTTTGATTTGAATCAATTATTATTGAATTATTGAAATTTGTGCAGTTGTAGGAAAAGTATAGTGTGCAGTATGTGGAGAGAGTCATTTTCTCGCTCGTGTGTTTGCGGCACTCGCCTTTCATGCTCGTGCCACAAACTTCACACTCGCGAGAAAAGTTGGACTTTCCCCACTTGGTGCACAATATACTATTTCCTACAACTGCTATGGAAAGTAGCGTATTCTTCCTAGCTTACTAAATTTCAAAACTTCTTGCTCATACTGTGAGAAATAGTATTACACTCGGCACTCTCCCCCACCTCACTTGGTAGACCAATGAAATTGGTCTTTGGAGAAGTCGTTTCTACGGAAACGCAAGCAATGATAGGTTAACGAAGGACATTTTGAATTGAATTAGATACATTACTTGAATCATTTCAATTTGTGAAGTTGTAAGAAAAGTATAATGCGCAACGTGTAGTCCTTTTCTCACTCGTGAGAAAAATTGGACTTTCTCCACTTGTTGCCCAATATACTTTTCTCATAGTATGAGGAATTTATAGTTTTGAAATTCAGTAAGCTATGAAGAATACGCTACTTCCTATAGCAGTCGTAGGAGAAAACTAGTTTGTAAGGCTGCCACAGCAATACATAGACATTTGTTCAGAAGCTTCAAGTTTAAGTTATTCATTTGAAGTATTCGTCTGAGCTCCATCCATTCGGAAGTTGCCTTTTCAAATCCGTATAGCCAGAAACGACCAACAGAAATATTACAGTGCTAGATTTGCGGCGATATGTAAAACACACTCGTATATCCACATTCTGACAGGCGTTCCCCTCAAATAAATAACGTAGTATCTGCAATAACCCCAGAGGGAGGGCCCCCTTTTCGGGTCTGGTTCCGTCCTAATCTTTCGGAACAACCAGACATTCGTACTTTCAATTTCTATTTGTATCAAGCGGATCCAGCAGGCTTCGTTCGACTACTCTATCGAATTTATTTAAATCCACCACCAGAGCCAACCTCGATATCGGAAGCACGATATCTATTTCGGTGGATTCATGAGACTTGGGGCTTGATTTTCGAATTGGACAGGTTTTCTTTGCCGTTTACGGTTGAATTTCTATGAGGAATTTAGAACCGTCAACGTCGCACGGGGAAATAGAAGACGTATCTAGGAGTCTGGGACGTAGGGAAGTCAGTCCGGTTATTGGTCGAGCTGAAACTTTCTAGGCGTGAGCTGTTGGATTGAGCTCTTTGAAATCTGATCTGTGAGGCTGGATTTTACGATTCCGAAGGAGCTTTATCATTGACATTCCAAGACGTATGGAGAATTTTAATGGGTTTTGTACCTTTTGTTGTTTTACAATGATTATTGAGGCATTCTGTACGGAATGCATACACTGAGAAAGCGATATAGTAGAATAACAGTGAATATTTCCCTCCTGTCAAAAATTCTATGTATATGGAGAACAATTATCGAAAATTACAGCGATAATTGCATTGTAGGGAGCGAAACTGCACTGCGATAATTGTTCTGTTCATAGATGCATAGTTTCTATGCATCTTACACAGTTCGAATCTATGGCAATTCCATTCTAAATCAGTTTGACAAGTAATGTAACAGTTTATTCGGGAAATATTCCCCCGAATTACACTCGTGCATCAAAATGACCGGATAATTTTGCATTCCAGCGTGTTTTCTTTGAAAAACTGCATTCGGTCATTTTCATTTTTGGAGAAAGAGCCCTCCACCTTCGGTGTCGGGCTCTTTCTCCAAAAATGAAAATGAACTCATGCAGTTTTCATGACAACACGCTGTCATGCAAAATTATCGGTAATTTTGATGCACTTGTGCAATTACTTATGAATATTTCCCTCCTGTCAAAAATTCTATGTATATGGAGAACAATTATCGAAAATTACAGCGATAATTGCATTGTAGGAAGCAAAACTGCACTGCGATAATTGTTCTGTTCATAGATGCATAGTTTCTATGCTTCTTACACAGTTCGAATCTATGGCAATTCCATTCTACATCAGTTTGACAAGTGATGTAATGGTTTATTCGGGAAATATTCCCCCGAATTACACTCGTGCATCAAAATGACCGGATAATTTCGCATTCCAGCGTGTTTTCTTTGAAAAACTGCATTCGGAAATATTCATAAGTAATTGCACAAGTACATCAAAATTACCGATAATTTTGATGTACTTGTGCAATTACTTATGAATATTTCCTTCTTATGTAGATATTCTCATGGAAAAATACAGCAGTAATTGCACTACAGAACGAAAATAACCTCCTGTTGAAAATGACATCCCAAATTCCTTTCATTGGTATAGAACCTTTATACGTACGTGTTAAATGTACGTATAAGGAAGAATTTCGGAAGAAGAAGAAACCCGCAAGAAAAACACTCTTTCTGGGTTGGATTATTCCAAAAAGTTTCTTCGAACAGTTGATACTGTGAGGTCTGAAGAGTATCTTGTTCTTAGCAAGAGTATACTACACCTACACCTCCTCACTGGCTTCATCACAGAGCTTGGTAGCCTCAGTAAGAACTACATGAGAATGAGTCTGAAAGAAAACGGAGAGTGCAAATTCTGCGGGGAGGAGGAAGAAACTTCGGATCACCTGGTGATGAAAGCCTCCCCATCTTCAGTCAACGCATAAAATGCTTTTGACAAGAGAAAATAAACTGCCATCATCAGATCTTTGAAACTAGAGGACGAGCTGTAGACTTTCACAATGACACCACAAACAATAGTGAAAATGTCTGATAAACTTCGAAAAGTCAACAAATATCATATTTTGGTAGATCTTCTTCTTCGTCTTGTTATAGGCTTTCAGCCTGTTTTTTCTATCCTAGTCGCAACTTTATTGGATGTTGATATCCACTACTCTCTCCTTCTTTTAGGTGTTCTACCCAATGGTTTTGGTGAATGATTAGTACAATTGATTGATGAAAATATAGTTGAAAATAAACCAGAAAACATCAAACTTATGGCGACAATTCAATACATGGATTGTTGTAAGGACAAAGGATATATTATCCTGGAAAAAGAGGCGTCCAAAAACGTTCTGGCTCATATTAACGAACTTCACAATGAAGAAGTACTGATGAAAAAGTATAACAGCTTTATATCTTCTTCTTCTTTCCCAGCCTCCATTCTTCGACTCCTGGTCATAGGCTTTTCCCAATTCCCTCATACTAGTAGAGTAAGTTTGGCAATGGGACACAGTAACAAAGCCTACACAGAACACAATTGGTTCTCCTAACTTACACAAGCTCTAAACAACAAACAAAGAAACAGTTATAAAATAAAGAATTAATTTGAAATCCCCTTTTCTGAGAAACAATACAAAGTGAGGAAATCCACTACTTCCATT
This sequence comes from Harmonia axyridis, assembly GCF_914767665.1. NCBI lineage: Eukaryota > Metazoa > Arthropoda > Insecta > Coleoptera > Coccinellidae > Harmonia > Harmonia axyridis. The sequence continues at coordinate 6,909,195 of NC_059507.1, forward strand.
GAAAAGGTACTAATGAAAACTTCAGAAATTTCAACGAGAAGAGATGTGATGCCTAACGAATTTTCTAGCCTCAAAACCGCGCTCTGCTTTGTAAAGATCTAATTCTAATCAAACTAAATCAACACTTTACATTGTTCAGTAGGTCTGTATTTGTAAAAGTTCAACAGAATATAGAGAAGTATAAAAAAAAGAACACAGCCAAAAACCAACGGACAAAAAGCGTGTTTGCCCTGCACTGGAGTAAGTTCATAACATGAAATTAACCAGATATTCCATAGACGGTTCCTGCAATAATTAATCAAGAATACCCTCGTCAGTTCTCTGGAAGATAATCTATGATATTACCCCACTATGCATCATTCAAGATTCCGAATGAATGAACAGAGTAAAATGAGAATTTAGCGAAGGAATTCACAGTTTGAGGAGATAATGAACAAAGCTTATATCATTTGGCGACACATCTGAAGGGTTGGGCCTATTTTAGGCTTTTGTGTAGATTACGCATGGTAAAATTATACTGCCATCATATACGAAATAATTAAACTTACCCAATTTTGGTATATCATTTCGAAAAATAAACCTTTGAATTTCTTCAAGAGAAAAAGTTAAATCCACTAGAAATTTGGCAGTTTATGTTTTGAATGGTGTGGATTCCGAAAATCGAAAAAAAAATTGTTTTCACACAATGATTCATCATTTACTCCTATATTTCAAATACAATGATTTTTCACTAGCAAAAGACTTACAAGTTTAGCTAATTTTGAATTTTTTAAAACCTCAGTTCTGCTTGAAGTGGCAATGGGATACAGTAGCATAGCCTACACAAATCACAAACAGTGCTTCTTTCTCATATAAGCACTATAGTTCGTTCAATTATGAGACAGAGCAATAAAAACTAACTAAATCGCATAGTTGGCACACTATTATTGATTGAACAGTCAATAGTATATAACATTACTAGCAAGGTAAGAGGGTTTTTACTGGCGAATGGAGGATATAATTGACGAGCCGCAGGCGAGTCAGTTACCTCCTTGAGCCTGTAAAACCCGTTACCTTGCGTGTATTGTTTTATATTTTATTTGTTTCTCATTTGTAAAAAGATTAGATAAATTCCAAAAATATCTCAATAATTTGTCTCAAATGTCGTAAGCTATCATAGACATAAGTCTATGTAAGCTATGGAAGCGTTGCCATGAACATGTCTGTTTATTTTTCTTTACATTTGTTTTGGCGAAAACGAGAATGAATGTACCAAAAGAAATTATTGAGGCAGCCAGTAGTGTAGCTTCAAGTTTATTACCTGCAAAATCAGCTTCAAGGTACGAGCGAGAATACGACGACTTCAAAAAGTGGCAAAACAAAAATAGTGTGATTGGGGTAACTGAAGATGTTTTGTTGGTCTACTTGAATCAACTATCAGCTAGATTCAGCCCTAATGCTTTTTGGGCGAAATGGTCTATGCTGAAAAGCTGCTTCGAAATGAAAGAAAATGCCCCTGTTCGCAGGTTTGTTTTCCTTAAAAAATTTATTGAAAAATATGACATTTAGTTGTCATTTGCAGATTTCAAAAGGTAATAGCGTTTCTGAAACGAAAAAATGAGCGTTATACGCCAAAAAAGGCCAAGGTATTAAGTAAAGAAGAGGCTGAACAATTTCTTTTACATGCTCCTGATGACCAGTGGTTGCTGGCAAAAATTATAACAATATTTGTGATTTTTGGATGTTGTCGATGTGACGAAATTCTCTCCTTAAACATGAATGATGTAGAAGAAATGGGAAAATACATTATTGTGACATTGCGGCAAACAAAACAACAAGAAGATTCACCATAACCGATGATGGCTGCAGCTGCATGTTATACAGAAAATATGTAAATCTTCGGCCTCCTGGAACAGAAAGCTTAAGATTTTTTTTGACATACCGACATGGAAAGTGCATTTCCCTTAATGCTGGCCAGCACACTATTGGTGGTATCCCAAAGCAAATAGCGAAATATTTAGGTTTAAAAGACCCAGAGTTATACACCGGCCACTCTTTTCGCAGAACTGGAGTCACTATGGTTGCGGATTCGGGTGGAGATATTTTAGCACTAAAGCGTGCAGGAGGGTGGAAGAGCACCGAAATTGCGATGAGTTATGTAGATGATTCGGTCAACAAAAAAATCGAAATGTCTAGCAAATTATTTGGTAGTAAGGAGAGTACAAATGTTCTGCAGTCCTCGAGTTCAGCAGTTTCTGAGTCAACAGATGGTTCATCATCTTCAGTATCAACTCTTTCATCATCAAAAATCTGTGTTACTGGAAATAACAATTGTACCATGATTTTCAACATATATGACGATAAAACAAAATTTTCTAATGTAAATAATACTAACTTGTAAAAATTTTGCAAGTCAACTGTCAGTTTTACAAGTTAGTGACTTGATAAAATAAACTTTCTTGATTAATATTGTGTTTTTGGAAACTGACGTTTACAAATGAGAAACAAATAAAAATACTATCCCTACCTAACATAATATCAGGATCGTATTCACTGCGGAATGTATCAATTGTAAATTGGTGATTTGTTCATCCATTTCACAAAGTAGTGTATATCTTTGGATCAACTTGTTGAGATATATTTTGTGTTGACATGTTTTGTATACTTGGAGTAAAAACTGTATGATTATGAATTATCCTTAGTTATTTATAGTGCTCTGTATTATTTCTTAACAGATTATAGGTAGGCTTCTGAAAGATATCACAGAGAGCTAGGAGAGTCAGGATAGATAACCAGGAACTTTAAACAATTGATCGTTCCTTGTAATCACCTTGGTCAATTTAGGAATAACTACCATTTTCAATGGGCGAACCAAATTTCAATTCATATCGGAGCTATAATAAGTTGGTATCAGTAAAATTAATTATCGGATATAATTCCCATAATTTCTAAAGTATCATGGGTGATATCGCTTCAATTCAAGAGAATAATTTCAATCCCTGCGATCTATAATCATAAACGTACGTCAAATTCCTAATGGTTGAATCAGCTGTAATAAATAATATTGATTTTCAGTAATCATGAATTATTAATGTCTCAAACATCAATCAATAACGAAATATGTAAACAACTAGGTGTGGTTAATATGTTGACGACCTTCATATAATGTTTATCGGCAAACAAATCAGAACTTTATAATTATTTATCGTTCTGTTAGTTGAAATTTTCACGTTAGATGGCCCTCGATATTCATAGCCCCGAAAATTCCCTTTTACAATATTCATGATCTCATGTCTACTCTCCGTTAGTGTTTCTCTTTGCACAGCTCTCATTTCAAAACAAGTCACCCCATAACAAATTATATGAGGGTGTAGAATTTCTCAGGAAAATATATTTATTTGAACACTGTTAGGGCATTCGGGGATAATTATTGTTTATACAACTTTCAAACCTGTTTAAAACATGGTTGAATTTACATTCATACCTCTTTTCCGAGAAATGAAGAAAGGAAAATGAGAGACCCATTTATATTTTTGAATATTCCTATCATAATAGAGCGCTCTTCCATTTCTTTACTTTTAGAATTTTGAGACACTGATTTGATCTGTCCTACAATTTAAATCCGTTCCTCCGTAAACACGATAACGTTTGAATGAAAATACCTTTTGAAACCTGAAATTTTCAGGGTATGCTGTTGCTTTTAGACGGGCGCATATTGGGACTCAGGCAGATACCAGACATTGCTAGGTACTGCACTTAGTATTAGGCCTATTGAAAAGTCCCTGGTCTGATGCACAGATGGCGGTGCTAATATTAAATCCATAGGATTTTTAGTTAGTACCAACCTTCAAATGATACGTGTCGAAATTTGACAGCATTCCTACCATTAGTTTTTGAGGTATTGCGTTGTGAATGTAGCAACTTCGGTTATTTGAAAAATGATGGAAAAAAAGAATTTCGTGTGCTGATAAAATATTGCCTTTTGGAGGGAAAAAATACAGTTGAAGCAAAATCTTGGCTTGATGAAGAGTTTCCGGGGTCTGCTCCAGGAAAATCAACCATCATTGATTGGTATGCTAAGTTTAAACGTGGTGAGATGAGCACCGAAGACGGCGAATGCAGTGGACGCCCAAAAGAGGCTATCACCGACGAAAAAATCAAAAAAGTTCACAAAATAATTTTGAATGACCATAAAGTGAGGTTGGTCGAGATAGCAGACATTGTGAAAATATCATCTGAACGTGTACATCATATAATTCACGAATATTTGTGCATTAGAAAGCTGCTTGCAAAATGGGTGCCGCGCGAGCCCACAATCAATCAAAAGCAACAACGTGTTAATGATTCTGAGCAGTGTTTGAAGCTGTCTAAGTGCAATTAACCTGAATTTTTGGGTCGATATGTGACAATGGATGAAACATGGCTCCATTGTTTCACTCCGGAGCCAATCGACAGTCAGCTGAGTGGACTGCACACTATGAACTGAATCCAAAGCGAGAAAAAACACAACAGTCAGCTGGCAAGGTTATGGCGTCAGTATTCTGGGACGCGCAAGGTATAATATTCATTGATTACCTTCAAAAGGGTCAAACCATCAACAGTTATTATTATATAGCGTTATTGGTTCGTTTGAAGCAAGAAATCGTTGAAAAACGACCCTATTTGACGAAAACAAAAAGGTGCTGTTTCATCAAGAGAATGCGCCGTGTCAAAAATCAATAGAAACAATGGCAAAATTGCATGAATTGGGCTTTGAATTGCTTCTGCATCCACCGTATTCGCCAGATCTGGCCCCCAGCGATTTTTTCCTGTTCTTAGACCTAAAAAGCAGGCTCGCTGGAGAGAAATTTAGCGCCAATGAAAAAGTAATCGCCGAAACTGAGGCCATTTTGTTATCCTGATGCATTTGAAACGGATTATTCTATTGAGATTATTTTTCATTTTTGAACGATTCCAGAAAAACTTTACATTAATAACTCCATTTGCGTATTATTGATCCCTCCTGATACTTTCTGCTCATCATCAGAGCATCTCTTCTTTATATTCCCATTAAAAGTTCTATCAGCGCAAAAAATCCATTATCCATCGAAAATATCAGACTGGTAGATACTTTTTTGTCAAAACTAATCGTATCCTCCTGGAACTATAATCAGAATAAAATGGTATCCAACGACTCTCCTTCAAACCTTTCAATAAGCCGAGCAGTATTAACTACATCAAAAATTCTCTCAGCGCAGAAAAAACACAACCTGCAATTCTGCGTGGTCGTGCCTCGTAAGTGTACACAAAGATATCATCAGTCCACAGATTAAAGATATGAATAATTTCCGAACCACAAATGAGGTATGTCTGTTGCTAAAACGCCGTAAAAGCCCCGTATGAAACACTCCACATTGCATATTACCTCTAAATCTTCTCTATTATCGTTTCCACTGTGTGGATTCATTGACGTTCCAATATGCATACATACACATGATAGGGGTTGTATATCTTGCGTGAGTGTTATGCAAATTTGCTCTCGTAGATTACTATCTTTGTTGTTTTCCGTTTTCATCAATGCTTTTTATTAGGCTCTGAAAAGCTCATTTTTGCCGTGCTTAGGGACGATGATCAATGGCTTCGAGAATAATGCTTTGTGAAGTGCTTTGCATTTCCGATTCGGAAATAGCTTCATAATCTCTGTGCAGAGTAGCAAAATGGGAATACGGAGAAATGTTTCGGAGTTTGGGATGAAGTTCGACAAAGAATAATTTATGATTACGCGTAGGTTTGTTGGTTGTATGTATCGGGTGTTCCAGATTTGTTGTCTGGTGAGGGGATTGCAGAATCCCTTTGAGCTAAAACAATATGAATAACACATATCCGGCTTAGATTTTTGAATGAATTAATTTGGTGGAAATCGCAACCTAATAAATTCAACTGTTTCCAAATTATAAGAGAAAATTGGAAAATGGCGTGAAATGAAAAATTCTCATATACTAACTGACAAAGAAACTGCAACACCCAGAAGGAGCCGTTTAAATTTTATATTTTTTTGGTAAAACAGAGATAGTATAGGAAGTATATAGGAGTGAATGATTTTGGAAGAATTTGAAGAAAAAATTCGTGAAGATTTTTTCATGTAAACAATTTTTGTTACTCAGATGTTTTAGACAATTTTTGCAAGTTTTTTAAATTTACAACAAATCAGCTATTCGAGGAGATCCAAAGTCGATATTATGTTGTTGTTGAAATGCCTAGAGCAGGTGTACGTAGAATTTATCGCCAGCAGAGTGAATTTGAAAGAGGTCGAATTATTGGTCTACGGGAGGCGAGGTTGTCATTTCGAGAAATCGCTAACCGTACCAACAGAAATCCAACTTCTGTTATGAGATGTTGTCTAGCGTGGTTTGATAACCAAAATCGAAGAAGTATAGCACTGGACGTCAAATCCGCACAAATGAAGTTCGAGATCGACGTCTAAAACTAATGGCTATTAGAGACCGATTTGCGACAATTCGATCTTTGGCTGATGAGTGGTTAGGAGAACAAGGCCATCCTGTAACTGTCCGAACGGTTTACCGACGGATAAGGTCTTTTGGACTACAGCATCATCGACTTCATTTTTTGTTACCTCTGACGGTTGAGCATCGTCGCGAAGATTACAGTGTGGAAGGGCATCAGGTCGCCTTTTCTGATGAATCAGGATTCTCCTTGGGTGTACAGTGCATCCCATTTTGGGTGAGACAGCCAGGTTTCTCGCTTGTTATTTAAGATAGAGCCTTGCGGTTTTCACGTTCCTGTCCTACTTTTTCGTGAAACTCAAGTTGATCTAATCAGATTCTGCATAACTGTTTCCGTTCAAAAGATACAGGGTGATTTTGGAAATTCATACTTTTCGGACCCCTCCTTTATCTCCGAAGTTATTAGAAATAATGCTGAGGTAAAAACTACGTCTGAATCAGAATTCTGCGTAGAATCCAGTGGCGTACTCAATATTTTTTTTCGGGATATGGTTTTGAAGATTCAACACAAACCTATATTTTTTTTAATAGAACACCCTATATATCATTACTTCGTTGAATTCGTTATTTTTTTCCCTTCAAAATGATGTATGATACTATATAGTTAGAATGGTTAGAAATGTTAAAAAAACACTAAAACATCAAATAATGATGATTTTTTGTTAATGAGCAATGGATTTCCCATATGAAATAAAGGTTCAATTAGATAATTTTGATTTGTGATTTTAATAAATAGTAGAGTAAGCAAACAAAGATAATACACTCATCACTAACATAAAAAACAAAACGTAGGTACCTGCCTAATAGCAACAAATGAATAATAAAAACATTCATAAACATTGCATAATATCTTACAGATTAAACTGTTCAAATTGCTGTCCATTTTCCCTAATACATATAATATACTACAGTAAAAGACATAAGAGTCTCGAAGAACGTGCATCAAGAGAGGCAGTTTTCCAGGATTTACAAAACCGCCCTTTTATAATATTAAATGCACTCAGGCGTATTGAAAAGTTTTGTTAATAATGTATTAGAGGAAAAAGGACAGTAATTTGAACATTTTAAGCTGTAAGATATCATGCAATGTTTATGAATTTTTGTATTATTTATTTGTTGCTATTAGGTAGGTACCTACGATTTGTTTTTCATGTTAGTGATGAGTGTATTATCTTTGTTTGCTTACTCTACTATTTATAAAAATCACAAAATTATCCAATTGAACCATTTTTTCATATGGGAAATCCATTGCTCATTAACAGAAAATCATAATTATTTGATGTTTTATTGTTTTTTTAACATTTCTGACCATTCTACCTATATAGTATCATACATCATTTTGAAGGAAAAAAAATAACGAATTCAACGAAGTAATGATATATAGGGTGTTCCATTAAAAAAAATATAGGTTTGTGTTGAATCTTCAAAACCATACCCCGAAAAAAAAAATTGAGTACGCCACTGGAATCTACGCAGAATTCTGATTCAGACGTAGTTTTCACCTCAGCATTATTGCTAATAACTTCGGAGATAAAGGAGGGGCCCGAAAAGTATCAATTTCCAAAATCACCCTGTATCTTTTGAACGGAAACAGTTATGCAAAATCTGATTAGACCAACTTGAGTTTCACGAAAAAGTAGGACAGGAACGTGAAAACCGCAAGGCTCTATCTTAAATAACAAGCGAGAAACCTGGCAGTCTCACCCAAAATGGGATGCACTGTACATGATGGCCGAAGAAGGGTGAGACGACGTCGGGTAGAAAGACGTGAACCTCAGTTTGATGTTGAGCGTCATGTACACCGGACAGTAGGCGTTATGGTATGGCGTGCTATTGCACATGCAAGTAGGTCGCCTTTAGTTTTTATTCGAGGTGACATGATAGCGCTGCATTACCTTCAAGAAAGAGTGAAGCCATATGTTCTCCCTCACCTTAATCGGTTCGAGAATTCAATATTCCAGCAAGATTATGTCTGATCTGATGTTGCCAGAGTTTAAACTTTTTTGAAGCTACCCAGTGAATATTTTGCAATGGCCACCCAGAATCCCCGATCTTTCGTCCATAGAGCATGTTTAGGACATCATGGGTAGAAGGCTTGGAAATTTATCCCAGCCCCCATGGATTTTAGCGGCTCTGAGACATGAAGTGCAGGTAGCTTGAAAAAGTATTTCTCAATTAGCTAGGAAAATTAATATTGATTATTAGATTCTAACAGTATTAGAAGATACTGAGAACCATATCTGGGTAGACGCTGAGAAATAGGAAGAGGAACACAGCCATCCGAGAGGAATGCCAGACTCAGGACATTGTCAAATGGGGAAGAAAACGACGACGATATTGGAACGACCACGTCAGCAGAATGGACGCAGGCAGAATTGCTAGGATAGCCCGAGACGGAATCCCAGGTACCAGAAGACCAGTCGGCAGACCCCCTAAGCGCTGGAAATACTCCTGGATATCTACATCCACCGAGGACTAAAGTGGAATATACAAGCCCTAGGCTTAAATAAAGACGAAGAAGAAGAAGATTCTAACATAAAATGGGGTTTGAACATTTCTTCTCCGAATTCCAACGATTATTATCGAAAATGTAAATGATAAATAGAAAGAATCTAAGGAAAGGCCTGATCATTGCATTCTGTTAGAGACGAAATTGAGTTCAAAGTCAAACTGAATAGCATTCGAGTTGAAATCCTGCTAGGTATGAATTGTCAACTTCTGGTTCAACAATGATTGCAGATGTATTCATCAACTGCAAGTCCACAGTACGATAAATAACGGAAAACATAAATTTCTTATCATTCATAATAAATAATGAAGACACTGGAATTATTTCGCAAATATGTAAATTCCTGAACGTTGCGATATTTTATATCTTCATTCCTGAAGCAAGACTAACTTAATTACTAAAATATGTAAATGGACGTCAGCCGAATATGAAATTATTTCAGGAATTCATGAAATAACCGGTACACCTGAAACGTCTCCCGGCTGGTTGCACATATGATGTGCCTCGTGGAGCCAGTTTTGGTCCTTTGAACGAGATTGCGGCAGTATTTGTTATTTGTTTTCTGCTTTTATGAACACGAATTGCATGAATGTCCGCAAAGTCACAAATACCTACCTGATTCCGTGTCAGTTGTTCTATTTTGAACATTTTAATATGTGGAGATTGTTTACTTCAACGTGAATTGAAACAATTATACACCACCATTCACAGAATGTATTCTAAGATGAGGTAATATGGCTTAAGATCTTTTTCTTTATACACTGGTAACTAAGATTTTACACAGTTGTTTCCAATAGACTCAAATTGATTTAATAATATTTTGGTCTTCATCTATTTTCCAATAAAAAGTCAAATGAATATGCGCAAAATGTAGACATATGGGCTAAGAATTCATTACCTACCTGATTCCGTGTCAGTTGTTCTATTTTGAACATTTTAATATGTGAAGATTGTTTACTCCATCGTGAATTGAACCAATTATATACCACCATTCACTGTATTCTGAGATAAGGTAATAAGTATGGCACAGGATCTTTTTCTTTATACACTGATAACTAAGATTTTACACAGTTGTTTCCAATAGACTCGAATTGATTCAATAATATTTTGGTCTTCATCTATATCTTCCAATAAAAAATCAAATGAATATGCGCAAAATGTAGACATATGGGCTAAGAATTCTATAAAAAAATAATTCTGCACGATAATTTCATCGTTTATCAGTTGCGATTAACATTGGTCATTGAAAAGTTTGTTTTCCACTCTCTCAAAAGAAATTTTCAGAAAATTAGTTTACCAATAATCAAAGATTGTGCGAGAATAGTGACATTCATTAAAATTAGGCTCAGCCAGAGATCTGTTGCTAGAAGCATGACTGTTAGCCTGTCTACTAAAGAATATTAAGAAGGCATCAGGAGGCAGGCAGCCTGACCAGAAGACCTGGATGTGGAAGAAGACAGTGCACATGATAGAGGATTTTAACAAGCTTGACTTGAAATCTAGTCAAGCTCAAGCCAAGTAGTTCAAAAATCAAGCCAAGCCGTGAATTTCTAGACCATACATCCTGCCACAGGTCCAGAACTTCTCAGAGAGCATCGAATTGCGCGTCTTCAATTTGCACGAGATCACATAAACTGTTTAAAAGCTCAGTGAGCCCAGGTACTTTTTTCTGATGAATCCAGTTTAAGCATTCGAGGAGCTGATGCCTCTCAGACGCTTTTATAGGCACCCAGGGGACACAAACGCCAATACCTGTATAGAAAAGCGAGTTCCATTCTGTAGAGGATCTGCTATGGCCTGGGAGGTGTGTCTTTATGAAGCCGCATAGTTGATTTCTATAAATGAATCTTCAGAAGCAGTAAGATACATAGGGGGAAATTCTTATAGACCATGTTGTACCTCATATACCATTTCTGGGAGAGCAGGGAATTTTCATGCTTGACAATACATGCCCACATACGGCACATCTTTTACTTCTAGATTTCTCATTCGATATTGATAATACCAAGGGTTTGCGAACACACAGACGGTCCAATCGAAAGACAGACATAAACCAAAGTTGTCCAGAATGATCTGAAATGGATTTTGAGAACTGAAATTGGAGACCGAACAATTCTTTCATCACAAGAGTGTTCACAAATCTTTATCTACCTGTGCTAGACTCTGGAGCAATAGGAAAAATTTGGGATTTTAATCTGTGTGGTTTAGGAATGTGTGCTTCGACATCCATAGGATGTATGCAATCCTTAACTAGAGCAAATTATACATGTTAATTTTCTGTTCGAAACCACGTATTACAGTATATCATTGAGGTATAGGAAGTGACAGGAATCCAATGTTTCAATGAACTAACAATGGATACATTTCAATTCCAACTGTCAGTTATACAGACTTGTCAGATGCGTTCATAATTGAATACAAATCGTTCCAGTATCTGCTCGATGTAATTCCCAATGCAGTTCAAGTCTACAACTGTTGTACCTGATATCTCTCGGGATTGGAGCTAAGAAATAATAAATGGAAATTGTGGAAGAATTCTGACATTGTCTTATGAGAATAGTTGAACAGCGCATGTTTGGACGATGATCTTCACTCCCTGAGCGTTCCCATCCAATTGCTTGGAATGTTCATTTGGATTAATTTCCCATTTTCATTGCCCATTATGGGACCTGTTTGAACGGGTCCTTATAGAATTGAAGTCTTCCCCAAATGCAATAAGAATGAGAAATGTTTATACGAGGGTTACTATTTATGTATTGAGAACACAAAAAATGAACAAGTGATTTTGATGCAAAATATTTTTACTGCTTTTCAAAATAATCGCATTTAAGATCTATATACTTATACATGTGATTGAACCATCATTTGAATTTTTTTTCCTGTCAGAAGATGGTGGTTCTAAATCATGCGTTTTGAAGGCCTCAAGCGCTTCTTCGGGCTATGAATATCGTTTTCCACGAAGTTTATTTTTAAAATCTAGAATGAGGAAGAAGTCATTCTGTGCCAAGTCGAGGCTGTAAGGCGGATGACCCATTAATTTGATTTTGTGTGCCCAAATACTCATGCGTTGCATTCAATGTTTGTGAGCTCGCATTGTCATGATGCAAGGTGGTTCATCGTTCTCTCAATTTACTTTACAAGCAAACAAATGGTTTCATACAACTCTGAATAAATGATCTTTTGATTTTCAACAGCCACAATTGCCACAGAACCAATTTTCGTGAAGAAACACGCCACCATTTGCTTCTTAACGCTTCGAGAACGAACAATATTTGATATAGCTTTGCTTTATATTGAAACACCCAAATTGACGACTGGCCTTACGATATATTTTCAATTTTTCACAATTTTACTGTATCATCATGAATGTTTACCAAATTGAATGAAAGGTTTTTATTTGAGTGATTCCTGATTAAATATACAAATTTGAGTATTTGGATTCCGATTTTTTCCTAATTGTCGAATTGGTAATAAGTGGAATATTTATTACTTTCTGTGTCTACCTGTTGAAACTTGTGCTCTTCTAGTGTCATCGGTTGTTTCACGTCGTTTGGCGCGCTTGAAGTTTGTTTTCTGAATTTTTGATATATTTAGGAATTTATTTCGATATATTTTGACTTAATATGAAACGTTGATTCACTATGGAACATAAAAAGTGCGTTCTTTGCGGAGAAACTCGCTAATTGAGTGAAATATCGTATCACTGATATGTTTTCATTTCCACGCTCTTCATGCCGAATTTGTTTACTGAAAATGACATATGTTTCCTCTATCCATGTTCAGTACTCTGAAACACCAAAATCTACAAAAATCGTGCGATATGTTTCCGAGATAAAACTCACCCAGTATAGCAGGGAACGAGCGCTCAAGAACAATATCGATAACGTCACCTCATTTACACCGATGTTCAATTTACTTCCAATTATTATTTGAAGCTGGGTCATACAGAGCAAAAATTAACCTTTCTCAAAAATTTTTTTGAACTATGTTTATATAGGTGTATGACAGTGTTCCACTACATGGATTCAAGTTGTCATCTAATTAACCTTTCACGTGATAAGAAAAGCCACCCGTTCAATCAAACATCCCACATTGAAACTTCCATTTCCTACAACACAAATTCAATTACAATTACAATAAGCCTTTATGCAGGTACCAACCAGTATAACGTCAGAGAGCAGGCATTCGAATCGAGGTTGGCCAAGATTATTCCATTCAAACAATTCTATCACCCTGAAACACCAGCCTGAATAAAGATGGTCCTTTGGTCCTTCGTCCTTCCCGCATCGGAGCCGATCGTGAATTGGTTCTTATCTGGCGAATCCCACACTGAAAGGTCCACAAATCTATCAGTTCTTAGTTAATAACGGAGTTATCATTCCAGATAAGGTTGCATGTAATGAAACTGTCCTACTTAAAAGGCCGCCACAATATAAAGTGCTACATTATTCTCATGCAGATTTGGAGATTAGAGTTTGACTCTGCTCTAATTTATTGGACGTGCATGAATACCGTAATGGTCGTTCAATTTAGTGAATGAGTCGATGCCTTTCAGTTTGGTGATTCATCCTGATGTGCTTGCAAGAATAACTCACTTTTGAAGCCCAACATCAGTGAAGCAATGCTTGTCAAGTCAATTTGCCGAGTTATCAGAAAAGTTACGTTTGTAGTAGGTGAAGTCTTGTTTAGACATTTTAAAGTTGAATAAAATAATTTCGTGTCTTAACCTATACCGATTCATAAAAATCAAACGAGTCTACTTGATGATGAAGGCAATCTGTTAGAAATAGCGAAATTGCATCAAAATCTATTCTATCTGATATATCTTTAGATATTCATTCACTTTTTTTACCTAGAAATAAAATAATTCCAACTGACAAAATATTGAAATAAATTAAAAGAAAAATAACAATATCCAAATTGTACAAATTGAATCAACAGTCAATGAATTGAATAATTAGATACATTAACATAAAGACAGACGTACGTTTCGAAATGTTGCATTTTTCAATACAATTTTTCCTTTTCAGAGTCTTATACTATCATAATATCATATTATAATATCACTAACTCGCTTTTGACGACACTGTAGGGTGACTGAAAGGAACACTTCCTCTGATTGCAATTTAAAGAGATAGCATATGAACAGGATAACTTCACTCTTACTCTTCTGTGAAATGGATATGCAAATCAATATGTAAAATTGAAATAACAATTTCAAATAATTTGTTTTTATCTTTCGATGGATGTTGAATTCTCTACTTGTTTTGGATAATTTTTTCTTCTGTTGTTTGGTTTTGATGTTTTGTTAGTAGGAATTGTATATGAAAAAGGATATCAGGTAGTTAAAGTTTGGGCACAATTATTCATTTGGTATAATGATGACATAATTTTGATATTTATATAACATTGCACATGATTGAAAGAAATGTAGGAATATTACAGGTGTATCATTAATTGGAAAACGTTTCAATCTGCTGATCCCAGTTCAGCAGATTCAGATGAACCATATTTGGAAAAATTGAAGAAAACATTGCGATTCAATGAGAACTGTTAAGACGTTACATTACACTCTGACCTCAAGCTTCATTATCAGAGCTGTTCTTACCATTGCATCTTCTACAACTTCTAGTTTCAAAATTCTGATGAATTACATGGGCGCCCGCAGACATTTTTCTCAGGGGGGGCAAAATGAAAATTATTGAAAAACGAGGCGTCCAACTAAGGCGTCCATGATTGTCATTGAGAACCGGAGAATTGTTGTGAATCCATTACTTTTCTTTTTCCTTGCCCTTTGGATTGAGAAAGTTATTTGAGGGTGTTGTGCTGAAAAATGAGACAATCAAAATCTCAGGGCGGGCCATGGCCCCCCCTGCGGGCGCCAATGATGAATTACAATATCTGGGATAGCTTCAAGGAGGTGATATCCTCACTCCTAAGATGTAATTGGTTCATACTTTGAACCACTTTTGTTTTGGCTTGCAATTTGTGGAGAATTTCTGTGATCAGGTGATCAGCAATTTTGTCCTTCATCGAGTAAGTGAAAAGATTCTAGGAAGACGTGTATTCTAATTTTACATTCACTCAGGATCATATAAGTAACCTTGTTTTATTGAACAATTATACATTACATGTTGTTTTTTCAATTTCGACATACATGTTGTACATTCAAAAGCAATCCAAAAGTCCAAATCACCCTTCCAGGGTTTCTCTTCCAACAATTCCGTAAGCTTTCGAGATTCGTTTCGGAATATCAATTCAATTCAATTCAATTTTATTCATCAATATATACAATAGATTAAAAGTTAAAACTGGATTGCCAATTTGTAGAGTATGCATTCTAAGCCAGGCTTGTATACTGCCAATACTCTCGCAAAAACAAGTGATGAACATTCCCTGCATACTAACCACTAATATTCAAATAAACAACTGATATGTAGAAAAAAAATTCAAGCCTGCATACATAATTTACAGGCTCACGCCTCTGTGACTATATGTTTATACCCTGTAGCTTACAGAATAAACCATTTTATTATTATTATTATTATTATAATCAAGAACAAAACAAAAAAAGATAATACTATGAAAAAAAAAACAAAACAATTTAAACCAAGTTATGATGAAAGAACTTCCTCGAATCTACTAGAATTCACTATAATATATGAACGGAGCGTATTTCTGAATGACTTTCTCTTTACATTAGCTGATGACTTCAGCTCATAGGGAAGAATTTGAGGCCATGATAACAGAGGCTTTTCTGCGAATGTTTTTCATTGAACTTCGGAACGAAAAGGTCTCCACGTAAAATCTGTCGTGTCTGAAATATGTGATTAATGAATTTCTTTTCTGATTTCATTTGATACAAAATCACTTCATATATGTATAGCAGTTTGATACTCAATTGTCCAGATTCCACGTAAAGTTTCTCCGTTCTAAACCTTCTACCCAATTTTAATATTATCTTCAGTATGGTTTTATGGACAACATCAAGGCAACCCATATTATTTGTACACATACTACCCCAAACAACAACTCCATACCTCAAGATTGAAAGAACAATCAATTCAAGTTTATCAGAAAATGTGAATTTAATGGAAAAAACCATTATATGAGAGTTTTCTTTTCAATCGTGAAAATTGTGGAATTTCATTTTTCAGTGTGCCTATAATTCATCCATTTGCTGAAGATATAAACACTTTTTCCTTCAGGCAGGTACATATCCTCAGGATGTGTACCAGTGTAGCCAGATTCCCATTACCGGCTCAAAATTTTAAAAAACAAACGTCATGACTAAATTATATATCATCACTAAATTATATTCATCGGATATTTTTCAATATACTCAAAATTTTCGGTTGAAGGGTCGCCCTGTATCTTGAGTTCATGGTGAACAGTTTATAAACACCTCATAATAACCTCAAAATAATGAAGATTGATGCATACATTCCATTTAAACGGAGAAAAAGACACGGATAACGATGAAAATTTTCGTTCACTTGGGCCCTTATCTCACTTCTGCACCTTCAAATCTACCGCTTAACATTCCCCATAAAAATTTCCACTTATTTCGTGAATTTCAAGATATAACGCCACGAGACCGATATACGGCCCATTGAATATGAAAAGGATACACCAGAAAATATCGACTCCTCCCTTCCCCCGGCTGGTATCCGAATGGAAATAAATTTCGTGAAAATCCAAGGGATTATGCCCGGCAGATTAGGGCAATGCCCGAAAGAATTATGCACCTGACGGGTTTCCACATCCATTCTGATAAGTGAATCATCCTCTAAACTGCCAACCTCTTCAGGAAAACCTCGCAGGGGGACACAGGGGGTCTCGGATGGGATGTTCGAACGCAAATAACGTGATGAAAATATTATCCTGTTACGGAATTCGATTTCCATAGTGATGTTTTCCTTTCGTCCTGATAAAACATTCGATGAATAAGAAATTATGAGGGATATCCATCTGTCGTATTGCTCTACTGAACCAGCTGCGTGGACGTAGTTTTGGAAGAGATGGAAGACCTTTTGGAGAAGTGTTTTCAACCAATGTCCTCTTGGATGAACTTTTTGAAGAACACGACCTATCCACTAAACTTCAACCTTCTCTTCTTAGGTTCCAGGCTTCTGTTCACTAAGTAATATTTTGAATCTTTAATTTTGTATCTCTTTCACGTTTTCGGTCTCTGAGTGTTTCATAATGCCCGAAAGAATGATGCACCTGACAGGTTTCCACATCCATTCTGATAAGTGAATCATCCTCTAAACTGCCAACCTCTTCAGGAAAACCTCGCAGGGGGACACAGGGGGTCTCGGATGGGATGTTTGAACGCAAATAACGTGATGAAAATATTATCCTGTTACGGAATTCGATTTCCATATTGATGTTTTCCTTTCGTCCTGATAAAACATTCGATGAATAAGAAATTATGAGGGATATCCATCTGTCGTATTGCTCTACTGAACCAGCTGCGTGGACGTAGTTTTGGAAGAGATGGAAGACCTTTTGGAGAAGTGTTTTCAACCAATGTCCTCTTGGATGAACTTTTTGAAGAACACGACCTATCCACTAAACTTCAACCTTCTCTTCTTAGGTTCCAGGCTTCTGTTCACTAAGTAATATTTTGAATCTTTAATTTTGTATCTCTTTCACGTTTTCTGTCTCTGAGTGTTTCATAATGCCCGAAAGAATGATGCACCTGACAGGTTTCCACATCCATTCTGATAAGTGAATCATCCTCTAAACTGCCAACCTCTTCAGGAAAACCTCGCAGGGGGACACAGGGGGTCTCGGATGGGATGTTCGAACGCAAATAACGTGATGAAAATATTATCCTGTTACGGAATTCGATTTCCATAGTGATGTTTTCCTTTCGTCCTGATAAAACATTCGATGAATAAGAAATTATGAGGGATATCCATCTGTCGTATTGCTCTACTGAACCAGCTGCGTGGACGTAGTTTTAGAGAAGATGGAAGACCTTTTGGAGAAGTGTTTTCAACCAATGTGCTCTTGGATGAACTTTTTGAAGAACACGACCTATCCACTAAACTTCAACCTTCTCTTCTTGTGTTCCAGCCTTCTGTTCACTTAGTAACATTTTGAATCTTTAATTTTGTATCTCTTTCACGTTTTCGGTCTCTGAGTGTTTCATAATGCCCGAAAGAATGATGCACCTAACAGGTTTCCACATCCATTCTGATAAGTGAATCATCCTCTAAACTGCCAACCTCTTCAGGAAAACCTCGCAGGGGGACACAGGGGGTCTCGGAAAGGATGTTTGAACGCAAATAACGTGATGAAAATATTATCCTGTTACGGAATTCGATTTCCATATTGATGTTTTCCTTTCGTCCTGATAAAACATTCGATGAATAAGAAATTATGAGGGATATCCGTCTGTCGTATTGCTGCGTGGACGTAGTTTTAGAGGAGATGGAAGACCTTTTGGCGAAGTGTTTTCAACCAATGTCCTCTTGAATGAACTTCCTTTAAGAAGTGTTTGAAGAACACGACCTACCCACTAAACCTAACCTTCTGATCTTAGGTTCCAGGTTTCTGTTTACCTAGTAACATTTTGAATCTTTTTGTTTGTATCTCTTTCACTATTCCGGTCGTGTAGTCCTGTCTTTCATAGAAGAGTCTCTCCTTTTAAATATTAAAACAGTATATTATTCAACGAGCGGTAATGTAGGTCATAACTCACGCAGATGATGTTTGCGGCACGAGCCGCAGGCGAGTGCTGTAATTCATCAAGTGAGTTATGACCATTACCGCAAGTTGAATACTATACTTTATCTACGACTATATCAATAAATACTAAGAAAAAAATTCAGACTAAGAATAAAGACAGAAGGAACGGGAAATAAACATAATATGCTCGATCCCGTACAAGAGAGATGGAAACTTAGTGCTACCAATCACAATCGAACTATAATAGCTTCGGCTAGCTCGAATCCAGTAGAGAGTACAGACATAGAAATTTATTGAAAAACCTTAAGAAATGCCTATAAAAATGCATTAAAATATACCAAAAAATATTCCCTGTAAACGATGACTTAATGATCTTACTGCTACACCAATCTTGAAAATTTTTTCAAATTCCTTTATATTTTTTCGGGCAGTTAATTCTGTATGGTAACATCAGCTGTTTGTCTTTTGGAAATGTATACCTTTATAATATTTCATCTTCACTATCTGACTTAATCGTTTTCAGCAAAACATTCACAATAATTAGATATCAACTTAATTTGAAAACGTGAAAAGTGACATTCCCTCGGACATTCCTCCCCTCAATAACAATAATGGAATGTTCTCTTTCGGCCAATCGAATAGAAGCAGAGAAGTATAGAAGCACAGATCCATATTTTCCGATTTATAATAGTGAGTTATAGCAGTGAGTTATTATAAATCACGCTGTTTGTTAATAGATACTATTAATTGCTCAAAAGCAGTTGAATAATGAGTTTATAATTCAATAGGAGTAGATAAAATAAGTTTAATTCTATTTCTGTTCCTACGTAGTTGATCTTTGGGTCTCTCATAATTGGTTAGCATCCTAACCATAAATTTGAAAGGTTGTAGTCAACTGGTCTTTTCATTTGGAAGATCTTCAAACACTTCTGTAATTGCTCAATAAAGTTTGCAAAACATCAGATATAACAATAGCAGCCAAAACTGAATGTATGACTACATCTAAAACACCGTCAAGATGTAAACTGATGGTTGACGACATTATAAACTATCAGGAAATGAAATGTACCTAACTGGGTATGGAAATATCAAGCTATGGTGACCTGAAGTCAGAAGTGTGAAAACAAACAATAAAATCAACAAGAAGAGATACTCAATTGGACGATATATTTTGGAATAGAAATACAAGCCAGTATTTATAAAACTGAAATGAAACCACTTTTCACTTATTCAATGGAAACCAAGCCTGAGATCTCAAAACCAAGGCAAATAATGGGAAAACAGAGATATAAATAGTTTGAAGGATAGCAGGCAAATCTAGGGATTCACGGCTTGGCTTTATACTCAAACTACTTGGCTTGAGCTCAACTAGATATCAACTCAAGTTCAAGTCAAGTAGTAGTTTTTCAATGTCAACCCAAGTTTTTATTTAATAAGTACTTGACTTAACATTGACAAACTACTACTTGACTTGAATTGATTTCAAGTCAATCTCAAGTCAAGTAGCTCGGATATCAAGCCAAGTAACTTGATTATCAAGCAAAGCCGTAAATCCCTAAGGCCCAGTTTCACCAAACAGCACTTGATCCCAGATTGATTAAACTCCGCTTGTTACTAAAGCAGGCTTAACAGTGTTTTCTGTTTCACCATGCATCAACCCGTCCGAAGATGATCACGATTAACCAAATCGCGATTAAATAGTCAAACCATTTGGCAACGTTGTGAACAAAAAGTTATATAGTGTTCTGTATCGTATTAGCAGTGATGACCACCATTGGCGCTAGGTGTCAGGTGTCATTCATTCATAACTCATAACATTTCAAATCATTTGTCATCTTGTAAACAAAAAACAAAGTTAATTTTTGCCGAAAATGTCGAGTGATGTGCTTCGAAATGTCGGAAACTTGCAGAAGTCAAAAAGAAATTATCCCATTTCACAAAACCACACATTCTGGAAAAAAAACTATATAAGTAATTTTATTAACTTATTTATTTTTATTAACAAGTTTAACTGCTTCTCAAATAATATTTCAATCAAACATATCAATAAATTATTCTTTGCAATAAATTTCATAGAACACAAAAACAAAGTTTACGTGTATTTTAAATGAGAAATATTGAGCCTATACATATAGTCATATTTTGATAAAATTGACCCAAAAATTAAAAATTTCCGGAAAAATAATTACATAGACAAGAGTTCCATACTGATAAATAATCATTAATCTCAACTTGAAAGGTTATAATCCTCCAAAAATGGCCGATTAGTGCTAAATCGCGATTGGTCGATTAAATGGCGCTTTGAAGTGTGGTGAAACGCTACATTACATTAATCGTGATCTAAGGCCTCACTTAAGAGCAAAGTCAAGATTAAATCATTTGGTGAAACTGGGCCTAAGCATATCACATGAGACGAACATACAATTCGCATCTTCATAGCGGAGCGTGGTGACTTTGCAGTAAATCGACTTAGATTATGTTTCAAGCGGTGACGTTCTTATGAGAATTACGCAGCCTTCCACGCCATCTCTCGGGCTGGTAAAGAGCAGCTACGTAATTAAAAAACCAAGTATGCATAAGCTTATCATTGATTCTAGTTATCGGGAGAAATTAGCTATATCATGAATTAGAAGCATTTGCCCATGATGAACTGAGTGGATGATATTTTCGAAGATAATGAGTAACTAATAATCCCTGTGAAATAATCAAGTTAGCATCAATTTGCCTGCTTGAAACGAATAAACCA
This sequence comes from Harmonia axyridis, assembly GCF_914767665.1. Lineage (NCBI taxonomy): Eukaryota > Metazoa > Arthropoda > Insecta > Coleoptera > Coccinellidae > Harmonia > Harmonia axyridis. The sequence goes on from NC_059507.1 coordinate 6,930,631, forward strand.
GATACATGACTCATCAAGTTTTCCCTTCAAGCCTTAATTCCTCATGAATGTTCTGATAAATGGCTAGTGATAAAGGGTGTGCGCCTATGGGATTGCGAGAATTTCTAATCGTTCACTCCCAACCTGCCTCTAAGCTGATTTAATCTGGTTTCCTCGATAAAGTTTAGGGGATAACCGCTGAATACTTCATTCAGAGAACATCAATATTATTCATATATAATACTCACACCATTAACAAGTTAATACGAATCTTCGTGTCAATATTTTGGATGATAAAATTTCGATTCTAGTCGAAAAAAAATTTGATCTAATGAACAATAATTTTATATCTGTTTGAAATGTAATGTGGCACTAAAAATGAATTGCTTCAAAACCATATTTATTTCAAATATGGGAGTTTTCAATTCCGACAATTAAAATAATGATAGTAATAAGAAAAAACGTCACAATTAATTTTTTAGATATAATAATTTCCAGAATTTGTAATTCTCTTACTCTCTTAGTCAGTATCTTCAGGAAATCTAAACATACCGATACTTCAATTAATTTTACTTCTTATCACCCTTTAAATCAGAAAATTGCTGCTTAAACTGTATAATTCATAAATTAATCAATATATCTATGAATCATGTAAGGAACCAAATTTAATCAAACAAATCGTAGTGCATAATAGTTGTGATCCATTTGATATTGAAAAGATTTTGATTAGAGGTGACTCTCAAGAAATTGATGAGTTGAGGAATCGAGCAACCGAGGTATATTAAGAAGAGAGGAGAAATATAATATGCGGGCTATATAATGTTATCTCTATTGAACATCTCGGAAGAGTAAATTGAAACAAGAAGAAAAGAGAATGTACAAACGAAATCTGAAATAAAAAAGAAAGGAAATCTGAAGTAAAGAAGAAAGGTAACCAACATTTTCTCCAAATATTAGGATATGTTCTTGCACAAATGAAGTGGGATTACTTCGCTCTTGAAACATAGCTACATCCCACCCTGTATTGCATCAGGATATGCCATCGAAGTCCAAAAACATCTCATCCTAATTCCACCCTGAGCTCAAAATATAAAGCTCACAGGATGCATTGGCAGCTTCAACGAGAGCGTTGCGCAAGATAGAAAAATGCATGAATAGGGATAGGGCATAAAATATAATGGAACTAGGACATATCAGGGAGTATCTTTCAACTAGCATGAGCGATGGAGTTAACCTCTCTCCACCATAACATATGATATATCCTTGGTGAAGTGCTGTGAGAGGAAAGTTGTGTTCGTGACATGATATCACTCTTGAGAGTTGCACTCACGCGATGATTAAACAATTATATCTATTTTGACGCTTCCGCACACTCTGATATTTGCAGCATCAGAGAAGTGGCTCAGCTGATGGCACTAGACAATCCAATTTCGCAAACAAGCGGATTCAATTTAACATAACGGTCGTCAAAATGGAGTTTGATGTTACGGTATCCCATTCAGAAACGATTACATTCTTTTCAATCTTGAAATGGTTGATATAGCTAAAAGTGGAGGTGATATTCACACATGTGTGATTCAAAATTGACTATATACTTTTGTCAGGTATGATAGAAGCTGATAAAACAATTTTTATGCTGAGGCTTGGTTCCATTCGAAATATATTCACATCATAGTTTTCTAGATTTATAATATTTCAGAATCGTCTTGGAAGACATTTCATAACGCCCTCTGCAATTTCCACTGTTCATTACTGAGACAGTTCCCAATCCAGAAAAATATTTATTCACATCCCTTAAACAGGTTCTAACTCTACTTTATTATTATGAAAAATCACAAAATAATGGATGTAAAATATTCATGGCATGGCTTCGTCCAATCTCATAGCCCTGTATTAAATTTTTCTATATTTACACAAAATCGCTAAACCTACTCAAGAAAATAGGTTGAGGTAGTCTACACTGACATCAACAAGGCCTTCGATCGTTCCTCTCATAAGAAACCACTCACAAGCTATCTTGATAAGGTTTACCTGGTATTCTTATATCTCTCTTGGAGCCCTTCCTAACTATTAGAGAGCACTATGTTGAATATGAAGGGTTCCCCAAGGATCTGATTTGGGTCTACTTCTATTTGTACTCTTTATCATTAACTTAATAACTTGGATGTGATGAGAGTAATCAAGTCGAGAGAAATTTCCTTTGAACAGAAACGGACGTTTTCATCTCCTTCCAGTGTCATGAGAAGTCTGAGTTTTGTGGTAGGCAATTGTGAGGAGATTCCTCCTGTAAGTTTACATTGCAATGTAGCATAGCTTCCTTGTCATGAAAAATAAGTCGATTTCAAAGGAAGGTTACTTTTCCTGAATAAACATGGTTCTCATCCACATTTATCCCTTCTGAATGAATTTGTGCTCACTTCAATTAAAAAATCTTCAAACCAATTTCATATGCATTCATAGAATCGTGCACAATCAGGTAGATTCAATGACTTTGCTCTCATCATTGCAATTTTGGGTTCCTCTCCTCAATTCGAGATCGCATACAACATTTGACATCGAGGTACCTAATTCCTGCCAACACTTTTTCTGCTCGCTATGGGCAGGAGTATGAAGAACCATGCTCTTCAATCTCAGAGTAATAAACATAGATAGAGGAAGCATATGTCATTTTCAGTAAGTAAATTTTGTCCCCAACATGAACTATCAAATTTAGCATGAAGCGAGCGGTAATAAAAACATTGGTGGAATCATTGGTCCGTACTTCTTCAAAAACGATGATGGCCAGAACGTTACAGTCAATGGTGATCGGTATAGAGCCATGATTACTAACTCTTTCATTTCTGAATTGAACAACCATGATGTCCAGGAGCTGTGGTTCCAACAAGACGGCGCAACATGTCACACAGCTCGTGCCACAATCCATTTATTGAAAGACACGTTTGGTGACCGCCTAATTTCACGTTTTGGACCTGTGAATTGGCCTCCAAGATCTTGTGATTTAACACCGCTAGACTACTTTCTGTGGGGCTATGTAGAGTCATTGGTCTATGCGGATAAGCCACAAACCCTTGACCATTTGGAAGACAACATTCGCCGTGTTATTGCCGATATACGGCCACAAATGTTGGAAAAAGTCAACGAAAATTGGACGTCCAGATTGAACTACATCTGAGCCAGCCGTGGCGGTCGTATGCCAGAAATCATATTTAAAATGTAATGCCACAAGATTATCTTGCGGATAAATAAAATTCATGTCAATCGAATAATCCATCGTTGTTTCATTGCAATTTAAAGTTCTCTAGCTCTCAAAAAAACACCCTTTATATTTCATTCAATATAATATAAATTCTTAATGATAAAGTAATATTATGGATTTGAAAATAAATCACAATCCGACAACGTAATCTAACTATGTTGGGGACATGTAAAAATTGCGTATACTTCCTCTGTCAATGTTTATTACTCTATGATTTCAATGTTTCAGTTTTTTATTGGATGCACCTTTAATTGTGCCTTGGCCTGTTGTATTAATTCTGAATAAATGAATAAAGGAATCACCTGTATACGAAAACAGTTTTCATCTTTCATCTTCGAGAATAAAAAGGAATTCAGTTCAATCTCGAAATTAATCTCATCCAACTTTTCAATATTTTCCGAGAAGTCGGCAGAATTCGAGCCCTTAAACTAACTGGTCCTCTACGAATAACCCAAAGTAAACCTAATTATGAATTGTGCCAGGTCATTAGAATTAGGCCCGCTCAAACAGAGGAAGCAATAGAAAGGAATAGGGCGACCGATGAAATTATCATTGGAGACGGAAAAGCGACCTCAATTTTCCAGCTCGTTGTGTACCTAAGTGATGACGGGCTAGAGCCTCGACTTCCACGTCCTGAAGCCCTTTGCGGGGATAGAGAGTTCACCCACAAGTGGATAGGAAACCTGGAAGATATAAGTGCAGAGGCGTAACAAAGAGTATTATTCCCGCCAAAATGAATGCTGTGGGTGCTGGTCTTATAATATGGATGGAAAATGGGTTCACTTTTATTTAAGGGTTTGATGAGTATTTCACTATTATGTCAACTACAATCTTCTCGAAATTTACAGGGTGATTCAAATTCAATGTCTACTGCTAGGATGTCAGAAACTCTAGAGTTAGAGAAAAATTGATGGCAGATTGTTGAGTTCCTTTCTGGGAAAAAAGAGACTGGAACTCACGTGTCAATAACAGGCTAATTGAAAAGTCCCCGGTCTACCATAGTAGAACACATTCAACATAGTTGCCTTCGAGGGCGATACAGCGATCTTACAACTTTTCGATATCATTTTTGTAGTTCGATTCGTCTTTCCGAGGCTTGTTTAAGTCTGTGAGCATATGAAGTTTCCACCGGTAGGTTGCTGGCCTGACCTTATGACCCTCCTCCTAACAGGCAGACGCCTACCTATATGAACTAACAGCTCATATAAGCAAGAAGAAGAAGAAGAAGAAGAAGATTTGTTTTTCACTTTGAAATAGGCCTCAGTTTCGGCGATTACTTCTTCATTGGCGCTAAATTCCTTTCCAGCGAGCATTCTTTTGAGGTCTGAGAACAGGAAAAAGTTGCTGGGGGTCAGATTTGGCGAAAACGGTGGATGTAGAAGCAATTCGAAACCCAATTCATGCAATTTTGCCATTGTTTTCATTGATTTGTGACACGGCGCATTGTCTTGATGAAACAGCATCTTTTTTTCTTCAAATGGGGTGGTTTTTTAACGATTTCATTCTTTAAACGATCCAATAACGCTTTACAATATTCGCTGTTGATGGTCTGGTCCTTTTGGAGGTAATCAATGAATATTATACCTTGTACATCCCAGAATACTCATGCCATAACCTTGCCAGCTGACTGTTGTGTTTTTCCTCGCTTTGGATCCGGTTCATCGAGTGTAGTCCCCTCAGCTGACTGTCGATTGGACTCCGGAGTGAACTGATGGAGCCATGTTTCATCCATTGTCATATATCGACGCAGAAATTAAGGTTTATTGCACTTAAGCAGCTTCAAACACTGCTCAGAATCATTAACACGTTGTTGCTTTTGATCAGGGCCCCCGCAAGGGCCATCAACGCCCGCGTGCCGAAAATATTTTGGCACCCCTTAAAGGGGGGAAGTGGAGAAAAACGTCGCAGGATAATCGGCAAAAAATGTTTCAGTTTTTGTTAGGAATTTATTTGTAGAAGGGTTGAAAAAACTATCAGCAACCTTTATTGGATGCTTTAAGAACTTTATGCTGCAGAGTTTTCAAAACCTGAGCTTTATTCTTCTTTAATCTATTCATAAATATATAACCAAACAATATATAAAACCAAACAATAAACAAATAACAAATAAAATATTCAATTAAAGGATAAAATTGAATGGATGTTTTTCTAGATTTGGCTGCTGCGAATTCTTTTATTATATCATCAAAATCAATTTTATCGAGTATCTCTTGCTCTATAGCTAAGATGGCCAAACCAGATAATCTTTCTTGTGACAATCGTCAAAAGTGTCGCTTGTAGTCGTAGTTGTTAGGATGGCCGACTCTACAGAGGCTAGATTTTCAATACTTGTTAATGTCGATGGTTCACATGTTGCAGATGATGGCGATGGCGCCGCTTTAGAAACTGTAATTTCTTCTCCCTCTATCGTTTCAGTATTAGAACATACTCCCAGCCATCTTCTCCCTTTGTTGAAGTCTAGCTTTTTTTTGCTGTCGAAATTTTGCACCAGAAGGTCGTTTTCTCTTGTATGGCTCCTAGAATTTAAGAAAAACTTGATCCAAAATTGGTAAGGACATTCACCCATGATTTACTTTGCGCCATCTCTTTGAGAATAACCCGTATGTTTTCATTTTTATGAATTTAAACCTTAAATCCGAGCCTTTAAACCTAAACGGAGTTAATATTAATAATAATAATAAGTTAAGACCGATCTGAAGCACATACCCTGTTCCTGTTATAATAATTAATTTTTGGCAAAGGTGAAATATAATTTTTTTAGAATGTCAAACGGCTACGAACATCAAATAAATAATACAGATCCATGGTGCATATTAAAAAAAAAATTAAGTATAATATGATGGTGGCCCCAGGTAACAAATTCAAAATATCCAAAGTCGATTCAATTTTTTCACGATTACAAACAATACTTCCCTATTTGAAGCAAATAAAAATAATATTATAGTATATAGGTATGGGCTAATTTAGGATGTGCACCATTTTAAACAGAAAAAAAAATCGAATTTTATAGACTAATAGAAATGCTAATACTGTATGTGGATAGGTACTTACCATTTCATAAAATTTAATTGAATCACAACAAGAAACAGTAAAACAAACCACAATTACACAAAATACAAATCATTTTAATTATCTGAGTATTTTAATTTTTTGCGTCTTGACCTCAACCCCTAAATGTTTCGAAACAAAATAACTATTCTTTGGATAGGTTTCTGCTGTTATAGCATAGCAAGCAGATTTTGGTAGTGTCAGAAATTCTCTGTAACCTGTAGTATTTTTCCTACAAATGGTGGCAAAAGTTTCAGTAATTCCCCTGGCTAAAAGCTATTGCTTCGGTATTTATGATTGTTTATGTGCACCATATGCGTTTTAGTGAAGATCGAAGAAATGGTGCCCGCCGTCCGATGCAGGTGGTCCATAAAAAAATCCCGTACCGACAAAGGGATGATTATTTATGATTTGTTTACTCGAAAAGAATCGTATAATTGCAATCTGTGGCCGAGGTTATTTTATGGGGATTGCGACGTTCGGGTTCGGGAACTTGTTTGGATGTGTAAAAGATGTCTTTGCACGTTGGAAATTGTTGAAAAAATAAAAAAAAAACCTTTTTCAAAAACCTTCGGTCTTTCGGTTTTTCATGCGGTCTATAAGAGATTTTGGCGCCCCTTCAGAGTGGCGCCCGCGTGCGGTGCACGCGTTGAACGCGCGGTTGCGGGGGCCCTGCTTTTGATAGATTGTGGGCTTGCGCGGCACCTATTTTGTACACAGCTTTCTCATTCACAAATATTCGTGAATGATATGATGTACACGTTCAGACGATATCTTCACAATGTCTGCTATCTCGATCAACTTCACTGTAGGGTCATTCAAAATTAATTTGTGAACTTTCTCGATTTTTTCATCGCTGACAGCCTCTTTTGAAAGTCCATTACGTTCGCCGTCTTCGGTGCTGATTTAACCACGTTTGAACTTAGCATACCAATCAATGATGGTTGATTTTCCTGGTGCAGACCCCGGAAACTCTTCTTCAAGCGAAGATTTGGCTTCAACTGTAATTTTTCCCTCCAAAAAGCAATATTTTATCAGCTCACGAAATTTTTTTTTTTTTCCATCTTTTTTTCCCATCTTTTTTCAAATAACACAAGTAGCCACACCACGCGATCTCTCATAAACTAATGGACTGCTGTCAAATTTTGACACGTATCGTTTGAAGGTCGGTACTAACTAAAAATCATATGGATTTAATACTAACGGCCCCATCTGTGCATCAGACCGAGGACTTTTCAATTGACCTAATATCATATTTTTCCAACTGAAAGATCAATTACATTTCCATGTAATACAAAGTTCTCTTCAGAACTCGAAGTCTCCATTATTTTTCAATTGTGATTGATTTAAAAATCCATAATTTTTTCCTCAGCACTCATGTACCTAACTATGTACCTGATACCACATGTTTCCTCCATTTTAATAACGGCAATTTCCTGCATTGAATATTCAGAGCAGATTTTTTCAGCAGTAAAACGTCGTCTGATAAGGGAAATGGTTTGATATTTTCCTAACGGAATGGAAAATGGAAAATGAATATTCGCAATTCTCTCCAAGCTCTGTTCTAATCTGTTTAATTGAGGATGCTGTGCCATTGACACAGAATGGAATTCCATTTTCTATTCGATATACACTTCCATAGTATAAACATCCAACCCTGTTGTTTTTTTGTTAATGGTACAGTAAAAGGAAAATTATTACACTTATACGTGGGGCGATAAGGAAAATTCTTATTTGGGTAAACATTATTTTATGATCAGAAACTAAATGTTATCTTACTTCAGTTTTTCATTTCAGAAACTAGAATTTGAAATTTCATGTTTGCCTATTGAGGTAGATTATTGAGTTAATTAAAATTCAGAAAGAATAGCATTTGTAGATCTCAAATAATTCCGGAGTCCGTTATGAAATTTTTTGAGTTAGGTATCTCTTTACAGTTCCTCAATAAAACTATGAAAATTGATAACAAAATTATCACATGTCACTATGCGTGAGGGTGTATCTCAGGAGTCTATTCAAGGCTCACTTTCATTGATCATTTAGCTTCTAAGAGGATCTGGTAAGTGCCGCTAAATTTATGTTCATTTCAATAATCTGAATTCATATTATTCGGTAGGTACCTATATTGTGAATTATTTTCTTTGAAATGTTCTAATATTTCCGAGCTTTCAATAGAAAAAATTCCTTCCACACCAAATTTCGATGGAGTATCCGAAAGAAACTCTAGAAGAAGAGTAATATTTTTCGATTTGAAATTCTCATCCTTTCCAAACCTCAACTTAACATATTGAAATAACTTCCATATAACAAAGTAAATAGGAATTATTCATTGAATATAAAAAGATGAATTTAAACGCCTGAAAATTTTAATGAACACAGAAGATTTTATGCCTTGGTTACTCATAATCTTCAACTCATTATGCAAGGTACACCAGAATATGATGAGAAATCCAATAAAATTTTCCAGTTAGATAGGCAATCATCCGAAAACCGCTTCTCAACTTATATTCTTCTTAATAATGTTACCACTGGTGTTCACAGAGGTGATTCAGGAAATTGTTATGAAAAAACTTCGAAGATTTGCGTGATTGACGGTTATTCTTTATGATTTCCCCGCTTTAATGGTCTTTCTTGGAAGGGAAATTCGCTGGAATTATCTCTACTTGCATGGTAGTTTTGTTTTGAGAATTTGAGTCGATATCGAATCATTTGAAATCATAATGTAGAATTAAGCTGCGAATTCTAATATTTTCTCTTCTATCAATAACTGAATGACTTTATTTTGATCATTGAAGAAAGATCGAACATTTAAGGGTCAGGAATTCGAATTTTTTCCATTAACCTTCAAATAACGATGTTGTAAAGATTTACGATTTAATGGACTGTATAAATTTATAAATAAAATAATATAATTCCTGCGCTGGTTAAATGGTTTTATTTTGAACACTTAAAACTAACAACAGTTAGAACTAAAAACGTGAGCCTGTTAACATAGACTCACGAACACACGTGTTTAACACGAAACAGTTAACGACACTGTTAACTATACAAGAGCTAAAACAGATAGCTCTAAAAACGAAAGCCTTTTAACACTTTAAGACTTTACCAGCACGTGTTAAACACGAGACAGTTAACGACACTGTTAACTATATACCTTACAACTAGCTTAACTTAACTAGAGAGAAGAGAGAAGTTACAATAATCTCATGCTTCCAGAACATAGACTTTTACCATAGAATATTACGCACAGAATTCATGAATTTACAATGAAGAAAACTTATCTAAAATTATACAATAAAATACAAATTATATAATTTACATTAGAAAACCTCATCAGAGGAAGAAATACAACAGAGAATATAATTTAATAATTAAATTGAATCAAATATATAAAAGAGAACTGACGCTGGCGCCATCTATGGGATTTCCCTTCAAGTCTATGATTCATAAGCACTGCAATTTCTCCAGATGTCAAATAGTTTTATTTTCATTGTTGATAAATTAATGAAATAAGTTTGTTCAAAATTTGGTCATTTGAGTTAGGTTCGCTCCAGAGTGTCTTAAGAGGAACCTCAAAGTGGTGCATATTCATATCACTACTGACAGCCAGGCCAAGCTGAGGTCCCTCGAATGACATAAGCAGGGATGTCTGCTGACATGGAAGTGTAGGTTGTGGTCCTCATACTGTGACTAAAGTAGTTCACGCCCAAGGATAATTCAGGGAAATAAAAGAGCAGGAAATAACACTTATTCAATTCATTTCCAACTCACTAAAAATGTGTGAAGAAGATAATAATTTGTCTAATCGATTCTTAGGGTCGCTGGTCACTTGGGTCGTTGCAGGTACTTTTTCATCAGTTTCGGGAACATGCGAAGATCTTTAATCTCCTCATTGTCGGTGCAAGTGTTGAACATCTGTTGTAGTTGTAGACTGGTCTGAACTCAATTGAGTTATTCGCCCTGAACTGCCGAGTTTTATGGGCATTCAGGCCGTTTTCCATTCGACCGTTAGCAAAGCCTTTCTACGGATCCCTTAGGGCTGTGGCTTTGATCGTTTCAAGTTTTTACACCGTTTTTAGCATTTTAGTTCGAAATTTAACTTCAAAATATATGTAACGGGTGTTTTTTTCGAGGTATATAACTTTAAGTTGGCATTTCTGTTCAAGATGGCAACCGATTTAACTGCTGTTAAGTGATTTATTCTCAGTTTGGTTTGGCAATTCATCACGAATAGACTCACGCCTGACCAACGCTTGCAAATAGTGTAATTTCATTTCGAAAATAATGGTACTGTGCGGAATACGTATCGCGCACAACGTCCATTTTATTTTGTTTAGCGATGAAGCGCACTTCTGGTTGAATGGCTTCGTCAACAAACAGAACTGCCGCATTTGGAGTGAAGCTAATCCTCAAGTGTATGTCGAAACACCGTTACATCCAGAAAAACTGACTGTTTGGTGCGCTTTATGGGCTGATGGAATCATTGGTCCGTACTTCTTCAAAAACGATGATGGCCAGAACGTTACAGTCAATGGTGAACGGTATAGATCCATGATTACTAACTTTATCATTCCTGAATTGAACAACCATGATGTCCAGGAGCTGTGGTTTCAACAAGACGGCGCAACATGTCACCCAGCTCGTGCCACAATCGATTTATTGAAAGACACGTTTGGTGACCGCCTAATTTCACGTTTTGGACCTGTGAATTGGTCTCCAAGATCTTGGGATTTAACACCGCTAGACTACTTTCTGGGGGCTATGTAAAGTCATTGGTCTATGCGGATAAGCCACAAACCCTTGACCATTTGGAAGACAACATTCGCCGTGTTATTGCCGATATACGGCCACAAATGTTGGAAAAAGTCATCGAAAATTGGACGTCCAGATTGGACTACATCTGAGCCAGCCGTGGCGGTCATATGCCAGAAATCATATTTAAAATGTAATGCCACAAGATTATCTTGCGGATAAATAAAATTCATGTCAATCGGATAATCCATCGTTGTTTTATTGCAATTTAAAGTTCTATAGCTCTGAAATAAACACCCCTTTTATATAGAATATTTTCGAAGGAATCGATAGATTCCCTACAGAAGTATCAAGGTCGCGTCAATGGTAGGACACCCTGTATACAGTTAATTAACGTTGAGTCACCAAGAAAAACACAAAGTATTATTTAAAATTTCACAAATTTGAATAGTTTTTAAAAAATCAGCAACAACTTTTGAAGGATCAAAATCGATCAAAATTCGATGCGAGTCCATTCCTGTAATACTTGAAGGTGCAAACACTGCGTGAACAGGGCTGAAGTGAAACACCCCGAATTTACGAACAGCTAAGTATGGCCTAGGCAAGAAAAGGAGATTGATTGTGCGTTGTCGTGAAGTATTATTATTGACCGTCTGTTGATGAACACAGAGTAGCGTTTCTCACGCGAACAAAACGCTACTCCACTACTTCTTTCCACCACTCAAAAGGAGATTCATCACGGAATATAATTCGGTTTTCGGTGAGGAAAAGTTCCTTACTTTACGTATTAAGGGAAGTGCTTTTTGTTTTGCAGTTTGAAAAGTTAGACACTGGTTTTCGGCAGAATCATTTTATGCGAATCCGAAATCTGCGTTCGACAATGAGGTTGGAGTTGGGGCTTCATCAAGAACGTGAATGGCATTCTGCTTAGCATTCTACTTCCAATTTTCTTCTACCGTGAAAGATGAATGGCTTTCATCTTCGTTTTATTCCCCGGTAGAAAAGTTCATCTCGTGGAAATTATGGGAACCATGAAACTGAGGGAATATAATGGGTCTCCCACTTGAAAACTCCTTCCTTATTGACTTTCGTTCCACCTACAGGTAATGTAAGCGAATTAGGCCCCTTTTTGTCCATCTCGTTAAACTAAAAAACAGAAGAGATAATATTTTTCTTTTTAATGCTTTGAATTCAAATTACAGCGTTTGAATTATTGAAATCAGGCGACCAATCTGACTGTTCGTCTGAATATTCATTCTTTATCAAGGCTACAGAGAGTACAGTGCATCCCATTTTGGGTGAGACTGCCAGGTTTCTCGCTTGTTATTTAAGATAGAGCCTTGCGGTTTTCACGTTCCTGTCCTACTTTTTTGTGAAACTCAAGTTGGTCTAATCAGATTGTGCATAACTGTTTCCGTTCAAAAGATACAGGGTGATTTTGGAAACTGATACTTTTCGGACCCCTCCTTTATCTCCGAAATTATTAGGAATAATGCTGAGCTGAAAACTACGTCTGAATCGGAATTCTGCGTAGAATCCAGTGGCGTACTCAATTTTTTTTTTCGGGGTATGGTTTAGAAGATTCAACACAAACTTATGTTTTTTCAAATGGAACACTATGTGTATCATTACTTCGTTGAATTCGTTATTTTTTTCCCTTCAAAATGATATATGATACTATGTAGGTAGGATGTTCAGAATTGTTGAGAAAAACACTAAAACGTCAAATAATGATGATTTTTTTGTAAATGGGCCATGAATTTTCTATGTTTCAATAAGAGGATTATTACTTTCGATTTTCAAAAGTAGTAGGTCATTGATGACACAAACATTCTTGTTGTTATTATGGCTACTATGCATTTGGGAGCATTTTTTTATCGAGTAGGCATTGGAGGAAAAAAACCAATCTGATCTAGCTGTCATCGCTATAAATTATTGTTTTCATTATTGATTCTTCTTTTCTATGGGAAATCCATTGCCCATTAACAAAAAATCATCATTATTTGACGTTTTAGTGTTTTTTCAACATTTCTGAACATCCTACCTACATACTGTCATATATCATTTTGAAGGGAAAAAAATAACGAATTCAACGAAGTAATGATACACATGGTGTTCCATTAAAAATAACATAAGTTTGTGTTGAATCTTCAAAACCATACCCCGAAAAAAAATATTGAGTACGCCACTGGATTCTACGCAGAATTCTGATTCAGACGTAGTTTTTACCTCAGCATTATTTCTAATAACTTCGGAGATAAAGAAGGGGTCCGAGAAGTATCAATTTCCAAAATCACCCTGTATCTTTTGAACGGAAACAGTTATGCACAATCTGATTAGACCAACTTGAGTTTCACAAAAAAGTAGGACAGGAACGTGAAAACCGCAAGGCTCTATCTTAAATAACAAGCGAGAAACCTGGCAGTCTCACCCAAAATGGGATGCACTGTACAAACAGAATAGGTATACCGGATGTCCAAAGTTATCGTATACATGCAATATCTAGCTTATTCGACCAGATAATAAAAACACTTCTTTGAATAACAAAAGTACATTCCCAATGATGTATAAAAATGGTTCTTACATTTGACAGCTCTGTGGTAGCTTTCCCTCACTTTTCGTTTTCAAATGGCACCTCCTGTATATTGTCAGTGAAAATTGTGTGTCATTCTATTTGGAGTACATCAAAATATCAATCTCGCAAATCTGCGGGATAAAAATTATTAATCCCGAGGATCCGCAAGGATGCGGGATTGTTAATAATATAATTATGTTTTCCGTATCTTAAAGTCTGTTTTTAAACAGGATTTATTCTATTTTGAATTAAGAATTACAACACTTGGATAAATAATTAATAATTCTACAGATTAAGATTTGGGAAAAACGTGAGTTACAAAACGAAGCTTGATGTTCTAAGTCTGATTCATAACTAACTAAAGTCTGTCCTGAAATCTAAAAAGAAAGCTTTATGAGTTCACAGAGAGAATTTGCACTTCTGCACTATCGCGCACATTTCCAAGAACGGCGTTGGCCGAGCTTCTTCTATTATGTTGACTTGTGCTGTTTCGGTCGATGTGGATCTCATAATAATATATATACTCTTTGTACTCAACCTATTAAACATAAAAAAGTCTTATGCTACCAAAAACATACTATAGTAAAAAATTGTTCATTTCGTTTTGCCGCAGTCAAATTAGAAAAACCTGCCGACAAGTGCTGTCTCACAGTTTTTCCAAATAGAAACTCTTTGTTATTCAAAATTGAGCGTTTGTGATTGGTGAAATTGAGTCGAGGGTCGGAGTTGTAAACTGCTTCCGAGTATGTACCCGTACCCCTATTTCGTCTGCATTCAAAAAGTGTTATTTCATGTTTTAATAACTGGTCAAGTGTTGTTTGTACTCGTGCCATAAAAGGAGCCTTTGATTCTGGTACCCACGCAGTACGAATACTATGATTCGATTCCTCTTCTAAATTTAAAGGCAATGGTTCACGTTTTGTTGCTGGATTAGATAAAGGTACTTTATTCTCATCTGCATAAGTGAAATGATATTAGGTTTCAGATTGTGTTTTGTCTTCTAAAGACGCCTCTTTTTGTAGCCTGTCATTCAAACTCTCAATTTAATTTCGTAATGTTGATTTGCCATGAAGTACAAATGTATCTTCTCGGCCATTTGTAGACCTTGATCAGAATTTCCAGGTATTTGCCTGGGTTTTCTGAATACGGTATCATACTTGTCAATAATGAACGGTGCTCTTTTATCCTACAAAATAAGGCTTTAACCATTTCTTCACTCAATGTCGAGTTATAATGACTTTTCCATTTGCTCATCATGACTCGTAGTCTAGTTTCAGCAGTAACTAGTGTTGCATCTTCGTCCGTAACTTATGAGTGGTTTATTGCGTTCTGAGATGTTTCAAAAGACATTTGCTCTCTTATTGTCTAATATACAATGTGAGTATTGAATCCCGCAGATCCCACATGGAAAATCCTCAAATTTTGACCCCGCAGAATTTCAGGGAGATCCCGCATTTGCGGGATTGGATGCCCTAATTTCAATCCATCTCACAGTTGGAGAGCGACCAATAGACTCAAGTCACAGCGCAGTACTGAGACCATCCCCACTTCGCCATTGAAAGAGAACACTCGTTCATTTGATATCGAATCGCATAGATATTTTGACGGTTGCACTGTTCCACTGGACCATGAGTATTCTCTGGAATAACATTGAATATCCATCTTTCCTCCTCCACCAGGGTGTGGAGATCAGATTTAGATCTCAAATTCATCTAATGCACTATTGCATTTTTCATTTTATATAACAAGTCCCCATATGGCATTTGATCGAGAAGACACGAACGAACCCATATGTCATAAATAGCTCAGACAACATATCAATTGGAAATGTCGAAATACACATAGGCAGAAAATTGGAAAAATTTCATCTCCCATTTATCAGGTCCAGCTCTCGACTGAGGATTATCGATTATCATAGCAGTCGACGTCGACACATTCCTCCTCGCATCTGTAAATATGAAGAATGGTCTCGATAACTTTCCCGAAGTATAACATGTATTGGAACTTCTTCTCTGCCGTCTGGTCTCCTACTCTTCTTCTCTCTGTCTTTCTCGCAATTTCCCTGAATATATTTCCAGCCGTCAACCTCAGAGTTGACTTCCCAACAATTTATTTTGCACCCCCCGAGTGTTTTCCTTATAGTTTTCCTTTCAATATTTCACATAAAATTCCGTTTCAACGCCTTGCCCGGAAATCTGAAAAGTTCCGATTTTTCAGGGATGATATGTGTTACAATTCTTCGCCCGAATAAATCGTATTTTTTACGATGACGAAAGTTTTTTTCGTTTCGACTGAGACATTGATTGATATTGCTTCTCGGAAGATAAATTTGCGTTCTCAATTCCTTTTTCTACAGGATTTTTATTACTGATAAATTATAATAATTATACATCGATTAAACAATCCCACAAATCAGTTTAATTATTATTATTATTTAATTTGTGTTCGTTAGGTCATACCATTTGATCCTGAAAAGATACATACTTCAAAACATTAAAAATTTGTTAAATTGTTTCATTAAAATCATTGCTAATTTGTGAATACTGAGAGACATTTGCAAAATTGAAATTGAATATTTTTATCTACTCCTATTGAATTATATATTCATTATTCAACTGCTTTTGAGCAATTAATAGTATCTATTAACAAACAGCCGTGAGTTATAATAACTCACTGCTACAACTCACTATAATAAATCGGAAAATATGGATCTGTGCTTCCATACTTCTCTGCTTCTATTCGATTGGGCGAAAGGGAACATTCCATTATTGTTATTGAGGGGATGAATGTCCGAGGGAATGTCACTCTTGACGTTTTCAAATTAAGTTGATATCTAATTATTGTGAATGTTTTGCTGAAAACGATTAATTCAGACAATGAAGATGAAATATTATATAGGTTTACATTTCCAAAAGACAAACAGCTAATGTTACCATATAGAATTAATTGTCCGAAAAAATATGAAGGAGTTTGAAAAAATTTTCAAGATTGGTGTAGCAGTAAGATCATTAAGTCATCGTTTACAGGGAATATTTTTAGGTATATTTTAATGCATTTTTATAGGCAACTATTGAGGTTTTTCAATAAAGTTCTATATTTGTAATCAATACTGGATTCGAGCTAGCCGAAGCTAGTTCGATTGTGATTGGTGGCACTAAGTTTCCATCTCTCTTGTACGGGATCGAGCACATAATATGTTTATTTCCCGTTCCTTCTGTCTATATTCAAAGTCTGTATTTTTTTCTTAGTATTTATTGATTTAGTCGTAGATAAAGTATAGTATTCAACTTGCGGTAATGGTCATAACTCACTTGATGAATTACAGCACTCGCCTGCGGCTCGTGCTGCAAACATCATCTGCGTGAGTTATGACCTACATTACCGCTCGTTGAATAATATACTATTACATGAGGAACAAGGTTTTCGTTAATATTCTCAGGATTGGATGGCATAACCTACTGCACAAATGATAATGATTGCCATTAAAATCATTTCAAATTGTTCAATTCTTTGTGGAAAAACCCTTTAGTTCACATCCAAACAAATCAATCTTCATTCGAATGACAATAACACACTCTTCTGAAACAAGTGAGCTTGATATAATTGAGAAGAACAGAAACAAACTCAAAAACATCAAGTAGTTAATTATTATTTATCGATTAGAGTCGCCATCAACCTAAAGATAGAATTGAATTCTATAAAATTTCTTTCAACTGTAAGTAATGAATTGCATATTTATTTCACAGAAGAGTAAGAAAAGAGATCTTCAACTCAACCTCTTGAGGTTGTCGATATGATACATCAAATTATGAAGGTTTGGGCACAATGCTGTCGTAATTTTAATATTTAGTAATAAACTTTATTTTCATACCTAAGTACAGTGTGGTTTAAATTCAATGTCTAATGCTGGGATCTCCAGAACAATGGAAATTAAAGAATAATGAATAGTACGTTTTTGAGCTCTCTTTCCAAGAGAAAAAGCAACTAAAAACGCATGTTAATATTCCCTGAAATACAAATAAACCATATAAACTACCACAGTTCTGATGTTATCGTCCAACAAAATTAGTTATACCTGTTTTCTATAGAATATGATGGTCATGCGACGACCAATTTTTCAGATATTATAAAAGTTCTTTCTAATGAGAATCCATTACTTCGTTCTTGTTTAGAACTCAAAAACTTTTCAGTATAATAAGATCCCATCAGAGATTTCACTTCAATAATATTCTTGTTACACAACGATAGCATCAAGAATGTGGGAGTTGATGGTTTGATGAAAATGGAGAATTTAAATTTGGGTTCATATCTCTAAATTGAAAGGAAACATCGACATACGATTTTCAGTTTCTAACATTTTCTTTTTCCTCTTGCTGTAGTTCTGGAGATCCAATCGTTAGACAACGAATTTGAACCTGTAGTGCCTACCTATGTTCTTTGGGAACTGCGATTTTCGTGATCAGCAGTTCTATATAAAATGCGTGTTTGCGTGAGAATTTCTGTTTGGGTTCATCCGTGAATTGTGCATTCGATTCAACACTAAAGATAATGAATGTTATTTTTATGCAAATTTTTGTTATTCATTTTTAATAAACGTTTTCACTGATTGAATTGTCTGCATGGTGAATTAATGAGCTCACATGGTTGAATTTTGCGATTCTGATAGAAAAATACTATTGCTTTTAGGTATAGGGTGACACTAGATCGTTTCATAAGAAATTTATATTTTTTCATTTTGTCATATGAAGATGACACTTTTTTTAAATCACGATTAAAACGTTTCACTTTTCGTAACTGGTTACAGGGTAAATAAACCTAATTATATCCGTGTATTCTCTGCTCCTTACCAAAACAGAAATCGAGTTTGAAAAGTTATAACGACTAGCTAATGATGTAACCTACGAACTACGACAGAAATTTTTATCAATCATGAGCATTGTAATGACGAAGCGAAGCTTATTGCAACAAGTCCTCCAGTCCTATATACCATTTCAGCCTACGTCAAACTTAACACACCGATTCGATGTAAGCAATCCAACATTTTAACATGATAACGCAACTATTGTATTCTAATGCATTTATTTCAAATTAAAAAACATTTGAGGAAGATTGAGCTTTATTAACACTGATGATAGAGTTGAAGCACAACTAATGCAATACTTGAGGAAAACAACAGCCAAGGTCTTGGGTGCTTTGAAGGAGCTTCAGAAAGCCACAATTAGCCAGAAAAATGGAACTCTTTCAGATATGGAGGTCCCACATTCCAATCCAACCGACCAAAGATTTGGCAGTTGGGACATACCTCGACTAAGAAAATGAGATCCATACTCTTCTAGCAGCCAAGGCACCACATCCAGTTGCACATGTAAATAATTCACAGTTAGAGAAAGTCATAAATGAAGCAGGGTGAACGAAGCAGAAATTATTACAGTAATCACCATCTATTGGGTATTTCACAGACCATATTACTCTACTATGCACCCTAAATCAACCTGAAGGACCAGTTCTACCAGGAAGATGCCTTTCTCAAACTTGAGCATGTTGATAACGAATCCAAACCAGACATCCTTATAGCAGGTGTTTGATTCAATCTTTTGTTCCTTCGAAAGGATACCAGGGATTGGTATATTCTAAAAAGAGGACTTTTCATCAAATGGGATGACTGCAAGACTCAACTGAAGAACGCATTCCTTCAGTCATTTATGAGGGAAATCTGTTGGATGAATTCTCCTGCTATACGTTACCTGAATGCAAAATTCATTCCAGAAACTTAGGAGTAATAGACCCATGGAAGCTTAACAAAAAAGCCAATCGAACAGAGGATACTACTATCTATCTAGCAAGACTTAGCCTTTCAGGAGTCCACTGCCTATGATGAACTTCTGAAAAGAGGAGAGGGTTTCGAGTTAGTTCAATGGTGATTGTAGATTACTTATTGAGTGAAGTGCCAAAGTATGATAGGGTAAATGCACTGGTTAGCCGACCGGCAGTGGTTCTCGACCATTCCGTGATTTGAGATAAAATAATAGTAAAATTATATCATGTAGTGCAAAATATTTTCGCGGTACGTGTTCTCGACCATTCTACCCTTCCAAGATAGTTTGCATAGTAGTGGTATAGGTCAAAGTTTTCGCGCTAAAAATTAGTTTATAATCGT
Source organism: Harmonia axyridis (assembly GCF_914767665.1). Taxonomy (NCBI): domain Eukaryota; kingdom Metazoa; phylum Arthropoda; class Insecta; order Coleoptera; family Coccinellidae; genus Harmonia; species Harmonia axyridis. The sequence continues at coordinate 6,950,398 of NC_059507.1, forward strand.
CTATCATAGAAAGGGGTTCTTTCTCGTCCTCTCTTAGAAAAGTGCTTTGTGATATATGACCAGAAAATAGTAATTATTTCTCATTTTGAATTATGTATGTGTATATTTTGTTCCATATCAACTATAAGATATATTTTTGAGGGTATTTCAATCAAGAAGCAAATAAATGTATATTTTTTTGTTCAATATTCGGCGGTCGCGAACTCGTATTGGAAAATTTGTATCTTTTATTTCTCGACCAAAGTGGTCGAGAACCAATATGTTACTTCAATAATTGTTTCTGTCAACCGATATATTTCTGTTTGGATTATTTTCGTTTTTTTTTTCGATACCCTGATTCATTTATATATCTACTTTCTGAATATTAGTTTGCGACCACCGAATTAACGTTGAAACACTTATTTCTACCCTTTATTTATTCGCGGTCGAGAACCAATTTGTATGTACTTAATTCTCGACCACTGGTGATCGGTGTTTTATATATTATTCACTCATTAGATCATTAATAGATATTAAGAGCAAAATAACCAAATAATGTTGTATGATTTGCGGTTTTGAAATATTTATAGAAAGTGGAAACTTTTGCAAAATAATTTTTTTTTATGTTCCGAGTATTTCTTACTTGATTACCTCATCTGAAACCCATCTGAGTGATAGGTAGTGATGTCGATTGTACGGTACGAAAGTAAGTACTAATCACTCATCTAGCTCTAAAGTTTTTTATAACATTTTTAAGTGGATCGGCCACTATTATTAGTGGTCGAAAACTAACACAAAAATGGTCGAGAACTCTGCGGCGTGGTCGAGAACCGAAGGTTATTGAGATTTTTTATATGTTTTCACATTTCAAAGGTTAAATGCGGAAAGAACGCTTAAAATTATATGACAAATCATTTAAAACTCGCCAAAGAATCGATGAACACCAACACCATTAAAATTTGATAAGTTTATGTATGAAAAAATCGTGCTCGAAATCGATGTTTCTGTTAACTGGTCGAGAACCAGTGCATTTACCCTGGATAAGACTGGAACCTAATTTGAAAGTTATAGGGGATCTAAAGCTGAATAATTTCACAGCGTCGAGTTCAGAAAACGCGAACAAGACAAATAACCAATAAAAAGAATATCATCTTCGCTGGAAACAACAAAATTCTGATGAATAAAACAAAACATTTCAATTTAACGTTATGGCGATACTGTACAGAATATTTTCGATACGTCGTAAAAATCAAACAAACTTCCATATGGAATTTCAATAGAAAACTGATGCCGGTATTTTATGATTTTATACTCATACAAGGGGAAACGGCATACTATTCACGTATTTGATGATATCGAAATTGGATGTTTACTGTTCTATCAGGTAATTCGTTTGTGAAATGGATTTTTACGGCCGTCATGCAACGTTTCGCTTGTCCAATTTTATTTGGGGGTCCTGTCGTGGTATTTGAAAAGGGCTGTACTTATAACCGGAACATATCGATGGTTTTGTGAATTTTTCCAGTGGATAGAAATATCATCAACTTTGATGCGGTGTTTCATTTCAATAATCAATTAACTCTGATTTGGTAGAGTGCGAAGTATTTCAACGTAATGTACATTTTATTTAAAAAATTGATTCGTCCTCGTCAAATGGACCAATCAGAGATGATCCATTTCAGAATAAATTTCGTTTACATGAGTAGAAAATTACCACAGTAGTTTTATCGTGATTTAATAATTCAAAATAATGGTTTTTATTTGATCATATATACAAACTGACAAAGAAACTGCAGAAATCTAAATACTGTTATGAGATGTTGTCAAGCGTGGTTTGATAATGCCTAAAATCGAAGAAGAGTAGGCACCGGACGTAGAAGGGGCACATATGAAGTTCAAGATCGACTTCTAAGACTTATGGCCATTACAGACCGATTTACGACAACTCGATCTTTGACTGATGAATGGTTAGGAGAACAAGGCCATTCTGTAACTGTCCGAACGGTTTACCGCCGGATAAGGTCTTTTGGACTGCAGCATTATCGACCCCATTTTGTGTTACCTCTGACGGTTGAGCTTCGCCGGCAACGATTACAGTGGTGCAGAGAACGTCAACATTTTAATGTGGAATGGCATCTGGTCGCCTTTTCTGATGAATCTCGATTCTTCTCGGGTGCACATGATGGCCGAAGAAGGGTTAGACGACGTCGGGGAGAAAGACGTGGACCTCAGTTTGATGTTGAGCGTCATGTACACCGGATAGTAGGCGTTATGGTATGGGGTGCTATTACACATGCAAGTAGGTCACCTTTAGTCTTCATTTGAGGTAACATGACAGCGCTGCCTTACCTTCAGGAAATAGTGGAGCCATATGTTTTCCCTTACCTTAACCGGCTCAAGAATCTAATATTTCAGCAAGATAATGCCCAACCTCATGTTGCCAGAATTAGTTTAAACTGTTTCGGAGTGAACCATGTGAATCTTTTGAATTGACTGCCCAGATCCCCCGATCTTTCGTCCATAGAGAATATTTTGGGACATCATGGGTAGAAGGCTTGGAATTTTACCCCAACCCTCACGGACTTTGGTGGCTCTGAGACATAAAGTACAAGTAGCTTGGGATAGTATCCCTCAAGAAGAAATAATAGAACAATAATAGCAACAAGTGGGGAAAGTCCAACTTTTCTCGCGAGTGTGGAAGTTTGTGGCACGAGCCTGAAAGGCGAGTGCCGCAAACACACAAGCGAGAAAAGAACTTTCTCCACATGTTGCACACTATACTTTTCCTACAACTGCACAAATTTCAATAATTCAAGTAATGGACTTGATTCATATCAAAATGACCTTCGTTGACAGTATGTGCTAATTTATTGCGTTTCCATAGAAACGACTCAAAAGCCCAATTTCATTGGTCTACCAAGGGAGGTGTGGACAAACTGCCGTGGGGAATAATATTTCCCACAGTATGCGCAATACATAGTTTTGCAATTGGGTAAACTATGCAGAAAACGCTACTTTTCATAGCAGTTGTAGGAAAACCATCTTATTGCATCAATGCCGAAACGTGGTGGGGAGTGTATAGATAATCGTGGTGGACAATCACATCATTAACAAATTGTGAAATTGTGAACCTTTCGTTTTTTCTCCAAATTTCAATCATTTACTCCTTGCTACACTATCTAAGTTTTACCAACTAATAAAATTGAAATTTAAACAGCTTCTTCTGGGTGTTGCAGTTTCTTTGTTAGTTAGTACATCTCAAAAACTGAAAGAACTATGAAGCAAAAACGAAAAAAATCTTGAAACATCAACGCTCTTCACTACGATAACGAAGCGTTTGCGAACACATGTTTCTGAACAGCAAAGTCTTATTTTGTCCTGAAAAATACGCCCCTGAAATCTTGGTACTGAATTATGAAACACATTATTTATAATATAGAATAATAAGAAAAAAGTGCTTCCTGTCACAAGTCTGATATGATATGTCTAACATACCCATTTGAATATCACAATGATTTTCGGCACAAAACCATATTTAATTCCTTAATCATTCAAAACATTTTCATCTAACTGATAACAGTTTTGAACGAAGCAACTCCTTGATCCCAAACTAAACCATTTATATTTTTCTCTTAACTGGGAAGGGTCCCTGAGATTCTTCCCGAAAGGAATATTTCATGCCTCCCATTGTCATTTCCGATGAAAACAACTCTAAAGAATCCTTCCAGAAAATAATCAGATGCATCATTAGCGAGCGACGCCGGTGAAATATAAATCCCTTCAGCTTAAATTGTTACTTCGGAGTAATATCCAATTACGTACCTTGTTTACTCCTGCGTTATCTCATTAGGACCCCCTTAGCTGCACATGTGTGTGCGCCCCTTTTCTATAACAATATCTGTCGACATTTCGTTATCAATCTCCATTGCCAGCTTAAGCTTTATCCCGAATTATCCTCCGTCCAGGTTCCAGGGAGTTTGGCCCCCAGTAGCTCTTTAGTTGAACTTCAACAGTTTTAATGGATTCTAGTAACGATTCATTAAATCGAGATTTTCGACTCTTTCTGTGGTCTTCTACTAATGCGATTAAATGTAGTTTCCAACATTTAAAATCTAACGGAGTTATTCTCCTTTGTTTTTCCTCTGGCGGAGGAAAAAGGATTTCCCGAAGATAATTAGTTGACGTTGATCACATATAATTTGTTGAAATGCAGTGCGTTCTGAAAAAAATCGCAAAAAACGAGATTCGTTATGGCGTTTCTGCGCTAATTGGGTACTAATGATGGAAGTTTTTTTGGTTGAGCAGGGGGAATCCTCATCAAGGACAAACTACCTTATAGAAGGTCAACATTTTGAGTCTTCCTAACTAAACAAAATCTGCTTTTTCATGGTTCCAAGCATCTATTTGCCTAAAAATCTTCTGACTTTTTTGGTTTTTTACTCTATCGCATTTTCTGTCGTGTGGTTTCGTGCACACCTAACAGGCCAATTGAAAAGTCCCCGATCTACCAAGTTAAAACACAATTTGTTGGCGAATTTCGATTTTATTATTCAACATAGTTGCCTTCGAAGGCGATACAGCGATTATAGCGATCTTCCAACTTTTCGATACCATTTTTGTAATACAATTTGTCTTTCGCTTCGAAATAGGCCTCAGTTTCGGCGATTACTTCTTCAATGGCGCTAAATTTCTTTACAGGGAGCATTCTCTTGAGGTCTGAGAACAGGAAAAAGTCGATGTGGGCCAGATCTGGCGAATACGGTGGATGCAGAAGCAATTCGAAGCCCAATTCATGCAATTTCGCCATTGTTTTCATTGATTTGTGACACGGCTCATTGTCTTGATGAAACAGCACTTTTTTTTCTTCAAATTAGGTCGTTTTTTAAAGATTTCTTCTTTTAAACGATCCAATATAATAATAATAATAATCACTGTTGATGGTCTGGGTCTTTTGGAGGTGATCAATGAATATCAAACCTTGCGCATCCCAGAATACTGATGTCAAAACCTTGCAAGCTGACTGTTGTGTTTTTCCCCGCTTTGGATTCGGTTCATCCTGTGCAGTCCACTCAGCTGACTGTCGATTGGAATCCGGAGTGAAATGATGGAGCCATGTTCCATCCATTGTCACATATCGATGCAAAAATTCAGGGTTTATTGCACTTAAACAGCTTCAAACACTGCTCAGAATCATTAACACGTTGTTGCTTTTGATCGATTGTGAGCTTGCGCGGGGCACCCATTGTGCACACAGCTTTCTCATGAACAAATATTTGTTAATGATATGATCTACACGTTCAGATGATACCTTCACAATGTCTCCTATCTCGATCAACTTCACTTTACGGTCCTTCAAAATTATTTTGTGGACTTTTTTGATTTTTTCGTCGGTGAAAGCCTCTTTTGGGCGTCTACTGCGTTCGCCTTCTTCGGTGCTTATTTCACCAAATCGAAAGACCTGCTTATTAACGTAACCTCCGAGGGGAAAATAGGTCTCACCACTGAAGATGATTTTTAGATGTGAATCCGGATCATTTCGATGCATTTCAAGGAAAAGCGAAGATACGACGTTGCTGGTGATAGACCATCTTGAGTTCTTTGAAAGCCTTATGATCTAAGTGTTTATGCAAAATACGGTGTTATGTCGTTTGTGAAATTCCAAAGATCGACGAGGAATCTAACAAAGCTGGGTTTCAGTCAATACTACGAGCTACAGCTGCAAGATTCTCATTTGCTCTTGAGTGGTCTATCGGATTTAATTCTTCACTAACTTGTTCCAACAGCCCAAATGTCTTTCACTATTCCCAGCTGAGAAGGTGCTTCACGACAACCCAGAAGTGCTTTAGTTTCGCGAACTGTGACTGCAAAATTTTGACCACATACAATTCTGTATTGTTCCATTTTTATTTATGGCGTTATTTTTACTAGTCAAGTATCAGACAACGACTGCTTTGAATGTGACAGGTACCTAGTTAGCGGCCTATTCAAAATCAAACCATTTTTAGGAAATCCCTTCATAACTACAATATGTGTATTAATTCCCAAAAACAAGTTGTCATAGAGTCTTCAATATCAACTTCTAATATAATTCTAGCATTCTGCATCTTCCTAGTTTTACCTAAAAGTGGAAGATGTATTTTTATTTAGAGTCTCTCTTGAATACGTCTCGATGAAGTTATATTAAAACAATAAGGAATAAAAACGTTTTATGCACTCATCATAAATTATTAGTACAGTAGTTCCGGCATGATGTGTTCGAAATAAAAATTTTATAGGGAAATTCACTGGATCAGCTGCAGGTGTATGTTCCAATACACTACAAGAAATGTTTCAAGGCTTTTGTCTCATGCACTATTCCATCCGTATATCATCCCCATATCTGCTTATCGATTATTCATTGTATTCTTCAGCGAATGAAAATGTTTCAATTTTTTACAAGATGTCATATCAAAGTTGCCTCCGCTATAACACCGAGAAATATAATAAGAAAACACCACTCACTGCTGTCAGTTTCTAAAGGTTATTCTCCAAAAATATAGGGTTCAACGTGAAAAATCCCATTAGAGGGCACCCTTGATGCGCAAGCTTCCGCAACTTGTCACAACCTATTTCTTTATAATGCCGACAATTTAATTTCGGGAGCTTTCATCATGTCTCGTTTTCTTCGTGAATTGAACCCTACCCTACTATCGAGATGGGGTAGGTCTGAAGGGCGGGAGGAATTCTATTCATGGTTTGTTGTATTTACCGTGAATGCAATATCCTTTCTACGAATACGGTTGAAAAGAAGCAACCGATTTCTCTCATATCAACAATGTATGCAGTTTGTATTCATACGATGCAATTTGAACTATAAGGGTGATCAAACCAATGGAATTAATTTTCTCCGCGATTGCTGTAGAATATAGTTTTTCTCAATTTAAATTTTACACAATTGCGTATAATGAATCCTAGACTATATGGCACTTTAAATTATACCTCTCATATGCAAAGAGTGCGTTAGTTTCTGATTGAAATTTTTCTATCGCCTCAGTTACTCTTCTCACTGACTTTCCTAAAAGATGGCGTTGCGGGTTTCACATCACTCTCTTATGCCCGCCACTCACGAAGCGTTTCTTCCAGCGTTTGGTAGCTATCGTCGAAGAGATTCCAGTCAGACAGCTCGGGACACGGCCGTACGACTGTAAGTCAGAGTATGAACTTGACTGCCCGACTGGAATCTCGTCGACGCTAGCTACCAAACGCTGGAAGAAACGCTTAGTGAGTGGCGGGCATTAAGCGGCATCGCTGGGTATATATGTATAACCCACCATACTACCCTTCGACAATGAAGAGGAAAGGTGAATTTGGCAGAGATAACTGTGTTCCATCTCGGGGTGAAACGCCGACATCCTCAGCGAGAGGGAGCGTCTTGGTAAGCAGAAGTGGCGGGAAAAATGTATTGGCGAAATATGAAAGTAAAAAATATATATGCAGTATGAGAATATTAAAGAAACATTGAATGCTATAAATAATTGAAAAAGATTTTTTCAACATTTTCAAATTGGCAAATAGAACCAAAGGTAAAAAAAAACGGTGTTAAATTCAGGGACCTTGGAAACCACCGAATATTTTAATTATCTGTTATAAATATACACAGATTATCATAAATAGGCACTTGGCTGATATGCCGAATGAAACTGAATCATTTGATGATTCTATAGTTTGATAGGGAGGGATATATTTTTTAAAAGGGAAAAAAAAGATTGTATTTTTTATAGAAATTTTTTTGTTCCACATTTGAAAAAACACAAGTTTGTCAAAATTAATTGCAATAAAAAACAAATTATTACACCAGTGGATTGCATATCACACCAGAGAACTGAATCACAACCCTGCCAGCAGATGGAAAGGACCAAAGGAAGCATATTTTCTATACGCCATATTGAAAATACGACCGACCCACTTTCCCCGACAACTTTCACATTTCACTGATGAAAACTGCGTGAAATTGAGCGTTGAGAAAACCGAAAAATTTCTGATGAATATCCAATAAAAATGACATTAATAGAGGTGTCCCAGGAAACAGCTGTGTTCCTACAGCGCCATCCATCAAAGCCATAAAGCGTCGGGTGACAAAGTGTGCAAACAGGGTTCGCAGCAAGCCCTGCCCAGCTTGCGCTATTCATCAAATACTCAATGCTCGACCGGTTCTCGCTTATCAGCCTGTCTGGTGTCTTGTATGGGCCTTGGTACAGCTCTTGTCTGATATGCTGCCTCGGTCGTTTATTAAAATTAAATAACCTATACGCCATTCGAGCAGGGATATAGGGTTTTAAATGGCACCAGGGCTGTAGCTGTACCGGTATCAAATTGATGGCCCCAAAAAGGTGAGCAAATAAACATGGTTATGTTTCACGGAAATCGAGAGCCACTCGAGATATGTTAGCTGTAATAGACGTTGTTATGGATGGTTTGAATCAGTTTACTTTGTGTTACGTTTGTTGCAACAACACACTCTAATCAATGGGGAGCGATAATTGGTACAATCAATTATAATAGTGTTGTTGTTTGGGGTTCTCAGATTGTTAACCGATTAGGTAATCACTCGTGGCAATAATGTTTTAATAAGCATATGGTTTTCCATTGAACAGTAATATACAGGGCAGAGCAGATAGAACAGTCCAGTTCAATAATAAATCTGTGAAATCGTTTAAGGAAAAACAACTTCCTGATTCTTTCACAGTTAAAGTTTTGGCTGATGTGCAATACAAAAATCGAATTGGAAAAAGCGTTCATCCATTGTCCAGTGCTTTCCTCAGATACTACAACAGCTCTCTCTGCTTATCAGCCTGTCTGGTGTCTTGTATGGGCCTTGGTACAGCTCTTGTCCGATATGCTGCTTCGGCTTTTTATTGAAATTAAACAACCTATCCACCATTCGAGCAGGGATATAGGGTTTTAAATGGCACCAGGGAAGCTGGAGCTGTACCGGTATCAAATTGATGGCTCCGAAAAGGTGAGCAAATAAACATGGTTATGTTTCACGGAAATCGAGAGCCACTCGAGATATGTTAGCTGTAATAGACGTTGTTATGGATGGTTTGAATCAGTTTACTTTGTGTTACGTTTGTTGCAACAACACACTCTAATCAATGGGGAGTGATAATTGGTACAATCAATTATAATAGTGTTGTTGTTTCGGGTTCTCAGATTGTTAACCGATTAAGTGATCACTCGTGGCAATTATGATTTAATAAGCATATGGTTCTTCATTGAACAGTAATATACAGGGTAGAGCAGATAGAACAGTCCAATTCAATAATAAATCTGTGAAATCGTTTGAGGAAAAACAACTCCCTGATTCTTTCACAGTTGAAGTTTTGGCAGATGTGCAATACAAAAATCGAATTGGAAAAAGCGTTCATCCATCGTCCAGTGCATTCCTCAGATACTACAACAGCTCTCTATGCTTATCAGCCTGTCTAGTGTCTTGTATACGCCTTGGTAGTGCTCTTGTCTAATATGCTGCCTTGGTAGTTTATTAATTTTAAATAACCTATCCGCTATTCGAGCCGGGATATAGGGTTTTAAATGGCACCAGGGAAGCTGGAGCTGTACCGGTTTCAAATTGATGGCCCCGAAAAGGTGAGCAAATAAACATGGTTATGTTTCACGGAAATCGAGAGCCACTCGAAATATGTTGGCGGTAATAGACGTTATTATGGATGGTTTGAATCAATTTACTTTGTGTTACGTTTGTTGCAACAACACACTCTAATCAATGGGGAGTGATAATTGGTACAATCAATTATAATAGTGTTGTTGTTTCGGGTTCTCAGATTGTTAATCGATTAAGTGATCACTCGTGGCAATTATGATTTAATAAGCATATGGTTCTTCATTGAACAGTAATATACAGGGTAGAGCAGATAGAACAGTCCAATTCAATAATAAATCTGTGAAATCGTTTGAGGAAAAACAACTGCCTGATTCTTTCACAGTTGAAGTTTTGGCAGATGTGCAATACAAAAATCGAATTGGAAAAAGCGTTCATCCATCGTCCAGTGCTTTCCTCAGATACTACAACAGCTCTCTCTGCTTATCAGCCTGTCTGGTGTCTTGTATGGGCCTTGGTACAGCTCTTGTCTGATATGCTGCTTCGGCCTTTTATTGAAATTAAACAACCTATCCGCCATTCGAGCAGGGATATAGGGTTTTAAATGGCACCAGGGAAGCTGGAGCTGTACCGGTATCAAATTGATGGCTCCGAAAAGGTGAGCAAATAAACATGGTTATGTTTCACAAAAATCGAGAGCCACTCGAGATATGTTGGCTGTAATAGACGTTGTTATGGATGGTTTGAATCAATTTACTTTGTGTTACGTTTGTTGCAACAACACACTCTAATCAATGGGGAGTGATAATTGGTTCAATCAATTATAATAGTGTTGTTGTTTCGGGTTCTCAGATTGTTAACCGATTAGGTAATCACTCGTGGCAATAATGTTTTGATAAGCATATGGTTTTCCATTGAACAGTAATATACAGGGCAGAGCAGATAGAACAGTCCAGTTCAATAATAAATCTGTGAAATCGTTTTAGGAAAAACAACTGCCTGATTCTTTCACAGTTGAAGTTTTGGCAGATGTGCAATACAAAAATCGAATTGGAAAAAGCGTTCATCCATCGTCCAGTGCTTTCCTCAGATACTACAACAGCTCTCTCTGCTTATCAGCCTGTCTGGTGTCTTGTATGGGCCTTGGTACAGCTCTTGTCTGATATGCTGCTTCGGCCTTTTATTGAAATTAAACAACCTATCCGCCATTCGAGCAGGGATATAGGGTTTTAAATGGCACCAGGGAAGCTGGAGCTGTACCGGTATCAAATTGATGGCTCCGAAAAGGTGAGCAAATAAACATGGTTATGTTTCACAAAAATCGAGAGCCACTCGAGATATGTTGGCTGTAATAGACGTTGTTATGGATGGTTTGAATCAATTTACTTTGTGTTACGTTTGTTGCAACAACACACTCTAATCAATGGGGAGCGATAATTGGTACAATCAATTATAATAGTGTTGTTGTTTCGGGTTCTCAGATTGTTAACCGATTAGGTAATCACTCGTGGCAATAATGTTTTGATAAGCATATGGTTTTCCATTGAACAGTAATATACAGGGCAGAGCAGATAGAACAGTCCAGTTCAATAATAAATCTGTGAAATCGTTTGAGGAAAAACAACTGCCTGATTCTTTCACAGTTGAAGTTTTGGCAGATGTGCAATACAAAAATCGAATTGGAAAAAGCGTTCATCCATCGTCCAGTGCTTTCCTCAGATACTCCAACAGCTCTCTCTGCTTATCAGCCTGTCTGGTGTCTTGTATGGGCCTTGGTACAGCTCTTGTCTGATATGCTGCTTCGGCCTTTTATTAAAATTAAACAACCTATCCGCCATTCGAGCAGGGATATAGGGTTTTAAATGGCACCAGAGAAGCTGTAGCTGTACCGGTATCAAATTGATGGCTCCGAAAAGGTGAGCAAATAAACATGGTTATGTTTCACGGAAATCGAGAGCCACTCGAGATATGTTAGCTGTAATAGACGTTGTTATGGATGGTTTGAATCAGTTTACTTTGTGTTACGTTTGTTGCAACAACACACTCTAATCAATGGGGAGTGATAATTGGTTCAATCAATTATAATAGTGTTGTTGTTTCGGGTTCTCAGATTGTTAACCGATTAAGTGATCACTCGTGGCAATTATGATTTAATAAGCATATGGTTCTTCATTGAACAGTAATATACAGGGTAGAGCAGATAGAACAGTCCAATTCATTAATAAATCTGTGAAATCGTTTGAGGAAAAACAACTCCCTGACTCTTTCACAGTTGAAGTTTTGGCAGATGTGCAATATGAAAATCGAATTGGAAAAAGCGTTCATCTATCGTCCAGTGCTTTCCTCAGATACTACAGCAGCTCTCTCTGCTTATCACCCTGTCTAGTGTCTTGTATGGGCCTTGGTACAGCTCTTGTCTGATATGCTGCTTCGGCCTTTTATTAAAATTAAACAACCTATCCGCCATTCGAGCAGGGATATAGGGTTTTAAATGGCACCATGGAAGCTGGAGCTGTTCCAGTATCAAATTGATGGCTCCGAAAAGGTGAGCAAATAAACATGGCTATGTTTCACGGAAATCGAGAGCCACTTAAGAGATGTTGGCTGTAATAGACGTTGTTATGGATGGTTTGAATCAATTTACTTTGTGTTACGTTTGTTGCAACAACACACTCTAATCAATGGGGAGTGATAATTGGTTCAATCAATTATAATAGTGTTGTTGCTTCGGGTTCTCAAATTGTTAACCGATTAGGTAATCACCATTGGCCATTATGTTCTCATGAGCAGATGGTTTTTCATCGTACAGCAATGTACAGTGTAGTCCACCTGAAAAAGTCCAGTTCAATTATTATACCTTTGGAATCGTTTGTCGAAAAAAATCCAATGACATTCTCAGAGTTGGAGTTTTGGAAGGAATGCAATATGAAAATTGTATTGAAAAATGCGATCAGCCTTCATCCAGTTCTTTCCTCAGATACAATAGGAGATTTTTAATTGCTTTGAATCGTTGCGTTCCCGAAATGAGTTCAACAAAAATAAAATTTATCTTGAGACACCTTGTATATATTGGTATAAAAAAAAACACACATTTGGATTTATTAAATTAGTATGAACCCAGATGCCACAAAAACATCCGAATCACATCTAAATCCCGAAATGAAAACACACACAACAGCGAGAATCGTATTGGACATTGAGGAAAACATTTTTCATCAAACAATCCACAGGAATATGAGTTTTCCGATCACCACGACTTTTCTTTCTACTCGAACCTTTTCGATAGCTTTCGATCGCTTCAGAAATTGCGTGTAAAAGCTTTCTCTACAAGTGGCATTTCGGACGGCAGATTCGGAAGCGGATGGTGCTCCATATATGGCCGACTCCTGCTGCTTCAATTTTCTGGTGAAATATTTCTTTTCAGATATCTGATCGATATTTTCGACCACCTGTTCTTATCGAATGGTAAGGATGGGGAAAATGAGATTTGAATGCAGTGGTCTTGAGATGTCTTCTGAATCGCATGAATTATTTTTCCATTTTCCAGAAAAATGCATAGGTCAGAGTAGATTTCAATCGGAAAATAGAGATGAATTTTAATAATCGTGGTGGTGAAACACATTATCAACAAATTTATTAAAAAGAATTCTAAACCCTTCGTTTTTTTCTCCAAATTTCAATCATTCATTCCTTGCTATACTATCTATGTTGTACCGAAAAAATTTTTATATTTAAACAGCTCCTTCTGGGCGTTTCAGTTTCTTTGTCAGTTAGTATATATTATGCTGGTGCTTTGATAAGCTTCCCTCTATATTTACTCCTCAGAAATTTCTGAAAGAATCCTTTTACGGAATATAACATGAAAATACGAGATATACACTGAAGTTTCTCTTCAGAACGATGAGATTACTAGCAGACTGCCTGCGATGCAGATTTGAATAAAAGACAAGTATTCAGCATAAATCTATTTATGCGATCTGCTTTCATGGATGGTTTCGTTGCATCAACCCAGCCTTCGAATATTAGGTTAACATTTTTTTATTTGACCCATATACAGTGCTGGCAAGTCGGTATCTCAGAATGTAATATGTGGTAGATATGAAGATATGCATAAAACCGAAATTTGAAGGAAGAATGTAGGCAATGATTTTCCCTCTTCACATCTACAAATAATCGAAGTCCAAATAGGTAGAAGAGGAGAGCTGTCCAATATCTCTGCAAATTTTCGTCTCTAGTGTCATCGTCATCTTCATGTTTCTTAAATAGTAGTTCAATTTACACTTAGCTTCTCGTGGGAGTATCATACAGAGTGAAAATTGTCGAAGACACTTTGTACTACCCATTCCTCAAATTCTTTATTCTTTTAGTCTTTATTATTATTGATGTTGGAAAGGAAATCGTTCACTAACCTCAACTACTATTTGTTAATGGAATTTCAGTTCTGTTCCTGACAATATCCAGACAGATCGTTTCCAATACTCTATTGTCTTTGATAAAATAATGAAAAAAGTAATTTCCACTAATATTTCAATGTTTGCCTTTATTGTTTCACCAATCAACTTCAGGTTACATTTCGACTGGACAATAATTATCGCAAACATTTAAAGATCAGTGGAAATGTCTTTGTTTCATTTTTTTATCCATAAAATGAATTTCCATCAGATAAAACCGAATTCATTGAATATTCTCCTTGATCATCATATCCAAAAAAATATTTATGATTCTAAATGAACTTTACTTCTGACTGATAGTGATTTACGCCCAATCATATTGAATACTTATCTTTTTTTGTTGACTGACAAATAATATTATATTTTTGTATCAGTAAGATGAATAATGGAAAAAATCGAATTTTCAGAGTTTACCATGAAATATAATACTAGATATAGTATTTATCACGTGGATTTGAATCAAAATATGAAGAGAATATAATCATATGAGCTCTCAATTTTTTTCATATTATTTTTCAAAATGTTGATACAGTCAAGAGGAAATAATATTAGTAAGAAGGTTTGATCCATTAATTATTCTTTCTTTTTTTCATAAATCTGTAACTTTATGTATACAATATCAGAAAATAAGCCTTTATTGATTTTTTATGCATTTCACCGAACTCAGATCACAAATACCTACTCATTAGCATACAAAGAATCTCTTCTCCGTCTAATATGTTGAAGCTGAAATATTCTATTCTTTGTGAATTTTCTTTGGTTCTGGCGACATTAAAGTTTGCATGTAGCTTGAAATAGATATTGAACATCTAAATTCAAAATTTCATTCCGAATTCCTTGTCAAAGTTTTTTATTTCTAGTGTTATCGTAAAGAGATTTATCTTGGAGTCCAGATTAAACATTATACAAAGTCTTGACTGAAATCTGGTAGTATAAAAAAATATACTGTCATAGTTCTCTTAACTGATGTTAAGAAAACTATGACAGTATGACAGTTGATGATCAATCTACTGATTGGAATCATATCAAACTCATCTCCAATTCTATAACTTTCGTCACCCTTATTTTCAGGATATACTGAAGACAGTTGTTATGAAGGGAGTGGACCTGAATAAATCGATAGAATATTTATTCCCTCCTAACAACAACTAGAAGAAACCATAAATCCATCGAAATGCCACCATATCCTTCCCTGGATTGAATTTCGGTGATTTATCCCCTACTAAAAATTCGGTGAGTGGAAGTAGAAGGGAACAATAAAGAATTCCCACGGATGAAAGTAAAACAAGAAAATATCGTCGTAAGATTGACGTGGTCATAATTTAACCAACCTGAGAAACCTCCTGGATGGTACAAATGGCAATAAAAGAACGAGAAAATTACTGACGTGTAGGCGGAGCTGCATACCTGAGTATTGGAGGATGCTTACCCTTCTTGATATTGTCTCTGATCTACCTTGGTCTTGTAGATGAAATAGGTCGAATTTTTCTGAATAAAATCCTCCTGGAAGAATTCTGGAAAAAATGAGCTGAGCACTGACGTGAAGTCAGGAACTTCTGGGCGCTCATTAACTCATGAGCCAATTGCTCCTTTGAAATTCACACATTTTTCCTAATCGTCTTTATTCGTCAACAGAATCACCTTCAAAAGTGATGCACGCACTCAAGGCTCCTCTAGCTTTGCAATAACTTTTTGTATAAAGATTCGTTTTAGCCTGGAGCATTTTTTTGAGGTCTGCAAACAGCCAGTTATCATTGAGCTCCAGATCTAGGGAACTAGCTGGGTGGTCTATTACAATTCGTTCGATTCGACCATAGCGTAGACCCTATCTTTCACGAGGCACTATTATTATTTGAACTGGGGTCGTTTTGCTTCGGTAAGCCTTCCGGGAACTGCGACCATGTCACGAGGCACTAAAGAAAAGTCTGACGGTATCAAGTAACAAGATCTCGGAGGCCCATTTGAGAAATAACACGGCCAGAAGACTCTTCCACCACAATTTCGATTGTTTCGTTGTTGTTTGTGCTCGCTTCAATTGAAAAAAATCTTGAAAGCAATGATTTGATATTCCTTCATAAAATCGTACATAATCAGGTAGATTCAATGGCTTTGGTCTCATCAATGCAATTTTGGGTTTCCTCTTTCACTTCGAGATCACATACAACATTTGATATCCAGGTACCTAATTTTTACCATAACTTTTTCTGCTCGCTATGGGCAGGAGTATGTGCATTCTCCAAAATTTTAACATTTTCTTTATTTCAGTTCAGGAGAACAATGCATTTCATTCTCAGAGTAATAAACGTATGTAGAGGGAGCATATGTCATTTTCAGTAAGCATATTTTGTCCGCAACATGAACTATCAAGTTTGACATGTAGCGCGCGGAAATGAAAACAAATCAGTGATACGATATTTCACTCAATTCGCGAGTTTCTACACAGAGAACGCACTTTTTATGTCCCATAGTGAATCAACGTTTCATATTGATTCAAAATTGAAATAAATACCTTAAAATATCAGAAATTCAGAAAACAAACTTCAAGCGCGCCAAACGATGTGAAACAACTGATGACAGTAGGAGAGCAGAAGTTGCCAAACCTAGGATTTCAGCAGGTGAATACAGAAAGTAATAAATATTCAGCTTATTATAAATTCGAAAATTAGGAAAAAATATCGTATTCCAAATATTCAAATTTGCATATTTAATCGCGAATCACCCAAATAAATATATATCATCCAATATAAAATACATTCATAATGATATAGTAAAATTGTGGATTTGAAAATATATCACAATCCGACAACGTAATCTAACCTTGTTGGGGACATGTAAAAATTGCGTATACATATGATATTCTTTTGAGAAAGAGCAATACAAATTATTAATTTCAAACAATCAAGCATATGTGGATGAATCTCGGTATTATGAAACTGCAAAACTAGAAAACACAACACAAACTATACAAAAATGCTAAAAATCGAAGCATATGGAGTACATTACATATTACACTGAAAGAGATTGTGACTTGCCTAAGATGTCTCGAGCTTTAAAAGCACTTCTGAGACAATTAATCAAATTGCCGATCTCTCGGGAACAAATACGATGCTCTAACTTTCCTTTCACGACAGTCTTAGAAGATCGTCGCAGTCGTCAATTCAATTTTGAAAGGAGAAAGGTCTTTCATTAATGTGCCCTCCTATACTAGAGGGAAATTGATATTGGGTAGTTGCATTACCTCCATGATTGAAGTGGAGGTTTTGGCTTCGACAGCAAATTTTTCCCCCCGAACCATTTGAGTTTTATGCATATCGATAACGCAATTAATCAACCAGGCAATCTGCCTTTGAAGCGGAACTGGTAACTTCCTGGTGGTTTTCGAAGAGGCAGCAGGGATTTTCGATGCTTATGCTGAGCTCAATCATCATGTTGCTGTATCATTTCCAATATTAAACCCGCGGAATCATTTTATAATACGAAAAATTAATTCCTCTCGAAATTTTCAATTTACGTTTTGTAATTTGTTGAAATCTCAAATAGAATTCGAAAAATTTGGATTTCTTAAATTCTATATTCCTATTTTCTATTATGGTGTGTGAATAAGTCTTTCCCGTTTTTTTTCAAATTTTGAGCCTTTATTGTGAAAAAATGGTTACAAATGAATTATTGAAAGTATTGGCCATCGCTAGCTACAACTTTTCCCCATCTTTCTGGCAACATACGAATCCCGTTGCGAAAAAATTCGACCGGTTTGGCATCTATCCAGTCATCCACCCATTTTTTGGCTTCCTCGTAGGAATGGAAGTGCTGGTCAGCCAGGCCATGCGTCATCGATCTGAAGAGATGGTAATCAGACGGAGCAATGTCTGGACTATACGGCGGGTGGGGTAGGACTTCCCATTTGAGCGTTTCTGAGTATGTTTTCACCGGCTGTGCAACATGTGGGCGAGCATTGTCATGTTGCAAAATAACTTTGTCGTGCCTGTCGGAGTATTGTGGCCATTTTTCTCGCAGTGCGCGGCTCAAACGCATCAATTGTCGTCGATAGACCTCGCCTGTGATCCTTTCATTCGGTTTCAGAAGCTCATAGTAAACCACACCTAGCTGGTCCCACCATATACAGAGCATGAGCTTTGCGCCATGAATATTTGGCTTGGCCGTCGATGATGATGCATGGCCGGGTAGTCCCCATGATTTTCTTCGCTTCGGATTATCGTAACGGATCCACTTTTCATCGCCAGTCACGATACGATGCAGAAAACCCTTTCTTTTATGTCGCTGAAGCAGCTGTTCGCAAGTGAAAAAACGCCGTTCGACGTCTCTCAGCTTCAGTTCGTACGGCACCCAATTTCTTTGCTTTTGGATCATTCCCATGGCTTTCAAACGCTTGGAAATGGTTGTTCAGTCAACTCCCAATGCTTCAGCAAGTTCTTCTTGCGTTTGACACGAATCTTCATCAAGCAAAGTCGCCAATTCTTGATCTTCAAAGATTTGCGGCCGCCCGGAACGCTCCTTGTCTTCCACGTCGAAATCGCCACTTTTGAAGCGTCGAAACCATCCGCGAACACTTGAATCATCGACACAACCTTCTCCATAAGCTTCCTGAAGCAACCGATGCGCCTCGGCAGCAGATTTCTTCAAATTGAACCAACAAAGTGAAACTTCCCGCAAATGACGTCGACTCGGCTCAAATTTCGACATTTTCACGATTTCAAAAATTTATGATGCGAAAAAATTTCAACTAATGTGTTAGTGTGGAATTGTTGACAGATGAATAAGCTTTGATTATGACATATGTAACCATTAAATACTCGCACAGTATTGGTGGCGCCATCTCTTACAAAAAACGGGAAAGACTTATTCACACACCTGATAGCTTTTCCTGGAAAATATAACAGCTATTGGTATGAAATTTGTTATATCGCATGATCATCCAAGTTCTAGCAACAATTCTTGAAGTTTTATGGGAAAAAATTTAGGAATCAAATGAAAAACCATTTTTCAAACTTGCCAACATAATAATTATTATATTGAAAACGTATATGTGGCTGTTTGTAACTGATTTCCACTAAAAACTCACCTTGGTCGGGTGTTCAACGCATTGGTTCGAATTCTTCAGTTTAAATAATTAGGATATTTTATGGAAAAGGAGAAATAATAAAGCATAAAGTGAAATTCACCGTGTTTTCCTGTAAAAAAAAACATAATCTAGACTTTAGAGAGTTGAGCCCCTAAATTCTTAATACCTGAACCTCATTCCAAGATGTCCAGGGATTAGGCAGGTAAGATGTTCTTTTTTTCGTTTTTTATAGTGCGGGACTTCAGGATTCGATGAATGCCCTTCTTCTTATTTGAGCTGCATTATTTTTTCAGCCAATTTAACTGGATTTCTCGAAATTCTTTATTTATATTCAGTAGAATGCTCTTGAAGATAATGTGGAAAATAAATGCTTGATCTAGTGTGTCTGGCACAAATTATTTACTTCTAGATTGGGATATCTGTTTTGAATATTTCGTGTCAAGGAAAACTGCCTTAGTATCTTTTTTATCATCTCAAAAGACAGATATTGTCACTATTACCGATCTGTTCGGTGGCTAGCTCTCAGAAATACAGACATCGTGGCGATTTGTTCAGTTCAGGGAACGAGCAATCAAAAACAGAGGTTCTTCACCGAACCAACCCAGTAATTCTTCTAGGACCAACACCCTGGAAAGGTCGAAATACTCAAACCCAGTAGACGATGGAAACAGCACCACAAAAAAAGTTTTATAAATTCCTTTCAGTTTCAGACAACGAACAGTAGTCTAGCCAGTGGCGTAGCGAGAATTGAACAACCCTGAAGCAGAATAAATAAAGGTTCCCCTTCTCAATGTTTTTTTTTTGAATTGATATTACACTATCAATAAAATTTCATCAAATAAAAAGCAAATTTCTTTCAAAGGAAAATATTCTTTAATAATTTACCCTATTTTGCCATAATGTACTTTTCTCAGTCGTTTCTCTGTTATTACAACTAGTTCATTTCAGATATAATATTGTGAAGGGAATGGACACAAAGCTGTCAATTTCTCGATATTTATATTTAAAATCCTTCATCAAGTAGACTCAATAAACTTTTATAATATAGGTGTTCAACTTTGCTTCCGCCGTTTTGCAATAGATTGCTGTAGCGGTAAGTGGCAGTCAAAATTAAAAGATATTAGATGTCATACAATTTGAAAACATAACGCCATCGAAATATTAGTCGATTTGTGTCTGCATCATTAAGTTATTCTCGATAAAACATGTCGGCTTACGAACCAAAGTCATTTGCGGGAGATTTTACTTTAATGCTTTTCAATGAAGAACTCTGCGGCTGAGGCACATCGAATACCTATCTCAAATACCTATGGTGAGGCCGCTTTTAGTGGAAAAACATGCCGAGAGTGGTTTCAACGCATCAAGAACAGTGATTTTGATGTCGAAGACCAGCATGGTGGTGCAAGAGGAGAGGGTATTGAAGATGCAGAATTGAAAGCATTATTTGATCGAGACCCATGTCGAATGCAAAAGATTGGCCGGATCATTGGAAGTGCGCAACAAGCTATTTCGAAACGCCTGAAAGTCATGGCAATGATTCAGAAACAAAGAAATTGAGTGCCGTACGAGTTGAAGCCGAGAAATGTTGAACGGCGTTTGTTTGCTTGTGAACAGCTGCTTGCAAGACAAAGAGGGAAGGGATTTCTGCAACGCATTGAGACTGGAGACGAAAAATAAGTTCATTACGATAATCCCAAGTGCAGAAAATCATGGGGATATCGCGGCCATGCTTACACGTCGACGGCCAAACCGAATATTCATGGTTCCAAGGTCATGCTCAGTATTTGTTGAGACCAGCTCGACGTAGTGTATTTTGAATTGTTGAAACCGACTGAAACAATCACAGGTGATCGTTATCGAATGCAATTGATGCGTTTGAGCCGAGCATTGATGGACAAACGGCCGCAATACAATGAGAGACATGATAAAGTGATGTTAAAGCATGATAATGCTCGACCCCATGTTGCGAGTGGTCAAGACTGACTTGGAAACGGGAAAACAGGATGTTCTACTCTACACACCGTATTTTCCAGACGTTGCTCTCTTGGACTATTACTTGCCAGGCCTGGCTGACCAGCACCAGAAGTAAAAAATTGGATCGCTTCAAAAGATGACCAGTTTTTTCAACGCGGGATTTGTACGCTTCCCGAAAGATGGGAAAATGTAATGGCCAGCGTTGGACAATACTTTGAGTCATAAATATATAACCAGTTTTTTATAATGAAGCCTTGAATTTCGGAAATAAAAATCAGTCATTTGGAAATAAGTGGAGTAGGTCTTATTTTTAGTTACTTTCTTCACCTGGTATCTGCCCAGGTGTTTCTGAGCGAACTCGACAAACTCGCAGATAAAGGGTGTTTTTTTTAGAGCTTTTTTTAGAACTTCAAATTGCAATAAAACAACGATGGATTATTCGATTGACATGCATTTTTTTATCCGCAAGATAACCTTGTGGCATTACATTTTAAATATGATTTCTGGCATATGACCGCCACGGCTGGCTCGGATGTAGTCCAATCTGGACGTCCACTTTTCGATTACTTTTTCCAACATTTGTGGCCGTATATCGGCAAAAACACGGCGAATGTTGTCTTCCAAATGATCAAGGGTTTGTGGCTTATCCGCATAGACCAATGACTTTACATAGCCCCACAGAAAGTAGTCTAGCGGTGTTAAATCACAAGATCTTGGAGGCCAATTCACAGGTCCAAAACGTGAAATTAGGCGGTCACCAAACGTGTCTTTCAATAAATCGATTGTGGCGCGAGCTGTGTGACATGTTGCACCGTCTTGTTGGAACCACAGCTCCTGGACATCATGGTTGTTCAATTCAGGAATGAAAAAGTTAGTAATCATGGTTCTATACCGATCACCATTGACTGTAACGTTCTGGCCATCATCGTTTTTGAAAGAGTACGGACCAATGATTCCACCAGCCCATAAAGCGCACCAAAAAGTCAGTTTTTCTGGATGTAACGGTGTTTCGACATACACTTGAGGATTAGCTTCACTCCAAATGCGGCAGTTTTGTTTGTTGACGTAGCCATTCAACCAGAAGTGCGCTTCATCGCTAATGGACGTAGTGCGCGATACGTATTCCGCACAGAACCATTATTTTCGAAATAAAATTGAACTATTTGCAAGCGTTGTTCAGGCGTGAGTCTATTCATGATGAATTGCCAAACCAAACTGAGAATAAATCACTTGACAGCTGTTAAATCGGTCGCCATCTTGAATAGTAATGCCCACTTAAAGTTATATACCTCGAAAAAAAACACTCTTCACAATATAAGGGACTCTGCTCAGAACTCAAGGTTTCATCCTTCAGCAAATAAGTTGTGGCTCTGGAGCTTCTGCTCCCTGGCCGCTACGCCACTGACTCCAGCCAATCAACCCGCCCCAGTCTTCGCCACATAATCTATAAATCGAAAACCATTCTCCCTTCCCCCATCCATAAAATCCAGCTTGTGATTAATTCCCGCAAAACCACAAATTAAAGCTACGAACTACATTCGAAATTAATCGTTAGTATTGGAGTCGATAACCAACCCAATTAATCGCAAAATTCAATGTACGATCCGGGTCTACCCGGTTCAGAAAATGACGGATTCGATTCTGTTGCCGGAACCGCAACATTGGGCCCGTTCATTCTATATATACATATACATATATATATCGCGTAATTGGTTTGAGTGACCGGTAATTATTGTATACTAATTGGGGGGAGGTTATAATTATTTTGGAATGTTATTCGCTGGATTCCCTCAGGATACGATACAAATTCGATGTTAGGGATGCGCGATGATACATGTTTTTCCGCATTACAGATTTTCACGGTCTGTCGGGGAATGCTTGTGATGCATGAATAACATGCATCGGTGGTATGGGGGAAAAAGAAACTTCGAATTAATGTGGTACGCAAATTTATTCAGGGGAGAAGTAACTTTTTCGTTTATGTATAAAATGGGGTTGGTTCGGTGAAGAGAACAGCGTACTCCTTAGCCCAAGATCGACAGCAATGCCCAAAATTTTTTCAGATATGCAGGATTCTAATTTCACTGGAAATACTCTCAATTTATTCAAATTCAATGGGACACCTTCTATTTTATTGCATATTTATAGGTATTTTTCAATTCATACAATCATTTGGTTTTCGAGTTATTTACCATTTCTTATGAAAAATAATTGAATGAGGTCTATGAGAAATTACGACAACGTTTCCTCTTTCAGAAACAGTTTAAGTCCAGTCAGAAAAAAAGTTTTCCTCCGATTGACAGCAAATATTTATTTCGCAGACACATATCAATCAGCAAAGTATTACTTTTCCTGCTAGGCAGCAAAGTGATTATTCTCAATGCAAATATCTTA
The DNA here is from genome assembly GCF_914767665.1 of Harmonia axyridis. Classification (NCBI taxonomy): domain Eukaryota; kingdom Metazoa; phylum Arthropoda; class Insecta; order Coleoptera; family Coccinellidae; genus Harmonia; species Harmonia axyridis. The sequence goes on from NC_059507.1 coordinate 6,973,874, forward strand.
AACATTCGACATTTTCTGACAATCAATATTTTTTGCCATCTTCCTTATTTCTGGAGGTGTGAGTACTTCTAAGTCGCTATCACTGTCCATAATATAAATATATCCGATATTTTCCCAAAAAACTGCCAGATATATCATAAGTTGTTAAACTATAATTATCATGGACATATACATTTCCATAACAACCAACCATTCCAAAAATTGCGATTCCAATAAAATTTCGTTTTAATTTATTACTGCTGGAAAAATAAAAAGAAAGTGGGAATTGTAATAATTTACAAACACAATATGTATCATTATAAACAATTAAAGAAAAAATTATATGTTCAACTCAGCAGCAAAGTAGATTGACTACCTTGACTGAATTCCTGGCCTCTCTATGTTCGGCTATGAACTATCAGCCGCGGCCGTCAATCTACTACTTTGTTGTCTAGTAAAACAAATAACTAATTTCTCTCCCTGCCAATCATATTCCATGTAAATCAGACAGAATAATTTCGAACACGTGTACCCACTTCCCGCAAAGCGCTGTTGGAAGGGGAATTTTTAAAAGTACCACCTCATGAAAAATTTTTTATTGAAGGCCGTCACAGTAGAAGAAATATCATACAGGTGGAGCAGTGTGACTTGCGTAGCTACTCCAATTGCCCTACTGTGCAACAAGTGCTCCTAGTGGTGGAATAAGTCACAGATGGATTCTAATGCAATCTAGGGACAGAGGCTATGTCTTGGACGTTTCCAAATCCTTTGATGAAGTATAACATGAAGTATTGCTTTATAAACTGCTTTAGAGCCCAGGTTTACGCGTTCGGTCTTCAGAGGTCATTTTCAGCCGGTGTCCCCCAGGGATCTCTTCAGTCACCGTTATTGTTTACATTATATGCATCCGCGATGCTGAAAACGAAGAAAACCTCCATGGCATTTTTTGCTGACGATACCGTAATTCTTGCCAGTCACGCAGGCAACAAAGTTCTTCCAAGAAGCCAAGTCAAGAATTCGATCATAGTTCGCTAGATGGAAAACCGGAATGAACCCTGAGAAGAGGGGCAATGTAGAAAATCTGTTATGTGAAATGTTTACACACTGTCAAAATGAGGAAAAGTGCTATGCCGAATTAAAAAAAAAAAGTTGCTTTACTAGTTTGGTCTAGTTGAGAGAGGTGTTATAACATGCGAATCAATATAAAATAGTTGAAGCATCCTACTTACAGATGAGCGATACCGTGATTTCTAGATCACGTTGAGAAACGTGAACGTTACTTTATGATATCAGTAGAATTAAAGCTTGACGTGATCACTGTTTAGGTTGCTTGTTATTAATATTTGTATGAATCACCCAAACCTTAATTCGTTTATCTTTGCAACTCGAATCGGTCAATCTTATCATTCAAAGCAAAGCAAAATTAATGAAAAATTATTACGAATATATCCATTTTTCTTACATTTTCAACTCTTTTCCTTGTTTCAGCTTTAGTTATGAACGTAACAGAAGGATATCGATTTTTCAAATGTTTCCTCAAATTTGAAGAGGCGATTCTGGGATTGTCATAAAAATATGAAATTATGTTAGTCGAAAAAGGTTCCAAAGCAATCAAAACATCAGGCTGCCTTCATAATTTACGATTGCAACGGACGATGAAGATGATATGCCCTGAAAAGATCTGTGAAATGTTCAAACTGTGATCCCGTCACGCTCTGTATTAGTTTTTCGGAACCGTGACTACCCGTGACATTCTGATATCAGTGATTAAATCACAGTTCTTGAAATATCGATCATCTCTAATCCTACTGTATGGAAAGAGATCGATATAAACTGAAAGCATGACGAAATTCATATCCTAATCTCACTAAGAATTTCACGGAAATATGCCTACCGCAGCCAGAAATATCGAGTAAAAAATTCAATATTCGGGATAGAGTCCGTTTTGTATCGTGGTATTTGCTGAAGGGGACAACGGACGATACCCTGAATCCTAATAGGGATTAAAATGGGGAAGCGAAGAATTCATGTCGCTGTGAATTCCACTAATGTGGGGAGCAGAGAGGGAAGAGAACACCCGCGCAAATTTTTAAGGAATTGCTTCCTCTCTTATATCGAATATTCTCGAATTTTCCAGCTGGAGTATTCCCTTCTGTGTTTGATTTATTCGATATTTTATTCCGTTCAATGATATAGTCTGGCAAAAATTTGCAATCTTGGGTTTTTCCCCACCGAAATATATTTCCATTTGTTACTTCAAGAAGTAAAGGCAATGGTGCAAGTTATTCGATTCGATGAAAAAAGAACTGCGTTGAAAATACTTTACTGGGTTTTACCAGATTTTTGGTTAATTAAATAGACTACTTTTCAATGAACTAATTCATTTTCCAATATATAATATATATTCAAGACTATCTACAGAGTAATTTTTCGACTGCAAATATCTAGACGAAGTCTATTTTACTTCACTTCACTAATCCTCAGACAGAAAATGAAAATGATCATTGATAAAAACACAAGATTGATTAACTTACTGAAATAATTGAATCAAACAGGAATAGTAAAGGGTGTTTTTTTTAGGGCTATAGAACTTTAAATTGCAATGAAACTACGATGGATTATTCGATTAACATGAATTTTATTTCTCCGCAAGATAATCTTGTGGCATTATATTTTAAATATGATTTCTGGCATATGACCGCCACGGCTGGCTCGGATGTAGTCCAATCTGGACGTCCAATTTTCGATGACTTTTTCCAACATTTGTGGCCGTATATCGGCAATAACACGGCGAATGTTGTCTTCCAAATGGTCAAGGGTTTGAGGCTTATCCGCATAGACCAATGACTTTACATAGCCCCACAGAAAGTAGTCTAGCGGTGTTAAATTACAAGATCTTGGAGGCCAATTCACAAGTCCCAAACGTGAAATTAGGCGATCACCAAACGTGTCTTTCAATAAATCGATTGTGGCACGAGCTGTGTGACATGTTGCGCAGTCTTGTTGGAACCACAGCTCCTGGACATCATGGTTGTTCAATTCAGGAATGAAAAAATTAGTAATCATGGCTCTATACCCATCACCATTGACTGTAACGTTCTGGCCATCATCGTTTTTGAAGAAGTACGGACCAATGATACCACCAGCGCATAAAGCGCACCAAACAGTCAGTTTTTCTGGATGTAACGGTGTTTCGACGTACACTTGAGGATTAGCTTCACTCCAAATGCGGCAGTTTTGCTTATGAAAATCGGGAACAACGGCAATCTCATTTTGGGCACATTCGACGAATCTACGCTTTACTTGAAGATCGTTTGTCTATCCATGATGAATTGCGAAACCAAACTGAGAATAAATCACTTGACAGCTGTTAAATCGGTCGCCATCTTGAACAGTAATGCCAACTTAAAGTTATTCATCTCGAAAAAAAATACCCGTTATATTATGCAACAACTGGGGAAGTTCCAACTTTTCTCACGAGTGTGGAAATTTGTGGTAAGAGCCTTAAAGGCGTGTGCAAGTGTTGTTCCTAATTCAATTCAAAATGGCCTTCGTTGTTACTATCTGTTCATTTCTCACGTTTCCATATAAACGACTTCAAAAGCCTAATTTCATTGGTCTACCAAGTGAGGTGTGGAATAATATTTCCCATAGTATGAAAAATACGAATTGAGTGAGCTATGAAGAGAACGCCACCGTTTCCGCCGGCTCATCGCATTTCGATCACTACCGTTTTCGCTTGACGTTGTCGTAAGTGATCCACTTTTCGTCATCAGTTACCAAACGCTTCAAAAATGGGTAGATTTTATTGCGATTCAGCAGCGATTGGCAGATGGATTTTAGGTATATGAGGTTTTTTTGCGTTAACTCGTGTGGTACCCATATATCGAGCTTCTTCTTGAAACCAGCCTTATGCAAATGGTTTCAAACGGATTTTTGTGCAATCTTTAGTTCATGGTCAACCGAAACAGTGGTTACATGACTTTCGGACCCGACAATGGGCATAGACGAAATCAAATTTGCGCTTGACTGGCTGTCACAGTATAAGGACCATGAACACTTTTCAAATTTTCAGTCGCCTGGCTTGCATTTTTGTCTTTATCGCAGAAACACTGTAAAATATAGCGTATTTTCTTCTTTGCTTTTGTCTATATTTGACGAGTGCTTGAACTAAACTGAGTCAACTAATCACAAAACTGTCAGAGAGGTTTTTGTAGAACGAAATTTCATCTTCCTAGTGCCATCTACTGGATCACGAATGCAGAATTATTTTATTATAAGTGCAAGTAAATAATAACATAGAAGCCATATTTCATAGAAGCCGTAGAAAAAAATTATTGTTTCAAAAATGAACCAACGACATTTTAGTTGCGAAGTGTATGATGTTTCTTCAAGAACATACTCTCTCTCTCGAGTAAACTGATATTGCGGAAACTGCATAGCTCCTCACTTCCACGCCACCACTTCAGTAAATCGGAACTTTCGTTCATTTGTAGAAATTCAATTCCTCTAACAGTTTTACTTTTCCAGTTTCGGAAGTACCGGAATGGATTCGCTCGAACAATCTCGCAATCAATTGCCTCCGTCTTACAAATGAAAGATTTTTCCTAATAACGTTTCCCTTAATTCACTTAACTTCATCGATCCAGGCTGGTCACCCCGACGGTCAACTGTTCAGAATGAAAATCACGTAGTATAGAAGTTAGTCCAACATATAATATAACATATAATGCCGTTACAGCCGTCACGTGAGAACTTCTTGATAGTTTGGGGAATTTGAAACGTTCCCAGAGTGGCCCGGAAGCGCGGTGAACAGAATTGATTTATCGGAAGATGATAAGGTTTTTGTTGAACATTCAATCTTCGGAGAGAAGTTGAAGGCGAGTCCTGCACTGATAGGCATGATGCTCTGCATCAGATGCGAATGCTCTATAGTCTAGAGTGATTTGCATTTATTATTCTTGTTGTGTAAGTGACCTCCCTGTAGAGGTCTACGAAAGCACTTTAAACTAATTGTTTTCTCTATTGTTTTTATACTCATCAGAATTTTGCATATCTATGTTGGTAATGAGAATCGATAAATTTTAATCAGTAATCAACAGGCCAATTAAAAAGTCCCCGGTCTACCATAGTAAAACACTTTTTTTTGCAAAATTTGATTTTATTATTCAACATAGTTGCCTTCGAAGGGGATACAGCAATTATAGCGAACTTTTCCATACCATTTTATAGTACGATTTGTCTTTCGCTTCAAAATAGGCCTCAGTTTCGGCGATTACTTCTTCATTGGAGCTAAATTCCTTTCCAGCGAGCATTCTTTTGAGGTCTGAGAATAGGAAAAGTCGCTGGGGGCTAGATCTGGTGAATACGGTGGATGCAGAAGCAATTCGAAGCCCAATTCATGCAATTTTGCCATTGTTTTATTGATTTGTGACGCGGCGTATTGACTTGAAGGAAGAGCAAATGGGGCCGTTTTTAACGATTTCTTCCTTCTAACGATTCACTAGTGCTATATAATAATCGCTGTTGATGGTCTTGCCCTTGTGGAGGTAATCAATGAATATTATACCTTGCGCATTCCAGAATACTGATGACATAACATTGCCAGCTGACTGTTGTATTTTTCCTCGCTTTGGATTCGGTGCATCGTGTGCAGTCCACTCAGCTGACTGTCGATTGGACTCCGGAGATGGAGCCATGTTTCATCCATTGTCATAATAATCTAATAGCGCAATATCTGAGGAATACGACGAGTGGGGTATTTGAGCATTTCCAGATAGCAGAGAGTTCCTCAAGGCGGCATTAAAGGCCCACTTTTATTCCTTGTATATTTGAATTACTTGACTTTTTCATATTTTTGGTTGTACAAGATTGCTTTACCCGATCTACTTCTATCACTTCTGCCATGAATGGTTCAACTGTTGTTATGAACTCAATATTTGACTGATTATCCAATCAAGATCAATTCATACTCTTCAGTAAAAATGACCATTACTCGACAAATTTCAAAAACACTAATAACTCCAGAAGAATGTATCCTCATTTATAAATAACTCCACATCATTACAGTCACCAGAGATTAATTTGTTGTTGTTAGACTCTGTTCAGAAAACAAGTGCTCAAAAACATAAATTCGAAAGTTTTGATATCAAAGCCGAAAAAAAATGTTCATCAGCAACTACTAGTGTGAATAGCGTTTATGAAACTAATATACACATGTCCCCTCTGTTTGTCGAGGAAGATTCTTTATATTTTCATATTATTCTTCGTTACTCTTCACGAAAGTGCATTAATTATTATCAATCACAATATTAATTCGCAAAATCCGATTATCTCTTATCTAGCCTGCCTGCAGCCTCTAAACTACTCCCTTTTTGTGAGAAAACAATCAACATCAACCCGAAGACCAAAAAATCATACGTGAGGTCTAGGAAAATCGTGCCTCTCACCCATATCAAATTATCTGGAGCACTTCAGAACGCAAAATGGCGTTGGCGCATTGCTACATCTCTCCTATTTCCATAATTCGCAGCCCTCAGAAAATATTTCATCATTTACAAAAGTCTTCTTGGATAAGCGAAAAACAACATATATTTGTTTTCTATCTCACGGGGAGCTTTTATCTTTTGCCTTAATAACTTTGTGCCGGAGACATCTGAAATTTGAAGTATGATGTCTTTGTTTAGGAGGTAAGGTTCCCATGTTTCGCAGTCTCGTTATAATTGAATGATAGTTTTAGGGCGCTTGTTCTTTGAACACAATGTTTGTAATTTTTAATTTAAAGCTGAGAGTGACATCAAACGATAAGGTTCAGTGACTGATGACGTCCGGTCGAAAAGACCAACTCTCGAACGAAAAAAGATTGACACTTGTGAATTTCAAGATTGGCCGTTGAAAATTTTGTTATCCTTTTAATTTCAAAACCATTAATTTAATTGAGATGAAAACCCTAATGTTGATTGTGTGGCTCTTGCAATACTTATGAGCTCCAAAAAAAAATTCGGTCTATCGCTTCTCACCTTCGATGGCAGCACGTTATCCTATAGTTTACTTTAAGCCCAGATCCTTCTAGACCAAGTTTCTTATTTATCATGATTGTCGTTTCATCATTGAAGTGTGATCTTGCTTTAGTTTTATAATTGCTCGCATTTCCTTCGGGTATGATCAGGATTTTTCGTATCCCACCAGTGAAAAGCATTGAATTCAATATACAGGGTGGCCATTTGAAAACGAAACAGACGAGATTACAGAAGAAATAAAGTTTTTCGATAGAAATGCTCGGACAGGTCGATTTCTGTTTCGAGGGGGACAACTTAAGATGTAGGTTACGGACGCATAGCGCTTCAACCCTTGCTGCTACAACCCCCACCCCCAATTTTTGAATAGGGAAGATGGGGTGAGTGATACCTCAATTTAAAGGTATTTTTATACTGATTTCAGCACAGTAATTGTTTTTTCATTTTATGCATTAGTTCTCGAAATATTCTTAACTAAGTATTTGAAAATGAAGTAGTGTTTTCATGGCACTTGTAGTGTTTTGTGAAAAATCGACATTTTGAGCTTCAAAACAACCATGACTGTGGCTTCCTTCCTAACTAACTAACGCATGAATATTTCGAGAACTAATGCATAAAATGAAAAAACAATTACTGTGCTGAAATCAGTATAAAAATACCTCTAAATTGAGGTATCACTCACCCCATCTTCCCTATTCAAAAATTGGGGGTGGGGGTTGTAGCAGCAAGGGTTGAAGCGCTATGCGTCCGTAACCTACATCTTAAGTTGTCCCCCTCGAAACAGAAATCGACCTGTCCGAGCATTTCTATCGAAAAACATTATTTCGTCTGTAATCTCGTCTGTTTCGTTTTCAAATGGCCACCCTGTATATATTTGCGACACACCACAAACAGGAAAAATTGTAAGCTAATATCTAATACGAAGATAAATCATCGAGAAGAAATATTAGGTATTCGAACGCCAAGTGTCCCATCAATGCATACAACATTGAATTCTTCTGCTAGCCTTCAATCTAATATTCTCTGTTTTCATTTAGTTGTAATCTATGTTAGATTCTACGATACTGATGGACAGCAAAACCGGACTATCGCCACTCACTTCAGATGGCAGCACGTTTTCCTTTGAACCGTTAACTTTTAACCCAGATTTTGCTAGTCCTATTTCCTTATTTATCATGAGCGTTGCTTCATCAATAAAGTGTAGTCCGTCATCAGTTTTATTTCTTGAAAATACGCCTAAATCAAAGAAAAGCCTGACCGTCCTTTGGGAAAGACCGCAGAAGAAAATCCCTAAGCCATAAAATCTGGAGATGCTGTTATCGTAAATTTAGTAGACTCTAAACCTATGTGTGGAGAAACCTCTTTCTATATGACATGAGAGAAACAGTTGCTGAAGGATTCATCAACGTTATACATTTTGCATAGTCACGAAAGCCGTAGAAAAAAAAATTAAGAATATCAATTTTCTCTAATTCTGTGGTTATTCCGTTCATTCTTCCACATCTTGTAGAACAAAATCGTGCGAGAATATATAAGAAACGCACAGTTTTTATGGTTATATTTTGTTATTATACGTTGGTAGTCCGAACTTTCCGCCACGGCTTTATCTGTCAATTAATCAATTTGCCTTAAATAAATCAGTTCTGCCAACCAACATTTTTCAATGCAAAAATCACTAAATGATATTTAAGGAAATATTTCAATGAATTAGAGAAAATAATGTATAATACTCGTACAGAAGGCTCATTCTGCCACTCGTTCATTCAAAAACTCGCCACTTCGTGGCTCGTTTTTGAATTTTGAACTCGTGGAAGAATATCAATGCCTTCTGCACTTGTATTATAAATAACTATTCTGTTATTAATTTTCGAGTTCTGATTTCATATGTTATGACTTCAAGGTGCTCTCAGATATTTTCAACATGCGTGGTCTAATTCAATTTGGTCCAGACCTTCGACATCAAAGAATTCTCTATTATACAATTGAAATTAACTCATATATAGTGTGTCCCATTTGAAAAACACCGACACTCTTCTGTATCTCTAAAACAATATTCAATTTCTGTAGGACACTCTATATATGACTTGACAACAATTATACAATGGACACAACATAAATCAATTGTCGAAATCAAAGAAAAATATTTATATACCAGGAGTCCTATAAAAAAAATCGAAAAACTCAATATCTTTGGAACAGATGACAATTGTGAAAACAAAATTTAAGGGATGCTTTCTGACCAATCTGCGGCTGAAAAACTGCGTTAAAAATATAGTGAGTTCCATATAAAAACACCAACTTTCCTCTATACTTCTAAAACGGTAATTGATTTCTATGATCTTCAAAGGGTATATATCATATAAACCATACAAAAAAAAACATTTTAGAATTTTTCGAATATCTCAAACAGAAACCAAGATAAAGCTAAATATTTGAAACAGATATTTTCCAAAAAGAGCAAAAATCACGATATCTATGATCTGCTTTCTGATATCTAATTATTGCGAAAAAAAAGGATTCCTTGAAAATGTTTTCCCTAACACTATTAGTTCTCGAAATGCTTTCAGTCAGTATCAAATTTGGGATACTCTCTTCACATGCATCACTCTTGAAGGCCACTGTGTTCACGAAGACGAATGAAATCGCGTTTAAAAAAAACGTTCTTTTGATCTTTCTCTGGGCCCGTAACCTATTGAGAGACATGGATTTTCTCATAGCAAAAGACAATTTATTGTTCAGTAATCAAATAATATCTCAAGGTCTCTCAGACGCAGAGCACAATCTACCTAAAGTTAATGCGATGATATTCGAAGATTGAGGTTATTAATTACGCGACCGAATTCATCCTCGCAGAAACTCCGAACGGAGAGCGATCTCAGCAATTCATTTGCACGAACTCTTCGTCGTCAGTTTCTATGATTCGCATATCAGTGTAAATATACCCCGAAACTTACAATTCATCCAGAATTGGTCTATTATGAAACCCGACGGTGCGTTCAGAACCCGTCTACGTTCCTAAGAGCTGATTACTGGAGTGGCAGAATTTCCCGAAACGTTATTCTGGCTCTTGTCGGTCCGTTCGCGAGCGAGAAGGACGGCGATAGTATGAAACCATTCAAGCGAATCGACAAACACGACTCTGCCTGATTTTTATCTCTTCGTACTTACATTTTGCCGAAGACTTTGTTACAAGGTAGTTTCTAGGTTATGAACTTCGCGTGTGTATTTTGGAAGTTTGTTGTGTGACCCCTCGTTGGGCTGGGGGTTGACTCCCCACCTCCTGGGGATTGTACCGAAGGGATATGTTGATATTAATGCGGGACTTATAATGAATCAATAACTACACACATTGAAATACAGCAATTCTTTTTGAAGAAAAGTTTTCATTGTAATTTTCGAAATTCCAGTCAGAAATGTTGGCAAATAATGAGGTACGACCGACTTATGGAGAATTCGTGCATAAATTAATACGATAAATTGAACAAAAGAAACATGGAAACTCGATATTTTAGGGTGAATCAAATATCAGGTGTAGTAAAAAGAAATCCATTATTTTTTCAATAGACGGCTTTAGATAACCCAAAAAACCTCAAGGACTCAATTTCCATCTTCGAATCGCATCAAAATCAACCCATTTTTGAAGGGGTTGATGACTGGCGATAATGAGTGGATCATTTACGACAACGTCAAGCAAAAACGGTCATGGTCGAAACGCGGCGAGCCGCCGGAAACGGTGGTCAAGCTTGCATTGACGGCCAGGAAAGCTTTGCTTTATGCTTGTTGGGATTGTATCTGAAGGGTGTTTTTTTTAGAGCTATAGAACTTTAAATTGCAATAAAACAACGATGGATTATTCGATTGAGATGAATTTTATTTATCCTCAAAATAATCTTGTGGCATTACATTTTAAATATGTTTTCTGGCATATGACCGCCACGGCTGGCTCGGATGTAGTCCAATCTGGACGTCCAATTGATGCCTTTTTCCAACATTTGTGGCCGTATATCGGCAATAACACGGCGAATGTTGTCTTCCATATGGTCAAGGGTTTGTGGCTTATCCGCATAGACCAATGACTTTACATAGCCCCACAGAAAGTAATCTAGCGGTGTTAAATCACAAGATCTTGGAGGCCAATTCACAGGTCCAAAACGTGAAATTAGGCGGTCACCAAACGTGTCTTTCAATAAATCGATTGTGGCAGGAGCTGTGTGACATGTTGCGCCGTCTTGTTGGAACCACAGCTCCTGGACATCATGGTTGTTCAATTCAGAAATGGAAAAGTTAGTAATCATGGCTCTATACCGATCACCATTGACTGTAACGTTCTGGCCATCATCGTTTTTGAAGAAGTACGGACCAATGATTCCACCAGCCCATAAAGCGCCCCAAACAGTCGGTTTTTCTGGATGTAACGGTGTTTCGACATACACTTGAGGATTATCTTCACTCTAAATGCGGCAGTTTTGTTTGTTGACGTAGCCATTCAACCAGAAGTGCGCTTCATCGCTAAACAAAATAAAATGGACGTAGTGCGCGATACGTATTCCGCACAGAACCATTATTTTCGAAATAAAATTGCACTATTTGCAAGCGTTGTTCAGGCGTGAGTCTATTCATGATGAATTGCCAAACCAAACTGAGAATCAATCACTTGACAACTGTTAAATCGGTCGCCATCTTGAATAGTAATGCCAACTTAAAGTTACATACCTCGAAAAAAAACACCCGTTACTTTCGTTAAATACAGACCTTCCTGTTCACAATGAAAGAAACACAATTTTTCCTCATAAAATATACTCATTTGTTTTTTCGCTATCAAAATTGAAAATCCCTTCAGCTTCGCATTTATGAATTTCAGAAAATTTCAAGTGGATTGACTTCGTATTTGGAATTCTTGTGCTAAATATTCATTAAAATTTTGTCACAATATTTTATACTTCCGTCTCCGTGTGTAGTAAGTTCGAAATGGGGATAATAAACTTCAGCGGAAAATTGCCAGTGTTATTCTATCCAGTTTCAAGTTTCCCAATCAGCAAGAAATGCTACTATAGCTTTGTAATAATTCCTCGTATATATCGTGTTAACTAGAAGTAAGATAAAAACAAGAAACTTCCTTTGACGCAAGTTTTTCTTTGGAAAGAAACTTATTCAGATTCCATCCCCCAATCCTAGGGCGTTCTTCGTTACAAGCAAGTTTTACGTGACTAGAATTGCCATGAGCGTCAAATATTCCATTGACAACGTAATATCATCCTAAGAGAGCATTTCTGGAAGCACCGAGGGAACAACGTCTGTGCATTTATATGGAAAGAATTGTTTTTTAGGATTGAACGTTATTCGCAGTCATTAAGATCTGTTTTTCGAATCATCTACCAGGATGTTTTGGGAAGTATCCTACCAGAAGAGGGAACAATATTCGGGAAATAAAATTGGATGAGAATCAGTGATTTACATATATTCATGATTCGTATTCTCGGCTCATTCTTATCCAATTCTGAATAAATTGTTGCTGTAGAAGTATTTGGTGTGGAAAACGACTATAAGTATCTAAACATATTTTCCATGAATATGAAATTTCCGAGAGAGGTTTGGCAAAATATGAATTCCACAAAATACGAAGCAGAATATAAAAAAACAGAACATTGAAAATTACTATGGTGCGGAATTAATATCTGTTGTATATTGAAAAGAGATAAAAATATTCTGTGGCTATATTCTATAACTACAGAATACCGAAAAGCCTCGACACAAGAAGGGTTAGGTCATTACCACACAATATTCAATATTCTTATATGGCACACAGAATATCGAACACCCACGAACAAAGCAGTTTGAAACACTCGTAAGTTAAAATTTTTCAATGAAGTGTTTATAATATTCGAAATTCATTCTACCCTGAATATAAAATACAACACATCTATGGTGTAAATTTTGCATATTGAAAATTCAAGAAAAGTATGTTTTGCTGTCTCAAAAAAATTATGAAAATAGAGAATTTTAATTCGAAGACATATCATCATTAGACATGATGTACCTATCTGTCAACAAATTGGTGAAGGCGCCTGTCCACAATCCAGGACAAGGCCGAGATCTAGGATATATCAGTTCATTTATTCATTTATTGGAACAATTTTTATATGTATACTTTTGACATAAAACTTTTGCGATCATCGGTGTAGTGTGAAAAAATTCAAATAATCTCGCACCAAAGCCTCATTCGATAGTATGAAGTATTCCCTTCATCTGGCACTCATGACAAGTAACAAAAATTGATACACACATGAGTTAAACGAACAAACTAAATTGGATATAAATTTGATCTAGTCGCAGATATCCTAACCACTAATTTCATTTACCCTCTTATTAGAACTTGCTTATTGTTCCTATTAATCTTCAATTCAGCAATTGCCACCTATTAGGAAACTTTTCTTCCAAAAGTACTCCAGTTTTGCGAAATATGGCTGAAAATTCTCACAATTTTGTACTGAATATAAACGATTTTGCGTTGTTAGAGCCTTTTCACTTGTCAAAAATCACGACGATGACAATATGACGATTTGTGGGCTGTGGAAGAATGGTAGCGTCTCAATATGTAGTAGATGGTCACTGCTTGACTCTAGTTGACCACCATAATGATCTGGGCATCATAGCATCCTAAGATTTGAGCTGGTCTCATCATATAACAGCTGTGGCAGTCTTTCTAACGATTTATTGCATCTATATGGTTCCTTTGATGGAATATGCTGGACTGGTGTAGTGCCCTTCTCTCAGGAGCGATCACCTCGAGTTTGTATAAAGTTGGAATAGAAGGATTACTTTCAAGATTTTAGGATAAAACTAGACTATCACGCTCATTTGGGACAATTTCAAACTTTTAGGGATCGAAAAGATCACACAGCGTCAAAAGTTTCTTTCTAACAGATTTCTCAGTGGTTGGAATGGGTTCCAACATAGTGTTGTTAGTGCAACTATTAACTCTATCAGACTCTTCGAGTCTGTACAGAGTTTGGATGGAAGGATTTTTTTTGGTAGGATAAGACCAGACTAACGTTTGAGACTACTACAAACCTTTGGGAATAGAGGTGATCTTATTGTGACTCATCGGGCTCTGCATGGGTTCTTTGGTGTGAATCTGGATCAACTCTACATGGGAACCAGCACTGAACTCCGGGACCATGCCTTCAAACTGGGGCAAGAGAGTTCCAAGATCACACAGAACCAAAAGTTTTTTCCAACAGATTTCTCAGAGATTGGAGTGGGTTCCAACATAATGTTGTTGGTGCAAATTTGGTGGATTCTTTCAGAAACTGACTCGACCAGTTCAGTCGAGACCAGAATCGGTTTGGACATAATTAAGTTGTTATGAATATGTGTAGGTTTCTTCAATGTTTCTAGTAGTTTGTGAATTTCATTTCATTCTGTTATTTTGAGTTTATCTCTCCATCCAATCTTTCCATTTGTTGATGATAATGATAATAATCAAAAGATCAGGCTATTCAAAGAGAATCTTTTTATGGAAAACCCTTTATTATTCTCCAAGACCATTAGTTCCTATTCTCCTCAATACTGCCTTGTAGCCTATTTATTCGCAACAGATATCATCGAATGAATAAATTTTCAACCTTTCCAAATTCCGAACAGAAATGCATATACATAAAAGAAGATAAATTCCTCCTACCCCCAATAATTCCCCAAGTAACAGTGCTTTATTATTCTTGTGTCAGTTACACTCTTGCGCGAAATTCATTTCATCCTCGACAAAAACCACAAGGCGGCATAGACCTTCCTGGCTTTTTTTCTGGCTGCAATGGCCGACGTCTCGTAAAGATAGATTGCCTCGTCCTGTTCCGCCACAACACACGAAGAGGAAATGGATAGAAAATAAAATCGTTACGACGGTAGGGGACGAAACAAGCCTTAATGTTTATAATAGTACACATCGAGAGCATCGTTCAAGGCCTCGAAACCGATAAAGACTCATAAATATCACATTAGTGGCCCCGGTTCTTCTGAGAGATGCGCAGCGTGAACATTACTTGCTCGTTTGCCGCAGACCTCGCCACAAAAACCGAATGCGGCTGCCGGAGATGGTTATATATATATACGTACGACGTCCTTCCACGTCCTCGTCATCCCGTTCCTTCGTCACTACGTTTCTTATTACGCATTTATGTCATACACATGCCTTCCACTCCTGGCTTTTTTGTAGAATTAAAACAATATCTTTATGGGCTGAGTGGTCATGCTGTGCGTGTCGGTTGGGAGTTTAAAATTTCGGTTTACTTCATTTGCATAGGTATGGCTTCGGTGTGGATCAATTATGCGACGATTGGGGCTTAAGGTCGGTTCATACTGGGTCGTCCATGTCGTGGACCGGATTTCCTAGTTTCAATATACATTTATCAAGTCAAGTAACTTGGTGTTTTAACCAACCTCTTGACTTGAAAATAAAGCTAGTGACAAATTGGATACTTGACTCTTGACTTGACTTGATTTGAGAAATTCATTGCTTGACTTGATACAAGCTACTTGATATCACTACCCAAATTCGATAGACATTCATCAAGTTGAGTAATTTGATATTTTAACCAACTACTTCACTTGAAAATAGAGCTCCTGACATTTTACATACTTGACTCGACTTGATTTGAGATATTTATGGCTTGACTTGATATCAAGCTACTTGATATTACTATTTAAATTGTTTTTGCAATTTTTCCTCTCATTTCATCATTCTTTATCGATTTAGATACTACACAATAAAACTGCTAAAAATCCAGTAGCTTGAGAGAATGTACTTGATTTTTCAAGTAATTTTTCAAGACTTGATATTGAGAAACTAAAGGGTGTTTTTTTTAGAGTTGAAGATCTTTAAATTGCAATAATAAATGATAGATTATTCGATTGACATGAATTTTATTTATCCGCAAGATAATCTTGTGGCATTACATTTTGAATATGATTTCTGGCATATGACCGCCACGTCCACGTCCAATTTTCGATGACCTTTTCCAACATTTGTGGCCCTATATCGGCAATAACACGGTGAATGTTGTCTTCCAAATGGTCAAGGGTTTGTGGCTTATCCGCATAGACCAATAACTTTACATAGCCCAACAGAAATTAGTCTAGCGGTGTTAAATAAAAGATCTTGGAGGTCAATTCACAGGTCCAAAACGTGAAACTAGGCGGTCACCAAACGTATCTTTGAATACATCGATTGTGGCACGAGCTGTGTGACATGTTGCGCCGTCTTGTTGGAAACACAGCTCCTGGACATCATGGTTGTTCAATTCAGGAATGAAAAAGTTAGTAATCATGGCTCTATACCGATCACCATTGACTGTAACGTTCTGGCCATCATCGTTTTTGAAGAAGTGATTCCACCAGCCCATAAAGCGCACCAAACAGTCAGTTTTTCTGGATGTAACGGTGTTTCGACATACACTTGAGGATTAGCTTCACTCCAAATTCGGCAATTTTGTTTGTTGACGTAGCCATTCAACCGGAAGTGCGCTTCATCGCTAAACAAAATTAAATGGACGTAGTGCGCGATACGTATTCCGCACAGAACCATTATATTCGAAATGAAATTGCACTATTTGCAAGCGTTGTTCAGGCGTGAGTCCATTCATGATGAATTGCCAAACCAAAATGAGAATAAATCACTTGACAGCTGTTAAATCGGTCGCCATCTTGAACAGTAATGCCAATTTAAAATTATATACCTCGAAAAAAAACATCCGTTACTACTTGACTTGAACTTGACTTGATTTCAAGTCATGCCCAGTGAAGTAGCTTAAATATCAAGTCAAGCCATGTCAGTTTCAATGAAACATGTCAAACAGAACTCTTATCTGAAGCGTCGTGTGTTTAGTTGCACGTTATACCCATTCATCAATATGGATCGTCCATCTACTGCTGAACGTGTGGAAATTGTAAAAAATTATTACAAAAAAAAATTATTCTGTAAAATATACGTTTAGTGCATTACCGGCAGATTATGGTCGACATGAGCATCCGTCTTACAAGTGGTAAGACGGTGAAACAATTCAAAGAGACTGGATCTCTTAATGATGTCTAAGGGCCCACTAATCATAAAAATTCACGCTCGATCGAAAATATTGCTGCTGTGAGTGAAAGAGTTGAAGAAGATCCAAATTGGTCCATTCCTCGGCGCGCACAACATTTGGGCCTCTCTTACGGCAAGCTATGGCGTATTTTGCATCTGGATTTTCATCTCCATCCTCATGAGGTTCAGTTGGCACAAGAAGTAAGCCAGCTTACCATGGAATTTGTAGGACATATGCAGATTGAGAGCTTGAACAACAACATTTGACTGACGATTTTTGGCATCGACTTTTCTTCAGCGACGATGCACATTCGGTGGCAATGTATAAATGCAAAATTTTCCATTTGGAGCACTAAAAATCATCATATAACTGCTGACAGCAGGGCCGGATTAAACTCTTTTCCGCCCCTAGGCCAAAAACAATTTGCCGCCCCTATGAGTAAAGAGAATTTTAAAAATTCAAATTTTTTAAATACGTGATTTTCGCAGAAGTTGATAAAGACAATTTTCTATCTGGAAATAAAACAATCTAATGTTTCAGAGTTATATTTCATAGTAAAAAATTACAGCTTTCATAATCAAACTAATAATGGTTTTCTTCTTGCCTTCTTTTCCGCAAATTTTTGCAACACAGCTTCGAAGTCTGAATAAACGGCATGGCAGACAGTAGAGACGTCCTGTGCTGGCAGAGTAAATCAAGAAATCGCGAGTGTGAGTCTCGGCATTTTTCAATCGGGTTTTAAACAATCCTTTCGAACAATATCGAACGCGATCATTGTAATTCCTTCTTGAAGCTTCAAAATCTAATAAATCAATATTTTGTTTAATTCCACGATTGATAAAATTCTGCCTCAACTCCTCTGTTATTTCATCCCACAGAGCTGGATCATCACTGAAGTTATCTGAACTGCCGCTAATTTCTGGAAAAGCTTTTTTCGGATTTTCACAAGATTCCACTTGTTCCGGAATCTCCATAATGCTTTCAGCTTTGTTTGATGTGTTGTTACCACTTGTTGAAGGTTGATCGAATTCTTGTTGAATTTCACTCAGCTCTGTCGAGTCCACTTTTTGTTTTTTATCACCTTTTTGTAAAAAGGTGTCAATCTTGGGAATCTTCTTCACCAGTTCCTCATTTTTTTCTGATCTTTCCTTTGCTCGTTTTCTATATTCACAACCACTTTCACGTTTTCTTGACATAGCGAAAAAAAGAATGAACAAGTAGATCTGAAGATAAGTTCCCACAAAATTTATTTATACTAAAAATTGCACTAGCAATGTTTAAAAATGACTGGCGACAACTCTATAGTGGTTAGTTCTAGATTCTGAGTGTATTGCATGGACGGAAAAATAGGACTGACGAGCTGCCAGTGCCGATTCCGAAATTCACGCAAAAAATTTAACTAGTTACTTGCATCCATTGAAAATAATACCTACTAGGGCAACTCATCAAACGTGCCGCATTCATATTTTAAATATTATGCCAGTCCTCTGATTTCCCTGACAGTAATCCGTGTTTTATTAGTAGCAATTACAATTTACGATAGGATAGGTTTTCGATGTTCTCTTTGATGCGCTTAACCGCCGACAGTGCCGACTGCTGTTCGGTTTTAGGGCGGCTCCTTTGATTTTCAGATTACCGAGGGGTGTGAAAAATGCAACAATATTTCTATCTTCCATTCAAAAGAATTATACATCGGTAATGAAAAAATGTGCGAAATTTTCGAAGATGGCTATTTCTACATTTTCGTAGAGGAGTTAAAGAATTTTTTTTTATTCACCGAAAAATTTGCCGCCCCTAAAATTGTGCCGCCCCTAGGCCATGGCCTATGTTGGCCTAGGCGGTAATAGGGCACTGGCTGACAGACCATTACATCTACAGAAATTCACCGTTGAGTGTGCAATTTGATTTGGTGGAATGATTGGCCAGTATTTCATTGAAAATTAAGAGAGGATCACTCAAACAGGCACTTCTCCTCGCCAAAAGATATGGAATTGGAAGAGATGTGGTTCCAGAAAAAGTAATCATATTACTTTATAATGATTATCTTCCTTCATTCTATAATTCCATATATTCTAGAGAAGAATTCTTGTTTTCACTTAACGAACGCACTATAAAAACTCGTGTTACATATTGGCGAATGCGCTAAATACAAAAGAAGTTCAAGCGGTTTTAACACACAAATTTCGGTCATCAATGTTGTGATTGGCTTGGACGCTATATTTTTGTTTTTTCGTTGTTGTTCGTTAATAAAAAAAGCGTATTCTTTTTCATTTTACTTCAACAGTCGTGAAGAAAGCCTAGTCTGTTACTAGGCTAGAATAAAAATCCGATGCTCATGATTCCTCAGACTCGTCATTGTAATGATTCCCTTGCTCTGGATTTTCATTCTAACCTTGATACAAAATATATCATTCTGTGTCCCAGTACTACAAAGTATAGAGGATTCAACGTTCTCGGGTGTCCCAAAAAGATATCATTATTTGGGATTCTACCTATATTCCAACGACGGTTTTCATTCGTACGATAATGATCTGAAAACTCAGAAATGACCACCCCATAAAACTAAGGGCTCAAACCCGTCCTATAGAACGATGTGCAAAATGAGATATATATGCAGTTCCTACTGCTACGTGGTCGATTCTTTTACGACTCAAGATTAGGACCCATAAAAGTCTGGACTTGCTCAGTTATTTTCATGTTATTCTCGTTAAATCATGTGATATTGAAAGGGATCTGGGAAGGAAGAGAAACTTAAACTTACCTGAACACAGTACAATGTTCTTGTCATTGTACAGAAATGGTTACCTTTATTTGTTGATCAGTCACAAGCAACCAACTACTTTTTATTTCTGGAACTTATATGAGAATACAATATGTCAGTTGTATTAACGAATGCACACTATTAGAAATAGTAATTTGGTGTTATGTGAGCGATGTTGCTTCTCAAATATACATGATTAATTTATTTTTTATGAGAACTCCAAATTGATTTCTCGTCAATCAGCAACTCTTTCAGATATATTTGTGGCTGAAAAAAGCAATCGGGCAATATGTCTGTGTCTCGCTGAAATTGTCGTAACAATACTTAATATACATGTACCTGCATTAGTGTTACAATGGTCTTTCGTGGTACTTGTGCCTACAACTTTCTCATTCATAGGCTTCTCAGAAAGATGCAGTAGTGAATATCGTTTCCCTACCCTAACTATTGTGCAGACACCATGATACCATTGCGCAGGCATACAACTTAGAGAATAAGAAAAGGAAGAAGAAATTCACTGTGTAGTACAATATGATTTTATGTTTGTAACCCAGGTATAAAACTGGGAAAAGGAGAGTTCAAGGAGTAAGTTACGAGGTGATGACCAGTTGAATTAGTTGAGTGTTCAAGGATGTTTCCAAGTGTGTACCACAAGGAAGTTGTCGTCTGTGGTCCATCAGGGTCAACTTTTCGAGACAATTCTTTTTAATTTTATAAATTTTCCATTCCATTGATTGTGATCTCAAACTGAGAGGATCAGTACTATAGTCACACTATTTTTTTACTATGTCATAGTTCCTCAAGTATTCTGCAAAATCTGCGAATGAAAGTATTTTCATACGATTTTTGGCTTATTATTGGATATAAAGAATATTGAATCAAAAACGTGAAACACAACTTCAACTTAACAAGAACAGCGAGAATGTGGCCTTTTCTGACTTAAAATGTTAAACCAGTTACAAACTTGTCCTTTGAACCGAATATTTTGTCAAAATTAAAACGCGACTGGAAAGCCATTATTGTAAACTTCACATATTTCTATCTGAAAATTAGAAACGTACACGACTGAAATGAGTTCGTTTGTGAATCATAACCCAGAGAACGTAATCCCAAACAAGTACAAAGGAATTTTCGTATTCAAAATACGTGGTCATTTTGCATATAAATGAATCCAAATTGAAAATGCCGAAGTGAATATTTTGAGTAGAAGGCAAAAGGATTAGCAATTTATATGAGCTGGGTAGGGTATTCCACATTTATGCCTTTATAAAGTTATCGGGTCGAAAAAAAGGTTAATGAGAGTAAGTTGGAGGATATTGGTATGGAAGGCCAATTTAGTTGTTTGTTGGCTATTAACGGAACGCTTCTAGCGTTTATTCGATACAATTTACATGAGTGGGAATTAATCGATTTCAGCTACGTTTATCCTTTTTTTCATTTGTTATTTCTAAACTCCCTACGAAATTTGAATCACCCTGAAAATTTCCTAACTGGAAGTTTCGGGTGAATTACAATGCCATCCTTCAATATTTTCCATTCATGTTTGTAATATTTATCAATGAATTTTAGATTTCATCGTATGTGATTTTTGAGTATTCACCAAGTGATTATTGTTCTCTTGAAATAAAATTTTTCTGTTATTCCATCTCACTCTTCGCATTTGTAGTTTGACAAATGTTAGTTTGAAAAATATTAGTAAGATAAAATCAAGTGGAAAAAAATAATTGCTCAAACCAAAGAGTAATGAAAATAGAAAGAGGAAGTACAAGTAAACGCAATTTTTACATGTCCCCAACATGGTAAGATTACCTTGTCGGATTGTGATATATTTACGTCCAGGAGAAGTTGCAGCCTCGGGGATATTACCAATTCCAATTGCCAAATTCAAGGATTTTCATGATCCGTATACTCGAATCAATCAATAAAATGATACAATATTCCTATGAAGGAACTTTCATTTTTTTTCAATTTTCTAAGGATTTTGTATTTAACGAGAATTTTTCGAAGAAAAACTCTTCAGGTGAGATCGAAATTCTAATCAGGATCGTCAATTTTGGCATCGCTCACCGATTCTTCGTAAAGCTCACGGTTTCGAGGAAATTCGAACTCGAAATTTGGGAAAAAATTGAATTTGCTTACAAAAATCGTTATATCTCCTGAATTATTCGTCACAGACGCCTCAAATAAAACGTTTTTCAACCATCAAGTTCCGATCTATAACATACTGAGGTTTCAAAGGCGTAGCTTACGTCCAGGAGAAATAGCAGTCTCGGGAATATTATCAATTTTTTTTCTTGAAAATTTCAGATTTTTGCCTATAATTTCTGGAATAATGTGTTAATAGCCCAACTGTGAGGATTTTTGTGATCTACAAGGTTGAATCAATCAATAAAATGATAAAAATATTCCCATGAAGGAACTTTAATTTTTTTTCAATCTTTTAAGGGTTAAGTATGGAAAATTTTACGAAAATTTTTGGACAAAAATTTTTCAGGTGAGATCGAAATTCGGCTAATCAGAGACGGTCAATTCCGGCACTGCTCACCGATTTTTCGTGAAGCTTACGGTTTTGAAAAAATTTGAACTCGAAATTTGGGAAAAATTGGATTTGCCTACAAAAATCGTTATATCTCCTGAATTATTCGCCACAGACCTTTCAAATGAAAACCTTTTTCAACCATCAAGTTCCGATCTCTAACTTAATGAGGTTTCAAGGGCGTGGCTTACGTCCAGAAGAAGAAGCAGTCTCGGGAATATTATCAATTTTTTTCTCGAAAATTTCAGATTTTCACCTATAATTTCTGGAATAATGTACTAATAGCCCAACTGTGAGGTTTTTCGTGATCTACATAGTCGAATCGATAAATAAAATGATACAATATTACCATGAAGGAATTTTTATTTATTTTCAATTTTCTAAGGTATGGAAAATTTCACGAAAATTTTTCGATAGAAAATTTTTCAGGTGAGTTTGAAATTCGTCCAATCAGAGATCGTCAATTCTGGCACCGCCAACCGATTCTCCGTAGTGCTCACGGTTTCGAGGAAATTTGATACTAGTGGTAAATCATTGATTGACCATAATCCCCAAACAATATGTTTGTTCGATTCTTCGAAAGAGAATATTCATTCTGCTGAACGATACGAAAAAATTACGCCTGAAAATTGTGGCCTATTGTTCCCAGCCTCTGCTCGTGGAGCTAAACTGAATGAACTGAAAAACCACGCGAACCGTAGCAGCCTAACAGAATTTTCCAGAATATCAACCTAGGAAACAATATCTTTCATCCAGCTCATTAGAGTGGCAACTTGGGATATCCGAATCCGATTCCAAACAACAAATCATGACGGTCTCCGTTTACGTTTGGCAATAAAACAGAGGCGCATGTTGTGGCTGCAGCGTAAAATCCAAATAGAAACCACAGACCGGTTTGGAATGAGCCTCCTTCTGCAGAGTGCGATGCAATTGGAGCTTATATGCTATTACAAATCGATATTTCGTCGTAAAATACATGGAATCCTGCCGATTTCCCACAGTGTATTCGGTTCCAGTTGGATTTCTTCGTGCGGTTTAGTTTTCAGAGATTTTTGGACAGTCGTTCCTTCGAATTGAAAATGTTAAAATGAGCCTACAATTCGTTATGTAGATTGATCATGGGCGCCCGCAGGAGGGGGGGGGGCATGGCCCCCCTGAGATTTTGATTGCCTCATTTTTCAGCACAACACCCTCAATATTACTTTCTCAATCCATATGGCAAGGAAAAGAGGAAAGTAATAGATTCACAACTATTTTCTGGTTTTCAATGGAATCACATACTATACATATAATCCATAATCGGCAGAGGTATTTTTTGAATTGAAAACTTTTTTAGGCGCGTTGAGCACTTCTTGGGTGAAGAAAAATCATGGAACCGAAAGCCCTACATGCGTGTCAATTTGGTCATAAATTCATCTTATACACTGTGTCCGTATCCGTAAAGTATGGAACAAATTCATTTTTAGCTAAACAGATCATTTTAAGGAATAATCCTGGTACACGTCGATTTTTTTTTTTAATTTACCGTATTTTAAAATAATAATCTAATATACAGGGTGAATTACTTTTGAGTAATAACGTTTAATGGAACACCCCCATTTTGTCTCAATTTTCCGATTACACTGGCTGAGCAGATTCCAAAAGTGTATCACATGTTGATTCCAATTGGTACAGGGTGGACAAAAATGCAATAGTTTTGTGTCTGCTCATAAAGTAACGTTTAACATTCTTTATTAGTATAATTAACAATATTATCAAAAATACGGCAATTGGTTTGAATATAACACCCTGTAGTTTGTTACATTTTTAGATTAATAAAAATGTATAAAAATAAGAAATAATTTCTTTCATATTCTGTCTGCTTCACCACAACTACCAAACATGTTTGGAAACAGCTCATTTTTATTAATCTAATTATGTAACAAACTACAGGGTGTTACATTCAAACCAATTAGCGCTAGACAATAAGTATTTTTGATAATATTGTTAATTTAACTAATAAAGAATGTTTTGCGCTATTTTATGAGCACATTTGAAACTATTGTAAAGGGTGTTTTTTTAGAGCTATAAAACTTTAAATTGCAATAAAACAACGATGGATCATTCGATTGACATGAATTTTATTTATCCGCAAGATAGTCTTGTGGCATTACATTTTAAATATGATTTCTGGCATATGACCGCCACGGCTGGCTCGGATGTAGTCCAATCTGGACGTCCAATTTTCGATGACTTTTTCCAACATTTGTGGCCGTATATCGGCTATAACACGGCGAATGTTGCCTTCCAAATGGTCAAGGGTTTGTGGCTTATCCGCATAGACCAATGACTTTACATAGCCCCACAGAAAGTAGTCTAGCGGTGTTAAATCACAAGATCTGGGAGGCCAATTCACAGATCCAAAACGTGAAATTAGGCGGTCACCAAACGTGTCTTTCAATAAATCGATTGTAGCACGAGCTGTGTGACATGTTGCGCCGTCTTGTTGGAACCACAGCTCCTGGACATCATGGTTGTTCAATTCAGGAATGAAAAAGTTAGTAATCATGGCTCCATACCGATCACCATTGACTGTAACGTTCTGGCCATCATCGTTTTTGAAGGAGTACGGACCAATGATTCCAACAGCCCATAAAGCGCACCAACAGTCAGTTTTTCTGGATGTAACGGTGTTTCACTTGAGGATTAGCTTCACTCCAAATGCGGCAGTTTTGTTTGTTGACGTAGCCATTCAACCAGAAGTGCGCTTCATCGCTAAACAAAATAAAATGGACGTAGTGCGCGATACGTATTCCGCACAGAACCATTATTTTCGAAATAAAATTGCACTATTTGCAAGCGTTGTTCAGGCGTGAGTCTATTCATGATGAATTGCCAAACCAAACTGAAAATAAATCACTTGACAGCTGTTGAATCGGTCGCCATCTTGAACAGTAATGCCAATTTAAAGTTATATACCTCAAAAAAAAACACCCGTTATTTTAGTCCATCCTGTACCACTTTTAGTGATCTTTTGAAATTCACAGTAGACGCTGGTGATAAATATAAATACACAATTAGAAAGAAACGGAATACTGATGTCGCCTATGACAATCATGGACGCCTTATCATTTTTCAATAATTTTCATTTTGCCCCCCCTGAGAAAAATTTCTGCGGGCGCCCATGAGCTTGATATTTCAACAATCTACTTCACATGAAAATCAAGCTCGTGCAAATGACATACCTGAACTTGACATGACTAAATTTGAGATATTTTTTGCTTGACTGGATATCAAGCTATTTAAGTTGGATATGCACGACTACTTCAATTATTTCTGTAAGCTCTAGAGCACTAAGACCAAATAATCATCTCCGACGGAAAAAAGGTGAGTCCGACGTCGATCTCCTGTTTATTCAAGAAAAAATGAGCCTACATAGAGATTCATCAAGTAATCAAGTAGATTGATATTTCAACCCACTACTTGACTTGAAAATCAAGCTCGTGCAAATGACATACCTGAACTTGACATGACTAAATTCGAGATATTTTCTACTTGACTTGATATCAAGCTATTTAAGTTGGATATGCACGAGCTCTTCTTCAATTTTTTCTGTAAGCTCTAGAGCACTAAGAACAAATAATCATCTTCGAAGGAAAAAAAGGTGAGTCCGACATCGATCTCCTGTTTATTCAAGAAAAAAAATGAGCCTACATAGAGATGCATCAGGTCATCAAGTAGGTTGATATTTCAACCCACTACTTGACTTCAAAAACAAGCTCGTGCAAATGACATACCTGAACTTGACATGACTAAATTTGAGATATTTTTTGCTTGACTTGATATCAAGATTCAAGTTGGATATGCACGAGTATTACTTCAATTATTTCTGTAAGCTCCAGAGCACTTAGACCAAATAATTATCTTCATAGGATAAATAGGTGAGTCCGACATCGATCTCCTGTTTATTCAAGAAATCTCCTGTAAATTGACCAAATGCTTGGCGTTATGAAACAGCAAATTCCTGACTGAACCACGTGCTGACAGTTCTAAATATATTTTAGAATGGTGGAAGAGGCACAAAAACGTTTTTCCAAACTTCGCTAAAATGGCCAAAGATTTTTTCATCAACGCCAGCATCTGCAGCTTCTGTAATATGACCCTAAAATATCAGTAATAATTTATGATAATTTTCTTTTTCAGCATCATTAAAATTCTTTATATGATTCTTTAGCAGTGTTTTTCCTACAAAAGACAGCGAATTTTATCCCCTACTCAATATTTTTTATCCAATGAGTTCTAATGTTAATTATTTCAATTTAACGGACAAAAAAGATACAGATATTTGCTAAATAGATCATTTATTTACTTGACTGTCCTAGTATTATACTTAGACAATATTGATGGAATTTCTTTCTGAATAATGATCCTGTCAAGTAGAAATCTCTGGAATACCGACAGTGATTAATATCACAATACTTGAAGGCTCGTTCTAAAGATGGCAGTTCTCCTTCCTCCAAACAAATGGAATTGTGAGAAAATTTCAAACTTGTTGAATGGTTTTCTAGAGGGGATAACACGAAGCATCTGAATTCAATTAAATCTGTAGCGACACTGATTGACTTAATTCAGCTATATTCATTCAGTTTAATTAAATATGTTCGTTGGCATGCATGTTCATTTCAAAGTCGTTATCGTCTATGAGTCTTACGAGTGTTCCTTTCGAATTTTGGAAAGGTTTATTCTATTCAGGATTGAACCATAATATGTTCAAGATGCTCTACATAATGGCCAGAGAGGTTTTAAGAAAAAAAGTAATTGTTCTGATCAGATTCCTACTACTTTTTAAACCTAGTGGATTTATCTGCAGGTTATGATATAGTGTGGAAAGATGGTTTGATTCATAAGCTTCATGATCATTTGAATTGTGGAAAAATGATTATTGATTATTATTATTATTATTATTATGTACACCGGACAGTAGGCGTTATAGTATGGGATGCTATCGAACATGCAAGTAGGTCACCCCTTCATTCGAGGTAACATGACAGCGCTGCGTTACCTTAAAAAAAATAGTGGACCTTATGTTCTTCCTTACCTTAATCGTCTCGAGAATCCAATATTTCAGCAAGATAATGCCCGACCTCATATTGCCAGAGTTAGATTAATCTTTTTCGAAGCGAGCCATATGAATCTTTTGCCATGGCCGCCCAGATCCCCAGATCTTTCGCCCATAGAGCATGTTTGGGACATCATGGGTAGAAGTCTTGGAAATTTACCCCAGCCCCCACGGACTTTGGCGGCTCTGAGACATGAAGTACAGGTAGCTTGGGATAATAACACGGTGGATCGGCAATTTTTATCAAGAATAACATTTTAGCAAAGCAATGTGAATCCATTAGTAACCTATCTACTATCGGAGAATTTGAATGCAGTGCTATACAGTGTGAAGTGAATAAAATGAAGATGATAATTGTATCAGTGTACAGACCTCCAAATGGAACTATCGAGGTATTCTTTGAAAAACTTGAATGTTTGTTATCCGAAAAAATTGAACCCAACATCATCATATTTATAGCAGGGGACTTTAACATCGAAATGAGGGAAGAGAATAACACTAAAAACAGGTTATTTACTCTTTTGAATCATTTTTCTATTGAACCTCAAATTAATGACTATACCAGAGTAACTCATCTTTCAAAAAGTTCTCTAGATAATATATGTACTAACTTTGTGGGTAAGCTGAAAGCTGAGGTTTTAGAGTACCACATTTCTGATCATAGGGCTCAAAAAGTATCTTTTGAAATAATTAATTCTTCTAAGAATGAACTTTCTCGAAAAAGATTTTTCACTGAAAAAAACAAAGAACTTTTCCGAAGTAAACTTTCACAGCAAACATGGACAAATGTTTATCTGACCGAAAAATCTAATGTCAATGAACAATGGCGTGTTTTCAGTAATCAATTCATAAGCCTTTTCAATGAATGTTTTCCTTTAACTTTAGTACATACGAAAAAGAAAATTCACTTTGAACCGAATGCTAACATAAAACGGGCAAAAAATTGCTTGGATATTTTGCTGGTTTTATCTGAATACGATTCATCTTACAAAAATCAGTATAGTCTTTGTAAAAAAGAGTATGACAAAATGTTAAAACTGGAAAAATATAGGGTTTTTGAAGAGAGAATAGCGAAATCGGATTGTAAGATGAAATCTATGTGGGCTATATGCAAAGAATTGACAGGAAAAAGTTGTAATCAACAAAATTCAACACGAAATAATTCAAAAAAATTAGCCAATGACTTCAATGATTACCTTGTTAATATAGTACAAAATATTTCTGCAAATCAAAGCAATATCCCTTTCGAATGTATGATTCAAGATAATAATTGCTCTATATTTCTTAAACCGGTCACCACACATGAACTTGTAGTTTTGTCTCATCATCTGAAAAATAAACTTTGTTCTGGTTATGACGACGTACCTATTGCCATCGTGAAATCATCAATAAGAGAACTGTCAGAAATTATCTGTTAAATCATTAATAACTCTATGAAATATTCAATCTATCCTGATCAATTGAAATTTGCTATCATCAAACCATTATTTAAAAAAGGGGATCCTGATGATCTGGGTAATTACAGACCGATTAGTTTGTGGCCCGCTTTTTCGAAAATTTTCGAAATGGTGATGATTTCTAGACTGCTCAATTTTATGAATGAACACAATATTTTCTCCAAATTCCAACATGGCTACCTGAAAGGCAAATCAACAAATACCGCCATATATCAGTTTATAAATGCAATTCTGAATCACTTAGAGAACAAACATTTAGCTTTAGGTCTCTTTATTGATCTTAGCAAGGCTTTCGATTGCGTTAACCATGAGCTTCTACTGCTGAAATTAGATAAATATGGCATAAGAGGAAGAGCGAATGAATGGATACGTTCTTTTCTCACAAATAGAAAGCAACAGGTTTCAGTTGATAAGTCTATCAAATCTGATATCAAAATTGTCAATACCGGTATAGCACAAGGGAGTATAGCTGGACCCATTTTATTCATAGTTTTTATAAATGACCTTCCTTCATCATTAGATTGTTGCCTTACGACGAATTATGTCGATGACACTAATATATTAGTGGGCGGGAAAAATATACCAGAAGTTCTCGAAAGAGCAGAAACCATCTTTATTAACGCAAAACGTTGGTTCGATATGAATAAACTAAAAATAAATGAATCTAAAACCAATTTAATGATATTTAGAACTAAACAATCAAATTTGTCCAAACCAGAAGTGATTGAAATTGAAAATCATACAATGTATCCAGTAACAACTACAAAATTCTTAGGGGTGAATATTGATGAATTTTTAAATTGGGAAACTCATATAAGTCAATTATGCTTGAAATTGGGAAGTATCGGATATGGAATCAAAACTGTCGCTAATTACATGAACATGAATACACTTAAAATTCTGTATTTTGCTAACTTCGAGTCAAATCTGAAGTATGGTATAATTTTTTGGGGAAGCAACTATAAAATTCAATCAGTTTTCATTGTGCAGAAAAGAATTCTAAGAACAATATGTAACATGAAATTTAAAGAATCATGCAGAGGCAAATTTAAGACTTTGTCTATCATGACTGTATATGGGCTCTATATTTGTGAATGTTTGTTGTTCACTTTCAAAAATAAAAATCAATTTGATACAGGTCACAGTCATGATTATGCTACCAGAACACATGATTTAATTTATCCACAGCACAGGTTAACTTTATTAGAAAAAGGTCCTTTTTATATGTGCATAAAAATTTTTAATAAGTTGCCTAACAATATAAAATGTTGTAATAGTTTTAATAAATTCAAGAAAGATGTTAAAAATTTGTTAATTAATCTTGAACCATATAATATGAACGATTACTTCAATTCTGAGAATTTAGTTTAATTTATTTCTTTTGTATGTTTTTTCTGACACTATTTCTTTTTATGTATAAGTTTTTGTATATAATCTGGAAATAAACTATCTATCTATCTATCTATCTATCTATCTATCTCTCAAGAATAAAATAGATAATCTCATTGCATAGATAATCGCGGTGGACAAACATATTATTAACAAATTCATTAAAAAAAATTGTAAACCCTTCGTTTTTTTTCCAAATATCAATCATTAACTCCCTGCTATACTATCTATGTTTCACAAAAAAAAATATTTTCATTTAAACAGTTCCTTCTGGGTATTGCAGTTTCTTTGTCAGTAAGTATATTTCAAATACTAGTTAATATATGAGTGCACTACTGCTCTTGAGAGGATAAAAATAATAATCATTATGTGAAATTTAGGATGTTTTCAGAAACCTTCTAAACGTACAAAATCCATTAAAATATACGATTTCCATCTACCTATTTCCCTCCATCCTTTTTCCCTCAATTTTCGGTCAGAAATAATGTTGATGTCCACATATCCGACTGACCTACTCTCCCTACAAAAGATGAAATAAGAGATTTAATATTATCTTTTTCTGTTTTTCCGTTTTGGGGACAACCTACATCAACAGGACGTATGCCGAAGTTCCATCAGGATCGAATGTATTTTGTCCGTCCATTTCAGTTTATTTAGGATCTAAATCTTCAAAGGGCATGTTTTCAGGTCCCAAACATTTATTCTTGCAAAATTGGTTTGTGGAAAATAGGTCATTGTTGGGATGGATTGTTAATGGAAGAAGGTTGAACACAACAACAATTAGGGTCTAACAATATTGGTCAGAGGGAATCGAACTTATGAATAATTTTCTATTCCTTCTATTGAGCGTTCGTTTCTCGAACAGGTTGCTCTATCATAGAAGTTTAAGTGAAGAAGCCAGAGAAATAGATACCCGCTTTTCTATATAGGGTTTTCCAATAGGAACTATACAATTCAAAACCGCTATAATAATAGGCTAATTGAAAAATCCCCGGTCTACCATAGTGAAACATATTTTTTTGGCAAAATTCGATTTTATTATTCAACACCAATAGTAAACATTGATCAGTTGAAAGCTATTGAAATTAAATTCATCAGAAACAAAGAATCATTTCTCCTAACGGCAATATATAGGCCACCATGTACCAGTGTAATAGACTTCAACGGGGCAATGGAGAGATATTTAAAAACCATGAAAAACAGGTATACATATCACATTATTGTAGGCGACATGAATATAGATACTCTTTCCCATACAGAATTTACGGATGAATATAAAAACATGTTATCGATGTACAATTATATATCGTATATTAATAGTTATACAAGACCAATTAGTGAAACATGCCTGGACCACTTTTATGTAAAGATAGGAAAGAAAATTCTCGAAAATGTCATATCATCCTTCGTAATTAGAGAAGGAATCACAGATCACTTTCCCATTGCCTTGTTCATCAAAACTAAATCACTCGATCAGAAACATCATCGAAAATATACAACTAGAGTAATAAACTATCATTCATTACGTACGGATCTGAAAAACGAAAACTGGGATGTAATTTATACAGCTCATGATTCAAATAAAGATGTTGACAATTTCTTAAAAAAATTAATTTATTATATTGATAAGAATACATCTGTATACAATAAACATAAATCTCCTAGAAAAAAATGGATTACACCAAAAATATTAAAAGAAGTATCGGCAAAGAATAAACTTTACTTAGAGATCTTAAAGAAACCCACTGATGTTGTGCTGAAGTCAAGATATAATACATTAAAAATTAATTTGCGCAAGGCAATTAACCTTTCTAAAAAAGAACATCTCGCATCATATATACAGAATAATAGATCTTCAGCCAAGGCGTTGTGGAGCTTCGTGGATGACATCTGTGGTGGACCTGAAAAAAAGAAGAAAGATATAAAAAAAATAATTTTAGAAAATGGAGAAATAATAGAAAACAAGAATAGAATATCTAATCTGTTTAATGAACGATATAGTCTTTTAGGAGAAAAATATGCTAATAAAATAATTCCTCCAAAAAATTTTATAGATAGAGATAATTTTGTAGATAAAACGATATTCTTACACCCTACTGATAGATTAGAGGTTGAAAAGATTATTAATGGTCTCAAAAATGGAAAATCCGCTGGTAATGATGGTATAAAGGCTGAAACACTGAAGGAAATCTGCAAAGAAATTTCAGACCCTCTGTCACAACTAATTAACAACTGCATGTCAAGCGGATGCTTTCCCAACATACTAAAAACAGGTGTCATCAAACCACTTTATAAGAGTGGCTCTACATTCAAAATGGAGAATTATAGACCTGTTACAATAATATCCAACATTGCGAAAATATTTGAGAAGATAATAGCAAATAGAGTTGTGTCATTCTTGGAAAAAAATAATATTATCTCGGATTGTCAGTTCGGATTCCGTCCCAAGAGGGGTACTGAGGATGCAATTAAAAAGTTGACAAATCATATTTACGGCAGCTTAGACAGAAAACTCCCATGCTTAAGTCTATTCATTGATCTCTGTAAGGCATTCGACACTGTGTGTCATGAAACTTTATTACATAAGCTTTATCGGTATGGCTTGAGAGGAATATGCTACGATCTATTAAAGGACTATTTATACAACCGGGAACAATATGTCGATTTGAATGGCGTCAAGAGTGAAAAAAGGAATATTACATATGGGGTGCCCCAAGGTACTGTTCTGGGTCCCATATTGTTCAACATTTATTTGAATTCCCTGTTAAGTTTGGAGTTGCAAGGCGAAATTATTTGTTATGCAGACGATGCAGCGATATTTTATAGCTCGAGTTCGTGGTTTGAACTGAAGAACAAGGCAGAACAAGATTTGCATCAGATACAACAGTGGTTCAGATATAACAAACTAACATTAAATGTAGCCAAAACAAAATACTTGACGTTTAGCTCCTACTCCTCCGGTATTCCTAATATGGGACCCTTGAGAGAAGCCAATGGAGTAGAGATCGAAGAAGCAGATCATATTAAGTACCTAGGAATAATCATAGACCGTCACCTAAAATGGGATCTTCAAGTGGACAATGTAGTACGAAAGATACGATTCATGCTGGGCCGTTTTAGAAGGATGGCCGAAATTTTGGACTTCAAGCAAATGAAGACTCTCTATCACGCATTAATTGAGTCCCATCTATCGTACGGCATTCTGGGTTGGGGTGCAGCATATGATTGCCACCTCAACAGGCTGAAAATAATACAAAAATCATTCTTAAAAATTATCCTAAGAAAAAGCAGAACGTACAGCAGTGAATGGACGTATAAAGAAGCGGAAGTTATGGATCTGGCACAACTATATGCATTTAAGACTCTGATGGATAATCATAAAAATAAAAATGATATAACACACTCTACTCATACATATCCCACGAGAATAAAAGGTACTCGTCCCACTACTATAAGAGCTGAAAAGACAATTGGCCAAAGATGCAACCAATACTTGGCTCCAAGAATATTCAGCATTCTACCTGAAGATATAAGGAATATCCAAAATTGTTATCAGTTTAAATACAAGCTAAAAATATGGATAAAAAACACCGAAAGAACACTGCTCTACAATATTATAAACTCTAAATAAATAATAAAATAAATGTGTGTATATATGTATGTATATATATATATGTATATGTGTATATATTACTTACCCGAATCTTGACCAACTACTCGATAACTGAGAATTTACCCGAAATGTGACATAATACACGGATGTGGATATGGATCACCGAATTGCGACACTGAACCTGAATTGGACTATTCACACTGGATTGAGAAAAGACCGAAAATGGAATGATACTCTGCATCTACTTACCTACACATTAAGGCTAATGTAAAATTTTGTAATATTTGTGATTTTACTCACAGAAAACCATTTTACTTGGTTTTCTCCATTTTTTGAATATTCATTAGTCCCTCATATGTATGTTTATGTATATGTAAACTTTGACGATGAATATATATATTAACATAGTTGCCTTCGAGGGCGATACAGCGATTATAGCGATCTTCTAACTTTTCAACACCATTTTTGTAGTACGATTGTCTTTTGCTTGAGAATAGGCCTCAGTTTCGGCGATTACTTTTTCATTGGCGCTAAATTTCTTTCCAGCGAGCATTCTTTTGAGGTCTGAGAACAGGAAAAAGTCGCTGGGGGTCAGATTTGGCAAATACGGTGGATGCAGAAGCAATTCCAATCCAAACAGCACCTTTTTTCTTCAAATGGGACCGTTTTTTTACGATTTCATCCTTTAAATGATCCAATAACGCTATATAATAATCGCAGCTGTTGGTCAGGCCCTTTTGGATGTAATCAATGAATATTATACCTTGCGCATTCCAGAATACTGAAGTCATAACCTTGCCAGCTGACTGTTGTGTTTTTCCTCGCTTTGGATTCGGTTCATCGTGTGCAGTACACTCAGCTGTCTGTCGATTGGACTCCGGAGTGAAATGATAGAGCCATGTGAAACACACATGCTAATCACCAAAACTACCACAAAGATCAGTTTATACAATTGTATGGGACGAGAACCGCTAAAAGAAACATTTAGGCTTTGTTTCATTGAAATTATATAAAGTGATCAAAGATATCGTCATTTTTGAAAATTGTAAAATGCGAACTGAAATTAGTGTCGTTTATGCTAAGTCAAATTCATTTGAATGATCACTCAAAAGCTTTTTCTGTGGCTCCTTTCCTTCCCTCAAATTTATCTATTTTTTAGCGCTTAATTAATAAATTTTTCAACTCTCGCTCTCACATCTAATCGCTTCAACGTTCTTTCCCAATTCAATTTAGAATTTTAAATCATTGAAATACAAAGAAATATCGAATTACATCAACCTCAAAAGATATCCTCTGAAGTACTCACATTGAATTCAAGATAAATACAAAAATACTTCCTCCGTCACATGCCAAAGACTATTTTTCATTCCGCCTATTATACTCCAACGTTTATTCTATTACCTCAACAACGCTGCATCAAATTGCATTATTATTGTCCAAGTAGAACCAACAGCTTGCCACTTGAGATTCGAATGCACCATTATTGTACGTATTTAATCCCCCCACATATTAAGAATCTTATTGTGCAACTGTGGTGCACCTTGCTTATGATCTTTACTGAGGGAAGTACGGTCTAATAAACCAACATCCCGAACACCATCTGTACCATTTCATCGGAGATGTCCGCAGTATTAAACCTGTTTATAAAATCTTAACCGAATCCATCATGCGTATTTTCTTTGTATCTACTATGAACAATGAAATTTCGACCAAAAAGGAATAGAAAGATTTGTAAAGGGTGTTGTTTTTAGAGCGATAGAACTTTAAATTGCAATTAAACAACGATGGATTATTCGATTGACATGAATTTTATTTATCCGCAAGATAATCTTGTGGCATTACATTTTAAATATGATTTCCGGCAAATGACCGCCACGGCTGGCTCGGATGTAGTCCAATGGGACGTCCAATTTTTCATGACTTTTTCCAACATTTGTAGCCGTATATCGGCAATAACACGGCGAATGTTGTCTTCCAAATGGTCAAGGGATTGTGGCTTATCCGCATAGACCAATGACTTTACATAGCCCCACAGAAAGTAGTCTAGCGGTGTTAAATCACAAGATCTTGGAGGCCAATTCACAGGTCCAAAAACAGGTCCAAAACGTGAAATTAGGCAGTCACCAAACGTGTCTTTCAATAAATCGATTGTGACACGAGCTGTGTGACATGTTGCGCCGTCTTGTTGGAACCACAGCTCCTGGACATCATGGTTGTTCAATTCAGGAATGGAAAAGTTAGCAATCATGGCTCTATACCGATCACCATTGACTGTAACGTTCTGGCCATCATCGTTTTTGAAGAAATACGGACCAATGATTCCACCAGCCCATAAAGCGCACTAAACAGTCAGTTTTTTCTGGATGTAACGGTGTTTCGACATACACTTGAGGATTAGCTTCACTCCAAATGTGGCAGTTTTATTTGTTGACGTAGCCATTCAACCAGAAGTGCGCTTCATCGCTAATGGACGTAGTGCGCGATACGTATTTCGCACAGAACCATTATTTTCGAAATAAAATTGCACTATTTGCAAGCGTTGTTCAGGCGTGAGTCTATTCATGATGAATTGCCAAACCAAACTGAGAATAAATCACTTGACAGCTGTTAAATCGGTCGCCATCTTGAAGAGTAATGCCACCTTAAAGTAATATACCTCGAAAAAAAACATCCTATAGTTTGGTTAATAGATTGAGAGGTTGAGAAAGAGTATGATTATACAAATGTGTAAAATTTAAAAAATTGGATAACATTCCGTGTCAGGAGCCTTGAGCGTCGATTCTTTCATGCGCTTATTGTGCTGTTGGTGACAGGAAAAATTGAATATCTATCTAAGAATCGTTATATCTTCAAATATATTTGTCACGGACCCCTCAAATGAAATGGTTTTTCAGAGATCGAGTTCTGATCTAAAACATAGTAAGGTCCCAAGATTGTAGCTCATGTCAAGAAGAAATTACAGTATCGAGAAAATTTTCAAATTTTGTTTGAAAATTTCAGTTTATAACCTATAACTCGTGAAATAATGGCCTAATAGCTCACCTGCAATCATTTTCGTGATCTCCGTGATTAAATCGAAAAAAAATAGGGGTACAATATTTCCATGAAGGAACTTTTAATTTTTCTTTGATTTTCTAAAATGAAAATGTTTTTCAGAGATCTAGTTCTGATCTGAATTATAGTGAGGTTACAAGATTGTAGCTCATGTCCAGAAGAAATGGCAGTATCGAGAAAATTTTCAAATTTTGTTTGAACATTTCAGTTTATTACCTATAATTTGTGAAATAATGGCCTACTAGCCTAACTGCAAGCATTCTCGAGATCTCCGTGATGAATTCAATCAATTAAAAGGTACTATATTCTCATGACGGAATTTTTAATTTTTTCCAATTTTCTAAGGGGCAAAACATTTTTTCGGTGAGTTCGAAATTAGGCTATATATAGATCGTATATTATAGCACCGCTCACCGATTTTTCGTAGACCACATAGTTCTGAGGAAATTTGAACTCGAACTTCGGGAAAAAACAGTAACAATTGAATATCCATCTATAAATCGTTTAATCTCCTGAAATATTCGTCACAGACCCCTCAAATGAAAATGTTTTTCAGAGATCGAGTTCTGATCTGAAACATACTAAGGTTTCAAAGGCGTAGCTCATGTTCAGAAGAAACGGCAGTCTCGTGAAAATTTTCCTCGAAAATTTCAGATTATTACTCATAATGCATTCAATAAAGGCCTCATAGCCGAACTGCAAGCGTTTTTGTGTTATACGTAATCCAATCAATCAATAAAAAGTACAAAATTCCCAAGAAGAAACTTTCAATTTTTTTTTATTTTCTAAGATTCTGTATTTCGAAAACAAAGCGTTCGCAAGCCCATGTGTATAAGACTTTTTCTTTCTTAAAATTGTCAGGAATATACCTTGTTCGTTTGTTCTTTTAATTCAGGAACTCCTATGTTTTCACCCCCAAGGATACTTATAAACGTGGTGTTTGACATGTGGGGTGTTTCTTATCGCGCAGGGGCTGTGTCTTGAAAAAGCCGACGTGAGACGCTGTAAGCCTTTGTGCAACACCTGGCTGAATTTGTCAGATTCCATATAACACGCGTATTCTCAACAAAATAACTGAAGTTAAAAATGAGATATATCCACCATCCCGAAAGAAATATGCTTGTTCTTTTTTGAACCTGGAAAAGAAGCCAGATTATAGGGATAAAAACAGAAATGCGTCATTCCCCTCGAGAAATAACCAAATTCGAAGAGAAGAGCTATAAATAATTTCAGAAGAAGGTCAGAACTTTTGCGTAATATTTCTATAACATATTGTTTTGAAATAAAAACGATACAATTTATAATAAGCCATAATGGCAACATTAAGAACTGTTTTTTGACATTTCTTATCTCATTTATATTTGTAGGTTATGTGTTTTAATGATGAAGAGATACACGCTTCAGTAACATTCAGAAATTATTAGATTATTCAATCAAAATCATTATTCAACTATGAAAACTGAGGGAAGAAGAATTCATGGACAAGCTATTCAGTCTCACTACTTTTCATCGTATTCTAGATACATTTGAAAGTGAATTTTCTTCACACGAGGAAAGAGTACCAGTATCAAGTACAGACCCGTATTTGGTACTATTTTTAAATGTGTCTACAATACGATGAATGTAACGTCAAATTTTCCGCAATTTTGAGACGCATCTTTTGATGTATTGGATTGATGAGAAGAGAGAAAAAAGTGAAATGGCACTAATTGTGCCTTCTCATATATACCTATTTACAGTTCTGTGGTCATCAAGAGTACCATTCTTTCATCGACTCCCCATCTTCTAAAAACGCCGATATTTTCCATATGAGCCATTGGAATTTATCCTTCCATCGTTTAATCGATTCAGTAGAAAATCTAGAAAATTCGAAAAATTTTTAATACCATTGATTCCAAATTCAGAATTCTATTCATCGATGGATTGTTGAAAATTGAGGGCTGGAAAATTATCCGATAAAAATCCATAAAATTTGAAATATGTGAATCTGAAGTTAGTTAATCGTCATCGTTGTGTTAACTGCAAAATTTCACGTAGTCTATCCATGGAATTGTTCTGTGCGCTCATACCAGGGAAACAGCTGGTCATTACGTAGGCGTACAACTTTGCTTCCACCGTTTTTTCCGAAATTCGGGGCTTTATTTTTAAAAACTGGTTATACATTTATGATTCAAAGTATTGTCCATCGCTGGCCACTACTTTCTCCCATCTTTCGGCAGCGTACGAATCCCGCATTGAAAAAACTGTCAAATGTCATTTTCAGTAAGCAAATTTTGTCCTCAATATGAACTATCAAATTTGACATGAAGCGCAAGGAAATGAAAACACATCAGTGATATAATATTTTACTCAATTCGCGAGTTTCTACACAAAGAACGCACTTGTTATGTCCAATAGTGAATCAACGTTTCATAATAACTAAAATACATTGAAATGAATACCTTAAATATATCATAAATTCAGAAAACAAACTTTAAGCACGCCAAACGGTTAGAAACAACCTATGACACTAGGAGAGCAAAAGTTGCCAAACCTTGGATATCAGCAGGTAGATCCAGAAAATAATAGATATTCTGCTTATTAAAAATTCAGCAATTACGGAAAGTATCAGATTCCAAATATTCAAATTTTCATATCTAATCGGAAATCACCTAAATAAATATATGTCATTCAATATAATATAGATTCATAACGATATAGTAAAATTGTGGATTTGAAAATATATCACAATCCGACAACGTAATATAACCATGTTGGGGACATGAAAAATGATATACTCTCTCTGTCTATGTTTGTTACTCTATGATGCTAATCAACAAAAAATCATAGAAACGACAAACAAGAGTATCACTTTTTTGATTTTCACAAAAATATCAATTTCGTTTCTAGTTCAATCAGTAATTCCAATATACCAATCGTGACCGCATAAACTCAATACTGCTATATTTCGAACGAATTTGGGAAAGTAATTTTCCAATTTATTCACACGGAAAATTAATTTTATTCGTTATCATATACATCACAGAGATAATGTTTTGTAGCTCCATTGCGAGAAGCTATTTTTGGCATTTCCATT
Organism: Harmonia axyridis; assembly: GCF_914767665.1. Classification (NCBI taxonomy): domain Eukaryota; kingdom Metazoa; phylum Arthropoda; class Insecta; order Coleoptera; family Coccinellidae; genus Harmonia; species Harmonia axyridis. The sequence continues at coordinate 7,013,929 of NC_059507.1, forward strand.
TGAAAATAAACTGGATGAATTGAATTTGTAGTGGAATGAAACGATTGTTCCCTGAATATATGCAATATTGAGTTCAGCATCCTTGTCCTTTTTTTGTCGTCCTCAATAATTACTGAAATTATCTGTATATTCTGCATGATTGAATTTGGATCAATCTGGAATATGCAATCCTCATAGTTGAAAAGTTGATGTTTTCTCATTAGCCATTAGCAGTTCAATTAAAAATTCCCGGTCTACCATAGTAGATCAAAATTCGATTTTATAATTCAACATAGTTGCCTTCGAAGGCGATACAGCGATTATTGCCATCTTCCAACTTTTCGATACCATTTTTGTAGTACAATTTGTCTTTCGCTTCGAAATAGGACTCAGTTTCGGCGATTACTTCTTTATTGGCGCTAAATTTCTTTCCAGCGAGCATTCTTTTGAGGTCTGAGAACAGTAAAAAGTCGCTGGGGGCCAGATCTGGCGGATACGGTGGATACAGAAGCAATCCGAAGCCCAATTCATGCAATTTTGCCATTGTATTCATTGATTTGTAACACGGCGTATTGTCTTGATGAAACAGCACCTTTTTTCTTCAAATAGGGCCGTTTTTTCACGATTTCATCTTTCAAACGATGCAATAACGCTATATAATAATCGCTGTTGTTGTCTGGCCCTTTTGGAGGTAATCAATGAATATTCTACCTTGAGCATCCCATAATACTGATGCCATAACCTTGCCAGCTGACTGTTGTGTTTTTCCTCGCTCTGGATTCGGTTCATCGTGTGCAGTCCACTCAGCTGACTGTCGATTGGACTCCGGAGTGAACTGATGACGCCGTGTTGCATCCATTGTCACATATCGACGCAAAAATTCAGGTTTATTGTACCTAAACAACTTCAAACACTGCTCAAAATCAACACGTTGTAACAGCTTTCTCATATACGAATATTCGTGAATGATATGAAGTACACGTTCAGATGATATCTTCACAATGTCTGCTATGTCGATCAACTCCACTTTACGGTCAGTCAGAATGATTTTGTGACCTTTTTTGATTTTTTCGTCGGTGACAGCCTCTTTTGAGCATGCACTGCGTTATTTCACTACTGAGTTATTAAGATCTAATATCCGAAACTATCATAGAAATTTCAATAATTTCAAGTTGTTCCTTTGGAGAGCTTACGGACGTACATACGTGCAGAATTGAATTTAACAATGTATTCGTCATCAGTAGGTCGAACCACAACATTCCAGACTATACTTGACTCGAAATTCGAAAATTATAAAAATCGTGAGTCAACGATATACCTAAAGAGCTCTGTTCGGGGAAATAGCGCTGAAACAAGTAAATATACCCACTCTCAAGTTCGTGAATGCGTCGAAAAGCCGCACATCCTGAAACGTTGATTTGCACTATTCGAGATCCAAGATCGCGCGAAAGTTTGCCTAAAAAACCCCTCAACAAATGTTTATCCGAGATTGATAGAGAGTTTAACCACGAAGGCTGTGAAAGCCCCAATGCTAGTTTTATTTCCACTGAATTGACGCCTCACCGACAGATATTTGTGGAAGAGAACAATTTTGATTAAAATCCCTAGCCTTTCGAAATAACTCTCAGAGAAATTCTTCATCGATTAAATCTCGGGTGCAATAAAACGGACCAAGTTAATATCTGACAATTTCGGTCGAGGAAATGGCCACTAGTCGTTTAGGTCTACATCATTTGTAAAAATTTTTCAGTTGAAATGCAGTATATGCTTGAATTCACGCAATCAATTGAAATTATTCGAGGAAAAGAGAAAATATATCAATAAAAACCTTTTATATTACGATCAAAGTTAATTCGAAATGATGTACAGAGTGTTCCTAAATTGCAGGTACAAACAAGAATGACAGATTCCTTGGATTATTTTAAGAAAAAAATGTCCTTCAAACATGGGCCCACAAACGTTCTGTTTTCGAAATACAGTGTGTTACATTTAGATTTTTTTCAAGTTTTCAGATAGCACCTTCCTAAGGGAAGGTACCATTATCATGTGGTATGCTAATTTTATTAATTATTATTATTATTTACAGAAGAATAGAGTAGGTGTTTCCACCCATAAACGCAAAATTACAAAAATTAAATGGAATCAATAAATTACTAAAAACTAAGTAAAGTCAAACTTACAGAATAAAAAACGGTTGTTTTTTTTCGCATATAAAGTATATAACTTTGAGTTGGCATTACTGTTCAAGATGACAACCGATTTAACAGCTGTCAAGTGATTTATTCTCAATTTGGTTTGGCAATTCATCACGCCTGAACAACAATTGCAAATGGTGCAATTTCATTTCGAAAATAATTATTCTGTGCGGAAGACGTATCGCGCACTACGTCCATTTTATTTTGTTTAGCGATGAAGCGCACTTCTGGTTGAATGGCTACGTCAACAAACGAAACTGCCGCATTTGGAGTGAAGCTAATCCTCAAGTGTATGTCGAAACACCGTTACATCCAGAAAAACTGACTGTTTGGTGCGCTTTATGGGCTGGTGGAATCATTAGTCCGTACTTCTTCAAAAATGATGATGGCCAGAACGTTACAGTCAATGGTGATCGGTATAAAGCCATGATTACTAACTTTTTCATTCCTGAATTGAACAACCATGATGTCTAGGAGCTGTGGTTCCAACAAGACGGCGCAACATATCACACAGCTCGTGCCACAATCGATTTATTGAAAGACACGTTTGGTGACCGCCTAATTTCACGTTTTGGACCTGTGAATTGGACTCCAAGATCTTGTGATTTAACACCGCTAGACTACTTTCTGTGGGGCTATGTAAAGTCATTGGTCTATGCGGATAAGCCACAAACCCTTGACCAATTGGAAGACAACATTCGCCGTGTTATTGCCGATATACGGCCAAGTCATCGAAAATCAGACGTCCAGATTGGACTACATCCGAGCCAGCCGTGGCGGTCATATGCCAGAAATCATATTTAAAATGTAATGCCACAAGATTATCTTGCGGATAAATAAAATTCATGTCAATCGAATAATCCATCGTTGTTTTATTGCAATTTAAAGTTCTATTGCTCTGAAAAAACACCCTTTAAAAGGCTCATTCATGAAAATTCGATATTTTTCAAAGTTATACTCAAAAAAAAGACATTTTGATGGCAACCCTCATATTCAGTTCCCCAATAAACATGAAGAATCGAAGAAACCAAAACTACCCCAAAGCTCTCCCTCGAGAGCCCTCATAACCACAAATTGTCTGGACCAATAAGGAAGCCGCCCCCTTCGAAATTCTCGGACTTCGCCTTCGTTTCCGCAAAAATCTATTTATACCAATGTGGAATTTCGGGCACGAGCCATGTTTCTATTTCAGTACTTTTCCCCTATTAGAAAACTCTGGAACATCTGCCGAACAGAACGACACAACCCTCAACAGTCAGACCAGATGTTCAATAAATCTCAGTGAAAAGATCTTCGAAATGCCTATCAACTCCCGAAATACGGGAAACCGCGCACTTACATTCCCTCGTATTAGGGAATCCTGTCTGAAAGCCCAATCGAAGATCCCCCCACCCCATTCAATAAGGCCAAGGGGGTGCCACCCCTACCCATAACTTCGTTAACTAACCGTGAAGGGCTCGTCCGGAATTAAAAATAATATTTATGAATCATCTTTGTGTGTGTCATTACTGAGATTCTAAGTTTTTTCTATCGCTGGTCACCACTTTCTCCCATCTTTCGGACAGCGTTCGAATCACGTGTTGAAAAAACTTGATCTTTTGAATCTTTTGAAGCGATCCAATTTTTTTTCTTTTTCATAAGACTGGAAGTGCTGATCAGCCAGGCCGTGTGCCTCTGATCGAAACAAGTGATAGTGCGAGGAAACAACGTCTGAAGAAAACGGCTGCTGGGTAGGACTTCCCATTTCAACGTTTCCAAGTATGTCTTGACCACTTTCTTAACATGGGGTCGGGCATTGTCATACTGAAAAATCACATTATCATGTCACTCCTTGTAATGCGGCCGTTTGTCTTTCAATACTCGGCTCAAATGCATTAAATGCGTTCTATATAGATCGCCTGTGATTGTTTCAGTCGGTTTTAACAATTCATAATACACTACGCCGGGCTGGCCCCACCCAATACTGAGCAGGACCTTGGAACCGTGAATATTCGGTTTGGCCGTCGACGTGGAAGCATGGCCGGGATACCCCATGATTTTATGGCCTTGGGATTATCGTAATGAACGAGTTATTGGTTTGAGACCTTTTTTAATGATGAACTATTCTCTTGACAGGGTTGAAGGTCAGGTTGTTGGAACAAAAACCACCTCTCAGACCATTGCCGACATTTCGACTTTATTTTAAAATCTTCTTCAGGGTTCTTTAATAAATTACAAGATTTTTTTAAGACCACTATCGTAATGAACCCATTTTTCATCTACAGTCACAATGCGATGCAGAAATGCCTTCCATCTTTGCCTTTGCAAGCAGCTGTTCACAAGCAAACAAACGCCGTTCAACATATCTCGGCTTCAACTCGTACGGCAGCCAATTTCCTTGTTTATGAATCATTCCCATGACTTTCAAGCGTTTTGAAATGGCTTGTTGCGTCACTCTCAATGATCTTGCCAATTCTTGTTGCGTTTGACACAAGTCTTGATCAAGTAATGCCTCCAATTCTGCATCTTCGAAAACCATCTCTCTTCTACCGCCAAGCTGGTCTTCGACGCCAAAATTACCGTTCTTAAAGCGTTGAAACCACTCTCGGCACGTTCTTCGACTAATAGCGGCCTCATCATAGGTATTTTAGAGCATTCGATGAGCCTCAGCCGCAGATTTCTTCATATTGAAGCCGAAAATCAAAACCTCCCGCAAACGATGAGAATGTTTAATCGAGAATAACTTTATGTTGCAGACACAAACCTGTCTGAAAGCCTGATCGAAGATCCTCTCGACGAGAAACCACCCCATTCAATAAGGCGAGGGGGGTGCCTCCCCCACCCCTAACTTCGTTAACTAACCGTGAACGGCTCGTCCGGAATTAAAAATAATATTTGTGAATCATCTTTGTGTGTGTCATTACTGAGATTCATGCTCATTTCCGCAGACTGGGGCGAGAGATCGAGGCTACAAAGAGCCCCATCGTGTTTTCGGATATGACAGCGCTGTCATCGCTTGGCATCACGCTCCACTTCTTTTCATCAATTTAACTACGCTGGAAGTGGTCTGAAAGTTCGTGTCTCATTTGTAAGAGCTGGGTCATGAAAAAGGGATTTGATTGTGCGCCTCTCTGGTGCAATTATATATATAATATTCAGAATAATGAAATCATTCGGATGCTCTGTGTGGTTTTTCGTGTAACGAGTTTATACTTGGATGAGTATGAATATGTGAATTGGCGAAGTTTGTAGTTCAAAGAGATGTGTATAGAAATTAATGTTTTTTATCAGGTTATTCTATTTGTCGAAATTGTTTGTTGGGTTGGACTTGAGTTTTTTCCTGATTTGCCAACGTAACATGGTAGTGGTGGAATATTTTATTTTATCTCTCTTATTATTATTATTATTATCATCAAATAGTATGGTACTTTTAATATTATCATCAGCCATCAGCCCTCTGACTCCAATACTAACCATTTACCTCTGATTTGAGCTATCTAGATCCAATTACTAGCAAGCCTCTTGATGTCCTCTATCCAAGGGATTAGACGTCTTCTTCTATTCTTCTTGTCAGGTCAAGGTGTGCATTCAAGAAGTTTTATGACCCATCTATCATTCTGGAAGAATTTTTCAGTTTCTAATAGAACCAATAATAGTTACCAATTCATAATACCATCGTTACCTACGAATTGATTTTTTTTTTGGTTAATGACATGCATTTCAATGTCCAGGCCATCTCCAAAATTGGAGGTGATTTCTAAATTATTCACTTCAGAGCACATCATCGGTGTACAACTCCGCTTCCGCCGTTATTTTCCGAAATTCGATTGCTGTGAAATCACTTCACCATGTATCTCGTTGTATTGATTGGCCGGGATATCCCCATGATTTTCTGCGCTTGGGATTATCTTAATGAACCCATTTTTTGTCTCTAATCACAATGTGATGCAGAAATCCCTTCCGACTTTGCCTTGCAAGCAGCTGTTTACAAGCAAACAAACACCGTTCAACATCTCTCGGCTTCAACTCGTACCTCACCCAATTTCCCTGTTTCTGAATCATTCCCATGACTTTCAAGCGTTTTGAAATGGTTCGTTGCGTCACTCCAAATGATCCTGCCAATTTTTGTTGCGTTTGACAAAAGTCTTGATCAAGTAATGCCTCCAATTCTGCATCTTCAAAAACCTTCTCTCTTCCACCGCCATGCTGATCTTCGACGTCAAAATTATCGTTCTTGAAGCATTGAAATCATTCTCGGTACATTCTTTCACTAATAGCGGCCTCAACATTGGTATTTGAGAGCATTGGATGAGTCTCAGTCGCAGATTTCTATATATCAAAGCAGAAAATTGAAACCTCCCGCAAATGACCAGAATTTGGCTCGTAAGCTGACATGTTTAATCGAGAATAACTTCATGATGCTGACACAAATCTACTGATATTTCGATGGCGTTATGTTTACACATATCTTAGCTCATTGTATGACATCTACGATCTATTTATTCCTAAGAACAGAAACTATTGACAAAAATTCAGGAAATAGTCTATTCGTATATCATTTGCACAATTAATTCAAATGGATGAAATTATCGAATAGTTTTTGCATGAATCATTGTAAATTAAATTAGTTTTCGTGTTAATTGACAAATTTGTAATCACGTATAGGCAGATTTAAAGCAGGCTATTTACCAATAAGCTCGAATTTCTCAACCGAACGTATCGTTCTTATAATGATACGTTACTCTTCAAAAGTACTTCATAATTGATCCTTTTATCACATATTTCCTGAATGAAGGTGGAAATCATCAATTATCCTCTTCTATAAATGATTTATTTCTATTCCGAATCGTTTTTCGTGTACAAACCAATAATTGGAATCAGTTTGATCGAGTTAGACACGCACAGAAAATCGTAATAGATATCAATTTAAGAGATGGTATAAGTGGATTCATTCAAATTCCTTTGGGAAGTAATCGAACCACACCTCCTTCAGTTGTTGAGGTGATTAGTTAAATTAAGTTGGGATAGCCCAATTTACCCACTTCCCACTCGATTTCTTTTAGAATTCTTATCTTTCTTTCCCTTCGTCGAAGGAAGATTGATAGAAAAAAAAACGTATTCGAAATATTTCTTAGGGATTTAGTGATGTAATGAATTGATTAATTGTTTTTATCGGGTTTGTGTCGCCAGAAAATAAGTTTCTAGAATTGATTAATGATGCTCTTCGATCGTTAGGTACCTGTTACATAATACTTTACTTAACACCCATGCTGACATGATGGGCATCTACATAATGAGAGGAAAATGTTTCTTATGGATCTTTTCAGTTGAATTTCCAGCTTTAAAACGCTTTTCCTGTCAGATATGGACTATACAGAGACCTAAATATTTATTGCAACTGAAATCAGAATACAGGATGTTTCGAATCTCTTGTTGCGGAAATATCGAGTCATCTAAGGATTTAAGAATATTAGGCCAATTGAAAAGTCCCCGGTCTGATCCACAGATGGCGAAATTTCGTGTGCTGATGAAATATTGCTTTTTGAAGGGAAAAAATACAGTTGGAGCAAAATTTTGGCTTGATGAAGAGTTTCGGTCCGCACCAGGAAAATCCACCATCACCACAGAAGACGGCGAACGCAGTGGACGCTCATAAGAGGCTCTCACCGACGAAAAAATCAAATAAGATCACAAAAAAATTTTGAATGACCGTAAAGTGAAGTTGATCGAGATAGCAGACATTGTGAAGATATCATCTGAACTTGTACATCATATCATTCACGAATATTTGTACAAGGGAAAGCTGTGTGCAAAATGGGAGCCGCGCGAGCTCACAATCAATCAAAAGCAACAACGTGTTAATGATGCAGAGCAGTGTTTGAAGCTGTTTAAGTGCGATAAACCTAAATTTTTGTGTCGATATGTGACAATGGATGAAACATGGCTCCATCATTTTACTCTGGAGTCCAATCGACAGTCAGCTAAGTGGACTGCACACGATGAACCGAATCCAAAGCGAGGTAAAACACAACAGTCAGCTGGCAAGGTTATGGCATCAGTATTCTGGGATGCGCTAGGTATAATATTCATTGATTACCTCCAAAAGGCCAGACCACCAACAGCGATTATTAAAAAGGGTTATTGTATCTTTTAAAGGATGAAATCGTTAAAAAACAGCCTCATTTCAAGAAAAAAAAGATGTTGTTTCATCAAGACAATGCGTCGTGTCACAAATCAATCAAAACAAGGGCAAAATTGCATGAATTGGGCTTCGAATTGCTTCTGCATCCACCGTATTCGTCAGATCTGGCCCCCAGCGACTTTTTCCTATTCTCAGACCTCAGAAGAATGCTCGCTGGAAAGAAATTCAGCTCCAATGAAGAAGCTATCGCCGAAACTGAGGCCTTTTTTGAAGCGAGATACAAATAGTACTACAAAAATGGTATCGAAAAGTTGTAAGATCGCTATAATCGTTGTATCGCCCTCGAAGGCAACTATGTTGAATAATAAAATCGAATTTTGTCGTAAAAATGTGTTTTACTATGGTAGACCGAGGATTTTTCAATTGGCCTGTTATTGAAGACGAATTTTCAAGAAAAAATATGTTTATACTGTTTGAGCCCAGGACTTATTGAGTAAACTGTTATTTCTGGACAAACGTATATATCGATAGATATTCAAATATATATTACAGTGTTTATCAATTAAATATCTCTACAGAACAAAGGAGCATTCAATTGTATTTCGCACACAGGTGGTCGATTTCAAATGGAAATCTACTGTTTGGCTTCGATGTTTAATATAATTATTCGTATTTCAAAATTATAACGTAACAGTAACTGCCTGCATTCAAATCAAATCCTATTATTTATTTTCGGGTTGTTTTTCCGTCAATCAGTTAATGACATACAGAATCAAGCTTATCTCTTTTCCACTGAATCCGAATAAACCTACCCTAAAAATCACATGCATGTTTTTTTCCACTCAAAATGCATAATAATCAATCTGCGACAACGACGGTATATAAAAAGGAGTTGTATGGTGCAGAAAAACGGTGCGGTGGAAGAAGAAGCCAAAACCTCCTTGCATATTTATGGATTCAAATGGAGGCGTTCTTTGGTCGTTCAGTAGATGAATAAATGAATTGCATAGAGCCTGTCCTAATGACGTGGTCCCGTGGACCAGAGAAAATGTATTATCGTACACCGTAGTTGTCGGAATGGTTTTCAAGAAAGAGACGAACTTCGGCGGATGTAATTAAAATAAGAGTCGAATGAACAGGTCCGTATTCAGTGGCAGAAAACTGTTCCAGAAACTAAACTTGGATGCATAGAAATGGAAATGGACAGCAGATGTCTTAAGTTTCATTATTTTCAGCAATTATGCTTTTTCATTATACAGTGTGATCACGATAAACATCCACATTTTATGAATAAACGATAATATTAATTTTTTAACATATGATTCATTTAACTAATGTTACAAAATTGTGGGTATACGCCATTTACTTCACAGTATATAGATATATAATCTTTTGAGATAGAGAAATACAAAAATTATCAACTTCAAACAACAAAGCATGTGTATATGTAATTTGACTAGTAGCAGAGGAAATGTAAACGGGGCATCATACATTTCAACGTTTGATACAAGAGAACAGATAAAAACCTCAGCAAAAACTCTGTCTCCCGTATCGGTGTAGTGACTGGTTTGTGTAAACGTTTACAGAATAAGCTCTGAAATAATTTATATTGAAAGGCTTCCTCTTCAACGAAAACAAAATTTTCTCCATCCTCTCTTTTCACCAACGTTTGACGAGTCTATAATTGACGACTCTATAATTGACTTCGACTATAATTGACGTCATTCTCCCCTCAGTCAATTTTCTATTCTATCCAAGAAACACCTCCATATTCATTCAATGTCATCTCAGTCTGTACGTATCTCTGCTTTTCAGTTTTATCTTCCTTATGTTATCCTTCAATGCTCGGCTCAAACGCATCGATTGCATTCGATAACGATCGCTTGTGATTGTTTCAGTCGGTTTTAATAACTCATAATACCCTACGCCGAGCTAATCCCACCAAATACTGAGCATGATCTTGGAACCGTGAATATTCGGTTTAGCCGTCGACGTGGAAGCATGGCCGGGATACCCCATTATTTTATGCCCTTGGGATTATCGTTATGAACCCATTTTTCGTCTCCAGTTAAAATGCGATGCATAAATCCTTTCTGTTCTTGCCTTGCAAGCAGCTGTTCACAAGCAAACAAACGCCGTTCAACATCTTTCGGCTTCAACTCGTACGGCACCCAATTTCCTTGTTTCTGAATCATTCACATGACTTTCAGGCGTTTTAAAATGGCTTGTCGTGTCACTCCTAATGATCCTGTCAATTATTGTTGCGTTTGACACGAGTCTTGATCAAGTAATGCCTCCAATTCTGGCAATTCTGCATCTTCGAAAGCATTCTCTCTTCCACCGCCATGCTGGTCATCGACGTTAAAATCGCCGTTCTTGAAGCGTTGAAACGACTTTCGGCACGTTCTTTCACTAATATCGATCTCCCTCTATATGTTTCAGAGAATTCGATGAGCCTCAGCCGCAGATTTCCTCATAATGAAGCAGAAAATTTAAACCTCTCACAAATGACGAGAATTTTGCTCGTAAGCTGACATGTTCAATCGAGAATAACTTTATGATGCAGACACAAATCGACTAATATTTCGATGGCGTTATGTTTACAAATACCTAAGCTTATTGTATGGTATCTAAGATCTATTTATCTATAGTCATAAATAATAACCTAATAATTTTACCTCTTCGATCTAAACACTCGATTAAACTCTGATTTCCATTATGAAATATGAAACTAAACAATTTTCATATTTCGCTCTGAAGCGTCGATGTGTAGGTCAAACACGAATGTGAAATGTCAACATTTAACGACTGTCAAGAGACCAACAATCAAATAAGTACCAACCCTCCACCTTCTATTTATACACGCTGTATAGCAAGCAAAGAAGAATATCCCCGTTTCAAACATTCACAAGGCAAAGCGCCACTGGATTTCTCTACGGATTCTCTCTTCTTCCGCAGAGACTCCCTCGGGATCTTATGTTGACGTTTGTTTTCTCTGGCTAGTCCAAGAACAATGGGGAACTGTTTCAAATGTTATAGCTCGTTGGAGATTTCACTTCTTCCTTAGCATTTAAAGAAAAACAGGGTGAGTTAATGCTTCATCGTGACACAGAACAATTTATTCTGGGCTACGTTGTTCCGGGGAAGAAGAAGAACATTCGTAGGTCATGGAACCTTATTCGAGACATATATGAGGGAAGAATAATGGAAGGAGACTTTTTATGCGACAAGGTTATTCCATTGAAACTTTGCAAGTGAGATTTGATTATACAGTGCGGCTGGTAAGCGAGCAGACATATGGGACGATGTGGATGTAGCTTATTTCGGATTTATCATCGGGAATTTCATCAACTTTGATACTTTTCGTGCTGTAGTATAAACGGACAAGTATGAAAAAGTTTAATACAATGTGTTGGTAGAATGTAGGAAAGAAATCGTAACTTAGTGAATGTTTTTAAACAACACTCTTAAACAGGTCGATTTAAGTTTTCAATAAACCACCTTTTGTCATAAAATAGTTATTTATGCAACAAGTGCAAAAAGTGAATGAATAAACAATTTTTGCACGAGTTGCATACAACATTTTTTCTACGTTCATGCAAAAAGCAAAAAATGATTTATTGAGGTGCGGCACTAGGTGTAGGAAAATGAAAAGCGCAATTTAAATACTTTATTATTAATATCGATTTGCATTGAAACAGGAACTAATACGTTACAAACAATTCAACTCAAACTTTATTTTTACCCTCAATGTTAAAAGTGAATGAACAATTGGTGACAGCACGTTATAGTAGAATGACAGATAAGTGCAATAAAAACTTTATTGCACTAGTGCAATAAAGAACTTTTTTTTCCACTAAATATAGTTCAATAAAGTTTTGCTTTTTGCATGAATGTACAAAAAAATTTATTTATGACGTCGTTCATTTTCCCAGAGTGAAGTTATAATTTTTTTCAAGTGACTAACATTTTTTTTTCATTCATAAGACTTGCCATATTGAAGACTTGCCAAATTGATGGTGTAAGAAAATTGTAACCATGAATAATTATTTCTTTGAGAAAATACCACATTTGTGAGAGTTAAAATGAAAGGAAATCTTTATTAAACTCAATAAACAAACGAAATTTAGAGCAAATGCTCAAATTGTGCTGCTTTAACCATTTGACACTGACCGATAAGAGTGTAAACACTGTATACCCTTTGCTTAAGTACTTCAGGAGTGATCTTCTCCATTTCAGCTCAAATGTTTTGCTGTTACTCTTGTAAATCATTCGGCCTATTGAAAAAACTCTTGATTTCTAATAAACCCCACTAATAGATACTCGACGTCCTATTCTGCTCTTAAATGATCTTTCTTTGAAGAAAACGTTAGGTACAGCAGAACGTAATTTGAACTATTCGTGGTTTTATTCAGTACCTGCTGTTGCAGCAATGTTTCCAAATGATAATAAAGAAGATGTGCCTGACTAGGTTATTAGGTGTCAACAAGATGACATTCCTCCTCACTTAAGAATAAACATCCGTCAATATCTTGAGGCCACATTTCCCGGATGGTTGATAGGATATCGATTACTTATTGAATGGCCACCGTATCCCCCAGACTGGACACCCTTAGACCTTTTTGTGGAGTCATTCGAAATTGAAAGTTATTATTAATGAGTGAAATAATTTTGAAGAGTTACGGCAAAAATTCCTCCTATGATTCTAGAAGAAAAAACAATCCTCTCAAGAAATTCAATGAGAAATGTTCTTGAAGCATAACAAATAACTTGAAAATTTTGTCAAGCTGCCCTGGTCTTTGAGTAGAATATGATTACTTCGAACTATCTGAACTAAGTGGATATCAATAAATGTTTAAACTATGACGTCAAGAGTTGATTTGAATTTAAATGATCACCTATAACCTTCCATGTACTGATCAATCAAATACGTTGATACAGTAGATCTATCTTCATTATGAGTGTGAAAACTACCGTATTAATTTCCAATTTAATATTCATATGAATTATCCTCAGAATTATACCATTACGGTCGGTCGTATTTGATAATTTGAAATTGTACACACAGATGTGATGCTTTATAAGTTTTAGTATCATCCGCAAATGTTCTGAGGTCTTGCGTAATAGCTTCACCCCTTTTCTGAATGATAAGATAATTGCTGTTTCAGACACTGTACGCAATTTGCGTTTTGTATTCAATGAACCGAAATCTATGTTTCGCTGATTGAATTTTTTTATTTGTTGGGAAGAAACAGAAATCGACTCAAAGGTTCTTTTGAAAATCAATGATATCAGAGGTTTTTATAGGTTCTTTTCGGATTTTGTTTTTTTTTCAATTTTGCTCCTCATATTTTTGATGGATAAGGAATCTATATTTGAATATTTGCTCAGAGATGCGATATATTCGAAAAGTAGAATGATGTTATGGTAGATATACAAATTAAAAATTGCAAAGACATCCAGCTACAGGGTGAGGTATGTTTCGGCAGAGTATGGATATGAAGGAGGAATAAGTTGGTCTAAGACCATAAACTCTTAAAGCAGTGTTGCCAATTAACGAATTTCATTTCGAATTGCCTCTTTTTCCACCTTTATCAATTTTTTTCGAATTTTCCTGTTATAGACAGTAAGTTTCAAAAATGGAATTATTTATCTCAGAATTCAGCTACTTTTCAATAGGAATTCACGGCTAAGCTTGATTTTCGAGCTATTTGGCTTGAGCTTGACTTGATTTCAAGTTCAATCTCAAGTCAAGTCATGTATTTATTTATCAAGTATTTGAATCATATCAAGCTATACTTGATTTTTAGCAGTTCCATTGTTTAGTGATACATCAATAAAAAAATGATGAAATGAGAAGGAACCTTGCAAAAACCACTTTTATTCATTAAACTTATTGTATGAAAGAACCGAAAATATCAACTTTTTTGAAATAGAAACATAAATTAAATCGCTATAAATCAACAAAATAAAAAAATAAAGTTTCTCAATATGTATTGAGAAACCTCCAGACTTTGTTTGATTTCATAATTTTCCATCCAGGATCTAAGACACATGATGCATTTTAAAGATTTTTGCCTTACCTATTGCTGGTTTTTGTAACTGTAAGAGCAGCTCTGGAAAATTGTCTTTCAACATTCAACAGCAGCTGAAGATAAGGTGTTGATAAAAGATCCTTGGCCATTTTGGCCAATTTTGGAAAGATATTTCTGAAGCTACCAAAATTTACCAATATATTTCAGAGAAATGTGATAAAACTACTTTTGAAGTCACACTGGCGAATGCTTCAGTCTCTGGGCACTCGAGGAATCCCCTTATTTAGTTTAAGCGCTCAAGAGATTGCAGAAATATATGAAGAGCGACGCGTGCATATCAAGCTCCAGTAATATCAAGTATCAAGCAATAAATATCAAAAATCAAGTCAAGTCAAACTCAAGTATGTAATTTTTCACAAGCTTGATTCTCAAGTCAAGTAAGTAGTTGGTTAAAATGTCAAGCTACTTGTCTTGATGAATCTCTACTTCTCAAACCAGCGGTATTTCCATCAGCAATGTTAATAATTGTACTTTCACTCTCAATATTGAATGAATTGAATTTAAATTGTTTGTGAATTATTTCATTGATTCAATGAATAGTTTGTCTTTCTCACTTACCGTTCGCTGAACGGTAAGTGATCTCAGCAACCAATAAAAGGAGTCTACAGTCACCTCTGGTCTAAATTATGTGTGAAGTTTGCGGTGTACCATTATATCGAAGATTGACGAATAATTTCTGGTACAACCCTGTTTCTTTACTCAGTGAGGCGCTCAGACCACTCCCTACCACCGTCTTATCCTTTATGTTCATTCTTTATTCGACTTGCATCGTTCTACCGGATGCACAACGCGGTAAAACCGGCAGGTAGAAATTCCTTCTTTGGACGTGACGTCCTGAAAGAGAATATCCATTATTTGTTAATAATTACCTTTTACAGGACGTATCGTGAAATTATTCTAGCCGTGGAGACTAATGGGACATTTCGACATTGTACTGTCAACCACCTTACGGTGAAGGTCCACTGGACACGGCTCTACGAGATACCGCCAACACCGGAAATTGAAGAATTCGTTAACCGAACTTCAATTCGAGCCGAACAAATTTTGATTTTATCCCCGGTTTCACCACTTGCAATGATCACGCCTAGTTTAAGAAATTTTGTTCAGAACCAAAAGCTTGTAAACTAGAAATGATTTGAATGTGTCGAGTATTTACTAGTAGGTCACTATTTCTATGAATTTTTTTTTTTTGTTAAGAACTATCAATAGAAATTTACGTAACAAGTCCGGAAAATAGGGTTTTCTTGGACGAATAGACAAAAGTGACAAAAGACTGGAAGTCTGTAAGTCCAAAAAAAACATTTTCGGGCGTGTTGCGTACAATATTTTTTCGGCAACCGTGTAGAATAACACTATCGCTGCTGCTTTCCATATTTTATTGCGATTGCGATAAAAAAACATGCAAATTGTTGACAACTAATTTTATATGAACTGTCAGCCGTTTTCTCGGTTGCTATGGTAATGATCAACTGCATTTATTAAAAATATACCTACCAAGATTTTCATATTCACAATGACACAAACGACGTGATTCTTTTCCGGCCTAGTCCCGGAAATGCTACTTTCTCAGAGAAAAAGCGTCCGGAAAGTGAGCACTTCAAAAAATATTTCGAACAGTATTCTGCGGTTGCTAGTGTTTAATAATTTAATAAAAACACTAGGCAATGGTTGACACTGAACAACTCGTCTTGTGTCAGTCTGTCGGTTTATGTCTTTATAACAGCCTCACCTAGGAATTCATCAAGCCAAGTAGCTTGACATTTTAATCAACTACTTGACTTGAAAATCAAGCTCGTGATAAATTACATACTTGAGCTTGACTTGACTTGATTTTGGATATTTATAGCTTGACTTGATATCAAGCTACTTGGTATTACTTGAGCTTGATATGCACGCGTCGCACGGCATATATTTCTGCAATCTCGTGCGCACTTAGACTAAACAAGGGGATTCCTCGAGTACCGACAGACTGAAGCATTCGCCAGTGTGACTTTATTAGTAGTTTTCTCACATTTCTATGTAATCTATTGGTAGATTTGGTAGTTTCAGAAATATCTTTCCAAACTTGGCCAAAATGACCAAGGATTTTTATCAACGCCAGCATTTTCAGCCCCTGTTGAAAGACAATTTTCCAGAGCTGCTCTAAAAGTTACAAAACCCGCAATAGGTTAGGCGACAAATCTATAAGATGCCTCATGTGTCTTAGATCCTGGATGGAAAATTATGAAATCAAACAAAGTCTGGAGGTTTCTGAATATTGAGAAACTTTAAATTCTTATTATTTTTAATTTTGTTATAATTCATAGAGATTTAATTTATGTTTCTATTTCAGAAAAGTTGATATTTTCGGTTCTTTTATAAAAAGTTTAATAATTAAAAGTATTTTTTTGCAAGGTTCCTTCTCATTTTTTCGTTGATGTGACAATGAAACTGCTAAAAATCAAGTAGCTTGATATGATTCAAGTACTTGATAAATAAATACTTGACTTGAGATTGAAAAACTAATACTTGACTTGAAATCAAGTCAAGCTCAAGCCAAGTAGCATGAAAATCAAGCCAAGGCGTGAATCCCTAGCCTTAACTTCCACAATTCTCATCTGGTGTTAATGAAATTCTGCAGAAATTATAATTGTTAACCCTTCTTCTTTCTCTTAACTTAGACAGCAGGCCTATAATTTACATTAATTCCCATTGTTATCTCAATGCATGGAATTTCAGGATTTAAAAAGTTTTGATATTTCAATATTGTAATAATAAATATAAGTTTTCCATGATATAATATCATTATATTGCACTATTCCATTCCAACCTCATTTGATGTTCTTTATCCCGTACCACTCAGGTCATATGAAATCCCTCAAAAGCTCATATATTGTTCGAGTTTCGAGAACCGGTTATGTTTTGAAGTAGGCTTCCTTCCTGTGTGCCTAATTTTACGGTATATGAATATTTCCTGTTGAGAAGAAAAAATAAAAGAAGGAATTTAGAAAGCTACTGATTCGATCGATATTATAACAACAAAATATACTTATGTTATATTTTCTGACCTACTAATATCAGGTGAAGGTAATGGCTATTGATTATTGTCAATTGGTTGTCTAAAATCCAAACTTGAGTGCCGACAAAAGCAAGACAGCTTGCACCAACTCGCCTAGGAGATTATAAAGCCCATTCTTTTCACGTCCGGTCGACTGATTGTCACTATAACAGCATGAATTTGGCTGGGCCACCGGTTTATTGTAGTATTTAGGGTATTTCACACCTGGCTGGTAATTTGGTTATACCTTACAATATTGATCAAGTATTTCACTAATTATTGATGGGTTTTACAGAGAGAGCTGTATTATTATGTTCTTTTGTGATTGAAATATACAGGGTGTAACATGAGTGACAGGCCATAGCCTAGTTGTGAATGCAGGCCTTTAAGAAAAGAAGCTTGTTTTGTATCCTAATGCCCGCCACTCACGAAGCGTTTCTTCCAGCGTTTGGTAGCAAGCGTCGAAGAGATTCCAGTCGGGCAGTCAAGTTCATACTCTGATTTACAGTCGTACGGCCGTGTCCCGAGCTGTCTGACTGGAATCTCTTCGACGCTTGCTACCAAACGCTGGAAGAAACGCTTCGTGAGTGGCGGGCATAAGACTGTTATTTTCGGAGGTACAGGGTGATTTATGGAAATTGGCCTGAATTTCTGATATCAATAACTTGGAAATCAGCGGTCCGATTATTTCTTAATTTCTTGAGTTTAACCGTTAGAATTCGAAATCTACTTCGTTATTGCCATGAAAAGATAAATATTTCAGTCTGATGAATTTTTTTTTTATTCCGAATGGCACACTTTCCTCAAAAGTGTAGCAAACGACAAAATTGATGTATTAAGTAACTTTTTCAAAAAACGCCCCTTATTTTTTCGTGATAATATTTGATGTTTTCAACTGAGCTCTTGAATTTATACGTTTCTTTTCAACTTTTCTTCATTCTGAAACCCTCATCACCTACTGAATGTTGTAACTTGTAACACGCTACGTAAAATATTAATTATGTGTATGCATGATCAAACCGTACATTTTTTTGAAACAAGAAAATAAGAATTCAAATTTGAAACATTCTGAAACGTTACCTATGAAAATTTAAAAGATTGTTGTTCCTCTAACAATTTCCTCGACAAATTGATATAATCAGAATACAGCCCACACTTCTTCAACATCTGCGATGAACTTCGTTTTTATGAGCATCCCATTAATTTTCACGTCATTCATCCATCGTTTGGATCATCTCAATACCGAAACTATATCATATTACGAAAAGAAGGCCTGGTGCACGCGTCAAGGCCACATCCCTGACGCCCTCGCATGGTAATAGTCACCCTCAAAATGTCAACACAAGCTGCAACACGCACACTTTTGACGAGGGTTCCGATTTTCATTATGGAAGCATAAAAAATTGGAATCCCAAAGTCAGAAAACAGTTGTTTTGTTTATTCATTCATGATTTACCAACTGTTGATATTTCTCGAGACGAAGAAATAGGGGAAGTTAATGAATTTTGACTTAAATGGTTTTTTTTTTGACATGGGTGATTTTAATTTTATTTTTATAGGTGGCGATATTTTTCGCATATTTGTGAATAATTGAAATTTTTCATGAATGGGAAATGTCGAGAAATAATTCATAGAGTAATTTTCCTAATATTTCGTTTTGCAGCCGCATATAATAATGTTGAAAAAATATTTCATTCGAAACTAATTTTTCCATGTTTGAAGAGATATATTGAAAAATTTTTCACGTCTTTGAATCTATTGAAGGAGTTATTTCTCTGATTTTGTGTCAAATCTGCTCATTCTACCATACCTTTGTGGAACAAAATCGTACGGGAATGTATCAGTTTCACACAGAAAAATTGAATCACTGTATTCATTTTGAAACTAATGGTATATTTCCATAAATATCATTTAGATTATAAATAAATCTGGACAATTCTGATTACCAACATAATTTTAATAATGAAATATAACCATGAAATATGTGTGAATATGTAAGGCACAATGAACAGATATTCCACAGAATACGAGATAATAAAATGTAATATGAAATCCCGAAAAGCAACTGAATCATGGGATTAGTCATCTTATGTAAGCAGCGTAAGAACATCTGTACTGCAAAGTGATGGTTTCGAGTTACTACTTGTCAAATATTGATAGAAGCAAATGCATTGTGTATTTGACACTCCTTTATATACAGTATGCCGCATCTGTAGGTAGGGTGTGAGTCATATCCTTGGTTATTCTTCAGTTCGTCTCGGAGGAAGAATGCGACAATACGACGATAAATATGACTCATTCTTCAGATCGTTGCATTTCGCGAAGTGAATTTTGATATAGGTAATTTTGGTTGGAAGCATTCGGAAAAAAAGAATTGTTCTATAGATACTATTAATAGCATTGTTCTTTGGTGTTGTCACATTTGGTCAATTATACAGTGTGTCCCAGCTACTTATAATGTTTCAAGTTAAATTATTGGAAAATGGTTAGATTCAAATTGTCTTAGCGATCTTCAGTCGAAAAATGTTTATAAATCTTTTTCTACACCTCATTCTACTTCACATTCGCGAAAATATGGGGAGTGTTGTACCTTTCAGGAGAAAGCGAAAGTTATATTCGAGTCCATCAATTTGCAGAATCATACCTTAAAAATCCCTGACGTTACAATAATAGATTTGAAAAGAAAAATCTTTCAAGGACCTTCTAAAGACAGATTGGTAATTTCTTATTAGGAACGAGTGTGATGTAGATTAGGATTCACAAACATTTTTCGATTTTAGATCGCTAAGGCGATTTGTTTTTCGAATGATTGAACATGAAAAATTGTAAGTAACACTGTATAATTGACCAAATGTAACAACACGAAAGAACAATGATTTAATAGTATCTATCATTAATGACTGCTCACATCTTGTACGTTATCCTCGAAAAGTTTCCGTCGACCTCCACGCCTCGACAATTTTATCTCACCAATCGCAACTCTAGCAATCCCGTAGATGGGCGGAGCTACAAGATTGCAACAATTGCGATTGGCTGAATAAAGTCGTCGAAACGCGGCGTTCGACGGAAACTGTCCTAGGAACTTGATTTCCGCATAGTTTCTTATGGCGGCGCTCACGTTGTCTTTCTGCTAATGTCGTTTTGAGGTTAAATCATAGAGTAATAAACATAGATAGAGGGACTATACGCAATTTTTACAAGTCCACCAACATAGTTAAATCACGTTCTCGGATTGTGACATATTTTCAAATCCATAATTTTACTATATCGTTATGAATGTATATTATATTGAATGAAATATATTTATTTGAGTGATTATCAATTAAATATGCAAATTTGAATATTTAGAATCCGATATTCTTTCTAATTGTCGAATTTATAATAGGCAGAATAATTATTATTTTCTGTATTACCTGCTGAAATCCAAGGTTTGGCAACTTTTGCTCTCCTAGTGTCATATGTTGTGTCACGTCGTTTGGCGCGCTTGAACTTTGTTTTCTCAATTTCTGATATATTTAGGTATTTAATTCAATATATTTTGAGTTAATAGATATAAAACATTGATTTACTATGGGACATAAGAAGTGCGTTCTTTGTGGATAAACTCGCGAATTGAGTGAAATATAGTATCACTGATATGTCATAATTTCCGCGCACTTCATGTCAAATTTGATAGTTCAAGTTGGGGACAAAATTTGCCTTTTGAAAATGACATATGCTCCCTCAATCTATGTTTATTACTCTGAACTACTTTTGACAGAAAAAATGAAAATTTTATAGAATGCCGTTTATTGGTCAATTCTTTGTAGAGCGCCATCTTAAGGAAGAAGAGAGAAAAAGGAATCTAAGCAGAGCTGAGTCGCCAGAATAATCTCAAACAAAATCAAATCAGTGAACACATCAGTAGGTGTTTTAGACATCTCATTCGCAACTTAACACAACAAACTTTGATCGAAAAACATGAAAGAAATAAATAGCCGTTTATCGTGGTCGAATTATCGAAAAAGCATCGATAAATTAATTCCGAATTACGGCTGTCCAGGTCGATAATTTTCAGTTATGACCCTCAATAATGGACAATCTACACGGTATGGTAGAGTAAAGGCAGCGTAGGTCCTTTCCAAAATGAACATAATAATCCAAGTTTATACAAACTGGTTATTTGAACGGAGCCGCACGCGAACTGGAAACAAGTAAAGATCAGGCAGAGGCCTGGCGTGTAGCGTGAGACTTTGTGCATTAGAATATGTTAAAAATACCGCACGCCCTTTTTCTGAAGAACCCGGCACGTATTCGCCCTCTCGGATACCGACATAATTTTATATTTAGCTTTGGTGCTTGTGCTGAGTTCGCTGATAATGGCATCGATTTCCAGCATTCGAGTACGGTTTCTAGTTAGTTGCGTTTTATGCATGTCGAAAAAGCAGCAATATGGAACGGGTTTGAACTCGATTGGAATGAATGGCTCAACGTTGGATGGATTAATAGGGTGGTCATCCTGGGGAATATTATGTTAAATGCGTTTTTACGCAATGAGATTTGTTATTCCAGCTAGTAGCTACTAAAAGATATAGTGCCGTAACATTATGTTGGGTATTTTTTAAGCTACAGAAGTTTCGATCGTTGTTGTTTTTGGCAAAACAAATGCGTACCGAAAAGAATATTGCTGCTATAGAGCGAAGAGTTGAAGAAGACTCAAATGTCGATACGTCGCCGTTCTCAAATTGTTGGCCTTTGTTCTTCGACTTCTTGAAAAATTTTACGTGATGATATTGGCTTACGCGCCTATAAAATAAAACTCGTCCAAGAATTAAAGCCAAATGACGTGTAGACGTTTGGATGGTGAGACTTGGGGATGTAACCCAAAAATACTGATACGTCATGATTGTGAGGTCGATAATAACCTATGGGGCAATAGTCTGGCATGTTAGAGCAAGTCAATAACAATAGAATAAAAAACATTAAACTAAAGGTGCTCATATCAGGCATATGTTCAACGGAATTCATTATGGAATCCGGTATACTCCAGGGTTCGCCTATTTCGGGGCTTTTATTTATCCTATTCATAAACGATATGGGAAGAGCTGTCAGGTTCTGTTCATTTCTACTTTTCGCGGACGACTTCAAACTTTTTCGTCAAATAACATCACTCGACGATTGTGAACTGTTACAACTAGATTTGAATGCTATTATGGAATGGAGCGCAACAAACGAAATGGAATTCAACATCGAAAAATGTCATGTGATGAGATTCAATAGATTAAAATCACCACATCTGTTTGAATACAAGATGAACCAGATAGCTTTGAGAGAGTCGTCGATTGTGAAAGATCTTGGGGTGTATTTCGATACGAAAATGAACTTTATACATCAGATACAATATGTAACAAACAGAGCGTTCAAAATGCTCGGGTTCGTGAAAAGAACAATGAAACATTTCAAAAATTTTAATGTTTTGAAAACAGTTTACTGTAGCAATGTCAGAAGTGTTCTAGAATATTCCACAATCGTTTGGTCACCGGCTTATGCTGTACACAGACAAAGTATCGAACGTGTTCAAAGAAAATTTTTAAAATGGATAGCCTTCAAATTAGATCTTCCCCTATCAACGGAGAGTTACGAAATTGTCCAAATCGAACTGAACTTAAGAACACTAGAAATGAGGCGAAAAAACTTCGACATAATGTTTGTATACAAAATGCTGAACAATTTTCTCGAAAGTAAATACCTATTGAATCAAATAGGACTAAACTGTAAGCCAACATCTTTGAGATCCAGAGAGACGTTTCACGTGAGATTCAACCCAACCAACTACACGATGAATGGTCCAATCGATAGAGCACTTCGTTCAGCGAATGGTTGTGACATGGATCTATTCTCTACAACAATTTTTTCACTAAAACGATACTTCGAGTCCCAAGGCTTGATCGGTAGATGAAAATTCGAAGCTTGTAAAAAGTCATGTTTATTTTTGGTATTATATTTTGAACACTGTTTCTTTTTATTGGTTTTTTTTTATTGGTTTTTAATATTATGTAAAATGGCTTGTCCGTATAAATAAATAAATAAATAAATAAAAAAAAGTCAGTTCAGCACGAGAAAGGCCCTTGATACAATACAAAGTTTAGCCTGTGTTTGTATCACTGGATCTATGAGAACGTGCCGAACTAGGTCATTGAAGATCATTACATATCCCACACCTCTTCATCTAGAGATAGAGCGAGTGGCCTATGAGGACACTCTAAGACTAACTAGAGAAGGTACCGGCAATGAGGAAATTAGGAATGAGAGAGCCTGGTCCTCCTTGACTAATTATGTACATACCATCAGGGATCCTACCCAGTGACGAGATGATAGAAGTAGAAAAGAAGATTGGGAAAAGGAGACCACAATCCCAGTTCTCAAAAAAAATCCTTTAAATGGTACACAGATGGTTCCAAAACCATGACGGAAACAGTCACTAGAGTATTCGGGACTGGCATCAATTGGTCAATATCGCTAGGCCGCTGTATAAGTGTCTTTCAGGCAGAAATACTTGAAATAGAAAGATGTGTATAAATTAACCTAGCAAGAAACTACCAGAAATGTGATACAGCGATACATTCTGATAGTCAGGCTGCAATCAAAGCACTGAGCTCACATATCATCGACTCTAAGATGGTATTGGAGTGCCGAAGAAAACTCAATGAAATAGGCAAGAAAAACAAGATCTTTTCAATGTGGGTTCCCGGCCACTCAGGAATTAAAGGAAATGAAAAGTTCAACACACTTGCTAAATAAGGAGCACAAAGACCTTTCTGTGGCGTAGATAAATGTACCTACAAGAAAGAGTTTCAGGAGAAGGAAGACACCAAAAGGGAAATACTCTGGCGGAATCTTCCTGGTTTGGATCACTCCAAAAAGTTTCTTCGAAACTTTGACTCTACGAGATCCAAGAAGTATCTGGATTTTAGTAAAAAATATGCTACACCTCCTCAATGGATTCCTCACAGGGCATTGTTACCGTAGGAAACACCTCATGAGAATGGGTCTAACAGAAAATGACGAGTGCAGATTCTGTGGGGAAAAAAAGAAACTCCAGGTAACCTGGTGACGGAATGCCTCGCCATCGCTAGCCAACGCAAAACCTGCTTTGGACACGAAACTTGAAGAATTGGCCTTATTGAAGCCATCCCAGATATAGGAGTTCATTGGAACTCTGGAACTGGAAGGCGAGCTGTAAATCACGTTATGGATAGAATAGCTCTGATGGGGAGCACATTAGACCATTAGGTCGCAGTGAAACGCTACCTCCCTAATTAAATCTAATATAAAGCAAAATGACCATCGTTTACTTCTCATTTTTGCTTATTGGACTAATTTAAAACTTGCCGCTAACATTTGGCTTCGTCAATAAGCGAAATTCCCATAAAATGAGCAAAGAAAATCCTGAAGTCATTGAAGAATCATTTTGTATTTGAACTATCAGCCGCGGCAGTCAATCTACTAGTTTGCTGCCTAGTAAGACAAATATCTATTTCGCTGCATAGTCCTAGCACTTACAATAGACTAGTTTTCATTTTTTTGTTAGGGATTAGTTCTAAAAATTTAAGTAAAATGAAACAAAAATGTGAAAAAATCATTGAAATATCTCTAGAAATGAAAAAGTTATGGGACTTTGAAGTTGCGCTTGGAAGAATAATTTCATAGTACGTGTAAGTGCCGTGACGTCACACACTAGACGACTGGTATTCGCAGAGTGCTTACGAATTCATTGGTGTACTTGTGCCGTTCGTATCGTGTTCTGTTCGTTACACGATGGCTGAAATAACTTACTATATACATACATATAAATTACTTTTTTCTCTTTTTACTTTTTACTCCTCACATAAATATGTTTTGCCATTGATAGACTTCAACACCAGTACTCAACTACAAACTGTTTATGAAACGTTTTTTAAATAAATCATCGTTATAAGTTGAACCATGATGAAGCAAACTCAAAAGTAGAAACTTACTTGAAAAGTTTAACTCCTTTTATTTCAGCATCGACATAAGATGGATTTGAAGAAAAAAACTCCATCACTGCAAATATATCTATTTTAGGCAAATTGTCACTTTGTCCTTTCACGAAGCCTTCTTCCATTATGGTGACATAAAAACAAAACTCGAGTTAAAACTACACTGTACAACTGCAAACGGCGCGAGAGCCTTGGCGCGGCTAAGTATTTAAAGGTAATTTATGGTGAAGCGATCACAGGCCAGTGCCGTGACGTCACAGACGTGTCGGAGACCAAAGCAATCCGCGCTAAAATACATAAATTTAAATAATCTATTTCTCAGTCATTTATTGATGGATTTTCAAAATTTTTTCACTGATTCATCAGTTTTGCTCTATATTTCAATTCTATCGTGTCAAATATAGTATTATCAACATCACTAAACTAGTCCATTCTTTAGTTTACATTTCTGAAATTTATACAAGGATTTTGAAACGAATGACTCCGGGTTCGAAACCCGGATATGATATGCTGGATATTCATTGATATTGTTAATTTTATATTTTTTCTCCATGTTTTGAGGTATTTTACGGTGAACACGGAAATAATAAAGGATTCTGTAAAATTTACATGAGTGTTTTTTTTTGATTTGCTATTTGTTATTTTATGCCGCATAAATGAACACTCATTCTAGCGGAAGAACAGTTCAGCAGTTATTTTTGCCGTCGAGATAATTTGAATATTGGCGAATAATTTTCTTCCGTATGATTTCGAAATACGATATTACCATATATGCATATTATCAGGTAACGCATCAGATTGCAGATTCCATTATCGGTTTGGAAATGGA
The DNA here is from genome assembly GCF_914767665.1 of Harmonia axyridis. NCBI lineage: Eukaryota > Metazoa > Arthropoda > Insecta > Coleoptera > Coccinellidae > Harmonia > Harmonia axyridis. Next base: position 7,040,185 of record NC_059507.1, read on the forward strand.
TTTTCAGTAATTTGGACGGTAATGCAGAGACCTCTCGGAATATGATATTTATTTCGTGTCAATTGCGCCGCATTTGAATCACTTCATATGTAGCTCATTTCGCAATTCGATAAATATTTGATGAGCCGTCCCGTCCAAAGCAGACCAGGCAGTAGCCACTGCCGCCAATATAAAAATGGAGCTTTTTTTTCCGTATTTCGAAATTTGTTTCCGAGTGTACCGAAAGTGAAAGATGCATTACGATCACTTTTAGGAAGAAAACGTTTTTTTTTTTTGACTATGCGGAGGTTCTTCTTTGAACCCATTGAGAAAAAAATTGAAAAATGTACCTTTTATTTTTGAGCCAGTTACAGACTCCATTTATTTAATTATTTTATTTCCACACCAACACCAATGATACATAGTATTTACAAATGCAGAATACAAACAAAAAATGATATTCATTTTTGTTAATATTCATGTTGTATATTGATTGGATTCATCTATGTTGTAGTTCCTTTCATTAATTATAATAATATATTCTGAAACAAGTTGCAGAATGTGCTCCTATTCCAATACGAATGCGAGTTTTCGAACGCATGAATGTTGGAATTGCCTTCTGCAACGAGTATTAGACGAAATTTTCTCTATTTCAGTCAAGTTTTGTGGAATATTGTCGAAATTCAATGAAAAATTCAGATTATACATCCTAGTGACTTTTGTATTGTATCTTGGCAGTTGGTGTGACTGTTACGAAAATTGACAGATTACGGAATATGAATTCGAATCATACGTTTCAAATTTTGAAATAATTTATAATTACGCATTAAATTCGTGAATTATTTCGGCTGAAATCGATTTAACACCAACAGAATTAAAAGAAATTGCGAATAATATTGCAAATCATTTCACTTAATCCAAATTATATTATATTGACAATTGATGTGTGTTGAATTTTGACAGGATTGGAAGTTTGTGTAGACAAACGCAAAACGAAAATTTTAACTGAAAACAATGCTGTAATGAGTTCATTACAGCACTGTTTTTAGAACTGTAATGAACTCATTACGATACTGAATTAGAGAATAGTAATTTACGTAACAAGTCCGGAAAATAGGGTTTTTTTGGACGAATAGACAAAATTCCAGGACGAGCGTAAGCGAGTCCTAGAAGTCTTTGAGTCCAAAAAACCATTTTCGGCCGTGTTGCGTACAATATTTTTTCGGCAACCGTGTAAAATAACACTATCGCTGCTGCTTTCCATATTTTATTGCGATTGCAATAAAAAAAAGCATTTGTGACAACTAATTTCATATGAACTGTTAGCCGTTTTCTCGGTTGCTATGGTAATGATCAATTGCATTTATTAAAAATATACCTACCAAGATTTTCATATTCACAATGACACGAACGACGTGATTCTTTTCCGGCCTAGTCCGGGAAGTACGTATTTTCTGGACTAGGCCGGGAAATGCTACTTTCTCAGAGAAAAAGCGTCCAGGAAGTGAGCACTTCCCGGACGGTTGCCGAAAAAAACGATTTTTTGAACTCATTGAAAAGAATTGAAAAATATGTTATTTTTGAGCCAGTTACAGATTTTGTAAATGATGTTTTTGGTAATATTCACGTTGTATATTGATTGGATTCGTTTATGTTGTAGTTCCTTTCATTAATTATAAAATAATTTTTTATAATAGAAATGAAGATGACATTGATATTCAGCCACAAGTTCTACATTCAAACACGAGCCACGAAGAGGGCAGTGGCGAGTTTTTGAACGAACGAGTGTTAAAATGAGCCTTCTGTAGGAGTATTTTATATAATTTTTTTCTAATTCGCTTAAGTTTTATTGAAATCAATGAAATATTTCCATGAATATCATTAAGTGATTTTTACACTGAAAACTATTGATTGGCAGATCACAAATTTGACGAATAATAGATAAATCCGTGACATGAGAATTTCGAGTACCTACCAACATACAGGGTTAGAACTATTTAGAGGGCCACTACAAGTATATCGAAAACCGTTAGAAAGGCAGGGTGGCTTAAATCACAAAAAAAGTTGCGTTATTTAGGGATGAGTGTGTTGGTGTTAACAGATCCTAAATATCTCCAATGATTCCCGAGATATCTCGAAAAAACTGAAAATCGAGATTTTCTTTTTTCTGTATAACTCATTTGTTTTTTGAGATAACTTCACGAAATTTGGTTTATAGCCATTATCCAATATAGAGATAGTAATGGTGTCTTCAGATTTTTTCTGTTTTTCATTGTTTCAAAGACACGATAGTCAAGTGATGATTTCACATAACAACTCTTCAAATTTGCGTACCTACACTTGATATTTTTGTAGAGTGTGATACATTGTTGGATTCTTAATTTTTTTCTTTATCACCTCATAAGAAAAACCAATATGGCGTCCATAACAAAAAAAATTGACTATCGCGTCTCTGAAACAATGGAAAACAGAAAAAATCTGACGACACCATTAGAATATCTATATTGGATAATGACTCCAAACTGAATTTCGTGGAGTTATCTCCAGAAACAAATGATTTATACAGAACAAAAGAAAATCTCGATTTTCAGTTTTTTCTAGATATCTTGGGAACCGTTGGAGATATTTTGGATCTGTTAACACCAACAGGCTAATCCCTAAATAACGCAACTTTTTTTATAATTTAAGCCATATACCTCGAAAAAAAACACCCTTTATATGAAGAGGCACTACAAGGATATCGAAAACCGTTAAAAATACAGGTTTAACGGTTTTCGATATCCTTGTAGTGCCTCTTCATATAAAGGGTGTTTTTTTTCGAGGTATATAACTTTAAGTTGGCATTACTGTTCAAGATGGCGACCGATTCAACCGCTGTCAAGTGATTTATTCTTAGTTTGGTTTGGCAATTCATCATCAATAGACTCACGCCTGAATAACGCTTGCAAATAGTGTAATTTTTTTTTCGAAAATAATGGTTCTGTGCGGAATACGTATCGCGCACTACATCTATTTTATCGTCGACAAAATCGTCCTTCAGAGCAGTTGAATGGCCACTTCAACAAACAAAACTGCCTCATTTGGAGTGAAGCTAATCCTCAAGTGTATGTCGAAACACCGTTACATCCAGAAAAACTGAATGTTTGGTGCGCTTTATGGGTTGGTGGAATCATTGGTCCGTACTTCTTCAAAAACGATGGTGGCCAGAACGTTACAGTCAATGGTGATCGGTATAGAGCCATGATTACTAACTGTTTCATTCCTGAATTGAACAACTATGATGTCCAGGAGCTGTGGTTGCAACAAGACGGCGCAACATGTCACAGAGCTCGTTCTACAATCGATTTATTGAAAGACACGTTTGGTGACCGCCTAATTTCACGTTTTGGACCTGTGAATTGGCCTCCAAGATCTTGTGATTTAACACCGCTAGACTACTTTCTGTGGGGCTATGTAAAGTCATTGGTCTATGCGGATAAGCCACAAACCTTTGACCATTTGGAAGACAACATTCGCCGTGTTATTGCCGATAGAGGGCCACAAATGTTGAAAAAAGTCATCGAAAATTGGACGTCCAGATTGGACTACATCCGAGCCAGCTATGGCGGTCATAAGCCAGAAATCATTTTCAAAATGTAATGCCACAAGATTATCTTGCGGATAAATAAAATTCATGTCAATCGAATAATCCATCGTTGTTTTATTGCAATTTAAAGTTCTACAGCTCTAAAAAAACACCCTTTAGTTCTAATCCTGTATAATAATAAATTATAACCACGAAATCTGCGTAAATCTGAGATATTCTCGCACGATTTTGTTTTACAAAAACGAGGTATGGAGGTATCACAGATTTGCCGAAGAATTAAAGAAAAAAACATTTTAGACGCCACCACAATCTTCCAATAATTCAAAAGACCATATATAATTCTGTAAATCCCTTTATAACCAAAAATATCGCACATCCATTGTACGCGCACTATTCCTACGTTTCTTTCTCTGCAAAAGAAGAATTGTTGTCGCGGCAACAAGGGAAGAAACGACACCTTCCCGTCATCTTACCCTAATTCCTAATCTCCTTACTCCAAGCCACTATTTGCACATACTTAGCCCTGGTCTGCATGCGAACTTCGTTCCCAAACAAACAACGAAAAGCATTTACCTGACTAATGGTATTTCTTTCGGATATGGGACCTTATACAAACAAATTAGAGTAAAAGTGTCCAGGGCCAGTAAGTTCTTTCAGCCTCCGAAGGTTACTATAGCAGTAGTATTGTGTAGATTCGGAGAATAAGCAACTCTATGGGGAACCTGCCGGTCTGGAACCATTCACGGTATTTTTTTGAATGAACGAGAACTGGCTCTTTCATCGGAGCAGGTAAGGAAGGTCTGATGGATTAATTTCAGGACCGGATGAGGGACATATGGCTTCGATCCTGGGTGGCCGTGGTCATTACGAACGGCGTCTGCTGGGCCCCAAATCTGCTCCCTCATGCGCGCAGTAATTATCCGATGTAATTTCACAGATGTTTGAGGGGTTGCGACGCATTCTTACTCGACGTAACACTCGCCAACAGGTTTCACTAATTTTTACAATGGTTGTAATATGTTTCGCTTGTAATGAAAAAAATAATTAGGTACCATACGGCAAATTGGTTATTTGACAGATTTTTAAGATCCTTCTAAGTTATTGAGTGCTAAATGAAATATTAAATAGTTCCCATAGAGAAATAAACATAGATAGAGAGAGTATACGCATTTTTTACATGTCCCCAACATGGTTAGATATCGTTGTCGGATTGTGATATATTTTCAAATCCACAATTTTACTATATTGTTATAAATGTATATTATATTGAATGAAATATATTTATTTGAGTGATTTTCATTTAAATATGCCAATTTGAATATATGAATTCGATATTTTCCCTAATTGTAGAATTTATATTAAGCTCAATATTTATTATTTACAATATCTACCTGCTGAAATCCAAGGTTTGGCAACTTTTGCGCTCCTAATGTCATCGATTGTTCTACGTCATTTGGCAAGCTTGAAGTTTTTTTTCTGAATTTCTGATGTATTTAGCTATTTATCTCAATATGAAGGGTGTTTTTTTTAGAGCTATAGAACTTTAAATTGCAATAAAGCAAGTTTGGATTATTCGATTGACATGAATTTTATTTATCCCCAAGATAAATTTGTGGCATTGAATTTTAAATATGATTTCTGTCATATGACCGCCACGGCTGGCTCGGATGTAGTGCAATCTGGACGTCCAATTTTCGATGACTTTTTCCAACATTTGTGGCCGTATATCGGCAATAACACGGCGAATGTTGTCTTCCAAATGGTCAAGGGTTTGTGGCTAATCTGCATAGACCAGTGCCTTTACATAGGCCCACAGAAAGTAGTCTAGCGGTGTTGAATCACAAGATCTTGGAGGCCAATTCACAGGTCCAAAACGTGAAATAATGCGGTCACCAAACGTGTCTTTCAATAAATCGATTGTGGCACGAGCTGTGTGACATGTTGCGCCGTCTTGTTGGAACCACAGCTCTTGGACATCATGGTTGTTCAATTCAGGAATGAAAAAGTTAGTAATCATGGCTCTATACCGATCACCATTGACTGTAACTTTCTGGCCAACATCGTTTTCGAAGAAGTACGGACCAATGATTCCACCAGCCCATAAAGCGCATCAAACAGTCAGTTTTTCTGAATGTAAGGGTGTTTCGACATATACTTGAGGATTAACTTCACTCCAAATGCGGCAGTTTTGTTTGTTGACTTAGTCATTCAACCAGAAGTGCGCTTCATCGCTAAACAAAATAAAATGGACGTAGTGCGCGATACATATTCCGCACAGAACCATTATTTTTGAAATGAAATTGCACTATTTGCAAGCGTTGTTCAGGCGTGAATCTATTCATGATAAATTGCCAAACCAAACTGAGAATAAATCACTTGACAGCTGTTAAATCGGTCGCCATTTCGAACAGTAATGCCATCTTAAAGTTATATACCTCGAAAAAAGACACCTGTTATTGCGAGTTAATATGAAACGTTGATTCACTATGGGACATAAGAAGTGCGTTCTTTGTGGATAAACTCGCGAATTAAGTGAAATATCGTATCACTGATATGTTTTCATTTCCGCGCGCTTCATGCCAAATTTGTTAGTTCATGTTGGGGACAAAATTTGCTTACTGAAAATGATACATGCTCCCTCTATCTTTGTTCAATACTCTGAGAATATTTCCAATCCGCAACAACATGCAATTGAAAAAATATTGAGGAAAGCACTGAGGAGTTTTCAGTGGCGATGCTAAGGGGGCGGTCCTTGCTAGAATTAAGTTGTCCTCCCTGAAATATCGCCTGAGCAAAAATATACAAGATAAATTTCAGTTAAAGTAGATAAACCTGGAGAAAAGTTATTTGATTTCAAAACATAATAATTGTAGACTTTCAAAGTCGTGAATTGAAATTCAATCGGATCAAAAATAAGGAAAACTGGACAGCAGCTGGTAGTTAAAAGATCATTTTTCTGTCTAACAGAATGAAAAGTGAGTCGATTAACTGAGTAATGTCCCCAATGGATTCTTTAAATATCTCTAAGTATTCACAATGAGCACAGATTTTGACGGAAGCTTTATTCCTCATTACATGCACTCTTGAAATAAAGTATTAAATTCATTATATTTAGTAATTCAGTGTATGGATAAATGAATATAACGTAAAGGGTTTTCTGATAGGAGACTTTTTTTTATGGAATTTTTATGACCAATTTGCACATTTGCGGCTGTATAATAATAATGATAATAGTTTATTCTGAAATCTACAGGATAAACATCTTTCACGGAGGCGTGAGCCTGTACGTGATATTTCAAAAAAATTATTTACAGTATACTCATTATTATTAGATTAAGTTGGAAAAATTTCTGAATTTCTTTATGCCTTGATAACTTCAGGAATTCCATCTTTAAGGTCTGAAACCTCCTATTGAAAAACCCCTTAAAATTCAATCTAAATTCACAACTAATAGATCATTATTCCTTATGCTTGCTCTGATATTTTTCTCATTTCCCCACAATCATGAATTATACAGGGTGTTTCCTAAACATGCGGCAAAAATTCAGGGGGTTGTTCCTTGGACTATTTTAAGCATGTTTTGTCCTTGGATGATTTTTGAAAAACCTCTTTGTTTCGAAGATACAGGGCGAACAACATTTTTCATATTTTTAAAATTAATAATAGTTTAAATAAAAATGCGTACCGCACTGTGTTTACTAAGTAGGTACAATTTATTTTTAAATTTGTTTAACAACATTCCAATTACTAAAAACGGCCAGTTTTTTGACTAAAAATTGCTAATACATCACAAAACGAATTCAAATGAAAACCGTGTTCAATCTGTATTCCTTTACCATCTGCACTTATCAATTTTTAGTCAAAAAACTGGCCGTTTTTAGTAATTGGAATGTTGTTAAACAAATTTAAAAATAAATTGTACCTACTTAGTAAACACAGTGCGGTACGCATTTTTATTTAAACTATTATTAATTTTAAAAATATGAAAAATGTTGTTCGCCCTGTATCTTCGAAACAAAGAGGTTTTTCAAAAATCATCCAAGGACAAAACATGCTTAAAATAGTCCAAGGAACAACCCCCTGAATTTTTGCCGCATGTTTAGGAAACACCCTGTATAAATGTTAATCCTATTATGCTGAGGCGCATAGCATCCCTTAGCCTGTTGGAAATAAAAGTATAAACTACGTCCCGAATGACGCGAAAAAGAATGTAAATCTTGTTGACGTTGTCGATGTAGCGAAGCAAAGTTGTCATTCTCTAATTGTTTTTCATTCTACCACCCCCGCCGTTTATACCTATTGTCGAACACGGAAGTTTATGAAAATGAATAAAACATTCTTCCCCTGCAAGCTCCAACGTAATATTCAAGTCACAGCTTGTTGTCGACGTCAGTGTGGGTCACCAGCTGTCTTGGTCCCCTCATCTACATACAACATATTTAGAGTCCGTCCCTGATGCAATGTTACGTATCGGTAGTCGTACGTACCTGTAAAGAAACCTATCTGATTTAGATTTATTGTCCAGAATGCCAGTCAAGTTTTCTCACCTTCCTGAGACCCAACAGTAGGTAGATTGTAAACTCCGTGGTATGGAGAAAGATAACAAGAGAACGCCTCTTCTAACCAAATCGTGATGAAGTAGACTGGTTTGGGCCACAATCGACTCAATTTACAATTGTTGTGTCTCGTTAAGGAACCTGGATTAAATTCTACGGTGGTCTTAAGGAGAATACTCGGTTTTTTAGAAGATTACCTTAATTTTGAGGATTTATTGCTTGATAATTAATCACAATCATTCGATAGTCACATTTAGTTTCAATTTCTGTGAGTCTTTATTATGTATTATCATATACAAATTAATATTTCAGTGACAACAGATCCTATCAATTTGAACTTCTGCATATAGGATATGAAAAAAAATGCTGTAGGTCGCTGCAGCAGAACTATTGAAAATTGAAGATCAATCAAATGAAAGAGCATAATATTTCTACAAAATTTAATTCGATCATGAATTCGTCATCAGTAAGTCAAATCTTATCATTTGGGAACATTTTCGGCTCAAAGCAGATGCTGAACTGCTTATGATTGTGATTGATTTTGAAAATTTTTGATAGATTCAATACTTACTTGATAGAAATTTATAATCAAATGAAATATAACAGAATGATATCCTCAAATATAATATTTATGGAAATTATTTCGATTTATTTCATTTAATATTTCAACAATTCAACATTTATATCTCAAAAATCATACCTACAACATTAAGATATGAAACAGAAAACTTTTTCCAATACAGTGATACGAAATATGGTTTGAAAGTACTTATATATATTTTTGAATATGTTTTTAAATGCATGATACAGAGCAGAAAATCTCTTTCGAACGAATATTCTGGGCTGGTATTCATTGTTCTAAACTAAACGAAAACAATTCAATGAATAATTCGACCTCCAAAAAAAAAAAATATTTTTTTTTCCTATTCCTATCATTACTGAGAATGAAATTCCATCTATAGAAATCTATCTACATATAATACTACCCACACTATCTGCCCACGTTCTCAGTTGGAATTTCATTAATATACCGTTAGGGGCTTTTTCGACAAACGGGAGATTCAGGTAAATATATAGGTACAATGGAAAATCGAAAACAGGACCACAAACGACAATAATACTGCTAAATGGCATAAGAAAAATCAGTTCGTTTTCTATAACTATTTAGTGTGTGCAAAAAGATTTTTTTTCAAGCTACTCCTTTTATGATACTCATTTTTTTTTCAGTAACAGTAAATACATTCCTAAAAACGAATAAATCTGATTTCATACATTAAAATTACAAAATTCACACCATCGCATATCTAATATTTGTAATTTATGTTATACCAAATTTGAGTTAATTACCTATTTTGTGAGAGAGAGTTGCTATGGAAAATCTAACTTTAACACCCTGTACCTCGAAAACAATGCGTTTACGCGACTTTTTCCTTAAAATAATCCGAGAAATATGTCTTTTTCGTTGTTACCTCCAATTTAGGAACACCCTGTATAGGTCAGAAAGGAAGAATATTCACAAAAAGTTCGAAGATAATAAGAATAATTTCGATATTGCAAAAAATTTATTCGATTCGCGATTCGAAAAAATTTCTGAAATCCATTAAAATTTTCAAACATAACAAAAATCAGAGTTTCTAAATGAACACAGCGATATCTGGAATTTATACTTTTCGAAGTTCTTCATGTCGATTAACTTCTTCCAATTGCATGAATTGAATGAAAAAAATTGATTCTTTACGAATAATCAAAATTTAAAAGAGTAATCCATCCAATACCGTTACTCCTACCACTAATACCACACATTTCACATACATTTTGGCATTTTCAGCGGTGGAGAATTTGAAGAAAAATCAGCAGTGATGCGGTTTAACAGTCTTCAACCTCTGCGCAACTACAAGAGGGCTGGGAAAGACAGAGAGAGAGAGGGTGCGTGAGAGCCAGAAGAGTTGCTTCGTCGGCTTCAGGCTTTAGTCGGTGATCGGCACTCGTATCGAAGTGGGCTGCGTCAGTAGTCTATATATAAGTGTTCGCCGCAAATCTAAATACTCAATTATAATAAACATTCGCGTAGGTGTTAGTTATGGTGAAATAGTTACAAAAATAATTTCTGACTGAGAAGTGAAAAGTTCGAAAAAAAAATGTGGTGCAACAAAAGTTACCAACTCTTCTTCGTCCTCTTCGCGATGGATTTCCTCCAACAGTGCGGAAGTATTAAAGACCACTGTCCCGGCTCTTGCACATGCAAATGGAAGGGTGGAAAACAGGCTGTCGAGTGCGTGGAACGTGGTTTGATCATGATACCCGAAAACGTGAACGTCGACACTCAAGTCCTAGACGTGTCCAACAACAATCTCCAGATTTTACCAAGAGAAACATTTTCGCGATCCGGCCTGACAAACTTGCAAAGGGTGTTCTTTCGCAACTGTCGCATCGGACAAGTGGACGAGTTGGCCTTCTCCGGCTTGACTAACCTGGTGGAACTCGACTTATCCTACAATCTCCTCACTTCAATCCCTTCGAAAAGTTTCAACGGTATCCCTTTCCTCCGAGATTTAAACCTGGCCAACAATCCAATCTCGAAGATTGAAAGTAACGCCTTTAAGGCCACACCTGGACTTATAAAGCTTGACCTTTCGAACTGCGAAATCCAAACCATCGCACCGAGAGCTTTCGAGGGGATTGAATTGCTGGAATCGCTGAAACTCAACGGTAACAAGCTGTCCGAACTGCGTCCTACGACCGTACAGAATCTACAGAGATTACACGGTGTCGATCTTCACGACAATCCCTGGAACTGCGATTGCCGTTTGCGGTCGGTAAAAGAGTGGATCCTGACGTATAACATCCCCTATTCCGAGCCGCCAATTTGCAGCGGAGGTCCTGAGAGGGTGATCCACAAGACGTTCAACGACCTGGGTATTGACGACTTCGCTTGTAAACCAGAAATGCTCCCAGTGGCCAGACACATCGAAGCTGTTGCTGGAAACAACGCTACCCTAACATGCAGAGCCAACGCTGTACCTCCTGCACAAATCAAGTGGTATTGGAACGGAAGACTTCTAGTCAACAATTCGGGATTCAGCTCCTACAACAAAATATTCATCTTCGAGGAGGGAAAACAGGACAAAATCAGCAATTTGATCTTATCAGACGCTCACAAAATCGATAATAACGAGTTCTACTGCGTTGCAGAGAACCGTGCCGGTAACGCAGAAGCCAACTTCACGCTATTCGTGTCGGCTAGAACGGGTGGACTTATGGAGTTCCTCAAGGGTCAGTTAGCTAGTTTGAGTGCGGTTCTTGTGATTCTGGTTCTCTTCATCCTGTTAGTCGTCTCGGTTCTGATTCTGCGTCTCAGAAACCTTACGTATACCGAAACTAAAACTCCTGGTCAGTTGGAGGTGGTTACAGTCGCCAATGGTCCCATTCGTAAGACGCCTTCAAATTTGAGTTCTCCACGTCAGGAAACGTCTTCTTTCAGCGAGAAGAAACCAGGTGATTTGAATTTCTGCAATCCTGTTCAAAAACCACCCCGTGCTGATCCTGTTTACCCTACTATACATTTCAATGGAGGCTCAGTTCTTTCTGCTTCCCCATACACTTCACCATCACCCTCTGGAAATAATCCAGATCTTATCAATGATACAAAACTGCAAGGAAGTGGTGATATTCCTCTAGATCCAACCAAAGATTTCATAGATGACTTCACTGAAAGACCAGCCAGTGGAGAATACAGCAGAAATGCTGACTCCCTCTATCCTTCAGGACTCTGGGAACAAGCAGATGTGGATGTAAACCCAAGGCAATCTTCCAACTTTTGTCCATCTCAACATTATGACGATAAAACCCCAATCATGGATAACACCAGCACTTGTGGTTCATCAGAAGAACTGCAGTATAGAAGGGGCTATCCAACAGACTATGGACTTCCAATTGTAAACCCCGCCTTGGATGTTGGTGTACCAACTTCAACCTCAAATTCCCAGAACAACTTTCCAATGAACGCTAAGACATTGAGGGTGTGGCAGAAGGGTGGTGTACCAGTTCTACCACCAGTCTCAGCCCTCAAGAGAGCCTTCAGCAGCAGTAGAAATTCACCAGATGAGGGTTACCAAGAGGGGTGTGGAACAGATGTTTAAATCTGTGAGCAAATCCAAATATATCCAAGTAAACCAAAGACTGTTCGTTCCTAGTTTTGTTAAATTATTGAGAATAATTAGTTGCTCATACTATTAAATCAATCCCAGTGCTGTGAGATAAATTGTAGACAAATTATTATATTTGTGATAAACAGAATCTTAAGGACATTTTTCTGAGATTATGTATATTATTATTGTTGCTAAGCCTAAGTAGAATTCAAGAGTTTGAATTCTGGAGTAAAATGGTCTAAGACTGAGAATGTTAAATGAAGAATGAGAGGGTATATTCAGCATATTCAGTAGAATTTTTTTGAAATCTTTGTTCAGTTCCATTTAAGCTTTCCCTTTAATACATTTCCGATCAATAAAAAATAGAAACTTGTAATGAAACCAACCTTTCCTAAGCTAACTTAACTTAATCTACCTAATGAGTACAGTATCTGAATATACCCAACCATATTAACAGTCGGGAGAAAATTTTGAATTAACCTGTATATAAAATTATGATAAATAATTGAAAATTCTCTCCGAATTTTTATATAACTCAACTAAACCATAGGATAGGGTAATCGAAATTTGTAATTTATTTTTGTATAATTGTAAAGACTTATTATTAGAATGCTGGTATACAGAAATTCTATCGTATGTTTCATTGTGGATGTATATGTTCGAATTAATACTTGAAAAGCTGAAAATAATATATATAACTATATCAACCCAGTATTATTATAAATGTTACCAGACTGTTGTACATATTATTGGGGTTTGTGTATAAACGAGTAAATTTTTTGTTAATAAATTATGGAAGTTTATCTATTCGACTCATCTACCACTGTTTTTATTTTTTCATTTTTAATAATCTCCTTATGTTGAAGCTCTCAAAGTTACTATTATCTCGGATAGCACTTTCTCCCATTCTCCATTATCTTTTCGTTTGGCCCATAAATTATTAATATATCCGAAATATTTAGAGCTCAACGATCTTTTCAATGATTTGATAACTGACTAATAATTCATAGATCTAAAAATTGAAATGATGTCGAGAAATACTAGTGTGCCTATTCACTTTTGAAAAAGTTTAAATGAAACTGGCGACTTTTGAAGGGAAATTTCTTTGATTTCAAGGATATTGGCAGTACTTGACTTGATTTCCGCAAGGAAGTTTTAACAAAAGTATTTTGATTTTTTGATAAGATTTGAATGAATTTTTGGATATAAAACGATGATTAAGAACATCAAGTTCATTAACAATATGATGTTAGGGAAGTCTTTTAATGAGAAATTATTTTCAGGCCTTCATTAGTCATAGATGACGGGTTTATTCTATGATATGAACTAGGTAGGTGTGCAGCACGTAACAATTAACAAGTAATTAGCTAAAATATTATGATTCATTCAGATCAAATAGTAAATAGAATTAACGCATGTGCATAAGTTAGTTTCATGTCATTTAAATGATATATTGTTCTATAAATAATGGGAAATTGATGATAAGGCCCACAAGGATAGCATCAAGTGTCCTTCTAAAATAACTAAAAACTCTTAATTGTTCATTATTAAGCGATATTTGTTAGGTGCTATTCCTTATTTGATGTTGCATATTAATTACTGATTATCGGAAAATGCAAAATATGTGAATAGGAAAATGTGGATTTGCATCTCCTCATATCAATTACGCATAATGATCCATTTGAATATTTGTATACAAGTCAATTGATATTCAAATAATTCAACATGCACCAATTCGTGCAGCTGCGTTGCATTTGGGGAATTAGTATTGGAGTTTCTACAGCAAAACATCGAGTTCAAATGGACTTTGTTTAGTTTTGATGTTGTGGTGAAAGTTCATCATAGTTATTTTACTAGCAGTAGAATGTTGACACTATACAGGTAAAGTAACTATTCGTGTTTAGTTTCAGAGCCGATGGCCTTTGAAAGGTAGAATTGGCTTTCAAACTTCTAGGAAACCATGGTTTAATAACAAAAGCAAATTAAGCCCACTTATTCATAATTACCAAAAGGGAATAATCTTCAGATGGATATTCAGAAACAATATTGAATACCTCTAGAAATTGGAATTGTCAATTGAGTTATTCTAATTATACACAGGATTTTCAATTTATCTCCTATCATCTCAATTTTTTGAATCACGTACAGGCTCACGCCTCTGTGATTAATGTTTATCGACAATAAACTATATTATTATATATGAACGCTATGTGATCTTGAACTGTATCTGGCTTTAATTCTCCTTTCAATCTTCTCAATTCCTGATCAGGTAATTCAGCAATAGGAAATTCTAATTCAGAATTGGTTGCATATATTTCAGAATTCATAAAAATGAATAGCCATATCAATTATTAATAATAAATCAGGGTCAATGCAGCTCTGTTAGCCTTCCTAAATTGATCCTTTGTTCTTAACCCTAGCTATTCATACAACCAGGTGTTGCAGGCGAAAGAGTAGATAAACCTGAAGGTTATGAACCTCCAATTCAAGAAACTGTGTAATATTTTAGGACCTAAAAAAAAATACAAACCCAAGGATGCCGTCGATGCTGTTAACGAAGCCAAAGACATCCTTAGAAGCCTTGCCTGTTACTTCGTGAGAGTCCAGGACTTACTTCCCCTTAAGAGTGTTTTTTAGGCCACTCAATCCTGGAAATTCGCACACTATGTGTTAGGCTGTTTCTTTCTCCTTTCCACAGAGCCTGCAAATCTCATCTGCTGACTTACCCATGTGGTATGGTATTTGCACCGACAGTGTCCTGTCAGCAGTCTCACTAGTTCAGCTCGTGGTAGCTCCAAGAGCTTCCTGCTATAGGTCGGTGATAGCACCACAAATTTGTTTGCCTTAGTAAGACCAGGAGTGTTCCCCCAGAAGGTTATTCTATAGTCAAACATATTGGTCTTTACTAAGCCCACAAGAAGACTCAGGACAAACAGGTGTAAACCTTGATGCTTGATGAAGTTCAACGGCTGTTTCGTTTCCTTGAATACCACAACGCTTCGAAGCCATACCTGTGTGGCATATTTTACTGGTATCTCACATTTATTACTGTTCTCAGTTACATATTACATCATCTGAAATACTATTTTCCTTCTTCTGAAATACATGTTTCCCCTTCTGAAATTGAGCTTTGATTTTCTGAACTACAATTGAAAGAGGTGTAGATTCAAATGAGATGGAAGAAAGTGTCATAATTTTCCTTAAAACTTGAGTTTATAGCCCAAATAATGTTTTTTAAGAACTGGAGGACGTATTCCTACAATACAGTGGGGTGATTCGTTTATGTTCATGGAAATAAATTGAACTGAATAGGCGGAAATGACCCGAAAATAGTAAACATTCTTGAAGAAAGACCAGCATTTTCGTTCTGTGATTCGCCTAAAAGCGAATGCATTCGAGTTTCTTATCCATTATAGCAGCAGTTACATCAGAAATACGAGCAACTCCCTTAAACGGCTTTCGGCTCAACTTAAACCGGAATTGTTTTGACAAGAGGTTGGCGTAAGGCCTGAATCACCTCCAAAACTTCCTTGGGCTCCGTTCTGTGCAGCAATTTAATGAAAAATCGATCAGGAACTTGAGCTCTATTATCTAAAAGATTCCATATAGTTTTATGCACTCTACTGACTTATCCATGTGGTACAAAAGGTGTTTGCACCGACAGTGTTCTGTCAGCAGTCCCACTATTACCCGAAGATCAGCTCGTGGTAGCTCAAGAGCTTTCTGCTGTAGGTCGGTGATAGCACCACAAATTACTTTGCCTTAGTAAGACCAGGAGTGTTCTTCCAGAAGGTTATTCTACTGCCAAACACCATTGTTGGACCACTGCCTAATATTGGTCTTCACTAATAAGCCCACAAGAAGGCTTAGGACCAACAGGTTTAAACCTTGATGCTCTTTTCGTAAGTTCATCAGCTGTTTCGTTTCTTTGAATACCACAACGCTTCGTAGCCATATCTGTGTTGCATATGTTACAGGTACCTCACATTCAGGACTGTTCTGAATTACATATTACATTATCTGAAATACTATTTGGCTTCTCTGAGATATAATTAGCTGTTTCTGAAATTCAATTCACTATTCTGGTAACAAATATGTTCTTATGAATTTCAACCTCCTCTTGTGGATTCCAATCTCATTTTACTGAAATTCAATTTTTCCTTCTTAGGAATAACACTTTCCTATTCTGAAATTCATGTTCCCTTTTCTGAAATTGAGCTATGATTTTCTGAACTACAATTGGAAGAGGTGTAGGTTCAAATCAGATGGAAGAAAGTGTCATAATTTGTCTTGAAACTTGAGTTTGAAGCTCAAATAATGTTTTTTTTAACCACTGGAAGACGTTTTCCTACAATAAAGGAGGGTGATTCGTTAAGTTTCTGTTCATCAAAAAAAATTGACCTGTTTTTCAGAATCTGAATAGGCGGAAATGACCCGTAAATAGTAAACATTCTTGAAAAAAGACCAGCATTTTCGTTCTGTGATTCGCCTACAAGCGAATGCATTCGAGTTCCTTATCCATTATAGCAGCAGTTACATCAGAAATACGAGCAAGCCCCTTAAACGGCTTTCGGCTCAACTTAAACCGGAATTGTTTTGACAAGAGGTTGGCGTAAGGCCTGAATCACCTCCAAAACTTCCTTGGGCTCCGTTCTGTGCAGCAATTTAATGAAAAATCGATCAGGAACTTGAGCTCTATTATCTAAATGATTCCATATAGTTTTACGTTCACGGCGGTGCCAGAATTATGCCCAGGGCCAACTTATTCCCCTGTGTTCCCTTGAACAGGTGTGAGGGGCGATAAATAACGTTTATGGCGAAATCTATTTTCTTGAATTAACCGGCCCATTGTCATCATTGTTATCAGCGTTCATTATTTTCTGGCTTCACGGCTCTTCACACCGATTTCAGTAGCAATGTGAATGGTGGCGTTTAAAATTGATGTTTTTATGAATGGCTATGAATAATTACAATCATTATATTGTTTTTGTTGAAAAATGAGGAAACATTTGTTTGGAGGAAATGGGTGCTTAGTCTAGCAGTTCGTTGGGTATTCAGTGCGGGCGTTTAGCTGTTTTTGCGAGGATATCTCAATTATTTTGCACAAGTGAAGGATATATGCAATAACAGGGGATACGAAATCATACTAACTGACACTGACAAAGAAACTGCAACACCCAGAAGGAGCTGTTTAAATTTTAATTTCTTTCGGTGAAACATAGATAGTATAACTAGGAGTAAATGATCGAAATTTGGAGAAAAAAACGACGGGTTTACAATTTTTTTTAATAAATTTGTTAACAATGTGTTTGTCCACTGCAATTATCTATTCACTGTCCAATACGTCTCGGTATTGATGCAATACGATGGTCTATTTCTTCTTGAGGGATACTATCCCAAGCTACCTCTACTTCATGTCTTAGAGCCGTCAAAGTCCTTGGGGGCTGGGGCAAATTTCCAAGCCTTCTACCCATGATGTCGCAAACATGCTCTATGGATGAAAGATCAGGGGATCTGGGCAGCCATGGCAAAATATTCAAATGGGTCGCTTCGAAAAAGTTTAATCTAACTCTGGCAACATGAGGTCGGGCATTATTTTGCTGAAATATTGGATTCTCGAGCCGATGACATATGCTCCCTCTATCTGAGTATTTTTCACATGTTTCACGAACAAAAGATGTTAAAAGAAGCAAATGAACTGATCAGTTCGTCACAATAGTATATTCTAGAACAAGTTGCAGAATAGGCTCCTATTCCAACACGAATGCGAAATTCGAAAACGAGCGACGAAGGAGCGAGTTTTGGAACGCATGAGTGTTGGAATTGCCTTCTACAACGAGTATTAGACGATATTTTCTCTATTTCAGTCAAGTTTTGCGAAATATTATCGAAATTCAATGAAAAATTCAGATTTTATATTCTATTGACTTTTGTATTGTATCTTGGCAGTTGGTGTGACTGTTACGAAAATTGACAGAATACGGAATTTGAATATGAATCGTATGTTTCGAATTTAGACATAATTTACAATTACACATTAAATTCATGAATTATGTCTGACGAAATCGATTGAACACTACCAGAATTATGAGAATTTGCGAATATGTAGCAAATCATTTCTCTATATCCCCAAATTATATTATATTGACAATTATTGACGTTTGTTGAAATTTGATAGGATTGGAAGTCAGCATAGACAACCACAAAACGAAAAATATATCTGAAAACGATGCTGTAATGAGTTCATTACAGCACTGTTTTTTAGAACTGTAATGAACTCATTACGATACAGAAATAGAGAAATACAGTTACAAACGATGCAAAAGTATCTCTTCAGGCTTGTATGACTTTTAGACTTCTCCGATGTGTATTTTTTTGAGTTAGGTGGAAAATATGCAAGGAAAATAGAAATCCCTGATGTTTTGATGAGGAAGTCTGTTCTTGTCGGAGCTCCACTTTCTGATCCCAGTGGAAATGCATCAAGAAATAGTTGAAGATGCATCTAGTTTGAAAACTGAAAAATCGATAAGACAGCCGTTAGGTTGTTGCAAGTTAATTAAACTTTTTACTTTCTTAGTGAATGAATGGTTTGAGGGAAGATGTTTACCGCATACGTATTAGCATTATGTAGCAGGTATACCAAATTTGTTGTCTAGTGAGAGGATCTCACCAGAATCTATTTGAGCTAGAAAACATTAAATGGTACATTCTCGGGCTCGAATTTGAAACAATTCATTTGCTGAAAACCACAACCTCATATATTTAACTCTTTTCAAGTTACAAGAAAAAAATGGAAAAAGGTGTGAAAAGAAATCTTGTCAGCATGAAACAAAACAAACACTTTTTTCAGTAGAATCCTTTTGTGTAAATAATTTTTTTTCATCGCGATTAGTTATGCTCAAGCAAGATATCAATTCTTTTCAAGCTATTTCACTATTTAGAACATGAAATACATTTTTTTTTGCAAAAGATGAAAACATCACGAATGTCTTCATATTTCCTACATGTGAAAAATAATTACCTAAGATGGTACTATTGCAGTCATGCACTGAATACGAATTTAGTAGAAGTGAAGTGAAATCAATATTTCTAATATCGGAATCGAGATATTCGAACTTGGAAATTACTTGATGTAATATTACTATAGAGTAAGATCCTGGCAGTCCCGTGAACGCCAGACTTACGTCATAAAAGCTGAAAGTTTCTGTACGCCCAATAGGGTCAGGTTGAAGTGGCAACTAAAAAAAGTTTTGATCATCGTGACTTTACAAGGTGGCGGACGTTGCAAGTTCCTGAAATTAGAATCCATATGAGAGACACTTTGTATAGTGAAAACCCCTCGTTAACAACTCTGAATTTTAGTCGTGTGAGTGCAAAAAAAAAATTCTTTAGTGACCAGAAGCTTTGGAACAGCATTTTCGTGGATTCTGTTTGCTGATATATAAAGGGTGTTTTTTTAGAGCTATAGAACTTTAAATTGCAATAAAACAACGATGGATTATTCGATTGACATGAATTTCATTTATTCGCAAGATAATCTTGTGGCATTACATTTTAAATATGATTTCTGGCATATGACCGCCACGGCTGGCTCGGATGTAGTCCAACCTGGACGTCCAATTTTCGATGACTTTTACCAACATTTGTGGCCGTATATCGGCAATAACACGGCGAATGTTGTCTTCCAAATGGTCAAGGGTTTGTGGCTTATCCGCATAGACCAATGACTTTACATAGCCCCACAGAAAGTAGTCTAGCGGTGTTAAATCACAAGATCTTGGAGGCCAATTCACAGGTCCAAAACGTGAAATTAGGCGGTCACCAAACCTGTCTTTCAATAAATCGATTGTGGCACGAGCTGTGTGACATGTTGCGTCGTCTTGTTGGAACCACAGCTCCTGGACATCATGGTTGTTCAATTCAGGAATGAAAAAGTTAGTAATCATGGCTCTATACCGATCACCATTGACTGTAACGTTCTGGCCATCATCGTTTTTGAAGAAGTACTGACCAATGATTCCACCAGTCCATAAAGCGCACCAAACAGTCTGTTTTTCTGGATGTAACGGTGTTTGACATACACTTGAAGATTAGCTTCAAAATGCAGCAGTTTTGTTTTTTGACAGAGCCATTCAACCAGAAGTGCGCTTCATCGCTAAACAAAAAAATGGACGTAGTGCGCGATACGTATTCCGTACAGAACCATTATTTTCGAAATAAAATTGCACTATTTGCAAGCTATATTCAGCCGTGAGTCTATTTATGATGAATTGCCAAACCAAACTGACAATAAATCACTTGACAGCTGTTAAATCGGTCGCCATCTTGAACAGTAATGCCAACTTAAAGTTATATACCTCGAAAAAAACACCCGTTTTAAAACTTATTGTACATAATGAAATTAAAAATTGGTAACCAGTATTGCCAAACAAATTTCATGGGAATAATTCCTACTAGACGCTATGAATACGTGAGAATATAGCATAAGCCTACTCTAAGTCGCCGATTGCAGTTTGAAATCTAAGATGAATGCAGACATGACTGTTCAAATCCGTTTCCACAAATAATATAGCATATCTCCATTGATTACTTGTACTATACCCAGATTAGGAAGCTGCAGATACGTAGGCGGTATTTGCAAATCCATCGGAGTATGAACATGCATAAGGATTCAAGTGCAACGCCATCAAGTCAGAAGGCTTATTAATCAGAATGGAACAATTTCCAAGATCCAACGCAGCATTATCTCGAATATATAATTCGACCATCAATTATATGGAGTGAACCGAACTTGGCAATATATTAGAAGCTTGTTACGAATAGAAATGTTGGTTCATTAATTCCAGTAAGTAATCTTTGGAAGTATTCGAGAAATAAATATCCCCAACATTCTGAGAATTTCACAGATTATATAACTCATGTTTTACTGAACCAATAGAATTCGTAAATTTCCCATAGTTGAGGCGTATTGATAAGTGAATATACCCCCGATGAACTGGTATAGTTTTGGTGTTTCGCCTCCTGCTATATTAAGATCATTTCCATAGTAATATTCTTGGACGTTCGCCAAAAAATGAAAGTCATGCTCAGTGAAATTTCATTGAAATATCAAAATGGTTATAGTTATTGAAATGATTCGTTATATAATCGTAACGAATACCAACTCGAGCATAGACAATATTTCGATTATACAAACCTCTTCACTCGAGCTAGTTCGCGAAACACCACTCGAGCTGCACTCTCGTGATGTTTCGCGAACTTCTTCTCGTGAATCGGTGTATAATCGAATATTGTCTATGCTCTTGTGATACAACTGATAATCCGTTGTTTTTATATTACCAAGAAAAACTAATTCGAGTGGTCAAATTTACTTAGTTGAAATCAAAACTGTTCTGGAGTTTGTTTTGATACCTAAGAATTTATCTTCAATTTGGTGTACATAGGCGTACAACTTTACTTCCGCAGTTTTTTTCCGAAACTCGAGGTTTTATAGTAAAAAACTGGTTATGCAATTCTAACTCAAAATATTGTCCATCGCTGGCTACTTGTTTTTCCCATCTTTCGGACAGCATACGAATCCCGCGTTGAATAAACTGGTCATCTTTTGAAGAGATCCAATTTTTACTTATTCATAAGACCGGAAGTGCTGGTCATCCAAGCCGAGTGTCATTCATAGAAACAAATGATAGTCCGAGGGAGCAATGTCTGGAGAATACGGCGGGGTAGGATTTCCCATTTCTACGTTTCCAAGTATGTCTTGACCACTTTCGCAACATGAGGTCGAGCATTGTCATGCTGTAGAATCATTTTATCATGTCTTTCAATGCTCGGCTCAAACGCTTTAATTTCGTTTGACAACGATCGCCTGTGATTTTTTAGTCAGTTTTAACAACTCATAATATACTACGCCGAGCTGGTTCAACCTTGGAACCGTGAATATTCGGTTTGACTGTCGACGTGGAAGCATGGCCGAGATATTCCCATGATTTCCTGCGCTTAGGATTATCGTTATGAACCCATTTTTCATCTCCACTGACAATGCGATGCAGAAATCCCTTCCGTCTTTGCCTTACTATCAGCTGTTCACAACCAAACAAACTCCGTTCTACATCTCTCGGCTTCAACTCTTACGGCACCTAATTTCCTTGTTCCTAAATCATTCCCATGATTTTCAGGCGTTTTGAAATGGCTTGTTGCGTCATTCCCAATGATCTTGGCAATTATTGTTGCGTTTGACACGAGTCTTGATCAAATAATGCCTCCAATTCCGCATCTTCGGAAACCTTCTCTTTTTCACCGCCATGCTGGTCTACGACATCAAAATCACCGTTCTTGAAGCGTTGAAACCACCATCGGCACGTTCTTTCACTAATAGTGGCCTCACCATAGGTATTTGAGATCATTCGATGAGCCTCAGCTACAGATTCCTTCATTAAAAAGCAGAAAATTAAAACCTCCCGTAAATGACGAGAATTTGGCACGTAAGCTGACATATTTAATCGAGAATAACTTTATGATGCAGACACAAATCCACCAATATTTCGATGGCGTTATGTTTATAAATACTTAAGCTTATTATATGATATCTACGATCTATTTATTTGGCCGAATTTTTCTGCCGGTGAGTGTATTTCAGTTTCGCAGATCACTTTGGTTGGGTGATAGTAACATAGAAGACTGTGAAGCAGCGATCTGAATGCTGAAACTATGATACGTAGAATTCCCGAAGAAAGAAGCTATTCCCGTTTCATATCAGACTGCGGCTACAAACCTGCAAAACATCTCTGCTCCAAAAGGCGATAATTGAAGTTTACACCGTGCTGAGGTGAGCACGATAAAATTGAAGCAGTTAAAAGCACGGAGCTTTGGAATATACATAATCAGATACTCAGGATGACAACACAATAAACGAACAACGTACCCACTTGACAGATAAGCGTCGGTCTACGTTCAGAATTTATGTGCCACGGTTTCAAACTGAGGCAGCAAATGACAACTTTCACGTAGGGAAATTTCTCCGAAGTAGATATAATAATTGTAATCATGGCACCCTTTCATTTGGCAGTGACGGGGTAGGAAGTCTACTAGTTGGGTGAAATTCGTGCATCTCGAGAATAATGAGGCTTTGGATGATTTTCTCGCATGTGTCAACGTCACGTATTCGTAGTTAAGAGACATCTCGGATCGTGGACAAAAACAGAGCACGTACGAAAAATATCAAATTATTCGGAAAGTTCGCATCTGGATATACCGGAATGAAATCAATTCACTAACTACTACCCTCTTCAGTGAATCCTTAGTTGGTGTACAGCCTCATTAGTTACTTGTTTACAAAAGTATAGTTTCTCTACATCGCATTATGTATCTTTGAATTTGTCATACTTTGCCATATTTTGCTTCCAAGTTCACCAAAGGTATAGTGGGAGCATTTTGAGATTAATATATTTTGAGGTTACTGATCACCGCACCTAATATTGCTGAGAGTTACGAGGTGGCCCGAAGATCTTTTTCCACAGTCTCAAATTGGTGTCTACAAAACCACCTCTACATAAATTCTGCTAAGACGCAGTGTGTGATTTTTGGTACATCGCATTCAAAAATCATAAAACCAGAAGTTATTGAACTTATGGGAAAGTCCATAAACGTATCTACCAGTACCAATTTTCTGGGAATAATATTAGACCATCAGTTGTGTTGGTCAGAACACATAATTTCTATACGGAGTAAATTAAACTCTGTTCTCTATACACTGCGAATTTTGAAACAACAAGCAGACTATGATTTACTCAAAACAGTGTATTTTTCCAATTTTCAGTCTGTACTGTCTTATGGAATTATCATGTGGGGCAATAGCTCTGACATCATAAAAATTTTTGTTATTCAGAAGAGAGCCTTGAGAACCATGCTCGGCTTATCCGCCAAAACATCTTGTCGAGGGCATTTCAAAAGCCAAGGAATCCTAACAACCACGGGACTTTATATCTTCAAATGTATCCTTTTCCTGAAGAAATATGATCACTACTTCGAGGGCTATAGAAATCTGAATAATACACGACGAATTTTTCCTTTCCATTTTCCCATGTGCTCTCTTGTGTTAACTCAAAAAAAATATTGAATATATGTGCCTCAAATTCTTCAATAAGCTACCAAAAAAATTGCAAACGTTATCTGATTTCAGAGAGTTTAAGAATGCTACTCGAAAGCTACTACTGAACCTTGAACCGTACTCTATAAGTGAGTACCTGGATAACGACCTCCATATTTGAGACTTACTTCTGTAATTTTTTTTTCTGTTTCATCCTTAAGGTCTTTTTGTACTTGTTTTCTATTCGGAATGTACTTTGATTTTGAAAATAAATTTATATTATTATTATTATTATTATTACTTTTAAGACACTCTTGGGCGCTAGTATAGACAAATAGTGTCCCGGTATTAAGATAGAGGCTCAGTAAAGTAGAAAATGAATTTTTGAATACTCTATTCTTCACATTCAATGCGAACTTTCTATTTTCTCCGATTAAAGTATTTCAAGCATTTACAACTGAAGAAGAGTATTATTATAATTATAATTTGAACTGAGGTCGTTTTGGTTCGGTAAGCCTTCCGGGAACTGCGACCATGCAGATCTTTTGTTCTCTACCCTACTCATTCATAAAAACCCAAGGAGGTCGTCAATGACGTTAATGAAACTGACAACCTCCTTAGGGGCTTGGCCGTTACCTCTCTGGTATCCAGGACCGGCTTACCCATGTGAATGGTTCTTAAGCCAGCCAGCTCCGGACACTTCCATACCTTGTGTTCGGCTGTTTCTGCTTCCGATCCACAGAGCCTGCAAATCTCGTCTGCTGACTTTCCCATACGGTACAAATGATGTTTGTACCGACAGTTCCCCGTCAGCAGACCCACCATCATCCGAAGCTCGACTCGTGACAGCTTTAAGAGCTTTTTGGCGTAGGTAGGTGAAATCGTCACGAATTTCTTTGCCTGAACAAATCTAGGAGTTTTAGTCCGATAGATTATCCTGTTGTTCAACTCCCATAGCTGGACTACAGCTTTACATTGGTCTTTTCCTAGCCCACAGAAAGGCAGGTGTTAACCTTGATGCACTTTTTGCAAGTTCATCAGCTTTTTCATTTACTTCAACCCCACAGTGCCCTGGTACCCATAGTAGTCACCTTATTTCCTCTGGCCAGTTGCTTTATGGTGTAACGGCACTCCCAAGTCAGCAGAGACCCCTGGCAACACGATTCCAGGTATCTCAGCGTGGTTTGGCTGTCCGTGGTGATGTAGATATGCGCCCCCTTGAGGTTCATTTTGAGACACTCCTGAGCGCATACGTAAACAGCCATTATTTCGGTCTGTAGAATCGAGGGCTAACTTCCCAAGGCTTTAGAGATCCTCAGTTGAGGTCCATATATCCCAATGCCGGTGCCCTTCTCTGATTTTGATCCATCTGTGAACCATATGAATGACTTTTTGTCCAAACGATTTACTAGACTTATTGCAATAGGACGGTCATTCATAACCGTTTCAAAGGGC
Organism: Harmonia axyridis; assembly: GCF_914767665.1. Lineage (NCBI taxonomy): Eukaryota > Metazoa > Arthropoda > Insecta > Coleoptera > Coccinellidae > Harmonia > Harmonia axyridis. Next base: position 7,065,994 of record NC_059507.1, read on the forward strand.
GTTTCAAAATCGTAGGTGGTTGGCATAACATCCGATGGTTTTGCGAGGAGATTTGAATCTTATTGATTCAGTATCCACTGAAGAAAAGTGACTTATATCTTTGAAATTTTTTTTTCAAAATATGTCATTATCAATCGCTGCATGGATGGAACTTCATTCCCACTGCACCAACTCAATTGTGAATGTCGGATATAAAAGTGAGAAAACTTCTTAAAATGCCGTGATGTTGGCTTTGGTGTCGAGAGGCATAGAACGAAGTCATTGATTATTGAAATTGATTACCACTCCTCATTATTGGGGCCCAGTATGATAGCGTGCGTTAAGGCAGAAGTACACTTCTGTGTTGCCACGACACAAAAGGCAACCCGACACGACAGATCGATAATCAGGACACCTATTTTCCATAGATTTAGTTAATGCTCGATCATACTTGTTCAACAACTCCACGCAATGTAGACTCACGCAACGCAATTCTGTCTTGTATCTCCAGATTTTGGATTTTCGTGGGATTAGGTTGCTTGCAATAAGTAGCATGCTTATATCTATCTATGTAATAGCAATATGGGAATGTATAAAGATTTCTGAGAGTCCAATAAAGAGAGTCCAATTAGAAAAAATAGTCATCTCCTATGTCTGAGATCATATTCTACGTCCTTCTTGAGAATAAGAATTGTCATTCCACTCCGAGCTCGTGATTTCGATTCATGAATTTTTAAGGAAAAAAACAAGGACCCAAATTTTGAGAAATTTATATTAATAGAAATTAAATACTGAGAATAATGAAATTTCAATCCTGTAATGCAATCATTGTACTGAATGCAATATTTTTACCGTGAGGCTCAAGCTCAATTAGTTTGATGTTGAAGTTCTCAATATTCTCCTCTGAATATAATGCTGATATTATCACCATCACAATCAAGTTTGCTATCATACCCGCTTAGTCATTTTTTCATCTCAATCTCAATTTGCTGTTTCTGAAGGCATCTTTGTATTTGAAACTTTTTCAGAGAGGGAAGTAAATAATGAACAATTATGTGAAATTTGCAGTATTTTGAACTTGTGCCCACTCGAATATTTTATTTCAAGCTCAAATATTCGAATCCGGAAATTGAATTTGGCCATTGCATTGGATTGCGTGGCATTGTACAAATATGCACAAAAGAGCAATCAGAAGCTTTGGGTGACGTGGGTTTAGGGGCGTGGCGACATCAGAATTTTAGAATTGATCTGATAATTAGAATCTGAAATGCGCTACACACGGTACGATACTTCAGTTCAGAGCTTTGGATTTTGTAAACTTTTGTAAAACTTTTCTAATTCTCCAATTTTATTCATTCTGAAGAAGTGCAGAAATAATTCTGTTTATGGGTATGCTGAAATGATATTAAATGAAGGAGATGCAACATTCAGTTATTTTCCAGATATTCTGCAAGCTCTTTCTTCTTCTACTAACAAGGAATGTCATGAAGGCACTTTGGATAATATTTGTGGTGCTATTAGCTCTTCAAAAACTAATTATAGTTAATTCTAATGGAATTCCTTCAGATCAAGTACTGCCTGTTTTCTTAGATCGAGGACAATGGGATTTCCAGAAAATGAAGCTGTTGTTAACATCAACATATGTCGGTAAGAATTTTTTTCTATTTCAGTCGAGGCTGAAAATCGTGGAAGCAGCAACGTTGCACTCATTCATTGCCATTCTTTTGTTCCGAAAGAAAATCGGGAAATTGATTAGGAAGCTCATTTATCCAGGAGTGAAGAGCAAAGAAAAATTCCTTCTTTTCCCAATTAATGTCCTATTATAAAATCAAAACAGTTTGCATAATTAATCGTTTCTTTCCTACGATCTCAATTCATGAGCCACAAAAGCCGAGCGTCCTCATTAACTCTGCTTCTGCGCCAGCAATTTTCTACTTTGTTGTAGGAAAATTCCTCGGAGAACTTTGGGTGATAACTGAAATTCATTATAGTTCATCGTTTCCGGTAAAAAACTCTTTGAAAAAAAAATGAATTGAGATATGAGGTGTGGTAAGACGAAATCCATTATTTTTTCAATAGATTTCTTCAGTTTTCTGATTCTCGCGTGTTATAAGTCCGATCGGGTTCCTTCGAATGACGTTAGAAAGATGAGTTCTCATGCTACAAGAACTTCGCTGGTAGTTTTGTGATCAGTTGACTTAGTTAAGTTTGAGCGCGCATCAAATATGGACACAAGCAAAGAGAAAAAAAATATATATTTCACAGCCAATCACATGCAATTTCGGTTTAGTCGATTCCGTTTCGGCAATTACGATGTCAAAGATGCACCACGCACTGGAAGGTCAATTTTCTTAAATGTCGATGAAATCATGAACATTGTCGAGTCCAACCGTCAAGTAGGCACTGCTTCGATTGCCCAAGAAGTAAAGATTGTACAAAAACAGTTTAGAACCATTTGCATATGGCTGCTCTCAAGTTGAATCTCTATTTATGGATACCACACGAGTTAAAGCAAAAATCCTAATGGACCGAATTTCCATCTGCGAAATCAACCCATTTTTGAAGCGGTTGGTGAGTGACGATGGAAATTGGATCACTTACAATAACGTCAAGCGATAACGGTCGTCTCATTTTGAACACCCATTAGAGTTCTCAATATGTCCTTTTTTATTCACTGTTAAAATTTCATTCAAATAAATTCAATCATTCCGAAGTTATTAGGTTTTTCCAAAGACTCTTCAATTCATGAAAAATCAAAATATCTCAAAAACTGCAAGTTCAAGCATCTGAAACTTTGAACAAATTTATGTTAATTAATAATAATAATAATAATGTTTATTCGAGAACTTCAACAAATAAACATAGTTTGTCACAGAGTATATTAACCTGTACGTGATACTAAATTAATTTTACATTCTAAAACTGTTCTGCAAAGAAAGGAAACAAAATTTACAATTAATCCATATAATCTGAATATTCAATAAAAAAAGGGGTTTAGTCTCTTTTGGTATATCTTGTGGACGGATTCGTCATCAGTGAGCCGAACCTTATCGTTTGAGACCATTTCTGGCTTGAAATTCGAAAACTACAGACATTGCGACGAGCGTTCAAAAAATTATTGGTCTATATAAAAATATCACCGTTCACAGAAATTATTTGTATCTGGACAGTTGAATGAAACTAGAGGATTTTGCCCCGTTCTGATAAGTGGGAAAGCCATTTTTCTGTATCTTTTACCTTCTGATAGGACTATTTGATGAAATATCGGCATAATAACAGTGACGATCCCTGTTGCTTTGTCCCAAGTCAGCGACTTGGAACGGGAATTATATGGAACACTTATCCCAACGAATTGCCTTGCTTCGGGTTCTTACTGAAGCACGAACCATGTTTTCTTGACCGCGAACCACTGAGTAACGTCTGTCCTCTTTATTCTTCTTCTTATTTTGAAGTTACACTTCAAATTGAATTTTTATAGATTTTTCTCTAGGATTCAGCCCTCAGAGTAATAAACATAGATAGAGGGAGCATATCGTCGGCTAAGAGTGTAAATCTGCTAAGTCCATTTTGAACAATTTCACAGGAGACCAAAAAAACCGTACAGTACAGTGTTATAATAATAATAATAATAAGAGAGTTTATTCATGAAAATACATTCAATAGAGTTTATTGAATGTATTTTCATGAATAAACTCTCTTATTATTATTATTATAACACTGTACTGTACGGTTTTTTTGGTCTCCTGTGAAATTGTTCAAAATGGACTTAGCAGATTTACACTCTTAGCCGACGATATGTCATTTTCAGTAAGCAAATTTTGTCCCCAACATGAACTATCAAATTTGATATGGAGCGCGCGGAAATGAAAACATATCAGTGAAACGATATTTCACTCAATTCGCGAGTTTCTCCACAAAGAACGCACTTCTTATGTCCCATAGTGAATCAACGTTTCATATTAACTCAAAATATATTGAAATAAATACTTAAATATATCAGAAAGTCAGAAAACAAACTTCAAGTGCGCTAAACGACGTGAAACAACGGATGACACTAGGAGAGCAATAGTTGCCAAATCTTGGATTTCAGCAGGTAGATACAGAAAATAATAAATATTCTGCTTATTACAAATTCGACAATTAGGATGAATATCGGATTCCAAATATTCAAATTTGTATATTCAATCGGGAATCACTCAAATGAATTTATTTCATTCAAAATAATACACATTCATAATGATATAGTAAAATTGTGGATTTGAAAATATCACAATCCGACAACGTAATCTAACCATGTTGGGGACATGTAAAAAAGAAAGAACTGATGTAGAATTAGAAGTATTTGAGTATTGTACCCAAAGAAATTCGTTGGCTAACAGCATTCAGTTGACCAATCGTGAATTTTACGGAAGGTGACTTTGAATTTACGTTAAAGCGATAGAAATATTCGTTCTCACATAAAAACCTCGCGGCATTGATCCAATAGAAGCCATTATCGCATCCTGAACAAATAAAGATAAAGACGTCTTCCTCAACCAGTTTTACTCCGGACGTTGATCTGCTTATTCAAGCATCTCGTTACAAGCCAGGAAAATCACAACTTCCGGTCAATTGATGAATCAAAAGAGCCGAAATCACAGGTCGAAGTGCTGGCGAATGACTCTTTAAGCTTTATTTATTCGTTTGCTTTGGGAGATCAATCAGCAACCCCTGCAAATTCATTCGGACCAGTTTTTGCTCTTTTAATTACATGGCAGAGCATCAAATAGCTGAAATGTGGAATTTTGTTATAGGCGCTTCGAGTGATTTCGCCGTGCGAAAATTAATAGGGTAGAGATCTAATTAAACAATCGTTAAGACCCCAATGATTATGGAAAGTTTAATGATCATACGTAGAAGCGATTGACCAGTGGCGGAGCGTTAAATCTTCTCACTATGAGGACTACATAACAGGCCAATTGAAAAGTCCCCGGTCTACCATAGTAAAACACATTTATTTGACAAAATTCGATTTCATTATTCAACATAGTTGCCTTCGAGGGCGATACAGCGATTATAGCGATCTTCCAACTTTTCGATACCATTTTTGTAGTACGATTTGTCTTTTGCTTCAAAATAGGCCTCAGTTCAGCGATTACTTCTTCATTGGCGCTAAATTTCTTTCCAGCGAGCATTCTTTTGAGGTCTGAGAACAGGAAAAAGTCGCTGGGGCCGGATCTGGCGAATACGATGGATGCAGACGCAATTCGAAGCCCAATTCATGCAATTTTGCTATTGTTTTCATTGATTTGTGACACGGCGCATTGTCTTGATGAAACAGCCCCTTTTTTTCTTCAAATGGGGCCGTTTTTTACCGATTTCATCCTTTAAACGATCCAATAACGCTATATAATAATCGCTGTTGATGGTCTGACCTTTTTGGAGGTAACCAATGAATATTTTACCTTGCACATCCCAGAATACTATTGCCGTAACCTTGCCAGCTGACTGTTGTGTTTTTCCTCGCTTTGGATTCAGTTCATCGTGTGCAGTCCACTCAGCTGACTGTCGATTGAACTCCGGAGAGAAATGATGGAGCCATGTTCCATCCAACATATCGACGCAAAAATTCAGGCTTATTGCACTTGAACAGCTTCAAACACTGCTCAGAATTATTGTTTGTTGCTTTTGATCGATTGTGAGCTCGCGCGGCACCCATTTTGCACACAGCTTTCTCATGTACAAATATTCGTGAATGACAGCCTCTTTTGGGCGTCCATTGCGTTTGCAGGAAAAAGTACAAAAAGGACTAGACATTGCGAATATTCAATGATTACCGTGACCAGCAAAATAAATACTCAAGTGATTTCCAATCTAATAGGGTTGGAATGTTATCAGTAGATATGGAATACTAATTTGAAGTATCGTGCAGATTTTATATTGGATATTAGAAAAAAGAGTTATTTTCATTTGCATTATTATTTTTTTAATTCTCTAAATGAGCACACAACGTATAACACTAGTTTATAATGAGTTTCAATAAGAATCGAACCAACGAGATTCATTCAGTCCAGATTCTACGCCACTGCGTTCATATTTCACGATAATCGTCTCTCGCACTGATTATTTCTCTTCACATCGTTGCTTCACATCCTCCAAGAAATATAATAAAAAATCTATTTGTTTCTGTGGACGCATCGAAGCATGTCGTCGAGGCCAGAGGAAGTCTAGATGAACAGCGAGATTTTTAATGGTCCCAGTAAGATTAGGATTTAATGGATTCACATTCAGGATCTTCGTTATTTTGTGGAAGACCGCTAGGTTAACACATTAAAGACTGCTTTGATAATCAACTTAATTGTGTGAGAATCCACGGAAACTATCTAATTGATCGCAGGAGATCACTTTGAATGGTAATTATAATAATTGGGAAAATATTGAACGAATTCTTATCTTGTGTGATGATTAGCTAGGTTGGAAATAATCCTTCATTTAAAGATGTGTGTTTTCTTTCATTCACGAATATGTATTTGTTTTCTTATTTGCTTCATTTTGTTAGGAGTTAAGTTGAGTATATTATTCTTGTTTTTTTTAGAGCTATATAACTTTAAATTGCAATAAAACAACGATGGATTATCCGATTGACATGAATTTTATTTATCTGCAAGATAATCTTGTGGCATTACATTTTAAATATTATTTCTGGCATATGACCACCACAGCTGGCTCGGATGTAGTCCAATCTGGACGTTCAATTTTCGATAACTTTTTCCAACATTTTTGGCCGTATATCGGCAATAACAAGGCGAATGTTGTCTTCCAAATGGTCAAGGGTTTGTGGCTTATCCGCATAAGCCAATTCACAGGTCCAAAACGTGAAATTATGGTGAAATGATTCCACCAGCCCATAAAGCGCACCAAACAAAAAGTTTTTCTGGATGTAACGGTGTTACGACATACACTTTAGGATTAGCTTCACTTCAAATGCGGCAGTTTTGTTTGTTGACGTAGCCATTCAACCAGAAGTGCGCTTCATCACTAAACAAAATAAAATGGACGTAGTGCGCGATACGTATTCCGCACAGAACCATTATTTTCGAAATAAAATTGCACTATTTGCAAGCGTTGTTCAGGCGTGAGTCTATTCATGATGAATTGCCAAACCAAACTGAAAATAAATCACTTAACAGCTGTTAAATCGGTCGCCATCTTGAACAGTAATGCCAACTTAAAGTTATATACCTCGAAAAAAAACACCCGGTAGCTGTAAATGAAGGCATTTCGTTATATTTATAACATTAGAAACACGATTTTACTACAGTGACTTAATAAAAATCAGTGGCAACAATTCGTTCAAATTGAGCCTAAAAATGGCGAACCATATGGCTTTACCATAGAACTTAAAAATATGATTTACTGAACTGACCTGACACTTTGTCAAAATTAAAATTATAGAGCCTGATAGTTTCTACTTGATGTTATAAAGAACAAATTTATGCAACTAAAAAATACTAGAGTGACTTAATAAAATGGACCTTGTACTTTGAATAAATCCCAAAAATCAGGTAAAAGGAGAATGTATACAAAAAGCCGCCATATTTAGGCATATCAAGCTACTTAATTTTTAGCCGTTTTATTGTGTATTGTCACATCAATGAAAAAATGATGAAATGAAAATGAATCACTTTTATTTATTGACCTCATTATATAAAAGAACATCATATATCAAATTCTTCGAAATAGAAACACAAATTAAATCATAACAAAATTAAAAAATAAAGTTTATTAATATCGAGAAATCTCCAGATTTTTTTTGATTTCATAATTTTTCATCCAAGATCTGAGACACATAGGGCATCTTATAACCTATTGCGGGTTTTTGTAACTGTAAGAGCAGCTCTGGAAAATTGTCTTTCAACAGGAGCTGAAGATGCAGGCGTTGATAAAAATCCTTGGCCATTTTGGCCAAGTTTGGAAAGATATTTCTGAAAATAACAAAGTCTACGAAAAGGTTTTATAGAAATGTGAGAAAACTACTAATAAAGTCACACTGGCGATACTTCAGTCTCTCGGCGCTAAAGGAATCCCCTTATTTTGACTAAGCGCGCACGAGATTGCAGAAATATATGCCGTGCAACGCGTGCATATCAAGCTCAAGTAATATCAAGTACATAGCTTGATATCAAGTCAAGCAATAAATATCTAAAATCAAGTCAAGTCAAGCTCAAGTATGTAATTTTTCACGAGCTTGAATCCCTACTAGTCTTTGACTCGTATATTCCACACAGCAGGTTAGGTTAGGGTTAGTGGATCAGTAGTCCTCTTCAAATACCAAATCTCACACTATTCGACCTTTCTTAAGGTAGCTCGTCCATCTTCTGCTTAGCAGTGTAGTGACTCTGTCTGCCCGAGAGGTGGCGTTTTGGGCATCGCACAACACTTTTATGTGGCCTCGGCAGATTTAAGGGAGTCACCGCGTTGCAGCAGAGTCACCTTTCCACGATAGTAGAGAGAAGGTGCACTTACTTTATTTGGCTCGAGATAGCCTCGCCTGAACAGAACAAAAATTCTGTTATCTTTCAATATCAATTATCAACTGTTTCCAACAAGTAAAATCTTCAATTTGTTTTTTTTTGTTTAACCTAATTCAAGTAGCGTATTGCTCAAAAGACCAAGTTTACAATATAAACCGCCAGCTGCAGTCACGCTGCACCGAAGCTTTCACAAGCAAATGGGCGTATAAAAATTGTTTTCGTGCCCATTTTGTAGCGGCCTCAACCGCTGATAATATAGTTCCGCCACATATTTCAGTCTGTGCTCTCGTATAGCCCAGCGAGTATCACGTGGAAAGTATATTGTGCAACAACGGCGTAAGGATTGCTTTTAAAATGAATTTTAAGCATTAATTTGAACATCCCGGCTCGAGGAATATGTCCATTATCAAGTTCATAATCGCGTTAGCGTCGGCAATTGGGCTCGCCGTGGAAATTTATAAACTGTAGCAGGAGCGCAGAGGGCACAGTGACACGGAAAACTGAGTGAACGGGAAACCAGAGAGGGAGTTATTTTCGACCGTAATATCAACTGGGAGTTCTGAACGATTTTTCGCAAATTTCATTTTTATTTTCATTCACTTATTTTTTAGAGAAACAGAAAAATTTTCTTTATTTAGATAACTGTCATTTGAACCTAAGGTTTGTGCCTGACAGTTTTAAAAGGTTATGGAAACCTTTACATAAATTTGATAAACACGATCAAGTTTTTTTCTAAATACATCATTAAATCGATTTGTGTTTCCCACCTTATTATTATATTCTAATGTTCTCTTCAATTTTTGTTTTCCTTTTACTTTACACTTTTCCTAACAGAAAGCAACCGAAGATGAGGCATCCTGAATTGAAAAAGCAAAACGCTTTATTCTCTTTATGAAATATTTATTAGCTGTAGTAAACAAATCCATTATTTATTTAATAGATATATTTAGTTATCTGTATCTCGCGTTGTATATAGGTCCAATCGGGTTCCACTAGAAGGTGATAGAAATATGAGATTTCGAACTATAAAAACTTTTTTGACAGTTTTGTGATAAGTTGACTCAGTTTAGTTTGATCGCGCGTTAAAATACCCTATATTTTACAGTTTTTGTTTGATAATGGTAAAAATACTAGCCAGGCGGCTGAAAATGGAAATAGTGTTTATGGTCCTCATCCTGTAACAGTCAATCACGCGCAATTTTGATTTCGTCGATTCCGTTCCGGTAATTTCAATATCAAAGATGCACCACGTACTGGAAGGCCAAATGCCCATAAAATCATGTACGTTGTCGAATCCAAGCGTCATGTAAGCACTGCTTCGATTGCCGGAGAGCTAGAAATTGTACAAAAACAGTTTGAAACCATTTGCATATGGCTGGTCTCAAGAAGAAGCTCGATGTATGGTACCAAACGAGTTAACGCATCTGCGATTCGCTGCCGAATCTCATCAAAATCGACCCATTTTGAAGCGATTGGTGACTAGTGATGAAAAGTGGATTACGTACGACAACGTCAAGTGAAAACGGTCGTGGTCGAAACGCGGTGAGCTGGCGGAAACGATGGCAAAGCTAAGATTGACGACCAGGAAGGTTTTGTTGTGTTTGGTAGGATTGGCAGGGAATTATCTAGTATAAGCTGCTCCCCTGTCAACAATTGAACTGTCTGAAGAAAGCAATCGCCCAGAAGCCGCCAATAGGAGAGGAATTGTATTCCATTAGTACAACTTCAGGCCACACACATCGATAATAACTCGCCAGAAGCTCTGGGAGCTTGGTTGGAAGGTTCTTATGCATCCACCTTATAGTCCGGACCTGGCACCAAGTGATTACCATCTGTTCCTGTCAATGGCGAACAATCCACAAACTTCTATGCCTTTCCTAGATCCCAAAAACTCTCATTTATTAACTTCTATAGGTATTGATTTTGAAACTTGAATTATTCAAAATATTTCTGCATTTTCGGAGTTTTTCTCTTGGAACTATATGAAATTGAATGATTCAAAGTGCACGAATGTTGTATTTTTCAAACAGTAGGCTGATTGTGAGGGTATATATATTGAAGAATACCTAGTTTTGCCAGAAGCCTGTGATTAGCGAATATTTTCTTGGAAACGATACGCAGGGTAGTATGTTAAGCAAATGGAATGTTGGATACCAATCCAAAGTTCCAATTGGGCTCGTTAATTGAAAAAACTACCGAATACTACAGCCCTCTGAATTTTCGTTCAATGGTTAAAAAAATTCAAGCTGTAAATATTTGTAATTATTTGAATTCCTATATGAATATTCCACCCGTTTTTATTACTATTTCTTCATAAATTCGAAACTATTTCTGTTCAATATAGCATATGAATTTCAATCCATTCTAAATAATCTTCTGCCTTTTAATTCCACGTGTAAAATTTTATGTTGTCCATCGTGCAGAAAGGTGTAGAATTATTCAATTAAATTCGTTAAATCCATTTTTGAATGAGTATCCTGTCTGTCCCATGTATTACATATTGAAAATTGAGCATTTGATTATTTATGTCCTTTATAACTTAAAACGGATTCCACCATTAAATATATCATGCTCATATCTAAAACATAATTTTCTAATTATCCTTTCTCTGAGAGATATTCATTAGTTGTGCATACATTTTCCTCATGAGACAAAAAACCTCTCTTCAGATTTTCCGTTTCTGCTTTCATCGACATCGAAAACGATAGATAGGTACGTGGAAAAGTCCGAGAAAATCTCGAATTCCTCTCACGTATATTAACAAGCAGGGATTTCCAATAGTGATCCGTCATATCTTCCATCGGAGTTCAATAATTAAGGTTTTGATAAAGGTCGGTTCTTCCCGAAGAATATCAATGACATAAATATTGATTCAGGATGCAATTACTTTATCGCAAACATTTTGTGAATTCTTCAAGGTTCGGACTGTATTCATCCAGAATGTTTCACGCCTTTAAGGCGAATATCAAAATATTCAACGGCTTTTCCAATTCAACTCAGCTTTCCATCAGACTGAGTGGGAAATATTTACACGGGAATCTCATTGGATTGAACAGCAGCCAATATATACCAACAAATTGAATTGATCCATTAATTTCGAATGAGTTGATCCATTTCTTGTGGAAAAATATACAGTGTGTCAATTTTAAAATGTTTCACTCTTTATATCTCGGCCCTCATGCAAAATCTAAAGATCTAAACTTTGGTTCGTATACGGTTAAGGTTCCTATCAATTTGTATAAACCATATGAGCCTGATGAGAGCAAAACCTCAAATCATAAATGATAAGGGAGTTGGCCAATTGAAAAGTCCCCCGTCTACCGTAGTAAAACACATATTTCTGGCAAAATTCGATTTTATTATGCAACATAGTTGCCTTCGGGGGCGATTCAGTGATTATAGCGATCTTCAAACTTTTCGATACCATTTTTGTAGTATGATTTGTCTTTCGCATCAAAATAGACCTCAGTTCCGGAGATTTCTTCTTCATTGGAGCTGAATTTCTTTCCAGCGAGCATTTTTCTGAGGTCTGAGAACAGGAAAAATTCGCTGGTGGCCAGATCTGGCGAATAAGGTGGATGCAGAAACAATTCTAATCCCAATTCATGCAATTTTGCCATTGCTTTCATTGATTTGTGATACGGCGCTTTGTCTTGATGAGACAGATCGTTTTCTCTTCAAATGGGACCGTTTTTTAACGATTTCGTCCTTCAAACGATCCAATAACACTATATATTAATCGCTGTTGATGGTATGGCCCTTTTGGAGGTAATCAATGAATGTTATACCTTGCGCAACCCAAAATACTGATGCCATAACCTTGCCAGCTGATTTTTGTGTTTTTCCTCGCTTTGGATTCAGTTCATCGTCTGCAGTCCACTCAGCTGACGGTTGATTGAACTCCGGAGTGAAATGATGGAGCCATGTTTCATCCATTGTCACATATCGACGTAAAATTTAGGTTTATTGCACTTAAACAGCTTCAAACACTGCTCAGAATCATAAACACGTTGTTGCTTCTGATCGATTGTGAGCTCGCGCGGCACCTTTTTTGCACACAGCTTTTTCATGTACAGATATTCGTGAATGATATGATGTACACGTTCAGATTATATCTTCATAATGTCTGCTATCTCAATCAACTTCACTTCACAGTCATTCAAAATTATTTTGTGAACTTTTTAAATTTTTTCGTCGGTGACAGCTTTTTTTGGGCGTCCACTGCCTTCGCCTGTTCGGTGCTAATTTCACCACGTTCAAACTTAGCATACCAATCAATGATGGTTAATTTTCCTCGTGCAGACCCCGGAAACTCTTCATCAAGCTAAGATATTGCTTCAACTGTATTTTTACCTTCATAAAGCCATATTCTATCAGCACCCAAACTTCTTTTTTGTCATCTTTTTTCAAATAACAAAAGTAGCTACACTCACAACGCAATATCTCACAAACTAATGGTCGGACTGCTGTCAAATTTTGACACGTATCGTTTGAAGGTTGGTACTAACAAAAATTCAATGGATTTAATACTAGCACCGTCATCTGTGCATCAGACCGGGGACTTTGAATTGGCCTAATATATTCATTACTTTCAATTCATGTGCAGCTCGACATCTAAAGGTGCCAAATTTAGAGAGCGCGGTGGACGTTCAATCCAACCACATCTACCAATCAATTTCTCTTGGAAAGCAAGATCCTGCTCTTCAACGAAATTGCTAATATGTCTGGTTCGACAGCTATTGGAGTGCAACTATCGCAGGACCCAGTATATAGGCCAATCAAGAAGAACTATTACTGGAAAGTTTAAGGAACATCAGTCTTCCTTCATATTTTGCAACACTCTTTTTCGATACATCATTCGTATTGAGTTAATAACTTTGAAGTCTTGACATCCTACACCTGGAATCGAAGAAACTGCTACAAAACAACATACTATTGTAAATACAGTCACGCAACTTGAATAGTTGGCTCGACTCAGGCGATTTCGTCTATTTAATTATTCGAGAAATTCCGCTCTTAAATACTGGGGATTTCTAGAATTTCCCCAAAAATATATGGAAACTGGAGGCTACGCAAATTAGCCAGCTTAATCACTTAATCGTTCCTCGTTAATTGGGTATTATGTCAGTGGATAACAACGATTATAATGATAATTGGGGACTTAAGGGTTCAATCGGAGGTTAAGCCGGGAGTAAGATATGACAGACATTAGGAAATACTGAATGGGATGTGGAGGGGCCCTAATCTAGATACATATTCGAATCGGGCCTCCTCTGGATGAAATAATATCGAATTGATGCAATAAATAGGAGAATCGGAGATGGGTTCGGGGAGTAGAACGTATAAAAACATGAATTTCATGAAATCCTGATCTGATTTATTTTCGGAATCGACCATGAATTGAATCCAGTTACAGACAAATCTTCCATATCAATAATCTAGGTAACAAGCCGAAGAGTTTTTTGTGGGAAGGATGGGTATTAAACTAACACGAGATGAACGCTTTGGTATAGCCACCAAAGAATATGATGGTGCCATGCACCAGGCCCGTAAGGGCTTCTTCTACTTCTGTATAGATCCTACGCTGTTCTGCATCGTAATACAGAATAGCCGTATGCTTGACTTCTGTACTCAAGCACAAAACAGCACAACATATACAAGAGAGTTTACCTATAACTTCTTTATTGGATTCAAATTAAGTTAATCCTTTTGCTTTATAGAAACTTAGAGGAAGGAATTTCCACCTCAAAATAGATGACGCAGTATCCACAAATAGACAAGTAGAAACAGGAGTGTCTCAGTGCTCAGTTCCAAGACCTATACTCTTCTACATCTATAGATACGACATCTGTTAACCCTGAATGCAGATGATAGAAAATATGTGAAATATTGACTAACAGACAAATAGACATAAGTACTACAATCAGAAAATATAAACGAATGATTCACCGAATGAAAACTGCACTGAATGGCACAAGGAGCAAGTTGATTCTCCTACAGAAAAGGAACCTAGAGATGAAATGGGAAAATGAAGTACTCAGCAAAGAGCAGACTTCGCCCAGAGCCCAGAGGAACAAAAAGTAGAAAGAAAATACGAAACTACAAATGATCTAGTTAAGACCTCAACTAACATAAGGACAGTTGATGATGCTATGAGCCAAAAATTATATCAATAACTTAAGTTGTAGATTCCACCTGACCAATAAAAAAATGGGTTCTCATTTGAAAAAGAATAAGTTTTCAGGTTTTTGTCATAACTGTATGTTCTATTGAATTTTCAATTAACGAAGAAGAAGCATTGGTATGTTTTCTGTAAGAAGCTAGAAAATAAGAAATTTTCATGCAAAAATCTAAAAGTTATTAACATTGAAATAAAGCCCCATTTGACAAAATTTAAAGATTTTTTCAGATTTCAGACAAATTTTCTAGGAGAAATATACGAATGATTCATTAAAAAAGTGCAGAATTCAAAAAGAAATAGGATTGTGAATAAAAAACTGGGCAAATTGTACTAAACCAGTTTAAAACTGTATTCAATACTAGGAATCTTCAGTCACTGTACTAGTTCAATAAATCAGGGAATGTAAGGAATAGTTATTCATGTTAGAAGTGCTGAAGTCATTGATATTCTTCCACGAGATCAAATGTATTGAAAATGTGTTAGAATGAGCCTTCTGTACGACTATTATACATTAATTTCACCAATTCACTGAATTTTCATTAAAATTTCTATATCGCAAATTTGACAGATAAAATAGATGAATGTGTGTCAGGAGAATTTCGAATGCAAACATCTAATAATGAAATATAACCATGAAATGTAAGTGAAACTGAGATATTGTCGCAAAATTTTGTTCAACAAGGAATGGCAGAATCAACCGATTTGCCACAGAATTCAAAAGAGTATTTTTTCTCCAAGAATTCGATATTCCGTTTACACCACCAGAGCTGAATAAGCAAATAAAGTCGGATAATTCAACCACATAAATTCATTTGAACAAGGTTGCGAATCACCTGATCTAGTTCTATCCAATCAATTCATTCTTCGTTAAACTCAGGTAGCGAAGAAATGGTGAAATGTTGTTATAGTCTTTTCTTTTCGACTTCGACCCCTTGTAGTATTATAATTGGCAACTTGTTGCTTCGTTGTACACTAAATGAAGAATTATTCTGTTCCGGTTACTCCATCGTTTTTTTTTCTGTTCCGTAGAATGACCTTCTGAACCATATTTTAAATTGAAGGAGGTGGCTACACGGTGAGCAAACACTAGTATTCGTAACCGAAAAGTTTCGGGTTCAAATCCACCGTTCAGGACGATTTTTTTTGATAATATCATAGTACTTACTACATACTTACAACGATGAAACAACAATGTCCACAAAACTACAATTATGTTATCAGAATCCCGCGTACCCACAATGTCAATGTGCCTTTGTTTTACAACAGATTTCCATTAAACCAGAGTATGATATGATAATAATAATACGCAACGTGAAACATCGATGATGAAAATATTGTTGAAGACATAATTCTTAAAATAAGACCACTTAATCGTTATTTTACTGTATTTTAAACATGTATCCACCATGATGTCTTATCATAATCATAATGAGTGTTTTTTAAACGCTAAAGAACAATAAAAATAATACAAAACAGATATACTAACTGACAAAGAAACTGCAACACCCAGAAGGAGTTGTTGCCGGCGATGCTCCACCGTCAAAGGTAACACAAGATGGAGTCGATAATGCTGCTGTCCAAAAAACCTTATCCAACGGTAAACCGTTCGGACATTTACAGTATGCACTTGTTCTCCTAATCACTCATCATCCAAAGATCGAGTTGTCACAAATCGATCTCTAATTCATTTGTGCCCCTTCGACGTCCGGTGCCTACTCTTCTTCGATTTTGGGCATTATCAAACCCCGCTTGACAACATCTCATAACAGTAGTTGGATTTCTGTTCGTACGGTTAGCGATTTCTAGAAATGACAACCTCGCCTCCTATAGACCAATAATTTGACCTCTTTCAAATTCACTTAGCTGGCGATAAATTCCGCGTACACGTGCTCTAGGCATTTTAACATCAAATCAAATCAAATAATTTATTCTCCCATCAATGTACAATACATGGAGAAGAACATGTCAGAATAACAAAAAAAAACAGAATACAAGTAAATATAAATCAGCTATACTAATCCTTTTCGCTTACAGTGATCTATATATTCTTGAACATTATAAGGTTCAGTTTCAATTAGAAAGTTTGATATTTCTCTTTTAAAATTTTTGAAAAGGTCAATTTGTTGAATCTTTCTTGGTAAAGAGTTATACAATTTCAGGCACATATATTTGGCATTCTTCTCGGTCAAAGTTAAAGAGTGTTGGGGAAAATGAAAGGGAATCATTTTCCTTGTATTATTAGTTCAACTGAACATCGACTTTGGATCTCCTCGAACAGCTGGTTTGTGGTGAAATTCAAAAAACTTGCAAAAAACGACTACAATATATCAGTAACAAAAATTATTTACATGAAAAAACCTTCACGATTTTATTCCAAATTCAATCATTTACTCCTTGCTATACTATCTATGTTTCACCAAAAAAAAATTTAAACAGCTCCTCCTGGGTGTTGCAGTTTCTTTGTCAGTCAGTATACATTCCGATAGAGGGAATTTTGAAATCAATTATTCACAGATTAGCATGTTTCGGCCTGTTCTTATTTGGCGATGAACTCTAGTTAGGGGATAGAGAGATGCCCTATCAGCTGTATTATAAACATGTACATCCACTATTATTACTAATAATTGGACTGCATGCCGCACATTACTGCTCCCACATAGCTGGCAAATCACTATAATTACGTCGAATTAACTTTCAACAATCTGGGCCCATTATAACTTACAATCACGTGTTCGCACGCGGAAACTCAAGTAAATGTGACAGTGGAGTGGAACAGGGTCCTGAATTCATTAGCCCTTGTCCAAAACACTTCTGTGAACGTGTTTTAGAATATAGAATATTTCGATCAGTTTGATTATGCAAAACGGCGTTCTGGGTTGAATTTGATCGACGTTGTGTGCTTAAATTCATTAGTGTCAATAGTCTAATTCACTTTATTCGTATAAAATATTAAATCTGATACCTGATTAGTTTCACGCATAGAGTTATAAACATAGATAGAGGGAGTATAAGCAATTTTACATGTTCCCAACATGGTTAGATTACGTTGTCGGATTGTGATATATTTTCAAATTTACAATTTTACTATATCGTTATGAATGTATGTTATATTGAATTAAATATATTTATTTGAGTGATTCCCATTTAAATATCCTAATTTGAATATTTGGAATCCGATATTTTTCCTAATTGTCGAATTTATAATAAGCAGAATATTTATTATTTTCTGTATCTGCCTGCTGAAATCGAAGGTTTGACAACTTTTGCTCTCCTAGTGTCATCGTTTGTTTCACGTCTTTTGGCGCGCTTGAAGTTTGTTTTCTGAATTTCTGATATATTAAGGTTTTCATCTCAATATATTTTGAGTTAATATGAAACGTTGATTCACTATGGGACATAAGAAGTGCGTTCTTTGTGGAGAAACTCGCGAATTAAGTGAAATATCATATCAATGATATGTTTTCATTTCCGCGCGCTTCATGTCAAATTTGATAGTTCTTGTTGGAGACAAAATTTGCTTACTGAGAATGACATATGCTCCCTCTATCTATGTTTATTACTCTAAGATTTCAACAAATCCTTCAGGCTAGCGTTTCTGAAGAAACTGAGTGTTGTTTGCTTTATCCCTACGAGAAAATATACTCTCAATCACCCTATCCAAGGTTGGAAAGAAATAAAATTAATAACTCCGTTCATTTCTCCAATGTTCGATAAGAAATTGTTGGCCAGATGATCCCTCCCTTTGTAACGACCTCAATAACCATCCAGATGCGTCCATCAATCGAACCAACATCGCCCTATCCAAACCCGAAGGACCATTTCGGAAACCATTCCAGACAAGTTGGTGTGATTACCTCCTGGGCTGCCGAAATTTTTTCCATGGTATTTCCAGCCTTCCCCCAGAGGATTGGCCCATAACGATTATGTCGACTAAACGCGAATTGGGCTGTTTTAATGTAGCGAATTCGGGGTGGGCTGATCGTTGTAGTTTATAAACACGTAGTTCAGGCCTCAATTAACTCCTGGATAAAACAACTGGATCGTTTGCTCGATTAAAAGGGTTAGTTGGGATAATAATTTTTGAGCCCTGCTCTTAAATTATCAACGGGAATATTTCGAATGGGAGTTTGGGAAGGTTGCGGTCGTACTTTTGTTTAATTGCCAGCTGGAATGATACAGGAGAGGGTGTACAGTTGTGCGAATGTCGGGCACAGGGTATTTTTCAGTTTGTGAAACGTAAAAAAGTGGGTCTCCCTTATCTCGGTTTTATCACTTGGAAGCCCTTCAGTATAAGTAATGAATGTCAGACAAAACGGTTATTTATGAAGATAATAACGCAAATTTTTATGGAAAAAACATTTCGGTATGGATGTCCTGAACATACGAAAATGAAATTTTTTCAGCGGTTGTTCCCTGAACAAATCGCTGGGTAATTTCATCACCATGTCTATGATTTTCGACTTATGGATGAGGTTCGAATTCGTGTTGAAATTCAATTTTGTCAACCCGTCCGTAAACATGATAACTCTCGAATGAAAAGACCAAGACCCTTCCAATTTTCGAGGAAAATTCTTCGTGTACAAAATGTATGACAAAAAGTTTGAAGAATTTCCCTCTGAAGTTACCCCGGTATACCTATAGTTATGTGGCCTCCAAGGGCACAAGTGACGCATAAATGAACGAGTGCTGAAAAGCACCAGCTTCCACTTCAGTGCTTACCTCATTTTTCAAAATTAATAGAAGTATTACACAGAATTATTTTTTTTTCCTACAACTGCTATGAAAAGTAGCGTATTCTCCACAGCTTACTCAATTCCAAAACTATGTATTGCTCATACTGTGGGAAATATTATTCCCCACGGCACTTTGCCCACACCTCGCTTGGTAGACCAATGAAATTGGGCATTTGAGTCATTTCTATAGAAACGCAATAAATTAGCACATACTGTCAACGAAGGCCATTTTGATTTGAATCAAGTCCATTACTTGAATTATTGAAATTGGTGCAGTTGTAGGAAAAGTATAGTGTGCAACATGTGGAGAAAGTCCTTTTCTCGCTCGTGTGTTTGCGGCACTCGCCTTTCAGGCTCGTGCCACAAACTTCCACACTCGCGAGAAAAGTTGGACTTTCCCCACTTGTTGCACAATATACTATTACTATGTAACTTTTTCTTTTTCCCCGATCTAACAATATACTTAAGTGCCTGTTCCTCCATAGGTCATTCTCCAATCTCCATCTTAATCCATCACAACTTTTTATGGTTTTGGGAACCCAACCTTCTATCATCCATCATATTATGTTCATCACTTTTATTCTTCAATTGATACATTGATTATGCCATTATATTCATTACAATGATTAAAATACAGAGGAATATAGTAATGACTTACATGATTTTCAGTTACGATAATTGAATGTTATCTCAGAGTTCTAGGTTTTCACTGTCTGAACATTCTTGCAAATCTACGAAGTTCATAGATGTATTAATAAGTTGTCATTTCAATTCGATGATTATATCGTAGTTAATGACATGACAATTACAAATCTCATAAATATGTACAGGGTGGGCAAATAAGCAAGGTAAGCGGCTATATCACAGGATCCACTCATCGTAGAGACTTGCGGTAAAAAATTTTACCACTAAAGTTTACAAGAAAACACACTGGAAATTGTTTTGAAGTTCATACCTCTACCGCTAAGGGGTGTAATAGCTATCGTCGAGTAGAAAAATGAATTTTACTCGAAAATGTTTCATATGAAGTTGAAGAAAAAATATCATCACTGTAAACCTTGGAAAATTCTCTATTGATGTACCCAAATATTATTTATGAAACTGCCAATTATACCTGATCTGAAAAAAATATCTTCTTTTCAAAATTGTACGATAAAATATGTGACTAAACTTTTGAGACCTACATTATTCTCAGCGTGTATTTTAGTCGTAAAAAAGAATAATGGATCACTTCCAGGATTGGCACAGCCGAAGTAGAGGGAAAGAGAGAGAATGTTCCGCTAAAAGCCAATCGAACAATAATCTAAATACGAATATTTCCGATATAAACTAAGAATAATATTACGCTGAGCCTTTGCTCCTCCACTCAAACACTCTTAAATGTACCTACAGTTCCATCACAATGACTATTCAGAAGTGAATGGAATATTTCCAGCAATCGAGCTGAACATGCATCATTGTTGTGCATAAAGCCCACTTCAGAAGATCCGCAATAGGCGATATCAGTAAATCCAGCATCCGTATCGTTCGGGACTACTGCAAGCATGTAAAGAATACTTATCCTGAATCGTTTTGCCTGCGATTTGGATGTATTGCTTATATTTCGTCCCGCGTCATCGAGAGAATCTGTCTAATATCACTATGCTCCAGAGTAAATTCTGGAATTTCCTAGATTTCAGCATTTCTCCACGCATAATCCTTTTTTAAACGAATGGGTTTATTGTATTTCATCCTTGGACATATTATTCTGACTCGATAGAAATGAGATTTTGGATGTAGGGAGATATAAAACACCATTGTCAAGCTTCGTGCTGAATTGTTAACTGATTATATCATCAGAACCATAGAAAGTTCAAGAAGAATATTGGAATATTTCCATGTCAAAAATGCCGATCGGTGTGAGATTTCGCATGTATACAGTGTGTTTCATCATAAACTGGACAAATATATATATAGTCGTTTAGATAACACCGGGAGAATAATTTTTGCCTTATGACATATACCTCGTTTTCGAAACATTAGCCAGATATAGGGTGTTCAACATCATATCTGAGCAATATTCTATTGATTGATTGATCAGTTACGTATAACCACGAAGTGAATTTTGGGGGTCAAACTCTCGATTTTAAGGTATTACACAAAATATTTCCTCAGTGAAAATACCGCTTTTTGTAGTAAATTAAAGAATTGCCAAGCTCCAATTTCATTGGAATCGAATAGGCGCTCTCAACTATTTATGAAAATACAAATAGTCCAATCTGGACGTCCAATTTCCGATAACTTTTTCCAACATTTGTGGCCGTATATCAGCAATAACACGGCGAATATTGTCTTCCAAAAGGTCAAGGGCTTATCCGCATAGACCAATGACTTTACATAGCCCCACAGAAAGTAGTCTAGCGGTGTTAAATCACAAGATCTTCGAGGCCAATTCACAGGTCCAAAACGTGAAATTAGGCGGTCACCAAACGTGTCTTTCAATAAATCGATTGTGGCACAATTTGTGTGACATGTTGCGCCGTCTTGTTGGAACCACAGCTCCTGGACATCATGGTTGTTCAATTTAGGAATGAAAAAGTTAGTAATCATGGCTCTATACCAATCACCATTGACTGTAACGTACTGGCCATCATCGTTTTTGAAGAAGTACGGACCAATGATTCCACCAGCCCAAAAAGCGCACCAAACAGTCAGTTTTTCTGGATGTAACGGTGTTTCGACATACACTTGAGGATTAGTTTCACTCCAAATGCAACAGTTTTGTTTGTTGACGTAGCCATTCAACCAGAAGTGAGCTTCATCGCTAATCAAAATGAAATGGACGTAGTGCGCGATACGTATTTCGCACAGAACCATTAATTTCCAAATAAAATTGCACTATTTGCAAGCGTTGTTCAGGCGTGAGTCTATTCATGATAAATTGCCAAACCAAACTGAGAATAAATCACTTGACAGCTTTTAAATCGGTCGCCATCTTGAACAGAAATACTAACTTAAAGTTATATAACTCGAAAAAAACACCCGTTATAAAATGCTTCTTTAAACTGGGTCGTCCTTTAACGATTTCATATGAAATGGAAAAGATGCCTGACAGGAATAACAGAGGCTCCATCGGAGAATATTCAAGAACCCGCAGTTCGAAAGTTTGAAGAAAAACGAACAATGTGATATATAACTTATTAAATTGAAAACCTGAGAAATACTTAGTAATGAATGGTTGTTCTGCAGAGCCCTCAACTGCCAAAATAAATTTTTCCCGGTAAATAACATACCAATTTGATACTGCAACAAAATCCGATTAATATATAGTCAAAAACTATTGCCTATAATGACTTAACTCTGTATTTGAGATAAATTAAGCAAAATAGGGCGGCAAAATTTTGACAACCCGGCAAAATTATTAAATTTTGCCGGGGCGTCAAAATTTTATTTCGCCGGGGCATGAAAATTTTATTTTGTCGAGGCGTCAAAATATCTGGCAGCGATCCTGTCTCATGATGCTCTCAGCGAGCATCGAATTCGTAAAACCCTATACAGTTAATCATGAAACACCCAACATACCCTATTTCTCCAATTAAATACAAACAACGTATCAGAAAGACGCAAATATATCTTTCCGCGCCAATCCCATTGAACATGAATCATTGTTGTCCATAAACCCCACTTCGGTAGTTCCGGAATAAGCGCTATCAGTAAATCCTACGTCCCCAATCCGCAGGACCCTGCATACATGTAAAGAATATTTATCCTGGACCGTTTTGCCCGCGACTTAGATGTATTACGTTTTGGAACTGCCTGCTCCCGTTCCTCAGAAGGGGTTGTGTGATTCCCCTATACTCCCGAGAACTTTGCAACCATGTCCGGCGCTTTAACAAAACTTTGCTCATATTTTATCCGTGGCCCCTTCGAAGCCTCACGTTTCCACTCTCGAACTTGTCTTATTCCGAACAGTGGTGTAGACGAGGGAAAATAAGGGAAAGTATTTCGCATTATTTCAAGACTCGGGATTAATATTGAATTTATAGGGGAGGCAAACATCGCTTGGGAAATACCTTGGTAATAACCTAACGCTGCGTAACTCCTGATCTAATCTGGGTAAATTTATAAGGCGGGTGAAATTGTAGGTATCGATATCGAAGATGGTTTCATTTCCTTTGGGAAAAGATTCGATTAAAACTGATTATTATTATTATTTCACTGAATCGGGGTTGTAACGGCTATGTTAACCTTTCGAGAACTGCAATAAATTGATCTTTTTTCTTAACCCTACTTATTAATACATATCCAGGGAGACCGTCGATACTGTTAACGAAACAGACGACATCCCTGGGAGCCTTGGCTATTACTTCAAGAGCTATCAAGAGCTGATTTTCCCATGTGAGTGGTTCTTAGGCCAGTCAGCTTCGGATATTTGCACACTATGAGTTCGATTGTTTCTGTCTCCTTTCCATTGAGCCTGCAGATATCACTGGTGACTTATCCATGCGGTACAAAAAGTCTTAGAACCGACAGTTTCCTGTCAGCAGTTCCACCATTACCCGAAGCTCAGCTCGTGGTAGCTCCAAGTTCTTCCTGGTATAAATCGGTGAGAGCCCCACAAATGTCTTTGTCTGAACAAGACCCGGAGTATTCCTTCAGACGGTTTTTCTAAACCCACAGAAGTTGCACCAACAGGAGTCAATCTTGATGCCATTTTTGCTAGTTCATCGAATTTTTCGATTCCTTCAATACCACAATGTCTCAGTGCCCATAGCAGAGTTACTTTATTGCTTCTGGCCAATTGCTTTATGGTATTATGGCAATCCCATGTCAATAGAGAAGCTGACAGTGATGTAAATACGCGCCCCTTTGAGGTTTCTATAGAGACACTCTAGGGCGGAAGTATAGACAGCTGGTATCTCGGTTTGCAAGATAGAGGACTCACTTACCACCAGTTAACCGAAGGTAATGGAGGTATTGTCATCATTTTTGGGATGTAAACTATATTTGGTACCCGATTACTAAGTTTCCAGTAGCATCATGTATTGCTAACCATCTTGAGTAAATTTGGCCTCGTCTGTATGTTTGCTCATCCTTGTATAGTATATCCAAAGTCACTTGGAGGAAGCCTGAATATTTCAATTATACAAGGGTTGTCCAATTCTTCATAAATTCCTTTGCAATTTATGAAAATATTGCTATCAATACTCTCAAATAAACCCCGGTATTTAGCAAATCGTCTTGGAAACAAGAATGTCCCGATTAGATTGATCTTATTGGCTGAATATTTCCCCTCGTATTCCCCTTTCCACTTTGAGAGCGTTTTTGGTTACACTCATTGGCTGCATCTATCACTTCTTAATTACTTTCTAATAATTCGCATAGACCAGTGTGGTCCATAGGGATATTATTGAAATGCATTTTTACGTAGTTTTAGTTCGTTGTGTGACTGATTCTTTTAATGATTTCGACTATGATGTTCGGCAAAATTCTATGGCTCTTGTAAAAAAAGATGAATATTTCGCAATTAAACCTATTTCTCCATTTACTTTCAAAGTCAGAATGGATATATGACGGGTTCTGAAGAAAATGATTTCGCATCCTA
Organism: Harmonia axyridis; assembly: GCF_914767665.1. Taxonomy (NCBI): domain Eukaryota; kingdom Metazoa; phylum Arthropoda; class Insecta; order Coleoptera; family Coccinellidae; genus Harmonia; species Harmonia axyridis. The sequence goes on from NC_059507.1 coordinate 7,090,984, forward strand.
AATATCTTCATTCCACTGAAAGAAGAATTGATTAAAATGAGATTAAGCAACAAAATATTCATTACATTTTCTGGTTTTAGCAATATTATTACTGGTTTGAAAAATCATGTAGAATAGGCATATGATGTTGAGGCTCTTAGTACGTCAAATTAGCAGCTAAGTAGCCAGATCGAAAAATCAATCGAGTATTTTATAGAAAATAGAAATATTTCACCATTTCCTGCCATCAGTCAGGACAGTTTTAATAATAGGTTACATATATCTTTGAATATTTATCCTGATTCTGAATACGAAAAATTTAAGAGTTATCGAGGAAGAACTTGAACTGGAGAAATACTACAATTTCTAACTGAGTGGAGTAGTCTATGACTCGGTCTATGACTTTCGGAAAACATAGAAACTAAAATCGAAATTTGGATAACTAAATTTGACATTTCATGAAATGTCATTAATTAGTCGTAATTGAAAATTTTATTGGTTTATGGATTTTCAACCATCTTAACGAATAATTTATTACTATTCATGAAATTTCGACTTTTTAGTTTCTTTTTATTTTTTCAAGAAGTCATAGACTACTTTATTCAATGAGAAATTGCAGTTTTCCTTAGTTCAAGTTTTTCCTCGATAACTCTTTGAGTATAGGATTTGCTTGAGACCCCTCTCTCTTTATACCCACGTAAAATTGACTGAATGAATAAAAAATATAGGTTTCTTCCAAAAAACTTTTTGAGTGACTTGATGTCACTCAAGGATCAATTCTACCCTAGTTTGTCTTATCTTCAGACAGAAAATTTCCGAATTCATCTCAAACATCGTGATCTTATAATTCTATGCAACGATCAGTTCATCATCGTTGATAACGTTCCTTGATAGTATATTACAGGTCGAGAATGAAGAATAATTAAATTATAACACCGTAGAATGACATAGTATCATTTTTGATGTAACAGCGAAAGCTACTCACGTCACAAATTTTCTGAAAGAATCGACATCTGAGTCCGATACATGTGCAAAAATATTATTTTCAAGTCAAGGGTTTGAAAAGTGTGCGCCTATGGTTTATGACTGTTTTGCAATTATCTCTGGCCAAGCGTTTTTATAGACTAGTTCAAGTGACTTTGGATATACTATAACAGCCTAAACTTTATAATGCCGATGTTATGCTGTGTATTTGGTGAGACCAGGTTGGTGTTATTTATTTTGATCTGTTGGAAACGGGTGGAACCATTGATTGCGCGAAAAATGCCCATAATACAAGCATAGGCACGATAAAGTGATTCTACAGCATGGCAACAGCCTCATGTTGCTAAAACCGTTGAAACCAATTTGGAAAAGCTCAAATGGGACGTCCTTCCTCAACCGCCCAGATATTCCCTAGATATTGCACCGGCAGATGATCACTTATCTCGACATATGGTACATTGTCTGACTCATCAGCAGTTTTACCCATATGAAGCCATCATAAAATGGCTTCATTTGCGGATAGCCTCAAAAGATGAACACTTCTAACGTAACGATATTCGAGCACTATCAGAAAGATGAGGAAAAGTTATAGCTAATACTGGGCAATACTTTGAACCATTTTTGCACATAAAGTTTTCTTAAAGAAACAGTAGGAAATTGGTTGCATCTTATCAGAAAACGTGAATATTCAGGAAAAATATTAGAAGAAAAAAAAAACCATATACTACCATGATTACAGATAAGTACCACCAAACTTCGTGAGGAATTTTGTAATCATTCTTCTTCTTCTTCTTTCAAGGTTACCCTTATTGGAAGGGCAATTTGGGCTCGACCAATTTTGTAATCATATCTTCATCAGAACCATAAAAAATAAATTGAAATATAAAAAAAATCCTTCTATTTCAGTGAGAACAAACACAGAGTTGAGATTTGAGAAGTAGATATACAATAACAATGTCAACTCCTATACAAAACTTCTTGTTTCGAATATCCATCGTTCATTCATACTCCAGTTGCTCTTTTGGAAACCACAGAACTGAATATACGTGAATCCGCTCTAGAGCTCCTGATTTCACGTATTTTTTTTTTTTGCTCATTTTTCTTAATTATCCCAACTTTTCCATATGAGCGCAACGCTGAATTGTCTCTTGACAGTAATGATCGTACGTACATTCAAACATGCTTTCATTTTTACCGTTATGGATAGTGATATCGAACGTTCAGTGCAGTCTGCTAGAACCATATGAACACGCCTCGTTATAGACAATGATGTCAGTAATCTTATCGTGAGGCAGCTTGCGTGACTCTGTCAAATTGACCGTGAATCGTTCAGAATTGCAACGGAAACCAGAAACTTTGTCTTCAAAGGCGTAATTGGGAAATGATCTGTCGACACTTATAATACAATGCATTAATCTCTTTTTAAGCTGCTTGTATAACTTCTGAATAAACCTAAGTATACGTTGCAGTCATTCATTCAATTTTATCAGCATTTCGTAGACAACAGCTGATATTGTTCACGGTTGTCTTTGAATTTGACTGAGAAAGTAAACTTTCCCTGAACAGGTTACTATCATTTTGTCACAATGTCTATAATTTTTTAATTTTGAGCCAGGAATAAGTATCAAATGATGAAGTTCGACGCACTGATGACGAATTCAGCATTGAATTTGTCAATATACTAACTGACAAAGAAACTGCAACACCCAGAAGGAGCTGTTTGAATATTAATTTTTTTGGTAAATCATAGATACTAATGCAAGAAGTGAATGATTGAATTTGGAGAACAAAAATGAAGGGTTCACATTTTTTTTTGATAAATTTGATAATAATGTGTTTCACCACCGCGATTATCTATACACTCCTCAACACATCTCGGCATTGATACAATAAGATGGTCTATTTTTTCTTGAGGAATACTATTCCAAGCTACATGTACTTCATGTCTCAGAGCCGCCAAAGTCCGAGGGGGCTGGGATAAATTTCCAAGCCTTCTACGCATGATGTCCCAAATATGCTCTATGGTCGAAAGATCGGGGGATCTAGGCGGCCATGGCAAAAGATTCACAAGGGTCGCTTCGAAAAAGTATAAACCAACCTTCGGAACATGATGTCGGGCATTATCTTGCTGAAATATTGGATTCTCGAGCCAGTTAAGGTGAGGGAGAACATATGGCTCCACTTTTTCTTGAAGGTAACGCAGCGCTGTCATGTTACCTCGAATAAAGACCAAAGGTCTACTTGCATATGCAATAGCACTCCATACCATAACGCCTTCTGTCCGGTGTACCTGAAGCTTAAAATCGGACTGAGATTCACGTCTTTCTCCCCGACGTCGTCTAACCCTTCTTCGGCCATCATGTGCACACAAGTAGAATCGATATTCGTCAAAAGAGACGATCTGATGCCATTCCACATTCCAATTTTGACGTTGCCGGCGATGCTCAACCGTCAGAAGTAACACAAGATGGGGTTGATAATGCTGCAGTCCAAAAGACCTTATCCGGCGGTAAACCATTCGGATAGTTACAGGATGGCCTTGTTCTCCTAACTACTCATCAGCCAAAGATCGAGTTGTCGCAAATCAGTCTCTAATTGCCAAAAGTCTTAGACGTCGATCTTGAACTTCATTTGTACCCCTTCGAAGACCGGTGCCTACTCTTCTTCGCTTTGGTCATTATCAAATCACGCTTGACAACATCTCATAACGGTAGTTGGATTTCTGTTCGTACGGTTAGCGATTTCTCGAAATGACAACCCCGCCTCCCGTAGATCAATAATTCGACCTCTTTCAAATTCACTTAGCTGGCGATAAATTCCATTACCAACAACGTATTTACATCAACTTTGGATCTCTTCGAACTGCTGGTTTGTTGTAATATTTAAAATACTTGCAATGAAAGACTACAATATTTGAGTAACAAAAATTGTGTTCATAAAAAAATCTTCACGATTTTTTCTCCAAATTCAATCATTTACTCCTTGCTATACAATTTATGTTTTACCAAAGAAAAATTAAAATTTAAACAGCTCCTTCTGGGTGTTGCAATTTCTTTGTCAGTTAGTATATGTCCATTCGAAATTTTGATTCACTAATAATTTTAAAACTGCAAATTCGATGAAGATGAAGATTTCATGTTGATCGCATGACCAGAACTATAGTTCAAAAGTCCAAAAAGAACATTGAAAAAAATTTTCCTTTATTTCCGAAAGCACATTTGTTCAAGTAAAGAAAAAATATTGGATTTTATGTATGTTAAAAAAGTGTTAATTGCAACACTGTCGAATAAATAAAATCTAAGAAAGATCGATATACTCATTGAAAAGTCATACGTTTCTGCATACCTAGATACGCAGGGTTATCTATTCTCATTGTTCTTCGTATATTTTTTTCGAGTGTGTGTAGTTCGAGGTGACAATAGCATTGATAACCTCTGTAGTGGCCGTCGCAATTGGCGTCGCTCTGACGAAGCCTACGGCGTGACGCCTGTAAAGCGTCGTGTTGATAGGTTCTGGCGCTCATTTGATTCGGTATGAAAGTGTTGAAACCCTTTTCACATGTGCTGACGCTGAAGACTATTGTAGTTGTGTGGCCACACCTGAAACAGAAATATAATAGGTGTTTTTTGAAGAGCTTGAGAACTTCAAATAATAATACAGAAGAGACATATTGTTGGAATTCTTTTTTTTATAATAATCTAGTGGATAATTTCATGGCCTTCATTTTTATTACATCATCCATTCGATCAGTCCAATTTTTAACTTCTTTTTCCAGAAAATTTGACCATATGGCTTGAATATTGACTTCCAATGCTTAAAGAATGACTGATACATGAAAAGTAACCGAAAAGCACCAGATGAAAGGACCTCTTCTCTATATAAGGTTGTCGCCAAATTGATTTTACAATAAATTGAGGGTTAAACGTGCTGTATGACAAGTTACGCGGTCTTGTTCCAAATGTCGTCAATGTTTGAATGATTAATTTTTGGAAACAAAAATCAGTCAGCATTGCTCTATAGCGCTCGCCATTCACTGTAGCTCCTTCCTCATTTCGAAAGAAATAAGTACCGATGATGCCGCCAGATTTAACCAGAAATCACACAAAACACAATTCTTCCGTAAAAATGCTCATCTTAAGCATGTTTCAAATAAGCTCATCAGCGAAAATGCGATGTAATGTTCATTTGCCTTTAATTCCTGCACGAGCTGTATTTATAGGCACTTATTCCAAGATTCTCACTTCAAATTTTACACGTAGCCGAAGGACAGAGGCCAACTAGTTAAGAACAGCGACGTATCGACATTTTGGCGTCAGTAGCGCTGTAGCAGCATTATTCTCTTCAGTACACATATTTCTTTGTTTTTTTTTATGGATTTGAATCGAGAAGAGTAAAATCAATACAAAAACGATCAATAACTAAATTATTGCTTGCTCACTAGACCGATTTTGTTGACTATATAATGGTGCACTATAAATTTCGCGAACAGATTAATTTTTTCAAACAATTCTTCCACAATTTGGCGGTAAGGATTCATGTTGCATTTTCAAACCTTATTGAACAGAAATGTCAACACAAATTGACATTCTCCACTATCGAACCATAGACAACAATCATCGAAACTTGTCATGCAGCTAAAAAATACACATTATATACCCAACTATATCCGTGGAGGCCCCTTTGAAAACTTTAAAATATTTCAAGAAGTCGAAACTGCACAAAAGTCGATTTCCCAAGATTACTTTTCTACGCCTCTGGTGGGTCGGAGCTATGATACATGGAATTCGAGAGGTTTCGAGCGCAAGAAAATCAATTTTCAATAACACTCTCGTAGGTTCTGGAAGGCTTTTCCATTTGGAATTAGAGTTATAATTGAAATCGGTGGGAAAGTTCGGGGCGTAAATTTGTCGATTAATCACATTGGAGTAACTGTAAAAAGTTGAATTTCTTCCTCAATGCTCTCAGTTGTGCAAATAAGGAGGGATCGGGAAAAAATAATTTTCCCTAAGATTGCGATATCGATTACGAAGAAGCCTGCGTTCGATGTGAAGCCAGAGACGAAATAATTAATAGTTCACTACAGAATTGTTGATTAAGATTTTTGTGTACACGCAACAGTTTGAAGAAGCTTCTATTCTAGGATTTTACCGAGAGATGGGAATTTATTCTGTTAATATGATGAGTGTTTTCAGTATCAAGATAAAATAATTAAGATTGCCGAGGATAGTCTCAAACCGAACGATCAGTTTCAAAACGTGTTATTTGTGGAGTACCCCAAGGGTGTGTTATTGGACCATTGTTTTTTCTGATATATGTGACTGATCTACCTTCAAATGTTGGGCGAGAGGGCTTGGTAATGTTTGTGGACGATACAAAATTCCTAGATGTTGCATCAAATACAAAAGAACTAGAGAGTAATACCAAAAAAACACTGGACAAATCCCAACAATGGTTCACCGCAAAAAAAAGACATGAATCCTGAAAAATTCCTGCCAATATGTTTCTCCAACAAGAGGTCCTGAAATAGTCCATCTCAGATTTCTATTAATTTCCTGTTTGAATGAAGAGTAACTTATAATACAAGTGCAAAAGATATTGATATTCTTCTGTTTGAATTAACTTTCTTCATAAGTATTACGCATCTATGTCTCAAATTCATTTGATTTTTATTGAAATAAATAAATATATCCATATTATAAATATCATTTAGTGCTTTTTGCACTAGAGAATGCTTTTAGGTAGAACTGTTTCCTGTATCACAAATTTAAAATTTATAGATGAATCACAATGACAGGAGAGTTCCGAGTACCAACATATAATATAAAAATGAAATATAACCATGAAAAATCATTTCAAGCTATGTGTGGATATCGTAACCAAAACCATAGTTATATCAAGAATAATTTCGAAAAAAAAGACTGCAAATTACTGAAAAACTCTCGTTTTTTCTCGTTATTTCAAACGAAATTCTATCGATCGTATATTGTGGGTGCCGATAAAAGTAAAATTTTTAATATCTCTGCATTAATTTCCAAAATTTACTGGTTTTATTTCACGTAATATATTTTTTTTATTGTTTAAAAAATAAAGACTCCTCATTGGATATCACATAAATTCATAAGAATCATGCTATTCGCATTTCTATTCAATTCATTTTGATGATAAATTTTCCATAAATGAACTTATATTATCATTTAGGACATTAAAAAATTTAACTCTTTGATTCAATGATCAAACATATACATACAAATATTCTATGGTCAAAATCTAACGAAATGTTGAAAATTTCTCGAATAATTCTCATGAAAATTATCATCTGATCACCATCCAGAAGTGATGCAATTTTCAAGGGTGAATAAAATAGCTTTGAAGTAGTTTCAGAATCCCGAAATTAAGATCAACTTTCTCATTTTCAATAATGCAGTCGGCAGCAGTCCCAATCTGTGATTGAAAGATTACGAAATCAGAACTTCCGTATATTTGGTCTTTGAGGGTCTGTGATTTATTTTCTAATACATATTCAGAAGCAAGCTGCACTCTGTCAACTCTCCCTTTGTGTTTTGGCACTTGCCAGAGGTTGAAATTTGTTCTCTGTAGAAGTTTGACTCTGGCCGATCCCAGAGGCGATTAATTTAACGTAAAGTGGATTTCCCAGTTTTTTATACCTATACGTTTTTGTGGGCCACGACTTTGGGACAGATTTATTATCGATCATTATTCTTTAGGTTTCAGGAGGTTTATCCACCTTTGTATTCAATAGTAAATAAATAGAATTCACTGGATGAACAAGAATATCGCATTAGTGCATGAAATCTTTATGGAAGTGGGTCTGTGTATAAGTCCGCCCTATAGCAATCAAAATTTTTAATCTAGTGGTTTTCAGGAATATGAACATTACAATTTTTTCCTCACCCACGGTCCTTAAAGGAATATATTTTCCAATTCACTTCGAGTCCGGCTCCTTCGCCATTTTGTAACAGGTTCAGTATCAACTTCATTTTAAAATTCTTTCAAGTTCGAAACTTACCAAATCATATGTACAATTGACATCACAGAATTATGGAACTCTTTGGTTTGCACATTTTGTTTTCTCATTATTGAATTTTCATTATCGATGATTTTTACCGACAGAAAAGAGAATAATTTCTGGAAAAACCCTTAAATTAGTAATATTTGGAACGATATTTTCGTTGATTTTCAATATGATGGAATTGATTGATACCTCATCATAGTTTTATCAAGTTCATTTGAAAAAGGGATTAAAATAGGCCATGATTATTGAACAAGAATTATAAGCAATCTCAACTTCGACTAGACAAGATTTCACGAAATCAGCCGAAAATTAAATTATTGGGAAAATAAAGCTTCAATTAGAAAGAATTGCGTCGAAGAAAACATTATTCTCTTAATTACAGTAGGTAAAGAGTAGTTTTTGTTGCATTATGTGATGATAATATTAGTAAATTTTATAATATTCGTTATCCAGTTGCAAAATGGCGGAGGCAACGGTTGCACATGTCGATAGAAACGATTATAAAGGGTGTTTTTTTTTAGAGCTATAGAACTTTGAATTGCAATAAAACAACGATGGATTATTCGATTGACATGAATTTCATTTATCCGCAAGATAATCTTGTGGCATTACATTTTAAATATGATTTTCGATGCCTTTTTCCAACATTTGTGGCCGTATATCGGCAATAACTCGGCGAATTTTGTCTTCCAAATGGTCAAGGGTTTGTGGCTTATCCGCATAGACCAATGACCTTACAAAGCCCCCACAGAAAGTAGTCTAGCGGTGTTAAATCACAAGATCTTGGAGGCCAATTCACAGGTCCAAAATGTGAAATTAAGTGGTCACCAAAAAAACACCCGTTATGAGTTTTCTGGTAATTCTGACAATTCTCCTTGTCAAAAATCATACCCACAAGCAACCCCCTGTAGACCTTAAAGAAATGCACCAGGAGAAGACATTTGGCTCTAAAGAAGGTGTGTTTATCTGGATTCAGCTTATTTCGAAATCTAAGTTTACAAAAAAGTTATTGAAAAGTCAAAAGAGCTTCAAAGTGCATTTATCACACTGTTATGTGTTTATGTTAACGAAAAAAGTTGAATTTTCAGAAAAAAATTGTGTTTTAACTGGTTGGGCGCAAAAATTATTGAGTAGAGTGTTAAAAAAAAAAAATTTCCACAAAATAATGAGCAATTGTTACGGTTTTTTGCCAGTAACACTCCAATGAACTAGTCATGTGTGAATATACCTGCAGAATCGGTTTAACCATATACAATCTAAAATGTGTTTCATCCCTTCATAATGAAACGGAATTGTAAAATTTTCCGATCGTCAACCCTCCCGACATTTTGATGACGCAAAAAAGGAATTACGTTTAATTGTCACCAGAGGATTTCTCTCCTCTTCTTATTTTATTCAACATCGTAAAAAGAGCAGATAAAGGAAAAATTCAGGAACTAATTGCAGTAAATTCGAATTTACTTTTAAAAAGGCCCCTGTTGAAACGAGAATTTCATTTATTCGCCGCAGCTAAAACTCCATTTGAGGATCTTTAATATAAGAGTCTGTGAAATATTTAATACCTTGGAAGCCGAATTGAAAACTGGCAGCCGCGCTGTGAGATTTCTGGCGTATTTGTCACCCAACTCGAGTTAAAATATTTCTGAAGTTTGAAAAATCAATTGGGTGCAGAAAGTTTTCATCACGGTGTTGTCGTCAGAATATTTCAGAATGAATGATTACATAATTAATTTTACGAAATGAGAAACTAATTATTTTTCCCATTTTAAAATGAATCAGAGACCACCATTCTCCAAATAAATTTTGTTTGAATAGGTGAAAATAGTTTTTTCTACAGCAAATATCATTTGCCAATAAGGAAGGAAGCATTGTGATAACTTTTGAGTCGAAAAAAAATCTCGAAATTTCAGATTTTATTCTTAAACTCTACAATAATGAATCATAATATAATATATAAGAATAATAGTTTTATGAATACAGGGTGACCAAGAGTTGAACGTCAGGGATAGGTTTTCAGGTTAAAATAAGATTATTTTCGTCTAAGGTTGCGAACTGGCTTGATTTGAATTCGAGACACAAAATAAGTTTTGTATATTCTTAAAAATAAAAATAGGAAGATTAAAATACCACATAACTTTTCTCACTGAACTTTTGGTTCATTTTTTCCCATAATACTTTTGTATCATTCTAGAACAATAAATGAACCCCTTCTTAAGAATTTCACAGGATTTCCCAATAAGAAGCTTCATTTTGATAATAAAAAAAACCCAGTATATTTTGATAGGAGTCAATGAATGTTCATTCCATTGTGAAAAGTATTTTATCAACTATGGAAAACGATGCTACCAAATATCTGCCACGGCTACGATTGCACATCCTTTTCATGAAGTTTTCCATGACCAATTCGATTTCTTCATGAATTTCATCTTTAAGGTCTTGAATTGATTGTGGAGTATTTCACGTGACCCTGAAGAAACAAGTCTAAAGGTATTAAATCACCAGATCTCGGTGGCCAATTGTGGTCATCTCTTCGAAAAATAACACAGCTAGTAAATGTTTCTTACAAAATTGCTATTGTTTCATTTGATAGTGTGGTACGTAGCGCCATCTTGTTAAAAAAATGTCTTCCACATCAATATCTTCCAATTCCGGTCATAAAGAAATCCTAATTCTCTTAGATCGAGAAGAAATCGACAACCCAGGGTTTTCGTGAATACTACAGGCTACAGCAGCAATATCCTCAGTTGGTCTTGAGCGACGCGCACCGTTTCGATTGTTCACATCACTAACTTGTCTCGATGGTTCACCAGTTTTGCTATTGCCGGCCGAGAAGATGCTTCAGTTTGTTGCTCAAATATGCTTCAGTTTTGCGAACTGTCTGTGACTGCGCAATTTCCTCCATTTTTGTAATGAATTTTTAAAATGTCAGTGCTTTGTTGAAGCGCGTATCGTTCTATTTTTAGTAATGAAGTTTTTTTAACTCGAATGTCGAAATATGACAGCTTTAAAAGTGACTAATCAAAAGGAAACCTCATATAGAATAATTTTGAAGAATTGAAATGAATTTGATGAATATCGAAAGAAATAAATTATTAATTCTGCACTACATAATGAAATATTCCATTTTAACCGCAATGTGCAGGTCAACTCCTTCAAGTTACGCACCGCATTCATTCGTGCAAAGACCCCAGTGAGACTCTAATTTGAATAATAAGCTGAAAGAAGATGAAAGCTGATAAAGGAATAAAATGCTTAAAGTATTTCACAGGACTTCGCCATAAACTCCTGGCAAATGATAACGTTGCTCGACATTTCTGCCGCAAAGATACATTTTAATTAAAACTCATTGAGATAACTAACCTTTATACAACGCATTTGTTCGTTATGAGGAAAATTCTCACTGTATATTACCAGTTTCTTTCATCCTCAGCTTCTTAGGTCGTTTGTTCTGTATAACTGACCCTGTCGAAATATTTTAATTACAAATGGAAGAGGATATCGCCTTTTTTTGCTTTGAGGGTGAAATAAAAGAATTAGAAGAGCAGTTAGAAGATTCGGTGCGCTTTTTCGAACTCCTATTCATGGAGTTAACCTAATTAACCTCCAAAGGTTCAATCTGTTCAAAAAATTAAAATTGGTCTTATGGAAAAATATCCTGAACCTATTATTATTATTTGAACTGGGGTCATTTTGCTTCGGTAAGCCTTCCGGGAACTGCGACCATGCAGATCTTTTGTTCACTACCCTACTCATTCATAGAAACCCAGGGAGGTCGTCAACGACGTTAATAAAATTGACAACCTCCCTAGGGGCCTTGGCCATTACCTCTCTGGTATCCAGGACCGGCTTGCCCATGTGAATGGTTCTTAGGCCAGCCAGCTCTGGACACTTGCATATCAAGTGTTCAGCCGTTTCTACTTCCGATCCACAGAGCCTGCAAATCTCGTCTGCTGACTTACCCATACGGTACAAATGATGTTTGTACCGACAGTGCCCCGTCAGCAGTCCCACCATCACCCGAAGCTCCGCTCGTGACAGCTTCAGGAGTTTTCTGGTGTAAGTAGGTGAAATCTTCACGAATTTCTTTGCCTGAGTAAGTCTAGAAGTGTTAGTCCAGTGGATTGTCCTACTGTTCAACTCCCATAGCTGGACCGCAGCTTTGTATTGGTCTTTTCCTATCCCACAGAAAGGCTCAGGTCCAGCAGGTCTTAACCTTGATGCACTTTTTGCAAGCTCGTCCGCTCTCTCATTTCCTTCAACCCCACAGTGCCCTGGTACCCATAGTAATCCTGAACCTATGTACAACCTAGATTTTTTTCACCTAACACGATATTTTGAAATTGACTAAAAAAATAGAGGTTCCTACAGATCTACGGGCCTGGTGTTAACTTATTTTTTTGAAGTTATATAAAAAGAGAATAGGCGAATTGAATTATTAGGTATACAACTTCGCTTCCGCCGTTTTGCAATAGATTGCTGTAGCGGTAAGTCATAGTCGAATAAATAGATCGTAGATGTTATACAATAAACTTAGGCATTTGTAAACATAACGCTATCGAAATATTAGTCGATTTGTGTCTGCATCATGAAGTTATTCTCGATTAAACATGTCAGCTTACGAGCCAAATTCTCATCATTTGCGGGAGGTTTTAATTTTCTGCTTTGATATGAAGAAATTTGCGGCTGAGAATCATCGAATGCTCTCAATTACCTATGGTGAGGCCGCTATCAGTGAAAGAACGTACCGAGAGTGGTCACAACGCTTCAAGAACTGTGATTTTGACGTCGAAGACCAGAATGGTGGAAGAGGGAAGATTTTTCAAAACGCAGAATTGGAGGCATTACTTGATCAAGACTCGTGTCAAACGCAACAAGCCATTTCAAAACGCCTGTAAGTCATAGGAATGATTTAGAAACATGGAAATTTGGCGCCGTATGAGTTGAAGCCGAGAGATGTTGTTTACTTGTGAACAGCTGCTTTCAAGGCAAAGACGGATGGGATTTCTGATTTGCATTGTGATTGGAGACGAAAAATGGATTCATTACGTTAATCACAAGCGCAGAAAATCATGGCGATATCCCGGCTATGCTTCCACGTCGACGGCCAAACCGAATATTCACGGTTCCAAGGTCATGCTCAGTATTTGGTGGGATCATCTCGTCATAGTGTATTATGAGTTATCAAAACCGACTGAAACAATAACAGGCGATTGTTATCGAACGCAATTAATGCTTTTCAGCCGAGCATTGAAAGAGCAACGGCTGCAATACAACGAGAGACATATTAAAGTGATATTACAGCATAACTATGCTCGACCGCATGTTGGGTAAGTGGTCAAGATATACTTGGAAACGTTGAAATGGGAAGTCCTACCCCACTCGACATATTTTCCAGGCGTTGCTTCCTCGGACGATCACTTGTTTCGATCAATGGCACATGGCCTGGCTGACCAGCACTTCCAGTCTTATGAAAAAGTAAAAAATTGGATCGATTCGTGGATCGCTTCAAATGATGACCAGTTTTTCAACGCGGGATTCGTACGCTGCCCGAAAGATGGGAGAATGTAGTGACCAGCGATACTTTGAATCATAAATGTGTAAAAATAAAATTGTTATTTTTAGGGGGAACAACTGTGTAACTTCTTTGTTCTATGTCTAAGATTCTAACCTAATACTACCTCATATTATATTTAGTCACCTGTAAGAAGTGTGAATTAAGAGACCCGAAGATAAAGCATTGTTTTTGATTACTTTCAGGTTAGTAAGCTATTTTATTTTTATTTCTTTTCATTTTATTTCTTTGTATGTTATTATAGTTTGTTTTGTATGTTATTATGTTATATTTCAAACTGAAGAAAATAAATTCTTTCAGAATCAAGACCTCAAACTGTCTATTTCTTCGATTATAAAAATAAGAATTAATAACATTTTTAACTAGTTGTTTAACTAGTTTTTTTCCAATAAAGCCTCGAATTTAAGAAAAAACGGTGGAAGCAAGTTAGGGCGCCTATGTAGATATAAGGAAAGGTTTACAAGAGTTTAATTTATTCAAATCAAGTGATCAATTATGATATTGTCCAAAAATTTTGTAGGAAAATAATTCCGTTAGGTATATACGAAACGAAACTATGAATTTATATCTTTTCCACTCTTCCCAACCATACGATACATATTTTCCCTACAAGAGCCAAATCGATACAAGGCCAATAATTCATTCAAGGCCGTATGCCTCGAGAACAAAGCCCTAAAAGCACACGTCTCATCCGCCGATTCTGGAAACCTCTCCCCGAAATCAAAGCCGAAGGACCCACTTGTTCGAATTATTATACTTAAGTACACGATAAATCAGACGAAAGCAGAAAGCACTTCGATCTCAATCGAAATCAATTCCCTTCCCGCATTGTCAGAGCTACCCTTTCGAGATTTATATCGGGCCCACCCCAAGCAGCAACGTTGTCTTAAGACTTCTAGAAATACGAGCCACCCCACCACAAATCACTTAGTGACAATTGCCGGCATTTGGACTATCGCCTTTCTCTGCTGGCTTTCAATGGGAGGTGAACAACCACGGAAGCATCTTGGATATACCGAGATGTACGTTTGTTTTAACCGATAAAGGTTGAATTATTAATTATTGTGGACAATGGCCGCCGGGAAATTTAATGAATTCCATTCAACTACAACAATCTAAGTTGCTAGTGAATTGTTTAGACAGGATCAATGTACATAGAAAGCAGATGTAAAACTTTGCAAATTGAATAACCACTACTTTATGAATATTCTGTTATGTTGCATGTTTTACCGGATGCAGCTCTGCTGTTGAGGGTTTTAAATTAATTACACTCTTTGATAACTTCCTGCAGTGGACTGCTGGTCACATAATATTTATCGTGACAACATTTCGAGCATATTTACGACATTAAAAGTTTCACACTTTGAAGTAATATAAGGTCTTAATAAAATGAATATTTCATCGTAGTGGCTTTTGAAATGTTTTTTCCACTTTTTATCTGATCATTCCATCCTTCACAACATTCCAAACATGATTAATGATATTGAAAGTACTACAATCTGAGGAAATACATGGTCTTTACAAATGATTATATGATCGTAGAGAAAAAAGGATGATATTAATTCCAAAATTGTACATGGAAGAATAATATTATTAGTAGACATAAATGCTCGAATAGGAAATGAGGTAAGAGAAGGAATTAGACAGAAATACAACAAAGGGGTAACAAACAGAAATGTCCAAATATTAACACAATTCTGAAAACATAAAAAACTGCATATAAACTACACAAATACTTCCCACATAAAGAACAACTCAGATATACCTTTTACGAAAAAAGGGACAAGTCTGCTATTCAAAGCATTCATGGATGAACTGATAAAAGCCGTTAAGAGAGACGGACTAGGATATTGTGTAGAAAAATTCAAATAAGCATAACTTGCTAAGATGAACTTCAAATCAGGTTTTCAATAGAAAGGCCGAACAACTGAATATGTAAAGGCCAAGAAAGAGGCCAAGGCCAAGGCATGACCATATCAAGAGGTCTACATAGCCTTACAAGCTAGAACTGAAATATCATATAATATCATTCAGCAGGTCACTTTATTTGAATAGCTCATATTCAAGATAAGCAGCTTAGGTTTCCTGTAAGATGTAGTGAGAAAAAGATCAACAAACCCGCTAATTATCAGACAATTACGGGATATACACTGAGTTAGATGCAGAGCAACACAGTCATCAGAGATGAAAAGTGTCGAACATACGATATTGTAAGTTGGATAAGAGTGAGAAGAAGGGAATAGAATCAGATCATTAATAGAATGAGTCTAGGCGGTATGCCTAAAATTGCAAGAGACCACATAACTCACGGAAGAGCTAAGGTTTCTGCAGCCATATAATTAGGGGTCTCTGCTGACATGAGAGTGTCGTGACACCATAAAGCAACTGACCAGAGACAATAAAATACCGGGACATTGTAGTATTGAAGCGAATGAAAAACTGATGAACTGCGAAAACATTATCAAGATCAACACCTGTTGGCCCTGAGCCTTTCTGTGGGCTTGGAAAAGACCAATATGAGGCAGCGATCCAACAATGGTAAAATAAGTTGGTAAAATAATCTTCTGGAGGAACAATCCTGGTCTTGCTCAGGTAGAGAAAATTGTGGTATTTCCACCTGCCTATACTAAGAAGCTATTGGATGTCATGAGCTGAGCTTCGGGTATTGGTGAGACTGCTGACAGGCTACTGTCGGTGCAAAAATCTTTTGTACCGCATGGGTAAATAAGCAGATGAGATCTACAGGCTCTGTGGACAAGAAGTAGAAACAGCCAAACACATGGTATGCAAATGTCCGAAATTGACTGGCCTGAGAACCACTCATATAGGAAAGTCTGTTCTGGATACTCACGAGGTAACACTCAAGAATCCTTTTGGTTTCGTTAACAGTATCGACGTCCTACTTGGGTTGGTATAAGTAGGCTTAAGAACCAATCCACTTGATTGCAGTTATAATAAATAATAATAAAGATTTCTAGGGTGGCCACATAATAAGACAGCTTGCGATATATATATCCTAAGAAACAAATACAAGAAACCAGAAGATGAAAAAGACATGCACTATAAAAATCGCAAAACAGTTTGAATAAACAGATAAGTATAAGAGGTAGAATGAGAATTTTACACCCAATAGTTTAGAATTCATGAAATATCGAATATTTTGTGGCGACAAAGCAATTAGACATAATGTCTGTGTCTAGCCGAAATTGACCTCACAATACTTAATATGAATGTACCTGCATTAGTGTGACAATGAGTGGTATTTGTGCATACAACTTTCTCATTCATAGGGTTCTCAGAAAGATACAATAGGGAATATCTTTCCCTACCCTAATTAGTGTGTAGGCACCATGATACCATTGCGCAGGCATACAACTTAGAGAATAAGAAAAGGAAGAAGAAATTCACGGTGTACAATATGATTATATGTTTGTAACCCAGGTATAAAACTGGGAATTTAGTGAAGTAAGTTATGAGGTGATGACCAGTTGAGTTAGTAGGGTGTTCAAAGATGTTTCCAAGTGCTGTACCACATTAAAGTTCTCGTCTGCCGTCCATCAGTGTTTTAAAAATCCCCACGAAAACGCATACCCCAAAATTTGTTTCAGAATTAAGAACTCGTTTCATAATTTCTCCTAAAATCAAACTTTCAATGGTCAGAATAGCCATCAGAATGATCTATCAGGTGTGTGAATAAGTCTTTCCCGTTTTTTGTAAGAGATGGCGCCACCAATACTGGGCGAGTATTTAATGGTTACATGTCATAATCAAAGCTTATTCATCTGTCAACAATTCCACACTAACACATTAGTTGAAATTTTTTCGCATCATAAATTTTTG
Source organism: Harmonia axyridis (assembly GCF_914767665.1). Lineage (NCBI taxonomy): Eukaryota > Metazoa > Arthropoda > Insecta > Coleoptera > Coccinellidae > Harmonia > Harmonia axyridis. The sequence continues at coordinate 7,108,392 of NC_059507.1, forward strand.
AAATCGTGAAAATGTCGAAATTTGAGCCGAGTCGACGTCATTTGCGGGAAGTTCCACTTTATTGGTTCAATTTGAAGAAATCTGCTGCCGAGGCGCATCGGTTGCTTCAATAAGCTTATGGAGAAGGTTGTGTCGATGATTCAAGTGTTCGCGGATGGTTTCGACGCTTCAAAAGTGGCGATTTCGACGTGGAAGACAAGGAGCGTTCCAGGCGGCCGCAAATCTTTGAAGATCAAGAATTGGCGACTTTGCTTGATGAAGATTCGTGTCAAACGCAAGAAGAACTTGCTGAAGCATTGGGATTTGATCGAACAACCATTTCCAAGCGTTTGAAAGCCATGGGAATGATCCAAAAGCAAGGAAATTGGGTGCCGTACGAACTGAAGCTGAGAGACGTCGAACGGCGTTTTTTCACTTGCGAACAGCTGCTTCAGCGACATCAAAGAAAGGGTTTTCTGCATCGTATCGTGACTGGCGATGAAAAGTGGATCCGTTACGATAAACCGAAGCGAAGAAAATCATGGGGACTACCCGGCCATGCATCATCATCGACGGCCAAGCCAAATATTCATGGCGCCAAGCTCATGCTCTGTATATGGTGGGACCAGCTAGGTGTGGTTTACTATGAGCTTCTGAAACCGAATGAAAGGATCACAGGCGAGGTCTATCGACGACAATTGATGCGTTTGAGCCGCGCACTGCGAGAAAAACGGCCACAAAATACTCCGACAGGCACGACAAAGTTATTTTGCAACATGACAATGCTCGCGCACATGTTGCACAGCCGGTGAAAACATACTTAGAAACGCTCAAATGGGAAGTCCTACCCCACCCGCCGTATAGTCCAGACATTGCTCCGTCTGATTACCATCTCTTCAGATCGATGACGCATGGCCTGGCTGACCAGCACTTCCATTCCTACGAGGAAGCCAAAAAATGGGTGGATGACTGGATAGAGGCCAAACCGGTCGAATTTTTTCGCAACGGGATTCGTATGTTGCCAGAAAGATGGGGAAAAGTTGTAGATAGCGATGGCCAATACTTTCAATAATTCATTTGTAACCATTTTTTCACAATAAAGGCTCAAAATTTGAAAAAAAACGGGAAAGACTTATTCACACACCTTATACAATATCCGATAACAGACTGGCACTATCAAGAAGAAGAAAATTCATTTCAAACCACCAAGTCGGTCAGCAAATGATAGTTGCAGATCTAGAAAGAGAGATTTTAATATGGCGAAAAAGCATGACCTTCAGAAACTAACGCCGACAACCAGATTATCACCGTTTTCGTTTCTCACGTCCTGGGTACACATCCGGAAATATTCAAAAGCAGACAAAGTGCGGAATATTCAAAGACGGAAAAAGACCGGGTTGCATAAGTAAATTTGTATTATCCTCCTCGCCAACCTTCTGTCCCTAGCCATTGTCCAGCGAGCTCTCTCGTTACTCCGATGCAAATTCCGCAAACGAATTCTACCTCTCGACGGAAAATTCTCTTCTTCCGTGAGATAACCGACTTTTACGCCACAGTTTCGCCGAATTATTCTCTCGACGTTTGAAATTGCGAATTTAAATCGCTCCAACAATAAAAACTTTCCAGTATGGAAAGTTGGCCGAACTAAATCTTCCTTATTTCGTTGATTATGCCGGCAGGGCGTATTCTGCGGACTCGGCAACTTCGGATTGAAAAAGGCGAATCTCATTGTTAGTTCTGTTCGACTGAAGAATGTGTTAATTCGTCCGTAAAATTAATTATTACCACCTTTCGAAGCGGATTTCAATTCGGTTTTTCTTTCATCCGTTTGAGTACTGATTATTAATTTCGGGAATCTTTTGTTCCCGTCTTTCCTGAGACGACTGCAGAGGTATATCTTAAGCTGAAACATTTATTCAAAAAGCTGCAAATGAACTCCATCACCCGATTTAATTTTGAGGATTTAATAATAGTATAATCTCTAGGATATAATAATAATAATATACTCCATTCAAATTCGAAATATAAATGAATAATCAACTTCTTTATGCTGATTATAGGTCTGAGAAAGCCAACCAGAAGAAGACGTTAGGTCAGGTTGTCGAACCATATCCCTAGGTATCGATAAATCAAACCTTCAGTCATGCGCTTTAGTGGTCATATATACAGAGTGCGGCAGAGCCGATTGACGAATTTTGACAGGTCATTGCTTGGGATGTGGTGGAGGCAGGTAGTTGCGGAAGGGGTCTTTGTGTTCCTTAGAGTCTGTAGTTTTTATTGGGTACCATGTTTTGGACAGAAGTGCATTGAGATTTTGCCGTTCGCACGTTTTGCGAAAATAACCGTTCTGTAATCGCGACCCAGTGGGCATTTCGGCATTCCTCTCAACATTTCAGTCCCCTCTGCGAACACAATCAAAACTTGGGCTCGTCAACTTGAGGAAACAGGAAGTACACGACGAGCGCGAGGACATGGACAACCGAGAACGGTAAGAACACCGGAAAATGTGCATGCTGTTCGAGTAGTAGTCGAGCATTCATCAAGACGCTCTGCGATAGCTTTGAGAATGTCAGTCCGATCTTTGAGGAGGATTTTGAATGGGATTTTATCTTTCCACCCGTATAAAAACATGCTTGTGTAAGAGTTGAATGCTGCTGATTACGTGAAGCGCAAAAATCGTTGTGAGGAAATGATTCAGCGCATCTCCCCAAGAGCAACTTTTTATTAGTGATGAGGCAGATTTTCACCTTCCTGGAACATTGAATGATCAAAATTTCCAGTACTGGGCTGCATCAAATCCTCTTCAACTCCATAAAAAACAATTTCGTTCACCTAAAGTCACATTTCGGTGTGCTGTGTCTCAATTCGGAGTGATAGGCCCTTATTTTTTCGAGGAGGAAAATGTCACCTTCACAGTAACTTCCCAGCGTTATGTGTCAATGTTCAAAACCTTCCAACAGCCTGAATTGGAAGAACTTGCTGAAGAACACGATCTGGATGACATCTAGTTTCAGCAGAATAGCGCTACAGCCCATACAGCTCGAACTTCATACGCTGTTTTGAGATAGATGTTCCCAGGGTCTCACTGAGAGGGTCGTGGTTTTGCCAGCGCGCTCACCAGATTTGATCATCTGTGACTTCTTTCTTTGGAGCCCCCTTAAAGAGGAGGTCTTCAAACATCGTACACACACCCTGCCAGAACTCAAGCAGCGAATAACCGAAGAAATCTGGGCCATACCGCTCGAGATATGCCGAAAAACAATTCGAAAACTTCTAAAATCGACTACATCAGTGTGTCGCTGCTGATGGCCGCCATTTTAGTGATATCGTTTAAAAAACTCGAGCGAAAAAACTTTATTTTCTACTGCTTCGAATGAATGAAACAGTTTTTCTCTTACTTTCACCATTTCTTTCAAAAAAGCCCTCTGAAACTAGTCAGTCGGTTCTGCCGCACTCTCTAGATCTAAATATATGCAGTCTAGGAGAGTACAATTTCCGAATGAATGATCGAGTGCTCAAAGTCTCCTCACTTGACGTCAATGCTAACCTCTGCTTTTATTCACTGAAACCGCTTCGTAGTCCACAGGAACAAACTTCAGGGAAGAATTCCACATAAAGTGGTTGTGTGAACTGCGCTGAAAACGATCATTCACGGTGTTGTGGGGTAAATCAAATCAACGAAGTGTCCTCTCGGCACTGTCGGGAGGAATTGCTCAGACCCGAGAGTGCATACGTCACTCTAAAAACTTTCCACTCAACTTGAAACGGGTGCTGATATTTCACCGGAAATACAGCGAACACTTGAATGGCCAACATATTACATATGGCGGCGGGAATTCTCAGAAAAACCACCCCAACTTTTTCATTCCATTATCTTGACAAATGAAGGCCAGTAAATTACTCTTGCCTAAATGCATCCAGTCGTTTTTTTGCATTCGTTACCAAAAACTTCACATCATTAAGCTTTGTTCCTTATATCCCGGCTATACGGGTCTGTAATAGCAGTTTAAATGGGAACAAAAACCAACCCTCTTTCATCATTTACCTTCCCTAACTCAAACTCTTCGCGGCCCCTGAATTTCTTGTACGTCTCATATTTGAATAGAAATGGGGCTCCATATCTGGCTTGAATGAGATGGAGAAGAGTGTGGAATAATGATAAACTGTGATTTTATCCAATGAAAAAAGGTGGGAAATGTTTGCCTCAGAAGCGAGTAACCTTTTGGGACGAATCGGCAATGATGAAAAACTTCGTATATTGTTTCGTTATTTTTCCTGAAGTGTTAAATGAAATCTCGAAACTTCTGAAAAAAAATCGGGAGAGTTTATATTATATTCAGTGGAATAGAATTCATTGAATTTTTATTGAAATTAATGGAATTTTTCCATAAATATTGTTTGATTTTTGCTTTGGAGGATGTTGGTTGGCAGAACTGTTTTCTGTATCACAAATTTAACATGAAATCGATTAATTCGTTACAGGAGATCAACGTGTTAACGAGTTAAGTTGTAGTAAATAGAAATTATTTTTGCATGAAATACAAGACCTATATTACCATAGTTAGAATGATCCAATTAAGGTCAATTGTCAATTTGTTGCCATTTTGAAGGTAGCATCAGTATGCCTCTCTCATAGAAGCCTTTTCCCCTTTGGCAAAAAAGTCATACAGTCGATTTTCACAAGCCTATGTTGAAGCAAATTTTTCACCAGCAAAATTGTTCGCCATGGACAGGAACAGATGGTAATCACTTGGTTCCATGTTCGGACTATAAGGTAGATGCAAAAGAACCTCCAACCAAGCTCCTAGAGCTTCTGGCGAGTCACTATCGATGTGTCTGGCATGGCGTTGTCTTGATGGACACAATCTCTTCTATTGGCAAAAGCTGTTTCCGATTAACAGTTGTGCTGTAAAGGAGCGGTTCATAGTATATAATTTCCTACCAATCGCACTAAACACACAGCAAAACCATCCTGGCCGTCAATGCTAGCTTGGCCACCGTTTCCGCCGGGTCACCGCGCTTCGACCACTACCGTTTTCGCTTGACGTTGTCGTAAATGTCAGTCACTTCAAAAATCCGTCGATTTTGTTGCGATCTAACAGGTTTCGCAGATGGAAATTCGGTCCATGAGGTTTGGAACCACGTGAAAAAAAAAAAGTCTATGCTAATGCTCCACAATGTAATAAAAACTTCAAAAATCAAATTTGTTTAGGACATAACGGGTGTTTTTTTTTTCGAGGTAAGTTGGCATAACTGTTTGAGATGACGACCGATTTAACAGCTGTCAAGTGATTTATTCTCAGTTTGGTTTGGCAATTCATCATGAATACACTCACGCCTAAACAACGCTTGCAAATAGTGCAATTTTATTTCGAAAATAATGGTTTTGTGCGGAATACGTATCGCGCACTAAGTCCATTTTATTTTGTTTAGCGATTAAGCGCACTTCTAGTTGAATGGCTACGTCAACATACAAAATTGCCGCATTTGGAGTGAAGGTAATCCTCAAGTGTATGTCGAAACACCCTTACATTCAGAAAAACTGACTGTTTGGTGCGCTTTATGGGCAGGTGGAATCATTGGTCCGTACTTCTTCGAAAACGATGATGGCCAGAACGTTACAGTCAATGGTGATCGGTATAGAGCCATGATTACTAACTTTTTCATTCCTGAATTGAACAACCATGATGTCCAGGAGCTGTGGTTCCAACAAGACGGCGCAACATGTCACCCAGCTCGTGCCACAATCGATTTATTGAAAGACACGTTTGGTGACCGCCTAATGTCACGTTTTGGACCTGTGAATTGGCCTCCAAGATCTTGTGATTTAACACCGCTAGACTACTTTCTGTGGGGCTATGTAAAGTCATTGGTCTATGCGGATAAGCCACAAACCCTTGACCATTTGGAAGACAACATTCGCCGTGTTATTGCCGATATACGGCCACAAATGTTGGAAAAAGTCATCGAAAATTGGACGTCCAGATTGGACTACATCCGAGCCAGCCGTGGCGGTCATATGCCAGAAATCATATTTAAAATGTAATGCCACAAGATTATCTTGCGGATAAGGCCCCTAGGGAGGTTGTCAATTTTATTAACGTCGTTGACGACCTCCCTGGCTTTCTATGAATGAGTAGGGTAGTGAACAAAAGATCTGCATGGTCGCAGTTCCCGGAAGGCTCACCGAAGCAAAACGACCCCAGTTCAAATAATAATAATAATAATCTTGCGGATAAATAAAATTCATGTCAATCGAATAATCCATCGTTGTTTAATTGCAATTTAAAGTTCTATAGCTCTAAAAAAACATCCTTTACATATAAAAACATAATATGGTGCTACAAATTGTAGCCGTGGCGGTCATTTGCCTGATGAGTTTTGCATCGTTAATGGCATACTTTCCTCTTTACAATGAAATGAATATCCATTGATTTCTCTCAAAACATACTTTTTTTGTATCGAAATGAAACCTCTCATTTGAAAACTATTTATAAAGATTCTAACGCCAAGTCAGTGGTTGTTTGAATTTGTCAAATAAAATTCATTATCACAGAAATATTTCAATACGTCGATTCACACGATCAGAAGAAAGATAAGATGAATGACGGAAATGCCTGTGTCAATAGGATATTCTTCTCATCAATTTTCGATCGGACATTGCAAAATTGCCATACAAAACGACGAAGTTTACTGGTTCTGAATTACAGCAGGCCATTTGACTCAACTTAGCTGCCCGATACAACTATTTAATTAGCGAAATGGACAGCTAACATATAGCTGGGGGACAAGGCTATCAAGTCTTCTCAAATATTTAACGGAACAGCTTTGCAGCAACTAGAGGATATTAATTTATCGGAAAATGGCTATTGCGGATGCCATTCCTTCGGATTCGAGTAGTTGAAGTTTAATTTATCTGTCCCGGAACAACGAAATATTTCCCTATGGATTTTCCTCCTTTATCGATCTCTCCGTTACACTCGACCATTTCTTATGAGTGACAATGAGGAAGTATCCTCAGTTTTGGGCCATTATAGCAAACGCAAAGGACCAGGCTCATTGTTTTTTGTGAACTTTTATGCCCTTGATAAGATAAGCTGATCAGAAGACTCTGGTCAATGCAGGTTGTCAATGTTATAGGTTGTTGAAAGTAGCCATAGCGATAAAGCTACAAATGTTATATTGGGTGTACAACTTTGCTTCCGCCGTTTTACAGTAGATCGATGTAGCAGTAAGTGGTAGTCGAAATGAATAGGTCGTAGATGTTATACAAAAAGCTCAGGTATTTGAAACCATAACGTCATCGAAATATTAGTCGATTTGTGTCTGCATCATAAAGTTATTCTCGATTAAACATGTCAGCTCACAAGCCTAATTCTCGTCATTTGCGGGAGGTTTCAATGTTATGCTTCAATATGAAGAAATCTGCGCCTGAGGCTCATCGAATGTTTTTAAATACCTATGGTGAGGCCGCTATTAGTGAAAGAACGTGCCAAGAGTGGTTTCAATACTTCAAGAACGGTGATTTTGACGTTGAAGACCAGCAAGGCGGTGGAAGAGAGAAGGTTTTCGAAGATGAAGAATTGGAGGCATAACTTGATCAAGACTCGTGTCAAACGCAACAAGAATTGGCAGGATAATTGGAAGTGACGCAACAACATTTCAAAACGCCTGAAAGTCATAGAAATGCTTCAGAAACAAGGAAATTGGGTGCCTTACGAATTGAAGCTGAGAGATGTCGAACGTAGTTTGTTTGCTTGTTAACAGATGCTTGCAAGGCAAAGACGGAAGGGATTTCTGCATTGTATTGTGACTGGAGACGAAAAATGGGTTCATTACGATAATCCCAAGCGCAGCCAAACCGAATATTCACGATTCCAAGGTCCTGCTCAGTATTTGGTGTGACCAGCTCTACATAGAGTACTATGAATTGTTGAAAACGACTGAAACAATCACAGGCAATCGTTATCAAACGCAATTAAGGCGTTTGAACCGAGCATTGATTTCATAGAAAATTCAAAAGATACCCGAGAATATTTAGATGACTAAAGCAGGGTGGCCAATTTTTTTTGCCGGGCGCCAAAATGTCTGACGGCAACTTTGGTTTCAGAGATGAGACTAAGTTTTGTCCCGACACCGTTCAGTCGCCATAATGCGTTGAAACAGTGTGAAAAGTGCGTTTGCTGTTGAGGCCTATTTTATAAGCGGATGTTCTGTGATCGCAACTCAGCGCACCTTTCGAAATAGCTTCAATTCAGCCGTGTTGGCCTTGTCCGGGATTGGAAATCAATTGTTACGTGGGTCACTACGTTCAGACAAACTGCAGGTGCTTGTCAGTTGAATGAGAAACATTTTCCTCTTGCGGTCCTAAAGAAAACTGGAAAGTAGACTTTCAACTTTAATGTACATTTTTTTATTATTCGCCTTTCGTGGGAGATAATTCCTAGTCGTTTTGGTGAGAAATTCATAAGAAAAATATTGTTAGAGAAGTCTTCAGGAGTTGACATGTTATTGTATCATAAAAAATTCACTCATCTTCTAACTAAGGTCTCAAGAGTTTCGTTACAAATCTCGACTGAATGAAAAAATTTCAAAAATTAAAAAGGTCCAAATAATTCGTCACAGAGCCCTCAAATAAGATCGTTTCTCGAAGATCAGGTTCTAATCTGAGACATAGTGAGGTTTCAAGGGCGTTGCTTACGTCCAAGAGAAGTTGCAGCCTCTGGAATATTATGAATTTTTTCTCGAAAATTTCAGATTTTTACCCATAATTTCTGAAATAATGTACTAATCGCCAAATTGCAAGCATTTTCGTGATCTACAGTCGAATCAATCAATGAAATGGTACAATAGTTCCATGAAGGAACTTCGACAAGTCGAGAACTAGTCACAGGATTAAGTTGGACCCATAGACTTTATTTTTCAGGAGGTCATATATAAAAACAATTCAGAAAAAGTAACCGGTGAGAATTATTCCATGAGGCTGCAGCCTGGTCCTCTACCGCAGGATCGGTTATTAGATCAGATTTCAAGGTCATTTCGTCTAAAGAAGTAAAGAAACGAGGCTGGGAAGCTACTTGATTGTTGATAAGCGGTGAACGAGAAACAAAACAACAACAATTCACTGAAAGGATTGATGCGCTTTGAGAAATTGCCGCAAACAATGTTTTCTCTCAAAATAAGTACGAAGAAATATACACCCAAACTTTCGAGACATACATCATTTAACCCATAGCGTTCAACTAGTAGGTGGAATCGAAAATCACCACCTGGTGCGAAATTTGCTGAAATATTTCATCACCTCGGGTCGAATTTCGATCCAAGGTATTTGTAGGATAGAGGTAGGAGCTCCTCATCTCTTTCCGACCGAATTATTAGCTCCTCTTCAATGCATAACTGTAACATATTCCATTATTATGCAAATTAAACAGAACAGAATACAAGTTGCCAGCAACTTTCCTCTCCCACAAGCAGGGAGATGATTTTCATTAAAAAGATAGTGGTGGTGTGGGCTCATTCAGAACTGGGACAGGATTAGACGTTCGAAGTTGGAGATCAAGGAATGTTTGAAACGTACGGAACGCGTCCCTATGGACTGATAGGGAAATGATGTGGGTTTCCGGTTGTGCGTTCGCTGCCGGACAGATAAGGTTATACTGGAATTCTTTTGCATAAATTCCGCTTCCATCTGTGAAAAACAACTGATTGGCCAACTCTATTCCATACCGTTGATAAAAATAACTTTTTTTTTCTACAAGCGTGCGCTTTTAACTCTTTTTCCAAACGCATTTTGAGTCACAAAGAGTCACTTCCCCACACAGTGCGGGAAAAACTCCTGATATTTCTTTTGCGCACGCATATGAGTGCGAAGAAGTACCACTTTCCGCACAGAAAATGACGAAATTTGTATCGGGTGTTTTTTTTCGAGGTATATAACTTCAAGTTGGCATTACTCTTCAAGATGGCGACTGATTTAACAGCTGTTATGTGATTTATTCTCAGTTTAGTTCGGCAATTCATCATGAATAGACTCACGCCTGAACAACGCTTGCAAATAGTGCAATTTTATTTCGAAAATAATGGATCTGTGCGCGAATTTTGTTAAGCGATGAAACGCACTTCTGGTTGAATGGCTACGTCAACAAACAAAACTCCCGCATTTGGAGTGAAGCTAATCCTCAAGTGTATGTCGAAACACTGTTACATCCAGAAAAACTGACTGTTTGGTGCGCTTTATGAGCTGGTGGAATCATTGGTCCGTACTTCTTCAAAAACGATGATGGCCAGAACGTTACAGTCAATGGTGATCGGTATAGAGCCATGATTACTAACTTTTTCATTCCTGTATTGAACAACCATGATGTCCAGGAGCTGTGGTTCCAACAAGACGGCGCAACATGTCACACAGCTCGTGCCACAATCGATTTATTGAAAGACACGTTTGGTGACCGCCTTATTTCACGTTTTGGACCTGTGAATTGGCCTCCAAGATCTTGTGATTTAACACAGCTAGACTACTTTCTGTGGGGCTATGTGAAGTCATTGGTCTATGCGGATAAGCCACAAACCCTTGACCATTTGGAAGACAACAGTCGCCGTGTTATTGCCGATATATCGCCACAAATGTAGGAAAAAGTCATCGAAAATTGGACGTCCAGATTGGACTACATCCGAGCCAGCCGTGGCGGTCATATGCCAGAAATCATATTCAAAATGTAATGCCACAAGATTATCTTGCGATTAAATAAAATTCATGTCAATCGAATAATCCATCGTTGTTTTATTGCAATTTAAAGTTCTATAGCTCTAAAAAAAAACACCCTTTACAACTCGCCAACTATGTAACTCAGTGCGATTTACTTTACCGTAAACAGAGAGCACGATCAACAACCAATACGGTAGCATCTGTGAAGTAAATCGCACGACGAGTAACCAATAAGATGAAACCTTTAGTAGTTGCTAGGGAAACGAATAACAGTACGCGTAGCCGATAACTTTTCATAATTATTTTGCGATTTGACACGAGTTTTTGCATTTCCTGAGTTTTATGGAAATTAATGCGGTCATATAGAAAGTATAGTACACAACTCAAGTTGTAAGACAATTACGCACTTCTAGAATTACATAACTTTTTCTAGTCGTGCGTAATATGCTTCTTACAACTTTTGTTATGTCCTATAAGCGTATAACTTCGCTTCAGCCGTTTTTTTTCGAAATTCGATGCTTTATTGAAAAAAACTGTAAAAACAATTTTCAACTTCTTCATAAGACCGGAAGTGCTGGTCAGCCAAGCTGTGTGCCATTGATCGAAACAAGTGTTAGTCCGAGGGAGCAACTTCTGGAGAATACGGGTAGGGTAGGACTTCCCATTTCAACGTTTCCAATTATATCTTGACCCGTTTCGCACATGTGGTCGAGTATTGTCATGCTGCAAAATAACTTTATCATGTATCTCGTTGTATTGCGGCCGTTTGTGTTTCAATGCTCGGCTCAAACGCATTAATTGCTTTCGACAACGATCGCATGTGTTCGTTGAAGTCTGTTTCAACAACTCATAATACACTACGGCGAGCTGGTCCCACCATTTGGTTAGAGTATTTATTCAGTATTTACTGAGCATGACCTTGGAACCGTGAATATTCAGTTTGTGCATCGACATGAATGCATGGCTGGAAAACCCCCTTATTTTCTGCGCTTGGGATTATGGTAATGAACCTATTCTTCGTCCCCAGTCACATCGCGATGCAGAAATCCCTTCGGTCTTTGCCTTGCAAGAAACTGTTTACAAGCAAACAAACGCCGTTCAACATATCTCGTCTTCAAGTCGTACAGCACCCAATTTCCTTGTTTCTGAATCATTCCCATGACTTTCAGACGTTTTGAAATGGCTTGTGGCGTCAGTTCCAATGATCGTACCAATTCTTGTTGCGTTTGACACGAGTCTTGATCAAGTAATGTCTCCAATTCTTCGTCTTCAAAAACCTTCTCTCTTCCACCGCCTTGCTTTTCTTCAACGTCAAAATCATCGTTCTTGAAGCGTTGAAACCAATCTCGGAACGTTCTTTTAATGATAGTGGCCTCACCATTGGTATTTAGTAGCATTCGATGAGCATCAGCTTCAGATTTCTTCATATTCAAGCAGAAAATTAAAACCTTCCGCAAATGACGAGAATTTGGCTCGTAAGCTGACATATTTAATCGAGAATAACTTTATGATGCAGACACAAATCGACTGATATTTTGATTTCGTTATGTTTACGAATGCCTAAGCTGATTGTATGATATCTACGATCTATTCATTCCGACTACCACTCCTCCCCTCAAATACGAAACATTTTTCCGTAAGATGTTTCCTTCTCGAGATTTCTTACTGATTCACCGGGTATATTTCAAGTTCCCAAAAAAATTTCGAGTGGATAGCATCATCATTACCATAGAAACCTCTAAACCTCAAACAAATATAGAACTGACAACAGTTCCAGCTGAGTTAAAGTTTTGAGTGGATCTATGAAATGACAAATCCAATCTTCGAGCAAAATTTCATGTCAATTGCATCTTCAGAAGCATGGAGATTTCGAGCAAAATATAGAACAAACATCAGGAATACCCTCACCTGAATCCAGGAGCTCTCGAGCGCTAGTCATTCATGCAACCTTTGAAATCACATATATGTATATACAATTCTGTACTCTCCAAGGTCTCAATCGTCTCACGAAGGAGCACTCAATAGCTCATGACGTCAAGTCAGGGCTGTCTCATTTTGTATCAATTTCCGCATACATCTGAATCAATTTCGCAACAAGTGAATGAAAAATAAAGAATTGGAACGAAGTTCTTCATCTCCGAAGCATCCCAGTCATAAATTCGATGTTGTAGGATACCGAGCTTTCAAAAACACAACCGCTACTTCCAGGGAATCTAGAAATGTATGAGAGAGAATTTCATTGCGTATTAGTGCCGAATCAAAGAAACCGGAAGAAGGAAAACCCTTCGAGAACGCCCAGAGGCTTTAGTTCATAAAGCGAAACATGTTTTATCCAATTTGAAGATATTGATGTCTACAATACAGCAGACTTGTACCTACTATCTGTATCCTCCTCTTTCTGAGTGTCTTTCCCAATTGATGATGGCGATCAATATGGCGTAATCTTCTTTATCTTCTGCTCTATTTATCCAATTATTACCGCTTGTATATGTCCAGTTTCCAATATTTATCGGATAATTGAAATAAGAAGTACTTTAGCATTGGCCTGATTTATTGCCACTCTTATGAAACTTTCTAGAATGGAAATTGTAGAATGAAAATTTTCGCCTACATTTTCATTGGAGTCTTTCGATGGTTAAATATTCTCATATTAATCCTATAGAGCAAGATCTCAGTGCTGTAAGCCGTTACTTTTTCTGATTCTTGAAATGCGACTACTATTTATATATGACGATATTTATGGAATTCCACTCGATTTCTGTTGAGAAATTGACAATTAGTGATGAAAGTGGTAAATTATATTCTTGAATGAAAGAACCATCATTGTATTTTCCCAATTATCTTCTTCCTTGAAAGTATTAAGTATATCATCCGGCAACGTTTGTTAGAATTTTGACACAAATAAACTCTTGATTGTTAATAACTCTATTCCCAAAAAAATATTGTTACTTGAAAAGTTGAAAATATTCTACAGAAAAAACTTCGATCATATGTAGATAATATGACCGCTAATTCATCCAATAAAGAATTACATTATATATTTTCGAACAGGAAAAATATACCTATAAATAATTGCTCATTATAACACTTATTCATTCAATCATAACATCAACATGAAATTAATTGAACCATGATCATAATTGAATCAATTATTACACGAGAAGGGATTCCATTGGAATATATGTAGTAATTTGAATAACACTCTCATTATATTTCTTCATTCCCAATTATTAGCATACCCAGAATTATTTGTTTTAGTATAGCTGGAATAATCGTAATTGATTTATTTATGAGTCTAGTATCGCTCTACATATACAGGGTGTCCCACAGTGGATGACCTATTAGAAGTTTACGGAGATATTTTCAATGTTGCTACTACAAACTCCGTTATTTCAAATGGGACACCCTATACATCCCTATACATATTCCTGATACTTCCGGAGATATTAGCGGTTCTCCCAAAAAAACTTGCCAAAAAACATGGATCGAATCAAATAGTTATAGTAGAAACATTTCATATTTTAGGAAGCTGAGTTAGGTCTTTGAGATCCTAAAGATGAATGGGTTTGTGAATTACAAGGTGTTTTAATTCTTTGTCTTGTCACTCAATACAAAAACGGCAAAAAGTTGATTATACGTTTTGTATGAGATTTTCAGAGAAAATCAAAATAAGCATCTAGTGATGTCCAATGATTTTGAGAAATTGAAAACTTTTCAGCTTACGACTTCTGTTTTCAGAACGATTCTATGAACCTTAACTTCTGATAAGCCATTCACCAGGAGGCACCCTGTATATTTATTGAATATCCGAAAACATCTGGATTACTTTAAATAAATTCACATCATATGCAGATTATTTTATGGGGTACAAAGAATCAAGGACTACAACTGTGGATATATTTGTTGAAGTGTGAATGCAGCACTGTCAGATTTCGATTGCATAGGGAATCTAAAGTGCTCAATAGTGATGAAGTTATCAGATTTCAACGTGAAACGTCGGGATGTTTTCGCCTTGTACGATAAAACAGAGTCTGATATTAACCAAGATATCCAGATTTTGAGAGAATGGATGTCACAATCACCACATTTACCATCACAACTTATTGGAGGTGAGAATATTTCTATTTGAGGATATTATACTCATTATCACAAGTTAATAAAGAAAAAATGTTTTATCGGGCAAAGTTTTAACATTATTTAAGCATCTTTCAATCATTGTTGTCGAAAGAGCTGGATTTGAATATACAAATATACATACTCTATTTTACGAAATCTAGATGGCTTGAAAATTTAACTAAAATAAACGAGACTAGCCAAAACACGACAGTAGAGCTGGAGTGTTTTTATCTAGTATAGTTTGTTAAATTGCTAAAAAATAAATCTAGTTTGTGTTGAGAAATTTCAGTATATTCGATCTCAAAAAAGTTTGAGTAGTTCTTGGCTAGATAATATTAACGAAGTCGTATCGATTAATTGTTCAATAATGTAATCGCAAATTTAAAAAGTAATAGCAATATGTTCAAGTTGCTTAACAACGAAATACATCATCTAATTGAGCTGATCAGGTTTTTATCACGGTGAAAAAAGATGTAACTTTTTATGGATGTCGAAGTGATAGAGCTACAGCAATTAATTGATATTTAAGTATTCCACTTTGCTCATTGCACAAAAAACGATACATGTTTTCAATCGATGCCAAAGTAAAAACAAACGCAAGATTGAATCGATTTTTTGTAATAAACTGAACAACAAATCAATGCATATTTTCTATCGCTGTTAAAGTTACAAAAGCGTGAAATTATTTCAATGTAAAATCCGGATTTTGTCAGTTCAGGCAATAAGTTTTATTTTTCGATGGAAGTGACCCAATTGTAGATTTTTCAATCAGACAGTTGTATTCATGAGGACTGTAGAGTGTTGGCAATTTTGATTTTTTACTTTCTCTTCAACTAGAAAACACATTTTATTGAAAAATAATCTTAATTTCTGTTTTAGATGACTTTATAGAGCTATGTCTCCTCAAAAATAAATTCTCGTTGGAGAAATGTAAGAAGAAAATCGAAATGTATTGTACTTTAAAAGCAGATCCACATTATGATTACATTTTTTCAAGGATACCTGTACCTGGTAGAGAACCATCGTGAGTATACCAAATTATTACATGTATGTATCTAGATAAAAGAGATACTTAATATTTTTTAATTTGTTGATAAAAAAAATAATCAAAAGTATTATTCGACCTATTCCTATTATAGATTCGCCACACCACTTCCAGTTCTGACTGATGGAAATAAAAGGTTGCTAATCTACAGAATATACGATGCAAAATCATTTGAAATGGCAATAGACCTCAACTGTCAGGCAATTATGAGAGAGGTTCAACAGAGGTACGACTACAATGATGGTGAAATCCAAATAATCGATTTGAGAAATTGTCCTATCAGCATACTCAGCAGATTTCGTTTGAATGTTTTCGACGATGGTCAATTCTTGATACTGGTGAGTTCAATTGTTGAATTTATCATTGAAGAAATTGATATATGGAAAAATGAGAAGAACTGCCAATTTTATGGTGTTTGGGTAATAAACATAGTTAGAGCGAGTACCTATACACAATTTTACATGTCCC
This sequence comes from Harmonia axyridis, assembly GCF_914767665.1. Lineage (NCBI taxonomy): Eukaryota > Metazoa > Arthropoda > Insecta > Coleoptera > Coccinellidae > Harmonia > Harmonia axyridis. The sequence continues at coordinate 7,124,705 of NC_059507.1, forward strand.
CATATATCATTATGAATGTATATTATATTGAATGAAATATATTCATTTGAGTGATTTCTGAATGAATATGCAAATCTGAATATTTGGAATCCGATATTTTTCCTAATTGTCGAATTTATAATAAGCAAAATATTTATTATTTTCTGTATCTACCTGCTGAAATCCAAGGTTTGGCAACTTTTGCTCTCCTAGTGTCATCGGTTGTTTCACGTCGTTTGACACGCTTGAAGTTTGTTTTCTGAATTTCTAATATATTTAGGTATTAATTTCAATATATTTTGAGTTTATATGAAACGTCGATTCACTATAGGACATAAGAAGTGCGTATTTTGTGGAGAAACTCGCGAATTGAGTGAAATATCGTATCACAGATATGTTTTCATTACCGCGCGCTTCTTGTCAAGTTTGATAGATCATGTCGCGGACAAAATTTGCTTACTGAAAATGACATATGCTCCTTCTATCTATATTTAATACTTTGAGGTTTAAATACATGCAAAATTTTAACACTGTCTTATCTGTTGTCACTGAAATATGAGGTTTCTGTTTTTTGATACCTCCTAAAAATGTGTTTTGTTCTAGCAAGGATTCTCTACTAGAATATCTGCGATTCATGTTGTCAGTAAAATAGGAAAAGCACTTTTCTCAACTGTCATTCCATTGTTACCGAAAAAACTCTCTTCCAGGGTAGGTGTTGCTCAATAATTTATATAATTGAAAAAATTGACTCTATAAATATAAACCCAACTAAGACATCATTTCACGTTTACAGATGAGTTTTCATGACGATATTCATACATTGAAAGATGTAATTTCTCCAAAGTATCTACCACGCGATTATGGTGGGGAGCTTCAAACTATGGAATATTACAATGGTAGGTAGAACAATAAATCAAATTACGGGTTTTTCGATAGATGAAAATTTCTGGGAAAAAGTGATGAAAAATTGTGTTGATGTAATGAATTATGTACGGAATGATGTTCTATACATACTGGCGTAATATAACCTTTCAAATATTGTTTCATAATATCATTCAAAATTAAAATAATGATGAAACACATTTTTTTCAATGTGTTTTAGTGAATCATTCAACCTACATGTTTAATTTATCTTTGGATAATATCATCTCTATCGGAATACCTTATACAGGGTGTGGCGTAATTAATGGATAATCCTGTACTGGCGAATAGGGCAGGTCATGGCCGACCAGAAAATGTAAAGTTATGTTCAGTAAAAATATCATAGTTTTCGAGATATCGGACAATTTCATTTTTTTCTAAAAAGTGCACCTTTACTCACTAATTTCAATGCTGTGATCACAAATCTTGTTATTTCTTTATGCATTGTTTTCTATTATACTCTCAAATAGCTGTACTAAGAGATAAACTACCAAATTCCTACCATCCTGCTCAATTGAGAAAAAAAAAGTAGGATAAACCTCATGTTTGCAAATTCACTTACTTTTTTCTTTAAGTTTCAGTCGTTATGGTGAAAAAAAATTGTATTGAGACCTTTGTGAACATTTCATAAATAAATTGTCAATTTCATTGCGGTTCTAAAATGGTATAATACATGTTATTCTTTTATTGGGTGCTCGGAGTACGTTCCATTATTACAACTGAGTTACTAATTTCAGTGAAAGAGAGTTTTAGGGATTTTTGATAATACCTAATAATGGTTGAATAAAACACAGTTATATTTTGACTATTTATTATAAATTACAGTAAGTGCTCGAAATGTCCGCCTTCTGCACGAATGCACGCTAAACATATTCTAATAAAAGATCGTTTGATTCGTCGCGCATATCTGGCTTGATTAATATTTTGAGTTGCTTCGTTAATGCGGTTGCTTAATTCTTCAACTGAATTTATCGGCTTGTCATATACCTTCTCTTTGAGACATCCCCAATAGAATAAAATCTAATGGATTTAGATCAGGAGATCGTGGTGACAAAGAAATTGTACCCATTCGTCTAATACAACTTCTCTGGAATTTTTCATTCGAATAATCACGTACCTTTCGTGCGAAATGTGCAGGGCAGCCATCATGTTGCAGCCACATCCGTCTCCTGTCTTCTAAATTCAAATTTTCTAGTAAAAGCGGCAGTGTATTTCTATTTCTTTATGCACATTATGCAGGTTGAGGTAGGAGTCGGATATGGCTGCAACATAATGGCTGCCGTGCACATTTCGCACGACAGGTACGTGATTACTTAAATGAAAAATTCCCGAGAAGATTGATTGGACGTATGGGTACAATTTCTTGGCCACCACGATCTACTGATCTAAATCCATTAGATTTTATTCTATTGGCGATGTCTCAAAGAGAAGGTATATGACAAGCCGATAAATTCAGTTTAAGAATTACGCACACGCATTAACGAAGCAGCTCGAAATATTAATCAAGCCAGATATGCGCGACGAATGAAACGATCTTTTATTAGAAGATGTTCAGCGTGCACTTATGTTAGCACTCACTGTAATTTAAAATAAACAGTGAAAATTTTACTGTGTTTTATTCAACCATTATTAGGTATTATCAAAAATCCCTAAAACTTTCTTTCACTGAAATTAGTACTTCAGTTGTAATAATGGAACGTACTCCGAGCACCCAATAAAAGAATAACATGTATTATACCATTTTAGAACCGCAATGAAATTGACAATGTATTTATGAAATGTTCACAAAGGTCTCAATATAATTTTTTTTCACCATAACGACTGAAACTTAAAGAAAAAAGTAAGTGAATTTGCAAACATGAGGTTTATCCTACTTTTTTTTTCTTAATTAAGCAAGATGGTAGGAATTTGGTAGTTTATCTCTTAGTACAGCTATTTGAGAGTATAATAGAAAACAATGCATTAAGAAATAACAAGATTTGTGATCACAGCATTGAAATTAGTGAGTAAAGGTGCACTTTTTAGAAAAAAATGAAATTGTCCGATATCTCGAAAACTATGATATTTTTACTGAACATAACTTTACATTTTCTGGTCGGCCATGACCTCCCCTATTCGCCAGTACAGGATTATCCATTAATTACGCCACACCCTGTATATCTGTAGTATCTATATTATTTGACATGAGTAAAATTGTTCAACATTTTATTTTATTTCTCAGATGAATGGAGAAAAATTTTCGAAGAAAATCAAACAAATATTGAGATGTTCGTGAATACGAAATCCTATGAGGAATTGAGAATAGGTGATATGAAGGACGAAAAGATGAAAGGAACATTCAAACAGTTGACTATTGATTGAACCACCATGTTAATCTATTTCAAAATATACAAGGTGTTTCAGAATCCAGTATCAATATTTCCGATCAAATTTGAAATATCAGTTCGTAAGGTTCCTTATCTTCAGATAATGTTCAAAAAACTTGTAATTCAGATCACACACCAAGTACCTAGAGTTTTTTGTTTTTCTTGTGATAATAAGTTCCTTGCTTTGGTTGAAAATTATAAATAAATGCAGCAAATTACAAAAAAACCTGGTGACATATTCATCATTTCGAATGACTTCTAAAACACTGTCATCCTCATTAGGAACCCTTGTAGATATACAATGTGACCCAACAAAAATTACCACCTCCTTTCCGGCTTTAAAATGACAATGTGGAAAATCGCTCGGATCCGTCAATTTTTGATTCGAGGGGGAACAACTTTTCCACTCTTCTCATCCCCGTAACTGCAACCCCCTAACAAGGGTGAGTACAACCCCTTGATTTTGAGTTTTGAGTGGGATGTGGGTTTTTGCGATACCTCATTTTGAAGATCTTATCGAGTACTATCTATTTAAAAAAAAATTTCGCTTCAAAATTTCCATCGATAACGAAATGACAGGTAAAATAGTGAAAGAGTACTTTCTACTAAATACCTTCAAAAAGTGTCGGATACGAATAATATCCTTGAGATGAATTCTATAGGGTGTTTTTTTTTCGAGGTATATAACTTTAAGTTGGCATTACTGTTCAAGATGGAAACCGATTTAACAGGTGTCAAGTGATTTATTCTGAGTTTCGTTTGGCAATTCATTATAAATAGACCCACGGCTGAACAAAGCTTGCAAATAGTGCAATTTTATTTCGAAAATAATGGTTCTGTGCGGAATACGTATCGCGCATTACGTCCATTTTATTTTGTTTAGCGATGAAGCGCACTTCTGGTTGAATGGCTACGTCAACAAACAAAACTGCCGCATTTGGAGTGGAGCTAATCCTCAAGTGTATGTCGAAACAACGTTACCTCCGAAAAAACTGACTGTTTGGTGCGCTTTATGGGCTGGTGGAATCATTGGTCCGTACTTCTTCAAAAACGATGATGGCCAGAACGTTACAGTCAATGGTGATCGGTATAGAGCCATGATTACTAACTTTTTCATTCCTGAATTGAACAACCATGATGTCCAGGAGCTGTGGTTCCAACAAGACGGCGCAACATGTCACACAGCTAGTGCCACAATCGATTTATTGAAATACACGTTTGGTGACCGCCTATTTTCACGTTTTGGACCTGTGAATTGGCCTCCAAGATCTTGTGATTTAACACCGCTAAACTACTTTCTGTGGAGCTATGTAAAGTCATTGGTCTATGCGGATAAGCCACAAACCCTTGACCATTTGGAAGACAACATTCGTCGTGTTATTGCCGATATACGGCCACAAATGTTGGAAAAAGTCATCGAAAATTGGACGTCCAGATTGGACTACATATGCCACAAATCATATTTAAAATGTAATGCCACAAGATTATCTTGCGGATAATTGAAATTCATGTCAATTGAATGATCCATCGTTATTTTATTGCAATTTAAAGTTCTATAGCTCTAAAAAAAACACCCTTTACTATGCCTCTTTCACTATTTTCGCTGTTTTTTCATTATCGATGGATATTTTGAAGCGAAATTTTAGGGTCAGATAGAACTCGATACGATCTTCAAAATTAGTGATCGCAACACCCCTCATCCCTATTCAAAATAAAGGGGTTGTGCTCACCCCCGTTAAGGGGTTAAAGTTGCGGAGATGAAAAAACGGGAAAAGTGGTTCCCCTCGAATCAGAAATTGACAGGTCCGAACAAGATTCTAGATTTTAATTTCAAAGTCGGGTAATCGAGGTGTTAAGTTTTCGTTGGACCACCATGTATTCTCATCCTGTATATCCCGTCTGAATCACTTTTCGCTAGGACATGAAATTGCGCCCCCGGAATATTAAAGCTTTTGGAAATATCCGTGCAGGCACCCAAGACTGACTGAACAGAAGTCATTACTTTGGTGGGATCATAAATCAAATCCTGGATGGTGCTGAACTCATAGAAAGTGGAGGGAGATTATTCATTTTGCTATGTCGATTAGGGATTATAAATAGCCATGCTGCTATATTATTAGACGAGAGGAGGAATATTAATAGATAGGCTTGTACTTGGTCCCTCATTATTGGCGAACACGGGTTTGCAATCAATTTTATTTGCTGATGATTGCAGATTCCCTTCAGCGATCCCATGATTTGGCGATTTGGGGTTCGGAAGAGTGTTTACCCCGGCTTTTGTAGTCATTTCGGATCATTATTCGCCGGTTGTATATCAACTGCGAAAGAGCATACTGATTTCCATTGAGAATTTTTGATAAATATAATAAATTACTATTGGAACAGAAAAAAATACAAACATAAATAAGAAAATAGAACAAATAATTATCAATATTAGAGTGGTACTCAGATGGATACTCAGAGTAATAAACATAGATAGAAGGAGCATATGCCATTTTCAGTAAGAAAATTTTGTCCCCAACATGAACTATCGGATTTGACATGAAGCGCGCGGAAATGAAAACATATCGGTGATCCGATATTTCACTCAATTCACGAGTTTCTTCACAAAGAACGCACTTCTTATGTCCAATAGTGAATCAAAATAGTCTTCTTCTTCCACATATCATAGGCCTTAGGCCTGTGTTTTCCAACTCTCAGCTCTCTTGAGATATTGATGACCACGAATCCATCCATCTCTTTGGGGGTCTTCCTAAGGGGCGTCGTAAAAATAGTGAATACCTAAATATATCAGAAATTCATGAAACAAACTTCAAGCGCTCTAAACGACGTGAAACAACCGATGACACTAGGAGAGCAATAGTTGCCAAACCTTGGATTTCAGAAGACAGTTACAGAAAATATTTCCCCTCAAAAAGCGTTATATCTCCTGATTAATTCGTCACAGACCTCTCAAATAAAAACGTTTTTCAAACATCAAGTTTCTATCTAAACAAAGTTGCAGCCACGGGAATATTACCAATTTTTTTGTCGAAAATTTCAGATTTTTACCTAAATATCTAAAATAATGTACTGATTGCCCAACTGCAACCATTTTCGTGATCTAAATACTCGAATCAATCAATAAAATGGTACAATATTTCCATGAAGAAACTTTTAATTTTTTTCAATTTTCTAAGGGTTAGGTAAGAAAAATTTTTCGACAAAAAATGTTTTAGGTGGGATCGAAATTTGGCTAATCAGAGATCGTCAATTCTGGCACTGCTCACCGATTCTTCGTAGAGCTCACGGTTTTGAGGAAATTAGAACACGAATTTTAGGAAAAATTGAATTTGACTCCAAAAATCGTTATATCTCCTGCATTATTCGTCACAGACCCCTCAAATAACAACGTTTTTCAAACTTGAAGTTCCGCTCTAAATCATAGTGAGGTTTCAAGTGACAGCTTCGAGAAAATTAAAAATTTTTTCTTTGAAAATTTCAGATTTTTGCCTATAATTTATGAAATAATGTACTGATCGCCCAACTGCAAATATTTTCGTAATCTACATAGTCGAATCAATCAATAAAATGATACAATATTTCCATGAAGGAACTTTTAATTTTTTTCAATTTTCTATGGAAAATGTTACGAAAATTTTTGGACAAAAAATTTTTCAGGTGAGATCGAAATTCGGCTAATCAGTGATCGTCAATTATGGCACCACTCACAGATTTTTCGTAGAGCTCCCGGTTTTGAGGAAATTTGAACTCTAAATATTCTGCATACTATAAATTCGACAATTAGGAAAAATATCGGATTCGAAATAATCAAATCTGCATATTTAATCGGGTATAACTCAAATAAATATATTTCATTCAACAGAAAATACATTCATAATGATATAGTAAAATTGAGGACATGTAAAAATTGCGTATACTCCCTCTATATATATTAATCACTCTATGGATGGATACGAATTTGCATCCTCTGCTTTTTCATTTAAAGCCTAATAAAATAAATAATTATGTTCAATAGAATGGATATGACTAAATAAATTAAGAAGACAATACACCATTCCATGTATCGTTCCATTTTTAGTGATTGCTTGTCAAATGTCAAAAACGACAGTTGTCCAGCTATCCAAAATTAAAACTTTTATTGAAAAACCCCGTATATTACCACAAAGTTACACCTAAATGATCGTAGACCGATAAATTCTTGGAAATATTATTCAAATATCGAAATCAATGACTCCAGATTTGAATACTGCTGGTTAATACCTATTGTTGAGGTTTTTCGCTAAAAACTACACAAAATCATACTAGAGTAGTTTTCCATGTCGGAAACCCAGATAATCGCTTCGTGGCATCAATGCTCAATCGATGGAAGACAAAAAAACAGTCACTGCAAATAAACGAGGAATATATTTCCCAACATGCATTAAACTAAGTGTTTTCTCCAATGCTGTGTCAAATCCGTTCATTCTGCCATGTAGAACAGAATCATGCGGAAATATCTCAGTTTCACACATATTTCATGGTTATAACGGGTGTTTTTTTTCAAGGTATATAACTTTAAGTTGGCATTACTGTTCAAGATGGAAACCGATTCAACAGGTGTCAAGTGATTTATTCTCAGTTTTGTTTGGCAATTCATTATAAATAGACCCACGGCTGAACAAAGCTTGCAAATAGTGCAATTTTATTTCGAAAATAATGGTTCTGTGCGGAATACGTATCGCGCACTACGTCCATTTTATTTTGTTTAGCGATGAAGCGCACTTCTGGTTGAATGGCTACGTCAACAAAAAAACTGCCGCATTTGGAGTGAAGCCAATCCTCAAGTGTATGTCGAAACACCGTTGCATCCAGAAAAACTGACTGTTTGGTGCGCTTTATGGGCTGGTGGGATCATTGGTCCGTACTTCTTCAAAAACGATGATGGCCAGAACGTTACAGCCAATGGTGATCGGTATAGAGCCATGATTACTAACTTTTTCATTCCTGAATTGAACAACCATGATGTCCAGGAGCTGTGGTTCCAACAAGACAGCGCAACATGTCACACAGCTCGTGCCACAATCGATTTATTGAAAGACACGTTTGGTGACCGCCTAACTTCACATTTTGAACCTGTGAATTGGCCTCCAAGATCTTGTGATTTAACACCGCTAGACTACTTTCCGTGGGGCTATGTGAAATCATTGGTCTATGCGGATAAGCCACAAACCCTTGACCATTTGGAAGACAACATTCGCCGTGTTGTTGCCGATATACGGCCATAAATGTTGGAAAAAGTCATCAAAAATTGGACGTCCAGATTGGACTACATCCGAGCCAGCCGTGGCGGTCATATATAGAAATCATATTCAAAATGTAATGCCACAAGATTATCTTTTGGATAAATAAAATTCATGTCAATCGAATAATCCATCGTTGTTTTATTGCAATTTAAAGTTCTATAGCTCTAAAAAAAACAACCTTTACCATCGAATTCACCAAGATCCTTCAGGATATTCCAACCAAACCCCCTTCCGCCATAAAACCAATTCCACCAATACACACCCCTCATATCGATCATCAAGTCAGAACCCCCGTACGTCTGAAAAATCTCCCAGTTTTTCCTCCTGAATCGAAGTAATTCGTTCAGATCTGGCGTAACATGCCTCTGCCCCATCCGTTGAACCTTTAATTCCACATTGTTCGAATATCGTTTGGACCAATTGAGCACGTAGGTAGGTTTTCCGATTTTTCCCCGTGCCGGATAATCGACTCAACCTTTTCCGAGTGATTGATCGATAGAAAATTCTACCGGTTCTTTTCACGGGAATTTTACGGGCGATACAACTGCTTCGATTTCTGTCGCGGCCTCGTAAAACGTTCCGTGCGGAGGTTACGCTGAGAAATTGGGGGGACGCACATCGCAGATTGATTTGAAATCGAGCCGGGTTATGCTGCAGAATTATGATGTGGGTATTTGGTTGCAGGGAATATGGATTACGCCTCATTGATCGGATCTATTCAGGCAAGGGTATCTATCTGAATGTATAACCTATAAAGGTATTGAGGACCGTGCAGATTGTTTAGACGGGAGTAATGAAGCTTCTGATTGCGATAAAGTTGAAATGGCAATTTGGTTAGATATCCAAGAACTGAATGGAATTGGAGAGGTTATACTCAAAACGAGATGTTCAAGTCTATTCAATTCTATTCGAATTCAAATAATTGTACATGACGTACATTAGTTATTCTCATTATTAACCACCTTTATCAACCAATCGCTTTGTTATCTATAATTTCAGAGGTCAAAAGTCCTGGAGAACCTGTAGAACATCACTTTGCAAGTACTCGTTCATTCAACGAACAGTGAAGGGTTTGGAATTTATTGCCTAAGGAGGACTTCCAGGATTTTAGGAAGAACACCAATTCGTACTTTTATTCCCTCAGTTCTCACGATGTTCTCTGAACATCAGCAGGATATTTCCTTCTCGTGAGAACCAGAACATGAATAAAAGTGAGAAAAAAAAAGGATGAGGGAAGCTTGAGCCCAATCTTCAAATTGCGATAAAGATGCAAGAAACCAAGCGTTTGCCTGCTTACTTGACTTGTATAAGAAAGTTAAACTGGCAACAACACTAAAACATGTGGAAAAAAGAAAAAAAAATCAGTTCATGAAAATACAACTCTCTGTTGAGGAGAGAGGACAACAGTGACAAGGACTAGCAACAGAAATGGGCATTCAGAGACGAGTCGTGAATTTCCTGCTTAGCTCAACTATTCTACTGCAAAGTCACCACGCTTCGCTATGGAGATGGAATGTGAAAATAATGCTGCAGAAATATGATGTGGGTATTTCGTTGCAGGGAATATGGATTACGCCTCATTGATCGGATCTATTCAGGCTATATATAACCTATGAAGGTATTGAGGACCGTGCAGATTGTTTAGACGGGAGTAATGAAGCTTCCGATTGCGATAAAGTTGAAATGGCAATTTGGTCAGATATCCAAGAACTGAATGGAATTGGAGAGGTTATACTCGAAAGGAAATGTTCAAGTCTATTCAATTCTATTCGAATTCAAATAATTGTACATGACGTACATTAGTTATTCTCATTATTAACCACCTTAATCAACCAATCGCTTTGTTATCTATTATTTCAAAGGTCAAAAGTCCTGGAGAACCTGCAAAACATCACTTTGCAAGTACTCGTTCATTCAACGAACAGCGAAGGGTTTGGAATTTATTGCCTAAGGAGGACTTCCAGGATTTTAGGAAGAACACCAATTCGTACTTTTATTCCCTCAGTTCTCACGATGTTCTCTGAACATCAGCAGGATATTTCCTTCTCGTGAGAACCAGAACATGAATAAAAGTGAGAAAAAAAGAAGGATGAGGGAAGCTTGAGCCCAATCTTCAAATTGCGATAAAGATGCAAGAAACCAATCGTTTGCCTGCTTACTTGACTTGTATAAGAAAGTTAAACTGGCAACAACACTAAAACATGTGGAAAAAAGAAAAAAAAATCAGTTCATGAAAATACAACTCTCTGTTGAGGAGAGAGGACAACAGTGACAAGGACTAGCAACAGAAATGGGCATTCAGAGACGAGTCGTGAATTTCCTGCTTAGCTCAACTATTCTACTGCAAAGTCACCACGCTTCGCTATGGAGAAGGAATGTGAAAATAATGCTGCAGAAATATGATGTGGGTATTTCGTTGCAGGGAATATGGATTACGCCTCATTGATCGGATCTATTCAGGCAAGGGTATCTATCTGAATGTATAACCTATAAAGGTATTGAGGACCGTGCAGATTGTTTAGACGGGAGTAATGAAGCTTCCGATTGCGATAAAGTTGAAATGGCAATTTGGTTAGATATCCAAGAACTGAATGGAATTGGAGAGGTTATACTCAAAAGGAAATGTTCAAGTCTATTCAATTCTATTCGAATTCAAATAATTGTACATGACGTACATTAGTTATTCTCATTATTAACCACCTTTATCAACCAATCGCTTTGTTATCTATAATTTCAAAGGTCAAAAGTTCTGGAGAACCTGCAGAACATCACTTTGCAAGTACTCGTTCATTCAACGAACAGTGAAGGGTTTGGAATTTATTGCCTAAGGAGGACTTCCAGGATTTTAGGAAGAACACCAATTCGTACTTTTATTCCCTCAGTTCTCACGATGTTCTCTGAACATCAGCAGGATATTTCCTTCTCGTGAGAACCAGAACATGAATAAAAGTGAGAAAAAAAGAAGGATGAGGGAAGCTTAAGCCCAATCTTCAAATTGCGATAAAGATGCAAGAAACCAAGCGTTTGCCTGCTTACTTGACTTGTATAAGAAAGTTAAACTGGCAACAACACTAAAAGATGTGAAAAAAAGAAAAAAAAAGATCAGTTCATGAAAATACAACTCTCTGTTGAGGAGAGAGGACAACAGTGACAAGGACTAGGAACAGAAATGGGCAGTCAGAGACGAGTCGTGAATTCCTTGCTTAGCCCAACTATTCTACTGCAAAGTCACCACGCTTCGCTATGGAGATGGAAGGTGTATATAATGCTGCAGAATTATGATGTGGGTATTTGGTTGCTGGGAATATGGATCACGCCTCATTGATCGGATCTATTCAGGCTATATATAACCTATGAAGGTATTGAGGACCGTGCAGATTGTTTAGACGGGAGTAATGAAGCTTTCGATTGCGATAAAGTTGAAATGGCAATTTGGATTGATATCCAAGAACTGAATAGAATTGGAGATGTTCCTTCCATTCAAGTCTATTCAAATTCAAATAATTGTACATGTTACCTTAGTTATTCTCATTATTAACCACCATTATCAACCAATCGCTCTGTCATCTATCATTTCGAAGTTCATGAAAAAAGGCAACAACATCGAACTCATGAAACATCTAGAATACTCAGAAATTATCAACGATAAGCAATATGGTTTCTGTCATCAGATTGAGAAGACCTGGAGAACCTGCAGAACATCTCTTTTCGAGTACTCGTTCATTCAACGAACAGCGAGGCTTAGGAACACATTGCCTAGGGAGGTGTTCCAGAATTTCAAGAAGAACACCAATTCGTACCTTCATTCCTTCGCTTCTCACGATGTTCTCTGAACATAGCAGGATATTCTCTATTGGGAGAACCAGAACATGAAAAAAGTGAGAAAGCAAGAAGAAAAAGGGAACTTTTAATTCTTCCTCGAAAAAATTTTGTTCAAGGTCCAGGTATGAAAATTTCAAGAAAAATTTTTCGATGTATACATTTTCCGGCAAGATCGAATTTCTGCTTATTTGCGATCGCTTATTTGAGGTTTAATCAGCTTCTTCGGAAGATTTCGTTTACTAGGTACCTTACAGAAAAATTAACGTAATATAGCAAATACTCAACATCCTTAGATTTTCAGTGGAATATGCAATAATTGTTGAAATTTGTATTAGCGCAAATGCATTTCATCTGGTCTCTAGTATTTATGAATTGCATAATTGGATTCGTTATTGCTAACAAGATGAAGAATCATATTCGAACGGTGTAATTTTTAAAATAAAGTCACATTAATTCAGTTGGTCCTTCGAATAAAACTATAACATTTCAGCTGTGCAGCAATGTTCGAGAAATAACTCTTATAACCCTAAGCATCAATTGCGTTACTTGTTCCTACGAACAACCTAGAATTATTATTGCCCTTCTAAGATATATTAAGGTCTTCTCAAGCACAATCTCGACCGCATAAATCCAGATCCTTCCAATTACATTCTGTCATAATGAAAACGTATACATTTCTCCCCATGTCATTTAACATTTTCGGGGACCTAGTGTAATGACCGAACCGCGATTCTGTGCCGCACAGATATCATTTGTCCACTCGTTACCGTCGCAACATAAATCATCTCCCTCTTTCTGTCTGTGACAGCCGAATCATGTCCAATAGAAAAAATGGAAATTCGCGAATGATTGATGTGTGTCTTTGTGTTGGTTTTTTGGGATAACCTGGTGCTACAAAACTCCATGTTGTCTTTTTCAGCAGTGACGGATTTATGGACGAACGCTGAGATGGGTCGTGGTGGGAATTTGGCGGAGCCGAGTCCAATTGCTGATCGCTCACGTTGATAAAAGAATGGCGGGTTGTGAAACGGAATTTGAGGGAGTTATTGAGATGCCATTGATTCAAATATTGTTACTGTTTCTGTTACCGTTATTTTTACTGTTACTGTTTCTGTTACCGTTATTTTAACTGTTACCGTTATTGTTACTGTTACTGTTACTGTTACTGTTACTGTTACAGTTACTGTTACTGTTACTGTTACTGTTACTGTTACTGTTACTGTTACTGGTACTGGTATTTACTGATATTCCAATTTTCGCTCCGAAGTCCACCAAACATAGAGGTCTCTTATCTCGAACGATTCAACCTGAACAACTCTGATTTCCTGTCTGACTATCGGTCAGTGTTCGTGTTTTCACTGAATCAAAACAGTGCAAGAAAATAGCTCATCAAAGACGGTGTTAGAGGAGAATTCATTCCGCATGTGCGATGAATATCAACATTTCACATGAATAATATCTGGAACTCATGACACATCGCATTAGGGAGTAAGAGATGCGTGTGGGTAATAAGAATTACTACAATATTAACGAAAGCCATGTATGCTGAAGCGACTCCTGGGATTGGTTGGGAGATCCTTCTATTCAAGATTCATTTCATAGGACTCTTACCTACCCCCGTACGTTTCCGTAATTTATCATCCTGTTTCTCTGGAGGAGCACGTCAAACTTCACAATTACAACACGCGTTTCTCGAATCCATGTCACAGCGCTCTTGGGATTCACAGAATGAAAATTCATTCATTTCGAAGGAACAGAGTCCTATTCAATTATGTTCTAACAGTTCAGGAACCGGAGCTCTGGAATTGGACGAGTGATATAACATTTTATCTCATTGAATTTATTATTTTTTTCTGTGGCAGTAAAACGATTGACATTTTATCTCTGTTGACCGGTCATATAAAATATCACCTTCTATGAAATTACTCTTTTGTCTGGGAAAAAAGTGAGTACTTCAAATGAGAATCGACAGGTGCAATTTTTGTGGTGGGAGGAAAAAACTCCTAATCACCTGGTTGAGATATCCTTGATTCATTGTAACGTTACAATCGCCCTTGAGACTCCAAAACTGATTCTCTCTGTTTCTTTCTCTAGATAAGCGCATCCGTTGGCGCTTCATCGGCGACCAACCACACAACACGAATCGACAAACCACCGCATCTTTGAAAATTCCAGTAGCGTAACATGAATTGAAGCATGCAAAATCGATACATCAGATTTTGTTATTGTTATTTTCATTGTTACTGTTACAGTTACTGTTACCGTTACTGTAACTGTTACAAAAATCTTTTTCTTTGTTGATTCAATCAAAAAATTCAACTATTTTCTAGTGAAAATCATTAGAGTGTGTTGTGATTTATGCTAACTGAACCGATATTGTTCAGTATTGTTACAATCAAACAAAAAAAAATTGAAACGATGTAGTTCTGAATTATTCATTACTGTATTTTTGTTATGCATGAAAAAGTGGAATTTTCCAAATAATGAGCTCTCCAGCACACTCCGTATCAAGTTGAACCAAACCGGCGACAAATCCTAATCCCAGTTTTTCCAAGAGAACAATTCCGAAGCTCCGAATAGGTTCAGAGGGTCACATTGAAACTTTCAAGTCACATATATCCCCCTTTATTCTGTCATAACTAATTCCCTAACGTGTTTTCTTTCGCTGAACCCCAATCGTTTAGCTGAAACGGCGCCCTCACAAGGGTTTATTGAATAACTTCAACCCATTCGGGCTGGTAGTTATCGAGTGGTTTAAGTATTCTTACAAGTATGACATATTCGAAGTCGGAAATAAATTGGAATGGGAAGAGGGCAAGGCAGCGTGAAATTGAAGCCTAACGCGCCAACTAATCTGCCTTTTCTTTCTCTAATTTTGCAAAGCCGTAGTAAAGTCCTCCAAAGGCAGGCTTTGCATATAAAATATCAAGCCATTCAATTTCAAGGGAATAATGCCAGGGACCTTCGCTTCTCGTTTATATTTCGCGGAAAATTGTTGTATACGTTGAGAGCCAAAATAAGAAAACCTTCGGGGTTTGGCGGAATAGGAAGCTGTTGAAAAATTAGTTATGGAAAATAGGAGAGGTCTTGTGCAAACTCTTGACAATTACAATCGAATGTTAACACAAAATGTACCGTTCGAAAAACTTGGTATTATTTCCATGTCCTTCAGTAATAGGACAACTAATAATAACTAATAGGAATTGACTAAATCTCATCGTTGTAGTTCCTATGAGGGAAAGAACTTGGGTATTAACCTCCATCCTAATATGAAGTGTATCATGTTTTCAAGATTTTAAATGAAGCATATAAAGCCTTGGAATTTCTAATATGGCACAGTAGAATTCTACAGATACCTACAACAACATACAACTACATATACAATGTTCTTGTAAGACCACATTTAGAATATGTATCTATAGTTTTGGTCCCTAAGACCCAAGCTGACGAGCAAAAGATAGCTGTAGCGGTAAGTGGTAGATCGTAGATGTCATCCAATTAGCTAATATTGCAACGATTTTGCACGCTTCATTCCATGTTACGCTACTGGAATTTTTGAAGACGCGGTAATTTGTCAATTAATCGTTTCATATCGTGTACTTTCGGTCGGAACGCAGATGCGCGTTTCTGGAGAGAATTTTCTGAAAGATTTTCAATGATGATTGAGACTCCAGCAAGAATAAGTACCTCAGATCTAGATTTCAGTCATTATTAATTTAATTTGAGACTCGGAATCTTATTTATCGGCGAGAATTGTGTCGGGATTCTCGCACCTCCCGTGGGATTAGAACGAAGAAACCTCCCGTGGGATTAGAACCAAGAAAACCTTTCTTGGGATTGATAGATATCAAGAACTACTTCCTTGAGATACAGAATTTGGAATAGTACGTATGTTAGACCACTTTAGTTCCTGAATCTGAGAGAATACCTGCGAAATACCTGGCATTATCACATCAACTTCGTTGAATGGGGATTGGAGTACTATAGCTTCCTGATAAGAATTGGTGTTCAGAAGGCTGAAGATAGTTTGCAGAAGAGGTTCCATCCTGGTGGTGGAGTGGCTCATTTAAAATCGTTTTGAGTTAAGTTTCTATTTTATTATTTGTTTGGAGTGAAAAGGATCGATCATTGTATATTTTAATTTTATTAAATTTGTAAAAACCTGGGTAGGAGTTTTGTTGCCAAATAAGCCAAACCACCCCTAGAAATTAGTCATTAGAGTCTCATGGGCAATTGTAACGTTACAAGATATTTGTAAACAAAACGCCATCGAAATATTAGTCGATTTAGTGGAAGAACTTGCTGAGAGTGGTTTCAACGCTTCAAGAACGGTGATTTTGACGTCGAAGACCCTCATGGCGGTGGACGAGAGAAGGTTTTCGAAGATGCAGAATTGGAGGCATTACTGGATCAAGACTCGTGTCAAACGCAACATGAATTGGCAGGATCATTGGGAGTGACGCAACAAGCCATTTGAAAACGCCTGAAAGGCATGGGAATGATTCAGAAACAAGGAAATTGGGTACCAAACGAGTTGAAACCGAGATATGTTGAACGGTGTTTGTTTGCTTATGAAGAGCTGCTTGCAAGGCAAAGACAAAAGGGATTTCTGCTTCGCATTGTGACTGGATATGAAAGATGGGTTCATTACGATAATCCCAAGTACCGAAAATCATGGAGTTATCCCGGCCATGCTTCTACGTCGACGGCCAAACCGAATATTCACGATTCCAAGCTCAGGCTCAGTATTTGGTGGAATAACCAAAATTTTGAGAGAGTTTGACGTTTGGAATAGTATAGTATATATTTTGATGTTAGTTTTGAAACAACTGAACGTTTTTGAAAAAGAATATTTGCATATAGAAAGCCATAAATTTTTGTTAATATTACTTCAGTTGAATTCAGTTAGTTCATTTAAGTTTTCCTGTTGGAGGCAGTTTTTTCTTTATTTATAGACTTTTTTTTCCTATAGGCGCATAAATTAACGAGCATTTGAAAACTCATAATGCCAAGACACTGATTTTCCCAATCATTTCTATTTATACATCGATATCACAAATGAGTCTAGTCGATTTTTCAAAGCTTCATTTCAACAACTTGGTTGTAATGTCCTGATTCACTATTATCTTTTCATACCGCTTAGGAAAACATGATGTAACCGAACATTTGTGATTTTTCAAAGCATCAGAAATGAACCAACAAACACAATTCTATTGACATAAAATATTTTCCGCAACTTCGCAACGTAAACAAAATCAAATTACGTCCCCAATGGAATATATAATTCAATGGAAGGAATGCTATGTTTTTGTATTTGTGCAAATACTTTACAACGAGATCGAATTTCATTGTTGATACGTTCGAGGATTTGGAACTCTGAATTTAATTATTTTTAATTAGGGGCTCACGCGATATAATTCTGTCTTTTATTGAACGAACATTTTTTGTTGAAAAATATTCTTAAGATAGATATTTCGTTATAGATATCTCGTTTCAGAGAAAAAATTCGAAAATAAATATAGCCTTTCAATGTTCTTATCATGACCAAGGGTGGATTCACTTAATCCAGAATTCAAATAATCTGTACCTAATCATTTCTAACACATCTACTTGAACTTCCCTTCCCCCAATGCATGGAAGTTACTAATCGATAAGTAGGCTTTGCATAATATATGCTACCTGGCGAATTCAAATGTTCTTGGTGGTAATTCAACTTATTTCTCAGAGGGATAGAGTAACCTTATTCGCGGGTTGTGTCGTCTAAAAAGATCACAAAAGTTTTCAGCTTCATGCTATTTTTCAGAGAGCATATGTCTAACGTGTCTAGACTAATGATTGTACAAAAAAGCACCACCAAAAGGGAGTTTCTGCGCTAAACCATTAATATCAGCACACGAAAATTGGACGTGGATTTATGAATTTTATCTCGATAAGGAATATATTAATTAGCATAAAAAATAGTGGGTAACAAGAATCAGGCCGTCACTGTTATTTATGTGGGTCTCTCTCAAGAAAATCTGGGTTTTCAAACTTTAGAACACGATCTATGCCTACACTGAGAGAAGTGTTTATTTGATATTATCGAAAATGCTTTGTAGTTAATAAATCATTTATTGGAAATATGGACAAACAAGTATTAGTTTCATGGAAATAAATAATTTATTTGAAATCCCACCAATAATCATCATTTATTATTACACTTCATTTATTTACGCATAACTTATATTAATAATGCTGAAGCAATATCCATTTGAAGGAAATAAATATAGTTGAGGTAAATATATCATTGAGTAATAATTAATAAACCTTATCTATATGTAATATGTATCCATGCTGAATAAAAATAATATTTCAATTCAGTAATGGTTAACGTATTTCTTAGATAATTATTTTGGTTGTTTCTATTATCCGATTGTTAGGGTCTGAGAAGAACAGTTTGCCTAACTAGGTAATTTCATAGAGTTCATATTGAGGTTATTCGGGGTTTGAACCCTAGTCATCTTGATTGCATCTGTTCACTCTTACCACTGTTCTGCCAACATCACTAATAACTGAGCAGGTACAAACGATCTAAACGCAAAATTCAGTAGAGATGTGCTAAGCGGCGTTCAATAAGCCCATAGTTACACAGATTTTATGTTTAAAAAGGAAATTCAAATCAAAGGAAAAGTTCAAGGAGATGCGCTTCTCTTTGAGGGATGTGTCCTTAAACTTTTCCACAGATTGGATCGCTAGAATTATGTTAGTTTGTTAAATATTAATTAATCCTATATTCTGAGTGAATAAATAATTGAATTCTTGTAAGAGTTTATTCATAAATAGCAAATGTTCGTTAATTACCAGTTGAAAATTTGTTGACTTTGAATTTATGTTATTTGTGGAGATAACGTAAGTTCATATAAATTATTTTTATCACCTGAATTTATTGATTATTTGATAATACATTGTAAAAATTATTTTATTCTCTATTAATAAACGTTTTTGAATGCATAATTCAAGTATTAATGAATATATCAAATATAAATCTGCTGTAATAGTTGTGATTGAATAACCTCCAAATAAGTGCTTTATTAATAAAAAAATATGGATTTCTCTCAGTGTACGCTGCCGAACAATCTAAAAGATATATTGAGAGGGAACACCACCACACGGTGATATTCTCCTGATCTGTCAATATTTTTCCAGAGGGGAAGGGACGAAAATAATGTGAGGTGTTGCCAAATCGATTGAATGATCAGTAGAAGTTAGGAATATTACGATAATTCGTCGAAAGGAAGTTTTTTTTATGAATTGTCACAAAATTGAAGTTTTGCCCCTTTTGTAATGATTTTTTTAGGCTTTTAGCCAGAACCCCATAAAAATCGGTGATTTGTAGGAACAAATATCTCTTATTTTGTTCCAAACTGAGCAGTCACGTGATGGTGTTCCCTCTTAAATAAATAATTCAGCAAGTTGCGACCCTCAACATTTCGAATCAGACATCCTCATCAACGTTAACATCTGAGTCTTCCAACGACACGCCAGGACCTCTTGAACACCATCTCCACCCTGTCGAAGCAATTTGTTGGGCAAACACTGAAATATGCCAAACAAAAGTGTCCCTAATATATTACTCCAAATTAGTGTGACGTCCCCCTAACTAGAACGATGTTTCATTCCGGTCTTTTCCGTTTCTTTAATATGTTTCAACGAAATATTGCCCAATTCTTTTTATAACAGCTGAGATTTTGTTTGGCGGTTCAAGTGCTGAATGTAAATTGCGAGGATTAGGAGATTTGAAGAGTGAAAAAACAACAAAAGCGACTCGATTTTATTGTTTCTGTTAAATTTACTCTGGGCATTGCTGCTCCCTGTGGAGCCACTCGCACCATAAGGGATGCAATAACGGAATAGTCAGTATTCCGAAGCAGTAGCGTGGGAAGAAGTTTCAAATGCGTTCTTTTGAAAGGGATTTCATTACCAGAAATCCTTATCAACGCAATGATATCATAATAAACCATATCTCGTACAAAATAGGGATTTTCAATACGACGTTACAATTTTTATTTGTTTCTCATTTGTAAATGTCAGTTTCCAAAAACACAATATTAATCAAGAAAGTTTATTTTATCAAGTCACTAACTTGTAAAACTGACAGTTAACTTGCAAAATTTTTACAAGTTAGTAGTATTATTTACATTAGAAAATTTTGTTTTATCGTCATATAACGTATTTTCCCATATCTTCTACATCATTCATGTTTAAGGAGAGAATTTCGTCACATCGACAACATCCAAAAATCCCAAATATTGTTACAATTTTCGCCAGCAACCACTGGTCATCAGAAGCATGTAAAAGAAATTATTCAGCATCTTCTTTACTTAATACCTTGGCCTTTTTTGGCGTATAACGCTCATTTTTTCGTTTCAGAAACGCTATTATCTTTTGAAATCTGCAAATGACAAATAAACGTCATATTTTTCAATGAATTTTTTAAGGAAAACAAACCTGCGAACAGGGGCATTTTCTTTCATTTCCAAGCAGCTTTTCAGCATAGACCATTTTGCCCATAAAGTATTAGGGCGGAATCTAGCTGATAGTTGATTCAAGTAGACCAACAAAACATCTTCAGTTACCCCAATCACACTATTTTTGTTTTGCCACTTTTTGAAGTCGTCGTATTCTCGCTCGTACCTTGAAGCTGATTTTGCAGGTAATAAACTTGAAGCTACACTACTGGCTGCCTCAATAATTTCTTTTGGTACATTCATTCTCGCTTTCGCCAAAACAAATGTAAAGAAAAATAAACAGACATGTTCATGGCAACGCTTCCATAGCTTACATAGACTTATATAAATATATGTCTATGATAGCTTACGACATTTGAGACAAATTATTGAGATTTTTTTTTAATTTATCTAACCTTTTTACAAATGAGAAACAAATAAAATATAAAACAATACACGCAAGGTAACGGGTTTTACTGGCTCAAGGAGGTAACTGACTCGCCTGCGGCTCGTCAATTATATCCTCCATTCGCCAGTAAAAACCCTCTTACCTTGCTAGTAATGTTATATACTATAAATGGTTATAAAGACACTGTGTATTATAAAATTAGTTCTTGTGTCCTCAACAGTTGAACAAAAGAAAGGGTTTTTTTAGTAAAAACTAAAGAACTTTCTCAAATTATATTTGGCGACGTTTCGCAGATTTTCATCTGCTTCCTCAGGCTTAAAAAAAACACCAAAGATGACAAAAATATACGAAACAAAAACGGTAAATCTGCGAAACATCGCTAAACAAATTTAAGAAAGTTCTTTAGTGGTTGTCCTTATTCCTACTAAAAAACCCTTTTTTTTGTTCAACTCTGTGTTATTTTTTCGACTTTCCTAATGTCATTTGTGTCCATAGAATAATAAACATAGATAGAGGGAGTATACGCAATTTTTACTTGTCCCCAACATGGTTGGATTACGTTGTCGGATTGTGATATATTTTCAAATCCACAATTTCACCATATCGTTATGAATGTATATTATATTTTATGAAATATATTTATTTGAGTGATTCCTGATTAAATATGCAAATTTGGAATATGATATTTTTCCTAATCGTTGAATTTATAATAAGAAGAATATTTATTATTTTCTGTATCTACCTGCTGAAATCCAAGGTTTGACAACTTTTGCCCTCCTAGTGTCATCGATTGTTTCACGTCTCTTGGCGCGCTAGAAGTTAACTGAATTTTTGATATATTTATATATTTATGATATCTCAATATATTTTGAGGTAATATGAAACTTTGATTCACTATGGGACATAAGAAGTGCGTTCTTTGTGAGGAAACTCGCGAATTTAGTGAAATATCGTATCACTGATATGTTTTCATTTCCGCGCGCTTAATGTCAAATTTGATAGTTCATGTTGGGGACAAAATTTGCTTACTGAAAATGAAATATGCTTCCTCTATCTATGTTCATTAATCTGAGTTTGTGTTCAATAGATTATGACATTCAAACATGGATAGACACTGAAACAATATTTTTCTTTATTTTTCAGTGTATAATTAATCCTCTTTCAGAAATGTTCAACTAAATACCACCTGAGAGCGTTATAAAATACTACGTCAATTTTTTGTTCTTTCATTTATCATTAATGGAAAAATTTGAAAAATTAATTTTTGTAGATTTTTGTGGATAGTATTCGCCTTGAACTCGATTATCTCGAAAATTGTACATTCTATGAAAATAATTCGAAGTACCTTTTTTGTAATGAATCTCTGTTGATTTCTGAAAGGAAACAATTTTTTCAATGAAAAAAGGATCATCGCACCCCTATATTTACGCCACTGGATAAGTTTGGCAGGAGACACTTACATAATTCAAAACATCACATCATCAAGACTGTTTTTTTTTTCGAACTTCAACACCCTGTATCTCGAAAACGAAGCTTGTTAGGATGTATGTATAAGAATAATATCAATTCTCATTTTTATTATCGAAGGAATAGACGATTCAATGTCTTGATTCTGAAAGAATTTATTTTCTTTAGTTCAAAATTTATAACATAATAACATCAAAAAATATAATAAATAGAAGGAAATACAAAGAAATGAAAAGAAAGAAAATAAAAAGAAATAGCTCACTAACCTGAAAGAAATCAAAAACAATGCAATTTCTTCGGGTTTCTCAATTCACATTTCTAACAGCTGACTAAATAAATCATGAGGTAATTTTAGGTTAGAATCTTAGACAGAGAACTTAGAAGTTACGAAGTTATTTTCCCTAAAAATAACAGTTTTATTTCTACATATGTTTATGGGATTTTTTTTCCATGAAAACAGTTGTTCTATTCGATACCAAAGTTATTGCACTAAAATCTGGAGCACCCTATATTTATAGTAGAAATAACTCGCTGTTTTTTGGTAATAACTATTAGAAAACCATCTAATCAATTTAACATCAAAACCAACAAAGACTACAAACTTCCCTTGTGTATATTCAAAAAGTCCTATGAATCTAATTCGCGAATATAATGTCTTGATTCTTTGAAATTGCTGAAGGAGCCCATGCAAAGGCGCTTGATGAGACCTAATTATCATAATGGAGATGATGTACTCTGTTCTCAGCGCCTTGCGAGTGTTCATTATACTCCACAAGATTCTGGCAACGATATATTATCCCAACCTGAAATATTGTCAAGTTTCCCATTCGCGGTAGCCGAAATGCTAAAAACTTGGAGCATTTAGACCGAAAAGATGTTGCAGAGATTAGGAAAAGGCGGTCTCAACTTGATAAATGAGAAAAGTGCGTCCAATGCTTCAATTAACAACCAGAGAGATATCTGAAACCCTAATCCGAAAAAACAAAAATCATTTCGCGAAGTTATGACGCCAGGAAAAATATAAGGTGCACTTAATTTAACAGTTAATGTTATGGAAGTTTAAGCAGATGCCCGCAGGATCTGGTCTCCTATTACGTTTTAAAAATGACTGCGACATTGGTATAAAGTTACGACATTATGCTAGACGGTCGAACAGAGAAAATCACGATGTTAGTTGAACTTTTCGTGTTACATGAAAAATTACTTTGCAGTTCTCACTTTTGCTGCATCCAGTTTTCGGACAAACAGAACGATGCTTCATTTTTAATCGTTAGGGATTATGTTCTGTTCCTGAAATAGAAGCACTCAGTCATACGTTCCAACATGAAAGTACTTGGGTTTGATCATTTGTAAAGCTAGCTGGGTTGACACAAATTTTCTTTCTACGAGGAATTTGAGCGTCATATGACATTCAGTTTATTTATAGTGCTCCATTTCTTCAGTTCATATCAACTGTTTTCAATTGGATACAAATTTGAACAAAAATTGTGTCTTGATTTTTTATAATTAACTTTAAAATTCACCTGAGAGGACTGACTTTGAAGGGGATACATTAACTTAGATCAGTAATATATATCTTCTATTTAATTCATCCATTTCTAGATATAAAGTATTTAGAAGAAGAAATTAATCTCAAAGTTGGATGCTGCAAAATGGTGAAGGTTTTAGGTTGCTTACCAAAAATCTCTTTTGATTACGAAACTATTCGCCAAATTTTTAGAATATTATAACATTTGTTTCTTATATCTGGATATCGTTCATTACTTAACTTTTTTTTTCCAATTGTTTATATCGGCTTTTTTGTTGAAAAAATGAATGTTCATTTTCTTCTTGATATGATAATAATATGATAACTGGCCAATTGAAAAATCCCCGGTCTACCATAGTAAAACACATTTTTTTGGCAAAATTCTATTTCATTATTCAACTTAGTTGCCTTCGAGGGCGATACAGCGATTATAGCGATCTTCCAACTTTTCGATACCATTTTTGTAGTACGATTTGTATTTCGCTTCAAAATAGGCCTCAGTTTCGGCGATTACTTTTTCATTGGCGCTAAATTTCTTTTCAGCGAGCATCCTTTTGAGGTTGAGAACAGGAAAAAGTCGCTGGGAGCAAGATCTGGCGAATACTGTGGATGCAGAAGCAATTCGAAGCCCAATTCATGCAATTTTGCCATTTTTTTCATTGATTTGTGACACGGCGCATTGTCTTGATGAAACAGCTCCTTCTTTTCCTTTTTTTTTGTTTTTTAACGATATCACCCTTTAAATGATCCAATAACGCTATATAACAATCGATGTTCATGGTCTGGCCCTTTTAGATGTAATCAATGAATATATTCCAGAATACTAATGCCATAACCTTGCCAGCTGACTGTTGTGTTTTTCCTCTCTTTGGATTCGATTCATCGAGTGCAGTCACTCAGCTGACTATCGATTGGTCTCCGGAGTGAAATGATGGAGCCATATTTCATCCATTGTCACATATCGACGAAAAATTCAGGTTTATTGCACTTAAACAGCTTCGAACACTGCTCAGAATCATTAACACGTTGTTGCTTTTGATTGATTGTGAACTGGCGCGACACCCATTTTGCACACGGCTTTCTCATGTACAAAGATTCGTGAATGATATGATGTACACGTTCAGATGATATTTTCACAATATCTGCTATCTCGATCAACTTCACTTTACTGTCATTCAAATTATTTTGTGAACTTTTTCGATTTTTTCGTCGGTGACAGCCTTTTTTTGGGCGTCCACTGCATTCACCGTCTTCGGTGCTCATTTCACCACGTTCAAACTCAGCATACGAATCAATGATGGTTGATTTTCCTGGTGCAGACCCCAGAAACTCTCCATCAAGCCAAGATTTTGCTTCAACTGTTTTTTTCCCTTCAGAAAGCAATATTTTATCCGCACACGAATTTTTCAAATAACAAAAGTAGCTACAATCACAACGTAATATCTCACAAACCAATGGTCGGACTGCTATCAAATTTTGACACATATCGTTTGATGGCTGGTAGGTACTAACTACAAATCATATGGATTCAATACTATACCGCTATCTGTGCATCAGACCGGGGTCTTTTCAATTGGCCTAATAAGTTGTCCTAATATCTCGAATTTTTCCATCAGATACACAATTGTTGACCGAGAAGGTGCTTCTTCACCATTATGTATTAAATTTTAACACTTGCAATTCCTTCTTGAAGCGTGTAGCGTTCCATTTTTAGTAATGGCGTAGTTCTTACTTGTCAAATGTCAAAAGATTACAGCTCAAAAGTGACAACTGCCTAGATAGCGGGATATTCAAAATCAAATAGTCCGGGAGCCAGGTGCAAATTTGGTTTATTATTTCCTCTCGAGAGATACTTGGTGAGATGCATCAGATAATAGTAATAGAAAGCCTCGTGAATGTCAGCTACAACTCGGCTGGGGGGAGAGTGATGGCAGCCTCCCAAACACGAAGAAAAAAAAATACATTCAGTCATTTACTCCCAACTGAAAATTTGTCAAATTGTAGCTAACCCAATATCTAGACGAAAAAATACAATCAGCTGGATATAGCATAGTGTATTATACGTCAGCTGGTGCCTCAAACATGAAAAAAAAATTATATTTTCAATGACAGCTCTGACAGCGACTCTGATACTGAATCTGCCGCCGCTCTTCCCCCCAGCAGAATCGTAGCTGACGTTCACGAGGCTTTTTATTTCTATTATCTGATGCATTCTACTAATTACCGTTGGGGAGGAACTTGGTCATGTATATCTGTTACTGGCTCCCGGACTAAAACCTCTTTTCACTTCCCTCTAATCATCACTAGCAAATACCTATCCTCGAAATCGTCAGGATATTTTATTCAAACTCACTTATGACTTCATAATGTTGCCTAGACCTACGTCCAAATCCTAAGCTATAAGATCCTACATATATTACCCACTCATATCTTTCATCCGGGGCTATTTATTCACGCTAGTAAATATCCATTTCATCAGAAGAACCAAAAGTGGTGTTTGTGGGGGATTATTTCCCATCCCATTATATTATATGAGGCCTGGAGGAAGGACGTTTGCGGTTTCCTTATCGTGAGAGGAATGCTTGAATTATTTATAAGTTTTGCAGGAGCGTGATGTGTTTAAGTGCCTGTCGAATTACATCCCCAGGCGATGTTTTATACGATATTGATCGTAATTGGAACTTGGGATTTACGGAGAATGACAAAACAATAGAAGAAAACTTACTACCATCGAACTGATATAACTTGAGGTGAATTGATAGCCTTCGCGTTTTTGTTTAAACCCTGTTTCAGGCTAGACCTTTCTCGTGTCTATTTTGACTCCTATTTTCCTATTTCTGGGCTGATTTCTGGTAGATTATCAATTCTTCTTTTTGAAGATTGTCTTAGGGTTAATTCTAGAACTGCATACTTTGAATTCATTTTTGAAGTTATGTCTATGTTTTGTTCATATTTTTTTTTAAATATTAGTATCATATTTGTTGAAACAAAACTGTCTAAGATACTGATGTTGAAAGCTTTTACGTCCGGATTGTTTCGACAGAATTAGAATATTCTAAGCTTCTTAGAAGTGGTCTAGTCGATGTTTTACTTCAAGCTTCGCTTACTACTGCGGTAAGCACTAACTCGACTTAGATTTCTCCAATGACGTATTTATACTCTTTCCACTGGATACTATTTTGATGTTTTTACAATAAACTGAATAGTTTACTGGTCTAGTTTATAGATCTACGGGAGGCAGGGTTGTCAATTCGAAAAATCACTGACCGTACGAACAGGAATCCAACTACTGTTATGAGATGTTGTCAAGCGTGGTTTGATAATGTCCAAATCGAAGAAGAGTAGACACCGGACGTCGAATGGGCACAAATGAAGTTCAAGATCGTCGTTTAAGAATTATGGCCATTAAAGACCAATTTGCGACAGCTCGATCTTTGGCCGATGAGTGGTTAGGAGAACAAGACCATCCTGTAACTGTCCGAACGGTTTACCGCCCGATAAGGTCTTTTGGACTGCAGCATTACCGACACCATCTTGTGTTACCTCTAACAGTTGAGTATCGCTGGCAACGATTACAGTGGTGCAGAGAACGTCAACATTGGAATGTGGAATGGCATCAGGTCTTCTTTTATGATGAATCTCGATTCTCCTTGGGTGCACATGATGGCCGAAGAAGGGTTAGACGACGTCTGGGAGAAAGATATGAACCTCAGTTTGATGTTGAGCGTCATGTACACCGGACAGTAGGCGTTATGGTATGGGGTGCTATTGCACATGCAAGTATGTCACCTTTAGTCTTTATTCGTGATAACATGACAGCGCTGCGTTACCTTCAAGAAATAGTAGAGCTATATTATGTTCTCCCTTACCTTAACCGGCTCGAGAATCCAATATTTCAGCAAGATAATGCCTGACCTCATGTTGTCAGAGTTAGTTCAAACTTTTCCGAAGCGACCCATGTGAATCTTTTGCCATAGCCGCACAGATTCCCCGATTTTTTGCCCATAGAGCATGTTTGGGACATCATGTGTAGAAGGTTTGGAAATTTACCCCAGCCCCCACGGACTTTGGCGACTCTGAGACATAGAGACAGGTAGCTTGGGATAGTTTCCCTCAAGAAGAAACAGACCATTTTATTGCATCAATACCGAGACGTGTTGGGGAGTGTATAAATAATCGCGGAGGACAAACACATTATTAACAAATTTAGTAAAATGAAATTGTATGCCCTTCGTTTTTTCCCCCAAATTTCAATCATTTACTCCTCGCTATACTATCTATGTTTCAACAAAAAATATTTATAATTTAAACAGCTCCTCTTGGGTGTTGCAGTTTCTTTGTCAGTTAGTATATAAAGTTTTTTTCAATTCACGAAGGATTTAGTATTCCACTTAAGTTATAGTAACCATACTTTAATCCAAAGAACATTCACAACAATTCAACAAATTTTTCTGGAACATTGACAATAATAACAACTGAATTAAGTCTTCATCTCAACATCAACTCGAATAATAGCGTCATAAACTTATTCACATCATGCGGAAACTAAATTACAACCTTAATCATTCCCTGCGAGACTCTTACCTGTTTATTTGTTCCATGTGAGAGTTGAGACGTATAACCGACCAAAATTGACAAGCTTGCAAGGAACCTTATGACGACCTGCATGAAGATTTAGTGTTGTATATGCAGACGGCGTCCAACTAATATGAACGTCTCTGCCATGATAATGTTCAACGAACTGTTCCAAGTTGGTAATCAACTTGGTTAAAACCATGAACACCACCTCGATGTCTTCCACACACTGCTTCGGGGCTTCAAAGATATTTGGACGTCTATAAACACCTTACTTCCTGTCTGATAGCGGAAATGAACGGAATTCAGTTTGACGTGGACTCTGATTGAACCATTTGAAAGTTAGCCTTGACGAGTTTGGGATTCAAGTTTAGAGGTATTTGAAAGGAATCATTCATATCGCCATATTTCATGGAATAGGTAAGAGTATAAAATTTTTTTTATTCTTTCACCTACTGTGGGAATAATTGTATAGATTCCTAAAAAGTAGATATATGACGTCAAATAAGTTCATTCTGTCGAAAATTTATCCATTGTAACATATAAGATGTCTTTCCTAGTATCTTCTTCATTTCATTTTCGGTTTGCTTTCATTCCACTTTCATTCTGCCAGAGTTTGTCAAACTGTAGTTAACCAGTTAACTAATAAAGGCTGTTTTTTTAGAGCTATAGAACTTTAAAGTGCAATAAAACAACGATGGATTATTCGATTCACATGAATTTTATTTATCCGCAAGATAATCTTGTGGCCTTACATTTTAAATATGATTTCTGGTATATGACCGCCACGGCTGGCTCGGATGTAGTCTAATCTGAACGTCCAATTTTCGATGACTTTTTCCAGCATTTGTGGCCGTATTTAGGCAATAACACGGCGAATGTTGTCTTCCAAATGGTCAAGGGTTTGTGGCTTATCCGCATAGACCAATGACTTTACATAGCCCCACAGAAAGTAGTCTAGCGGTGTTAAATCACAAGATCTTAGAGGCCAATTCACAGGTCCAAAACGTGAAATTAGGCGGTCAACCCGACGTGTCTTTCAATAAATCGATTGTGGCACGAGCTGTGTGACATGTTGTGCCGTCATGTTAGAACCACAGCTCCTGGACATCATGGTTGTTGAATTCAGGAATGAAAAAGTTAGTAATTATGGCTCTGTACCGATCACCATTAACTGTAACGTTCTGGCCATCATCGTTTTTGAAGAAGTACGGACCAATGATTCCACCAGCCCATAAAGTGCACCAAACAGTCAGTTTTTCTGGATTTAACGGTGTTTCGACATACACTTGAGGATTAGATTCACTCCAAATGCGGCAGTTTTGTTTGTTGACGTAGCCATTCAACCAGAAGTGCGCTTCATTGCTAAACAAAATGAAATGGACGTAGTGCGCGATACGTATTCCGCACAGAACCATTATTTTCGAAATAAAATTGCACTATTTGCAAGCGTTGTTCAGGCGTGAGTCTATTCATGATGAATTGCAAAACCAAACTGAGAATAAATCACTTGACAGCTGTTAAATCGGTCGCCATCTTGAACAGTAATGCCAACTTAAAGTTATATACCTCGAAAAAAACACCCGTTAGTTAACTAATAGTTAGCATATCATCTGGATTATCTTCTCGACATTTTCATGAACTGAATTCAACTAGTTCAAACTTATTTCACTAGATGCAACATCAAGAGTCGTTTCAGAAAATACGAGTTCTCGAATATTCTTCATATTATGGAATTATACGACCTGGCTTATAGAAATTCAAGACTTCTTTCAGTAACATCGGAAAATATGGCTCCTACATA
This sequence comes from Harmonia axyridis, assembly GCF_914767665.1. NCBI lineage: Eukaryota > Metazoa > Arthropoda > Insecta > Coleoptera > Coccinellidae > Harmonia > Harmonia axyridis. The sequence goes on from NC_059507.1 coordinate 7,155,347, forward strand.
GAATTCGATGCTTGTTTCCAATTGGGATCCATGAAAAATATGCAACTTCCCAACAAGTTCGGCGTTTGAGTTGAAGGAGGAAAATGAAAACGCTCCTTCCATATGTTTCCCAGAAAAGTTGGATGGTGTTTGGAATTCATTACGTTACTTCCAAGGAATAAAAAGTTCGAGAAATTTCCTGGTTCAATTTTAGCTGTTTAAGTTCGCGATTCACCTTTGAACTGCAGCGCTCAGTTTTACTAAATGATTGACTCGATGCCTTCAGTCATTATTCTATGTTCTGAAGAAGAAAAAGAATTAGGAAAGCACTGATGTAAAGTTGGGAGTTTTTGTGCGCTCATTAAAATTCATATTGATGTAATTTTTTCAAGAAATATTGTAATTGAAACTATTATCTTACAACCTAATAGTAGATTTCTACTTGATTTTATAATTCAATGTTTACTTTCATGAAGATATTCCACTGATGATTTTCTAATATTCTAAATTTTCAGAATATTTTCCCTGCAGAGTGGAATGTTATGAAAAAATAGAATTAAAGTTCATCATACAATCAACACATATTCCAAAAAAAAACATCCCTTTATGTGCCATGTTTGAAATTTTGTCAAGCTCGATACTTGACTCCACTTCAGTCAAGTCAGTAAGCAGGACTAGAGCGGATTGAGTGCTTTACTCATTATTTCCGATATTTTGCTTCATTTTTTTTTATGGTTCTAAAGTCCCAACGAAGCTTGAAATTACTTTTTTGATATATACACGCGAAATTTCAACTAGCCCTGTTGTCACTGAAATATCTGCGTTCCATTTTTCCCTATTACTCTTGAATTTTCTATAGTTCTTCTGAAACTATCCTAGGATTAAATTTAGTTGTATTTGTAATATAATGACTGAAATGTTCATGCCCAATTTCAAAAGATATCGTCAACAAAACCTTCACATCTATATGAATAACCGACACATCTCTATTGACAATCTAACAACGAAAGTTCTCGGCATTATATTTTCAGTTTATTGAATGAAATTCGGAGGATCTAGTTTCATTCGCTATTTGTAATTAATATAGAATTGTGAAAAATTCATTTAGCTCATATTCAATCGAATATATCGGAAACAAACAACTGAACTTGAAAACATTTAATATACCAGTGGAATTATCTGCACTGATGTGGAATGTTCAATATGATATTTTATTTACGTTATACAATCCCGGCCTATTGTACTTTGAAAGGCATTTTGCAGGAACAAAGCATTAATTAATAGCTGAAATGAAATCCGCCTCTATTAAAATCAAAATTGTAATGATTGATTCATGAACAATAGAGATGTATTCAACGGATATTGAATGCAAATAATTTTGGACTTCATTCAGGACTTGAAGATCTGAACTGTTTTATTCCTTTTGTTATTATTATTATATTATATTATTCACGTTATTCCCTACTTTAGACAATCAGCGTTGCCGGGAAAACTCCCTTCGTAGTCGGCTTTCCCATTTCCCGCTAAAGGGAACATTCACTCAGTTCCGGATATTTGAAATGTCGGAAAAATAGAACTCCTAGGAGTTTCCCCACTTTCCGTGCTGTAACTAAAAGAACGGTGTTTTTTCAGTATATTACGCATATTATATTCTAACAAATTCCTAGTTCCTTGATACTCCTCTTAAGTTTTTTGGGTACTATTCCTGTTGTTGTGATGATAATTGGAATAGTTCTTGTTGGAATCATTCCCTACGAGTATTGTTATACTAACTGACAAAAAAACTGCAACACTCAGAAGGAGCTGTTTAAATTTTTCTTGATAAAACATAGATACTTAGTATAGCAAGGAGTAAATGTTTGATTTTGGAGAAAAAAATCGTGGAGGTTTTTTCATGTAAACAATTTTTATTACTTGAATGTCGTTTTTTGCAAGTTTTTTAAATTTTACAACAAACCAGCTTTTCGAGAAGATCCAAAGTCAATATTTAGTTGATGTTAAAGTGCCTAGAGCTAGTGAACGCGGAATTTATCGCCAGCTAAGTGAATTTGAAAGAGGCCGAATTATTGGTCTACGGGAGGCGGGGTTGTCATTTCGCTAACCGTACGAACAGAAATCCAACTACATACTGTGTTGAGATGTTGTCAAGCGTGGTTTGATTATGCACAGAATCGAACAAGAGTAGGCACCGGATGTCAAAGGGGCACAAATGAAGTTAAAGATCGACGTCTAAGACTTATGGTCATTAGAGACCGATTTGCGACAACTCGATCTTTGGCTGATGAGTGGTTTGGAAAACAAGTGCATCCTGTAACTTTCCGAACGGTTTAACGCCGGATAACTACTTATGGACTCAGCTCAGCTCAGCAGTGCAAAAAGTAGTTCATGAGCAGTACTCGTCACTACGCTTAAGCACATTCACATCATTGCTGCTCGGGGAAGAATCTCAGATTAGGCCGAATGCCAGGAGTTGAGGCAAAATATAGCGTCAGCCGCGAATGCAGATAAATACCGTAAATGGCCCTTAGGTCACTGAACAAGGGACAGTTTCTAATCCTGTAACTGTCCGAACGGTTTACAGCCGGATAAGATCTTTAGGACTGCAGCATTATCGACCCCTTCTTGTGTTACCTCTGACGGTTGAGCATCGCCGGCAACGATTACAGGGATGCTGAGAACGTCAACATTGGAATGTGGAATGGCATCAGATCGTCTTTTCTGATGAATCTCGATTCTCCTTGGTTGCACATGATGGCCGAAGAAGGGTTAGACGACGTCGAGGAAAAAAACGTGAACCTCAGTTTGATGTTGAGCGTCATGTACACCGGACAGTAGGCTTTATGGTATGGGGTGATACTGCACATGCAAGTATGTCACCTTCAGTCTTTATTCAAGGTAACATGGCAGCGCTGCGTTACCTTCAAGAAATAGTGGAGCCATATGCTCTCCCTCACCTTAACCGGCTAGTGAATCCAATATTTCAGCAAGATAATGCCCGATCTCATGTTTCCAGAGTTAGTTTAAACGTTTTCGAAGCGACCCATGTGAATATTTTGCCATGGCCGCCCAGATCCCCCGATCTTTTAACCATAGAGTATGTTTGGGACATCATGGGTAGAAGGCTTGGAAATTTACCCCAGCCCCCACGGACTCTGGCGGCTCTGAGACATGAAGTACAGGTAGCTTGGGATAGTATATCTCAAGAAGAAATAGACCATCTTATTGCATCAATACCGAAACGTGTTGGGGAATGTATATATAATCGCGATGGACAAACACATTATCAACAAATTTATTAAAAAAAATTGTAAACCGTGTTTTTTTCCAAATTTCAATTTTTAATTTGAACAGATCCTTCTGGGTGTTGCAGTTTCTTCGTCAGTTAGTATATGACTTCCATCTGACATGAATTGAATCTTTCTACAACATTAGAGTTAATACAGAAATATCATGAAATTGGTGGAAATAAGACATGAACATTTCTTGAATTTGTATTCTTTATCGATTCAGTTATTCATTTATTTCGTCCTTATGGTGATAATTCAAATAATCAACTAAAAGAATAGAGTAACCCAGATTCAAAACAGGCAACAAGAACTATAAATCCTCCTCCGTAGTTCTTAATGAAGTGGTTTCACAATGACCCAAATCTGCACATTAAAACACGTTCTCAACCAGAAATTTCCACATGAAAACTCGAAGGGAGCTATGAGAAACGTCTAGGAGATAAGAACCAACATTTCTTCCTTGATTTCTCGAAAGAAATATAGTGCCGTTGCTCTAGGAACATCATAATGCTTTCTCTCCTTTAGTCTGTGTATACCGAACCGAACATTTCTATGCAAGGCAAGTAGGACGCTATCGATCCTTCATATTATTAGGTTATGGCTTCTCAAAATGATTCCAGTTCTGCCACAATATACCCTATCTGACCTGTTTTTTTTTTTCGTGTGCTAATTTGCATGCCAGTATGAAAGTTATGAAATTTTATGGGCCACATTCTGCTTGATTTGACGCGCAAAGGACAGGTCACTGCAGAAATTCTACCTATTACTCTGGGAATTGCACTCAGTCATGGCCTTTCTGGTCTAATTCAATTTTAGTTGATCACCGAATAACTTTAGAGACTAGCGATCGAAAGAGGAAGCAACTATTGTGAGTTTTGGATGAACAGAATTTCTGGTGTCCTATTTCGATATGTCCGCGGACAAAATGCATTTCAGACCAGCCTGGACAACTTTGGTTTGGTGTATGTCTGCTGTAAAGTGTGCGAATTTGCATCTTGATCCCATCGGATCTGTAACCACTGAAATATTGAGTATAACTTTTTTACTACTTATCTTAAATTTTCTAATTTCTTCTGTAGTCATAGAGTATAACTTTTTTACAACTTATTTTAAATTTTCTAATTTCTTCCGAGGTCTCAGAAATAAATCGTTTTCAATATTTTTCTTGAATTTTCTGAGGTGCAAAATGCTTTTATCGCATGAAATTTTGAACGGAGCTTGAAATTGATATTTCATAGGAAAAAATTCTCAACACCGTGAAATTTGTGGAATATTGTGCAATTTTTTCGGTATTTTTCTAGGATTTACTCAGATTCTGCTCAAGCTTTAATCACCAAATTTGGAATGAAGCTTGAGATAGTTATTCTTTATCTTAATGCGAAATCTCAATACGATCATATTCGTAATCACAGAAATATCCACTACACTAGTAGGTGTTTAGAAGATTTGCTATATTTTTTATGAATTTTCCATGGTTCTGATGATGTGATCAACTTAAAATTTCGCACAAAGGTTGAATGTGGTATTTCATATCAATACTCAGAATTTCAACAACGTATGTTTTGTGATCATGAAGATGATTAAGTTTTAGCGATTCTCTCTCGAGCCAAGTTACGAGGTGCGCCCTCTCCCAGGACTCATCAGTTGGGCTATCCAGCGATCTCTGCCCAAAACATGCCCTCTCACACCATCGTGGAGAGGTGATCCTGTTGCAACGCAACGACCCCTTTAAATCCACCGGGGCCGAAGTAGTGTGGCGCGAAAACCCATAGCGCCATCTGTGAGCAGACAGAGTCACTACAATGTATTTTTTATATCTTTTTTGAATTTTCAATTTTCAAAACAGAGATTGGAGGTCCTCGAAGACTTTTTCTCTGGGTCTTATAGTTCTTGAGATGCTCTCAGTAAGCATCAAATTTGGGACACCCCCTGTACAATGTCTAAATAAGAATAAGTAAACACCAAAATATGTCTTACCGTTACTATATATGAAATTTTCATTATTGTATACAACTCTTGGACAACTTTTGTAATAACGGTAACCCCTCTCAATATATTACCTTGTATATCTCAAAAACTGATTATAGCAAAGCCAATACTATTTGACATTATAAACGTGTAGTCGAACTAAGAGCAATGACAAAAAATTGGAAAATTCCACGGACGACTTTTTCAAATTCACGGTGAATTATGAACTGAACGAATTTCATTTTGAATAAAGTTTGACTCACCCCGTAACTAACAATAATTTTAATTAAAAACTAGTCTAAAATTAATGCATTATGGGTAAGCAATATTTGTCGCACAAAAGTGTTTCATTCAAGATTTTACTTTATAGAAATGCCATTTTCCAACTTCAACACCCTGTATCTCGAAAACTAGTTATAGGATTGAGTTTGACTCATAGACTTTCTTGTACAGTAGGACATATTCAACAACATACGAAAAATTCTCTCTTTTTGTCCGTTTGTTATTGTGTTTGAAGCCTATGAAACGAACATAATTCAATTTTTCTACATTCATGCAAAAAGCAAAACTTTATTGAACTATACTCAGTGGAAAAAAAAGTTCTTTATTGCACTAGTGCAATAAAGTTTTTATTGCACTCATCTGTCATTCTACTTCAAACAAACTCAGTGTTGCAAAACAAATATTTCAGCCTGAAGGAAATAACGATGTACAGTTACCAAGTACTAGTACGTTTACAGCAGTAACAAATCAAGAAGTGGATTTAAAAAGTACTTCACTACGAAATATTCATATTGAAAATTGCACCAATTGTTCATTCACTTTCAACATTGAGGGTAAAAATAAAGTTTGACTTAAATTGTTCGAAACGTATTAGTTCCTGTTTCAATGCAAATCGATATTAATAATGAAGTATTCAAGTTGCGCTTTTCATTTTCCTAGACCTAGTGCCGCACCTCAATAAATCATTTTTTGCTTTTTGCATGAACGTAGAAAAAATGTTGTATGCAACTCGTGCAAAAATTGTTTATTGCACTTGACGTGTTGTCCAACTCGGCCTAACGGCCTCGTCGGACAATTTCACGAGTGCAATAAACATTCACTTTTTGCACTTGTTGCATAAATAAAGTTTGACTTAAATTGTTCGAAACGTATTAGTTCCTGTTTCAATGCAAATCGATATTAATAATGAAGTATTCAAGTTGCGCTTTTCATTTTCCTACACCTAGTGCCGCACCTCAATAAATCATTTTTTGCTTTTTGCATGAACGTAGAAAAAATGTTGTATGCAACTCGTGCAAAAATTGTTTATTGCACTTGACGTGTTGTCCAACTCGGCCTAACGGCCTCGTCGGACAATTTCACGAGTGCAATAAACATTCACTTTTTGCACTTGTTGCATAAATAACTATTATTAATTGAATTTTACCACGAATTCGTCGTGAGAGAGTCGAACCATTCCTAGCTCAAAATTCGAATTACCCAAACATCCAGACATAACAACAAAACTATCTTATCAGTGAACGAACGTTCAAAAAGAGAATTACGCTGTCTCACGCTTTATTACATTCAGATTAATGTCCTCGTATGTTTTATTCATGACCTCAGCATCAATGTACACCACCGTGTATATAAATCAGAAAAAGAAGTAATCTTATGCGAACCCAGCTTTATCCCCTCGACGCCGAATCTGGCAAAACAAAACGACAAGCTGAAAGTATTTCTGGCCATTGTTCCAATATCGCGAACTTCTGCAGCCGCCAAACAGGAAACGAGGTGGCGGTAAGGCAGCATCCCCCGAACTTCGGGCTGCGGTTCCGAATGTCCGCTGCTCGGAGAAAAGTTGGCCGAGCAAGCTGCTGCCCGTCGCAATTTGTCACAATTCCCGAACCATCTGGTACCGTTCAAAAACCGGTGACATTCTAATATTAGTAAAAATTAATGCTCATATTCGGCTTTCCTCGCAGAACGCATTCCGAGTAAAATATGAGAACAAGAGGCACTTCGAAGTTTCGCCCGAGGCTTTATGCGAAGGTTTTGCGATCGTAAATATGGAACAGTTTGCGAGAAAATTGCTCTCAATCACTTTTTTCAGTTCTTGGGATTGTTTCTGAGAAGTTTCGTAGCGCATGTGGACGTATGACGTCAGTTTCTGATTTATTTCTTCGTTGTGGTTTCAAAGAATTTTACACTGTAGATTTTCAAGTGAAATTCATGAAAGTCGACGGAATACAAATCGATAAAATCGCTAGACTACATGTTGCTAACATTCATTCCACCTAATAGCAACTGTGAATTTCACACAGTGGTTTATTATTTTATTTTATCTCAATAATTATTCAACTCGAAGAGTTTTCAATGAAAAGCGTTTTATTGTTCCACTATATTTCTAACTTTCGTTGAATTTATTTCATTTTCAAATCAGTTATGGCGAAAAACCCTCAATAGTCATTTTTGCAAAGGAAATTATTTGAGTAATCCATTATTGCAAATAAATTCCTACTAGAAATATAATAAAATTGTCGTAACCCATCCCACGTTTGGAGTGCGCAGGCCGTAACTATCACCATCCCCACTTCGACATTGAAAGAGAGCACTCGTTCATTCGATATGGTGTTTGTCACAATTCCCGAATCATCTGGTACCGTTCAAAAACCGGTGACATTCTAATATTAGTAAAAATTAATGCTCATATTCGGCTTTCCTCGCAGAACGCATTCCGAGTGAAATATGAGAACAAGAGGCACTTCGAAGTTTCGCCCGAGGCTTTATGCGAAGGTTTTGCGATCGTAAATATGGAACAGTTTGCGAGAAAATTGCTCTCAATCACTTTTTTTCAGTTCTTGGGATTGTTTCTGTGAAGTTTCGTAGCGCATGTGGACGTATGACGTCAATTTCTGATTTATTTGTTCGTTGTGGTTTTAAAGAATTTTTAATGTAGATTTTCAAGTGAAATTCATGAAAGTCGACGGAATACAAATCGATAAAATCGCTAGACAATATGTTGCTAACTTTCATTTCACCTAATAGTAACTGTGAATTTCACATAGTAGTTCATTATTTTATTTTAACTCAATAATTATTCAACTCGATGAGTTTTCAATGAAAAGCGTTTCTTTCCATTATATTTCTTACTTTCGTTGAATTTATTCTATTTTCAAATCAGTTATGGCGAAAAATCTTATGTTCTCATTTTCACATGGGAAATTATTTGTGTCATTCATTGTCGCAATTGAATTCCTCGTATACAATGTAATAAAATTGTCGTTACCCATCCCAAAGTTGCCTATCGACTAAAATTCAAGCCGCAGAGCTAGCACATGCCTCAACTGTTACCATCTCCACTCAGACATTGAAAGAGAACACTCATTTCTTCGATATCGTACCACTCAAATGTTCTGATTGTTGCACTGTTTCACTAGACCATGAGTATTCTCTGGAATAACATTAAATATCCTACATTTCCGAATGCATTTACAAATCCTGTATATTCGGCTTATTCGATGTTCATTTTGGAAAGCAAATTTCTATTTTGGCCTTTAAAGATTTATTTATTTCTTAATTTTTGGCTTGTATGTGAAAGAACCTCAATTAAAAATTACATCACATTAAAATTATCAGGTGTGTGAATAAGTCTTTCCCGTTTTTTGTGAGAGATGGCGCCACCAATACTGTGCGAGTATTTAATGGTTACATATGTCATAATCAAAGCTTATTCATCTGTCAACAATTCCACACTAACACATTAGTTGAAATTTTTTCGCATCATAAATTTTTGAAATCGTGAAAATGTCGAAATTTGAGCCGAGTCGACGTCATTTGCGGGAAGTTTCACTTTATTGATTCAATTTGAAGAAATCTGCTGCCGAGGCGCATCGGTTGCTTCCATAAGCTTATGGAGAAGGTTGTGTCGATGATTCAAGTGTTCGCGGATGGTTTCGACGCTTCAAAAGTGGCGATTTCGACGTGGAAGACAAGGAGCGTTCCGGGCGGCTGCAAATCTTTGAAGATCAAGAATTGGCGACTTTGCTTGATGAAGATTCGTGTCAAACGCAAGAAGAACTTGCTGAAGCATTGGGAGTTGACCGAACAACCATTTCCAAGCGTTTGAAAGCCATGGGAATGATCCAAAAGCAAGGAAATTGGGTGCCGTACGAACTGAAGCTGAGAGACGCCGAACGGCGTTTTTTCACTTGCGAACAGCTGCTTCAGCGACATAAAAGAAAGGGTTTTCTGCATCGTATCGTGACTGGCGATGAAAAGTGGATCCGTCACGATAATCCGAAGCGAAGAAAATCATGGGGACTACCCGGCCATGCATCATCATCGACGGCCAAGCCAAATATTCATGGCGCCAAGCTCATGCTCTGTATATGGTGGGACCAGCTAGGTGTGGTTTACTATGAGCTTCTGAAACCGAATGAAAGGATCACAGACGAGGTCTATCGACGACAATTGATGCGTTTGAGCCGCGCACTGCGAGAAAAACGGCCACAATACTCCGACAGGCACGACAAAGTTATTTTGCAACATGACAATGCTCGCCCACATGTTGCACAGCCGGTGAAAACATACTTAGAAACGCTCAAATGGGAAGTCCTACCCCACCCGCCGTATAGTCCAGACATTGCTCCGTCTGATTACCATCTCTTCAGATCGATGACGCATGGCCTGGCTGACCAGCACTTCCATTCCTACGAGGAAGCCAAAAAATGGGTGGATGACTGGATAGAGGACAAACCGGTCGAATTTTTTCGCAACGGGATTCGTATGTTGCCAGAAAGATGGGGAAAAGTTGTAGCTAGCGATGGCCAATACTTTCAATAATTCATTTGTAACCATTTTTTCACAAAAAAGGCTCAAAATTTGAAAAAAAACGGGAAAGACTTATTATTAATTTTTACTTAAATTTTGTTGGGCTGTTTAATCAATGACAATAAAATTTCACAAATATCTTATTACAATACAAGATCTTGATTGAAGCATAAATATCCTTATTTTCGAGCAATTCATTCTATTTACACCAAGAAAAAAATCTGAGCAACTAATGGAGCAAGATTCATGAGTCATCCTGGCAATTTACATTTCTAAATTCGTATTTTTCCAGGCCTGAATCTCTAAGGAACGTCCTGAGTCCCCGTTATTCTCCATAATATATTCAGCAAGGATCGGCTTTAACCTCATTTGGAATATCCAGTTTGGATAAGCATCTGAATATCGACTTACTGGTTTAATATTCCGCTGGATGAGATCAGAAGTCGAGTTTTTGAAATGCACAAAATGTTTGAATGATCCTTTCCTCCTTCGTCAATTCCAATCATACGGGTTATTCGTTAAAATATGAACCCAAACCTCATTGAGATTGTAAGGAATTATAAATTAGATTTTTTTCATTTTTCAACCTATTTCGTCTATGGACAAAAATAGAAATTGACAATCTAAGATAAATGATATAAACTACAAATAGATTAAATGATCTGATAAAGTTTCCATTGATAAGCAACATCGGATAGTTATAGAGAATGAATAATCAGCTCAACTGAGAGAATTTCTTAGGAATTTTTCATTTTTTCATCTTTTCTCATTTTTTTCGTAGAACAATATAGCATTAAATCACAATCAATTGCTGAATTTTTTTAATCTCAATGAAAAACTCGGAAAAATCAACGATTGAATGAAATTTGCAAATTTTCCACATGAGAGAACGTTAAAAGTTTGTAATAAGTTCGAAAACTTACTCTCTGAAAATGCACATGAAATGCAAAATATCAAAAATATGATAGCTAAAGTTGTTTGTATTTCTCAATATTTATAAGAAGTGTCAAATAAATGTAAAATAGAACTCGAGGTAATACGAAACAATAACAAGATAAGAATGATATAATTGAAAGGTCTCCGGTCTACCATAGTAAAACACATTTTTTTGTTGAAATTGTATTTTATTATTCAACATAGTTGCCTTCGAGGGAAATACAGTGATTATAGCGATCTTCCAACTCTTCGATACCATTTTTGTAGTAAGATTTGTCTTTCGCTTCAAAATAGGACTCAGTTTCGGCGATTACTGTTTATTGGCGCTGAATTTCTTTCCAGCTAGCATTCTCTCGAGATCTGAGGAAAAAGTCGCTGGGGGCCAGATCTGGCGAATACGGTGGATGCAGAAACAATTCGAAACCCAATTTTGCGATTGTTTTCATTGATTTGTGACACGGCGCATTGTCTTGATGAAACAGCACCTTTTTTTCTTCAAATGGGGCTGCTTTTCAAAGATTTCATCCTTTAAACGATCCAATAACATTTCATAATAATCGCTGTTGATGGTCTGTCCCTTTTGGAGGTAATCAATGAATATTATACATTGCGCATATCAGAATACTAATGCTATAACCTTGCCAGCTGACTGTTGTGTTTTTTCTCGCTTTGGATCCGGTTCATCGTGTGCAGTTCACTCAGCTGACTGTCGATTGCAGTGACGGCTCGTCAGGGTCGGCAGGGTCGGCCGGGCCGACCCAAAAATTATCAGGAAATAGAAAATAGTTCTAGATATTCAATTCATTCAAACTCAATCGGAGTTATCGATTTCGATATCCAAATTCCCTTGGTAATAATGAATATTTCCACTCAGAACAGGAAAATATAACTTATACCGGCCAATATTTTCTTTCGGACCCACCTAATATTCGATTTCCAAAGCATCCAGCGTTGTTATTCCCTTTCATAAATTGTAACAAACCACAATCGTTAATGGTTACTTTTCGTAACATCACCCCAAACAAGTTATTCCAGAATTGTACGTTACACCGTAACATTAGGTCTGAAATGTAACACAAATGTTACAATTTTACAATTGCAACTCCTGGAATATCACTGAAAGCATCTCATCACGTTAGGTCGGCCGAGAGCCGATGGCGGAACCAGCGCTACCGAGAGCGCTACGTGAAGGAAAAGATACTACGACATACGCCCAGAATACGACCACTCAGTAGAACAGCACAACAACTCGATGTAAGGTCGCTTCCCAATACACAGGGTCGGCTGGCCGGTTATCCTATTGCAGAGCGTCAAGCAGCAACTTTTTACAGTTTATTTCAAATATTTGATAATTAAATGAATGGTTAATTATGAGACATTATGTCCTAATCAGAAAAGAACTTATTTATGCCGTTCGATAGTAGCTATTGATTTTCAGATCATGAAAATATAATAGATATATTCAAATGAATGGTTGATTATGGGATATAACGTCTTAATCAGAAAAAAACTTATTTATGCCGTTCGATAGTAGTTAGGTATTGATTTTCTGATCATGTACTGGGACAATGCTATCTTCGGCAATTCAAATATGCTGAATGGTATTACGGAATTCATTTTCTCAAATAATATTGTTTCCGATGTTCCTGAATTATATAAGTTATTTTGTATGATTTTGTCCCTGCAACCAACATCCGCGTCAGTAGAAAGAAGTTTTTCAGCGCTCAAAAGAATAAAATCTTTCAGTAGGAACATGATGTCTCAAGACCGTTTAAATAACCTGGCACTGATATCAATCGAAAGAGGTTTAGTTAAAGAACTAGCCAGAGGAAACATTTTTTTCGAGAAAATAATTGATGACTTCGCGACAAAGAAAGATCGTCGAATTGATTTGATCTATAAAAATGAATAAAGGGTAAGCAAGCTCATACATTTTCGACCAGAATACATGCGGTCATTTCCACAATATTTTTTGTGGTCTTTATAAGATTTTTTTATATTTTATACATTTATTTATATGTTTTCGTGAGAGGTTTTCTCTATGTTTATTCAAATATATATTTTATGTTGATAATTGAATATTTTATTATTTCTGTTTTTTCAAGAGTTTCATTTTATTTCAGTTTTCATTGATTTGAGAACTACATTTTTATATTGGGTTATAATAGGGCTATTCTAGGTGAGGTTTCCCATTAAAAACAAAAAACCAACCCGTCCTCTTGGGTGACGTGGAAATCTATTTGTTTATATATATTTATTTATATAGTTATTAGTATGATAAGGGGTGTGGGAAAATTTATATATTTATATATATATATATATATATATATATATATATAACCACGCTAGTGTGAATTTAAAAAAAAAAAAAAAAAAATATATATATATATATATGTGTGTGTGTGTGTGTGTGGCCGACCCACATCTCGAGGGCACGAGCCGTCACTGGTCGATTGGAAACATATTTCATCCATTGCCGCATATCGACGCAAAAATTCAGGTTTATTGCACTTAAACAGCTTCAAACACAACTCAGAATCATTTTTTCACGTTTTTGCTTTTGATCGATTGTAAGTTCGCGCGGCACTCATTGTGCACAAAGCTTTCTCATGTACAAATATTCGTGAATGATATGAAGTACACGTTCAGATGATATCTTCACGATGTCTGCTATCTCGATCAACTTCACTTTACGGTCATTCAAATTATTTTGGGTGTCTACTGCGTTCGCCGTCTTCGGTGCTCATTCCACCACGTTTAAGTTCAGCATAACAATCAATGATTTTTGATTTTCCTGGTGCAGACCCCGGAAACTCTTCATCAAGCCAAGATTTTGCTTCAACTGTATTTTTTCCCTTCCAAAAGCAATATTTTATCTGCACACGAAATTCTTTTTTCAAATAACAAAAGTAGCTACACTCACAATGCAATATCTCACAAACTAATGGTCGAGTTGCTATCAAATTTTGACACGTATCGTTTGAAGATTGGTACTAACTAAAAATCATATGGATTTAATCTAGCACCGTCATCTGTGCATCAGACCGGAGACTTTTCAATTGGCCTAATATGTACATACTTGTCGTATATCTTACGTTTTGAGAGCAGCGATGGACTGGAGTGGAATTCGAAGGGCTGATAACATTTTTTTGCTAATGAAGCTATATCATATATGAGAATATCTCAGGAGCCAAACTTTTCAAAATATTTTGTAAGTTTGAAAATAAAAACGGATTTTCCTATGAAGAGAAGTCAAGTTCTTTATGTTCTTTAGTGCACCGATAATTTGAAATTGATTTAGTTGAGTAAGGCAACTAATGGGCTCAATTAACGAACGAGTCACACAAAAAATGGACCTAGGCATCGAAAAAAATAGTGTAGTTTTTGAGTTATGTCCTTTGATCAACCTATCCGAGAAATATCGCGTTCAAAGGAAACGAAAACTAGTAGCGGTATAAATTCTGATAGCCGTTTCATACAAAATGCTTCTTCGAATAGCTTCCTGCTGAATTCAAAATGAACTGCCCCGGCCGAACAGTCCATAATTCCCCAATTACCCCAAGTTAGCCCCTAAAATATGCTGCCAATTCAGCGTTCCATCACCCAGACATTTCCCATTGCCAAAAACACAGCATCGAAAAGCCTCGCCTGCTCTGAATGCCAATCACGTCATTTACCAATTCATAATCTGCTGTCATATCATTAAAATATAAACAGCTTCTGCTCCAGGGGAAGTGGAAATATCGATACCGAGTTGCAAAGATTACAGAGTGAGCCTAACTTTCGCATAAATATTTCAGAGGGTTCAATATTAAATTTCTTGTGCGTTTTGTACTGAGTTCCTTGCTTCTAATCAGTTTTTCAAACATAAGGCAGGAAGTTTCGTGATTGAATCATTGATGGAAGAACTATTTTGAAATTAGCGATTAATTATTCAATTATTGAATCGAAAAATCAATGAAGATATGAAATGATGGAAATTTTTAATTCGAATGATGAGAAGTTTCGATGATTGTAGTATAGTTTGACCGTTGAGAAACTGTCGAACTGCGTTGACATTTCTGTTCAGTAAAGGTTTCATCAATTCATCATGAATCGCCAGATCAACACTTCCAAATTGTGGAAATTTACTTTGAGGAAGATAAATCTGTTCGAGAAATTCATAGAACACTTCGTTCATTTTACAGTCAACATAATCGGCCTAGTGAGCAAGCAATTCGTTCAGTTATTGATCGTTTTCTAATTTCAATATTATTGATTCAAAACCATCAACAAAAAAAAAGAAATATGCGTAACGAAGAGAATTTTGCTGCTTTAGCGCGAATTATTGAAGAAAATGCCAAAATGTCGATACGTCGCCGTTCTCAACTTGTCGGCCTATGTCCGAAAAAATCTACGAAAGGATATTGGCTTATGTGCGTAAAAAACAAAGCTAGTATAAGAATAAAAGCCAAATGTCTATCGTTTACGTCTAATTCTTGATGATTGAACTAATTTGAAACTGACTGAAGAGGAACATTTTGAATTGTGTTTAGTAATGAAGCTCATTTCCGGTTAAATGGCTTCGTCAATAAGCAAAATTGCTGTACATGGAGCAAATACAATCCTCAAGCCATCAAGGAATCTCCACTACATCCATTAAAATTGACTGTTTGGTGTAGTTTACACGCTGGTGGCATGATTGGTTCTTATATATCTGGAAATGAGGAAGAAACTGAGGTTACGGTGAATGGCTGACCATAAGGCAACTGGCAGAGGCAATAAAGTAATCTACTATGGGAACAAGGGCACTGTGGTGTTGAAGGAAATGAAAAAGCCGATGAACTTGCAAAAAGTGCATCAAGGTTAACACATGTTGGACCTGAGCCTTTCTGTGGGCTAGGAAAAGACCAATAAGGCAGGAGATCAGCAATGGGAGATGAATAACAAGATAATCCACTGGATAAACATTCCTGGACTTACCCAGGCCAAGAAATTCGTGATAATTCCACCTACCTTTGCCAGAAAGCTCTTGAAGCTGCCACAAGCCGAGCTTCGGGTGATGGTGGGACTGCTGACGGGGCACTGTCGGTACAAACATCATTTGTACTGTATGGGAAAATCAGCAGATGAGATTTGCAGGCTCTGTGGTTCAGAAGCAGAAACAGCTGAACACATGGTTTGCAAGTGTTCAGAGCTGGCTGGCCTAAGAATCATTCATATGGGATAGCCTATCCTGGAGGTAACAACCAAGGCCCCTAAAGAGGTTTTCAGTTTTATCAACGTCATTGACGACCTCCTTGGGTTTCCATGAATGAGTAGGGTAGAGAACAAAATATCTACATTGTCGCAGTTCCCGGAAGGCTTACCGAGCCAAAACGAACCAAGTTCAAATAATAATAATGGAGACAACGCCATACAGCGTGCTTAACCATTTGGTGATAACTTCATTTATAGAAGTGCTTCTGTTAACTGGCCCCCTAGTGCTTGCGACTTAACACCTCTCGATTTATTTTTGATGGGGCGGTGTTAAGTCATTGGTTTATACTAACAAACCAGCAAGCACTAGAGACCAATATTCAAGCCATCATTGGCGTCATGCAAAAAAATAGATTTTCTACTCTATAAAGAGCTGATTTTAGGATCCAAGAACCGAGAATTATAGTGCCACACCCAGATGCAGGGTGTTTTTTATCGTCTCGAGGATAAGGAGTTGAAGAACACTCGACTCCACCAAATTTCAATATAATCAATGTGATCTAACGATTCACATCTCCACTCTCATCTAGTGATTGTATTCAAATAAATCCTAGGGAATTTTTTTGATTCGTTATCTGAAACGGACCAAAACGTCTGGGAGAATCCATGGAATTTTGTTATTTTCAAGTGTTCTACCGATAGTACTTGCATGCATTCAGTGCATGATATCAGTCTGAACTTTTTTCGGGTGCCTGGATTGATATGTCAATACTATAATCTTATAGTGGGGAATAATAATATACTTAGAGTTTTCCGAAAGAAATAATACAAAATAAAATGGTTATAATGGCAATACTGTATATTATTTTTTTACATTCATTATGCCATTTGTAATATGTAAGTTATGCAACTAATTCATGGAAAGATACTTTCTTCTACAACGTTCAAAATCGTTGAAATGTTTCATAAAAATCATTGCTCATTTGTAAATACTGAGAGAAATTTGAGAGAAATACATGGACGACATAATTCAGTTAATCGACTCACTATTCATTGAAGTATTCTAGATAAACTTGAAAGTTAATTTTTTTAGTGAGTCGATCAACTGAATAAGTAGCAATGAATTTTCGAAATTCTATCAGAATTCACAAATAAGCACTCATTTTGATGAAAAATTAACAATTTCTAAACGTTGTTGAAGCTTGTATCTTTCAAGGATTAAATGGTATAATCTAATGAACACAAATGACATAAAAAATGTCAAGAAATACTAAACAGAGTTTGTCATTTCTACTCAGTTGTGTTATTAAATAAAAGGCAGGCTTATCGAAAAATTAAATTACTTGGTATAGTATTTCTGTTGATAATATCATTAAAAAATACACTGTGTGTCTATTGTGATTACTTCATGGAATATGCTCAATAACTTTGAACACTGCTAGTAGAAGCGATGGAAGTAATCATGACATGTCCGATATCAAAAGTGCAAGCATTAGGTGACTGCATTTCAGTCATCGATACTTCGAGCAAGTCACGTCATTATTCATGTTTAAAGGCTATTGAGAAGCAACCTTCGTGTTCATAGGTTATGAAAATCTGAATAAGTATTTCCTATTCCGCCATTCAACCAAATCTTGACGTTATGCTACCTGAAATGGTTATATCACATACAGGATAACCCAAATAAAGGAGTAGGAAAACACCAAGAAATGAAAGTTTTATTTAGAGACACATTTTGTAATTGCGAATTATAAGGTGTTCGAAATATTCTGTTTTCGTTTTTTCGTGAAACCTTAAGCTTTTCAAATGTTGTATTTTATTTTTTCTGAATAAAATTCCTTTAAATATTATCACTCTAACCTAGAAGACTCTCCATATAAACATAAATGAAGAAAATTGGGTTTTTCTTAAGAGAAAACACGAATTTATTGCCAAATATCCTATCAAACCTAACCCAACCTAACATAGAAAACTCTCCATATAAATATATCTGAATGAAATTAGGTTTTTCTGAGGAGAAAATTCGATATCCTCAACTTTTGACGAGCAGTTTATATCGATATGGGTACCCAAAAAGATTTGTTGCTGATTGAAATCAAAACAATATCAACCGATAATGAACGCAGAAAAGTTTGCACTAGGACTAAATCAAATCGATATTCAATATCCCTCAACTCATAAGTCACTAGCAGTAGAATTTCACGGTTGGTTGTTTTCTATTCAATTGTTTCATACCAAACTGTCATATTAGTGTAAGCTCTTTCTGATTCGTATCCCAATTATCTGTTGTCGAAATCCGTTGATAGGATTACGAACTTAAAAGGATCATCAATAACATGCAACAAACAACTAGATTTCGATCCAAAACCCATCAAACCTTTTCGAGAAAAACACGATAATTTTTTAATTATCTTGAGTCTAATTAATGGGTTATTATTTTACATAAGCAACACTACAACAACTACATATAAAAGAACAGCCAATATAACTTATCCCCAACATAAGCTTTCTCTAACTGAAAAGAATCCATCATATATATGATTTTCAATAAATTACGTCATAATATGAAAGCGATAGAAAATGATAAGAAGTTCAAAGTAAAACCAAAAAAGTTTTTAATTATTATGGAACCATATAGTTCAGGAGATTATTTCATGTAATTGTAATCAATCTTGACACTATTTCATTTTGTAATTTTCGGAAGTTTATTGACTGTAAAATTTAAAATCTGAAATAAGGAATTTATCTATCTTTCTATTTATCTATCAACCAAAATATATCTCATTGAGCAATATAAAAAAAAAATTTGTTAGAAATTATATCAATCCCTGGCCGGTGTAACGATTCTGTATATGCAATACAATTCAGGAAATTCAATTTCTCCATCCATCATATCAACACAAACAGAAAAACTTCCACGAATTATTTCATCGAGATGAAGTTTTTCCAAACAAATACAATTCCAACGTCATTTTGAATTTACGACTCCAATTGTGAAACAACTTCAACGCTTCCACAATTCAAACGACATCATGCGAGATCAGTCACCTGTTACGTGTTAGCCCTCGAAAAATTCGAATTTTGATCGTTGCATTTTGTCCAATGCTCTCCTCGAGATAGCAGATCAACTGCGATTTTCGGTCAGTGAATTAAATTCGTAAATCCGGAATTAGATATTGAACGGAACATCCAATGCACGACGTCATCTCACGTGAGATCAACATTGGTGATATGACAACATAAGAGGGTATTGTTTTTTTATCTGATATTGACCGATATCAAGCAATCTCTTGATTTCGACAAAGCTATAAAACCCAGGAAATTCATTGACTCTGCCTCAGTGAGTAATCGTCGGTTTCGAGACCAGCAAAATGAAAACACTCGGTGTCACATTACTCCTCCTTACTTGCGCAAATGTTGCGTTGAGCGCGAAAATTTTGGGTGTCTTCATGACCCCTAGTTATAGCCACCAAGTCGTGTACCAACCGATCTGGAGAGAACTTTCGCTAAGAGGCCATCAAGTAACTGTGATCACTCCTAATCCACTACATGACAACAAGCTAACAAATCTAACGGAAATAGATGTCAGTGCTTCCTACAAGATATTCAGAGATGAGAACGAAAAAGGCATGTTGGAAGGAAAATCCCTACTTGGTGAGATGAAAAGATTCTCGAAGATTTTCGAGATGTTATCACATTACCAGCTCGGCCATCCTGAGGTACAGGCTTTGATTAAGAACAAAAATCAAACTTTCGACCTACTGTTGGTAGAATATCTATACCCTTCTATGTATGCGCTCAAGGACGTCTACAACTGCCCAATGATTGGAATAACCTCACTTGGTATTACACCCTTCGGAAACGAAATTATTGGTAATCCTAAAAATCCTGCAATTGAACCTGATATCACCATGGAGGTTTCCGTTAGCAAAACATTCAAAGAACGTTTTTTGAGCACCGTACTGGATTTAACTGGAAGAGTACTATCCCGGTATGTACTCATGAATAAACTAGACAAACATGTTGCTCAATATATTGATGAAGACATCAGGCCAATGAGAGAAATCGTCCAAGACTTCAGCTTGGTAATAGTCAACTCGAATTTGGCTATCAGGAACTCAAAACCTGTGGTTCCGAATCTCATAGACATTGCTGGAATACATATTCAGAAGCCAAAACCTTTGCCCAAGGTCAGTGATTTTTCTTTATTGAAAAAGCAAATTATATTTCATTCAATTTTTGAAACTATAGAAACTTCACTTGGGTTAATTTTTCAAATCTATAATTCGATAAATTGATAAAGAACTAACAAGTCTTATAATTTTAGTAGCTGAAGAAATTGGAACAATTAACTTTCGATTTTTTCAGGACTTGAAACACTTCTTGGACACAGCCAAAGAAGGAGTCGTGTACTTCAGCCTGGGATCGAACATGAAGAGCGCCTTGATACACCCTGATAAGCTTGATATGATCTTACAAGTGTTCGCGGAGTTGCCCTACAAGGTCTTATGGAAATTCGAAAAGGAAGATATGGCGAACAGAACAGACAACGTTTTTATCCAAAAATGGCTGCCACAACAAGATGTTTTGGCCCATCCAAACGTCAAACTTTTCATATCACAGGCTGGAATACAATCAATCGACGAGGCTATCTTCAAAAAGGTTCCTCTACTGTTGATTCCAATCTTCGGAGATCAACCATTCAATGCTCACCACATGGTCTCCAAGGGAGCAGCTTTGTCTCTAGATTACCACAACTTGAACAGAGTAGAGTTCAAGAACGCAATACTTGAGATGATGAACAATCCAAAGTGAGTAAAAAATTCATTGATTTGGTATAAACAAGACTAAATCTATATCTTTCTTTAGATATCAAAGCCACATGGACGATCTTCACGTCATTGCCACAGACCAAATTGTTCCCCCTCTAGAGAAAGCTGTCTGGTGGATTGAGTATGTTCTTCGTCATGATGGTGCAAAACATCTTATGTACAGTGGAAGAGACGTTCCATTCTATCAGTACTACATGCTCGATATCGTAGCAGCTGTGTTAGCTACCATCATAGCCACTGTGATGATTGTGGTGAAGACGACGAAAGCAACTATCAAATTCTTCATGGTGTCTAGAAGTTACGTGCAGAATAAAATGAAGAAAACTCAGTAGGACTGAGGAGATCAATCTGGTCGCGAATACTCATATTTATTTACATTGTACCTGTAAATATTTTTATACGGACGAAAAATTAAATATTTTTTTCATAGTATTTTCTTTCATTTTTTGGTTATTTTTGCCTTTCATTTCAGATATGGTAATCATATTTGAGTGCATATTTTTAACAGATTCTTCTTCAGATATATGTTTTTGAATTTTGCCAGATAGCTTCAAAACCTAACTGATTTTAGTAGGGAATAATTGTTGAAATCAGATCCACCTTGGTGATTTCAGTTTTAACAGAACCTGTACTATTCAAGCATTCTATTTGAACCTTTCCCTAATCATATCTGTTATCGGTGGAATGACTGAAATCAAGGTGGATCATATAATCAGATCTGGGGTTATAAATTTAATGAGAACTTGTACAGTGAACAGATATAGATGTAATATTCTGGGATCCTTGATGCTGAAGTCTGCGTTACGCTAAGTTCCTGTAGGAAAACATATGCTAAAATATACCCCAGAGAATGAAACTTCAGAGAAGCAATTCAACATCTCCAGAGATTCCCTCTAACTTGATAACAACGTAACTGAACTAGGGGTTAACTTTATGCCAGTTGTATTTTTCGTTTATCGGTAACTACATTGGCATTGGATAGGCCTGGAGTAAGAAAAAAAAATGATCATGCATTGTTACGTTACAATTCACCATCCCAGTTTTGGGTGACAAACTTTATAACGTGAACTGATACCACTTGAATAGAATTTTGAGCATGAGATTCTTGGCAAACAAAAGTCATTCCTAAACTGAAATATTCGAAATAATCATTTTTCAGGAACGTACGATCGAATAAAGATTTCAAGGATCTGCATTCAGATATATTACATAGGCGTACAACTTTGCTTTCGTCGAATTTTTCCGAAATTCGAGACTTTATTGTAAAAGACTGGATATACATGATTCAAAGTATTGGCCACTTATTTCTCCCATCTTTCGAACAACGTACGAATCCCGCATTGAAAAAAGTGGTCATCTTTTGAATCGATCCACGAATCGCTGGTCATCCAAGCCATGTGCCATAGATCGAAACAAGTGATAATCCGAGGGAGCAACTTCTGTAGAATACGGCGGGTGGGGTAGGACTTCCCATTTCAACGTTTCCATGTATGTCTTGACCACTTTCGCAACATGGGGTCGAACATTGTCGTACTGTTGAATCAATTTATCATGTCTCTCGTTGTATTGCGGTGCTCGGCTCAAACGCATTAATAACGTTCGTCTGTGATTGTTTCAGTCAGTTTTAATAACTCATAATACATTACGCTGAGCTGGTCCAACCAAATACTGATCATGACCTTGGAACCGTGAACATTCGGTTTGGCCGTGGACGTGGACGTGGAAGCATGGCCGGGATATCCCCATGATTTTCTGCGCTTGGGATCAACGTAACCAACCCATTTTCCGTTTCCAGTCACAATGCGATGCGGAAATGTCTTACGTATGCGCCTTGCAAGCAGCTGTTCACAAGCAAATAAACGCCGTTCAACATCTCTCGGCTTCAACTCGTACGGCACGCAATTTCCTTGTTCCTGAATCATTCCCATGACTTTCAGGTGTTTTGAAACGGCTTGTTGCGTCAGTCCCAATGAACCTGCCAATTCTTGTTGCGTTTGACACGAGTCTTGATCAAATAATGCCTCCAATTCTGCATATTCGAAAACCTTCTCCCTTCCACCGCCATGCTGGTCTTCGACGTCAAAATCACCGTTCTTGAAGCGTTGAAACCACTCTCGACACGTTTTTTCACTAATATCGGTCTCGCCATAAGTATTTGAGAGTATTCGATGCGCCTCAGTCGCAGATTCTTCATATAAAGCAGCAAACTTCCCGCAAATTACGAGAATTTGGATCGTAAGCTGACATGTTTAATCGAGTATAACAAATCGACTAATATTTCGATGGTGTTATGTTAAGAAATACCTAATCTTATTGTAATGCCACCAACTCTGCATCTTCGAAAGCGTTCTCTCTTCCACTGCCATGCTGGTCTTCGACGTCAAAATCATCGTTCAGGATGTAGCCCAAATATGATGTTTTACGATCTTCATAAATTTGAAAAGCTCTCTTTCCGTACTCAACCAGGTCAACACTTCTTCGTTGGTTGTATGTGTCGTCCATGACATCATAAAGATTCTATGATAAGTCCACATCTCAAAAACTTCCAACTTATTGATGGTATTTGATTTGAGCGTCCATACAAGAGTGTCGACCAGACATAGCATTTAGAAAGTCTCAAAGGCAGACTCAGGCTGATTCGTGAATTGGAGAGGAAGCTTCATAAGTCGGCCAAAGCAATTTCTGGCTTGTTCTTTCCTTGATCTTACCCCCATATCTGGATCCAATTTGCAATTCACCCAACATCACAAGTACCGGAACCTATCTACCTGCCCCAGAATTAGTCCGTCAATATGTACTGGTCGCGGAAAATTTCTTGATTTTTTAAGGATCATAACCTTACTCTTCTTTATATTGTAACGTTTTTCGGTCAATTAAATCGGTAATTCTTACTAACACTAATTTATTTCAGATACACAACCAAAAACAACCAATTACAGATGATTTATTTCAACTACTACATTAATTCATTTCCACTACTACATTAATTTATTTCCACAACTTATATCAACTTGAGTGTACGGCATTGACTGCCGTTTACGTCGGCACTGCTCTCCTCTGCGGCTTCTATTGGTGATATACCGCTGGCATCTCTCTCCAGAAGGGACTTGATCTTTCTATCGAGCTCTCGATGCGTCCGGTACCTTCTCGAAAGAGACAGTGGCGTATAGCTTGCGAATTCGTTACAATATTTATCCTCATTCCAAACTGACACTCACAGTTGATCAGCAATTGTCCAAGAGATCATATTCTACAAAATACGAAATTCGGAAATATCAACCAGTGACAATATTTCCATTAGGCTGCTGCCTGGTCCATTCATAGTTACCTCATCATTATGTAGGTATTGGAAATTCAGAGGACAGGATTCAAATACCAAATAACCAGATTTAAAAACGGCATCCAGCCATGGAAAGCAAATTCGAATTAGCAGCGAAAAGCCCCGCTCCAACTGGAATTCTGGGTCACAACTTTAAATTAAACCATATGCATGAGCGAGCTCCAGCTGTACGATTCGAAAATATTTCTAACTCACCAATTCTACACCGCGAGCTCTATAAAGGCTTTGTTTGTTTCTTTCCGGCTGTGCTGATTGTTTGTAAATATTCGCCAGTTTTTGAAGTTGGGAACGTTAGTCGTTCATCGGGGGAAATTGTCGGTCCTGAAAGTGTATTTCTGAATGAACTGGACCAGATCAAGTGAATGAATCGATACATTTTCGTTCTTTTGTACCCTCGCTTAATTGGATCTCGGTGTTCTTTCAAACGCTTCCGTCGAAACGAGAAAAATTCGCTTATTTTATTTTTAATTCGTATTTTGTTCGGAAGTATTATCAGAAGTGAACAAACATTTCATATATTGAATTACAACTGATATTGAATCTCCTTTGATGAGAGTTATTCAAAAATAGGAATAAATAAAATTTAGTTAGAAGAAGGTGCCTATCGTAGTTGTAAGCGAAACGTAAGGGACCAAATGAGAAAGGCACTGAAGTGAAAATAAAGCAACATGGGGTCGAGCATTGTCATGCTGTAAAATCACTACATCATGTCTCTCGTATTATTGCGCCCGTTTGTCTTTCAGTGCTCGGCTCAAACGCATTAATTGCGTTCGATAGCGATCACCTGTGATTCTTTCAGTCGGTTTTAACAACTCATAATACACTACGCCCAGCTGGTTCCACAAAATACTGAGCATGACCTTGGAACTGTGAATATTCGGTTCGGTCGTCGAAGTAGAAGCATGGCCGGGATATCCCCAAGATTTTCTGCGCTTACGATTATCGTAATGAACCCATTATTCGTCTCCAGTCACAATACGATGCAGTAAACCCTTCCGTCTTTGCCTTGCAAGCAGCTGTTCACGAGCAAAGAAATGCCGTTCAACATCTCTCAGCTTCAACTCGTACAGCACCCAATTTCCTTGTTTCTGAGTCATTCCCATGACTTTCAGGCGTTTTGAAATGGCTTGTTGCGTCACTCCCAATGATCCTGCCAATTCTTCTTGTGTTTGACACGAGTCTTAATCAAGTAATGCTTCCAATTCGGCATCTTTGAAAACCTTTACTCTTCCACCGCCATACTGGTCTTTGACGTCAAAATCACCGTTCTTGAAGCGTTGAAACTTCTCGGCACGTTTTTTCACTAATAGCAGCCTCACCATAGGTATTTGGGAGCATTCGATGAGCCTCACCCTCAGGTTTCTCCATACCAAAGCAGAAAATTAAAACCTCCAGCAAATGACGAGAATTTGGCTCGTAAGCTGACATGTTCAATCGAGAATAACTTTATGATGCAGACACAAATCGACTAATATTTCGATGGCGTTATGTTTACAAATACCTAAGCTTATCGTAAGTCATCTAAGATCTATTTATTTCGACTACCACTTACCGCTACATCCATCTATTGCAAAACGGCGGAAGCAAAGTTGTACACTGGGACCACAATATTTATCTTCCTACTAGTCTGATTTTGATGAAATTTGGTGTGGTTATTGAGCTTGTGAAGCTTTCAACGAATTTAGTGTGCAAGTACTAACAGTGCTTGGCAAGGAAGCATAGTGCCCCACCCATTGGCATCAAAGTTTTTTAATTCAAGTTCAGATTCTTCATAGCCTGAATTAAAACTTCAAAAAGTTTATTGTCGCTAACAGAAAATCAACATCCTAAAAAAAAAATATGTCTTCGGTAATCATCCGATACGCAACGCAATGAAACCCCTCGCTTCAATCTGGAACATAAAACTCGATGCGAAAAGGAAGAAGAGTCCTTTTGTTATCTCAACTGCGATATCTCCTTTACTTTCCCGAACGAATTTTCGATGACAATAATTCTTGTTCTTCTATCTCCGGACTCGGGAATAATTTTACAACGTACCATCGGGAACAGCACAGATCTTGTTCCGGGATTACTTTCGACGTTGAATTACTTCCGTATCCTTCTGATACAAGAAATTTTATTCACATCAAGACCGCATCTTGTCAAGGAAGCTGTTTAATAGTGAAAACGATAAAATACAGCATTGCTTGCGACAAAAGCAGCCACCATCGTTGCTCATAAATCTCACTAGGGACTCGTGTCTGGAGTGCCAACTCAGAACCGTTTTCAGGACCCCTTTATCATTCGCCAGCTTGATGGGCCACCAATAAATTTTATAAAAGATTATTTTTAAGGCTTGTAGAATACGTAAGTATGTGTTGGGGAGAAAGGTTACACGTGGTCTATGTTGATCATAATTTATTCTCATTTTTTTTTTTGGACGGGATATATGGCTTTCCACTGGTGATACCCACGGTCCAATATCACTTCAGGATGACAGGAAATTTGAAAAAGAACCTCATTTTTTTTCAGCGGCGTCTTGGCACCGATAATATCCTCTTCGGAGAGAATCAGTTTATAACCGTAGATCCTTGGGTTGATAGACGCAGTATCTTTTTTTGCACTTTCTAAATATCAGCATTACCGAATATTTGTTATTTTGACATTTCGAAAATGGTCTCAAAGGTTTAAGTGGTACGCAAAGATGAAGAATCCAATTCTCCTTTCTCATATAATCCTAAACACTACAATGTCAAATATAAATAATTCTACTATATTCCAGATTATTTGTATGAAAAAGTATATTACAATGAAATGTTAATTCATGAGATGTTCAAAGAAATCCGAATTGAACAGAATTTAAGAGAAAAATATTCAAACAAAAATGCACCTATTATTGTTTAGTATGCATGATGACATTTTATCGAAAGATAATCATCTTTTCGATATAAATCGGAATCAGTATTTGATGACGATGAAGTATACGAATTATAAAAAAAACACAAATAAGTACGTACTTATCATTGTGATTTTAATAATCTGATCAATAGTAGCTCTATTCCAAGAAATAAAGAACTTATGGATTAAGATGATTATTATATCGTCGATAAGGCCGTTGTAGATTTGATCATTTAGTTTGTTTAGATCTTATTTACACGGACTTTTCCAAAGCGTTGGACTCAGTTGACCAGGTGCTACTCCTTATCAAACTAGGGTACAGAATGCAGGTGCCCTCTCAGGTGTTCCGCAAGGATTCCATTTGGGTCACTTACATTATGTTTTATTTATAAACGATATGCATTCGGAATTTGAGCATAGTAGTTTCTTCTTCTAGCTGACTTGGATAATAGCAGATTATTTTAGGATGATCTCGACGTGTTGTCCTTGTCGTTAACCAAATCTTCGTTAACCCTTTCCACTGCCGGGTTATCAGTTTTATAGAAATAGAAAGCACGTAAATTTTGATTAAAATATAAATTATGTGAAGCTTGAGCCAGTTGAGGAAATTATAGATCTTGGAATCTCATTGGATTCGGAGCTGAAGTTTAATTCACTCTTAAATTATAGGAAAAGAAGGGTTTTGGAAGTTCTTGGTATCATCCAGCATAAATATGGTTTTCCGTTCGAACAATAAAAACCTTGTACTTTCCATCACCTAGAAGTATCCTAAAGTAAGGCAGGTTCCTGGTATTAAGTTTTTGAGAGTATTCAAGAAAGATTCATTGGTTTAGTTGCTTTCAAACAAGGTATTAGTAGCTATGTCACAGATATACTGAGTAAGAGTGAATATATTTCTAAATTCAAAGCCATTCCAAAAGAGGAGATTAGTTATTGATGTCTTTTTTTGTAAGAATTAAATAAATGGATCAGTATTTTCTCCTTCATATATATATATAAAAAGTGTACGTTAATGTTCTTCTCAGGAGAATGTGATATATCCATTTGCTGGTTTCAGAAATACCGAAACATCTATATTCACTGAGAACATTACTGTTTTTAAATAAAAATTCTTCTGTGAGCTGGATTGTTCTTTATATGTTTGCAAGCGGGATTCTATCAATGCTGAGTATAAAGTGTATTGTAGTCAAAATTTCGGCTGAGCAATGGTTCCTCATTGAATTCATTAAGTCTGAATTGCAATTTACAGCAGGGGCTTAACCTATTCAATTTATTTGTTATCATGTTATGTTATGTTAATTATTCCACTCATATTTCATTGATTTGATCATTGGGTTTATCAAATAGAGATAGTTGATCATTGTAAACCATTATTGTTCACTTTTGGCAATCGTTATACAATCTGAATTTATCAAATGAAGTTGAATATTGAAGAAAGAAGTCCATGCTCAAAGAGGAGTAGTATATATCAAAGAGTAAGACTAAGGTGTCTTTTCCACAAAAATTCGTGGAGAAGACCTCAGCCCCTTCTTTAAAGTTGATTATTGCAAATAAATTATATTCCATTCTTTAGATACCTGATAACGAACAGAAATCCAAACGCTCTAGGCGACGAATGGAAGTGCCAGATAAATCATTCCTCTATTAATCTGCTTCCGTTCATCATCTGCCATTAGCCAAAGTCATTACATTTCTTATCAAAGTAGACCGAGGCATCTCCTGCACAGCCTACGCCAAATCCAATCTCGAAAATCCTGAATCAAGATAAAATCCCATTCCGCATTGACTCGAAATCACAACATCGTGAAGAGCCGTTATGGCAGTAATCCTGTTAGGGACAAACGCTACTGTTGAAGAAAACTCCCTGCAGGATACGGCCATCGAACAAACAATAAACAATGGAATTCAGATGGAGGGGCTTCGATTTCACGCTCGCTCAAATGATATGTGATTGAAATGCCTTTCTGTGGCGATGGCAGCGCCCCCGTATAATCATAAATCAAATTAAGTAGGATTTAGCTCCCCCAGCTCTTGCTTCGCTGCCGCAAACTCTCCCTGCGCGTGTTAGTCATCTCTCCACACATGATTCATAACTACTCTTCCATTTGTGTTCTTCGGCTGTATAATTAGAATATACAGTTGGCTGACGGATTTCAGCCAGCCTCATCTAGCTGACGGTATTTGTTTCTGGCGTCGGAGTAATTGTTGCGATGGGGTATTTTGGGTATGGAGCATTCGGTTTGATGGCTCCAAGAATGGTTATCTAGACAGATCAGGATAAATGAGCTTTGGGATTCTTCGTGTGAGGATTTAATTTAGGAATTCCTCTCGGGTCTGTTTGGAATCGAGAGATATAGTAGATCGATAACTCAGCAGGTTCCTCATTAGGATGGCTTGAATAATTAGTGGCTGACAGAATTTGTTTAATGAAAGTTGAAGTATTGGATTCACGTCTTAAGGAAGGATTGTGATGAGTGGGTTCATCCAACATGTGAACACATCGATTTGGAATCTTTTTTCTTATAGTTTGAAGACAAAACTGCGAAAAAGTCAATAAAGTGAAGGGTTCTCCACCAATTCGCACATTTGCAGCTGTATGTCTTCGATAACTTCACGAATTCTATCTTTAAGGTTTGATTCGGTTGAGGAGTATTGGCATAGACCTCAACTTTCATATGAGCCCAAATAAAAAAGTCTAAAGATCCCAGAAGCCAATTGTGATCACCTCTTCGAAAGATAATACAGCCTGAAAACTTTTCTGCAAAATTGCGATTGTTTCGTTGCTTGTGTGGCACGTAACGTTATCTTGAAAACAAAACTTCGTCTACAATATTTTTCAGTTCAGGCCATGAAAATCATTGATAATAGCTTAGTAGTAAAGGGTGTTTTTTTCAGAGCTATAGAACTTTAAATTGCAATAAAACAACGATGGATTATTCGATTCACATGAATTTTATTTATCCGCAAGATAATCTTGTGCCATTACATTTTAAATATGATTTCTGGCATATGACCGCCACGGCTGGCTCGGATGTAGTCCAATCTGGACGTCCAATTTTCGATGACTTTTTCCAATATTTGTGGCCGTATATCGGCAATAACACGGCGAATGTTGTCTTCCAAATGGTCAAGGGTTTGTGGCTTATTCGCATAAACCAATGGCTTTACATAGCCCCACAGAAAGTAGTCTAGCGGTGTTAAATCATAAGATCTTGGAGGCCAATTCACAGGTCCAAAACGGGAATTTAGGCGGTCGCCAAACGTGTCTTTCTTTCAATAAATCGATTGTGGCACGAGCTGTGTGACATGTTGCACCGTCTTGTTGGAACCACAGCTCCTGGACATCATGGTTGTTCAATTCAGAAATGAAAAAGTTAGTAATTATGGCTCTATACCGATCACCATTGACTGTAACGTTCTGGCCATCATCGTTTTTGAAGAAGTACGGACCAATGATTCCACCAGCCCATAAAGCGCACCAAACAGTCAGTTTTTCTAGATGTAACGGTGTTCCGACATACACTCGAGGATTAGCTTCACTCCAAATGCAGCAGTTTTGTTTGTTGACGTAGCCATTCAACCAGAAGTGCGCTTCATCGCTAAACAAAATTCGCTTATGAAAATCGGGAACAACGGCAATCTCATTTTGCACTATTTGTAAGCGTTGTTCAGGCGTGAGTCTATTCATGATGAATTGCCAAACCAAACTGAGAATAAATCACTTACCAACTGTTAAATCCGTCGCCATCTTGAACAGTGATGCCAACTTAAAGTTATATACCTCGAAAAAAAAACACCCATTACAATCCATTCACCGTAACATCTGCACCAGCCACATAATAATTGAGGTCCAATCTAACCACCAGCCCAAAAATTGTACCAAACAGTGACACGTTTGCGATAGAGAGGCATTTCAACAATCATTCTTGGGTTTTCCGAGCTCCAAATGCAACAATTCTGCTCATTAACGCAGCATTCGAGGTTAAAATGCGTCTTTCTTATCACTGATAATGATTCTTCTATTTAAATCCGGATCATTTTTAAGCATTTCAAGAATCCAATAAGCGAAGATCTGACGTTGCTGGTGATCGACCGGCTTGAGATCTTGTGTTAAATGTACTTTAAGAACCTCAGGACCTAAAACTTCATACAAAATACGGTGTAATGTCGTTTATAGAATGCATCATTCCCAAGATCGACGAGGAATCAACAAATCTGGGTTTCCGTCAACACCACGGGATACAGCAGCAATATTCTCAGTTGATCTTGAGCGACGTACACAGTTTCGATTCTTCAGATCACTAACTTGTCCCAACAGCTCAAATTTTTTCACCAGCTTCACTATTTCCGGCTGAGCAAGTTCTTCCAGTTCAGGCTTTAGAAAGTTTTTCAACATTGACACATAACGCTGGGTATTACTGTGACGGTGACATTTTCCTCCTCGAAAAAATAAGGGCCTATCACTCCGAATTGAGACACAGCTCACCAAACTTAGACTTTAGGTGAATGGAGTGGTCTTTCATGGTTGAAAGAGTTGAAGAAGATTACATGCAGCCCAGTACCAGAAATTTTGCTTATTTACTGTTCCCGAAAGGTGAAAATGTGCCTCATCACTACTTAAAAAAGTTGCTCTTGGCGAGATGCGCTGAATAATTTCCTCACAACAATTTTTGCGGTTCTCGTAATCAGCAGCACTCAACTCTTGAACAAGCATGATTTTATACGGGTGAAATAATGAATCCTCATACAGAACCCTCCTCAAAGATCGGTCTGCCTTCCCAAAGCTATCTCATGCCTCCGTGTAGAGCGTCTTGATGAATGCTTGACTGCTACTCGAACAGCCTGTACATTTTCCGGTGTTTATACCGTCATCCTGTATATTCATGTCATTAGTCCCTCATATAAATCGATAGTTTAATTTGAGGGAGTACTTTTTGTTTAATTCTTGTATCTGTAAACTTTGATGATGAATATATGTTATTATTATTATTATTATCCATGTCCACGCCCTCGTCGTGTACTTCCTGTTTTCTTAAATTGAAGAGCCCAAGTTTTGATTGTGTTCTTAGAGGGGACTGATATGTTGATAGGAATGCCTAAATGCTCGCTGGGTCGCGATTACAGAATTGTTATTTTCGTAAAACGTGCAAACGGCCAAGCCTCACTACACTTCGGTCCAAAAAATGATGCTGTTGAAAAACTGCTGACTCTAAGGAACACAAAGACTCTTTCCGCACCTAACTGGGCCCACCACATCAGGAGAAATAACCTGTCAAAACTCGTCAATCGGCTCTGCCGCACCCTATAGTATCACTAATATCTCCATCGTAGTGGAGTTTCTTATCATTATCATCATGATACTCATCCTCCGTCAGTTCACTGAAAAGACGAATTAAAAAATGCTCATCTCAAATATTTCGTGACGGAATGATATAGAGTTCAAAGAAGGTTTTCAGCTCCAACGTTTCGGACTTTTCGAAGACCCTGATGGCGACAAAACGAAGCGGTCACCAATTCAACCCCGATTAACTCTCGGTAATTATCGTCAGCGTCTTCTCTGCATAAGTTCGCGAGACAGGCGAAAAAGCTGGCAGAGCCGAACATTCATGAACAAAAATTAATTCTTCTCTTATAGAGACGAGATGAATGGTCCGAAATTTCATTAATTTGAGTGTCGGTGCGACGAAAACAAAATCCGACTAAGACTTCAGATATTCACGGGGAAGGAGAGGGGAGTCCTTTCATGAACGCAGGTTCGTCTCTAGCAGACTTTCACCCTCATAATTGGTCATGATCAGTGGCGGCAGGTGACTCAATTTTTGTGAATGAATAATTGCAGATTATTTGAAGAAAGTATTAGAAAATACCTGGAAGGTACTTTTAAGAGCTCGTTCATTCATGCGCCCTTGGAGACCACAAAATTGTACAGCGTTTCCCAATTAGAGATTTCATTTTTATATTACAAAGGAAACAAGTATATTTCAAGAGAAATCAATGGATGTTCATTTCATTGTAAAGAGGAAGGCAAGACAAACACGTCTCGGCATTGATGCAAATAGATGGTCTATTTCTTCTTGAGGCATACTATCCAAAGCTACCTGTACTTCATGTCACAGAGCCGCCAAAGTCCATGGAGGCTGGGGTAAATTTCCAAGTCTTCTACCCATGATGTCCCAAACCTGCTCTATGGGCGAAAGATCGTGGGATCTGGACGGCCATAGCAAAAGATTCACATGGGTCGCTTCGAAAAAGTTAAAACAAACTTTGGCAACATGAGGTCGGGCTTTATCTTGCTGGAATATTGGATTCTCGAGCCGGTTAAGGTAAGGGAGAACATATAGCTCCACTATTTCGTGAAGGTACCGCAGAGCTGTCATGTTACCTCGAATAAAGAAAAAAGGTGACCTACTTGCATGTGCAATAGCACCCCATACCATAACGTCTACTGTACGGTGTTCATGACGCTCAACATCAAACTGAGATTCACGTCTTTCTCCCTGGCGTCATCTTACCCTTCTTCGGCAGAGAAGGTGCTTTAGGACTACCAAATTTCCGAGTACTGTGATTGTAAAATTTTCGCCATTTTTGTGGTAAATTTTAACAAATTTACGTACAAAAATAACTTATAATTTTTAATTTTCTTTACTTTCCGGTTGTTCTCATAATATACGTATCAGGGGTATGTCTGTGCGATAAAATGATGAACATGGAAATCGATAATGTACAAGATGTAGGATCCCCATTCAATTTGACGTCCTCTTTCTCCTCTGAACCGTCAAGCCTTACGTAACACATCACCCTGTATATTATCATCGCACACAAGTCCGATGTCAATTCTTAACGTAACCAAATAGGTCACGAGCCGCCACTGATCATGATCCAATCGAATCACAACGAGTAGATGGATTTTTTGGGGGTGAAATGGTAATTTGGTGGGGGAAAATCAATCATACGGCTGGGAAGATAATTAATTTCATTAAGGTTATTTCGCGTTGTAGATTTGGAGGGGCACGGGCTAAATAGGGTTCAATATTTTGAACTGTGAGGAACACTTCGAAGTTAGCCAGATCTTGACTCTTTCTAGAAGTTCGAGACTAATTTTCTTCAAGTATTCTTATCCTATTATTTATGTATATCCTAGTTTCCGCATTCATTTGGATTATGCAAGGTGTCCCAAAAGAAACCCCACAGGTAAAAGTGCATAGGCGTCAAATCGGGACTGCACAGAGGCCATCAAATGTCATCTTTCTCATAGCAGAGACGAATCAATCAAACTTAAGGACGAATTCCTCTTCTTCTTCCTCTTCCTTATCGTTTGGGACAATTCCTGGCTCAAAATGCGAAAAACACAGACATTGTGACTTTACTACCGTTTCAGAGAACGAGCGCTCAGCGTTCAAATTTCACGAATATTATCCGAAGAGACGAAATAGCGTCGTAATAGTTTCACAATTTAATTGCTTTCAGGAACTGATGCAGAGGAGTTGGAGGATACCTGGTCCGAAATAATTCGAATTGTTTCGAGAAACTATTTGTGGATTATGCTGTTTATTGAACTATAGAACAGAATAGATGAAAATCCTTCGTTTGATGTGAATAACTCAATTATTCGAGATACTTCTATCGTTATTAATGATAATTTAATTTCAACTGAGACTGTTATGATCTAAGAGTTCGTTATTCACTCAATCAAACAAATTTACTGCAAGTAGATGCCATTTGAGGGTGTATTCTGGACTCCAAATTGATATTCGACGTAAATATTGGTCAATTTGAAGATAAGTACAACTAAAATTTTGGATAAACGGAATTAAGGTGTTGTTTTTGTTTTTCTTATAATTCGAATTCGATCTAGATGAAATTCTACATTTAGATATATAATAGTACTGTTGAGTTTTATGCAAATATTGAAACATTGGAGAATTACGTGGCCTGGATGTCCAGACCTGAACTGACCGATGCATTTCGAACATGCCTACGTGTACTATCCTTTCCTCAAAGCGATGTTGGAAATGAAAGCTTCATCTAACATATGGGATTTCATATCTGTTCCTCGCATGAATCTTTACCATATCAGGAACTGGTATTGCCAAGACTGCATACTTATTTAATACAGACTGTGATCTCCAAGAGCGCATGAATGAATGAGCGCCTTATTTCCATTATTATTTTAATCTGATTAATTAGTGAAGACACCTTTTCTCACATCAGATTTTCATGTAATCGAATCAAAATCTATGTAGGATCCAGTTAGATTTCCAGTAATCTGCTAAGAGTACGGCCAAACACTTATTGAACTAGGGGTGGTACTTGGTACTTTCCCCCGATATCGGGGTGTGGCCAAGTTGGAAGAAGCGAAGTCGATAGCCAGAGGAGATCAGAGTTCAGAGTAGGTCAGAGAGTCTAAGTCGAAGAGAGGTCAGACTTAGTTATCGGTCCGTCGAGGCTCAAGAAGTAAGACGTAAAGACGTTTCGCGAACTAGAATAAGACGAGTCGCGAACGAATCAAAGACGAGACAACCGAAACTTAAAGCTAGACAAAGACGAGATATTCGAATAATTAACATTCGACGAGTTTGGGACGAAATTCATTACCGCATATACTGTGTTTGTACTGTAAATGTGACTTTGTAAATAGATGTAAAGAATTGAAAGAGTTTAATTATTACAAACCCGAGCAAAGTCACTGAGAAGAAAACGAAAGGCCAGGTTATCGAATCATACCTCTAGGCGATCGATTAACCAAGCCTACCAACCCTATCTATGTGTTTATCGGAGTCCATATTTGCTTCCAACTTTTCAAATTATATTTTATCCAATTTGTAAACTGGGAATGCTCTGAATTTTTTTCTGTCGTCGAATACAAATATCGATTAACAGAAAAAAAACTAATAAAAGTTACCGAAAATGAAGAAGAAGCGTAACATTCCTTTATATTCTCCATTTACCAATCGAAATTACAGATTTATCGAAGCATATAAAACGGAATATTCTGCACGTTAATCCCCAATAAGTATAAAATCAACCGAGCCTAATACATCTGCAACGGTGCCCCGTACTAAAGCCACTGTTACGCAGCCAAAGTTTTACACCTTAATCCCCTAGGGATGACAACTCGGACAAATTGTCCCAGGACGTGTATTAGGCCAATGAAGCCACTGGCGGGCCACCAGGGTGCTAAACCGCCCTTATCTTCGCCATTTCACCGTCCTCCCAACTCAAAAGTAACTCCACAGACCGACCGAGGGATGTCCGTTTAAAGTAGACTTCCCCAGTCACAGAACATTCATAGTTAAACGAGTTTAAGCGGCCTAATTGAATTTCAACAGGATTGGAAAGCGTGTAGGATGTTTCTAGTTGTGGGGGAAATTCGATTCAAACTTCGTGTGTTCCCTTGCTATTTCGGCATTTCGCAGGTTATGGAGACATGATGCATCGATTTTTTTCTGTTTTGTATATCAAATAATAGTTTTGCTAATTCTTAATAACATCATTTTGGTTTCTTATTGTGTAATATCTTTTTTCGGCAACCGTCCGGGAAGTGCTCACTTCCCGGACGCTTTTACTCTGAGAAAGTAGCATTTCCCGGCCTAGTCCGGAAAGTACGTACTTCCCGGACTAGGCCGGAAAAGAATCATAGAATCCATAACAACCGAGATAACGGCTGACAGTTCATATGAAATTAGTTGTCAAAAATTTGCATGTTTTTTTATCGCAATCGTAATAAAATATGGAAAGCAGCAGCGATAGTGTTATTTAACATGGTTGCCGAAAAAATATTGTACGCAACACGCCCGAAAATAGTTTTTTTGGACTCACAGACTTCCAGGACTCGCTTACGCTCGTCCTGGAATTTTGTCTATTCGTCCAAAAAAACCCTATTTTCCGGACTTGTTACGTAAATTACTATTTTCTATTTCAGTATCGTAATGAGTTCATTACAGTTCGAAAAACAGTGCTGTAATGAACTCATTACAGCATCGTTTTCAGTTATATTTTTCGTTTTGTGGTTGTCTATACCTACACTGACTTCAAATCCTATCGAATTTCAACAAAATAATTGTCAATATAATATAATTTGGATATAGTGAAATGATTGGCAACATTATTCGTAATTTCTCTTAATTCTGGTGGTGTTAAATCGATTTCGTCAGACAAAATTCACGAATTTAATGCGTAATTGTAAATTATTTCAAAACTTACGATTCATATTCAAATTCCGTAATCTGTCACACCAACTGCCAAGATACAATACAAAAGTCACTAGGATATATAATCTGAATTTTTCATTGAATTTCGACAATATTTCACAAAACTTGACTGAAATAGAGAAAATATCGTCTAATACTCGTTGCAGAAGGCAATTCCAACACTCATGCGTTCCAAAACTCGCTCCTTCGTCGCTCGTTTTTGAATTTCACATTCGTGTTGGAATAGGAGCTCATTCTGCAACTTGTTTCAGAATATACTAATCTGATATTTTACTTTTCGAGGATGTAAATTTTTTTCTTAATAGTTTATTTTTCAATTATTCTGATCTTATGTTGATTACTGATTTGAAGTATTAGGTGTAGTAAAAAAAATAAAAAGAAATCCATTATTTTTCGAATGAATGGATTATTTATCTATGTCTCGCGTTGTATGAGCCCGATCGGGTTCCAATAGAAGGCGTTAGAAAGATTAGATATCGTACTACAAAATCTTTTCTGGAAGTTTTGTGATTGGTTGACTCAGTTTAGTTTGAGCGCGCGTCGAAGATGTTCACTAGCAAAGAGAAAATACGCCTTTTTTTACAGTTTTTCTTCGATATGTAAAGAGTGCTTATGGTCTTGATAATGTAACAGCCAATCACGCTCAATTTTTGTTTTATCTATTGCGTAATTTCAATGTCAATGTTGCAGCACGCACTAGAAGGCCAATTGTCGAAAATGTCGATAACATCATGAACATTCTCGAGACCGACCTTCATATTAGCACTGTTTCGATTGCCCAAGAGCTAAAGATTGTACAAAAAACCGTTTGGAACTATTTGCATAAGGCTGGTCCCAATAAAAAGCTCGATGTATGGGTACCACACGAATTAACGCAAAAAAAACCTGAATCACAACAAAATCGACTCATTTTTGAAGCAGTTGGCGACTAGTGATGGAAACGACAACGTCAAGCGAAAACGGTAGTGGTCGAAACGCAGTGAGTTGGCAAAAACGGTGTCCAAGCTAGAATTTACGGCCAGGAAGGTTTTGCTGTGTGTTTGGTGGGATTGGCAGGGAATTATCTACTATAAGCTGTTCCTCTGCGACACACGTTTCAACTCGGAACTGTACTGTCAACAATTGAATCCACCTTATTGTCCAGACCTGACACCAAGTTTTTACCATCTGTTCCTGTTCATGGCGAAAAATTTTCCTGGGGAAAAATTCGCTTCAACAGAGGCTTGTCAAAAACGACTGCCACAATTTTTTGCTCATAGAAGGAGTTACTCAATATCATCATATTATTGTACCTTTATGGGTTATGTCGTTTCCATAGTTATTCCAATCGTAACTTTGATGAGGCGTTATTTATTTCAAATGGAAAAAGTAACTGGAAGAGAATTTCTTCAACCAATGGCAGATTAACTCATAATTTCTCGAATCAAAAGGGCTACTTATGGAGTAGCATTATCGATTCGAAAATGCACTAAGCCTTCCATTGATGACACAACTGAAACACGTCAAATATTGAAAATGCAGTATCAGTTTAGTTGTAATTTATTTCAGTTGCAAATTATACTTTGCTCAAAGGAAGTCCTCGAAATATAACTAAGTATACATGCACAAAGAGAATGAAGTCCTCAATTATAATACGATTAGAGTTCGATTTATATACAGAATATCAAATGCTTCCTAATCTTTACAAATATTTCGAGTCGTATAAAAAAACCCTGAAAACATTAATGAAAGTACTGACTTGACGTCAGATGCTTTTGAACGTTCATTTCTTCAACATTTTACTGTTGGGTTATGCTATTATGCAGGCACCATTGTTGCCCAGGAAGCCAACTTTTATATCACCTATATATGGTGTTCCTGCATTTGGAGTACAAACAAACATTACAGATTCCTAATATAATTTTAAGAAAAAAAGTCATATAAACATGGACCCTCAAACGCTTTGTTTTCAAGATACGCGGTATTGAAGTCTGATTTTTTTTTTCAAGTTTTTTTCTGCTAGCACTTTTCCTTCACAAGATATTCTACTTAAACTTGGCATAAATATTCCAATTTAAAAAATTCACCATGTGATATGCTAATTTTGATTGCAATTCTACAGGGTGATTTTTTTTCTAGAACAGTACACGTTCTTTCCAATCAGACTTGTCTTCTTCTTCTTCTTCAGCCCTCTTTCATCCAGTGTCGGACATAGGCCTCTTCCAGTTTTTTCCAAGCATCTCTGTATTTTGCTGTTCTCATCCATTGCTTGCTGGCTACATCGACTATGTCGTCTATCCATCTTTTTCTTCCTATGCTTCTCTTTGTCTCTCGAGGTGTCCAAAAAGTCACTTTGTGTGACCATCTCTCCACACTCTGCCTTGTAACAACAGAGTTGTCTTACTCAACGATATTATTTAGTATCACTTTATAACGGGTGTTTTTTTTTCGAGGTATATAACTTTAAGTTGGCATTACTGTTCGAGATGGCGACCGAGTTAACAGTTGTCAAGTGATTTATTCTCAGTTTGGTTTGGCAATTCATCATGAATAGACTCACGCCTGAACAACGCTTGCAAATAGTGCAATTTCATTTCGAAAATAATTTTTCTGTACGGAATACATTTTATTTTGTTTAGCGATGAAACGCACTCCTGGTTGAATGGCTACGTCAACAAACAAAACTGCCGCATTTGGAGTAAAGTTAATCCTCAAGTGTATATCGAAACACCGTTACATCCAGAAAAACTGACTGTTTGGTGCGCTTTATGGGCTGGTGGAATCATTGGTCCGTACTTCTTCAAAAACGATGATGGCCAGAACATTACAGTAAATGGTGATCGGTATAGAGCCATGATTACTAACTTTTTCATTCCTGAATTGAACAACCATGATGTCCAGGAGCTGTGGTTCCAACAAGATGGCGCAACATATCACACAGCTCGTGCCACAATCGATTTATTGAAGGACACGTTTGGTGACCGCCTAATTTCACGTTTTGGGCCTTTGAATTGGCCTCCAAGATCTTGTGATTTAACACCGCTAGACTACTTTCTGTGGGGCTATGTGAAGTCATTGGTCTATGCGGATAAGCCACAATCCCTTGACCATTTGGAAGACAACATTCTCCGTGTTATTACCGATATACGGCCACAAATGTTGGAAAAAGTCATCGAAAATTGGACGTCCAGATTGGACCACATCCGAGCCAGTCGTGGTGGTCATATGCCAGAAATCATATTTAAAATGTAATGCCACAAGATTTTCTTGCGGATGAATAAAATTCATGTCAATCAAATAATCCATCGTTGTTTCATTGCAATTTAAAGTTCTATAGCTCTAAAAAAAAACACCCTTTAGAAGTCTCATTTTATAGAAGTCTTAGACTGTCAATTTATACCCGCTAAGACAGCACCTATACCAAATCACAGTAACATAACTTCCTAACCGATTGTGGTTTTCACTTGGAAATCTCATTAGCTGTAATGAATTAATTACATCAAAATTTTCAATTCCACCGAGACTTTCTTCAGTGGTGAATTCATTATAACAACCTCGTCGCCTCTAAGAATGAAGTTATATCTTATTCCCTACAACAAGACAACATCTTACCATGAGTTTCGTCATTCTCATTCCGATCTAATCTCCATATTATGTTCCTAGGATACGCAGATTCTGAAGTAGGATGCTGTAATTCGCAGTTACTTCGCGAACAATCTCGTATACACCCTCATACCCTCATACAGATTATTCTACAGTATCTTAGCGCTCATCCTTGCGAAATAAGAAGCCCGCAAGCCTAAGGAATAAAAGACCATACCAAAAAAAGTCGTTGAGATATAAACGCTTTTCTCCTCACCTATATATTAGGTTGGGGAAGAAATAATTTCGTTTTTTGCCCCCCTTTTTTTCAACCAAGTATATATCGTTCGTTATTGGTCACATTAGATCATACGATACGGAGTTGTAAAGGTATGAGTGTATTATTGCTCAGTTCTGTGATTTACCCAAGGCGTTTGTTATTCTCGATTCAACATATCAGCTTACGAGCCAAATTCTCGTTATTTGCGGGAGGTTTTAATTTTCTGCTTTAATATGAAGAACTTTGCGGTTGAGGCTCATGGAATGCTCTGAAATACCTATGGTGAGGCCGCCATTAGTGAAAGAACTTGCCGAGAGTGGTTTTAACGCTTCAAGAACGGTGATTTTGACGTCGAAGACCAGCATCGTTGTGGAAGAGAGAAGGTTTTCGAAGATGCAGCATTGAAGGCATTACTTGATCAAGACTCGTGTCAAACACAACAAGAATTGGCAGGATCATTGGGAGCGACGCAACAAGCCATTTCAAAACGCCTGAAAGTCATTGGAATGATTCAGAAACAAGGAAATTGGGTACCATACGAGTTGAAGCCGAGAGATGTTGAACGGCGTTTGTTTGCTTGTGAACAGTTGCAAGGCAAAGACGGAAGGGATTTCTGCATCGCATTGTGACTGGAGACGAGAAATGGGTTCATTACGATAATCCCAAGCGCAGAAAACCATGGGGATATCTCGGCCATGATTCCACGTCGATAGCCAAACCGAATATTCACGGTTCCAAGGTCATGCTCAGTATTTGGAGGGACCAGCTCAGTTTTATGTATTCTGTGTTGTTAAAACCTACTGAAACAATTACAGGCAATCGTTATCAAATGCAATTAACGCGTTGGAGCAGAACATTGAAAGACAAACGGCCGCAATACAACGAGAGACATGATGAAGTGATTTTAAAGCATGACAATGCCCGACCCCACTTTGCGAAAGTGGTCAAGAAATACTTGGAAACCTTGAAACGGGAAGTCCTACCCCACCCGCCGTATTCTCCAGACGTTGATCCTTCGGACTATCACTTGTTTCGATCAATGGCCAGGCTGACCAGCACTTCCGGTCTTATAAAGAAGTAAAAAATTGGATCGATTCGTGGATCACTTCAAAAGATGACCAGTTCTTTCAACGCGGGGTCGCGGGATTCGAACGCTGCTCGAAAGACGGGAGAAAGTAGTGGCCAGTGATGGACAATACTTTGAATCATAAATGTATAAGCAGTTGTTTACAATAAAGCCTCGATTTTCAGAAAAAAACGGTTGAAGCAAAGTTGTACGCCTATGTAATTTATTCGTTTATGGTTAAAAAATTTTTTCCTACAACTGCTATGAAAAGTAGCGTATTCTGCATAGTTTACTCAATTGCAAAACTTTGTATTGCGCATACTGTGGGAAATATTATTCCCCACGGCACTTTGCCCACACCTCCCTTGGTAGACCAATGAAATTGGGTTTTTGAGTCGTTTCTATGGGAACGCAATAAATTAGCACATACTGTCAACGAAGGTCATTTTGATTTGAATCAAGTCCATTACTTGAATTATTGAAATTTGTGCAGTTGTAGGAAAAGTATAGTGTGCAACATGTGGAGAAAGTCCTTTTCTCGCTCGTGTGTTTGCGAGAAAAGTTGGACTTTCCCCACTCGTTGCACAATATACTATTACTGAATTTTATTGTATGTTTGAAAAAA
Organism: Harmonia axyridis; assembly: GCF_914767665.1. Classification (NCBI taxonomy): domain Eukaryota; kingdom Metazoa; phylum Arthropoda; class Insecta; order Coleoptera; family Coccinellidae; genus Harmonia; species Harmonia axyridis. The sequence goes on from NC_059507.1 coordinate 7,198,302, forward strand.
ATTATAATAAAATAATTATGATGAAATTTTATTTCGGTTCCTCGCATTATCTACAATATCGAGAGGTATCGTATCCAATACTCTATAACCTAACCCTCTAGCTTGATATTTGTCGTAAATTTCTTCCTATTCACGACTTGAGCTGGAAGGAGATAATAAAGAATCGTGTAAAAGTTTTCCATTTAAGTACGGCATCCTGATAATGTGCAATAACGAAATGAAACGCTCTGGCAGGACGGATACTTCAAGAATCCGTTTATCCAATCGAATATTCCATCTACATACAGAGGCTGGCGTGGGCGAGGGAGTATTCCGGAAGAATCTCGCAAATTTCCAAATTCCATCAACGTATATATCGAAGATTGTCGGAATCAGGCAAATTCGAGATTAACGGAAATACCGACATAAAATTCTGATTTTCGAAATTGCCGTTTTATTGATTTCCATCACATCCCGGAGCGGCGCGAGAAATGGCTGAAATCAAATCATCTATGCAAATTTTCTAACCCAATATCGTTTAAATGAAAACTGTGGGCTGCCGGAGTCGAGGAGGTGTCTCCGGGCACATTTTAATGTCTAGTTTTCTCGACTCGGATTGCCGGTGGGGTCCTGATTTGATGTTTGCCGGATAAATTTTTTGAATTGTCGCCGAATTATTTGGGAACCCGCTTTGCGATTTGGTTTTCCGGGATGGTCTGGAATAGAAAGCGAGTGGTGCTTTTTAATTTAGGAGGAATTATGTGGAAAGCGGTGAAAACTTCACATAAAATTGATTAATTCGGTTAAGAAGGATGTGTACGTTAAGGATAGAAATACGCTGGAAGATATACAGGACGTGTAACACGAGTGGTTGTCAATAGCCTGGTAGGGAATGCAAAAAAAAGGCCTTCTAAAAAAGTATCTTATTGTGAATCCTGAAACTGTTAGCTTCGAAGAAGAAGTTAGGGTGATGCTTGAAAATTCTCCTAAATTTCTGATATCCTTAACTTGGGAATGAACAGTCCGATTTTGGTCAAATTTTGTGGGTTTGTTCTAGGGATTCATCAAGCCAAATAGCTTGTCATTTTAACCCATTATTTGACTTGAAAATCAAACTCGTGAAAAATTACATACTTGAGCTTGGCTTGACTTGATTTTGGATATTTATCGCTCGACTTGATATCAAGCTACTTGATATTACTTGAGCTAGATATGCACGCGTCGCACGGCATATATTTCTGCAATCTCGTGAGTTCGTAGACTAAATAAGGGGATTCCTTGAGCACTGAGAGACTGAAGCATTCGCCAGAGTGACTTTATTAGTAATTTTCTCACGTTTCTATGAAATCTATTGGTAGTTTCAGAGATATCTTTCCAAACTTGGCCAAAATGGCCAAGGATTTTTCATCAACGCCATCATCTTCAGCTCCTGTTGTAAGACAGTTTTCCAGAGCTGCTTTTACAGTTACAAAAACCCGTAATAGATTAGGCGACAAATCTATAGGATGCCTCATGTGTCTTGGATTCTGGATAAGAAATTATGAAATCAAACAAAGCCTGGAGGTTTCTCAATATCAAGAAGCTTAATTTTTTTACTATTTTTCATTTCGTTATGATTTATAGTGATTTAATTCATGTTTCTATTTGAAAATAATTTTAATAAATAAAAGTGTTTGCAAGTTCCTTCTCATTTCATCATTTTTTTCATTGATGTGACACTACACAACAAAACTGCTAAAATCAAGTAGCTTGATGTGATTCTTGACTTGAAATCAAGTCAAGCTCAACAGTCTTAGGATACGCAACAATCTACTCTTCTGAAAGGCCTGAATGACCATCATTAACCACAAGACTATGGCCTATATGTCAGATATAGAAGTTTTTGGCACAACTTAGTCATAATTGACCTTTATAAGTAATAACTTTTTTTCCGCAAGAATTTTATTTTTCACAGCAATTTTTTGTCACTTAAATATCGACTTCTTCAGGTGAGTATAACTCTCTCTTTGTACAGATCAATTTCCGTCAAATACCAACCAAAAAAAATCAAACAATTTCAAAAGAAGCCCAAGTTTTCCCTTTCCTCCCATTGTATTCTGTCAGAAAAACTCTAATTTAGAAGAATTCTTAAGATCAAGTTCAAATTGTAATAATCAGCCGCCTCAAGAATCGTACCCTATTCGAAAACTCGCAACTCATTACCGGATGAAAAAAATGGCCAGAAGTTCGAAGAAAATTTCTCACTAATGATGATAGCTGATAAGTAATGGAGAATATCCAGCTTGAAATATTGAGAATGAGAATTAATGCGTCTGCAAAGTTCATAATTGCATTTGCTTGGACCCACCCAGCAGATTGTTCTGCATTCGAAAACCGTCTTGGTTTTCGTTTTAATGGATTCTCTTTTATCAAACTTTTTCCCAGTTTTTCCACGGTTCCTTTTCTCAAATGACGCAGTAATTTTAAAAGCTATTCTTGCAATCAGGACTTGCCGACTTCAATTGATCAAATTCTGTGTTTTCTTTGGTTCCGGCAAAAGTAAGGAAAGAATTCAATTTGAGACAATGAGAAATCGAAAGGAAGTTTTGTCCTTGTTGTTGGAGGTCGGGCATATTGATCTGTTTCGTGGAAATTCCAATAAAGAATTTGTTAAAAAAGCACTGACCTGAAGTCTGGAGCTTTTGAGCGGTAGGTCAACAGAAGAATTTTCATTTTCGACCGTATTTCTGAAATGAACAAATAGGTTTTTCTCATTCTCCTGACTGGTACATCAAAAGCATACTTTTTCTAATAATGGCGTTGGAAAAACTGATCCATTAATCAATTTATACAAAAAAAGGACATTAGTAACTAATCTCCCCTTTTCAGTGACTCTAAATTTGAGATATCCTCATTCTTGCATAGATTATCTGTGACATACGAATACCTAGCTTAAAAGTCACCGAAAAAATCTGTTAAAAATGCTTTCTAATTCACTGAATTTTCATTGAAATTAATGAAATATCTCCATGAATATCATTTAGTGATTTTAACATTAAAAAATGTGGGCAGAACAGTTGTCCGTATCATAAATTTGACAGATAATAAAGGGTGTTTTCTTTAGAGCTATAGAACTTTAAAATGCTATGAAACAACGAAGGATTATTCGATTGACATGAATTTTACTTATCCGCAAGATAATATTGTGGCATTACATTTTAAATATGATTTCTGGCATATCACCGCCACGGCTGGCTCGGATGTAGTCCAATCTAGACGTCCAATTTTCGATGACTTTTTCCAACATTTGTGGCCGTATATCGGCAATAACACGGCGAATGTTGTCTTCCAAATGGTCAAGGGTTTGTGGCTTATCCGCATAGACTAATGACTTTACATAGCCCCACAGAAAGTAGCGGTGTTAAATCACAAGATCTTGGAGGCCAATTCACAGGCCCAAAACGTGAAATTAGGCTGTCACCAAACGTGTCTTTCAATAAATCGATTGTGGCACGAGCTGTGTGACATGTTGCGCCGTCTTGTTGGAACCACAGCTCCTGGACATCATGGTTGTTCAATTCAGGAATGAAAAAGTTTGAAATCATGGCTCTATACCGATCACCATTGACTGTAACGTTCTGGCTATCATCGTTTTTGAAGAAGTACGGACCAATGATTCCACCAGCCCATAAAGCGCACCAAACAGTCAGTTTTTCTGGATGTAACGGTGTTTCGACATACACTTGAGGATTAGCTTCACTCCAAATGCGGCAGTTTTGTTTGTTGACGTAGTCATTCAACCAGAAGTGCGCTTCATCGCTAAACAAAATAAAATGGACGTAGTGCGCGATACGTATTCCGCACAGAACCATTATTTTCGAAATAAAATTGCACTATTTGCAAGCGTTGTTCAGGCGTGAGTCTATTCATGATGAATTGCCAAACCAAACTGAGAATAAATCACTTGACAGCTGTTAAATCGTTCGCCATCGTTTAATGCCAACTTAAAGTTATATGCCTCGAAAAAAACACCCGTTACTATCAAAATGTTCGTGCTTTTTATTCCTGTGAAAACTAATAACACTGTAGACACTTGGGAGAGTTCATTTTCGGTTAACCTCGCAGCACATTGACAATCTGTCAAGATCATCCTGCAATCATTCAAGTCAGTTATTTTCTATAAATTTTAAGATCTTCTGAGAAAATAAGGAAATCACTGTGCTTAAACACCGAACAATTATCCTACTACAACCTAACCTCTATAACGTCTACCATGTTCCCATCGGATTGCGTTTAATCATCAGGTTCTCAAAACTACCCCATTCTTCCTATGGCTTCTAGTCACTAGTAACTCAAAGACAAACCCCCTCTAATCTGCAGTCACTAATCTTATGTTTCCAGCACGGTATAACACAAATAATGCTCCCTCGGTTGGGACCAGAGCAGGGCCTAACTGAGCTCCACAGGGAATATAAACGGGAATGGTATTTGCATAATGTTTCAACACTGGAACACGTGCCAATAACCACAGCGGAACATAACCTACAAACAGCTGACAATATTCGGTCTGTCATTCATATTCGCTGATCGATGGAACAAATGTTGACATATGGCTTTGAGGGAATTGCCTATAATGGATGATGTGAAATCCAAAAATGAATTAGATGCGGAGGTATGATTTTACATCGAATCATTCGGATCGAACCAATATGACGTACTTCATTGACTATCGCTAGTAACATACTGATATTCTCGTTTCGGAGAATTCCACTCCTCTCTGATAATTGACTCCTGAGCGAATTGTGATGATACCATTCAATGCATTACCAGATCCCTACTGATGTAGGAGTATCAAACCATTCATTTATTATTTTCATATACAGGGTGTTTCCTAAACATGCGGCAAAAATTCAGGGGGTTGTTCCTTGGACTATTCTAAGAATATTTTGTCCTTTGATGATTTTTGAAAAACCTCTTTGTTTCGAAGATACAGGGCGAACAACATTTTTCATATTTTTAAAATTAATAATAGTTTAAATAAAAATGCGTACCGCACTGTGTTTACTAAGTAGGTACAATTTATTTTTAAATTTGTTTAACAACATTCCAATTACTAAAAACAGCCAGTTTTTTGACTAAAAATTGCTAATACATCACAAAACGAATTCAAATGAAAACCGTGTTTAATCTGTATTCCTTTACCATTACCACTTATCAATTTTTAGTCAAAAAACTGGCCGTTTTTAGTAATTGGAATGTTGTTAAACAAATTTAAAAATAAATTGTACCTACTTAGTAAACACAGTGCGGTACGCATTTTTATTTAAACTATTATTAATTTTAAAAATATGAAAAATGTTGTTCGCCCTGTATCTTCGAAACAAAGAGGTTTTTCAAAAATCATCCAAGGACAAAACATGCTTAAAATAGTCCAAGGAACAACCCCCTGAATTTTTGCCGCATGTTTAGGAAACACCCTGTATACCTACACACAAAATGAATCAATATAAAAAATAAATTCAAAATATAAATAAAAGGTATAAACCAATATGAATATCAAAAAAAATAAAATAAAATATGATTAACTAAGCTCACAGATGGCGATGCTAGTATTAAATCCATATGATTTTTAGTAAGTACCAACCTTCAAACGATACGTGTCAAAATTTGACAGCAGTCCGACCATGAGTTTGTGAGATATTGCGTACAGTTGAAGCAAAATCTTGGCTTGATGAAGAGTTTCCGGGGTATGCACCAGGAAAATCAACCATCATTATTTGATATGCTAATTTTAAACGTGATGAAATGAGCACATAAGATGTCGAACGCAGTGGACGCCCAAAAGAGACTGTCACTGGCGAAAAAATCAAAAAAGTTCACAAAATTATTTTGAATGGCCATAAAGTGAAGTTGATCGAGATAGCAGACATTGTGAAGATATCACCTGAACGTGTAATTCATATCATTCACGAAAATATGTACATGAGAAAGCTGTGTGCAAAATGGGTGCCGCGCGAGCTCACAATCGATCAAAAGCAACAACGTGTTAATGATTCTGAGCAGTGTTTGAAGTTGTTTTAGTCCAATAAACCTGAATTTTTGCGTCCATATGTGGCAATGGATGAAACATGGCTCCATCATTTCACTCCGGAGTCCAATCGACAGTAGCTGAGGGGACTGCACACGATGAACCGAATCCAAAGCGTTGAAAAACACAACAGTCAGCTGGCAAGTTATGTCATCAGTATTCCGGGATGCGTAAGGTATTCATTGATTTCCTCCAAAAGGGCCATACCATCAACAGCGATTATTATATAGCTGTGGCGGCTTCTCATAAAGCTCCACGTAGCAACTATAAACACAGCACTCGGTGGCCTAGTGGGTAAGTGTGTAGACTTACTCACCGAGATGCGACAAGGTGCCGGGTTCGAGTCCCGGCGGCGCCCGATGATAATAAATTCCCCAAGCGTCTGTGACACGGCACACACAAATATACCAAAGTCACACTGATGAGTCCGGTATGTGTGCCAGGGACGAAACGCATAAGTAGGCGTATGTGAAATCCTACATTGGTGACCCCGACGTGATGGCGGAAAGCTGCGGCGTTGGAGCGCAGAGGCGACTCACTGCCCCGCTCAACGTTACGGCTATTGGGGTGTCCATCGGACACTAGAGCCGATGGCACGCCGAGCCTCGTGTTTCCGTCGTCTCAGCACGCAAGCCCGACGTGATGGGAATGGCCGTCTTAACGATGTGTCCTGGAAAGCAGAAGGTTGATGCGTAGCTCCCATATATCTGCAATTTCCAACGAAACCCTAGACGCCCATTCCCATGACGTGCAATACGTGCTCCTTGGTCTGCCTCGGTATAGCGGACCTGAATAGGCGGCATTCACCGTCCGCACGATGCCGCGAGGTGCAGCTCAGATTAGGCGGCAATCACCCGGCTGCACCGATGACCTCGTAACACGCATAAGTTTCGTTCCTCCGTCACTGGGGAGGGAGTCATGTGGCGGCTTCTCATAAAGCTCCACGTAGCAACTATAAACACAGCACTTGGTGGCCTAATGGGTAAGTGTGTAGACTTACTCACCGAGATGCGACAAGGTGCCGGGTTCGAGTCCCGGCGGCGCCCGATAATAATAAATTCCCCAAGCGTCTGTGACACGGCACACACAAATATACCAAAGTCACACTGATGAGTCCGGTGTGTGTGCCAGGGACGAAACGCATAAGTAGGCGTATGTGAAATCCTACATAGCGTTATTGGGTCGTTTAGAGGATGAAATCATTAAATAACGGCCCCATTTGATGAAAAAAGGTGCTATTTCATCAAGACAATGTGCCGTGTCACAAATCAATAAAAACAATGGCAAAATTGCATGAACTGGGCTTCGAATTGCTTCTGCATCCACCGTATTCGCCAGATCTGGCCCCAGCGACTTTTTCCTGTTCTCTGACCTCAAAAGAATCTTCGCTGGAAAGAAATTCAGCGCCCTAGAAGAAGTAATCGCCGAAACTGACGCCTATTTTGAAGCGAAAGACAAATCGTACTACAAAAATGGTATCAAAAAGTTGGAAGATCGCTATAATCTCTGTATCGCTCTCGAAGGTAACTATGTTGAATAACAAAATAGAGTTTTGACGAAATAATGTGTTTTACTATGGTAGATCGGGTACTTTTCAATTGACCTATTATATTTCCATTTATAGACAGAATACATCTCGAATCAAAATACCTTAGTTAATTGAAGTAATAGATTATTAATTAATTCAGCATAAACTGAGTAGTGAGTAGAAGTAACATCTTTTTGGGCTACAAGAGACAGAAAAGGTTATGAATTTCAAGTTGACATGGTTGCTTAATAACAGCTCGAACTGGATAGTAGAGTGGAAGCTATAGGATATGAAAAGTTCCATAATAAAGTACGGTGCAAAGTTTTCCAGTTTATCACATGAGGGAATTGGAGAAGTAATGAACCAGGGCTGGTGTAATTGAATAAATACTACCCAACTTTCGACCAACTTTAATGAAGTATACGTATTTGTTTCACCCACTTCAGCACGTGCACGCTGGTTTTATAAATCAATATACTTGTTGGTTGACAATTATTGCTTCGAATGAATAATGCAAAAAGCCTGAGCTGCAGGGCGTGCCTTTGAAATCTTCTTTGTTCGTGTAGCTCACAGATTCATGGAAAAAGTAAGCCATATATTGCGTCAGAGTGAGTGAGATATCACACAAATGAATTTGTGTGTGGGTTTCCTAATATCTTTCCTTTTCAGATCAACATTGAAAAATTACGTAGCAGAAGAATAATTTAGGGTCGGCGACTTTCTGTTGTAATAGTTTTTGAGTTTATAGTATATTATTCAACGAGCGGTAATGTAGGTCATAACTCACGCAGATGAAGTTTGCATCACGAGCCGCAGGCGAGTGATGTAATTCATCAAGTGAGTTATGACCATTACCGCAAGTTGAATACTATACTTTATCTACGACTATATCAATAAATACTAAGAAAAAAATACAGACTTAGAATATAGACAGAAGGAACGGGAAATAAACATATGTGCCCGATCCCGAGTACAAGAGTGATGGAAACATAGTGTCACCAATCACAATCGAACTAGCTTCGGCTAGCTCGAATCCAATACAGAGTACTGCCTATAAAAATGCATTAAAATATATCAAAAAACATTCCCTCTAAACGATGACTTAATGATCTTACTGTTACATCAATCTTGAAAATTTTTTCAAAATGCTTTATATTTTTTTGGGCAAGTAATTCTGTATGGTAACATTAGCTGTTTGTCTTTTGGAAATGTTTACCTATATAATATTTCATCTTCACTATCTGAATTAATCGTTTTCAGCAAAACATTCACAATAATTAGAAATCAACTCAATTTGAAAACGTCGAAATTATTAAAAAGACATTCCCTCGGACATTCATCCCCTCAATAACAATAATGGAATCGAATAGAAGCAGAGAAGTATAGAAGCACATATCCATATTTTCCGATTTATTATAGTGAGTTATAGTAGTGAGTTATTAGAACTCACGCTATTTGTTAATATATACTATTAATTGCTCAAAAGAAGTTGAATAATGTATATATAATTCTATAGGAGTAGATGAAACTCATTTTTTCGTCAAAATTCGATTTTATTATTCATATCTCAGATGTGTTTGTCATGCTTTTTTTAAACGCCATTTTATGTCCGCCTCTGAAGGTAATGACTATGTTGACGAATAAAATCGAAAATTTAAGAAAAAAGTGTTTTTACTGGTTAGGTCAGTGACATATTGAGTGAAGTGTTAGGGGTGCTTGACAGTGGCTCCTCAAATGTTCCCTTGAAATAAATGTGAACCAGAAGGCTCCATATTTCTGCGCGAAGAACCCTCCAGAAAATCAAATTGATATAAATTTTAATTGCATTGCAAGCCCTTGAGAGGGGTTCCCATCGACGATATACGTCTTCTTGAATCGTCGAGTTATTTCCAGTGGAAAATAATTGTATCTCGAACCTAAGCGGAAGTTTCTGAAGGGTTATACAGTAACGAATACCAACATTAATTATAATCGCAACGTTTTGTTGTTCCCAACCCCCGCATAGCATATGATTCAAAGCATCTAATGAGCTTTGTTGCCCCAGAAAGGTATGCCTACTTCGTACGCCCAATCTCATTCGAAATAAAACAGAAAGAGCAACGTTATTTCATTTTCGTCCGTGTCTCCTGAACCTAAAACAATTTGTGTCCCAGTCCGTTTGTGCTTAAGAAGAGGCCAAACTGGCAACCAAGCACGTAACTATGTTATGAACCATAGAATCAATTGTAAAATAACTGAGAAACGTAAAAAGCACAATGGTTAAAATTGTCATTCTACAACCAAATTCAAATTTTTTTTCGATCGTATCTGCAGTTTTGAAATTTATAAGAAACAAACATTTCGAATGCCAAAACTGACGGAAGCCCTTGACAGATTTTTGGATCTAGAGCTCGCCTTCCAGTTCCAGAGTTCTATTGTACCTACTCCAATATCTGGAATGGCTTCAAGGAAGTTACTTCCTCACTTCTACAAATCTCTTGTCCAAAGCATTTTTTGGTTGCCTAGCGATGGCGAGGCATTCCATCACCAGGTACCTAATCCAGAGTTTCTTTCTCCTCCTCGCAGAAATTGCACTCGTCGTTTTCTGGTGGACTTATTCTCATGAGATGCTTCTTGAGGCGTCAAAGCTCTATAAGGAATCCAGAGAGTAGATGTAGCATATGCTTGATAAGATCCAGATACTTCTTAGATCTCGCAGTATCAAAGTGTCGAAGAAACTTGTTAGCATGATCCAACGCAGAAAAATTCTGTCAGAGTGTTTCTCTTTCGGTTCTTTCCTTCCCTTGAAACTCTTTTTTGTAGGTAGATAAAGAAAGAGCAACGTTATTTCATTTTCGTCCGTGTAACACAATACAGTCTCCAAAACCTAAAACAATTTATGCCCCAGTCTGTTTGTGCTTAAGAAGAGGCCAAACTGGCAACCAAGCGCGTAACTATGTTATGAACCATAGAATTAATTGTAAAATAACTGAGAAACGTAAAAAGGTTAAAATTGTCATTCTACAACCAAATTCAATTTTTTTTTCGATCGTATCTGCAGTTTTGAAATTTTTAAGGAAACAACATTTCGAACGTCAAAATTGACGGAACCCCTAGACAGATTTTGGGATCTACAGCTCGCCTTCCAGTTCCAGAGTTCTATTGTACCTACTCCAATATCTGGAATGGCTTCAAGGAAGTTACTTCCTCACTTCTACAAATCTCTTGTCCAAAGCATTTTTTGGTTGGCTAGCGATGGCGAGGCATTCCATCACCAGGAACCTAATCCAGAGTTTCTTTCTCCTCCTCGCAGAAATTGCACTCGTCGTTTTCTGCTGGACTTATTCTCATGAGATGCTTCTTGAGGCGTCAAAGCTCTATAAGGAATCCAGAGAGTAGATGTAGCATATGCTTGATAAGTTCCAGATACTTCTTAGATCTCGCAGTATCAAAGTGCCGAAGAAACTTGTTAGCATGATCCAACGCAGAAAAATTCTGTCAGAGTGTTTCTCTTTCGGTTTTTTCCTTCCCCTGAAACTCTTTTTTGTAGGTAGATAAAGTTCTCATTTGAAATAAAACAGAAAAAGCAACGTTATTATATTTTCGTCCGTGTAACACAATACGGTCTTCTAAACCTAAAACAATTTATGCCCCAGTCGCTTAAGATGAGGCCAAACTGGCAACCAAGCACGTAACTATGTTATGAACCATAGAATTAATTGTAAAATAACCGAGAGACGTAAGAAGCAGTTTTCATTCATCTCGCATCGTGTTATTTCACGAATGCAACACATCAAGCTGAAATCCGGACAAGGGATATCATTTTTCTCTAAGCGTATTCTTCTCTTCTCGTTTCCGGTTATATCACAAACTGAAACGAATAACACTCAGATCGTGTTTCTCCGTGAAAAATGAAGCTGGAGCGCCAGAAGCAGGATTTCGTCTAAGCTCCTGTTGTAAAGTAAGATCTTCCGTTTTACAGCATTGTTTGTTTTTCCGTCTGTTCCCCATTCCCTCTGTCGTTATGAAATTAATTTCTTTAATGTTCATTTCGCTGTGATAAGAAATAATTTCTCTCGTCGAATGATGTGAGAATTCTTTGAGGCCGTTTTTCAATTAATTCAAGGAATATAATCAGAAGGATAATAAGATAAAACTTACTTGATTCGTTGATTATAGCATGAACATCAACTGGTAACTCGTCTTGAAAGGTGACTAAAATGAATTTCTCCGCGACTGCTATAGAATTTAGCTCTTCCAATTTCAGATTTGATCACAACATGTTAGTATTCCATCGCTTAATTTGCTATAATAATTCTACAACACCTGGTTTCATAAGCATTTTGACTGAATTTCATTACTTCACTTGTTATGGAATGAATATTTCGATAACATAGAGAATAAGATATATCTGTGATCCGAATTGGTTGTCATATTCATTGCAGTTTTCAAATTGTTTATTATAGTATATCCAAAGTCACTTGAACTAGTCTATAAAAACGCTTGGCCAGAGATAATTGCAAAACAGTCATAAACCATAGGCGCACACTTTTCAAATCCTTGAGTTGAAAATAATATTTTTGCGTATGTGTGGGACTCAGATGTCGATTCTTTCAGAAAATTTGTGACGTGAGTAGCTTTTGCTGTTACATCAAAAATGATGCTATATGTCATTCTACGGTGTTATAATTTGATTATTCTTTATTCTCGACCTGTAATATACTATCAAGGAACGTCATCAACGATGATGAACTGATCGTTGCATAGAATTATAAGAGCACGAAAATGTTTGAGAAGAATTCGGAAATGTTCTGTCTGAAGATAAGACAAACTAGGGTAGAATAGGTGCATGACCTTGAGATCATTGAATGACATCCAATTTTCTACGTCAAATTAGCAACTACGTTGCCGAATTGAATTTTATTCCTTCGTTATTGTAAGGCGGAATGTATGTCCCTCAGTGGAAGCAGAAGGCTAAATGATAATGATGTACAGGGTGATGCACCGCGATGGCCTATTAGACGTTTATGGAAAACTAAAAATAATTGTGCTGAAAATTTATACAATTTCCTTTTATACCGGAAACAGAGTACTACTTTCTTATTTCAAACGGCACACCCAGTATATTATTGCATTATCAGATAGCTTGGTTGATGATAATTTCAGCAATATGGCAATACTTGAGTATAAGCTCAACGGTTCATAAGTTGAAGAGATTTCTATAGATATCGTCGAAATTTCATGAATTGTAATAAATTATTCGTTAAGATGGTTGAAAATCCATAAACCAATAAAATTTTCAATTACGAATAATGAATGACATTCATGAAATGTCAAATTTAGTTATCCAAAATTCGATTTTAGTTTCTATGTTTTCCGGAAGTCATAGACCGAGTCATAGACTACTTAGAAATTGCAGTATTTCCTCAGTTCAGGTTTTTCCTCGATAACTCTTAAATTTTTCGTATTCAGAATCAGAATAAATATTCAAAGATATATGGAACCTATTATTAAAACTGTCCCGACTGATGGCAGGAAATGGTAAAATATTTCTATTTTCTATAAAATACTTGATTGATTTTTCGATCTGGCTACGTAGCTGCTAATTTGACGTAGTAAGAGCCTCAACATCATATGCCTATTCTACATGATTTTTCAAACCAGTAATAACATTGCTATAATCAGAAAAATGTAATGAAATTTTTTTGGTTAATCTCATTTTAATCAATTCTTCCTTCAGTGGAATGAAGATATTTAGGATGTGAAATCATTTACTTCATAACCTGTCATATATCAATTCTGACTTTGAAAGTAAATGGAGGAATAGATTTGATTGCGAAATATTCATCTTTTTTTACATAAGCCATAGAATTGTGCAAAACATCATAGTTAAAATCATTAAAAGCTTCAGTCAACCCTGGTATAATTGAAATATTCAGGCTTCCTCCAAGTGACTTTGGATATACTATACCAATGTTTAGCGTTGAAACAGGCAAAAATGGATGCATCAAGCGAATCAGAGCTGGAAAGAAGCAAAGAAGACAGGAACTTTTTCGGAAAATATGTTTCTGGCTGCTGCCTGGTCCTTTCAAAATAAAATTTTAGATAGGAGGGGACTACGGACGCACGGTATAATGAATATTCTTGGAAAGTGATTTCCACGGAACGAGCTCATTCAAAAGCATCATAGGGTGTTGATTGGGAGCATGCTCGGGTCCACTACCCCAGCCTCAGTTACCCTTAATCAAGCTGCCCGACACGTCGGCTCATGAAAGAATTCATGAAACCTTTGTTGCCATGAACAAAACTTTATTCTGACGCAAAATTGATTGGGGAATCGGTTAATCCAAGGGGCGGGATACCAAGTTGACAAGGTAATGCCCCAGAATCGGATCTCTGCAAAGTAATTACCAAACTTCGCACAAAAAGGGGCCCTCAAAGTGTGTTCTGGTTTTCGTTTCCTCCCAGACTCTGGTCCTGTCTAACTTCGATGCCGAGTGTACGGGACAGGATCTTCCCGAACGTCGAGACCATACTAACTTTAATTAAAAATGAATTAAAGGAGGCTTCGACGCAGGAACCATCAATGCACGGATATTTGATAGCTCATCCTAGTGATTATTTTCCCGAGAAATTTTAGATTATCGACTTTTTGGAATTAATATCCAGTCTAATACTTTTACCCTGGCCTGGACAACATCTAAGGATGATCAGGATTATTTTTTTATCTTTAAGTGTACATTTATGCTGCATGATAAACAATGATCTACAGGTGCTATTTTTTATTTCATGACAATTGTTCCATCATACAATGACTTACTTATTAGGGTGAGTATAACTGGATTCTGATTTTACAGTTTGAACATGTCTATAAAGTTTGAAGTCATTGTACGAAAAATAGATGGAAAGAACGAGGATAATCTTTTTACTCAACCTATTAAACAGGCTCATAAAAAGGTCTTATGCTAATAAAAACATAATATAGTATAATAGTGTTTATTATTTCTCACCTGAAAAATTTTTCGTCGAAAAATTTTTTGAAAATCGTTTTTTGAAAATCGGGTTCCGATATGAAACATAGTGAGGTTTCAAGGGCGTAGCTTTGGTCCAGGAGAAGTTGCAGCCTCGGGAATTTCAGATATTTACCTATAATTTCTGAAATAATGTACCAATCGCCAAACTGCAAGCATTTTCGTGATCTAGATAGTCGAATCAATCAATAAAATGGTACAATAGTCCCATGAAGGAACTTTTAATTTGTTTAAATTTTCTAAGGGTTAGGTATGGAAAATTTCACGAAAATTTCTCGACAAAAAATTTTTCAGGTGTGATCGAAATTCGGCTAATCAGGGATCGTCAATTCTAGCACCGCTCACCGATTTTGCGTAGACCTCACAGTTTTGAGGAAATTCGAACTCGAAATTTGGGAAAAAATTGAATAGCCATCCAAAAATCGTTATATCTCCTAAATTATTCGTCACTGACCCCTCAAATACAAACGTTTTTTGAACATCGGGTTCTGATCTGAAACATGGTGAGGTTTCAACGGCGTAGCTTACTTCCAGGAGAAGTTGCAGCCTCGGGAATTTCATCTATTTTTCTTTCGAAAATTTCAGACTTTTACCTATAATTTCTGAAATAATGTAAAAATCGCCAATCTGCAAGCATTTTCGTGATCTACATAGTCAAATCAATCAATAAAATGGTACAATAGTTTCATGAAGGAACTTTTAATTTTTTTTCAATGTATAGAAAATTTCACGAAAATTTTTTCGGAAAAAAATTTTTCAGGCGAGATCGAAATTCAACTAATCAGGGATCGTCAATTCTGGCACCGCTCACCGATTTTGCGTAGACCTCACAGTTTTGAGGGATTTCGAACTCAAAATTTGGGAAAATTTCGAATTTGTAGATTAATAAAGATTAGGAAAACTGGAATAATCATCACAAAAAAAATGGACTACAACAAACACCTTGTATCTCAAAAACAAAGCGTTTGCAGCCTATGTTTATCGGACACATTTTTCTTGAAATCATTCAAGGAATATGTCATTTCTCTTTGTACATCCGATTCAGGTTTGATTCTCTGAGATCATGACTTGAATTTTTCAATACTATCATTTACCCTTCTAGTCTATGCATACACTGAAATGCAACAGGGTCAATAAAGGTAGAACTCCAATAAATATTCAGCTCGAATGATTAAATACTTCGATACCTCCACAAAAGCAGATTAGGGAGCCACATATTTTATTCATCATACTCCTGACATTGAATTCTCATATTGTATTCAACGTTTCGATATTATATTCAACTACAGCTGTTTCGGTTCATTTAAAATTCAGAGCCAGATTTACGTTCGAGCTTTAAGCTGTCGCATCTTCTTCACAACGCACAAAATATCCCAGAACTTTCTAAGGAATTGGGGCATTAGATCACGCTGATATTGAAGACCTGGATTCGGTTTTTGCTGTCGACCCTACCGAAGGTAGTGGAGCTTTATGATCATTTTTTTTTAGGATGATAGATCTGGTCTCCAGTTTTGAAATTTCTATTAGCAAAATGCATTTCCGATCAATTTGAACAACCTAGGTTGTGACTGCACATCCTTGAAGTGGAATTGCTAGAGAAGCTATGTATGTACTCATTTTCACAGAGAAAATTATTGGCATTTTTCGCCTAAAATTTATACAGTTTTCCTATTCATTTTCATTTAAAAGTGATGCCACGGTTGAAGAACGACTAATATGATATTGGACATCGACAATCAAGCCACAGTGTGACCATCCCCACTTCACCATTGAAAGAAAACACTCGTTTATTTGATATCGTATCGCGAAGATGTTTTGATTGTTGTGTTGTTCCACTTGACCTTGCACTGAGAGAAATCCATATTTTTTTATTAATAAAGCACTTATTTGTAGGTCATTTATTCACAACTATTACAGCAGATTTATATTTAATATATTCATTTTTAATTAAATTATGCATTCAAAAAAGTTCATTAATAGAGAATAAAACATTTGTTTACATGGTATTTGATAATATTTAATAAATTTTGGTGATAAATAATTTATATGAACTTACATTATCTACACAAATAACATAGATTCATTTGCTATTTATGAATAAACTCTTACAAGACTTCAAAAATTTATTCACTCCGATTATAGGATTTATTAATAATTAACAAACTAACATAATTCTGTGGAAAAGTTTAAGGACACATCCCTCAAAGAGAAGCGCATCTCCTTGAAGGATCTGTCCTTGAACTTTTCTTCTGATTTGAATTTCCTTTTCAAACATAAAAGCTGTGTTACTATGGGCTTATTGAACGGCGCTTAGCACATCTGTACTGAATTTTGGGTTTAGATCGTTTGTACCTGCCTAGTTATTAGTGATGTTGGCAGAACAGTGGTTAGAGTGAACAGATGCAATCATGATGGCACAGGTTCAAACCCGGATACCCTCAATATGAACTCTAAAAAATTACCTAGTTTGGCAAACGGTTCTTCTTATACCCTAACAATCGGATAATAGAAACAACCAAAATAATTATCTAAAAAATACGTTAACCATTACTGAATTGAAATATTATTTTTATTCAGCAAGGATACATATTACATATAAGTAAGATTTATTAATTATCACTCAATGATATATCAACCTCAACTATATTTATTTCCTTCAAATGGATATTTCTTCAGCATTATTAATATAAGTTATGCGTAAATAATTGAAGTGTAATAATAAATGATGATTATTGGTGGGATTTCAAATAAATTATTTATTTCCATGAAACTAATATTTGTTTGTCCATATATCCAATAAATGATTTATTAACTATAATGCATTTTCGATAATATCAAATAAACACTTCTCTCAGTGTGAGTATTGTCTGCAATAACATTTAATATCCTATTTTCACTAATATATTTTCCAAACATTTTATCTCACGTTGTACTGAAGCGATGTTGATGAAAATTGTTGTAGATATTTCAGTTCATTGGAATATATGTTATGAGGGAAAGGGAATTGTTAAATGACTGCATCTTACTATCTTTATTTAACTAATGGTATTTTATATCTGTTCCTCGCATAAGATATCTACTCTATCGAGAAATGTATCGGCCAATACTGTATCAAAACAAACATAGGTTATTTAACAGATTGAAATGAAAAAGTTAATAAGTAAAATCTAGAAATAATTAAGAAGTCTTCAAATTCAAATATATAATAAGAAATACAAATTTTCGGTGGAAGGTTTCTCAATTTTCAATCGGATTTTCAGCCCTATAAAAGGAATAGGGACTCTCGGTCAGTAAAGTAGCCCTTTCAGACACAACACGTGAATTTATTTGGATTTGAACAATAAGTAAAGGGTTCCCCATTTTTACACTAATCTATAATCTCACAATCTGAGGATATTTCACGTATACAAAGCCTTACCCCGCCAGCTATTTCGATACATTGCCCCGCAAAGATTTGTGGGTTTCTGAGGCTGGCTGAAAATTTAATACATTCAAAACATTCAATGAAAAAAACTGAATGGAACGTTTACCTTGAATAAATATATTTCAGAAAGAATTCCTTTGGGTCCACTGGTCCACATTCATACCGTTTTGAATTATGTACTCCATTAATTCACGAATGTATAGACGCACTATGATTTTCAGATTCTCTAGAAAATAGTACTATCGAGGAAAAAACTATAAATTGAATTAAAAAAGTCCCCGGTCTGATGCACAGATGGCGGTGCCAATATTAAATTCATATGATTTTTAGTTAGCACCAACTTTCAAACGATACGTGTCAAAATTTGACAGCAGTCCGTCCATTAGTTTGTGAGATATTGCGTTGTGAGTGTAAGTACTTTTGTTATTTGAAAGAAGATGGAAAAAAAGAAATTCGTGTGCTGATAAACTATTGCGTTTTGAACGGCAAAAATACAGTTGAAGCAAAATCTTGGCTTGATGAAGAATTTCCGGGGTCTGTACCAGGAAAATCAACCATCATCGATTGGTATGCTAAGTTTAAACGTGGTGGAATAACCACCGAAGACGGCGAACGCAGTGGACGTCCAAAAGAGGCTGTCCCAACGAAAAAATCAAAAAAGTTCACAAAATAGTTATGAATGACCGTAAAGTGAAGTTGATCGAGATAGCAGCCATTGTGAATATATCATCTGAACGTTTACATCATATCATTCATGAATATTTGTACATGAGAAAGCAGTGTGCATTATTGGGTACCGCGCGAGCTCACAATCGATCGAAAGCAACAACGTGTTAATGATTCTGAGCAGTGTTTGAAGCTGTTTAAGTGCAATAAACCTGAATTTTTGCGTCGATATGTGACAATGGATGGAACATGGCTCCATTATTTCACTCCGGAGTCCAATCGACTGTAGGCTGAGTGGACTGCACACGATGAACCGAATCCAAAGCGAGGAAAACATAACACTCAGCTAGCAAGGTTATGGCATCAGTATTCTGGGATGCGCAAAGTATAATATTCATTGATTGGCTCCAAAAGGGCCAGACCATCAACAGCGATTATTATATAGTGTTATTGGATCGTTTAAAAGATGAAATCGTTAAAAAACGGCCCCATTTGAAGAGGAAAAAAGGTGCTGTTTCATCAATACAATATGCCGTGTCACATATCAATGAAAACAATGGCGAAATTGCATGAATTGTGCTTCGAATTGCTTCTGCAACCATCGTATCCGCCAGATCTGGCCCCCAGCGACTTTTTCCTGTTCTCAGACCTCAAAAGAATGCTAGCTGAAAAGAAATTCAGCGCCCATGAAGAAGAAATTGCCGAAACTGAGGCCTATTTTGAAGCGAAAGACAAATCGAACTACAAAAATGGTATCGAAAAGTTGGAAGATCGCTATAATCGCTGTATCGCCCTCGAAGGCAACTATGTTGAATAATAGAATCGAATTTTGACAAAAAAATGTGTTTTACTATGGTAGAACGCGAACTTTTCAATTGGCATGTTAAGGTCCTATCTTCACATTGTGGCTTTCCGCTTTTCATATTGAAAACAAAATTCTCAATCTGTAAGTAAGAAATAATATCGTTGAACTCTTCAACAAAAACCATAACTTTGGCGATTAATGAAATTATACTTTTTCTTCAATAAAACTCCAGACAAAACAAAATATCCCAATTTTACTGTCGTCTTTTCGCAAATTGAAATCTCAACCGTCCAATAAATCCCGCTTATATATTTCTTATTATAATGTCTCTCGGGCCTGAACTGGAGACCTTCCTGGAAAACAACTA
This sequence comes from Harmonia axyridis, assembly GCF_914767665.1. Classification (NCBI taxonomy): domain Eukaryota; kingdom Metazoa; phylum Arthropoda; class Insecta; order Coleoptera; family Coccinellidae; genus Harmonia; species Harmonia axyridis. The sequence goes on from NC_059507.1 coordinate 7,218,148, forward strand.
CCCTTTCCAACGCGCCGCTGCAATATTCCGTAATCTTTATTAATGTCCTAATATTGGCACAAGTGGAAATCTTATTTTCTTGGCAAATATTTCAGCCGAGCTTGTTTGACGGCCTGATAGCCACTTGGGATCTCCTTTGTTTATTTATGTTTATCATGAAAAGTGGCGTGCAACATCCTATTTAGGATATTTACGGCAGTGCCATCCTCGATCCTTATGACCCCGATAATCGTCTTGCAAGATTCTGCTGCAGCTACGTCTCCATCGTAATTATTCAGTGTTGCCAAGGGGGCAGACAGTCATGCCTTTGCAACTAGCCATTTCAAGGCTCTTGTGCAATATAATTAGATTCGCAGATGGGATAATTACTAGGTATTTGGTGACAACCCTTGATTTCGATGTTTGCAGCCTTTGATGGGAACCTAATGAGATCCGTTTCAGCTTTACTATTGCGGTGAATATTTGCCAGCTCGACAGATGGCGCCGCACGCTGCACAATTCTGGGTAGAACGCACATCAATCTTCTAAAAATGGAAAAATGTTGAATTTATCAGATTGGTAACCCTTGTTTGTGAAAATTATGGTTGAATATAATATAAGTACTGTACAACATACGAATATCTTGCTTACAAGCAACTTACCGAATAAACTTGTGAATCGAAGATCTTTAATTTCCTTTACTCTCTCAAGCTTCACACGTTTTTCTGGATTACGAGCAGCTTACGAGCCAAATTCTCGTCATTTGCTGGAGGTTTTAATTTTCTGCTTTGATAAGAAGAAATCTGCGGCTGAGGCTCATCGAATGCTCTAAAATACCTATAGAAAGGCCACTACTAATGAAAGAACGTGCCGAGTGTGGTTGCAACGCTTCAAGAACGGGGATTTTGACGTCGAAGACCAGCATGGTGGAAGAGAGAAGGTTTTGAAGATGCAGAATTGGAAGCATTACTTGATCAAGACTGGTGTCAAACGCAACAAGAATTGGCAGGATCATTGGGATGACGCAACAAGCCATTTCAAAACGACTGAAATTCGTGGGAATTATTCAGAAACAAGGAAATTGGGTGCCATACGAGTTGAAGCCGAGTGATGTTGAACGGAGTTTGTTTGCTTGTGAACAGCTGCTCACGAGGCAAAGACATAGGGGATTTCTGCATCGCATTGTGACTGGAGACCAAAAATGGGTTCATTTCGATAATCCCAAATGCAGAAAATCATGGGAATATCCCGGCCATGTTTCCACGTCGACAGCCAAACCGAATATTCACGGTTCCAAGGTCATGCTCAGTATTTGGTGGAACCAGCTGGCGTAGTGTATTACGAGTTGTTTAAACCGACTGATACTATCACAGCCGATCGTTATCGAGCGCAATTAATGCGTTTGAGTCAAGCAATGAAAGACAAACGTCCACAATACAGCAAGAGATGTGATAAAGTGATTCTATAACATGACAATACTCGACCCCATGTTGCGAAAGTCGTCAATACAAACTTGGAAACGTTAAAATGGGAAGTCCTACCCCACCCGTCGTATTTTCTAGACGTTGCTCCTTCGGATTATCACTTGTTTCGATCAGTGGCACACGGGCTGGCTGACCAGCACTTCCGGTCTTTTGAAGAAGTAAAAAATTGGATCGTTTCGTGGATCGCTTCAAAAGATAACCAGTTTTTTCAACGCGGGATTCGTACGCTGCCCTAAAGATGGAAAAAAATAGTGGGCAGCAATGAACAATACTTTGAATCATAAATGTATAACCTGTGTTTTTCAATAAAGCCTCGAATTTCGTAAAAAAGACACCGGAAGCAAAGTTGTACGACTATGTAGTTTATCGCTAGATACCGCTACTTACGGTTGGCACTGGAGTAAAAGAGAAACAAAAGTCAGAGGATCTCTCAAATTATGAGGGTTCTAAACGGTCCAACCGTCATAAATAAGTGGCTAAAAACATCGTCACACGCCAAACTCAGGTGAACATGAATAAACAAAAAGAATACAAGTACTTATCATGGCAACCCAAATCCCAACAGAAAGAAAAGAAGTGCAAGGCTTTTCCGGCAGGAAAAATAGGATATCCTTGCGCGCATATATCAATATCGGTTGCTACAACCAGGGATTTATGACTTTACACTGCAGACATTTAAATATTCATGTCGGAAGCTACAGTCTTTCAGGTTTAGGAAAATTTATCACCCTTAACTCGAATATCCGGAAATAGAAATGTATGATTTTCTGGTGCTCGTTCCAGTTTTGTGGACATCCACTTTTTCACGCATTTCGAATCGATCGGCCAGATGTGATAAATTATTCCATGTTTTCGGTTTCCGCATAAAATACAAACAATTTTCGATATCGACGAAAACGGAAGTTCAACAGACTGATGTTCTCTCTCTATATTTTTTCGGCCATGCTCTTATATTTCTGCTGCCTTATCTACCAAAGGTATTTTATAGCTTTTGGTCTCCGATTTCAAAATAGCCTCACAAAATGCATTTCAGACCATTCTAAGCAACTTTGTTTTCTTGTATGTCAGTATGTTTGTCATCGGTTTGTAACAACCCTAATGTGTTTTAGGGCCAGTATTATAAAGGATAACCGACGGTTCAACCGTCGGTTATCTTTTTATAACTGGCACTTAGGCTGGTCCTGGGAAGTGAGTCCCTCTATCCTGCAAACCGAAACACTAGTTGTCTACACTTGTGCCCAAGAGTGTCTCAAAAGAAACCTCAAAGAGGCGCTTATTTACATCACTACAGACTGCTAGACCACGCTGATGTCCCTGAAACCATATAGCCAGGGGTCTCTACTGACATGGGAGTGCCGTATTACCATAAAGCAACTGGCCAGAGGCAATAAAGTAACTCTATTATGGGTACCGATGCATTGTATTGAAGGAAATGAAAAAGCCGATGAGCTTGCAAAAAGGGCATCAAGGTTGACACCTGTTGGTCCTGAACCATTCTGTGGGCTTGGAAAATGCCAATACAAGACAGTGGTCCAACAATAGAAGAGGGACAATAGGAAAACCCTCTAGCTAGAGGAATTCTCCAGGTCTTGCTTAGGCAAAGAAATTTGTGGTGCTTTCACCGACCTATACCAGAATGCTCCTGAAGCTACCACGAGCTGAGCTTCGGATAATGGTGGTACTGCTGACAGGACACTGTCGGTGCAAATACCTTTTGTACCGCATTGGTAGGTCAGCATATGAGATCTGCAGACTCTGTGGAAAGAATCAGCCGAACACATAACGTGCAAATACTCGAAGCTGACTGGCCTAAGAAGAACTCATATGGAGAAGTCAGTTCTGGATACTCCCAAAGTAATAGCCAAGGCTCCTAAGGATGTCATAGGTTTCGTTAACAGCATCGACGGCCTCCCTGAGTTTGTATGAATGGGTAGATTTAGAACAAAGGATCAGCTTGACGCTGTTCCCGGCTGGCTAACAGAGCAATATAACGACCCTGATTCAGTGAAATAATAATAATAAGAGCCTTGGCTATTACTTCATGAGTATCCAGAACTGACTCTCCCATATGAATGTACCAGACAGAATTAAAATTGGTCACAGATTCGTCATCAGTTATTGTTTGAAACCATTTCTGGCCAAAAATATAGACGTGGCGAAATTAACGCTGTGTTCTGGAAACGAGCACTGAAAAAAAGCCTTTCTATCCTTCATTTGCTGCTATTCAAATCAATTTTCATTCCATAAAAAAAACCAATGGTTGGTTATTCGAAATATTAATAAACCTTAAGTGAGATTGTGTTGAATAGCTTGCTAGACTTCACCCTGGATGTCATGATTGCCAAGCATATCATAATCCTGCTTCTCTGAATAAAGACGTTATTTATTTATTCATTATATAGATAATCAATTTACACTCCATATTAATCCTCATACTTGAAACTTGAACGTTATGATCAACCAGTCCAATCTCCTGAATTGTTCCCAAAGCATTCTAATTTTATATACAAATATAATCATAGAGACATAAATACATAAGTTGCAAGACCTCACTCCACATTTCTTAACCAGTAGCAAGTATACATGCCAAACCGTCTTTCCGTCAAAGTATATGATAGATATTTTACCTCTGGATTCATATCCAGGACTATATGAATCCAGGACTTTGTCAGCAATTGGCCCATAAACTGAGCGTTTGTTTATATATTTACTGCATAATACTGATGGTATAAATGTGCGCACAATATTTTCATTTACACCATGTCAAAAACTATTTGTATAACATCGGAAATTGAATATTCAAAAATATTTCCGTTTTAATAAACTCATGTTTATTCCAAACATTACCATGTTATCGGGGGTTTTTCCTGGTAAATGCAATATAATCATTTCATTGATCTGCATTTTTATTCTTCAGAACCCTATTTTTCCAATGTGAATTTTGACACGGCAAACTGATCGATGTAAATTACCTAGTAAATAAAATATTTTCCCCACTTTCAAGTATTCGTAGCTGAAAAAATATTCATAGCCTTGTATATTGTGAGTAAACACTCAGAGGCGTATCAATAAAAATCTGAACGTTAGTATATATTTCCAATAAAAGGTTTCATTTTGAATAGCCCGCTATCTGGGCAGCTGTCATCTTTTGACATTTGACAAGTGATGTCATTACTGAAAATGGAACGATACACGCTCCAACAAGGCATTAAAATAATAAAAATCAACTGCAAAATAGATAAAAATGTTGCAGTCGCAAAACTAAAGCACTTTTGGCTAGTCGTGAAGCACCTTCTTGGCCGGCAAAGGAAAACTCGAGGAAACATTTGAGATGTTGGGACAAGTAGTGATGTGAAGAATCAAAACCGTGTGTGTCGCTCAAGAGCAACTGAGAAATTGCTGCTGTAGTGTTGACGAAAACTGAGGTTTGTCCATTTCTAGTCGATATTAGAAATAAGCTCTATGATTAATATTGATATGGACGGCATTCATTTTCAAGACAGCGCTACATGCCACAAGAGCAACGAAACAATTGCAATTTTGCAAGGAAAGTTTCCTAGCTAGCCTTGGTATTTCTCGAAGAGGTGATCAGAATTGGCCACCTAGATTTTGTGATTCAACACCTTTAGATTTTTTCTTTGGGGTCACGGGAAAGATGAGGTCGGTGCCGATGCTCCACAATCGATTCAAGACCTCAAAAATGGAATTCGTGAAGTTATCGAAGGCATATAGGAGCAAATGTGCAATTGAAAATTTCATGAAAAAGATATACCTTTCCTCTCTACAGTTAAATGAGCATCCATTGATTCATCTTAAAATTTCCCTTTTTTTTTCAATATTGTGACTCTGCATGTCCGAGAGGTGGCGTTGCTGGCTTCGCATCACTCTCTAGCTAGGCATCGGTGGGTTCATAAAGGATCCCCGAATTTGTGCAGAGTCACCTCTCCACGATGTGTGAGAGGAGGTGTCTTGGGCAGAGATCGCTGGATAGCCGAACTGATGAGTCACCAGTTCTATGACTCGAGAAAGCCTCGCCAAAATATCAAAGTAATACCATTTATTTGAAAACCCCTTTCCAGAACTGAAATTTTTTCAACATTTTTAAGGGCACTTAATAAACGAACTTTCCAGGCTAAAAACCTATCTTTTCTGAGCTAACATCATGCTTTTAAAGAATCATAAACGAAGAAAATGCCAATTTAGTAGAGGGCGATGGAACCCGTCTGTACTATCTAGACGCTTCGGTATATTGAATTCTGACAAATGTATCTCAATAAATTTCCAGCACGCATATACACACACCCTGCATCTCCCATCTTCAAACGAATTTAAGATAAATAGGGCTATTTACCATTCTGTTCGCCAAGCCGTGAAGACTTAGCAGAATGTTATATACGAGTTGTGCATTCACTTCAACCACTCGTTGTATTTTGGGAAAATTATGGCGATCCACTTATTTTCGAAGACTCGTTCAGCCAAAATGAAGTAACAAATCAAAGTGATCCATATAAGAGGTTCTGTCTCATTTCTTTGCATTCGTTAAGCTAATAAAACTTCTTCAGTGACTGACAAAAGGCATCTAACATCACAAGAAACGAGACATCATTATGAAACTCAATATTCAATTGACCAAATTCACCGTCGCCATATTGGTGTGCGACAATACCAACTACCCAGTGTTCCCAACGGAGAAATATTGAGTTTACTAGAAAAATTCCACAATATAAAGTTTATAATTGTGGTTTATGTGTAAATTCCGGAGTACCTTTTCTGGCTGCTACGCCAGATAGGCTTGTTTGGGACAATATTTCGCAAAAATTTCCCCTTTTGGAAATGAAAACATTAGTGAAAGGTAATTTTATATACAAATTAACTGCGGCCGAGTGTATAAATGAAGGCTTCGCTCTATTTTTGGAAATAGACAGTGGAAGAATTATGTCTATGCCCAGCAAACACAAATACGTATCATAGACATAACATATATATTACAACGATCTATGTTACATAACAATGTAACATACACGCGCCTTTCTAGTACCGCTCAACGACCGCTCTATGTCCGCCTTCCGTTACATAACATGTAACAAAATTGCCATGTATCATGTACAGATCATGTAACATACATGATACATCGCTGGTATATTACATCTGTAATATTTATGGTACATCCTTTATGTATCATATACGTAGCTGTTACATTTCATGTAACATACATGATACATCGCTGGTATATTACATCTGTAATATTTATGGTACATCCTTTATGTATCATATACGTAGCTGTTACATTTCATGTAACATACATGATACATCGCTGGTATATTACATCTGTAATATTTATGGTACATCCTTTTTATGTAATATAAATATATATACAGGCTGGCTCAGTTTTTTGTAGAATAACAGTTGTGAGAGTTTTCAGTTTTTAAGATGAAAACATAATATGAATATGGGTCGTAATTACATAATAAGGAAGTTATATCGAGGTTGTTCAAGTTACCAGATTTATCAATAAAATCTTTAATTTTGAACAACCTGATGTCAATAACCTCCTTATGTTTTTGTGAATTTATTGACCTATAAAGTGACTATGACGCTTTCATCCTAAAAAAGTGAATACACCAAGTTACTCTACAAGAACTGGGCCAACCTATATATGGTTATATTACATAATATATACTCAGTAATATCAATATAAAAAAATTTATCCGTTCTATGTGATATAACCAAAAGAAATATATCTGCTACAAACAAGAGACATAAGAAAAATGTAATAGTTATCTGAATGTTTATATTACATATAGGTACTCAGAAGTAAATTCTCTATGCAATTCAAAAACAATACATACCTGTACAATTCTTTCTGGAGGAAAAACTAATCAAACTACATATAAAAAATCTAAATATGCCGACACCACACAAATTATGTTTTAGTGAATTTGTTGGAATTTTTTTCAATACCTTCCAAACAAAAATATAACAAATCATACACAATACCAATTGAAACTAAAACTGCTGGTATCTAGCCAACATCAATTAATAAGAGATATATCACTTATAAATTACATGAAAAGAGATACTTATGAATTAAGGTGCATTCCAAAAATATATATTTAAACTCCATCTTTAATTTTTTCTAGAAAGATATTTTTTAGTCAACAATATTATTATTTTGAACCTAGAAAATTCAACAAAAACCAGATTCCTACGTTTGGTATGCACCACATTTGAAATATTACAAATAATTTATGAATAGTAAAACAGGATTTAATAATTTAACTATTGGGTGTTTGTTAAATGAAAGATCATAGAATTATTTAAAATTTTTAATGTAATCAAAGTACCTACATCAACCAAAACTTATTTTTGTCTCTTGATCCTCAATGTGGCCAGCCTTATCCACTCGGCTGATATCTATCTTCTCAAAGTCTGCACATTGGATAAAAGATTGAGATGCAAAACCTAAACATATTGGAATGTTATTAAAAAATGGTATTTACAATTAAAATTCTCAGTAACGAGGTTTCCTGATTGGATAAATAACAAATTTCTTGCATAATATAAAGTTATGAAAGTTTTGAATACATGAGTAAACTTCAGGAGGTGATTCCTCACTCTGAAACAGCAAAATTATTTATATCATACTAAAACATTTGATTAAACTTATCAGAATCTATTTTTCAAAAAGCATCCTTATGTGATCTGACATTGGTCATTAATAATGATGGAAGAAAAGTGTATTGTGCATATATGAAATCTAGATGTTTTAATTTCACGAATAGCAGAGAATAACATAGGTATATACATCACAAACATAAATAAAGTATAGCAGAAAAATAGTCTAAGTAGTAAAAACTAGCGCACTATTCAGATACTTCTTATTTAGATGATAAAACAATTGTGGTATTACTTCAGAACTATATACACCCAAATGCAAATTACCATAAAAAGGAAAAATATCAAAATGCATATAATTTGAATGAAGAAGACAGAAACCATGCACACATTCCATTAACGATCCACAAAAACATGCAGCAAATATACCTATGCTATTAACAGGCATGCAAGTACAAAAGCAAAATGAAAGGCACATACAACAGCATTTATATATTTAAATGTAGTTACGTTGTCGAAGTATACTTATATTCACTTACCTCACATATTTTCACTATGAAACTAATCTGGAATTGGTGAAAAATCATCGAATGTTGAATATTATTATTACAGTTTTTCACTTCTTATCTCACATATTTCCACGATGAAAGTAATCCGGAATTGATGAAAAATCAAAGAATATTGAATATTATTATTATTATAGTTCATCACTTCTAACAATCAAAAGTTAGAAAATGCATATCACTTTTCACTGCACTCCCAGCAAACACTGGGAGGTAACTGTGAAGTACCATGGAAGTAACTTTGCAACTAAAAGCTCGCATGCGATGTATTAAAAACATTGCCTCCCGCTCGCATTTGCAGCGAAATGTCCGCGACATCATGTACGCATTTCAAGTCGTTGTGTTGTTCAAATTGAGACATGAAAAAATATCCCCAAAAAAACATCCATTTGTTGTCACTTTTATGGAAGTTTTTGAGTCAATAAATGTCTTTTTAATAACCACATTGGGTCGTTTCATGCGAGGTCTCTTTGATATCTCTATATTCCGTTCCCTTTTTCACCACACATAGAGAACATTATATCAATTTCAATAGGAAGTTCGATTATGATTTCATTATTAGACTTCTCAATTCTATTCTTTTTTTCACTACACATAGAGTACACATACTGACTTCCATATAAGATAAAATTTTGAACTTTATTAAATAAAACTTTTGGGACAGCGTGACGACTTGGTCGATGGTGGGGTTTATTCAGGCCTTAATCTGCCTACTCCTGATTAACCTCGGGATAACTATAACGGGACATGCGCTAACTAGGTCTCAATCTGCCTACTCCTAGTTAACGAGAAAAATAAATGGTTTTCTAACTAGGCCTCTATATGCCTACTCCTAGTTAGACGGTTATAAAACATTAAAAATAAAATATAGAACAGACACAAAATGCTCGGCTTATCTCCGTTTAAGATGCTTACTTCGAGGCTTAAGTAGATTGTTGCGCCCTCTGTTGGGGGAAGCGTTAACCTTGTTGGCAACGCCACCATGACCGTAACGCAGGAATCTGTAATCCCCACAAAACATTACTTTTGTGATATTCATAAAAAAGTCCCTTTGGCACTATACAGTGTGTTTCCAAATTGTATGTATGACTTTGTACAAGATATTCTACCCATTGAATAAATGATATTTGATATAGGTCAAATGCCTTGTATTGTTCAAATTCGGACAAGGATTCCTATATAGAATATCATTTATTTAATGTGTAGAATATCTTGTACAAAGTCATACATACAATTTGGAAACACACTGTATAGTGCCAAAGGGACTATTTTATGAATATCACAAAAGTAATCCTGTAGAAATTTGTACATACAATTTGGAAATGGGAAATGAAGTAATGAAACATCCATATAATAAATAATTATTCAATCTAATATAAAAAAACAAACGTCACAAAAAAGTGAAATTATCTCTCATAAAATAATAAAATTAACAAACAGAGCCGGTCTTCATTTGACCACTTATAAAAAAATACTATATATATTTTAATTTATTGGTTTTTTGGTGATATAGCTATATCACCAGCCACATGGCAGACACCAACGCACAAATAAAACTGAAAAAACGGGAAGCCTATAGCTATTGTAGTTTTCGAAATATCGCTCGATCAGCCAGAAAACGGACCAAGTGAATACGTAATCTGTATTTTGTTGCAAAAATGCTTCTATTAGGATCACGTTCTGGTCTCACCGACGACCTCTCGGATTGCTCTGAATCGTTTGTTTTTGTTTATTACATCCAGATGAAGGAGAATAAATAAATATTCGTCGGACTCTTTGAGGGCTGGATATTTCAGTGCCACAGATGGATAATTGAAAATAATAATGTGCAAAGTATTACTATTACATTCACCAGAATAAACAGCCACATTGGGAACATAAAGTGACCCACTCAAAAAGGATTTGAAATATCATCCAATTCATGTTAACATTGTGTAGTTCTAAAAAAGACTTCGTTGCGAAGTCGCTCGATGGTAAACTTTTTAACTACTAATTTACCACTTTCTATGGGGATGGCATTGTGGTTATTTATTAATATCCTCAAATTATTATCACTGCATCTTCGAATTGTTGTTAACAAAGCAATGTCGCAAAATAAATATGTTTAGAACAAGTATGCGTAATCGCAATGAAGATATCTGTCAATGTGCAATTTGAGACTTCGCGAAACTGCCAAGTGATGTAACGTGTTTGCTGGGCTAGTCCTGGCAAAAATCTCTAAACAGTTCAACTTTAATAAAGGTTATGTATTATAAGAGTACTTGTATAGATCTGAGTAATATATCATGAATATGCTATATTTACATAGCTTTTACATAACATTAGCAATGTAAAATATATATTGCGAATGTTACATATATGATATGTAACTATATTACACACTAGTAGATATCAGAGTTATATTGTTTTTAGGGATGCTGGAAGATGTATCATATACGTAACTTCAGTAATATAACAATGTTACATATATGATATATGAATAAGTCAAATAATTTCATGGATGTATGAAATGTTATGTATCAGATACATTAGTTTTGAGATGTATCAGGTATATACCTCATTTCTTAGGGATGTTATGTAACGGGAAGGCGCATATAACAACATGGTTTGCTGGGTGGCTGATAGTATTTTTGATATAAGCGGTATTTTTCTAGTAAACTCAATATTTCTCCGTTAGGAACACTGGGTAGTTGGTATTGTCGCACAACAATATGGCGACGGTGAATATGGTCAATTAGGAGAAAATATACAGGATGGGCCACGTTCGATGGTACCCTAGAATTTTTGCAGTTTTGCCGCTTATATCAGAAAGTACTTAAGACTTCGATATTTTAAATAGAACACTGTATATATTTACTTTTTTCAGTTTGCTTTTGGAGTAGAGATATCTCTACCCTCCATAAGTCTAGGGTACCATCGACCGTGGCCCACCCTATATATATTGTCCGTTCAGGAATTATTGACATCCCACTCCCAGTCGGCTGTGGAAAATCGAAAAGTTCAACTATTACTTCAAAATCTTCAAATACAGGGTGGCCATTTGAAAACGAAACAGACGAGATTACAGACGAAATAAAGTTTTTCGATAGAAATGCTCGGACAGGTCGATTTCTGTTTCGAGGGGGACAACTTAAGATGTAGGTTACGGACGCATAGCGCTTCAACCCTTGCTACTACAACCCCCACCCCCAATTTTTTAATAGGGAAGATGGGGTGAGTGATACCTCAATTTAAAGGTATTTTTATACTGATTTCAGCACAGTAATTGTTTTTTCATTTTATGCATTAGTTCTCGAAATATTCATGCGTTAGTTAGTTAGGAAGGAAGCCACAGTCATGGTTGTTTTGAAGCTCAAAATGTCGATTTTTCACAAAAAACTACAAGTGCCATGAAAACACTACTTCATTTTCAAATACTTAGTTAAGAATATTTCGAGAACTAATGCATAAAATGAAAAAACAATTACTGTGCTGAAATCTGTATAAAAATACCTTTCAAATGAGGTATCACTCACCCCATCTTCCCTATTCAAAATTTGGGGGTGAGGGTTGTAGTAGCAAGGGTTGAAGCGCTATGCGTCCGTAACCTACATCTTAAGTTGTCCCCCTCGAAACAGAAATCGACCTGTCCGAGCATTTCTATCGAAAAACTTTATTTCGTCTGTAATCTCGTCTGTTTCGTTTTCAAATGGCCACCCTGTATATCGAAAGTATATTGAAAAAACTGGAAATAGATCATGTTTAAGCATCTTACACCTTCTACATTCTCATTTTTGTACCTATTTGAAATATTAACGCACTACTTTGGTTCATCGTCGTATTTCTCATTTTAACTGTGATTTTTTCTTATTGAATTTTTTAATGAAAGAAGTTGTGGACTTCTAATTGAGTTGCTATGTTTTTCAATGGGATCAAAACAAATAATACTCATTTGATAAAAAATATTTTTAATAAAAATTTCTCAAAATATGCAACAAAATTTATCATATAAAAATATATTTGCTGTCCCTAGAAGTTGGCAATAATTCATTGAATACATTCAAATCAAATTTCATTATGGGTTAAGAGCCTTACAAGTAGGGACCTTGAAAAATCTGTAGAATACATAGACATAGATCTCTCACTTTTAAAAGGCCCAGTATATCCCTTACAATATTTGTAAGAATGAACAACCATTTGGTCTGAATTTTTATCATTAGTTTTGGTATTTTTCACATTAGTATTAAAATGAAATTTTACTACCCGCATTTCCCCATCATCATAAGAGTTAGTATTTTGTACAGCTATAGGATAGAAGGTTTCGTTAGTTTTAATACACATAGCTTGAACAGGAATGTTTATAGATTCAAAAGAATGATTACCTTTTTGGAAGAGGGGATAAATACCATATGAATCTAAAGGTATTAGGTATTCATTAAAAGCTAATACGATCGAAGATTCACTCTTACCGAATGTTCTTAATAAACAATCTTTTTCTATTATACTCCTTATAAGACCTGAAGAATTGAAAGGAAAATTCCATGGATAAAAAGTGAAATCAATCTCTAGTATTTTACTCAAATTACTTAGAAACTTCAACAGGCTATAAGGTATATCATCATAGTAAAGAATGAAATATTTAAATCCTATCAATGAGTGAAAACTTAAAAACTCCACTAATTCTCTCTTATTATAAGTTGATGGTGGTACACAAACTGTAGCTTTGACAAAGTCAGACTTTTCAATGTGAGTCAATATTATTTTTTGTGGAGTAAAGTTTTTAGAACTAAAACCAATAGACACAGCGTATGGAGGAATCTTATGATATTTAAATCCACAACTAAAAATATATGCCTCTAAACCATCAGAATCAGCAATCTTTAATGAGCTTATCGAAGCTGTAGTGGGATTCTCATCTTCATGCCATAAAATACATTTTTTTGGCATTTTTGACACCTTTTTAACAACAGCAATGACTTGAGCATAGCTATTATTCGAGAAAGCGGAAAATATTTGATATTCACCATTTTGTTGCCATACTGGGTTTTGGCCCCAGTCAAAATGATCTAAACGTTTATCACTTGTTCTCAATTCACTGAAATTACATGGTGTTCCAAAAAAGTTGAATACCTCCAGAACATAATGTAGTCTGTTATATTCATGACGATATACAAGAACCAATATCAGGCTGGTAAAGGAGAACAACAGCAGCAATAGCTGTTGATACTTCCTCATTGTTGATAATATTTCTAAGTGATTCGATGAATTGACATAATACCTTGGAATGCATAGGTATATTCAATTACATTGTATTCTTTTGGGAATTGACTATCAACAAAATTTTGTTATTTAGATAAGATAACCTCAACTATAAGCAAATGAATGAGGTTGAAGGTTGAATATATCATAGAGTTTGCAAAAATGATGTTTTCTTTTTTTGTCAATCTAAAAAATTATTTCTGAAACATATCATTCACTGATAATCAGTGCCACTTAAAAAATTATGTCAACAAAAAATGAAAAACCATGAAAGTTCTTTTTACTCGTTTGTTATTGTGGTAAAAACAGATCCATCCGGTTCAACTGTCATTCAGAAATCATTTGCGTTTTCCATATCACAAAATTTATCCACCAGATTTCACTGAAATTTTTTGCGTATATAAAGTTCATCGATGAGTGAGTTATCTTAAATGTGTAGCTTTCATACAAAAAAAAATAATAATTTTATGGTCCGACCATAGACCATCTATGGATCATATTTACTTCTATGGATCTGAAAAAAAACCTCTGGACCACAGAACATCTTTCGATCATATTTTCAAAAAAACCTGTGAATAAAAAGATCTATTTAAATCAAAAAAGACAAATTTTGACGTCAGAATGTCACTTTGCAAGTTAATTGAGAAAAAATTGAAGAATTAGATGCTATATCAGTTTATGAATTAATTCTTAAATTAATTAATGAATCATAAAATTGTCAAGATGACACAAAATTTTTGTACACCTACAATAAAATTCATTTGAATAAAATAAAGTAGAAACATGCAGAAGAATAAATTGATATGACCTTAATTGATCTTTATGATGTTCACATATTTCTCGGAATAAAAGGAACAACTACACTTCTATTGGTGACCCCATTCCTTTTGATTCATTATGTATTAGAAAAGTATAATGCTTTCGAAAAATCTCGTTTAAAGAAGTTCCTCACCTTATTGGCATTATATTCAAGTTTAATTTGTATTATCATACTGTCTGTATTATATACAGAAAAAAAATATAAATATCATTTGATTGTAACTGTATGAAAGAAAAAAAAGAAAGTTAAATTTTTATATCTTATATTGAATAAAATGGTTTTAAATAATTTGCGTTATATTAATTTTATACATTATAATTTGAATTTAGTTTTTCATATGAACAAATGGGTTCTAAAAGTTTTCTCCACTTCCGTTAAAATACAAAGTTCTGTAGAGTAATATACAAATTTTAAGAATCTAGTTCACTAAGTGAACAAACAATTCTGGAGATTATATACATAGGTAGTCAATTTAATGAAAATTGAAACCTGATTGGGTGTCAACTAAGAGTTCAGTCAAAATATTCAAAACCTTGGTCCTTTAGCTTCAATTGAATACTTATACAATCTTTCACATAAAAATTTAAAATATAGGATGAAAACAGTTATTCCGATGGGACACAGTAACAAAACCTACACAGAGCACAACTGGTTCTCTTTATCTTGCACAATTCTAAGCTCCTGGGAGGTTTCACAGTGGACTAGGAAAGCCAGGGTAGAAAACATTAACAAAAACGTAAATATTAACATGGGGACTCTCTGAACACGAATCTTGGTAGCTTAGTTCAATGAATAATTCAACAATCAATAGGCTATTTGTCAAAATTTTCAAATCCTCTCAAATTATTCAATGATTTAAGTATATAAAAAGTGGATATTTTCAATTTGCATAATATTTGTGCCAAATCAAAATAAACGAAACTTCTCCCAATCCAGTTTGCTTCTCGTTATGTGATAATACATTTGAATTATTCCAGTAATTAATGTAAATAGTTTTCGAAAGTGTAATTTATAAGGATGTCAATATAGAGAAAAATATTCTTCATATTGTCAAATCCGCTATTGTAGGGCAGTTTCTCGGTAATGAACATTCGACTAACTCAAATCAAATCTTTCAGTATATGTAATACTGTTCTTCTGTTCTTAATCCCAACAGTTTCAGTTCATATTTAATATACCAAATGCTCAAACTGAGAGGGAATATTAGGAATACTGAGTAAAATTATAATTATTCAGATTGGATACATTACAAGTTTATATACTTTTTGTGCTTTTTGGTATGAGCAGTTAGATCCGAGGATGTGGTGAACTTTCGATCACAAAGTGTGCAGGCATATGGTTTCTCCCCAGTGTGAATTCTTATATGAACTTTTAGAGATGATGACTGGGAGAATTTTTTTCCACACTGAGTACAACTGAACGGCTTTTCTCCTGTGTGCGTTCTCATATGTTTTTCCAGATACTGCTGCCTAGTGAATTGACGCTTGCAAATAGAGCAGGTTGACAGGTTTTCGCCTGTTTTGAGAAATATTTATTAGTCTACTATAATCATAACTTCTCGATATGTCTAGATGAGTTTGAATGAACTTGCATCTAGAATATATTAACTCATGTTTTTCTTTCAAAGTATACTCAATCTGTACACTAGCCCAACTGTCTGTCGGCCTGTGAGACCAACCAAAGTTTAGTCTTCAGCTCAATGTTGTTTCTTATGTTTTATATTTCAATGCAATCATATACATACATATTACCATATTTATTATTAGAATACATACAGAATTTCGAATATTGTAGTAATTCAATGTTTTTAACGTTGGTTGGCAGAACTGTTCTCTGTATCACAAATTTGACAGATAATAGATAATTGTGTGACAGTTAGGTTCCGAGTACCAACATATAAAAATGAAAAATAACCATGAAATCTGTGGGAAACTGAAACATTTCTAAACGATTTTGTTCTACCAGATATGGCAGAATGAACGGATTTGCCAAAGAAATAGAGAAAATAATAAAGCTAGCATGTAAGTAATGCAATAAATTACCGATTTCATTACATACAGATTAGGCAGACCGATTGTCTGGTTAAACTATGAAAAAAAGATAATCTGCTTGTATATTTATATTTACCTGTATGTGTCCTTATATGTTCGTTCAAATAAGCTGCTGTGGTAAATCTTTTATCACAAGTAACACATTGAAACTTCTCTCCCGTATGCTTCATCATATGATTCTGCAATTCAGCCGCATAATTGCAGATTTTGTCACAAACTGTGCATTTATATGGTTGTTTTCCAGTATGCTTCCTCATGTGCACCGTTAACTGGGATGAGTGCGTGAATTCTGCGTTGCACATCTTGCAAGCAACTTTTTCCCCGGTATGTTTTCTCATATGCACATTCAAATGAGAAGATTGAGTGAACGTTTTGTGACATATAGTGCAAGTATATGGCCGTTCACCTGTGTGTGTTTTTATATGTGATTTAAGGATGTAGGTGCTTGCAAATTTCTTTCCACAAGTATTGCAGGTGAAAGGTTTCTCTCCAGTGTGGGTCCTCATATGAACTTTTAGGTCAGCAGCTGTTAAACATCTTCGATCACAGCAAGGACAGGCGTATGGTTTTTCACCTGGAAGGAATTCATTACATAACAAGATTTAGGAATACTTGTTGAAGTGTTTCAATTACTAAACACTAATTACTAAAAGTGTTAACGTGATGCAATGACAATAAAAATAGAGCTCCATTTTTATTTACATAGATGATTAAAATGTTGTCTGCTCAAAAATTTTAATACTTTGTCAATAGTTGAACAGATGAATTAAGTAGGATTCTCCATAAAATCAAATCTTTTTCAGTCTATACACAAATTAAGTGTTCAAAGATGGTCTTTACCTGTATGAGATTTCATATGCATTGTTAATTCCCCTTTAATGGTAAACCTCTTATTACAGACTGCACATTGGAAAGGTTTTTCCCCAGTGTGCCTTCTTATATGTTCTCGTAAATGGGATGAATGATAGAACCTCTTATCACAATATTTACATTCGAATGGTTTTTCTCCTGTATGTGTTCTCATGTGGATTCTCAGATTTGCATTTTTCCTATAACTTTTTTCACACAATTCACATGCGAAAATTTTTGTTTCTTTTTTCTGAGATGATGGTGATAGGGGTCGCACTTGTATTCCTGAAGATGAAATAGGTTCATATTTAAATAATTCTAAGATAGATTTCTTGTCATTGTAATTTCTAGCATAATTTTTTAATACTCAATAAAAATAATTCAATATTTTACCTGTTGTTCTTTTGATAATATGTTTTTGCATTATAGGAACTTCTTGTATTCTTTGATTGACTTGGACATGATGTTGCTTCACTGCTAAAGAATTATGTAATTGGTTTTGACTTTGTTCCATATTCAATTGTGAAGTTTGTGAATTTCCAAAATTGGATATATTAAAATGTTGTTCTTGTCCTTCATAATTCTGTAAATGCTTTTGCTCTAGTTCTTCGAGGGTTTTTTGAGATAATTTATTGGTCAATTCTTGGAGATGAGAATCTTGACTCCCAAGATGAAATGCTAAAATGCAATTTTTCATCTTAAGTTATAAGCACTCGTAAAAGTATAGTGCATACCTGGGGATGCACTCCTTGACATATTATTTACATCATTTTTAAGTTCATCCTCATTATCCAAGAAATGTTTAAGATGCAAGTATTCTGTATTTGGCGATTCATCTGTTGTTATAACGATATTTTCTATAATATTAGCTTGCGTAAATTCTAGTTTCGGAATTGAGATAGTTCCACCTTCGGAAATTGCCGTGAAACTTCTCAAGTGGCCACATTTCTGGAGTGTACTTTCTGATTGTAAACAAACTGTTCTGAAATCGTAAGACACTCGAAGTCTCTCAATACAAGATGAACAAATAAAAGAGGGGATACCTTCTTTGGACCATTCCTATCAAAAAATTTAATTATATAGGAAACATTTACATAAATATATACATATTTCAAATTGAATTGTCCACATCAAGAGTAGACTTACTATTTCAGATATACAAGCTAAAAGTTTATCACAAAATTTTACACAATCTTCATCCTGAGCATTTGTTGGTGTTAAATGGCAATCTATACGGAGACAGGCACGACAACAATCACCGACATTCACAACATTATTCATTTTAATATAAAATATAATTATTTTCGGCAATTGTAAACATTTATTGCATTGTTTATTTTGACATAAAATTAACCTTAATATGTTGTCATCATGACATCTCGTCAAATATCTCAAACAGGAATATTCTCACATCATTAACGTACTACTGCTGCATTTTCATTCGAAGTTAGTACAAAAAATTTAATCATTAATTGAAAATTCATGTTTTAATCATCGTAATGCCAGGATCTGGAACATGATCATTTTGAAAATTTATTATATTCTGTGGATCTTAATAAAATGACGTTGAAGGTGATACTCTATGATTGAAAATTGATACTCATAAAATAAAATACACGTCAAAAGGGAAGAAATTTTTATTGTTATTTGATTATTTATGTTTGTTGAAGGATTACGCAGGAATTATTGTAGAATGAATTGAATATTTGGAAATATTTCAGATTTGTATAAGTGTAGACTTTCTTATAAAATGGGTATGAGTTTTTTTATATACTTCAGTTGAAGAAATTAACTACAGGTTATACTGAATTGCAGGTATGTTATTCAGCTATTTTCGAAGCCTGATCGGGGCGAGAGAAATGAGGATATTGATATTAGGATTGGATGGTGCCGGTAAAACAACAATTTTATATAGACTTCAAGTGGGTGAAGTAGTAACCACAATACCAACAATAGGTTTTAATGTCGAACAAGTTACTTATAAGAATTTAAAATTCCAAGTGTGGGATTTGGGTGGACAAACAAGCATAAGGTAGAATAAAGCTTTTGCTTCATTTCAGATGTATCAAAATTTCTCTGATTTCACAGGCCATATTGGAGATGCTATTATAGTAATACAGATGCAATAATCTATGTAGTAGATTCTGCTGATAAGGAAAGAATGGGAATCTCTAAGGATGAACTCTTCCATATGCTTAGAGTGAGTTATTTCCACATAAATAACATATTTCTCACTATACCATATCAAACAATCTAATTTACCGTAAATTTGTAGGAAGAAGAACTTGCTGATGCTGTTCTTGTAGTCCTAGCTAATAAACAAGATATACCTGGTTGTATGTCACTGAAGGAAGTTCACCAGGCGCTAGGCTTGGAAGCATTAAAAAACAGAACTTTCCAAATTTTCAAAACATCTGCAACAAAGGGAGAAGGTTTGGATATGGCAATGGAATGGTTAAGCAACACTTTGAAAACTAGGAAATAACATTTCAGAAATTCTAGTCCTGTTTTTAAAATTCCCTGTATTCATTTGTTGAAAGGCCTTAATGGATGTACACGTGAATTCATCAATATTTGTGTATTGAATTAAGTTATTTAATATATTTGTTTTACGTTATTACTTTTTACTTTGTCATTCCATTGCATTAGATCATCTGTGAAAAATGGATATCACATATATCTCTACATCAAGATTTTGTACCATAAATAAATTAATAAATGTGTATATTATTTTTTACCAGTACCTCTTAAAAAAAATTTTATTCGTTTCAGAAAATGAGCCTTATATAAAAATTTGTTGGTGTTATGAATAATATTTTCAGTAGGTTCTAAGCTTACAAAAATCTTAATGCTATGAATTTTAAATATCATTTAGGAGTGTTATTATTATAGTTGGCTGCCTTGGAATACAATTTTTGACAAATGCGACCGATTTGATCTATTGTTTTATACCCTGTTCTCTCAATTCTTTTGCAGTCGCATTGTGACGATGAAGAGCTGGTTTACCCAAGTGTATGACGGTGAGGGAGGTAAGCTCTGGGCATTTGGGCACTATATGTTCAGCAGTTTCCCATTCACAGAGTCTGTAAATTTCATTCGATGCAGAAGGTTTTTTTAAGTCTTACAATACATCGAAGCTCAGTCTGCGCTAGATAAACTTGACGAAAATTAATAGAAAAAAATTTTCAATGATGGAACATAATCTTTATGGTCTAGAGAGAATAAATTATCAGTTTGAATAGGTGTATGCACTCAGACCTAATACTGCAGTGATGCGTCATCAATTATGTCAGTTTTTCTATAAAATTCCAAATATTGAATTTACTAGAGAATTTGTCAGTAAGTCATCTATGCGTAATTTACTGAACTTATACTTGGCGTAGGAGTAGAATCCTATAATGTATATCACGAGTAGAATCCTGTAATGTATATCACGAGTAGAATCCTGTAACGTATACCAGGAGTAGATTCCTGTAACTTATATCACGAGTAGAATCCTGTAACGTATACCAGGAGAAGATTCCTGTAACTTATATCACGAGTAGAATCCTGTAACGTATATCACGAGTAGAATCCTGTAACGTATATCACGAGTAGAATCCTGTAACGGATACCAGCAGTAGAATTCTGCAACGTATAGCACGAGTAGAATCCTGTAAGATCGAAGCTTAGTTTTGGCTATTTTTCCTAGGTGTCGCCATATGTCGATTCTCAGGAAAATAATTTGGTGGGTACGCTAAATAAAGCGGATCCACTCAAAAAACATGTAGTATATTTGGTAATACTTTTACGGAAAGAGTTTCTAATCAGATCAGCTTTAGAATTTGATATTACGAAGAATCACCAATTCTGAATATATACAATATGAATTTTTTTTTCATTTTGAAAAGTTGAAAAGAGCTGACGCTAGCCAAACGCCACTCTAACGGAGTGGCGTTTGGCTAGCGTCAGCTCTGGATTACCTCATCAAAAAAATTGGATTCACATGATTGTTAATTTCATAAGCTTGTAATCAAGATATTTCAAGGACCTACACCTAAAATATTAAAAAAAAATCCATTCAACAAAATTTTAATCATTCAAAATTAATATAATACTTGAGAACATTCATATAAAAATACAATAAGTCATGTGAAAAATAAAACTTCAGAATAATTCATCTTCCAACTCCACACCAGGTTGTCCAAATCTACAAATTTTAGTATTACTTGATTCCAACTCCATTTGCACTTTTTTTCTAATATAAAAAATAGGACAGTCTCTGCTGCTGCACAAAATTTCTTCATGCAATGATCCCTGACATCTTTGACACTCCGTGTAAAGTTGTGAAAAGCGATCTTCCAACATCCTGTGATGGGACAACTCTTGCTGATAAAGTTCACCTTCTTTTGGTTTACAATGATTACACACGGCTTCTTTCTCATAGCCATTTGGCAATACAGACTTGCAACCAATACATGTCTCTTTCTTTTTGGTGAAAGCTGATAAGGCACCTATTCTTGATGTAACCAATGTTCTAGTTCTAGTGTGATCTCCACCTAAGAAGAAAATTTTTATAATATTTGAAGTACATATCTATTAATTCCAAAACTCACGTAATAAAACAGATTCAGCCTTTTCGCCTAGGATAGGTTCAAAAATTCGAACCAATGGTTTAGATAACTGATTCTCCAAATAATATTTAGTATCTATAGGAATATTATTTTCCAGAACATATATTGGATCCTGAAACATTTCACTGATAGACTGAAATACAAAAAGCGATTTTCATAAATTTACCTCTGCCTTTTCAAAAGCCTTAGCACTCTTTGCTGCCGCTGTTATTACATAAGGTATACGATCTCCAAGTTTCGGAGCATTACCAGGATCTCTCTTGGTCATTTTTTTTGCCAATTCCACATGTGCTTGCTTTGCAGCATAATCAGCTTTAGTCAATTCTTTAGTTATAACAAGTTTCGATATATCGACATTATTTTGTAGCAAATCTGAAATAACTAATTTTGCGTAATCTACCGCATCATCTGGATCTCTGGAAGATTAGACAAAATTAAGTATTAAGTTTCCAATAGATAAAATCAACATTACCTATTAATTAATAATTTTTGTAAACAGGTATTAATAACATCTACTACTAAAGTACAATTATCTCTCCTAACAGTTTCCAAACCTTTACAGTCCATCTTATCATATTTTTCTGTATTGGTGAAGTATAAACCTGCATATCTCTTCTTATTAATGAGTAAATATGGGTAATAAACCTAAAAATAATGAATCTTTCAATGTATTTTACTAAGCATTTAGAATATCACTAACCTTTTCAAATTCCAACTTGATAGGCTGAATGAATTTTTTGCTGATCAATTCTGCCGCCTCTCTACCTAACTCCATACTTTTCTCCAAAGTTTTAACTTTGAAGTTTACCATCACTGAGTCGGTGTCACCATATATCACTTTGGCATCAGCTTCATATCCGTTCGCTGTGCAATAATGCTGCTCAACTTCTTGTTTAGTTTGTTCAATCATCGTTCTACCATATGCAGTCACACTCTACAAAGAAAAACAACAATCACATTTGAAATAATATTTTGAATGTCTACAATTTACCCCAGAAATTTCCAAGCATGGCAACTTTCCAACTTGAGCTCCAGTAAAACCATATACGGAATTTGCCGATATTTTATAAGCTAATTGTCTACCGTCCAAAACCGCCTTCAATACTGGATCTTTGGTTTCTTTCAGAAGAGCCTTAGTTTTCTTTCTGGCTGACAGAAGATGTTTAAGGATATGGGGTAAGAGTCCTGGCCTAACTGAAGATTTTACGAACATGCAATTCGCAGGTGTTTTGGTAATTTGTTCATCGGTCAACCTGAAAATCGGTGGAGATTAATAAAGTAGCACCGAGGAATTTATTGTTTGAACCTACCCTAACTTTTGGTGAACATTTGGTTTCAATAACGTTGTATAGCAAAGATTGTGGGCAATCATAATACTGGGGTATAGAGAACTGAAATCTAGGGTGGCTATGGGATCAGTGTAGTATCCTCGTATTGGTTCAATAACTGTGGCTCCTTCGTACTGTTCTGAACTTGGATTGTAACCATAAACAGGCATGAAGTATCCAGCTTCTCTAGCCTGAAATTTTGATCAACTAGTAAATATACCAGCACTACAATTAATTTCAAAAATTAGGTAGGAAAAGTAATAAGCACAAGATGAACTTACATGTCTTAATAACTGGGCTACAACTTTAACCTGTTCTCCCTTGGTTAGTAAACTTGTTATGGGAACACCTGTTACTCTCGACATTTCAACATCATTCGTAAAACTTTTAACATGATTTAATAATCTCAATGGCAGATCAGCATCTTTGATACAATATACAGCTAATCTAGAATGGAATGAGTGAGGGAAATAAATATTAATAAACAAAAAAACACTTTTAAACTTATGATGTCAATTTTAAAAATGAAATAATGTAAAATATATTAAATATTTGTTTCATCATGGCGCATATTCTATATTCTTTAGCTTATTCTACTAAGAATATTTCTACGTTTAAACTGGAATCTATCGGTCTTATTTACATTATATTATTTCGAATAATTGAAATACCTTCTTCTTGTTTGCTCATCCCCATTTTGTAAATCCGTAATAATACTATAATGTACATCTTCCTTCTGTTCACCCAGGATTTCTTGACAAACACTGTTCAAAGTATATGATCTCAATTTGAAGTCCCTTTTAGACACCATCAACATGTCATATGGCACTCGACCCTCAAAATTAATGGATTTGTAGGTCCTCTTGCCAATTTTGGTTTGAGTTACAGTTTCTTTCACAACAGATCTGAATATTGAAATGAGATAATTAGGAAGTCAGGATATAATTTTAGTACAGTACCTTGAATTAAGAATTCTACCTAGAAAATCAAATTCCTTTAATTTTAGATGTTTAGCTCTGTCCAATAAATATGGAAAATCAAAGTTGTTAATGTTATATCCAGTGAATATATCTGGATCAATTGCTCTTACAAACTTAGCCCAAGCTTCCAACATATCTCCTTCTTTATCGAAACATTTGACCTAAAATAAAATCAATTAAATACTTTTCAACAACAGATGCTTTAAAAACTATACTTCAGCATGTCCAATAGGAGCACAGGTATTCAAGGTAAAAACGTTTCTTATGAGTACATCTTCTTCTCCATGCAGTCTGACAACATTAGCGATTTGAATCACTGGATCGACATTTGGTTCAGGAAATATACCTACAATCAAGAAGTTTCTTATGATTCAGAAAATTATAATTCTAGAAGTATCGAACCTTTTCTTCCTGCACACTCAATATCAAAACTATGAATTCTAAATCGTGCTACATCAGACCAATTTTCTTCTTCAGGTGAATGGGCTATGAAATCTTCCCATGATACATCAACTTCAAGCTGACACCTAGATTGCACTGGGAATTTAGAAAATTTATTTCTGCGGTACCATTTACCAGCTGGAAGTTCAAGCCAACAGCATCCCATAATTTTTGTGTCTATCATAAACCTCATTTCAATGTCAACATTAGATTCAAAGAATGTGAATGAATGACCTGATAGAGGTTGATATATAATCTGATTTTCTAATAATCGTTTAGCTGCTGGTATGAACTTAGGGAGAGCTACAGTAATTTTGACGAATTTCTGATTCTCTTCTCCTGTGTATTCAACAAGATTCTTTCCTTCAATCGATTCTAATGCTAATACTGCATCTGTGATGCCATCTTTGTTGCCTCCCCTTATATCAGCAACAACAGCTTCGTTTAATTTGGTCTGGAGAAATTCAGTAGAATTAAATGTGATTCAGAACATATTTATGCAAACACTCACCTTGAATGGTTTGCAGTCTGACTCTGAAAACGACTGCGGTACATTTATATAAAAATATGGAGAAAATCCATGTATATGACAGCATACACTATTTCCACTTTTAGTAATACCAAATGTTCTTATGATCGGTACAGGACCACTCTGAGCCCCAGGCATTCCAGGATAATGGGCACCTATGTAATGATCTAATTCTAATTCTTGAAATATAAGTGTATCTTTAATAGAATCTATATTTCCAACAGAGGGTCTGGAGATGTCCTTACATTTCCTATAAGAAAGAAATGATAAAATATATTATGGAATGCAACTAATTTTTCTTACCTCATCATTTTTGAGGGACTAGGAGTCGCATCAGAAGAAGGACGTTTACTCATTTTTATTTGTAGCTATTAGACTGTTGTTTTGGAAATTTATTAAACAAAACGTATATCTGTCAATCTTAAACTTTGGCGCCTTAAATGTCCAATAATTTAACCTCACATTTATCGTATTATCAAATGTCAGATGTTCTTCTTCGAATAATATCCATAATATTTTTTTAAGAAAAAATCTTCTATTAATTATAATAACTTGATAATAAAATGTCTGGTAGCAAAAAGAGCTAGTAAAAGTGCGAATGGTTCTCTTTTCGCTGCGATAGTTCTCCAGATCCCCAACTAGACAAAGAATTGTGCTCATCCTGATAAAAACAGGCGACTTTTGAAGGGACCGGCATTCTTGGATGCAAGAAATAAAAAGCTTGCCGGTACTTCACTTCATATGGCGCTTTTTTAAAAGCGCCACCCACGGAAAAAAAGAGAACTAGCGGTGATCCCGAATTCGAATCGGAAAAATTACTTTAAACGTTAAATTAAATCTAATCAAGGGACAGAACAATATTTGTAGACATCCTAATAACCAGTAGTTAACAAATTTGTAAGCCAAACTCGTAAACTCATCTCGATTAGTTAAAAAGAGATTTATGATTCATTTTCGTAGAATGTTGAGCTCTTTCAGTTCAAACCGCAATAGGTTTCATGCCCAAATAATAGTTAAAAATCATACAAGGAAATTTCGGAGGTTAATAATTATTTTCTTGTCTGAGAATACGATTTTCAGTCATCATTTCCATGTTGATACTTTGTAAGCTTTTTGTAATATTTTCAGCACTTTGGTAGGTAACTGAACTTATCTCTATTCCTTGTTTTCACAATGTTGAATCTTTGTTTATTGGTTTTGTATCTGTTTTTTTCTGATTATCAAATTTTTCTTTTCTTTCTTCTCTTCTCCATACACGAAATTTTGGAGGGAAATTTCTTTAGATAGGCTTTTCAACAACATATTATAACAACTTCATGGAAAATAACATTTCTCTCAATAGCACTTATGATTTCAATATTATTATTCTAGAATAAAAACTCAATTCTATGGATTAATTTTTATTGAGATCTAACAAAGATTTTCGGCAGACAAAATTCATATTAAATGCATAAGTCTCGACATTTCTGTAATTGTTAACAAGAAATTCCTTAGTTGAATTAATCAGCTATGTTGGTTTGCCCATTTTTAGCTAGAACATCTGTAAGCACATCAGCAAGAAATAACTTGCTGTTAATAGGTATTTTAAGATGTGAATAAATAATTTTTTACATAAGCTATTATCACTTTATACACAATCGTAAGGAAAATATAATACAAATTATGTGCATATTGCACTCAAGATTATGTGCTTCTTTAAAAATATATACTTCATTGAAAACAGTCTCAAATGTTCATTTCTTCAAATTCCTTCTACAATTATAATGTTGTATCATTCATAAAAATTGCTAAAAATATTGATTCATCTCTATTTTCGATGAAGTATAGTTTCACAGCAAAATTTGTAAATATTTCAAAATAATAATTTTAATTATAATTATAGAAGCAAAATCACAAAACACTCAACAAAATTACAGACATACAAAATGATACATTTACTTCCACAATTTTGGCAAGGATTTCTCAAGAAATTAAATTCGATTTAATGTTTTTTTATGGAAATTTTCAGAATAAGAGAAGTTGATAGATATAGACGGAATTTCTGCAGATGAAATACATCACTGCAGGAGATGAAGAGTTTATTATTTCAAGGCAAGAATGACATTGAGGTCAAATTACATTGAGAACATCAAAATTCAATATAAAAAATTGAAGTGAGATATGATCTCAAAAATAAGTAATAAAAAAAGGGGGTTAAAATGCATAACATCTTCATCTATCACCATATGCATCGTCAATTCAAAACAATCATTAGACTAGAGTATTTTAAGCCAATATTTATGTACAAAACATTAAAACGATAAACACAGGAACAATATCAACATCAATTCATATTTTCTGATAAATAAAAACAGCAAACAAAATATACAATAGTCGTGAAGCTAAAACCTTATACTCTAATTCTCAATTATTAATATCCACCTAGGTTTTCTGTGTCTCTTCTCTCAATTTAAATATTAGATAAGTTCTTTACGTCGGACATATAACTGAAAAAAATAATTTAATTAAAATATAACAATAATAATAAGATAATTAAACAAAATAACAAACTGGCAAACTTTCAAGAGGAAAATGTGCTGCCATCAGAGGTAGACAACGATAGACTGTTTTCGCTCTTTTTAAAGTTCATCAGTATTGTTAAAACCCTTCTAGCCAGGTGAAAACAGAGGGAATTTGATTGAAAGCCAACAACAAAAGCATTGACATTGACAGTGTATGTGTCAATACGACACCTGGCGTTCAAAAACCTAAGCTTCTTCCATCCCCTGTGGTTACTAAAAAAGTAGAAATCTGTGTGATACTGATGAGCTTTAAGAAGCGCGAAACTGGTTAACTTTTTAATCTAAAATAATATGGAATGTTTTCGTTTTTCAATGTGGTATTAGTACGCAGCTAGTCTTGTACCTAGAGAACAAGTTATGAAGTTCCAATTCTCAAAATCTCAATACTCGGTAACTCACCTTTTAAAATGTAATCTGTTAACAACGCTGGAACAGTTGGACTATCTTCATTTATGGCTTTCAGAACTGAAAAGAAATTATTTCAGCTTGAGTGTCATGGACAAAATTCAATTTTAGTAAACTTACTTTTTATGAGAATTTGAAGAGTTTGGTTATCTGGAGGTCCACTATCTAAATGGTACGGAATTACTGTTGTAAGATACTGAAAAATAAGAGAAACATTTGTAAACTATATTCATTCACATGGGAATTATCTGTTTTCTCAATATCATAATTTTATGTTTTTTTTTGTTAATTCAAAATCCGAACTCTAGTTCCGTGTTTATCTTCGAAGCAATTGAACGGATTTTGTAGATAGGTAGACTTATTTCAGCTTGGAGTAGTATTTGTTCAATCAAAATTAGATGAAAGTAAAAAAGTATTTACTAGAAATAATCATAACTACATACCTTAGGATCAAGTCCATTGGGAGTTTTCACAGAATTATTTTTGGAACTCCTCTTCTTCTCTACATGATACTGTCGTCTTTTATTTTGTACGGCAAGTAATAGTGAAATGAATGTATTCTTCAACTCTTTTTCATACTCCAGTTCATCTCGTAGAGCCAGTTCCGAAATTAAGGTCTCTGAGAACTCCCGGATGAGAACTTCTAGTTCGAGAAACAGTTCGTTCAGTTGAGATAAACTGAGGTCACGTAGCTCTGAAATAAACAAATCATAAATATTAATTTTCCAAATAAGATGAAGATACAGAAATAGATAGATAATCTGTGAATATAAAATATAAGTGAAGTTTATAACTAAAAGGAAGTTTTGAAAATGGACATTTTTGTGGGGTTATTATGAAACCATCTAAAAGTTATTAGGAGTTATAGAAATATAACGCAAAAATATATCATTTCTTGCATCTTATGATGGAATTGACGGTATTGAGAATGATGGGAATACCTTAGATTTCGAAGAAATTGTACTAAAATTATATGGGTTTTCTCTAAAATAACAAATAATTCATCATATATGTAACCATAAAATCTTTTACTTACTGTCCTCATATAGAGGTGAACTGAGAACTTCTTTAGCCTTTTCCAGAACTTCGTTATTTTCGGCTATCAAGTCACCGTTTTCATCTGAACATGAATCTTCTTGCATCATATCGTCAATTTCTTGTATGACTTCGTCTGCTGTCTTCAAAGGCTCGGTGTCCTGGTGAATTCCATTTAAAATGAGTGCGTGCATATCCAAGTCACTCGCTACAGCTTCGTCTTCAGATGAAAGTTCTAGTTCATCTTCAGGTGTTGAGGAACCCTGAAAACAAAAACAATTAAATAGGTAAAATTGTTAATAATAATAATTTGTTTATTTGTGAAAATGTCTTACAAGGTACGCAATTTATACAAATATCTATACCTTTATCTCGGGAAAGAATTTAAGGATTTTTATACATAGGCGTACAACTTTGCTTCCGCCGTTATTTTCCGAAATTCGAGGCTTTATTGTAAAAAACTGGTAATACACTTGTGATTCAAAGTGAAGAATATGATTCAATATGAAGAAGTAAAAAATTGGATCGATTCGTGGATCGCTTCAACAGATGACCAGTTTTTTCAACGCGGGATTCGTACGCTGTCCAAAAGATGGGAGAAAGTAGTGGCCATTGCTGGCCACTACTTTCTCCCATCTTTTGGACAGCGTACGAATCCCGCGTTGAAAAAACTGGTCATCTGTTGAAGCGATCCACGAATCGATCCAATTTTTTACTTCTTCATATGACCGAAAGTGCTGGTCAGCCAGGCCGTGTGCCAGCGATCGAAACAAGTGATAGTCAGAATAATAATAAACTTAGTTTTTTCGAATGGATCAGCCTGTATATTTTTTACTTATTGAAATCCTTAAGAAGTACTGAATATTGACATGACTACGAAATAATTGGAACAGGCTCGCAAAAGCACCTGACTTCAGTCGGTATTTTTTAATTTATTATTATTACTTCAACATACATAAAAGCGAACATCTGTGAATAAGACTTGCCGATGTTCGCATAACTTCTTGTTACTGGATAATATTTAGCGCACAAGTTCCCGGAAAACAATGACCAATTACAATTTCAATTGGTTAACCAGCTGTTAAAGCTATATACATAATAATTGCTCAAATGGGATGATATCATCGTTTCAGATGTAATAGAATTATCACAGTTCAGCAATGGTTGGTTACTCTAGTTCGGATGAAGATATTTGATGAAAAAATAATAGCGAAAAATAGTTTCAAACTAACAGAATGAGACAGTAGATAAACAAGAGGATTTCTAATTGTTCCAAATTTAAGATGAAATTAATTTCGCCAATACCTTCAAACGGGATTTTCAAATGATTTCCTCTAATATTTCTTTGATAGAATGTACATGACATGTATAATTCAACAACATAATGTGCAATGGTTACTCTTCTTCTCACCTTTTCGTTCAAATTAAGAGCAGGCATATGAAGTTTCCTAGCATACGATTTGGACCAATCTATCGGTAGTATATTCCCAAAGTTGCCTGTTATAGTCCACCACATTCTGAAAGAAATAATTTTGTTTAGATAACATTTTTCAATAATTGAATGAATAATTATAAAGCTCTTAAAAGTAATTATTGATCAAAGATCATCATTGAGATTAAGTTAATCTAGAAAACATACAAAACAATGATTGCAATCAGGGACTGTGAAGGTGACTGTTCTACTAGTTTTTATTTATTTTTCAAACAACAACAAATGTAGCATTAACTTTTTTGCGTTGCACATGCTTAATAACAATTCACGTGAGCTTCACAAGCCCGTGAATAACTTCAAGTGTGAATTTTATTTCTTGATTTTAAGCAATTTTTTTTAATGTATTGAAATTGATGCAGCAAAATTTTCATACTAAATGTCATGCTAGTTGTTAGAATTCAAAGAAAATTTTCAGGTGGTGTATTTCTTCACATTATACATTCTACTCATTGCCTTGTTCATCAGAGATTCAGTAGGTATTGGAAATAATAAAACCAATCAAAATGAGAATAGTTTTCTGCTACATACGGGTTATATTCCTAGATCGAATGTGAAATAAATTCGTATTAATATTGACCTCATATCGATAAGAAAATTGATTATTGGCGATGAATTTGATATTTATTTCACGAAAAATTGATCAGTAATGTATCGATGTATAACCCCATTTCAAAGCTCGGTACATTGATATCCAATGAAAATATAAATCTCTCCATGATAATACAAGAAAAATATTTATATCAAAATGGCACACTGATAGGTAGATAGCTCGATTCATTGCATCATCGAATGTATGTATATGTCTACTCACTGTTTAATCATTAGATAAATATTTACAATAATGAGAAAGGCTAATATACATTGTGACTTTGAAATTTAGAATGAGTATAGGCTTTGCTTTCTCCAATAGAATGTAGTTGTAAGCATTATTGGATTAATTATTTTATTTAATGTTGTAATGGAATAGAATGACTGCTGCTTTATTTTTCATTTTTTTGGTTTATTATTTTGAATAATAGTATTCACTTTTATCATGGTTCACGAAAAAATTTGAAGCCCAATTCATGCAATTTTGCCATTGTTTTCATTGATATGTGACACGGCGCATTGTCTTGTTGAAACAGCACCTTTTTTCTTCGAATGAGGCCGTTTTTTAACGATTTCATCCTTTAAACGATCAAATAACGCTATATAATAATCGCCGTCGATGGTCTGACCCTTTTGGAGGTAATCAATGAATCTTATACCTTGCGCATCCCAGAATACTAATGCCATAACCTTGCCAGCTGACTGTGTTTTTCCTCGCTTTGGATTGGATTCGGTTCATCGTGTGCAGTCCACTCAGCTGACTGTCGATTGGACTCCGGAGTGAAATGATGGAGCCATGTTTCATCCATTGTCACATATCGACCCAAAAATTCAGGTTTATTGCACTTAAACAGCTTCAAATACTGCTCAGAATCATTAACACGTTGTTGTTTTTGATCGATTGTGAGCTCGCGCGGCACCCATTTTGCACACAGCTTTCTCATGTACAAATATTCGTGAATGATATGATGTAGATGTTCAGATGATATCTTCACAATGTCTGCTATCTCGATCAACTTCACTTTACTGTCATTCAAAATTATTTTGTAAACTTTTATGCTCATTTCACCACGTTTAAACTTAGCATACCAATCAATGATGGTTGATTTTCCTGGTGCAGACCCCGAAAAAAATTTTTGACACGTGTCGTTTGAAGGTTGGTACCTACCAAAAATCATATGGAATTAATACTAGCACCGCCATCTGTGCATCAGACCGGGGACTTTTCAATCGGCCTAATACCATTATTTGATGAAGATATTTTAAAGAAGAAGCTACTAACTTAAACACGACACATTTCAAAAGATCCTACCAAAATAAGCCTAGTGGTGTCAAATCAGGGGATCTTAGAGGTCATTCAGCCCCATCTAGGGTAATTGTATTATATTATAACGATTTGAAAGTTCATGCGAAACTTAGTGAAAAAATTTAAAAGCGTACAGAAGCTCCAAATTCTACGTTGGTGTTTTTCTCATTTTTCGAACAACATTCCTGTGTGGATTCCTAATCAACTAAAGAGCATCAGATTTTATCACAACTCCAAATGATTTCCCAAATGTATCTGAAACTCATCAAATTGGAATACCACAATCAGCAGTTCACCTATTTAACCTAACTGATTGTTTAAGGAGATAATTCCAGCTTAAATTGATCTGAACACCGTAGATGCTACTTATCCCATTTCTAAAGCGCAACGTACTATTATATCTGTAAATCGACACATATATCGAATAAACAATGAATTGTTATTAACATACGACCTTCCTTGAGGCCAGAAACCATCTGTTGAGACGGTTAAGGCATGGGAAAATGAGAGATTGAAATATAAGATGAATAATGAAGGATTTATTGAAGAGACAGAATGTTTTAGAAGTCACGTTTCAAATACGAGAACTGAAGCTTTGGAACGACTGGATCCTTTTGTTCAAACATTTGAATGATCAAAGGGAAATCCTTTGAAAGAAACTTATGTCAATAAATTTCCTGGTGTTCTAGAAAGGGATTTTCAGTAGTCAAGACTGCACATTTCTCACCAAGGTTTATTATTTCAGTTCCAACATAACGGTTCTAGTTTTGACGAATCTCAACTACTCAAATGAATACAAACAGACATATTTGTGTCTGCGATCTTTCAACTGTTCCTAGTTAATTTTTGGGTGCAGAATCTGAAATATCCCTCAAATATGGTCTCTCAGATCTATTTCTTTGAGATACGCCAGTTTATCAACATAAAACATTTAAATGACGAATTATCTACTAAAAAATCTAAGGGCGATAAATCACAAGATCTTGAAGGTCAATTACACGTCCTAGGAATTTTTTTCTCAATAAAGCCAAAATGGGTATTGTTGTGTGGCTTGTTGCACCATCTTGCTGGAACCTGTCTCTTTCAATTCAAAATTTCAGGCAAAAAATCGGTAATCATTTCGATATAGCGACGAGAATTGAGAGTTTGAGTGACACCTTTTTCATTTTCAAAGAAGTACCAGCCAATCACTCCACCAGATAAAATTACACACCATACAGTGACTTTTCGTGGATGTTATGGTCTCTCAGCAGTTAGATGAGGATTTTCACTGCCCATATGCGACAATTCTGCTTTTTTACATAACCATGAATAAGTGAATAATGTTGAAGCACCCAATCGGCATATGTTCTATGCATTCCATGGTCAGCTGGCTTTAGTTCTAGTATCAACCTAACCTTAAAAGAATAGATACAAAATACTCCATAGCGTGCCGTAAGAGAGGCCCAAATGTTGTGCGCGCAGAGAAATGGATGAATTTGGATCTTCTTTAACACTTTCATTCACATCAGCAATATTTTCAGTCGAGTGTACATTTCGATTATACTGAAAACATTGCTGGATATTAGATCCAATATAAAATTTGAAATATTAATAAAAATATTAATATTTATATGCGAATTGAAAAAAATCAAACCAAGCAGCAATAAATTTGAAAATGAGTTGACCCATCAGAGAGTTATAATGACAAGTAGGCACATCGCCTAAGTTTCCGATAATAAAGAGTTTATTAATTGATAGGATAACATTTTAGGGAGCTAGCTTCAATTAAAAAAGTTGATGATCCATTTATTTTAAGTATCCAATCTTTTAAGTTACTGCCTGTATTGATCCCCTGTTTTAGAGGAGCAGATGGTTATCATTTAGCCTAAATCTTTATAGTTTTGTGTGTTATCAAAAAGAACTAAGACTATACTTTGCGAATATAGGAGTTTTTTCTGTATCATTGCGATATCTCCAAATCTATTCCACAGAATTCATTGAAATTTTATATCTTGATTAAACGATGAAGTAAATTGGCTATGCAGCTTTCATACCACAGAAAATACTAATTGGAACAAGTGAACAAAAACTCCTCACTTCATAAGTATCCTTTACTCATTTTGTTTTTGAAGAATGACAATATTTATTTAATTATTAATTAAGTTCGAACGTAAGATATTGTTGGGAGTGGTTTTTCATCCCTTCGCAAGTTATAGAGGTGATTTGATCAGTTTTTAGCCTTCTAAAAGCAGTAATTTCAATTTGCATGGAAAGAGATTTTAAATTTTCGTTGAAGATTTAAACATTTAATCCTTCGCATCAATTCGAACACCCTGTATAGCAATGTATGGAATGAAACTTCATATCCCCAAATATTCAACGGAAAATTCAAAGAATTTTCCTCTATCCCGAGAAGCTTTTAACGGTGGAAATATTTCACGTGGTTCAACCTAAAATATGTGCGTAGTCAGTTGACGAGCATGCGTAGGGTGAAATGTTATGGGGATATTCCCTTCATAGTGTAGAAATCAATACCTACTGGAGTAAGGGTGGATTCTTAAAGCTACCCCCAACAATTCTTACAACTTGTTACTCTCTTTTTCGAGCGATTTGAAGATAAGTATCAAGTTTCTTGTATGAGCTCTTGGGGGATGTTAAGTAAACTGAAGCATGAAATCTAATGTTTCTTATAAGGGTGGTAGGGGGTGCAGCAATTGCTAATAAATCATGATACGGATAGTTTGGATTTCCTGGATTCAAAGTGAATAATGGTTATAGTAAATCAAATGAATAATAGTTCTAGTGTAGAATATCTGAAAATGTTGCAATTCAATAGATATATCAATAATGCAGGGGGTGATTCTTGTTGACTATTTACTATTTTACGTTTGCTCAAATTCAACGAGCGCCTCTTATCTGGGAAAGCTGGATTTCATTAAGGATCATCTACGACCCCAACTGAATACCCACACCAAATTTCATTAAAATCAGAAGAGAATTGTTGGAGTAAATTCTGTTGCAAGTATGTG
Organism: Harmonia axyridis; assembly: GCF_914767665.1. Classification (NCBI taxonomy): domain Eukaryota; kingdom Metazoa; phylum Arthropoda; class Insecta; order Coleoptera; family Coccinellidae; genus Harmonia; species Harmonia axyridis. The sequence goes on from NC_059507.1 coordinate 7,254,036, forward strand.
CGGACACACAGACATACATACACTCAACCAAAGTTGTTCAGAATGGCCTGAAATGCATTTAGAAATTGGGGACAAAGATATTTAACTTAAATTTGGCATAAATATTCCAATTTAATGTTTTCATCATGTGATATGCCACTTTTGAATGTAAATCTACATGGTGAAATTTTTTCTGAAACAGATTTTTTTGGTGGATCACTGGTAGTTTGGAAAAATGTAGAAGGAAATCTTGGTCCAATACTACACTTTTGGTTTCTTGTAATATTGTTCTATCTGCTACCGATTTCGAGAAAACAAATCAGACAATTCTCTAGTAAACCTAAGGAAAATCCAAATTATTATGAAGATTCACTTAGTAAGCTGTTATGAATATAATAATTACAAGTTTTGGTACTTATTAACCCTATCTTTAGCTAAGATTAATAAATATTCGATAAACTGGTAAGGTAATCACAAAAAAGTAGGACTACAAGAAACACACTGTATCTTAAAAGCAAAGCGTTTGCGGGTCCATGTTCATAGGACTTTTTTCTTGAAATTATCCAAAGGATCTCTCATTTTCTTTGTACCTTCAATTCAGGAACATCCTGTATATAACTTATCTAATACATAATTTTAATATCCCAAAAGATCAACAACCTCAACACATTCTATTCCTTCTTCAAAAGTTAAAAGCAATTAAGAAGGAGTAATCATACGATCCTCATTCAAGTGGACACTATCCTTCAGCATAAATAAACGAGTTAAAAAATAGCTGCTTTCACCTTTGCTCGTGCTAATATGCCATAATATAAACATGTTACCTGGGTGAAGGCAAGCCCCAATCTTGAAAGTCTCGACAAGTTTTCAAAGAAAGTTCCATCAGCTAGAGATCCGTTAAGAATCTTTTGGGAGCATTCTCAAGATTCCATTCCTTTATAATGCATGATAAGGACAGACTGGTTTGAGTTGTTTGAACTCATACAACATTATTTGTTGTGAATTTTCGATTTATTCTGTCTTTACTCGATGGAAATTCACGAAGTACGAAATTTTTTGGGTGGAGAATCTTTGCCGAGAAAACAACAACTTTTAGGCCTTGAAAAATCACAATTCCTATTCCAGAGTGAGTTTTAAGGAACACGAGATCCTTCCACACCAAAATCTATAAAAATTGTAATATCCGCTTCTATGATCTTTCTTTCTATTCTATGGCGTTCCCATAGAATAATAAACATAGATAGAGGGAGTATACGCAATTTCACATGTCCCCAACATGGTTACATTACGTTGTCGGATTGTGAATTTGAATATTCGGAATCCAATATTTTTCCTCATTTTCGAATTTATAGTATGCAGAATATTAATTATTTTCTGTATCTACCTGTTGAAATCCAAAGTTTGGCAACTTTTGCTCTCTTAGTGTCATCGGTTGTTTCACGTCGTTTGGCGCACTTGAAATTTGTTTTCTGAATTTCTGATATATTTAAGTATTCATCTCAATATATTTTGAGTTGATATGAGGGGTTGATTCACTATGGGACATAAGAAGTGCGTTCTTTGTGGAGAAACTCGCGAATTGAGTGAAATATCGTATCACTGATATGTTTTTATTTCCGCGCGCTGCATGTCAAATTTGATAGTTCATGTTGGGGATAAAATTTGCTTACTGAGTATGACATATGTTCCCTTTATCTATGTTTATTACTCTGAGAGCATTCCATACTTGAAACTCACTCTGCATACTAACAGGTGGAAATAGAATACCAACTGTCAATTTATAGTTATCGAAAACTTCAAATTATGTTGCCATATGGCAATGTAATCGAAAATGAGGTATGTATCAATAAGGAACAGATTGAATATATGCGAATTTGCCATTTTCAAGAGTCAAACGAAAAATCATTCAACATTTCTTCTGCGATGTTAGCTGACCTCAAAATATTGGATTTCTCACTAGTACAATCTGATCCTAACATCAGCGTCATGTGGTGGTACAAGAAAATCCATATTTAGTAGGACTAGGTACTAGTAGAGTTGCGTGTTCTGTTACGTAAGGCAAGGTGAACGGCTTTTCGTAAATCCAACATCGTATTTTCCTGTGAAATGCTCTTGAAATCGATCGACAATATATCACTCGTGAACGAGACACGACAATTCGAAATATGCCAATTTTAGAACACATAAAACTTTATGGTTGCAAATTTACGTTTTTCCGGATTATTCCCAATGTGATCGATTCGTCGGAAAATACAGGGTGATTCACCGGGATGACCTATTAGGCGTTTATGGATCATTTTGAGCTGAAAATATGCATATTGGAGTTTGAGACAATGATCTTTCTTCCTAAAATATTTTCAGACCGCTACAACTTCCGGTTATACCAGAAACAGACTTCTACTTCCTTATTTCAAATGGCACACCCTGTATATTATTGCATCATTGGATAGCTTTTTTTGACGATAATTTCGGCAATATGCCATACCTTGGATAAAAACTCAATGGTTCATGAGTTAATGAGAATCTTTTTTTTTATTCTTCGGCAGAAATAGCTTTTGTCGAAAACATTTTTTTCTTCATCGATTCTGCAAATACGTAGTATCATAAGACTGTTTGTGGTACTAGTATTCTTCCTACCATAAACCTACTTAGTTCCATTATAAAATATTCCAAGTCATGGATGTGTTATTTTTCCGAACCATATAAGTTTTGAATAAACTCATAAAATAGAATTAATGTTCGATGCGAGGTTTTCATTAATTCGTCTACGTGAGAAAATAATTGCCTGGGAAAAGATAAGAATTTAACGGTCGCAAAAATAGTTATCAAAACCCAAATACTACATAAATAAGAATGAATCTTTGATTGGGCATTATATTGAGGTAGTTTGATACATCAATGTAGGTTGTATTGTATATCGAAGAGATTTCATATTTTGTTTAAAGAATTTTCTAATTTACATTGTTCTCACTAGTTCGGAGAATCCTTATTTCTAAAATGAAATATGTAATGTGTAAGAATCTCAGAGTAATAAACATCGATAGAGGAAGGATATCTCATTTTCAGTAAGCAAATTTTGTCCCCAACATGGACTATCAAATTTGACATGAGGCGCGCGGAAATGAAAACATATCAGTGATACGATATTTCACTCAATTCGGGAGTTTCTCCAGAAAGAACACACTTCTTATATCCCATAGTGCATCAACGTTTCATATTAACTCGAAATATAATGAAATAAATACCTAAATATATCAGAAATTCAGAAAAGAAACTTCAAGCGCGCCAAACGACGTGAAACAACCGATGACACTAGGAGAGCAAAAGTTGCCAAACCTTGGAGTTCAGCAGGTCTATACAGAAAATAATAAATATTTAGCTTATTACAAATTCGACAATTAGGAAAAATATCAGATTCCAAATATTCCAATTTGCATGTTTATTCGGGAATCACTCAAATAAATATATTTCATTCAATATAATATACATTCATAACGATATAGTGAAATTGTGGATTTGAAAATATATCACAATCCGACAATGTACCTAATCTAACCATATTGGGGACATCAATCTATGTTTATTACTCTCTGGTAAGAACCGAATCCATCAAATAAATACTTGTCAACTAAAAGAAATTTTTAAAATCATTGGAAAAATGTGACGAATAATAGTTATTTATTATACAAGGGAAAAAAGTATTAGATTTTAGCTCGAGGTTATGTTGTCGACGCGAAGCGGAGGGAGACAAAATCTAATATTTTTCCCGTGTATAATACACTATTTTTTTCTGTGACAGGAAAAACGACAATTTAATAGAGAAAGACATATTATTACAATATATTAAAGTCAGAATGTTATCGATATGAATTTTGAATTTTTAAACTAGTAAGCTGCAAATAGACCTGCGTTGCTAAGGGAAACTTCAAAGTAATCAAATATCTGTCAATTTAATTTTGTGATTTGTTTCAAAAATTGCGAACTCAGTAATAATTGTTTAGTAGTTATTTTGTTGAATAATATAAAGTTAAAAAATGTCTGATTCTGAGTTTTCTCTGACTCCACTGGAGTTGATAGAAACAGCGCAAGTAGCGTCACGAAAATTATTGCCAGCTAAATCGCGGAAAATTTACGAAACCGCGTATTCAAGATTTATGTAATGGAAAATGAAAAAGACATGCAGTTCTTTCTCGGAGACAGTGTTATTGGCTTATTTTTCGGAATTGGCACAACAACAAAAGCCATCAATAGTGTGGTCGAATTATTATTATTCCTTTACCTATATGTAGATAAATATATATCCGGGAAAAAAGTACTCACTTTTTTCCCGGGGAAAAAAGTAATTTCGTGAAAAGTCATATTTTGTTACCTGTCAACAGAGATAAAATGTCAAATTTTTTTCCCGTCACAGAAAAAATCCAATTTTATACTTTCTATGTTTTTGCTACCAATAAAATTGGATTTCAACAAATATAAGGATTAAATTGTATAACCTCACTGTTTTGAACTTGTCTTAAGTTCATCTTCATTGAATTGGTGATGAAATTCCTGGTTTGTAGAGTCCTTATTTTTTTGAGGAGGAGCAAACATTGCACTTTTTCGTTCTGAATCGAACTCCAGTCGGTGATTTCCTCTCAATTTTATTGATTTTAACCAATGCACCATGTCTTACTCACTTCCGTTTTCAATGCAAAATATATTTGATTGAGACTTCATTTCGGATACATCGTCGTCTGCATTCTAATATCTCCCTCTAAAAATTACAGGAAGTCGATTTCACCCGAGCCAATATGCTAGCAAAGTTAATCCCAAAGAAGTAGAATGTTTTTCAAACAGTTAGGTACATTGTATTTAATATTCATTCATTCAACACATGTATCATTACTATAACCCTGACCCTGACATTACTATTTACTTTACTACACAATAATTACTAAAGCGACTGAGATACAGCATTCAGCGAACAGGAATATATTAAATAAGGGCAGCAATGATTAAATTAAATTTGGGAATAAGTTGCCAAAAAGTAAAATGCGAAATTTCGTTAGAATTGTATCGGATTTTTTTTGTGAATTTTCTCAAAATCTATTTGTTAGTTCATCAAAGAACTAAGTTATCCAAAAAGTCAGCTATGCAGCTTTCTTACGGAAAAAAATTATAAATTTCCACTGATCTAATCTGAAAATTGGAAAGTAAAAAAAAATTAACGGCTATATTCATTTTTTGTAAAAAAGCATAATTTTAAACGTCAAATATTTAAAGTTCTTCTCTTGAATAAAGGTCAAATTAATATGGTAGCAGTTGAAACATCTACCGCACCAGACAAATCATCAAACAACGGTTCATAACAGCACTCATAAGGACATCCAAATTGACCCTCTCATTCTTGAAATTATGAACTGAATAAATACAATGTTTCTCTGCCCCCACATACGAATGACTCACACCCATAATCATAATACCCAAGCTTCATCCGATTCACTTAATATCTCACATAAAATTGAATGGAAGCTGTATAACAACTGCTAAACAGATACGTATTTACTTGAAGGGCTTTCCTATGGGAATAGTACAATTTTAAATGGTGATAATGGCAACATTGCCAATGTGATACCGAGTTTTAATTTAATTTTTCTCTTAGCATTCACAAATTAGCACTGTTTCTATAAAACAATTGACCATATTCACCGTCGCCATATTGTTGTGCGACAATACCAACTACCCAGTGTTCCCAACGAAGAAATATTGAGTTTACTAGAAAAATTCCACAATATAAAGTTTATAAGTGAAGTTTATGTGTACCTTTTCTGGCTGCTACGCCACATAGGCTTGTTTGGGACAATATTTCGCAAAAATTTCACCTTTTGGAAATGAAAACATTAGCGAAAGACGGTTTTATGAACAAATTAACTGTGGCCGAGTGTATAAATGAAGGCTTCGCTCCATTTTTCGAAATAGTCAGTGGAAGAATAATCTCTATGGCTGATAGTATTTTTGATATTAGCGGTATTTTTCTAGTAAACTCAATATTTCTTCGTTGGGAACACTGGGTAGTTGGTATTGTCGCACATCAATATGGCGACGGTGAATATGGTCAATTGTCAATTCCCAAAGGTTGTCGAATATTTCCATGAGCAAATGGCATAACCTATTGAACACAAATGACATAAGAAATGTCAAAAAATAAAACAGTGTTGTCATTTGAATCATATGCAACCCAATCATAGAGTAATAAACATAGATAGAGGAAGTATACGCAATTTTTACATGTCCCCAACATGGTTAGATTACGTTGTCGGATTGTGATATATTTTCAAATCCACAATTTTACTTTATCATTATGAATGTATGTTATAATGAATAAAATATATTTATTTGAGTGATTCCCGATTAAATATGCAAATTTGAATATTTGGAATCCGATATTTTTCCTAATTGTCATATTTATAATAAGCATAATGTTTATTATTTTCTGTATCTACCTGCTGAAATCTAAGGTTTGGCAACTTTTGCTCTCCTAGTGTCATCGGTTGTTTCACGTCGTTTGGCGCGCTTGAAGTTTGTTTTATGAATTTCTGATATATTTAGGTATTTATTTCAATATATTTTGAGTTAATATGAAACGTTGATTCACTATGGTACATAAGAAGTGCGTTCTTTGTGGAGAAATTCGCGAATTGAGTGAAATATCGTATCACTGATATGTTTTCATTTCCGCGCGCTTCATGTCAAATTTGATAGTTCATGTTGGGGACAAAATTTGCTTACTGAAAATGACATATCGTCGGCTAAGAGTGTAAATCTGCTATGTCCATAATGAACAATTTTACATGAGACCAATAAAACCGTACAGTACAGTGTTATAATAATAATAATAATAAGAGAGTTTATTCATGGAAATACATTCAATAGAGTTTATTGAATGTATTTTCATGAATAAACTCTCATTCAATAGAGTTTATTGAATGTATTTTCATGAATAAACTCTCTTATTATTATTATTATTATAACACTGTACTGTACGGTTTTTTTGGTCTCATGTAAAATTGTTCATTATGGACCTAGCAGATTAAGCCCCGGTGCACACATCCGACATTTACAGTTGCGACACCGTTGCGGTGTCGTACGCTAGTGTGCATGCTCCCATTTGATTCTTTGTACCACAGCCCGCATGATGGCAGTTACGACGTCGCAACGGCACGGCGGGTAGTGTGCATGCTCCCATTTGATTCTTTGTACAACAGGCCGCAAGTACGACACAGCAACGGTGTCGTAACTGCAAAAGTCGGATGTGTGCACCGGGCCTTACACTCTTAGCCGACGATATGCTCCCTCTATCTATGTTTATTACTCTGAGGACCCAATCTAGATACCCGTACCGAATTTCATAGAAATCTGATGAAAATTACAGAAGTTAACGCTGTAACAAGAATTTGCGGCCACCTAGACACACCGATACGAGACCAATTGTTCAGGATGCTCTGAATTGTATTTTACCAGCGAAAATTTCGAAACCAAAAATTGTGTTCATTCTAAAAGTGAACACACTATTTGAAAAATCAAAAATAGAATTTAGAATTTTTTTTCAAGGAGAATAACTTTAAAACGGAATTTTTGAATGTTATTGAAAGCCTGGAAGAGATCGTCAGTCTTATTGCCCTCGGTATAAATGTCCCCTTACATTTAATTATGTATAAAACATTCCCCTGTTTTCGTTTTATTCCTATATCGATCACTCTACACCGTCGAGACGCTGGGCGCCTAGAAGTCTACGTTGTGCAAGCGTGAATTTCGGAACAAAATGTCAGAACTACAGTTGTTGTGACTAATACAGAAGGCCTTGGTTATTTGAACAAAAGAGAGGGGAATGAGTGAAATGAAAACAATGCAACTTTCATATTATGATTATAATAGGAAGTATGAGTCTAGAGCTTCCTAACAAGTACTAAACAATGATGAAAATCTCTCATTCTTGCTTTTTTTGTTAGTTTTCTTTAGACAGGAATTTCTCAACACAATTGAATTGGAGCTGCAACTGTGCTAAAAATAAACTGCTCCTCAAAAGTTAAGGATATTGATGTCATCCGAATATGCATATCAAAACGCATTCATTTTATGACCTGAATAAAACCAAAATTGAGAGATTGAGCCACACAGACAATGCAATGATATTCCTTATCTGAACAATAATAATATACAAAGTTCAGTTTTGATATAGGATCAAATAAACAATTTTGACTCCCGATATACCTTATTTTGCAAGTAAAGTCTTTGTATCTGAATCTGATGCATTACTTAAAAATTTCCATGAGAGTGGATCGAATCTTCAACTTTCCAGATTGATGGAAAATAATGGATCCTTCCACTGAAGAGTTCAAGGTTTCAGTGTTGTCTTTTTATAGTTTCCTTATTTAGATTTCATTAAAGGTTGAAGGTTCTGACGATAAAGCTTTGGTCTGATGCGAAATGCCTCTTTTGACACTGAATATCGATTAAATGAAGCTTCATTAGGAGGGGTATCACCTTTGGGCTGGATTGTAAACATCTAAACAAAGTTTATTGGGAAATGTTGATTAAGGTCTCAGTTTGGCCATATTATTGGCTGAAAGTTCTGTTTCACCCCACAGACTATTTCAAGCGCCCATAGACGAGTTATTCAGTTATTCTAGGCATTCCACCTGAAGGTTTTGTTCCCTGGTTTTGCAAATCAATGATTCAAATAAGTAACCTTTTAGAGTACGAAGGTTATCTCATATATTTCAGGAACCCTGATGACTAAATGTCAAATATATATTAGGTGTACAACTTTACTTCATAAAGTTATTCTCGATTGAACATGTCAGCTTACGAGCCAAATTCTCGTCATTCGCGCGAGGTTTTAATTTTCTGCTTTAATATGAAGAAATCTGAGACTGAGGCCCATCGAATGCTCTCAAATACCTATGGTGAGGCCCCTATTAGCGAAAGAACGTGCCGAGAGTGGTTTCAACGCTTCAAGAACGCTGATTTTGACGTCGAAGACCAGCATGGCGGAGGAAGAGAGAGAAGGTTTTTGAATATGCAGAATTGGAGGCATAACTTGATCAAGACTCGTGTCAAATGCAACAAGAATTGGCAGGATCATTAGGAGTGACGCAAGAAGCCATTACAAAACGCCCGAAAGTCATGGAAATGATTCAGAAACAATGACTTTTGGGGATGAAGCACTTACTAAAACCATTGCTTATCACTTGCATAATGAGTTCAACCGTGGTCGCCGTAACCTCAAGGACGAATTTTGTCAAGGTCATCGAAAATCAGTTGTTGTGCCAGAAAACATCGAAGCTGTGCAAGAACTGATAATGTAAAATCGTCATGCAACATACCGTGAGATAGAGGCACGTTTGCACATTATATTCACCATCATATGTTCGATTTTACATGTAGATTTGGTCGTAACTCGAGTTTGGATCTCTCATAATGAAGTTCTTGTCAATTGGTGTAAAGAGAGGCTCAAAAACGTTAATTGCGGAGCTTCAAAAGACGTTTATAAGTTCGTGATTGGTGACAAATCTTGGATATATGCATATGAACTGGAAACTAAACAGCAGTCGACCATATGGGGCAAGTTGAATCAAATTCAACAAAAGTGGTTCTTACAACAAGTACATGTGGCTACTGTACCATTAGAGAAACATAGAACACTTCATTCTGAGTGCTACATGACCATTTGCCTACTTAAAGTACTTGCGGAAATTCACAAAAAAAATCGTGCAGACAGTCATCCTTCTACATGACAACATAAGCTCTGACACTTTAAGAATAAGTGAATTTCTGAGTGGTCAAAACGTTGAATTGAGGGGACATCCACCGTATAGTCCCGATTTAGCACCCAATGACTTTTTTTGTTACACAATAATAAATTAGAGGTGAGCGTTTTTCAACACAAGAAGAGGCAGTTGATGCCTTCAAAATGGATATTTTGGAGTTACTTGATTCGGAGTGGAAAGATTGTTTTGAACGTATGGAACGTATGATATCTATAGTGTGTTATACTCTCCATTCCTAATAGTTTGATATTGGATCAAGCCAACAAAAAGCTAATTAGGTTCAATATACTTTTTGTGAGATTTTTATCTTCCTCATTTATGATAACTTTCGCTCCAGTCTACAGCACTTCCTATAAATCAACACTTATTTTAAGTGAAAATATACCGCTGTGGTTTACACTCCTCTACGACAAATATTTGATGTTTTTGTATGAAGCATTCAGGTTACATAACGTCTTGTGATTACAGATACCTTGAAAGTGTTAAGTGCCGAAATGTGTACATGACCTGCTCGGTGTTTGCGAAAGTAATCAATAATTGATTGACTTTATGCCGATTATTTAAGTAAACAATAAATTCGATGCTTTTCTTCATGGCAATAAATGGTTGAAACAAGTGAAACATTTCAGAGGTTCACTATGGAAAAAATAAAATTTTCAATATTATGTGTATTGTATTTTCTGGAATAAAGTAAAGATCCATTTGAAATCAATTCTTCTAGAAGAAATATGAAAAATCTTATTGGAAAAAAGTTGATCAGAAAGCGAAAATAGGAATTTCAGATGGTAGCGATAAAAAATAATTGTACTCTGGACTATCAATTGATTCCCATTTCGAAAATTATATTTGTACAATGCATACAAATAAGAATAACTTTCTTCTGCCTCGATTTTGTTTCTGTTAAGGTTTATACCTATGTAGCTTCGAAACCAATTCTAAACACGTCGAAAATGTTTAAATCCATAGTGAATAATAACTTCAACATAAGACAATTTCGCATTTTTTCACGAAGTAATACATATTTTGTTTCGAGTTCCAAATTCCATACCTATAAACTCAAACTATTCAGGTTATTGGGTATACAATGAAAGAACAAAGTAGTTCAGAAAGTGATGAGGTACAGTATTTTAACTTCAATCTATTATAAGATGTTAATTATCGTAAATGTAAATTAGTTCACGTTGTCTAGATCGAATACATTAATGATATAGTCGAGGAGAATTAATAGAGAATAAGAAATATGAAAACAATATGATATTTGAGGTTGATGACCTTAAATCAATTAAAATCTCCTTTATAAGATAAGTACTATGTTTAACTTCATTCATTAATTTCATGTATATGAATGATTTAATGAGCTTGTCTTTATTTCTACATTCTTTATATTTTGGATGCAAAAAACTGAAGAATTGTGATACCAATCAATAGGAATGTTGTGAACATAAGTAACAACAAAAATATTCTTATTCAATGTTTTTGTCAATATTTTGTAGCATAAGAACACATGTATGTGTGATCAAAGTATCAACAATAACAATAACCTATCAACTGAAAAAAGTGTTTTTCTTTATGTTACAGAATCTAAGAGAAAATGTTGGGCAAAGATACTATTGTGTTTCAAAATGAACAGTGAAGAATTTTACCATCATATTGGTTAAAATTCAACCACTCAATGCTCTTCAACCTATAATAATTACTTCCAACAAGTTTTTTTTAACATACCCATACATTCAAACCCTATTCGTAAATAAGATTTGCAATCACATTTATGATAATCCACTCCAAATAAAAATATATCTGCCTTGGTTTCATAATGAAGTTCTTCAACATAATCCGTATTATTTCTTAGAGGACTAAGCCTCTTGTCTTGTCAAAAGACAACCTACACACTCAAGGTGATCTCATTGATATAACCATGCCAAATTTGATAGTATGCAAACAAGTTCAGCCGTTTTCATCGGGTCCAATGATCAGCATGAGCCTATCAGTATTTTAAGAATTTCGCTGAATTAACTGAATCACGAATATTTTCCATGATTCTGTTTATATTCAAGAAACTAGTCAGAATTGATAACTCTTGAGAATCAGTACTGCAGAATATATCAATCTAAGTGAATACACACATGGAGAAAATAAAGAAACCGACTGATTTCATTCAAGCAATGGAAATTAAAAATATAATCGACCATCGTCTGAGCTTTGCTCCCAAAAATAAACATCAGGTATGTTTGTCCGATCGAAGATAAACAAATGGGATCCACTTGAGCAAAAGGTTACCCTATTTTAGAGGTACCGGTCTTATCTGAATCTGACAACACTATATAAACAATATTTCTCCTGGATACCTTCGATATCTATCGATAACGATAGGGAATAGTCGGATTTTCAGCGATTTTCGTGCGAATAATTGGATTATGGACTTACTGGCATTCGTTCATAATCTCCTCCTGTGTCCTAACCTGCACTGGTGCAAGTTTCTCCACCGATTCCTCATAATTCCCAAAACACTTGGTTATCTTGTCATCGAAGGTATTCACTAGGTCCTCCAGGGAGCCTGAGAAAGTCTCGGTGAAGTTGTCAGCAACCGAAGGGACCTCTCCATTTGACAGTATATTTTTCTTGTTCTGTGTTATCGTATCAAGGGTAGAATTATTGATGATTTCCTCGTTTTCGTTCAGAACGTCGCTTAAATCTTTCGTTTTCTTCGTCAGGTTGATATTGTTTATGTTGTGCTCGTTCTTGAACGCGTTTTGGAACTCGCTTGAGCCCCATTCGTCACCATCGTCAAATTGGGCTAGGGGTGCTTCGAATTTCAGCTCGGCCATTTTACTGGCTAGATCGCGCATGGTGCGTTTGCACCCACCGCAACGACGTTTTGAGTTGAACTGAAATCTAATCGGAACTCGGATGATACACTCTGTGATTCTGTGCGTCCTCCGTATACGCGCAGTGCGGACGAATTTCGCAAAGTCGATCGGTGTGCGCAGTGCATCAGCCGGAATTTCGAATATGTGAACCGGAGTACAAGATCAGATGATTAGCGTTCTTTTTTTATGCAGAACCTTAAACTTGGAATGTATTTTCGGCGATTCGTAGATCATTCATCTTTAGTTTAGTTTATTTCTAATTATAAATCTTCGAATTAGTTGCAAAAAAAGCCAACAGGAAATTTGACTTATGGATATACAGAATGTTCCTAAATTGGAGGGACAAACAAAAATGACAGATTCCTTGGATCATTTCAAGAAGAAAAAGTCCTCTAAACATGGGCCCGCAAACGCTTTGTTTACGAGAAACAAGGTGTTGAAGTTTGTTTTTTTTTCAAGTTTTTTTTCTTATAGCACCTTCCCTTCACAAGATATTCAGCTTAAATTTGGCATAGATATTCCAATTCAATGTTTGCATTATGTGATATGCTAATTTTGAATGCAAATCTACAGGGTGATATTTTTCTGGAACAGTGCCCTCTTCTTTCCTCTAATACCTTTTTTGCAGCGAACATTTTTTCAAGATTCAAAATCTAGGCACAATATGAATCATTAAATATTCAAGAAATCATTAAATTATCAATACACTATTATATAACGTTGCTGAAATGAATTAACACCTAATAAAATTGGGCATTAACGAAATTTTGAATACCTATTTTGTTTGAAGTTCAGAGAAAAATGTGGTGCAAATAAAATAATATGGGGTTGACTACTACAAATGAACTTGGACTAATGAGTATAATTCATTTTAGAAAATTGACAGAAATGGAGCTCATCTATAATTATTTTTCTCTGAATCAGTTCAGTATAAAGATTTTTAGTTGAAACTTTCTGAAAACCATATTTCAAATTTGAACTTAGAACTTCTCAGGCTACTGGTAAAACCGTGATGTGTATGATGAGTTGCGTAAACTTCTTTCAAGGCGCAAACAAATTAAATGGAATTTATTTTCAATTGTTCATAAGGGAAGATTTGTAATATTGTTCAACGATTTACATTTTCAGATCTTATCATTGAAAACCAATTGCTCGATTAACTCCAATAAAAAAAATTTTTACAGTTACATCCAAACTTTTCCTTGTGAACGGAAAAACAAATTTCCATCAAATCAATTGAACCAATATTTCTGCAGTTAATGTAATGAAATTTGATGTACAAATGAAAAAAATAAATGTAGAATTTCCAAAATTCCTAGCGGCTCCAAGAATCTTGAATGAATATTTTCCTAATATCGTTTTAATAAATTTTAAGAAGGTACAGGGATAGTGTTATTTTCGAGGGTAAAGAGAGTGTATCTTTGATATTTATGTCCTCTTGCTCATTTTATTAATTTAAATTTTTACAAAATCATTCCTAAAATCATTACAACTGGCGCGAAACATATGAAAGAAATCTTCGCTTATTGGTTTTATTGTTTTATTCCTTCCAATAATCAAAAATAGATGTCCGTATTCCTTTTTTTTCAGAAAATCTTTCAATGAAGAACTCTTCAAGTAATATACTAAGCTTTACGATTTAACTTCCTACTAATAGTCGACAGATGGCGCCTCATGCCATTGAGTTCTTTGCTGTGCGTATTCTTACTTTAAATTCTTCTAGAACTCGGGGGTGTGTTTTATACACAACCGACTGGGAATGTCACCAGAGGAAAAATCTAAAAATGTCAAGTCTGGGGAGAGTGATGGGAATTCAATCTTAGTCCTCTTCTACAAATCCATTTTTCTTGGAAATGATCTGTGAGCCCATGCCTCACTGTGGTTCACTAAATTTACAATCTTTTTTTATTTTTCGGAAGTACTCACCGAAAAAAATGTCCCAGAGAAGAAATAGAGAAGGCATGTCTATGTATTTTAATTTTTTGAGGAAAATACCTGAATATGATATTTTTAACTACCCATAAACCTATTTGCCTTATTATTTATAGTGAAGCTATTTATTCTTCTGATGAATTATTTATATGAAGTTATAATTCTGTAATTCCAATTCCTAATTATTATGCTTAAAATGATTTAAACAGACACTTATGTTATGATAGCGTTCAACATTGGCACGTCTAATATTTTTCTTTTTTTTTCTCAGTTTTCTTAGACATGTTCCTGAACCGTTTTATAGTTGTCAGGTAATTTATAATTTTAGCAGGGACTTTATATGTATAACGAAGTAGATCACTTTTTTACGTTAACTTTGACTTTGAAAAATTCATACAATATCAATATACAACTTCATTTCTACAGCACCAAACTGGAATTAACAACTAATTACCTAGAATACCTACTTCTCTGAATGTTAACTGTCAGAATGAAATTCAAGTAATTACTTATAAAATGTAATAATGCAAACGTATGATTGGCAAATACATATTCAAGTTTAAGAGTTATGTAGGTGTAACATGCCAATTGAAAATTTTTTTTGGCAAAATTCGATTTCATTACTCAACAACTGCCTTCGAGGGCGATACAGCGATTATACCCATCTTCCAACTTTTCGATACCATTTTTGTAGTACGATTTGTCGTTCGCTTCAAAATAGAGGCCTCAGTTTCATTGGCGCTAAATTTCTTTCCAGCGAGCATTCTTATGGGGTCTGAGAACAGGAAAAAGTCGCTGGGGGTCAGATCTGGCGAATGAGGTGGATGCAGAAGCAATTCGTAGCCCAATTCATGCAATTTTGTCATTGTTTTCATTGATTTGTGACACGGCGCATTCTGATTTTTTAAGAGAAATTAGAAAGTAATCAATGTTAAAAATTTAATCAATGTTTAGGCAAATGATGCAACTGGCCATAAATAACACATCCTATCGAGTTGCAATTTCGCGTGTATATTTGCGATCGTATATTATTCGAACTACATCGAAAAATATTAATTTCAAGTAAGTATGGTGCAAAATTCTGTGTTGCTCAACTCATCAGAATCATAGATCATTCACACGCAAAATTGTAACTTAATAGGATGTATTTTTTGATATTGGAAATTTGTTCATATATGTTGCTTGAACATTCTATATTCTGGTAATGTTTTGTTTTTGAGTGTCATCAGAAAATTGAAGCAGAATATTGTACAGTGACTATAAGTCTATAGATCCCATTGAGTTCAGAATTTGAGAGTGAATATAAAATAACAATTTCAAGCTTTATACAGAATTTAATGATGATTTCGTCATTTATGTCATGGAAAATTCAATTATAACATCGAAAAAATCATAATGTGAACTCAGATGTCTTGGAGAGCAGCTTCACTTATGCGTCAATTGTACACTTGGAGACCACATCAGACTTAAGAGACTTTCCGTGAAGTTATCGATGAAGGATGAAATCATTGAAATCATAAAAATAATAAGGTAAAAACACACTAAACATAGATTCTAGCGAATTGTTGAAGCATCAAGATAAATTGAGAATCTCTCCACGATTCATAAACATAATTCAACTCATTGAACCGGAAAAGTAGATTGATGGTTTTAGTTTTCGTTTTCTGTAATGAAATGTGAAGCAAGCAATGAAATCACATAAATAATAAAACGAAAAACAAGCTATACATTTCACAGGCCAATAAATAGTTCCTCAAACAGTTCCATCATATAAATAGATTCACTCAGCTTTATATCCCTTTGAGTATGACTTCAGTCTGATGCCAACCGATACAAAAATAGTAAACACTTACTCGTTTTAGAGTCATGATCAATCAGCTTACTGCTCTTCTTGTTTATTTTATTTGGTTTTTCGGTTTAGCGAAATGATTTCCCACCATGACGGGGTGAGTTCTAACATTTTCTACCTATTGATCTTTTTATTTGAAATGCGAGAATATTGATTTTCAATGTCAATTCAATATCTCCAACATTTATTTACATTTTGAAGACTATTGATTGAAAAAAATCACAATTTGGTTTTTTTTGGTTTATTATACTGATTCGATTCTTTAACTCGTTGAATAAAATACCTTGTATATTAAGTATCAAGATCGTTAAGCATATTTTCAGGTTTACTGCACTTAAACAGCTAGAAACACTGCTCAGAATCATTAACATGATGCTTTTGATCGATTGTGAGCTCGCGCAGCACCCATTTTGCACACAGCTTTCTTATGTACAAATATTAGTGAATGATATGATGTGCACGTTCAGATATCTTCACAATATCTGCTATCGCGATCAACTTCGCTTTACGCTCATTCAAAATTATTTCGTGAACTTTTTTGATTTTTTCGTCGTTGACTGCCTCTTTTGGGCGTCTACTGCATTCGCCGTCTTCGATGCTCATTTCACCACGTTTAAACTTAGCATACCAATCAGTGATGGTTGATTTTCCTGGAGCAGGCCCCGGAAACTCTTCATCAAGCCAAGATTTTGCTTCAACTGTATTTTCCCTTCCAAAAGCAATATTTTATCAGCACACGGAATTCTTTTTTTTCCATCTTTTTTCAAATAACAAAAGTAGCTACATTCACAACGCAATATCTCACAAACTAATGGTCGGACTGCTGTCAAATTTTGACACGTATCGTTTGAAGGTTGGACCTAACTAAAAATCATATGGATTCGATACTAGCACCGCCATCTGTGCATCAGACCAGAGATTTTTCAATTGGCCTAATATAAGCAGCTTTTTGCATTTCGTAGTTTCTAATTGTTTGCAGTAAGTTAACTATGGATAATGTAGCCCAGAAAACGTCCTAGTAGCGATTAAGTTCATTAATAGAAATAAGCCAAAACGATATCAATTGTTGAATACATTCAGGACTAAAATTTATACACTTGGATATTATCGCAATTAGCAAACGAGATAGACCTATTCACGATATAATTCAATATTTATTGTTCATACTGATTAATGATTTTACGACAATTCGACGTCACATGTGGCTTACAAAACATCATTTGCTCAATCTAAATATTCAATTGGACAATATCATACTATGGTCCGGAAGAAACAATTTGTGAACGATGTGACGTATGGTAACAATACTCCAAGTATATTAATAATTATTATGGAGGATATTGAATTACAAACCGACGAAGTTACTGATAAACAAATAAGTAGGTACCTAATGTACTCAATTCGTTTTGAGTACAAGTCCTGATATGCTCAGCGAACGTTTTCGATAAGACGGATTAAAATTTCATTTGATGAATTTCCATTAACGATTCTGAGTGTAATAAGTGAGCCAGTGTGCATTTGAATTTGTTGTGAATTGCTGGAAATCCTCAAAGTAAGTAAAGTTCGAATTTAACTTTTAAATTCTATTCAAATGTGGACTGCCGAATATTGTGCACTATCAATAAATAATCCAAAGTATAAACTGATGATTTGGTGATAATTTAAGACATTTGGAGCATAACAAGGCATAATCACTATTTAAAATTATCGTATTTACTGTGGAAATACATACTACTTTATCAGCTCGAAAATGATGAGCATTCATTGAAAAATCTGGATGCTACCAGATTTGAAGAGAAAAATCTCGTTGAAACGATAGTTCTCCAAAATAATCATTTTGTTACAATATTTGTAATTTTCGCATTACCAATTTCGAATTGCCAGAGGATCATGCAGCTGACTGTATGAAAAATGGTCACTGGTTAATTTCAAATGTTCATGTCCCTTAATAAGAAAAGCTGATCAGAAGACTGCTTCCCAAGATATGGGGTATTTAATGTAGACATAGCGATAAAAACTACAAATTTAATATTATCATGACTTCTGAACCGAGGAACATATTTGAATAGTTTTCCACAACTTTTCTGCTAAAAGAGTCTTATCGTCTTTACTTATGAATTACTTGACTAGGCTGAAAACATATCTGCTCAGCTGTTTGGCTCATACAATTTTTTATTTTTGTTATTCCTTCATTATTTCACTATTTTCATTGGAATATTGAAGGCAAAAGAATATAATAACAGCATTCCTGAATGGCAGTTAGTATATGCTATGAAAAGGAATTCAACCAGTAGCCTTTTTAACTGAAAAGTAGTGAAAAATCCATTCAAATATGTTGTGGTAATATGGTTATATAAAATTTGTAGCTTTTATCGCTATGTCTACTTTAAATACTTGGGAATCGGCATTGACCAGAGCATTCTGAGCAGCTTTTCTTATCAAAGGCATAAAGGTCTACAAAAAAACAATACTAACATTTGAAATTAACCTGAAACCATTTTTCAGTTAGTGTATAACTTTGCTTCCGCCGTTTTGCAATAGATGGCTGTTGCGGTAAGAGGAAGTCGAAATACATAGATCGTAGAAGTCATACAATAAGATTAGGTATTTCTTAACATAACACCATCGAAATATTAGTCGATTTGTGTCTGCTTCATTAAGTTATACTCGATTAAACATGTCAGCTTACGAGCCAAATTCTTGTAATTTGCGGGAAGTTTGCTGCTTTAATATGAAGAATCTGCGACTGAGGCGCATCGAATGCTCTCAAATACCTATGGCGAGACCGATATTAGTGAAAAAACGTGTCGAGAGTGGTTTCAACGCTTCAAGAACGGTGGTTTTGACGTCGAAGACCAGCATGGCGGTGGGAGAAAGAAGGTTTTTGAAGATGCTGAATTGGAGGCATTACTTGATCGAGACTCGTGTCAAACGCAACAAGAATTGGAAGGATCATTGGGAGTGACGCAACAAGCCATTTCAAAACGCCTGAAAGTCTGGGAATGATTCAGAAACAAGGAAATTGGGTGCCGTTCGAGTTGAAGCCATAAGAGATGTTTGCTTGTGAACAGCTGCTTGTTAGTGTCATCAGAACCTAAGAAAAATTGTCACGTAGGAAAGCGGAAAATATGAGAAGGGAAAATAAATGAATACCCACGTAACTTTGCGTGGGTTTTGCAACTGTATTTTAATAAAATTGTTTTTTTAATTTCATTAAATGAAATTCTCGTAAATCATGTTTGATGTTAATAGTGTGTTAGGTTGAGAAATATTATTTGTCACTTTTATGGTGCAATTAAAATTATCGATGCAGAACGATGAAGAATCAGTCGAGTCATTCAATCATAACTTGTCAACTCGAAAAAACAATTCTATAAAGGTCATGCATTGAATATTAGGTCTACTTAGGTGTCAGCAATTTGTATGAAGGGTTTTTGAAAAAGACATAGCAGTATTAAAAAAAATTGAATTTTTGTCCATTTAAAAATGAGTTTTAGTATCTCCTAACAATACATTTTAGGACTGTTTGTACAGGGTGGTCCAACGGAAACTTAACACCTCGATTTTTCAACTTCAAAATGAAAATGTCATGTTTTAATAACTGGTCAAGTCTAGGTCGTACTCGTGCTCGTACAGCCATAGAATAAGCCTTTTATTCTGGTACACACGCAGTACGAATACTATGATTCGATTCCTCTTCTAAATTCAAAGGCGATGGTTCACGTCTTGTTGCTAGATTAGATGAAGGTACTTTATTCTCATCAGCATAAGTAAAATGTTGGATCTTCTAAAGACGTCTCTATTTGCAGCCTGTCAGTCAAACTGTTGATTTCATTTCGTAATGTTGATTTGCTATGAAGTACAAATGTATCTTCTTGGCCATTTGTAGCAATTGACTCTTATCCCAGAAATTCCAGATATTTGCCTGGATTTTCTAAATACGTTACCATACTTGTCATTAATGAACGGCGCTCTTTTATCCTAGAAAATAAAGTTTCAACCATTTCTTTACTCAATGTCGAGTTATAATGACATCCCAAATATACTAATCATGAATCGTAGTGTAGTTTCAGCAGTTACCATTTTTGCATCTTGATTCGTAACTTATGATTGGTTTATTGCTTTCTGGGACGTTTCAGAAGACATTTGCGCTCTTAATGTCTAAAAGGCAATTTTAATATTGAATCCCCGCAATTTTGAACCCGCAGAATTTCAGAGGGATCTCGCATTTGAGGCAGTGGATTCCCTAATTACATCCATTGACAAAGAATTCACTCTTAAAATGTTTCCAAATAAACGTCATTTGAAATGATAAACCGAAAGAAATGTGAACTTGCATGTTAATATCCATTGTACATATTTCACGCAGGAATTTGATAACCTACATAAATATCCTTTTATGTAACTAACAACATAATCAGTATCAGTATCAGAATATCCCTGAGATTATTGCAATGCAATGAAATCTGAATACGAAGCGAACAAGTCAATGTCCCTACACCGCAACAATTTTTTTTTGTCTGAACCTAGGCTCTGAATGAGAATAACTACACACGATTCTGTTTTAAAAAAACACGGTGTCCGATTTGATCAAGATTTTCTTTATTGGTACGGGCACTTGGGGGACACGTAACTTGACTGAAATGTTAGAACTGAATACAAATAGCTTTCTATTTATCTGCTCGACGAAAATGAATCACTGTTCCTTTTCCTGGTGCATGCTGTGGTGTTCAATTATTATGACTCGAAATCATGCTGGTGGGTGCAGCAAGATAATAATGTAATAGGGTTAAGGCTTGCAGAGATAAATGTAACGAAGAGGAGGTCATGAACTATATTGTAACAGACAAGGATGATATATTTGAGTGAAAATGAAATCCAAATGTTTAGATTAGATTGTATCAGATAAGGGTCAAACGATTGGATAAGTACCTAAGCTGTGTATTACACTAGATTGCATTCTATTATTAATTTTCATTTTCGTTAGTGTGGAAAGACCTTACTTATTAATTTTCTTGGAATAAAAAAAAATTAGATGACTTTTTTATAGAAGAATAAATACAGGGGGTTTCCAAGTTAAAAATAAACCTTGAAGGAGATGTTAGTTCCACTCATTTGCTGTCGATTGAGCCATATTTATTGATAACCGAAAATCAACAGTTTCCGGGAAAACGGGCTAATTGAAAAGTCCCCGGTCTACCATAGTAGAACACATTTTTTTGGGAAAATTTAATTTTATTATTCAACATAGTTGCCTTCGAGGGCGATACAGCGATTATAGCGATCTTCCAACTTTTCGATACCATTTTTGTAGTACGATTTGTCTTTCGCTTCGAAATATGCCTCAGTTTTGGCGCTTATTACTTCTTCATTGGCGCTAAATTTCTTTCCAGCGAGCATTCTTTTGAAGTCTGAGAACAGGAAAAAGTCGCTGGAGGCCAGATCTGGCGAAAACGGTGGATGCAAAAGCAATTCAAAGTCCAATTCATGCAATTTTGCCATTGTTTTAATTGATTTGTGACACGGCGCATTGTCTTAATGAAACAGCACCTTTTTTTTCTTCTAATGGGGCCGTTTTTTAACGATTTCATCCTTTAAACGATCCAATAACGCTATATAATAATCGCTGTTGAGGGTCTGGCCCTTTTGGAGGTAATCAATTAATATTATACCTTGTGCATTAAAGAATACTGATTCCATAACCTTGCCAGCTGACTGTTGTGTTTTTCCTTGCTTTGGATTCTGTTCATCATGTGCAGTCCACTCAGCTGACTGTCGATTGGACTCTGGAGTGAAATGATGGAGCCATGTCATCCATTGTTACATATCGACGCAAAAATTCAGGTTTATTGCACTTAAACAGCTATTAACACTTTTCAGAATCATTAACAAGTTGTTGATTTTTATCGATTGTGAGCTCTCGCGGCACACATTTTGCACACAGCTTTCTCATGTACAAATGTTCGTGAATGATATGATGTACACGTTCAGATGATATCTTCACAATGTCTGCTATCTCGATCAACTTCACTTTACGGTCATTCAAAATTATTTTGTGAACTTTTTTGAATGTTTCGTCGGTTTTGGACGTCCACTGCGTTCGCCGTCTTCGGTGCTCATTTCACCAGGTTTTAACTTAGCATACAATGATGGCTGATTTTCCTGGTGCAGACCCCAGAAACTCTTCATCAAGCCAAGATTTTGCTTCAACTGTATTTTTCTTGAATTTTCTGTATTTGTAGTTACGCGATCAACAAGTTTTTTTTTTGCACGATGCTTAGAATTGTCATTCAACATCCACATGAAAATTTTCATTTCAGTGGAACCAGCAGTTACGAAATTAACAGACTGGACGGACAGAATTGATTTTGAAGACAGATTCGTCATCATGGAGACCAAGTCCGGCTCGAAATTCGAAAATTACAGACATTTTGTGACGAAATGATAGATCTATCGGTTCGGGAACGAGCGCTCAAAAAGCAGCTGCATAGAATGCAATAACACAAATGTTACTCTTTCATTCTTAGTGGTCTCAGTAAATAGGTACTTCGTTATCAAGAAATCAACCTTCAAAATTATTGGAGCAGCTCAAACTATCGACATTGGTGTTTTTCATGCTGTCAATTAGACATATAAATATTATCGTGTTTTATTTTAAGGAAACAATGATTGCCATTGCTTTGTATCAACCTTCGCGCAAAGATGACAAGACGGATATGTTCTTATCGATTAGGTACTTCCTTTGTCGGAGCTATTAATTTGAACGGAACAATACAATGTCATTGTCTTGTATTTGAGGTTGGCGATTTATATAATGCTCCCAATGTATGAGCGAAATCCTTTCTATTGCAATACCATAAAAAATTTGCTCGGTTTCGCGATTGAAATATCCTTCTACGATCCCTAATATATATCAAAGGCGGGGTTGAAAAATAACGGTTCCCTTATGAAACTGTTATTTTGAACGACGAGTACAAATACACTTTTTTCTATAAAAGTGAAACACTCTGGTTTATGATTTCGACTTTCAACGCAGAATATTTAGGCATAATCTTCCATCTGGGCGTACAATTGGTTAAACAGTGAAAAATTCGGAGAGACTGGATCTTTTAGTGATGTCTTAAGGCCCATACATCATCAAAATTAGGGAATCCAATCCCGCACCAAAAATCAATCCCGCAAATCCGCGGGATGAAAATTATCAATCCCGCGGGTCCGCAAAAATTGCGGGATATATATAATCTTTGTACTCAACCTATTGAACATGCTCATAAAAAGATCTTATGCTAATAAAAACATAATATTATAGTTTAAAAGTTTTTTTTCGAATATTTCAGATTTTACCTATAATTTCTGAAATATTGTACCTACTAATCGCCAAACTGCAAGCATTTTCGTGACCAACATGGTCGAATCAATCAATAAAAGGGTACAATAGTTCCCTGAAGAATTTTTTAATTTTTTTTCAATTTTGGAAAATTTTAAGAAAATTTTTTGACGAAAATTTTTTCAGGTGGGATCGAAATTCGGTTAATCATGGATCGTCAATTCTGGCACCGCTTACCGATTTTGCGTAGACCTCACAGTTTTGAGGAAATTCGAACTCGAAATTTGGGAAAGAATCAAATTTTCATACAAATATCGTTATATCTCCTAAATTATTCGTCTCAGACCTCTCAATAAAACCGTATTTTGATCATCGGGTGCTGATCTGAAACATAGTGAGGTTTCAAGGGCATAGCTTACGTCCAGGAGAAGTTGTAGCATCAGGAATTTTATCCAATTTTTTTTTCGAAAATTTCAGATTTTTACCAATATTTTCGGAAATAATGTACTAATCGCCAAACAGCAAGTATTTTCGTGATCTTCATAGTCGAATCAATCAATAAAATGGTACAATAGTCTCATGAAGGAACTTTTAATTTTTTTCAATTCTCCAAGTATGGAAAATTTTTCGACAAAAATTTTTCAGGTTTGATCGACATTCGGCTAATCAGGGATCGTCAATTCTGGCACCGCTCATCGATTTTGCGTATACCTCACAATTTTGAGGAAATTCGAACTCGAAATTTGGGAAAAAATTGAATTTCCATCCAAAAATCGTTATATCTCCTAAATTATTCGTCACAGATCCCTCAAATAAAAATGTTTTTCAAACATCAAGTTCCGATCTAAAACATACTGAGGTTTTAAGGGCGTAGCTTACGTCCAGGAGAAGTTGCAGCCTCGGGAATTTCATCTATTTTTTTTCGAAACTTTCAGAGTTTTACTTATAATTTCTGAAATAATGTGTAGTTTCATCAGTAACTAGTGTTGCATATTCGTCCGTAACTTATGATTGGTTTAATACTTTCTGGTATGTTTCAAATGACATTTGCGCTTTTATTGTCTTACATGCAATTTTAATATTGAATCCCGTAGATCCCGCATGAAAAATCCCGCAATTTTGATCCTGCAGTATTTCATAGGGATCCGCCCGGAATTGGATTGCTGCTGTAAGTGAAAATGTTGAAAAATATACAAATTTATTCATTTCTCGGCACGCACAACATTTGGGTGTCTTTCATGGCATGTTTTACCATATTTTGCATCTAGATTTGCACCTCCATCTTTATAAAGTTCAGTTGATACAAGGACTAAAACCAGTTGATTATGGAATGGCTAGAACATATGTCGATTGGGTACTTTTACAAGAACGTTTGGATGACAATTTTTCGCATCGAACTTTCTTCAGCAACAAAGCACATTATTCATTCGGTAGTTAATTGAACAAGCAAGATTTTCGCATATGAGGCCAGTGAAAATCCTCATGTAACTGCTGAGAGACTATTACATCCACAAAAAGTTACTGTATGGTGTGCAATTTAGTCTTGTGGAGTCATTGACATTTATATTGTTTTCAGCATCATGATAGAACCATATGTTCGGGGACCGAGCGTTCAAAACTGTTAAAAGATATACCTATTAATTCCTCTTTGAATTGAATTGGAAATCCTTGAAATGTGGCATATCAAATAATCAGAATGATGATGAGTCGTTCGTCTGAGATTTTTCATTATAATCGAGATTGCAATTTTCCGACACAAGTAGGATATGCACATAATCACAATGGAATTAAATGGAAGGGACTTCTTCTAATATTTCATTCTGAACCTTCACTTGCTGAACCTTCACAAGGTAGGATCAAGGTTTCTATTATCATAAAATATCACGCCTTCTAGTGGACTTGCAAGAGTACTTTTTTTTTAATTCACGACAATTACATTATCATTACGCTATGTCCGGAGGAATTCCAGTATTGCTAAACGAATAATAGGTACTCCCACACATCGTTTACAAAAGGAGTCTAAAAAATTAATTTTATTAACAGGATCGACTGTGAATGTAGTGGGCCGTCAGTTCCAGATAAAAATAAGGATTCACAAAATAATATTGAACTTACCGTCAAAAGGTGATGTTGAACAGGCAGTTGAACCCTCGGTTGAACCCCTCAAACTCCAGAACCTAAGAGTTTTGAAGAATCCAAAAATAATTTTCAAATTCTGTATTAGGAAGAAAGCATTCCTAGTCATTGTTTCGGAAAAACCACCCCTAATATATCAAATTCACCGAATTTGAAAATTTCAACTATTTTTTGTTTTTTTGAAAATATTTGATTTTTTTTTCTAGGTCTAATTTTTTCAATTGATCTAAAAATTTCCGGTTAAGCGCAGGTTTCGGCTAGTTGGGGATCGATTATTCTAATATCGCTTACCGATTGTTCATAGAACTCACAGTAAATGAAAATTTGAACCCAAAATTTGAAAGAAACCGTAGGAACTGAATTCCTACACAATAATCGTTATATCTTCTAAAATATTGGTCACAGCCCTCTCAAATAAAATCGTTTTTATAGATCGAGGTGCTATCTGAAACATCTGAGGTTTCAAGTCCCTGTCTTGCCACTAAGAGAGTTGGCAGTCTCGAGAATATTATCAAAACTTTTTGGAAAAAAACAGTTTACAACCTATAACTCCTAGAATAATGGACAAACCTCTGAACTGTAAGCAATTTAGTGATCTACGTTAACTAATCAATCGATATGTAGCTTTTAATTTTTCCTAAAAAAAAAAATTTTTCAAAGGGGGTAGGTTTGGAAAACTTGGGACGAATTTTCGATCTAAAAATTTTTGAGTAAACGCGGAATTCAGCTAGTTGGAGATCGATTATTCTGACATCGCTTACCGATTGTTCATAGGCCTCACAGTTCATGAAAATTTGAACTCGAAATTTGGAAATAACCGTAAAAACTAAAATCGTTATATCTCATAAAATATTGGTCACATCCCCCTCAAATAGGATAGTTTTTTATAGATCGAGGTGGGATCTGAAACATATTAAGGTTTCAAGTTCGTATCTTGCTTCAGGAAGAGTTGGCATCCTGAGGAATATTATCAAAATTTTTTGGAAAATTTCTGTTTACAGGCTATTATTCCCAAAATAATGGACTAAGCTCTGAAATACCAGCTTTTTCGTGAACTACGTTATCGAATCAATCAATATGATGGAACAAAATTCTCACTTGAGAACTCTTAATTGTTCGTTTCTAAGTTCTGGGGGGGTCAAATTTTCTTTGGGACACCCTGTTTACCTAACATCTATATACAGTTATGTATTCTCCAAGGGTGCAATAGGAATATGCATGACGTCAAAAACTCCCTACTATACATGAACTGTTTTATGTGAGAAAACGAGTGTAAATTATGTTAAATTCGAATTCTGATATTTGGGAATTAGGTATTTCCAATTAATTATATCGAATAGTTTATCATCATAATGAAACATGTGTAATTTAGTTTATAATTATTTCTTATCTATGTAATAAACTTTTGACAAGCTTAATGCAATATCAAGGAATCAAAAAATATGTTTTTATTGCAG
This sequence comes from Harmonia axyridis, assembly GCF_914767665.1. Classification (NCBI taxonomy): domain Eukaryota; kingdom Metazoa; phylum Arthropoda; class Insecta; order Coleoptera; family Coccinellidae; genus Harmonia; species Harmonia axyridis. The sequence goes on from NC_059507.1 coordinate 7,281,392, forward strand.
ATTCTGGCTATTAATTAGCCATTTGCGAAAGAATGCTTTATTAACATACGTATACTGAAACTTGTTTCTGTTAATGATCCGGAAAAATTAAGAAGAATAAAATTTCATAAATGGCAAAAACTCATTTATATTGAATTCTCATAAAATGGCGCAAGTAAATGCTCAGGAAGTTATTAACAAGTTTCTTGATTTTCGAAATTATTCAAAACTGTAGTTTCAAGATTTTATTAAATTTCGAAAATATGTTTCATTGATTTGAATTAAATTGTCAGTGTTTCTTTTTGCTTTAAGGGGATGAAACATTTGCGTTATCTATGATAATATCTGTAAACTATATTCGGTGGCCACCTAGGATCTCCGGATTAGGCAACGAATTAGGGACACCCGATACATTTGTCAATAAAAGACCCTGTATATGCAGTTTTGTTGCGCAGTAGGGTCATGAATGAAAGATCCGAAATTCTTGACATCAAATCAGTGCTTATCTCGAATTTTCGGATATTGCTTTTTTTAATATATTTCTTTGATCCTTCCGTTCACACTATTTTTCTGTGTTATTCAGCCTGACTCACTTAACTTTTACTCCAGTCGTAAATGCTGGTTTATAGACCAATTCATACTGTCACTTTATGAAAAGTTATGTTGGTATATACCAACTTGTTTTGCGTAACAGGGAACAGGATATGAAATCAGATCATCTAGAATATGTCAGCAGATTTTTCTTGTTACACTTGAGGGAATTGTATGGTCTCAAATTAATTTTGGTCTTGGTACAATATCATACGATATACCAAATACATGATACAAAATTAGGTGAAAATCTACTTATCGCCGATAAAATTCAGTGAATTATTCATTGAAGTAAAATGGATTAAAATGTAAAATTTCTTTCGTGCGTTTTCTTCCACAACCGTTGATTCATGAATAACGTTTGCATTTGCTTATATATTCTTCTTGACGGAACTGCATTAGAAAGAAGCAATGCGTCATTTGGTATCAGCCAACACGTGGCTGATCAGTTCAAAACAGAATTAGAGATATTTCTTCTTACAAATAACCAATTTTTATGAAGTTTTCACATTATTTCCTCAAACATTAATCTACATTGTAGATAGTGAATATTTTTGATTTGCGAATGAAAAACGAAACAAAAAATTTGGTAACTTTTCGTTTTCCCAAAAAAAATTTATGAATTCTACTTTCTACAAAGCACTGATGTATATTCAATATATTCGTGAAAAAAAACTACCAGAAACCATTACGAAAGAAGTGAAACTATAATTCCATGAAAATTATAATCGACTGCCAACATTCCATATTGTTGGCATATCTTACCTCTCACCGATGATCAGATCAAAATATTCGATCAAAATTCTTCATATCTAATAATGTAAGGTTTTGGTTGGCTTGTAACAGGGCTAATTTAATAGGCCAATTGAAAAGTCCCCGGTCTACCATAGTAAAACACATTTTTTTTGCAAAATTCGATATTATTATTCAACATACAGGGCGATACAGCGATTATAGCGATTTTCCAACTTTTCGATACCATTTTTGTAGTACGATTTGTCTTTAGCTTCAAAATAGGCCTCAGTTTCGGCGATTACTTCTTCATTGGCGCTGAATTTCTTTCCAGCGAGCATTCTTTTGAGGTCTGAGAACAGGAAAAAGTCGCTGGGGGCCAGATCTGGCAAATACGGTGGATGCAGAAGCAATTCGAAGCCCAATTCATGCAATTTCGCCATTGTTTTCATTGATTTGTGACACGGCGCATTGTCTTGATGAAACAGCACCTTTTTTTCTTAAAATGGGGCCGTTTTTTCACGATTTAATCCTTTAAACGATCCAATAACGCTATATAATAATCGCTGTTGATGGCCTGACCCTTTTGAAGGTAATCAATGAATATTATACCTTGTGCATCCCAGAATAATAATGCCATAACCTTGCCAGCTGACTGTTGTGTTTTTCCTCGCTTTGGATTCGGTTCATCGTGTGCAGTCCAATCAGCTGACTGTCGATTGGACTACGGAGTGAAATGATGGAGCAATGTTTCATCCATTGTAACATATCGATGCAAAATTCAGGTTTATAACACTTAAACAGCTTCAAACACTGCTCAGAATCATTAGCACGTTGTTGCTTTCGATCGATTGTGAGCTCAAGCGGCACCCATTTTGCACACAGCTTCCTCTTGTACAAATATTCGAATTGGAAAATTTAATGAAAAGGATATAGTGCTGCATCCATAGACGTGGCGGCCATTTGGCTGATACCGTTTTTCTTTAAATATACTACTTTTTTAAAAACGAAATGAAACTTCTAATTGAAAAACCCTCATATTGATTCAACAAATTATTGTCAACTGTACCATGTTTCTAATCAATACCCATAAAAGTTTCACTTCCAACATCAAAAATTTAACGTCTTTCGTCTCAATATCATCATCGAATAGGGGAAAAAACGATTCAATTTAATTGCCCTATTCGTCTTCTAGACGCCACTGCGGCCTAGTTTTACAGCTTACAGCTTTTAAGGATGATTGCTTCTCTCATACTGTGTTACTTTCTGAGAACAATAGATTGTTTGCCGTTGTTTCAGGCCGTCTGATACAGCTTCTCATCCAGCCTCTTGATACAAAATCGATCGAGCTCTGACGGATCTGCTTTCAGGGTAAATTACATTTCGGAGATAGTGAAGCAGTTTAGATGGTATTGTAAAGGGTTGTCCATTTTGTTGTTCCGAAAGTAAACGTTCAAGAACACACATTCATTTAGACTATCGATCAAATTTTCATGATCTCTTTACAGGACTCGATTCTTTGTAAGTTAATTTTCAATGACCTTTCGGGCAATAACTTGAAGGATGTTATGCACAAAGATGCACCACAAAAAAATCCAAAGGTAATAAATCACAAGATCTTGGTGGCCAATTCTGGGGATTCACGGCTTGGCTTGATTTTCAAGCTGAAGGGTGTTTTTTTTTAGAGCTATAGAAATTCAAACTGCAATAAAACAACGATGGATTATTCGATTGACATGAATTTTATTTATCCGCAAGATAATCTTGTGGCGTTACATTTTAAATATGATTTCTGGCATATGACCGCCACGGCTGGCTCGGATGTAGTCCAATCTGGACGTCCAATTTTCGATGACTTTGTCCAACATTTGTTGCCGTATATCGGCAATAACACAGCGAATGTTGTCTTCCAAATGGTCAAGGGTTTATGGCTTATCCGCATAGACCAATGACTTTACATAGCCCCACAGAAAGTAGTCTAGCGGTGTTAAATCACAAGATCTTGGAGGCCAATTCACAGGTCCAAAACGTGAAATTAGGCGGTCACCAAACGTGTCTTTCAATAAATCGATTGTGGCACGAGCTGTGTGACATGTTGCGCCGTCTTGTTGGAACCACAGTTCCTGGACATCATGGTTGTTCAATTCAGGACTGAAAAAGTTAGTAATCATGGCTCTATACCGATCACCATTGACTGTAACGTTCTGGCCATCATCGTTTTTGAAGAAGTACGGACCAATGATTCCACTAGCCCATAAAGCGCACCAGTCAGTTTTTCTGGATGTAACGGTGTTTCGACATACACTTGAGGATTAGCTTCACTCCAAATGCGGCAGTTTTGTTTGTTGACGTAGCCATTCAACCAGAAATGCGCTTCATCGCTAAACAGAATATAATGGACGTAGTTCGCGATACGTATTCCGCACAGAACCATTATTTTCGAAATGAAATTGCACTATTTGCGAGCATGAGTCTATTCATGATGAATTGCCAAACCAAACTGAGAATAAATCACTTGACAGCTATTAAATCGGTCGCCATCTTGAACAGTAATACCAACTCAAAGTTATATACCTCGAAAAAAAAACACCCGTTACTTGGCTTGAGCTTGACTTGTTTTCAAGTCAAGTAGTAGTTTTTCAATCTCAAGTCAAGATTTCTAGCAGTTGTATTGTGTAGTGTCACATCAATAAAAAATGATGAAATGAGAAGGAACATTGCAAAAAACACTTTCATTTATTAAACTTATTGTATAAGAGAACCGAAAATATCATCTTTTTTGAAATAGTAGCATAGATTAAATCACTATAAATCATAATAAAATTAAAAAAATAAAGTTTCTTGATATTGAGAAACCTCCAGGCTTTGTTTAATTTCATAATATTCCATTCAGGATCTAAGACACATGAGGCATCTTATAGATTTGTCACCTAACCTATTGCGGGTTCTTGTAACTGTAAGAGCAGTTCTGGAATATTGACTTTCAACAAGAGCTGAAGATGCTGGCATTGATAAAAAATCCTTGGTCATTTTGGTCAAGTTTGGAATAGTTATTTATAATACAAGTGTAGAAGGCATTGATATTCTTCCACGAGTTCAAAATTCAAAAACGAGCCACGAAGTGGCGAGTTTTGGAATGAACGAGTGGTAGAATGAGCCTTCTGTACGAGTATTATACATTATTTTCTCTAATTCATTGCATTTTCATTGAAATTAATGAAATATTTCCATAAATATCATTTAGTGATTTTTGCATTGAAAAATGTTGGTTGGCAGAACTGATTTCTTTAAGGCAAATTGATGAATTGACAGATAAAGCCGTGGCGGAAAGTTCGGAGTACCAACATAGAATAATAAAATATAACCATGAAAACTGTGCGTTTCTGATATATTCTCGCACGATTTTGTTCTACAAGATGTGGAAGAATGAACGGAATAACCACAGAATTAGAGAAAGATATTTCTGAAACTACCAAAATCTACCAATAGATTTCATAGAAATGTGAGAAAACTATTAATAAAGTCACTAAACAAATTATAAAAAAAGACTTCCACAATGAGGAACTTTTTAAAATGTATAATGGTGAAAACCTCATATAAATCGATGGTCTTTAGCGTAAAATAAAGCGTACTAATTTTTGAACTGATCGCTGAAGCATTATAGAACCCTTCTTAATTCATTTCATTGACTAATATACAGATCGTTTACAAGATATCGCATAAGCGATATGGCATCAGTATGAACTGCGCTTCGTACATGAGTTAAATGCAATATTTTTTTTTACAACGAAAGTAATTACGAAGTAAAAGGATGTGAGTTGATGTCATCTTATAGAACCTTGAATCATAACAGAAGAAGTCGTAGATGAATCCATATTCACAGAATATTCTGAAGATAAAACTAATCGTGCAAAATAGGTCCTTTTGTGCTCTCGTTCCCTGAACAGATCGTTATTTCAGTTCGTCACAGGGTCTGTAATTTTCGAAATTTGAGCCAAGATTGGACTCAAAAGGTGAAGTTCTACACACTGATGACGAATCCGTGGTCCAATTGAAATATATCGGTTCGTACGGCCGGCCTAAACACCATAACTCTCGAACGAAAAGACCTAGATACTTTAGATTTTCAAAATTTCAAGTTCAAAATTTGGTTTTCCTGTTGAAATCTAAACTGCTGATTTGATCGTAACGAAACTTTGTATTTGAATGTTATATAACAATTGCAAACTTCTTCCAAAATTTCATGTTGATCGCTTAATCAGAACATTAGAAAATTCAACACAATATTTTGGTGTCAACAGAACTGATAGTGTTAGAATTTTGTGTGTTTTCTGTTTTTATGATCACTGATCTCAGAGTTATGTCTATTGCTTGTTGTTCTCCAAGTTTGTCCTGTTTTTCTAGTTTTATACAAATTAATTATGATTCCATCTCATTTAATTTTAACAGTGTTCTGATGATGTCAATAAAGATTGACGAAACGTTGGCTAACTGAAAGGTTTGATTTTTCTTGAAAAAACCGATCCTCGCACTTCTGAAACAATTCATCGTTTGTTCTAAATTTCGACTACACATTGGACCAAATTAGTACGATTAAAATTATTGTGGTAGAGAAACACCCAAAAGAGTTTTACCTAATGAACCAACAATTCCAAAATAAGTGCAAAATAAGAGGGAATTTGAACCTAATGGGAAGTTGTCATATGGACATGTCAACGTCCGAACTTTCATTTTTTTTTATAATTCGGTGTATTTTCCAACAATGGAAGGCAGAAATTGTTCAAAAATCTGATATGATGTAAAATGGGAACAACCCATATAGATTTATAGAACAGGATTTAACTGAATCAATGCATAGGAAATTTCCAACGTCTGGTTTTTTGATGCGGTTAAATTTAAAGCTCGATGTAAAGCAAGTCTTGTGTTGACGCTTGTGATACACATTAAAATTTCCAATTGTCACCTAGAAAAGTTCCGAGAATGTAGTTGATGCAGTTGATACAGTACCTCATATTAAGAATTGATATGAAATGATTATTATTTGAATGAAGTTAGTTCGATACAATGTTGCTGAAAAAACATCTTCATCTGAAAAAAGCAAACCCGAAATTGGTGTATTTAGGAGAAATAAGAATGCTGTACATTTTTTGAGACCTGGTAATGCGATAGTATTGATTTAATTGTTATGCAAAATGGATTAACTTATTCAGAGAGTAATAGGTCCTCATTCGATATGCTTTGAAGTATATTCCATATTTAACGTTTAAACGTACAGGGTGTACCGAATTTGATGCTCACTGAAAGCATCTCGAGAACTATAAGACTTGGAGAAAAAATCTTCAAGGTCACTTGATCTCTTTTCTCGAAATAATAAAATATTGTAATGCAATATTATTCTCGAGTTACAGGGTGTTTCTAATATTTCGCTGTATCTTGGTTTTTGTTGGAAATAAGGGTATTAAAAATATTCAAACACATTTTTTTTCGTTATTTTTTTCAAGTTATCGTCTTCGGAGATACAGGGCGAATTTGTTCTACCCTACAATGTTTATATGACGTTTTTTCTCAATATGTAATTAGAAACATGAGATTGAAGAGTCCGGAAGTACTTAATGATATCGTGACAAAGAACAATGCCTCCACTAGCTCAATTGATCTCCTGAAATCTGAAAAACAGCAGATTATTCATATAGCTCAAGCATGTAATTGGAATGAATATCCTTGCATTATGCAAGAAATTTTTAAATCAATAAGACCAATTACCAAGTTCAATGCCATGGGAGCGATGGCATCCGCAGTATCAGCACTTTTTCTGAACATTATAAATCATTATGTAAAGAAGAGAGTGTTTGCATGTCAAGGATTATGATTCGTGCGAATATTTCATTAATTTCTGACGATATAATTTCACTAATTTTCAGTGGGTGACAAGCTTGCAAGAATTATTCAATTCCTACCGAAAAAAAATATAGGTTGTTATAACAATAAAGAAAATATTTTTTCTACAACTATTACTCAATTACTTCACCAGTGGTGACTCCAGCTTTCAAGAATAGGGGGGCCAAGGAGGAGCCAGGATTTTTAAGTAGGGGCAAGATTTCCAGGTCCCTCTAATTGACATTAAATTTATATTGTATTTTCTTACTCTACCCGTTGGTCTCTCTAGCACCGCCACTGTCCTTTATGAACATATAAAACATTTTCCCATTTCTTAAAACCTAATAATTGAACATTCTTGGCAAAAATTGAAGAAAAAACTTGATAAATTCCGGCTTGCCAGAAAAATAAGGTACCAAAGTTCAATTTGAAAGGTGGTATTGGACCACTTGTCAGTATGCATATCAAATGTATGTAATCACATAAGGTGTGACGTGCGCTCAGTTACAGAAGCTCTGAAATACCTATGTAAAGGAACAGTGATATATATATATACGGAGTGGTCCAACAAAAACTTAACACCTCGATTTTTTGTCTTTGAAATGAATAAAAAATTAACGGGTCCGAGCGATTTTCCACATTTCCATTTTAAAGTCGGAAAATCTAGGTGTTAAGTTCTTGTTGGATCGCCCTGTATATAAGAAAAACCGTGAAAATAATAAGGAAATAACAAAAACTATTGACAGAATCTTTTCAAGCTCTTCTATCGGCATCAACGTCTAGTCATAACAAGGCTTAACCTTGACACTGATTTCACGCCTACTATCATTTCATTTTCAGTAGTTTTTACTTTTTGTCTGCAAAATAGTCTTGTTCAACCACAACCTGGTTAAAAACACAAATGATTCAAAATTTTACGTAACAAACTTGACCTCGCTATTCTTCAATCTTTCCTTTTATCGGTAGACAATGTTTAGGAAAATAATTCAGTAGATTTGATTAATAATTGATAGGTTTAAGGTATTTTACACTTGGAACTGCAAGCTGAGTTTAATAGCGCTCGATCAGTCAATAACTCTTGGAAATTGTGAGCTAGGGCCTAGGAAAATGATCCAAATTTTGACCGAATCAAGACTTGACACCTTTACATTTTTCCTATGGTGATATTCGAATTAGGTTGTTTTTAACACACAGCCCTGAGATGTGGAACAATTGAAACTAAGAATATGCACAAGCAAATTCGAGTTGAAATTTTCATCATTTTGAAAATGTTTTATAGTTAAAATTTTTTCATTATTTTCATGTTCCATTGAAACTCTTGCTATCTTAACTATTTTACTCTACTCTAACTAGGTCAAGTGCATGGCATTCTTGAAAAGCCAATCGAATTACCATCAGTTTAAGATTTAAGGGGTTGCTGTCATTATGATTACAGGGTTGATACAAATTGATGGAACCAATCATATGAAATGTACTATTCTCTCTTTTATAGCAGAATAACTCATCAAAAAAAAACGAAATAAATATCGATAAAAAGAATTTTAATCATGAACATAATACCTACCCTTTGCGGTGAAAATATATAATATTTAGTATCATCATAGCAATACATATTCTCAATTTTGGTATTAGGTACATATTGGATCTTGATCTTGCCTTTGATTTTTGTTCTGAATTTATTCCAATTACCTTTATGCCAAATAATGCAAAAATGCAGACAATACAACGTATTGTAATAAGAATGTAACGAAAAAAATGGCTTAATTGCAAGTACTACACAATAAGGATAGTGGTTGGAACATGTATCACGCGCATAAAAGTTTTAATTGATATTATGGTAGTATTTCGGTGATTCAATTATTGATAAGTAACCTTCAATACAGCCTTCAACTTCACCTTTCATTTTACAGTTCATTACAGATTAGTATCACTAGACGTCGTATAATTTGCAAAGATTCTAGCAATCGAGAAAAATGACCGAGAGCTATTAAAAATGGATTATATCGATCTCAAATTGATAGCATAGTGCATTCGTGAAGTGAAGAAATGAATCACTGATATCTTGTGAAAAACTTATAATTTTTTCAATAATTTAAATTATTCTCATCAACATCGTAATTTTTTCATCACAAATTTTTGTTGCATCTATGGAATGGGCACCTAATTTTACGTGCAAGGCTAAATAAACGAAGGTTGTTCTATATAGAAATTTCAAGAAGAATTTTCTAAAAATGATCGTAAACTCGTAAAAAGACATGAAATTCTGTCATTGTTTGAAGCTATAACATAAATGCCTCTAAAATAACAATATATTGATTTCTCAATTTTTTTGAAAAGTATTTATCTACGTATTTTACTAAGACTTTCATTTATAAATTTACCTGCTTCCAAAAATTTCCAATGTATTTTTCATCCGAGTTTATTGTTTTCTTCCAAATTAACTTTGGATTCAAATCAATCAATTTTGAATATCGACTAAACAAAACTGATTATTTTCAACAAATCAGATGTACCTGAACGATAAAACCAGAAATTATAAATTTCAAAAATTATCAAATTTGAGTCAAAGCCCAAAATTCATAGGTTTTTGCATAGGTTCTAAATTTCGGAGTAGGTCCACATTGAATACATATCTCAGTCCAAAATGAAATAAAGTCGGTTTTGCTCTAAAAATGTAGAAGAATTAAGTCAGAAATGACACAATTTCAATCTTCATACAAAAATTTTATTTCCCTGTAAAAGTCTGATACATTTGAGAAGAACTGACAAAATGAAACAATCTGAATGAAAGATTAGGCTTGAGTATAGGAGAATATTGTGATGAGAATAATTTTGACAATTTGTACTACTTAAGTTTAAGTGATCTTTCAAATCCATAATTGATAATATGTACTATGTTGTCTGAATGTGTAATCTGACACACGAATAAAATGTTGACATGTATTCTTCTTAATGATGTCCATATGTGTTCAACACAGATGCCTAAACCAGTATGGAGATTATAGGCAGAGATGAGTTATATCCTTGAATTGAGTGATCAGAGACTATATGATATATAGTCTATAATCTATTTATGTATCAGAATATTTACATTATGATGTTTATTATGCGGTATTAATGCAGTGTTCTAATGTCAGTTACGTCAACTTAAAGCAATCACTCAAATCAACGAGATAAGTTTTTGCAAGCTGTCGTTAACATCTAAGGCTTATTAACTGATCAAAAATCAAATTCCAATCAGATTTCATTTTTTTGGAATTATAATCACACATAAATATTCTTATCTTGCTCCGCTAAAGCGTAGAAAATTATCTATCGATAACGTTTTTGCTGTATGAACCTATCCTGCTCTTTCACTAAGAGCTAGCAGTTCATTTGATTAACCAATTTCCCACAAATCCAGAAAATTTGTTGAATATTGCTTCATTGTCCTTCGATTGAGAAAATACTGCTCTAGCAGGAGTATCGGGGTCATCAACATCAACAACTTTGATGTCATCTGCAGATAAAGGATGTTTTTTTTAAAGCTATAGAACTTTGAATTGCAATAAAACAACGATGGATTATTCGATTGACATGAATTTTATTTATCCGCAAAATAATCTTGTGGCATTACATTTTAAATATGATTTCTGCCATATGACCGCCAGGGCTGGCTCGGATGTAATCCAATTTTCGATGACTTTTTCCAACATTTGTGGCCGTATATCGGCAATAACACGGCGAATGTTGTCTTCCAAATGGTCAAGGGTTTGTGGCTTATCCGCATAGACCAATGACTTTACATAGTCCCACAGAAAGTAGTCTAGCGGTGTTAAATCACAAGATCTTGAAGGCCAATTCACAGGTCCAAAACGTGAAAATAGGCGGTCACCAAACGTGTCTTTCAATAAATCGATTGCGGCACGAGCTGTGTGACATGTTGCGCCGTTTTGTTGGAACCACAGCTCCTGGACATCATGGTTGTTCAATTCAGGAATGAAAAAGTTAGTAATTATGGCTCTATACCGATCACCATTGACTGTAACGTTCTGACCATCATCGTTTTTGAAGAAGTACGGACCAATGATTTCACCAGCCCATAAAGCGCACCAAACAGTCAGTTTTTCTGGATGTAACGGTGTTTCGACATACACTTGAGGATTAGCTTCACTCCAAATGCGGCATTTTTGTTTGTTGACGTAGCCATTCAACCAGAAGTGCGCTTCATCGCTAAACAAAATTCGCTTATGAAAATCGGTAACAACGGCAATCTCATTTTGGGCCCATTCGACGAATCTACGCCTCACTTAATGATCGTTTGGCTTCAATTCTTGCACGAGTTGGATTTTGTTAGCACGCAAACCAAGATCCTTCCGCAAAATCTTCCATGAAGTGGATGGACACAGATCCAATTCCTGTGCTCGATGGCGGATAGACTCATTCGGGTCTTCCTCAATGCTACGCTCTACAGCAGCAATAGCTTCTTCTGTACGCACCGTACGGCGTCTCTGGGGATGCGAGTTAACGCGTAACGAGTAAACTTGGTGCGAAAACGTTCCATGGTTAATCGAATAAACTGCTCTGATGGACGATTTTGTCGACGATAAAATGGATGTCGTGCGCGATACGTATTCCGCACAGAACCATTATTTTCGAAATAAAATTGCACTATTTGCAAGCGTTGTTCAGGCGTGAGTCTATTCATGATGAATTGCCAAACCAAACTCAGAATAAATCACTTGACAGCTGTTAAATCGGTCTCCATCTTGAACAGTAATGCCAACTTAAAGTTATATACCTTGAAAAAAAAACACCCGTTATAACAACCATCATGGAACACATGAAATATTATACAAAAAGTCTTTTCAAAGACCGAAGAAACGGTTTTTCTAAAATTAAAAATAAAGACGTAAAAACGTATATTGAATCCTTGCATGTGGTAAAAAGGATGCTAAATTGTTTGATCATCCTGAAAAGTGGTGGGATCTCAAAAGGGCTGAGAAGCGAGGAGTAGTTAATCTTTGGCAGAGAACGGGAATGCCACGTGGTATAAACTCCACTTAACAATATCTCATATTAATGACTGTTCAGATCTTGATTACTCAGAAGAGTGATGATTATCCAGGATAACGTTTTGTATTTTGTAACAATGGAAAACATATGAGAGAACATTCAGGAGCCTCCATAGAGTAATAAACATAGATAGAGGGACTATACGCAATTTTTATATGTCCCCAAAATGGTTAGATTACATTGTCGGATTGTGACATATTTTCTAATTCACAATTTTACTATATCGTTATGAATGTATATTTTATTGAATGAAATATATTTATTTGAATGATTCCCGATTAAATATGCAAATTTGAATATTTGGAATCCGATATTTTTCCTAATTGTCGAATTTATAATAAGCAGAATATTTATTATTTTCTGTATCTACCTGCTGAAATCCAAAATTTGGCAACTTTTGCTTTCCTAGTGTCATTGGTGGTTTCACGTCGTTTGGGCGTTTGAAGTTTGTTTTCTGAATTTCTGATATATTTAGGTATTTATTTCAATATATTCCGAGTGAATATGAAACATTGATTTACTATGGTACATAAGAAGTGCGTTCTTTGTGTAGGAACTCGCGAATTGACCTGAAAATCGTATCATTGATTTGTTTTCATTTCTGCTCGCTTCATGTCAAATTAGATAGTTCATGTTGGGGACAAAATTTGCTTACTGAAAATGACATATACTCCCTCTATCTATTTTTATTACTCTGACAGAGCCTCTAGCGTCGAAACTAGACTTTAGAAAAACTTGCTTAGTGAAATTTTTGTTAGAAATGACTTGGACCATAACATATTAAAAATTCAGCCAGTTCGGGGTATCCTTTTTGCTGAAATTTGCAATTTCTTGTCGCATATGACGATTGTCATCAATATCTCATAAATTATGACTGGCGGGTATAACAAAATTTCCCATTTGATATTTTCATTTTTGACATAAAATATGAGAAACTTCAAAATCGATATACTTTTTTTTCGTTTCCTACAGCCTCACCTTGTCCCACCCTGGTCAACTTTCAAAGCGCCCAGCTATATTTTTTCACTTTTTGAACGAAAAAACAAGCGAGGTTGGTCTTGAAACCGCCGAGTGTGCGTAGCTCCGTTTTTGCACTCACCATCGCAGTTTGCCGTGGAGGATCAGGAATATTATAAAAGCAGGCGCTTTTGCTTGCCCGGACGCACACAATCGCGGTGAAAGGATCTGTTCGGTTGAACGAAATTCTAAGGATATACGTAATAAGTTCGGTGGTGGAAACTGAAAAAAAAATGTCAGTGCAACTCCAATCTAATTATTTGACCGAAAAATTCGGCAAAATCAAGTTCGAGGACAATGTGGTAAATATGTGAATAATACTTAAGATTTCATTCACTAATTATACTTTTCATCCCCTATTTGATACATCTCAAATATCAACAGATTTCGACGATAAACATTCAAAATGAAAAAAAATTTTCGAACCAAATTTTTTCGGAGTTTGTTGGCTCCATTTCACCAATACAGGGTGAATATTTTACTCTCACTTTCGAAACTATGACATAATTACATTACATTATGACGAAGATTATAGAATTTATTAGTTTCCGAATGTTTTGAGCCTTCTCCTTTGTTGGAAAACTTTTACCGCTTATTTGAAAATAATTCTGCTGTTTCACTCAAATATTATCCCTATTTATTCATACTTCAACTTCTGCCCCAGTATAGTTTATGTGTATAGCCCACAGGTTATAAACTGACTTTGAAAGCTCTAAAATTTTCAATATTGCAAACTCTATTTTCCTGGTGAATACAATGTAAACTGAGCCAACGTTGGATCTAGGTCAAACAATAAGGGATGTTATCTACCGTAACTGTGTCGGAAGAAATTTATTATTTCTCCGATATACTTGCTGTGTTCCATAAATGTTTGCTTCCATTTTCTGCGAGAGAATGTAGAGTGATAACTTACGTTACAACATCATGATTTTCCTCTTTTACAACACCTATGCAGCTAAACAAGCGCAGTTAAGAAGTTTCTCACAGCTTTTTTACTAGTCCTGAAATATTGTGTCGAATATAACATAAAGACAAATATGCATATTCTTAATATGACCACTTTTCTTCGCAAAATAGTTTTGAACAGATTTCTTATATTAGTCTTTCTAAAGTGTAATCAAAATTTTTATCAACAGGAATAACATTTAAAACATTTTCCCTATAAATACTTAATAGTATTCAAATCCCTTTTCAAAATATCGTCATACTAATTTTTCAACATTCATTCGACCAATTATACAGGGTGTTTCTTAATTGGAGGTACAAACGAAAATTACAGTTTTCTCGGATCATTTTAAGAAAATAAGTCCCACAAACATGGGCCCACAAATGCCTTGTTTTCGGCATGCAGGGTATTAAAATTCGAATTTTTTTCAAGTTTTTTCTCATAGCGCCTTTCCTTTACAAGATATTTAACTTAAATTTGTAATAGATATTTCAATTTAAGAATCTACAGTGTGGTATTTTTCTGGAACAGTGGATACAATTTTGTATCAGTTATCAATGTCCAAAATGTCAGCAAATCTGTTGAAAACTTTGGATATTGAACTTCTAAAAAGGATATAATTCTCATGCTCCTAATTGAATATATGATCCTAACGAAATTTTATTCTTCGAAGATAATTGGCCCAAAAATGATCACATCTTGAGGTGTTTTCATATTCAATAACATAGTAGGTAATGAAAAAACTTGGATTTCTTGAAATTATAAAATAATATATATTTCTTCAGTTTATGCAAACATTGAAGAAGGAATACTCATGATAATAGCAGACAATTTTTCATCAAACCCTTTACTGATATGATATAATTTCTGAAACTCCATAAGATCTTAAAATATATGAACCCACATCACCTCATCAATATCCTTGTATTAAACTTGGGGTATTCGTAAACACAGATCTGAAATAAAAATTGTTTTCAAATGAATATAAGCCTTATTCAAAATAAACAAGTATCAATATAGAATCAATCGAGAAGATGAGCATTTCTTAAGTTCCTTTAGTTGTATAGTCAAACTTAAGTCACTTGACCAACTTATGAAAACTTTAATAAATCTATGTAGCCACAGGTGACGTAAATACCGGAGAAAATTGAAAATTACTAAAACGAATTCAACTTCGATAATTAATTAATTTTTAAGCGGAAGTCACCTTCCGCTGAAAAATCTTTGGATTTGTGAAATTTTTCCGAAATAGAAGGAAATAATGAATTATTCTGTGACATCTACAGTGTTCTTCATTAGATTTTTGGAATTTAAACATAAAAAGAGTGATAATGTCAAAAGGAGTTGAACATTCAATATTAGAAATAATAAACTAAAACGCATTGCTTTCCGTGAAAATATTACTTGAATTCTTATTGATTCATTGGATAATATTTTATTCCGTAGTTGCTTTTTACGTGTTTGAAATATGATTAGAAGCAGATAAATATTTATGTGGAATGGTAGCAATTCTATTGGCGTAAGAAATTAAGTAGGATGTGCAAATGAAAAATTCATTCCTATTATGCGGATTATTATCACTATGTGATGATTCAAAAACAAGTTGCGGAGATTCAATTTTTAAATATTTATTATTTTCTTGATCTCGCTAAATATTACAGGTGAACTGTATATATACACTCACCGGCAAAAAACTCGGTCATCTAAAATTTCGCTGAAATTCGTTATCCAAGAATTTTAGTAATTTTTCATCGATTCCAATTGTTTCTACCCCAAATTGAGGATAAATTCTCTGGTGTTTCAACAAACTCCAGAAAAGTTTCCCACAAATGTTTATAGCTTATTTATGAACGGTGAAAAAAAACCTGTATTTGTAGAGTTTATGGTTAGTTTATTACAAAGATCATTCTTTTCGCCATCTTTCAGTTTTTATTCCACCTTGATATCTTGGTTTCTTTTGAAAATACACGTATTGAAATAAAAACCATAGACATTCAAAAAAATTATATAATTCCATCTGAATTTTCGTGATAGGTTGACAATACCCAAATTTAAAGGAAATGAAATGAAAATAAATAACTCTTGGTTAATAGAGTTAAGTCAGAAAAATTACGCGAGTCTACGAGACGACTTAAAACTAAAAAAAAAATTTTTATAGTCAATGATTTATTCTGCCTCTCCTACGCATTTGAGAGACCTCTCAGGAGTTTAGGGTTTCTAAAAGTTGGGGGAACCGGTTTTGTTTTGAATAGGCTATTGTCTCCCATCGCTACTCCCTTAACCAGAAAACCAGGACTCGAAATCTCCCAAAACTAACATTTTTCTTGCTCATATGATTCTCTTTTTCAAATCTCTAATCAATAATTAAGAGTGTCAAGAGTATACGTAGCAAGATTCAAATGAGGATGTACACTCAAAGAAGTACCCATATATAAAGGATTGTTATGTTATACAGCGTGGTACAAAATGGCGAATGCGAAGGTTTTAGTTCTCATTGAATACTTCGTACCCATTTCTGATGTAGAGGGTGTTTCCTAATTATGGGTAGGAATTTCCGGAGGTGATAGTACTCAACAAAAAAAGAAAAAGGTCCTATAAACATATGTATGTCCAAAAATGCTTTCTTTTCGTACTACACTCATCCGAAGTCTTCATTTTAATTATACATTTTCTCCAATAACGTTTGAACGGTTCGATTGATTTTAATCACTTTTGTTGGAATAATATTCTTGACGAAATCAAGAATCATATAAAAATAATAATTGCATGCCTGAAAGGTTCGATTTTTTTCCTTTCGTTATATGCCATTTGTGGATCAGCACGAAATCATGAAAAAAACATTGAGTTCTCTGGAAAAAGCGCCTAAAAACAATGAATGTTTTTTTTTTCTGTCGACGCTGCAAAAAAAAGGATGTTCCCCTAGTTTCTACAGATGTAACCCTTGGCAACGTTCCCACCAATAAGGATCGCTCAAATATTGAGATTTCGAATAGAATGTTACGTGTTACATAATTCAAACATCATCCCAAATCTAATCGATAATTGAGGGAATGATGTTACTTTGTGGAACTTGTTGGAAGGTCAGTCGTCCTATCAATGTATTCTACTCTCCAAAAACTGGAATATTCTGTCTGAATATATCACAAAAATTTACTAAACCTCTAGTCGAATTTTGCCTTCGAATTTACCCTAAAATTTCAAGTGTCTATAGTTCTCCCCGTTAGAGAGTTATCGAGTTTACGAAAGGCTGGAGATAATTGAATTTCCCATTCTCAATATCAGGATTGATTCAGCAATTTTTCATCTTTAACTTCAGATTTTAATATACCTACCCAATGACGAAAGTTAATAGTTCTGCGCTAATTGTAGATATATTCGTATCAGTATAGAGATGTGAGTTCCCCTCGAAAACATAGGAAAAAATGAAGCATAAAATTATACATTATCAAAAAGTAGAACATATATTTTAGTGTGTATGAGATGGACATTAACAAACGGTTGTATAAAAACTATTTTTGTAATATGTAAAAAATAACCTTCTTTTTTCAATTGAAAACCATCAAAAATCACACATTATTGTTATGAATCTGGAAAAAAATATTCATCTGGAATGATTGTAAAGATTCATTTTTAACAGTTATAATAAAATCTAATATATTCTGCAGGTTAGAGCAAAAAAAAACTAACTAATTGCAATATCTAGATTATGGAAAAATGCATTGATTATTATCGATGATTAAATGATAATGTGTTGTAAAAGTAAAATTCCTTTGTATTGCAAAATTTTATTTCAATAAATATTGGAAGCTCAAGGCTGCTGAAACCAACCTGTCAATCATTCCACTGGTTAGAGAATGAGAGTAAATTATTACTATTTTATTGGTAATAAATTATGGAGACACATGACATGGATCTTATTTATATTGAAATTATCTGCAATGATATTCAAGCAGTTTTATATTTCATCTAATTTTTTCTTAACGAACTCATATTTATAAAAATAAAATTCGAAAAAATTCTATAGGTTCTGCCAAACAACTAACAACATAGCGAAGTAGTCTGGTTCGAAGTTGTACCTAGTTTGAAGTTGCTACACTCATCTCTACGGAATCTTTTTTTGTTTTGACTACGAGTTTTTCATCTTCAAAATCCAGCACCTATGAGCACCGACTTACCTATACTAATACTTAGAATGCGGGATTGTTAACAATATATATTGTTTGTTCTCAACCTATTAAACATGCTCATAAAAAGGTCTTATGCTATCGAAAACATACTATGGTATAAGAGTGTTTCTCTAATTCTGTGGTTATTCCGTTCATTCTTCCACATCTTGTAGAACAAAATCGTGCGAGAATATATCAGAAACGCACAGTTTTCATGGTTATATTTTATTATTCTGTGTTGGTACTCCGAACTTTCCGCCACGGCTTTATCTGTCAATTCATCAATTTGCCTTAAAGAAATCAGTTCTGCCAACCAACATTTTTCAATGCAAAAATCACTAAATTATATTTTTGGGAATATTTCATTAATTTCAATGAAAATGCAATGAATTAGAGAAAATAATGTATAATACTCGTACAGAAGGCTCATTCTACCACTCGTTCATTCCAAAACTCGCCACTTCGTGGCTCGTTTTTGAATTTTGAACTCGTGGAAGAATATCAATGCCTTCTGCACTTGTATTATAAATAACTATTCTCTAATTCTGTGGTTATTCAGTTCATTCTTCCACATCTTGTAGAACAAAATCGTGCGAGAATATATTAGAAACGCACAGTTTTCATGGTTATATTTTATTATTATATGTTGGTACTCCGAACTTTCCGCCACGGCTTTATCTGTCAATTCATCAATTTGCCTTAAAGAAATCAGTTCTGCCAACCAACATTTTTCAATGCAAAAATCACTAAATGATATTTATGGAAATATTTCATTGATTTCGATAAAAATGCAATGAATTAGAGAAAATAATGTATAATACTCGTACAGAAGGCTCATTCTAACACTCGTTCTTTCAAAAACTCGCCACTTCGTGGCTCGTTTTTGAATTTTGAACTCGTGGAAGAATATGAATGCCTTCTGCACTTGTATTATAAATAACTATTATTTCATGGCAACAGCTGTCAAGTTTTTCCGCAGGTGAATTCGAAAAATCTGCCGACTAGTGCTGTCTCACAGTTTTTCCAACTAAAAAGCATTTGTTATTCAAAATTGAGCTTCCAAGTATGTACCCGTATCCCTATTCCATCTGAATTCAAAAAGGGTCATTTCATGTTTTAATAACTGGTCAAGTGTTGTTCATACCCGAGCTCGTCAAGCCATAGAAGAAGCCTTTGATTCTGGTACCCACGTAGTATGAATACTATGCTTCGATTCCTCTTCTAAATTCAAAGGAGATGGTTCACGTCTCGTTGCTAGATTAGATGAAGGTACTTTATCCTCATCAGCATATGTGAAATGGTCTTCGGTTTAGGATTGTTTTGGTCTTCTAAAGACGTCCCTATTTGCAGCCTCTCAGTCAAACTCTTAATTTCATTTCGTGATGTTGATTTGCTATGAAGTACAAATGTATCTTCTTGGCAACCTTGATTGTTATCCCAGAAATTCCAGATATTTGCCTAGATTTTCTCAATACGGTACCATAATTGACATACATTGACGGCGCTCTTTTATCCTAGAAAATAAAGCTTTAACCATTTCTTTACTCAATGTCGAGTTATAATGACTTTCCAATTTGTCCGTAACTTATGAGTAGTTTATTGCTTTCTAGGACGTTTCAAAAGACGTTTGTGCTTATATTGTCTAATATGCAATTTTAATATTGAATCCCGCAGATCCAGCGTGGAAAATCCCGCATTTGCGGGATTGAATTCCCTAGTTACAGTCTATTAAGGGATTAGACGGAAATTGCAGATTTAACTAATTTAACAGAAATGAAAGATTTAACTCGAGTTAAAAAATAACCTTGGATTAAAAAAGTGCTACAAAGGTTTTCAGGAATTTTTTTGTTGAAATCATTATTATTTAGATTTTCCTACCGGCTAACAGTTCTTAATTTGTTGTTTCAGGTTCGCAGTATGTCCCAAGACTCGACGGATGGTGATATCGAAATCAAACTTGTGGAAGACGAAGATAAAGATGACGTCATAGACTTGGCAAGACGATTTTTCAACCGTGATGAACCTCTCAACGAATACATTGGCCTAACTGGGACAGATGGCAAGTGTCCAGATCTGGAAGCTTATATCTTGTCCACACTGGAAGAAGGAACTTCTGTCAAGGCTGTGTCTAATGGTAAACTGGTAGCTTTCTCGATGAACGGTGTTGTTTCTAGACATGAGCCAAACGAGAAATCTTGCGTCGACAGTGAAAAGTTCCAATTGATATTGGATTTTCTTCTCTATAATACTGTCCAATGTGATATTTTTGGAAAATATCCTGATATTGAGAAAGCGATGACTGTGAAGATCATCTCCGTTGATCCCTGCATGAGAGGTAGAGGAGTGGCAACAAGACTGGTCGATGAAACTAGGTAAGAAATTATACATCTGAAAAGTACTTTGGAGTCTACCGAAGTTAGAGCAAGTACCTAGCTCTAGGAGTAGTCTTTGACTCCCGGAAAACATAGAAAAAAACTTAAATTCGATGTTTGGATAACTAAATAATAAATAAATTTTACATTTCATGAATTATAATTAATTTTTCGTTGGGATTGTTGAGAAATCCATAAACCAATACAATTTTCAATTACGAATAATTCATTACAATTCTCGAAATGCCAAATTCAGTTTAGGAAACATCGAATTTTAGTTTATTTCTGTGTAAGAAATTGCGGTTTTTCCTCATTTAAAATTCTTCCTCGACAACTCCTAGAGTATTCATTTTGAGTATAGGGTTTGCTTGAGTAACCCATACTATTTTTGTACGTAGAATCGACTGAAATAATAAAAATTTGAAAATATTGAGTTTTGATGAATTTGAGTTGTCCAGGTTCATGATCTCCTTATAAACACCTTGTACATTTTCGGTCCAAACCGCAAACAGTCTTATAATACTACGTATTTGCAGAAGCGAAAAAGAAAAAAATTAAAGAAAAAAGCTTTTTCTGCCGAAATATTCAAAGAAATGTAGGTCCTCCATCTCCACCATTTTTTTCATAAGCATTCCATTAACTCATGAACCGTTGAGTTTTTACCCAAGGTACCTATGCCATATTGCCAAAATTGTCAACAAAAAAGTTATCTAACAATATACTGGGTGTGCCATTTGAAATAAGGAAGTAGTAGCCTCTTTCCGGTATAACCGGAAGTTGTAGAGATCTGAAAATATTTAGGGAGAAAGATCATTGTCTCATACCCTGATATGCAAATTTTCAGCTCAAAATTATGATTAGTTTTTCATGAAAGTCTAATAGGCCACTATTCTCAATGAGAATGACAACAAACTTGCAAAATATCAAATAAGATAATCAACATCTTTGATATCAGATATATTTCCAGTTCCACCTTACCAGAATAGGAATATAAACAGAGTACGTCTGGAATAATGATCCTCCCTATTTGGGGTCAAGGACCTGTTGCTTTTCTCCAAGGTCAAACCTCCTTTATTTACGCACCCTTCTCGATAACGTGCTTCTCGTAGACGACGAAAATGGAATTTTCGAACGTTCGAGTTTGCTAACGACCTTCCTCTCGAACCGGATATACCAAAACAATTTTCATAATGCGCCCGTGTACACCACAGAAATATATACATGGTGGTTCAACGAAAACTTAACACCTCGATTTTTCGACTTTAAAATGAAAATGTGGAAAATCGCTCGGACCCGTCAACTTCTGATTCGAGGGGGAGCAACTTTTCCGTTTTTTCTATCCCCGTAATTTCAACCCCCTAACGGGGGTGAGCACAACCCCTAGATTTTGAAGGATGAGGAATGTTGCGATAACAAATTTTGAAGATCTTATCTTATCTCATCTTATCTGAACCTTAAATTTCGCTTCAAAATATCCATCGATAATGAAATAACAGCGAAAATAGTGAAAGAGACAATGTGGAATTTATCTCGAGAATATTATTCGTATCCGACACATTTCGAAGTTATTTAGTAGTAAGTAAAGGGTGTTTTTTTTCGAGGTATATAACTTTAAGTTGGCATTACTGTTCAAGATGGCAACCGATTTATCAGCTGTCAAGTGATTTATTCTCAGTTTGGTTTGGCAATTCATCATGAATAGACTCACGCCTGAAAAACGCTTGCAAAAAGTGCAATTTTATTTCGAAAATAATGGTTCTGAGATTGCCGTTGTTCCCGATTTTCATGAGCGAATTTTGTTTAGCGATGAAGCGCACTTCTGGTTGAATGGCTACGTCAACAAACAAACTGCCGCATCTGGAGTGAAGTTCTTCTTCAAAAACGATGATGGCCAGAACGTTACAGTCAATGGTGATCGGTATAGAGCCATGATTACTAACTTTTCCATTCCTGAATTGAACAACCATGAAGTCCAGGAGCTGTGGTTCCAACAACACGGCGCAACATGTCACACAGCTCGTGCCACAATCGATTTATTGAAAGACACGTTTGGTGACCGCCTAAATTCACGTTTTGGACCTGTGCATTGGCCTCCAAGATCTTGTGATTTAACACCGCTTGACTACTTTCTGTGGGGCTATGTAAAGTCATTGGTCTATGCGGAAAAGCCACAAACCCTTGACCATTTGGAAGAC
Organism: Harmonia axyridis; assembly: GCF_914767665.1. Classification (NCBI taxonomy): domain Eukaryota; kingdom Metazoa; phylum Arthropoda; class Insecta; order Coleoptera; family Coccinellidae; genus Harmonia; species Harmonia axyridis. The sequence continues at coordinate 7,304,322 of NC_059507.1, forward strand.
AACATTCGCCTTGTTATTGCCGATATACGGCCACAAATGTTGGAAAAAGTCATCGAAAATTGGACGTCCAGATTGGACTACATCCGAGCCAGACGTGGCGCTCATATGCCAGAAATCATATTTAAAATGTAATGCCACAAGATTATCCTGAGGATGAATAAAATTCATGTCAATCGAATAATCCATCGTTGTTTTATTGCAATTTACAGTTCTATATCTCTAAAAAAACACCCTTTACTTCCACTCTTTTACCTGTTATTTTGTTATCGATCGAATTTTGAAGCGAAATTTAAGTATCAGATAGCACTCGAAAAGATCTTCAAAATGAGGGTAGTCATCACCAACGTACCATGGTTTTATATTGTTCAATCATCTTCTGGAAATAATGAAAATTTTGGAGAACGGAAATTTTCGGAAAGAGATAGAGGTATTGTTTCATTTGGAATCATCAAATCATAAGATAACAAATTTAACAATCCAATAGTAGGGCCTGAAAACTACTATTGATGATTCATGTTTTTTTTTTGCAGAAAGATCGCTATAGAGAAAGGATGCAAGCTAATGTACGTTGAATGCACCAGTTATTTTTCAGCGCAAATCATGAAGAGGCTAGGTTTCGAGAAAGTATATTCCCTGAAGTACAGCGACTATAAAATTGATGACAAGATAGTATTCGATCCTAAGAAACCCCATGAAGAGTACACTGTGTATGTACAAAAATTAGAAAATTAAATTTTCTGATACATTTCTCTACGCAATGAATTTACACATTTTGAAGAAATGAAATTTATTTCAATTTGCACATTGAAATATCATATAAAAAACAGGGTTGTGAAAATTTTTTAAAATTCAATGATTCGAATTCAGATATGTTGACAAGGTATATTTTTGAAGATAAATAACTAGAAATCAAACAAAAACTTATTTGTATTTATTGGAAAGTAACAAGGTTCAGTTCATTAACAATATAAATGTTCAGCTAAATATCTAAATATTACATATTTTATCGATTGAACGTGTTATATATTATATCAACGATGAATGTATACTTTTGTATATCTATTTTTGGTCTTTTTCTATTTTCATAACTGATAACTTATATATTCTGTTCATGTTGAATTAGATATAAGTGCTCATTAATTTTATCTATTTATTGGTATATTTGCTCAATATAGGTGTGATAAAATATCCATAATTATCAATTTTATTTCTGCCATCCATATTCCTACAATCAATTCCCTTTTCCTACCATTTTAGGATATAATTAGTCGATTTACAATAAGTGACAATTGTTGAGAAGAAGAACATGATTAATAGGTAGGTAATAACGAAATATTATTCTGTGATTTTATCTGATATCTTCTTGATACTCATTATACTATTTATTGATTATTCAATTTTAGTTAAATTTTTCTTTTAAATCTATAATTTTATTACACTTCTGAATTTGTTAGTTACACAAAAACCAACACAGACTATTTTACACATTATATGTCTATTCATGAATTAAATTATATCAATACTACGTACAAGTTCACAACCACAATGATAATCAAACGAGAGCTCAACTTTTGAATGTCGGAATTATTATGGGGGGTAACTTTTGCATGTTTTGCTCGCATCGTTTTATTTTCCTCAACGACTTCAAGGTGTTTTTGAAAGGGCGATTTAATTGGATCAGTCCAGCATATATCATTGTTACAATATTCACAAAGATGATCATTTTGACAGCGTGCTGGATCCATACAGCCTCTTTTTTGAGTGTAATTCTCCGCTGAAAGGAAAAACAGTGAAAAATTTTCACGTTTCATATTTATCTCGAAGAATATTCCAAAACCAAGGAATATTCAATGAATGGAGAAGAAAAAATAAGAAAACACTGATATGTAAAAAAAATTGACATTGAGATACAAGGTGTTCCGCAACTACTACGGAAATAAGTAAAGGGTGTTTTTTTTAGAGCTATAGAACTTTAAATTGCAATTAAACAACGATGGATTATTCGATTGACATGAATTGTATTTACCCGCATGATAATCTTGTGGCATTACATTTTAAATATGATTTCTGGCATATGACCGCCACGGCTAGCTCGGATGCAGTCCAATCTGGACGTCCAATTTTCGATGACTTTTTCCAACATTTGTGGCCGTATATCGGCAATAACGCGGCGAATGTTGTCTTCCAAATGGTCAAGGGTTTGTGGCTTATCCGCATAGACCAATGACTTTACATAGCCCAAAGAAAGTAGTCTAGCGGTGTTAAATCACAAGATCTTGGAGGCCAATTCACAGGTCCAAAACGTGAAATTAGGCGGTCACCAAACGTGTCTTTCAATAAATCGATTGTGGCACGAGCTGTGTGACATGTTGCGCCGTCTTGTTGGAACCACAGTTCCTGGACATCATGGTTGTTCAATTCAGGACTGAAAAAGTTAGTAATCATGGCTCTATACCGATCACCATTGACTGTAACGTTCTGGCCATCGTCGTTTTCGAAGAAGTACGGGCCAATGATTCCACCAGCCCATAAAGCGCACCAAACAGTTAGTTTTTCTGGATGCAACGGTGTTTCGACATACACTTGAGGATTAGCTTCACTCCAAATGCGGCAGTTTTGTTTGTTGACGTAGCCATTCAACCAGAAGTGCGCTTCATCGCTAAACAAAATTCGCTTATGAAAATCGGGAACAACGGCAATCTCATTTTGGGCTCATTCGACGAATCTACGCCTTACTTGATGATCGTTTGGCTTCAATTCTTGCACGAGTTGGATTTTTTAAGCACGCAAACCAAGATTCTTCCGCAAAATCTTCCATAAAGTGGATGGACACAGATCCAATTCCTGTGCTCGATGGCGGATAGACTCATTCGGGTCTTCCTCAATGCTACGCTTTACAGCAGCAATAGCTTCTTCTGTACGCACCGTACGGCGTCTTTGGGAATGCTAGTTATCAATAAGATTAAACGTGGTGCGAAAACGTTCCATGGTTAATCGAATTAACTGCTCTGATGGACGATTTTGTCGACGATAAAATGGACGTAGTGCGCGATACGTATTCCGCACAGAACCATTATTTTCGAAATAAAATTGCACTATTTGCAAGCGATGTTCAGGCGTGAGTCTATTTATTATGAATTGCCAAACCAAACTGAGAATAAATCACTTGACAGCTGTTAAATCGGTCGCCATCTTGAACAGTAATGCCAACTTAAAGTTATATACCTCCAAAAAAAAACACCCGTTATTAAGTAGATAGTTATAACCTAATCTGAGGTTTCTGATGATGACAACTTTATGGTGGAAACGTGCATCAAGCGCTTATTAAAATTATGAAATGATATTGATTGTATTCGTAAATTATTACGTAAGTACCTACCCTTAACCATCTGTCTAGAGCAAACCTCGCCGGTTGGACAAGACACGAATGGTTCCGTTTTTATTGGACAGTACTTATCTTCTACTTCATTGCACTCCACACAAAGGATTGGGAACTCTGAAGATTACAAGATATGTTCAATAAGAATTTAAGTACTTTATTAATCAAATGATATGGGCCAATCAGCTAATTCCCTCCAATCGTTTTCCCGCAACTTTTACACAAAGCTTATACAAAGTGCATGAAATAAAATACTTCAATTAATTTAGGTCAATTACGCGCCGTTTTGTTCGATAAGTTGTTTCCATTTCGAAGGTAATATCGATTTTCACAAGCCTCTGTTGAAGCGAATTTTTCACCAGCAAAATTGTTCGCCATGGACAGAAACAAATGGTAATCACTTGGGGCCAGGTCCGGACTATAAGGTGGATGGACAAGAACCTTCCAACCAAGCTCCCGGAGCTCCTGACGAGTCACTATCAATATGTGTGACCTAGCCTTGTCTTGATGGAACACAATTCCTCTCCTATTGGCCGAATCTGGCCGATCTGGGTGATTGCTTCCTTCAGACGGTCCAACAGTATAGTTCCGAGTCAACAGTTGTGCCGTAGGGAAGCAGCTCATAGCATATAATTCCCTGATAATCCCACCAAACACACAGCAAAACCTTCCTGGCCGTCAATTCTAGCTTGGTCACCATTTTCGACGGCTCACCGCGTTTCGACCTCGACCGTTTTCACTTGACGTTGTCGTAAGTGATCCACTTTTCATCACCAGTCACCAACCGTTTCCAAAATTGGTCGAATTTGTTACGATTCAGCAGAGATTCGCAGATGGAAATTCGGTCCATGATGTTATTTTGCGTTAACTCGTGTGGTACCCTTATATCTTGTTTCTTATTGAGACCAGCTTTATGCAAATGGTTCCAAATGATTTTATCTACATTTGACCTTCCAGTGTGTGGTTCATCTTTGACGTCGAAAATACCGGAATCGACGAAACCAAATTGCGTGAATGGGCTGTTACAGTATCAGGACCAGTTCTTAACCCTTACAATATGATAGTTAAGGGTATTGTAAGATTTTCCAACAATATAGAAGATATCCTCATGAAAACGATGAAAAATGGCGATAGTTCTGAAAAGCTGAGCTCTAGCAAATCGACCTCAAAAATAACTTAATCTGATTATCGTTTGTTAAGATTGGCTTACGCAAAATGCAAAGATCCTCCTCACAAAAGATACATTCAGGAGATTTGAACGGAGTACCAGGAGATTTGGTCGAAGTATCAGGAGATTTGGTCGAAATATCAGGAGATTCGAGCGAAGTATCACGTTTTTGCTGAAGTTTCGTACAATAGTCCTCGTCCATACATCCCTTTTTCACGGTCACGCTGAGGATTTGCTTGCTTAAATGATGGGGATATAGTTCTCCGATATCTGGAAAATTAAAATCAGATGACAGACTAATTATAATTTTAAAAATATTCTATGGTTGAATGATTTACGAATAAGATCCTCGACAAAGTACAATGGCTAGCCTGTGTGAGAAAAACAAGAGCTATGGGAATGTACCCCACTAGAGAGAATCAAATTGTTACAGCGATTTCTGCCCAAGACACCCTGCCATTCCATCGTGGAGGGATGACTCTGCCGTAGTACGGTGAGTCTTGTGGTGCCGCGCTAGACTGTGCAGCGAAGCCAGTAGCGCCACCTCTCGGGCATGCATAGAATCACTACAGTATAATCGCTATTCGCAGGATTAGTTCACAAAACTTGCTTTCAATAATTAGGATGATAGTAATTTCGCGTTACCTTTTTTTTCTTCAATGAATCTTGCATATCCGCATTTCGTTTCGTTAATGCAAATTTGTGTCATATCCATTTCCTTGCATTCATCCTCCGTAGAATGCGTGGGGCAGTAAATACATTCCAAAGAGAAGGCTGGAACAAATTCTGTGATTTTATCTTAAATTTTCAGAAGAGAAAAAATCGAGAAAAGTATTAACTTGGCCTTAAGAGTTTCAGAAATAAGTTGAGGTGGGATCTCAAAAACGCTGGTCAGAGAGGTGAAGTTAAACTTTTGCAGATTACGAGAAAGTCACTTATGAACTATAAGCCGTTCTTAAGCTTTTGAGCTCTTGTTCATTCATTGTGTGTTTATTGAGCGCTTCCTGAAATTTGTCATAAATAATCGAGTATTTCACATGAAAAGTACAAACTAAATTTCAACAAGTCGGATCTGTTACGAAAATCTTGGGTTATTTTCTGAATATTCTGCAAAATTTCATTTCTATCGTAATTTCAAAAATAAACAAAATTTCGAACATCCATTTTCACGGAATTCATATCTAACCAAATTTTGCCTTTTGAATAATGTTTTCAGTTTTCAATTTATTTACAACATCTACTAATAAAATTAAGAAATAATTAACTGAAAGAATATTCTGTATGGATAATTAATACCTATAAAAATTTTGAATTTTTCCCGAGAGTATTGAGAAAGTATAAGAATATTTACTGAAATCAGTAATGGTTTTAACTCACTGTGATCGATATCAAAGATAAAAAACGTCAAGACAAAATAATGAATTCGACTCATTCCTATAATATTCACAAGACCTACTTGTCACTAGGTATGTGTAATCTGTAATGTGCATTTCATTACATCGAATGAATAAAATTTGCAAAAGCTTGATGGTTGCATTGATATCGGTCGCCAAATTGCCCAAGTATGCGTTTTTTTTCCTTCCTCAGATATGTTTTGTGATACTTTATCGACTAAATTATAAATTAATTTCAACGGTAAACAATTACCTAAACTGGAACGACAATTGTTTCAGAATTAATAACTCATAAGTACTGATTATCAATTACAGCCTTTGCTGTTCAAACCTTGAATAGGCTTTATTTCAAAAAATGCTGATTTTTGTTCAGATAACTCCTATTCTGAAACAAGTCTTATAAAAGTCTTTTTGCATTAAAAGTGTTTTTTAAAGTTTCAATGGGACAAAGTAGAATTTTATATTAAGTGAAATAAAATAAATGAAAAAATAAAATAAATAACTGTATTTAAGGCAATTGACCTAAGTCCTTCAGCTCAAAAGTGAAATAATTCAACTGCAAAAAATGTTCATGGGACACATCAGTAGGTATAGCCTTTTGGTCCCAGTTTTAATCTTATAAATATCATTAAATTTTCACTCACCTAATTCTATTATGGGTGTAAAAATTGAAATGAAAATCAACCGTTGAATAGAAGAATCAAAAAAACCAATGTTTTTCATTTTCACTAGCCATAATGCAATGTCAGTAATTCCGTCAAGTTGATTGCTATAGTTTGGTTGTCAAATCTTCGTTACATCTCGAATATTACCACAAAAATTTTTCGTTTTATGTTACTGTGTACTTGTCTCAAGATCAGGTAAATATTTATTCTAGTTTTATTATAGAATTTTATGCGTTAAAATATTTATTGAAAATTATTCCGGTTTTCTTCAAGTAATGAACATAGAAATGTAGCAACGATAACTATTTCGAACTGTTTCTAAGGAATTGGTCTATTAAACGCAAAGGATTACATTTTGTAATATCTCAAGGTTCTTGCACACCAAAATCTTTAAAAATCGTGCAATTCGTTTCCGAGATAATTCAGATTTTCCATTCTTAAAACTCACTCTGTATACTATTGGCAAAGATACGTCTTGATATTGTTCATATCCAACAAGAGGAACAGAGATGAAATCCATCCAATTAGTTACAGGGCCCCCGCAACCGCGCGTTCAACGCGTGCACCGCACGCGGGCGCCACTCTTAAGCGGCGCCAAAATCTCTTATAGACCGCATGAAAATCCGAAAGACCAAAGGTTTTTGAAAAAGATTTTTTTTATTTTTTCAACAATTTTAAACGTGCAAAGACATCTTTTACACATCCAAACAAGTTCCCGAACGTCACAATCCCTATAAAATAACCTCGGCCACAGATTGCAATTATACGATTCTTTTCGAGTAAACAAATCATAAATAATCATCCCTTTGTCGGTACGGGATTTCTTTATGGACCATCTTGCACCGGACGGCGGGCACCATTTCTTCGATCATCACTAAAACGCATATGGTACACATAAACAATCATAAATACCGAAGCGATAGCTTTTAGCCAGGGGAATTACTGAAACTTTCGCCACCATCTGTAGGAAAAATACTACATGTTACAGAGAATTTCTGAAACTACCATAATCTGCTTGCTATGCTATAACAGCAGAAACCTATCCAAAGAATAGTTATTTTGTTTCGAAACGTTTAGGGGTTGAGGTCAAGACGCAAAAAATTAAAATACTCAGATAATTGGAAAGATTTGTATTTTGTGTAATTATGGTTTGTTTTACTGTTTCTTGTTGTGATTAAATTAAATTTTATGAAATGGTAAGTACCTATCCACATACAGTATTAGCATTTCTATTAGTCTATAAAATTCTATATTTTTTTTCTGTTCAAAATGGTGCACATCCTAAATTAGCCCATACCTATATACTATAATATTATTTTTATTTGCTTCAAATAGGGAAGTATTGTTTGTAATCGTGAAAAAATTGAATCGACTTTGATATTTTGAATTTGTTACCTGGGGCCACCATCATATTATACTTAATTTTTTTTTTAATATGCACCCTGGATCTGTATTATTTATTTGATGTTCGTAGCCGTTTGACATTCTAAAAAAATTATATTTCACCTTTGCCAAAAATTAATTATTATAACAGAAACAGGGTATGTGCTTCAGATCGGTCTTAACTTATTATTATTATTAATATTAACTCCGTTTAGGTTTAAAGGCTCGGATTTAAGGTTTAAATTCATAAAAATGAAAACATACGGGTTATTCTCAAAGGGATGGCGCAAAGTGAATCATGGGTGAATGTCCTTACCAATTTTGGATCAAGTTTTTCTTAAATTCTAGGAGCCATACAAGAGAAAACGACCTTCTGATGCAAAATTTCGAGAGCAAAAAAAAGCTAGACTTCAACAAAGGGAGAAGATGGCTGGGAGTATGGAATAATATTTAATAATTATTAATAATAATATTAATATTTTAATATAATATTATGAATAATTTAAAGAAGAATAAAGCTCAGGTTTCGAAAACTCTGCAGTTTCATTACAGAATTAAAATAAAATGCGGTTTTGATCGAATGCTTGAATAAAATAATGAAACATTTAAAAAATGTATTATGCAACAACTGACAGCATAAAGTTCTTAAGGCATTCAATAAAGGTTGCTGATAGTTTTTTTAACCCTTCTACAAATAAATTCCTAACAAAAACTGAAACATTTTTTGCCGATTATCCTGCGACGATTTTCTCCACTTTCCCCCCTTAAGGGGCGCCAAAATATTTTCGGCACGCCGGCGTTGATGACCCTTGCGGGGGCCCTGATTAGTTAAACAAAGGCAATAGATGCAGTCATTAAATCAATTCCCTTTTCAACATCACATCGAGTAAAGGGGTGTAAACGTAGACATGTTAAAAAGGAATATGTCTAGATTATCTGAATTCTGAGTTAGTATACTAACTGACAAAGAAACTGCAACATCCAGCTCCATGCTCAACCTCTGACGGTTACGCATTGCCGGCAACGATTACAGAGGTACAGAAAACGTCAACATTGGAATGTGGAATAGCATCAGTTCGTCTTTTCGGAAGAATCTCGATTCTCCTTGGGTGCACATGATGGCCGAAAAAGGGTTAGACGACGTCGGGGAGAAAGACCTGAACCTCAGTTTGATGTTGAGTGTCATGTACACCGAACAGTAAGCGTTATGGTATGGGGTGCTGTTGCACATGCAAGTAGGTCACCTTTAGTCTTTAACCGAGATAACATGACAGCGCTGCATTACCTTCAAGAAATGGTGGAGCCATATGTTCTCCCTTACTATAACCGGCTCGAGAATCCAATATTTCATCAAGATAATTAGTTTAAACTTTTTCGAAGCGACCCATGTGGATCTTTTGCCATGGCCGCCCAGATCCCTTGATCTTACGCCCTTAGAGCATGTTTGGACATTATGGTTAGAAGGCTTGGAAATTTATCCCAGACCCCACGGACTTTGGCGGCTCTGAGACATGAAGTAGTGAAGTACAGTTAGCTTGGGATAGTACCCCTCAAGAAGAAATAGACCATCTTATTGCATCAATGCCGGGACATGTTGGAGAATGTATAGATAGATAATCGCGATGGACAAACACATCATTGACAAATTTATTAAAAAAAATTGTAAACCCTTCGTTTTTTTTCCAAATTTCAATCATTTACTCCTTGCTATACTATCTTTGTTTCACCAAAATCAATTTAAAATTTAAACAGCTGCATATGGGTGTTGCAGTTTCTTTTTCGATTAGTATATAATTGTAGGAGACGAGAATGATGTAATCTCATATCCTTCTTTTGTGATGTTCTCAATGTTATGATCGTAATTCGACCATGTTGAACAGTGCTGAAACTTTCCATTCAAATTCTTTTTCGCCTACCACTACTTAACTATTTTCATTTACAATTATAGGTAACGTCTAAGTATCCTGCAATTCCATCGATGTGACATTTTCATCTTATGAAAACATGGATTACGTGAGTGACAATTGCGTCGAATTCACTAATAATCCAATATTTCAAATTGTTGCTTTCAACGTTATCATTGGCTTTATCGTTTGGCGCAACATGCAAGGAGAAGGAGGTGATGCAGGGGGAGGGGGTGGTGCTGAAGGAGGAGCAGAAGGATGAATTTTCAAATTAGGAATACATACTAATATAAATTTATTTTAAATGAATTATTTATATTACGATTTTATTGGTAATGAAAAATCCATAATTGAATTCAGTTTGTTTAATTAATATTACCTCCTTCATAAATCCGTTCTTGCCACTCCAAAACTGTTTTTTCACGTGTACGAGGTGCTACACCTGAAGTGTCATCTATTTAACGTTCAATGTTGGCCACTTATCGTCCAAAATTCCTCTGACAATGGTGTGTTATAATATTTCCTGCTTTTTCGTACTTGCTAAAATTCCTGTGTTAAAAATTATGACCCAAATTGAATCCCCAAATCAAAGTTCATCGAAATCGGCCCAGTAGAACGCCAGATATTAAGGTATACCAGTAGTCTCTTTGATAAATCGAGAGATGGCGTTGTACGTTGCTTAATTATCTGCAGAACGGCACCGGACAGAAACCCAACCGTTCTACCCTCTGGTATGGAGGTGTATAAGGCAGGGATCACTGAGTTGGCACGAAGGACCTTTTGTACTCAGAACACTTTCAAGAAATTGTCATTTTTATGAAGGATAGAAGAAGAAAAGTCTGTGCATACTCCCAAGTGAAAATTGACATGATTCACTTGTGCTTCATGAACATCACCGAATAATTTGAAGGATTTGAATAAATCGTTAAATGGCCTATTGCAACAGTAAGTGCATTGACTCAAAAGGTAAAAAAGGTTACTGACAAGAATATGCATGTTTTTTAAATAGATACAGAGAAATAAGTAGAAATTCCAATAAAACACATTCAAATTGGAAAATATTGTTTATATTAAATATTTCTGACGAAGCACACAGTCTATTTACAGCAAAAATTTACAAATGAGTAATAAGGACATTTTTAATGAATGTCAGTATTTCATAAGAAAAATAAAATAGAGAGATCAATAACTAGTATTTGCATAATATTAATGACAAGTACTACATAAAAACTACTTCATAATATTATTATTTGATGAGCCAATGATGGGGGTAGAGTTCTCCGATATCTGGAAAATTAAAATCAGATGACAGACTAATTATAATTTTAAAAATATTCTATGGTTGAATGATTTACGAATAAGATCCTCGACAAAGTACAATGGCTAGCCTGTGTGAGAAAAACAAGAGCTATGGGAATGTACCCCACTAGAGAGAATCAAATTGTTACAGCGATTTCTGCCCAAGACACCCTGCCATTCCATCGTGGAGGGATGACTCTGCCCTAGTACGGTGAGTCTTATGGTGCCGCGCTAGACTGTGCCGCGAAGCCAGTTGCGCCACCTCTCGGGCATGCATAGAATCACTACAGTATAATCGCTAATGTAAACAGCGTTTAGTTCACAAAACTTGCTTCCAATAATTATGATGATAGTAATTTCGCGTTACCTTTTTTTTCTTCAATGAATCTTGCATATCCGCATTTCGTTTCGTTAATGCAAATTTGTGTCATATCCATTTCCTTGCATTCATCCTCCGTAGAATGCGTGGGGCAGTAAATACATTCCAAAGAGAAGGCTGGAACAAATTCTGTGATTTTATCTTAAATTTTCAGAAGAGAAAAAATCGAGAAAAGTATTAACTTGGCCTTAAGAGTTTCAGAAATAAGTTGAGGAGGGATCTCAAAAACGCTGGTCAGAGAGGTGAAGTTAAACTTTTGCAGATTACTAGAATGTCACTTATGAACTATAAGCCGCTCTTAAGCTTTTGAGCTCTTGTTCACTCATTGTGTGGTTATTGAGCGCCTCCTGAAATTCGTCATAAATAATCGAGTATTTCACATGAAAAGTACAAACTAAATTTCAACAAGTCGGATCTGTTACGAAAATCTTGGGTTATTTTCTGAATATTCTGCAAAATTTCATTTCTATCGTAATTTCAAAAATAAACAAAATTTCGAACATCCATTTTCACGGAATTCATATCTAACCAAATTTTGCCTTTTGAATAATGTTTTCAGTTTTCAATTTATTTACAACATCTACTAATAAAATTAAGAAATAATTAACTGAAAGAATATTCTGTATGGATAATTAATACCTATAAAAATTTTGAATTTTTCCCGAGAATATTGAGAAAGCGCCTAAATAATTTTATTTACTTAAATTAGTAATGGTTTTAACTCACTGTGATCGATATCAAAGATAAAAAACGTCAAGACAAAATAATGAATTCGACTCATTCCTATAATATTCACAAGACCTACTTGTCACTAGGTATGTGTAATCTGTAATGTGCATTTCATTACATCGAATGAATAAAATTTGCAAAAGCTTGATGGTTGCATTGATATCGGTCGCCAAATTGCTCAAGTATGCTTTTTTTTCCTTCCTCAGATATGTTTTGTGATACTTTATCGACTAAATTATAAATTCATTTCAACGGTAAACAATTACCTAAACTGGAACGACAATTGTTTCAGAATTAATAACTCATAAGTACTGATTATCAATTACAGCCTTTGCTGTTCAAACCTTGAATAGGATTTGAATAAATCGTTAAATGGCCTATTGCAACAGTAAGTGCATTGACTCAAAAGGTAAAAAAGGTTACTGACAAGAATATGCATGTTTTTTAAATAGATACAGAGAAATAAGTAGAAATTCCAATAAAACACATTCAAATTGGAAAATATTGTTTATATTAAATATTTCTGACGAAGCACACAGTCTATTTACAGCAAAAATTTACAAATGAGTAATAAGGACATTTTTTATGAATGCCAGTATTTCATAAGAAAAATAAAATAGAGAGATCAATAACTAGTATTTGCATAATATTAATGACAAGTACTACATAAAACTACATCATAATATTATTATTTGATGAGCCAATTCGATACATTGAACATTGAGAAGTATGGAATCATGAGATTCCAATTCAGTCTATTAATGAATGTTTTACTAGAAGCATATATTTTAATTTCATCTTAATATGTTATTAGACATGAATAATAGTAATAATTGTATTTTCTAAAGGAAACAGATAGTTAGAATAATAAGAAGTTGAAAATTTACCAAAAATATGAATTATTAAAATGAAATTGAATTCGAATTTTTGCAAAATTCAAAGAAATTGATATGAAATGCTAGAATAAAATGAAAATTTCACTTCTTCTGCAGCAAATGTAAGCAACAGTTAAGTTGTTTATTTATCAACTATCCTGTATAGGTACACTTAGTTATGAAATAGTTATATAAATATCATTTACCAATAAAGTGCATAAATTAACTAGTCTAAAACTTTAAATTGAACTCCACTTGAATCATATTACTTGGGAATACTATCAATATTATTCAAACTATCACAATCATTACACTTTTTCAATGCAGAAGAATGTTTGTCACACTTAGAACTATTATTTGTCATTTTAAAATATTTAAGAAGAGGACTCCTCTGTGCTATGGTTCTAGTTGGGGTCTTATTTTTGGGTGTGGTCTCTATTTTAGTAATTTTTGAGTTTAAATCACAAGAATTCTCTAACATTTTCCTCTTAAAACTATGTTCAATTCTTAATTTGGTAAGCCAATCACAATGTTTTTTCTTTGGTGGCGAAAAATTCAGATGAGGAGCTACTCCATCTATAACAAAATTAGGTAAACCCTTCAAGGGGGAAAGATCACTGAATTTCCTTTTGTTAGGATTATGATCATTATTCGGTAAATCAACTAAATTGTCAAACAGTTTACGAGGCCCAAATTGACTGTGAAGTCTCTTATTTGGATCTTTCGTTTGGTCATCGGTTTTCCTTTTATTCGAGTGATTGCAACTTTTACAAAACCTGTCATTGTCAGTACCACATAAGCATTTTTCACACGAGTTTATGAATTTTTTCGGAACTTCCTTGAAAATTTGTGAGTTCGCATGGTTTCTCTTCAAATTGATTCTATTCGATTTGTTAAATGAAGGCAAAGTTTCTGTTTTACCTTGGCCATCAATTTCAAAATTTTCAGGTAAGTCTTCAGTTCCTATTCTCCACAACTTGTGTTTTATATCATCTGAGCAAGTCACAATACACATTTCAGCATGTTGATACCATGCAACACAAGTAACCTCTGCCGTATGTCCAGTCAACTTGCAAATCGGTTCGGGATTTTTCAAATTCCAAATGTATGCGCATTCGTCACTACTTCCACTTATTAAATAAGAACCGTCTCTACTAAGAGCTGACTTGATGTAAAAAGTATTATTTTGATGACCTGTGTAGGTCATTATAGGAGTAGTGTCATATGTTCCAATGTTATAACAATAAATGTTGTTATCAAGACAATTCACATAAAGTTTGGTATTATTAGGATCTATAACTAGATTACTGTATCCATGTCTAGCTGATTTACCTGGATAAGGTAATGTATATTTAGGTAAGGGATCCCGTTTGCTATTATAGTGTGTTTTTCTAAGGTCCCATACCTTAATGCACCCATCTCCAGCACCACAGGATATTAAGGTATTAGAATTCTTAAACACTAGACCTGTTACAGAGTTATTTTGGCTGCATAACACAATATTTTTTTTAGATCTTGAAGGTGTTACAGCTTTGGTGACATGTGATTTGCTAATGAGGATATCACTCTTTCCAATTAAAGAACTATTAGCAGCATTTTCTGCTCGAATATCCCAAACAATGATATTACCATCACGACCACCTGAAATAAAGAAATTGTAGTTTTACTTTAGCAATTTTCATCCTGAAATAAAGTGAAATTATACCTGTTCAGAATTGAATTAAGTACCAGAACATCTCAAATGAAACATACTAATTGTTTTACTGCTTAGAGGTTCCTATGAATTCAAATGTGCTTTTGTAGGCTTCAGAACTTGATAGAGAATGCAAAAGAAATAAATGAGTATATTTAACAGGAAAGAAAGAGAGGGAAATGCATCCCATTATCTTTCAATAACCGAGTGAATCAAAGATAAACAAAATTAGTGTAAATTTTAATTTTCATAAAAATTATTCAAAATTCCACGCCTTCTGGTAAGTAATATGTTAATCCTTGGTTTTTCACTAGTCAATTTCATTTGAGAAGTGAATGATTTATTTCATTCTTGAACAATTCTGTACATCACTGATTGAAATGACTAAACAACTTATTCTAATTAATATTACCTGTAGCAAATATACCAGGATCATCTCTACTAGATGCCACAGTCTTCACTGATCTTTCATGTTTTAAGTAAGTAGTCTCTTCTCTAATTCCAGAACTTGAAATATCGTAAAGTTTGCTACTGTGGTCTCCTGAGGCAGTTACTATTTTCATCTGTTGGAAGAGCCATGTTAAATCAAAAATTGCGTTATTATGCGCACGTAGTCCTATTCTTTCCTGCCCTTTTTTAATGTTTTGAATGCCTATTTTACCATCTTCATTAGCTAGTGCCAAAATATGTTCGAAATTAGTCCTTCCAGAGAATTTACAAGCAAAAATTGGCGAATCTGGAATAATGTCTTCATAAGGATATAATTGTGAGAAATTGTCATTTCCTAAACATCTCAACCGTTCCAAATAAGGCTCAAAATAATTGTTCTTCGCTAAAATAAAAACAGTTTTTAGTTTGGATTGTTGACAAACTTTATATTGATTACCATAACCATACTGTTGATCCCAATGACTTATTACTGGATGCATAGTTGCATTTTGCACTCAATTGTTGTAATTAACGAACCAATTAATTCCTAATACAAGTAATTGAACTTCACTTCTAGGTTAAAATAATGAAATAAGCGGGAAATTTTATATTTTCAACAGTTTGTATTCATGACTTCAATATAAATTCATAGAATGCAAATATGAAGTATAAGTCATAGAAAGAAAAGCATTATTGACAGTTAAAAATTGATTAGAACTTAACCTTTACAGAGCGTTCCCGATTCAAAGGTAGGATGCGCCCTCTACATCATTCGTTTTCAAGTGTAGGGAAGATCATTGTAAACAGAAGAATTTCGTAGTTCGGGAAATAATATGATGAACAATGAAAATAGTGTTTCTTTCAGTTCAATTGATTTATTTCATTGTAATTTATGAATAATCATCGAATCATCCATTATCCAAAAAAAAAAACAATTATTTTAGAAAAAGCATCTTGAATGCTGGCCACAATAATTGAAGGGTATTTGGAAAAACATTAGGTTTTTCCAAAATTCGATAACGAAATGACGAGTTAAATATGGGAGAGTACTTAACTATACCAAAATTACCAAATACCTTTGAAACCGGATACCGGATGTGAATAATTTTCTCTAGATAAATTACACATTGCCTCTTTCACTATTTTAGCTGTTAATTCATTATCGATGAATATTTTGATGGATACGATCTTCGAAATAAGTTATTGCAAACCCGTCATCCCTATTCAGAATCAAGGGGTTGTGCTCACCCCCATTTTGGAGTTACGAGGATGGAAAAACCGGAAAATTTGTTCCCTCCCCTTCAATCAGAAATTGACGGTTCCGAGCGATTTTCCACATTTTAGTTCGGAAAATCGAGGTGTTGAGTTTTCATTGGACCACCCTGTATGAAAAACCGAAATATCCCAAAAGTCAGAAACGCTAAGTTTTAAGTATATGAAACTTCAAACAAACTTGAGTTCATTTATTCAATGCAATCTGAAAACACAATAAAAAACAGGGGGTTCCATAAGAAAAGACATATAACATTTACATTTTTTTTGGTACACCTTGTGTATTCATAAGCAATTTGAAAATGTACCTAACTCTAATAGATTTTTGATATACACCCTGTGTATTTCCAAATAATTTTAGAATGTAGCTCTAATAGAGCCTAAGTAATGACGCTGGATAGAAAAAAAATCGAATAATTCAGCTCTTAACCGTTAAAGAGCACCCGTGTATTATATTCCGATTTTGGAATTGGGCATTAACTAACATTTAATACATACATATAAGAAATCTTTTCAAATATTATAATGCTCCCCAATAATTATTTCAAAGAGTCATATTAGCAAAATTTGCATCTACCTATAGGTTCTTCAACGATTCGATTTTATTTTTACCTCCCTGTCAAAATACACTGCGCAAAAGAATTAACGCACATTATGGAAATCTCAAATTTATTCTTCAACTGAAGGTGTTCTCAATGATAATTATTTTTATCAGAATTATGCATGCATATGTTATCCACTTTCAACTGTTTTCTTCAATACAGATGTTTTTTTCCCAGCAGGAATAAAAAAAGATGAGATTATCAGATTTTGAATGTATTGGCTCCATTCTGAAATCAGTTGTTCTCGATCAATTCTAGTGATCAATAGTTTTTCTTTCATTTGATTTTCTACACTCGATCGCTATGCAACGCGAAACACGCAATTTGACCCAAGAGGAATGTACCCAAGCGGTAGTTTTGCGAGAAGAAGGGTGGACTTACACAAGAATTGCAGAAAGGTTTGGAGTTTCCCATACAAGTGTGTCAAAGTCAAAGGAGGCGAGCGGTTGCAAACCGTTGTCTCAACGAAGAAACTCTCGAGTAACGTTCTTGAATGGCAGTTGTTACCCGTGGTCTACCCTGTCCTGGTCTTCGGACATTCATACCTGTCTCCCTGAATCGCTGCAACATTCTGGACACACTTGTATGGGAAACTCCAAACCTTTCTGCAATTCTTGTGTATGTCCACCCTTCTTCTCGCAAAACTACCGCTTGGGTACATTCCTCTTGGGTCAAATTACGTGTTTCGCGTTGCATAGCGGTCGAGTGTAGAAAATCAAATGAAAGAAAAACTATTGATCACTAGAATTGATCGAGAACAACTGATTTCAGAATGGAGCCAATACATTCAAAATCTGATAATCTCTTCTTTTTTTGTTCCTGCTGGGAAAAAACATCTGTATTGAAGAGAAACGTTGAAAGTGGATAACATATGCATGCATAATTCTGATAAAAATAATTATCATTGAGAACTCCTTCAGTTGTAGAATAAATTTGAAATTTCCATAATGTGCGTTAATTCTTTTGCGCAGTGTATATACGTAAAAATTCGATTGAAATTGTTGTTTTTCATGATGAAAACAGTTTCAGTTCTTTCAAACGATCAAGGAAATAATATTTTTCAAAAACTTTCCAGAAAAATTATGAAAATAATTGATATAGGATGAAATGAGAACCACTATGGAAACAAAATCGTGATAAAACAGGTCTTCGATTGATCGTGAAATCAGAAATCTCTTGGTGAAATTTTGGCGTTTTGTATATGCGAGTTCGATTACCTTAAGCTTAAGATATAGCGAAGAATGAGACCATGGAATAAAATTGCGGTTTAAATAACGGTGAAAAATTCGCTCAACTGGTCCAATCGACGAATTGAAGTCGCATATATTCATAACTTTCGCTAAACTGATTGGATGGATCAAAAACTGTACAGATTTTAGGCTCAAAACATTTTTCCAATCAAACCTTTCAACCTCTCAAATAATGTATCATATTCGACCTTCCATGCAATTGAAAAAAATAATCTGCTGAATTTTCTTTGGCTCTAACAAAGCAATTTCCAGAAAATTTTTGACATTACAGATAAAATCTCATTTTGATCGGATTCATTTTTAATAGAATATTGACCTTTTTTTCCAAATTCTTTTTGAAATTTCTCTGGTTCTAGTGATGCAATTGACATTAAATTCAGCATAGTGCTTTGATATTGTTATTTCTCATCTGAATGCCACATTTCAATTCGATCGAATTTTTGGTTTGGAAATTATGAGGATAACACAATTTCAAAGGGCCACATCAACCTCAGTCGGATTTTACCTATTAACGAATTTAACCAGGGTATACGAAATTCGAACCAACCCTGAATTTTCAAAGTTTCTATGTTGTTTCGTTCGAGAGTCATCATATTTACGGCCGGATGATCTCTGGCTCCAAATTTGGAAAACACATTCATCGTTACAAAATGATAGTGCTCTCTGTTCGGGGATTGTACGTTCAAAAACAGAAATTTCGCCTTATCGATGAACTTTATATGGGGAAATTGGAAACGAAAATGAAACATTCCTCGGATCATTTTAAGAAAGAAAAGTCCTAAAAATATGGGCAAACGCAAACGCTTTATTTTCAAGAGAAAGGGTGATAAAGTATGATTTTTCCAAGTTTTTTCTCATAGCACCTTCCCTTCACAAGGTATTCAACTTAAATTTGACATCGATATTCCAATTTGAGGATTGATGGGATATGCTAATTTTGAAAGCAAATCGAAAGGGTATATTTTTTCTGGAACAGTGCTTCTTTTCTCCGAAATTATTTTCTGGCGGACCACTGGTAGTTTAGAAAAATGTAAAAATAAACTTTGGTCCAGTAGATACTACAGTTTTTGGTTTCTTGTAGTTTTGTCGTATCTGCTTTTGATCTAAAGAAAAAAATTTCAAACAATTCGCTAGTAATCTTCAGGAGAATTCAAATTATTATAAAGATCCAGTTAGTAGGTAAGCTATTATAAGTTATAAATTAATTATAATCATCACAAAAAAGTAGGACTACAAGAAAAACCCTATATCTCGAAAACGAAGTGTTTGCGGGCCTATGTTTATAAGACTTTTTTTTTTCGATTATCCAAAGAATCTCTCGTTTTCCTTTGTACCTTCAGTTTAGGAACACCCTGTATAGATACACATGAAATTTCGGTGAAATCTGAGGGATAGTTTTTAATAGCGCGCAAAAATCAGAAATAACGAATCGAATCGTTGTCTTCATAACAATTTGATATTTTTTAATAAATGTGTATCATGACAAAGCCTCATTGGGGTCACCCATGTGGATCCTTGAAGAAATTGGGTGGGATAATGGGTCTGCCTTAGTCTTGGACTGTACGCAACTGATTGCGCGTCTAACCGTGTCTTTAGACTGTACGTTCTCACGTCTTGGAGTTGGGCAGTGCGCCAATTTTGAAATGTTGGTCAAAAATGTGCGTTTATCTCGGAAATTGATAAGTCGACCTTTTTCCCAAACTCTTAATCCTGGTGTTATCGATGGTGTGAGTTCTGAATGGGATAATGCTTTACCTTACAGCAGTATACCAGGACCAAAAGCTCTGCCTTTGGTAGGGAATACGTGGAGATTTTTACCTTACGTCGGTGAGTTTTTTTTTTTTTGATAAGAATATTATTCGAAGAAATGCTGTTTTTGAAAATCACAGGGGAAGGCAAATGCTCGAATTCTGTTGAAATGAAAATCATTATTAGCGCACCAATTATTATGACTTGCAATGGGTAAAAGACGTCATACTTCAGAAGGTAATTAAATGAGTGACTTGCAACAGAAAAGTAGAAATGTTGATGGTTATCTCTGAATTTAACATTTCTTGGTTTCATGAATATTCTTGCCATATTGAAACACAGTTCTTAATGACTATATCAAAAGGTCAGTACCTATTTACCATAGACTTATTATCCTAATGGGTCTATGCTATTTACCTACGTTCTTTTGAGATTCACTTTCAAAATCTCATTAAATGAATTCATTGAATTCGGAGGTATTAGGTTTTTCCAAAGACCCCCCAATTTATGAAAAGTCTTGGGTTCATTTATTCAATTCAATCTGAAAATTCAATAAAAAACATATGTTTCGTCATTTACACTTTTTTGGTACACTTTGAGTATTTCCAAACCATTTGAGATTGTAGCTCTATAGGAGCCTATTGATGCTGTTTAGAAAAAAATTGAAAATTTCATGCTTAATCATGATAGACCATTGCGTCAAGGGTGAAATACCCTTATATACAGGGTAGTGCTGGTCCAGATTTTAGATAACTTTGGCGTCGGATGGAACAACTCAATAAAAAATACACCACGGCAATTTTTGTAATTTCACGAATAGGAAAATTTAAAAAAATTATTTTTGTAGATTATTTGTGGACTATGTTTGCTTTGTAAAAGATTATCTCGAAAATGCTACATTCTATGAAAAAAATCAAGAAAACTTTTTTGAGTGATGCTCTGTTGATTTCAGAAGTGGAATAATTTCTTCAAAAAAGACAGTAGTGTAGATTTTCAATGGGAAAAGGATTATCGCACCCCTATATCTTCGCCACTGGTTAATGTTGGTCGGAGACACCCGCCTTATTCGGAACATTACATTATCTAGACTTCAATAACCAAAAAGCAGAGCAATGTATGTAAAAACACTAAGTAATAAGTAAATACTTTTTTTTTCAAATTTGAACATCCTGTATCTCTAAAATGAAGCTTGTTAAGATATATGTTTTTCATCGAAAGAGTTGTTCTATCTGACGCCAAAGTTATTGGACTAAAATCTGGACCACCCTGTTTGTATATCTCAATATGTGGTAAAAAGTTGCAGCAGAAAACGAGGATATAATATTTTGTCTATAGAAATAAATTTGTATTTTTGAAATATATTTCGCCAATATTTATTTCGAAAATACTCTATGAAACAAACGTCCCCAAATTTTTAATGTAACCCCCAAATAATATCGCAACAACAATTTGGAATTGTCTGTTTTGCATCAATGAAAAATATACATGTATATTTTTCATTGCATCACTAGGACAACAAAATTTCAAATTACGTTAGCTAATGAAATACATTTCACTATATGTATAGAAAAACTACTACTCAATGAGCAATCTAAATGGTTGTTAATCAAAATATGCAAATGATAATCCATTTTATGGCTTGTTTAATGTTCATCATTCGAATTACTGGATGTTGAAGACAGTGCCTTGTTTTAGCTAATCCTTTTTGTTACCTTATGCTTTTTATGAGGTGTTAATTAGAAGAACAGCTCATTAGCTCTTGCTTATCTTCAATAATAAAAAAAAATGAAAAATATAGATATAGACTGTTCTTCATTTTGTTTTTCTTTTAATTTTTTTTTATATTATACACACTATTCTTCGTCATTCTTCTAGATAGCCCAACTCTTTCAACCTTCCCATTACTGAATTCTCAACTATCCAAAAAATGCAGCAGACGTGTTAAAGAATTCCTTCTTTGTTTTAAAACTCAAATTCTTGTGTGTCAATAGAAATTTTCTCTTTTCAAAATTCTTCTTTCTTTTTCTTTTTTCTAGTGTATTTGACTATTTTTCCAGGATTGAATATCGATTAAAAGGATGCTCTTTTCCAAAATTCTCACTAGATCAATAATTTCCTAAAACATTACAAATGGAAAAGAAGATGGCAATTACTATATGATTTTAAAATTTCGAAAACCTGTTTTATTTTTTTAATTCTGATGTAATAACTCAATTTTATAATTCTGAGTTCCATTTCTTCAGATTTTCAAGAAGTATTGGATCTTGGATCGTTTCATTCAAATCAAATTAAATTCTCGACCTAGTTCCTAAAAGAAAGTTAGATTCAAAGTGAATATTAAAATAATGAAGTAACAGTTCAGTTGGATCAGAATTATTTCCTAATATCTTTTTACTTCTGCTTTCAACACAGTTATTGGTATGACTCTCGGTATATGATTGATCGTGATTGATGTTTCGAAAAAAGATATCTACGTAGTTAACTTCTAGGTATGTGGTGAATACATATTTTACAAAAATATCCATTATTTTCTCATCCATAAGAGCTGAATTTATTATGTAACAATTATAGGGTTCTCCAATAAGAGCTGTCACTTTTGAAGCTGCCATCTTTTGACATTTGACAAGTAAAAACTACTTCATTGATAAAAATCGAACGATACACGCTTCAAGAACACATTGAAATTGTTGAAACTCGCTACAAAATTTAGCATAACAGTTAGAAAAACTAAAGCACTTTTGGGTCGTCGTGAAGCACCTTCTTGGCTGCCAATAGTGAAACTAGTGGAAAATTTGAGCTATTGGGACAGTTAGTTTTCATCTCAACTAGTACAAATTCGAAAAAACGAATAAATTGATTGAAATTATGTATAATATTTTTTGCTACCCACCTCACCTTCTTCTATTTAATTAAAATCTTATGGCAATCAATAGTGAGCATCTTTTCATCACCAATCTGTTGCGATGATTATGTATAAAAATGAATAATTACTAACCTTCAGGCTGAAATGTGCGAGAATCTCAATAGTACACCATATAACGGGTTATTTACATAACTTCCTTTCGATTGTAAATACAACCTTGACATAATTTTCTCATTTACTAATCTCAGTATTCAGCTCAATAGGTAGATATATTTATTATCAATATCTTTATTAGAATATTTTGCAATGAAACTAACCAGTTACAATGGGTACTAGATCATTTATTATATTGAGTGCTAGTTCTCTGAAGATGATGATCCAATGGTTAAATTAAATTCTGTCCGTAAACAAGATAATAACGGAAAGTCTTAAAAACTTCAAACTTTCAGTTCGATTTGAATAAAATTATGCATGCAAGCTCGACGAGAATTTTCAAATCGATCACATCATAAGAACCATAAATAAAAATAATACCTACTGTTTATTTATAAAGCCATAATTCATTTCAGGTGGCTTCCAGATAGAGCACATCGATCAACTATGTAAACAACTCCACCAAAAATATGGAAAAATAGTGAAAATGGAAGGTCTCCTTGGCAGACCAGATATGTTGTTTCTCTTTGATCCTGATTTGATCCAACGTGTTTTCAAACAAGAGGACAATTTGCCTTATAGGCCCTCAATGCCATCCTTGACTTATTACAAGCACAAGCATAAGAAAGAGATATTCGGTGAAGATGGAGGTGTGATAGCTGTGTAAGTATAGATATATAATTCTTATTGATTTAGGTATTTTTGTAATTTTTTTTGTGTTTGTGTTTGTGCTAGAAGTTTGTTTTTGAAGATAACTCAATCAAACATTTTCAAAAAAATTGGGGAAATAAATGGCGTCCTTGGAGACCATATTCACTTATATACAATTATGTAGTCTCTAATGGCGCAATTGACGTGAAATCTAAAAAGACCGTTGCTCTATAAAAATGACGATAAGATCTGAATTTTAAATTCACTGGATTTCATATCATTATTCAAACCCATTCCTCTGCTATTCGATTTCATACTTTCGATTTCCTTGAGTAGAAAATCATATAAACTTTGAAGGTCAATGATTTATTGCCTCAGCAATAAATAACATTTGCTCTTTATTTCCAGAGAAGTAATAAAATAAAAAGGAAATAAAATCATTGATGAGTACTTCACTATTGTTTGGATTTTTGGGTCGTAAATCGATCATTTTTAGCTGTTACCAAAATCCACATCACCAATAAACTCAACTCAACTACTTTCATCTGCAATTTCTTTTAATTAAATTATTTGATGAAAATCCTAATGCCGTAAATCTGTTTCTTCTTCATTTGGAAACATTGCGGCCAAATGGTTAACGAAGCACAATTTGATCATTTGCTCTAAATTTGGTCTGTTTTTTGGGTCTCATAAAGATTTTCTTCTATGAAAGTTTCATTTTTTAACACTCACAGTAAATGTGTCATTCTCTAAAAAAAATTGTTACCTACGGTAGCAATATTGTACTTAATCAATTAGGTAAACTGTACCGTCTATTAAATCAGCAAAAAATGTTCGAGAACATTCAATAACGAAGTTATGAATTTAGTTCCTTACTTTATCCACTCAGTATATTTTGTCCATTGAGGACTGATGAAAGCACTTCTTATTAGTTATGAGCGTTTTGGCATCATGTTTTTTTTTATCTCATAATATTTAACCTATTTTCAGGCATGGAGAAGAATGGCAGAAATTCAGATCTAAAGTGAATCAGATCATGTTGCATGCTTCTGCGGCTCATCAGTACATTGATACAATAAATGAAGCTGGTAACAATTTCATAGAAAGGTAATACCTATCGATCAATTCATGAATAGAACATATATCGAAATTAAATTGACAATTATTCTATTTTCACTTTTTAGGTAATTTTATAAAATTGTTTCGCTACACAGTAGCGAATTCATGAATTGGAATAACTGTCAATTTATTTCTGATTTAGAATAAATTTCCTTCAAGTAAAGAACGGACTCGAAACCGAGTCAATGCAATAAAACACATACATAAATAAATATGAATTCTGGAAAGCTCCTCTCATAGTAACCTTGTTGTTTTACAAATGAAAATAAGTATATCTCGCCTTGCTTTGTTGCTGATAATAGTTCTTTGAGAAATAACTGTAACGTGTTGGTTAATTGAGATAAATAGAATGTATTTCCGAGCAGACTACAATTACAACATGGAGACTTTCTTGATAATTACCAGTTGGTTGAAACA
This sequence comes from Harmonia axyridis, assembly GCF_914767665.1. NCBI lineage: Eukaryota > Metazoa > Arthropoda > Insecta > Coleoptera > Coccinellidae > Harmonia > Harmonia axyridis. Next base: position 7,329,695 of record NC_059507.1, read on the forward strand.
CTAACCGTAACATAAAATTTAAAATAATTCATATTTTATGTGAATAAATGCACATTGTTCACCTATGAGTTGGCCAGTTGGGTAATTAATCTCTAATATGAATGAAAAACAAAATATTTGCGAGACAATAGACAATTCCAAAATGAAAAATTTTTATTTTTTCGAATTATCTCTTATTATTTCGTAATGATTATTAATTCAGATCGCAATTTCCAGAATTGAATTCCTAAAAGACGATAAAGAAGAAGTTCCTGGAGATTTTTTGAATGAAATCCACAAATGGTCATTAGAATGTGAGTATGCTATTATGAATCTTTTTTTAGTTTATATTAGCTCAAAAATGAAATCTTAGCCTTGGCTAGAGTTGCTCTGGACATCAAGTTGAATTGTTTGGCCGAAAATCCAAAGAAGCACACACAAGAATTAATAGACGCAGTTAACACCTTTTTTATGGGAGTTCCAATTTTGGAGTTGAAAAATCCAATGTGGAGGATTGTTTCTACTCCTTTGTTCAAGAAATACATAAAAGCTTTGGACACAATTTATGAGTAAGTAGAGTGTAAGTAGAGGGTTTTTGAGTTAATCTATATTGCTTTCTGGTCTACCAAAGGTAGGGATCACTTTTAAAGTCAAAATGATATTTGGCCTCAGATTCCAAAATTTTCATCACTCGCAGAATGCATTTCATTTTCACTGTTGAAAAAGGCTTAACCCTTCGACGGGTATCTTAAATATTATTATTATTATCATCTTTGTTCCATATCTCACTTGAATTATAAAACCCCAGAAATTGAATTGAAACTGATAATTTTTAATTTGTTATATTTTTCAGATTATGTAACATACATATAGAAGACGCTATGAGGAATCCTTCTTCTTCTACTGACGAAAACTGTTCCGTCTTACAGAAAGTCTTGAGGAATAACAATCCAAAAACAGCCAAAAACCTAGCTTTAGATTTGTTTCTTGTAGGAATAGATACAGTAAGTTAATGAAATAAGATTATACTTTTGGATATAGATACATTCATTTGCACACATATTTGAGTTGGATACTTCATGGAAAAAGTAATTATTTTTTTATTCGCACTGATTCCCTAGCACCCTGTATATTTGCTATAATTTTTTTTATAAACAATTATGATAAATGTGTTAATAATATTAACCTATTCGAATTGAAAGTAGAAATTTTAAGTAATCTCCCTTATTCCATATTTTCAGACTTCCAACGCAGTAGCTTCAATTTTATACCAGTTGGCACAACATCAGGATGTCCAAGAAAAACTATACAAGCATCTAGTATCTAGTAAGATCACAGCAAATTCAGACATAACTATTGATTTTCTAAACAAATCTGGTTACTTGAAATACTGCATTAAGGAAACAATGAGGCGAGTAAGAATAAATTTGAAATTCAAGATTTATTTTGAATGAGACCATTAATAATTCCATCAAATCTATTAGGTACCGGGTTTTTCACCATAATTTGACCCCCCCTTTAACTTTTTTACTAAAAGAGGTACAAAAAATGTTTTCGACAAAAGTTTCATGAAGTCGACTAGTGTTTTTTAAAATGATCTCACAAAATGAAATATATACAGAGTGAGCAACATATTGATTGCAACTTCAATTTTTCAAACGGAACATCCTGTATATTTTTCTATATTTGACTAGCTTTTTTTCCCCTGATTTCGAATATATGACATATGCTTGATCTATCTGTCTTATTCTGAGTACCACAGAGTTTCAAATTTCAAGAAACCCCTAAGTAATCAGTTTTCAAGTGGAAGGATGCGATAACTCAAAATGCCCTTCTTTGAGGTATCTCGTTGGCAACGATAATATTTACGTTTTTCACTATAAATTGGAATTGGATCATTTGGATGCAACTCCATATATTCTCTCCTTGTAGCTTTCTTATTTTTATTGTTCTTCACATAAAGTGAAAATATTTCAAATTTTTCCGCTTCTGTGTAGTGCATATTCGATGAATAGTTTTATTCAATGACAAACGTAAGTCATATATCGTTACCAACGAGATAACTCAAAAAAGGGCATTTTGAGTTATCGCAGCATTCCACTCGAAAACAGATTACTTAGCTTGCCAGGGGTTTCTTGAAATTTGAAAATCTGTGGTACTCAGAATAAGAGAGATAGGCCAAACATATGTTATATATTTGAATTCAGGGGAAAAAGAGCTAGTCAAATATAGAAAAATATGCAAGGTGTTCCATTTGAAAAAATGAAGTTGCAATCAATATGTTACCCACTCTGTATATTTTTCATTTTGTGAGATCATTTTAGAAAACACTAGTCAATTTCGTGAAACCTTTGTGGAAAACATTTTTTTGTATATACCTCTTTCAGTAACAAAGTGAAAGGGGGGGGTCAAATTATGGTGAAAAACCCGGTACATATCTTAAACTGCAGAGAGGTATAATTTCCATTATAACTTTCCAGAATGTTTCCAGTTGTTATAGGAAATGGCAGATGCACAACTAATAATACTGTTATAGGTGGCTATCAAGTACCGAAAGGAGTAAGTACCTAATAATATTTGAATGAGAATTGATTGCCTTATATTTTGGCACTTTGTTATATATAATATTAGTCGTATTTATATTTATTTATGGGTACCTATATGTCAAAAAATTTCAATGAGTAATTCTTAATAAATGGTATATATTATCAGAAACCTATATTTATATGCTTCGGAATACCATTTCTGAAATAAAAAAGATTTTTTGTTTTGGTTCATATAATCAGTAATGATTTTGGTATTTAAGAAGTCGAAATAAATACTTATGTATTAAAATATATCGAAATGCTAAGCTCAATAGATAGATACAGAATGTTGGTAACATTTTTAATATTTCTTATATACAGGATGATTCATTAAGAATGTTCAATCTTCTAGACATCAAAATATGATGATTCTGTCCAATATACTTCAGACAAATATTGCTAGTTTTCAAATGACCAGGTGTTTGATTGATTGTCGCAATAATTCCTATGTTTTCAAAATTCCTATTCAAAAATTGGCAATTTTACGTTTTTTCGCATTAGGATTACACTTTAACTTCACTTAAAGAGGACGCTCGATACACTTGGTTGTGTTCATCTAATCAAAGCTATCTAATTTATTTTATTCTACTCACACGATTCAAACTTCTTATTTTTCAGGTGCAAGTAATTTTTCAACATTATGTCATCAGTAATCTCGATGAATATTTTCCAAGAAGTTCCGAATTTTTACCTGAACGATGGTCGGACCCAAAAGGGAAAACTCACAATTTTGCTTCCTTACCATTCGGCCACGGTAGGAGAATGTGTCTAGGAAAAAGATTCGCTGATATGGAGATGCAGGTTGTCATATCTAAGGTGAATTTTTTATTGTAGAGGTTTCTACATTGGACCTTATTTTTCCTACCAGTGGCATCACATGCTACGTTTTACCTAAAAGTGTTTTAATTGGCTTGTTCTTTAAATATGTCCTGGAGACCTGTTCTTTTAACTTTTTATAAGGCAGAAAATTCTGATGAGTTTCAGAAAACAATAAGATAGCAACATCTTTTTGAATTGTGATACATATAATCATCTAATGGTTCTTCGTTCAAGCATTTATGACAATTGAGATTATCCTCATAACTTAACGAATCAGATCAAATCAGTATGAAATTTTGAAATTAAATGAGATAAACTATAGGCTGCAGTTGAATTTTACTACAACTCATTGAAGAGATAATGTTATCAATTGATATTTATTTTAAATTTTGACTCAATAGCTTAAATTTTTATAAGCAGTATAATGTAGCAACTAGTGTATTCGAAGGAACATATAACACAAGTGTCTAATTCATACAGGTGTAAGCACATATCATAGTTTTTTAGAAATTATATTTTTAGGCTTTTTCATTCAAAAATTGAATTTTAAATTTGAGAGGATTTATGAATCAATAACAAATCCATACGATAAATGCTCTGGACAGGAATTGCCACAGTCTTAATGATTCATTTTCAACTTTTTGGTTATGGCAGGATATGAGATATCGAAGACAAATTGATCCATGTAAAAATTGATTTTTATTACCTAAACATGATGTTTTTCTATAAACTTTTCATATATTTGCTGGAAACAAAAGATTTCTAAAAAAGTGAAACTTACCTATGCTCAAAACAAATTGTAGTTATATAGGTATACAACTATTTAACAACGGTTTTCATCAGTTCATCTGAAAAAAATTTTACGATACAATGTCTAAATTTTTTTTCAATGTTTCAGGTTATTGCAAACTACAAGATCTCTTACAACTATCCACCCTTGGACTACCACATTCATCCTATGTACACACCAAACGGACCTCTCAAATTCAAATTCGAGAGAAGAAAACCAAAGAATGACTCATAAAGGAGAAAATAAAATTCAATATGATTTTTCTGCCTATGAATTATATGAGACCAAAAGTTGAATAAATATATTTTTTAAGTATTTTAATGTTTTTTATCCCGACTCTTCTAGGCCTTTATGAGAACTCTCAGGAACTCCGACCATTTTTAACATGGAAATAGTTAAATGAAACAAGAAGGCTTTTTCTAATTCCAATTTATATAGCAGTTTAATTCTTCCAATGAAAGTTTTCCTTAGTTAGTTTATGTCAATAATGAACTACCTGAAAATTGATTTCAAGATTTCAACAATCTCACTCAGAAGAATTATCTCACTTCTTTTTGTTATAACGTTGCCTCAATGGCAAACTGACATTGTGGATTGAATTCTCTATGATTCATAACATATATCACTGGAGTAAAATTGAAGTTATTTTAAGGAATCGAATAAAGTATCAATGTACAAGGCAAGAAGTCTCGCTACAGTTTATGGAATATGTAAATAAAAAAACTATATACCTACAACATTAACGAAAAAGTAGCTAAGACCTGCCATTCAGCCAATATCAGCGTCAAACCGAGAGAAGCAGTCTTACTTTTACATGTACCATAGCGTCATTGTCCGGTGTACATGACGCTCTATATCAAACTGAGGTTCACGTCTTTCTCCTCGACATCGTCTAACCCTTCTTCGGCCATCATGTGCACCCAAGGAGAATCGAGATTCATTAGAAAAGACGACCTGATGCCATTCCACATTCCAATGTTGACGTTCTCTGCACCGCTCTAATCGTTGCCGGCGATGCTCAACCATCAGAGGTAACACAAGATGGGGTCGATAATGCCGCAGTCCAAAAGACCTTATCCGGCGGTAAACCGTTCGGACAGTTACAGGATGGCCTTGTTCTCCTAACCACTCATCAGCCAAGTGTTCGCAAGTCGGTCTCTAAGTCAGCCATAAGTCTTAGACGTCGATCTTGAACTTCATTTGTGCCACTTCGACGTCCGGTGCCTACTCTTCTTCCATTTTGGGCATTATCTAACCACGCTTGACAACATCTCTTAACAGTAGTTGGATTTCTGTTCGTACTCTTTCAAATACACTTAGCTGGCGATAAATACCGCGTACACGTGCTCTAAGCACTTGGATCTCCTCGAACTGCTGGTTCGATGTAAAATTAAAAAACTTGCAAAAAACGACTACAATATTTAAGTAACAAAAATTGTTTACATGAAAAAACCTTCATTCACTCCTTGCTATACTTATCTATGTTTTACCAAAAAAACTTAAACTTAAACAGCTCCTTCTGGGTGTTGCAGTTTCTTTGTCAGTATATTTTTGAAATATTCGTGAAAAAACCTACCAAAAATCATTACAAAAGAGGTAAAACTATAATTTTGTGAAAAAAAGAAATCGACCATCATACCGTGCTGCCCTCTACTTATATGCTTCGTAAAAAGAAAGAAGATAAATTGAATGTACAATTTCGTACACCGTACAATGTTTGGTTATAGTAGGAGCGCCAGAGGTGAAATGAATGGATAATTAATGTATGATTTTATTCGCAGAAATCCACGTGGTAGTAATCCCTCTTAAGGACATACAAATAAAAATTGACCTGTCTCGGCAGTTGAAAAGACTCATACTTATACTTATTACGGAAGTATTAGACTGGACATTTTTATATGGGAGCAACCTGTATAAAATAATTTCATGTGGACCACTGGTTGCTGACCTCTCCTATAATATGGTATAATGTCTAGACTGTAGAACTAATGGGATTTTCTCAACAAGCCAAAGATCACTCATCATTAATGAAGCTTATATGTGCCTGGATATCTTGGACATATTATATAACTAATTCAATGCGACATTTTTCGTATCACCACACCAAAAAAAAAAGTAGACTGCTAGGCTACTGGTTGCCACGAAAACACCTTCATATCTCCATTCAGATTTCATCATCATACGTGAGATCCTCATATTAAAATATAATGTTAATATATATTTAATGAACTATACAAATTATACCAACTTAATCTCTCTCTCTCGAAAACTACTCACTGCTCCATGTAATACTCACATTCTTCCTAATTGAACTTTTGCACGCAAAGAAGAGGAAAATTAACCTAGAAGATTTGCTTCCGCTTGGAAATAGGCTTATAATTACGATTAGCCGCACTTGGGACGGAAAAAAACGTCTTATTGTCTTTGCTCTCCCGGTTATCGAAGAGTACCATGTCGTGCATTCGTACTCAACCTCAGCGAAAGTACTTTTTGAGGGAAAGACGGTGGTGAAATTATGATATACCTCTCGATTGCAGAATGTGTAGCACCATTCTTTGGTGCAGCAGTACCTTCGGAATATTGGTAGATGTATAAAAGAAAGGGTCAATATCTCTCGTTGTACATTTGCAAACTGGTAGTGAGAGTGGTCAATCGTCTGATCTAGGAAGTGCTCATTTTGAAGATAGAAGTAATGAAGATTATTGTAAGTTTATTTTCGTTAATCAGATATTGTATACTTGAACTTCGCGATTAAATCAAAATTTATGGAATTTCATGGATATTGGAAGGTTAATAATTTTTGAAACCACCAAATATGCCCTTGGACACCACGCAAACAGATATACAGGGTGTTCCTGAATTGATTCCTCGCATTATTTGAAAAAAAAAGTTCTATAAATATGGGTACGTAAACGCTTTGTTTTCGAGACACAAGTTGTTAAAGTTGTATGTTTTTTCAATTTTTCTTCTTATAGTACCTTCCCTTCACAAGTAGATATTTAACTTAAAGTCATTGAAAATCCATCTCAAAGTTTTCATGATGCGATATGCTAATTTTGAATGTAAATCTACAGTGTGATATGCCCTCCTCTATCCTCCAGAATTTTTTTTGGTGGAGAAAATTTGGTGCAGTTCTACACTTTTAAATTTTTGTAGTTTTGTCGAATCTGATTTCGAGAAAACATTTCAAACAATTTTCTAGTAATCTAAAAAATTCAAAGATTTCTTCTTTCTGGCACCTCTCACCGATTCTTCGTAGAGCACACGGTTTTGAAGAAATTTGAACTCGAAATTAGGAAAAAAATTGCATTTCCCTCCAAAAATCGTTATATCTCCTGAATTATTCGTCATAGACCTCTCAAATAAAAATGTTTTTCAAATGTCAAGTTCTGATCTAAAACATAGTGAGGTTTCAAAGGCGTAGCTTCTGTCCAGAAGAAGTTGTAGTCTCGGGAATATTATCAGGTTTTTTTTCGAAAATTTCAGATTTTTACCAATAATATCTGAAATAATGTACTAATCGCCCAACTGAAGCATTTTCGTGATCTACATAGTCGGATCAATCAATAAAATGATACAATGTTCCCATGAAGGAACTTTTATTTTTTTTCAATTTTCTAAGGGTTAGGTATGGAAAATTTTACGAAAATTGTTCGACGAAAAATTTTTCAGGTGAGATCGAAATTCGGCTAATCAGAGATCGTCAATGTTGGCACCGCTAACCTATTCTTCGTAGAGCTCATGGTTTTGAAGAAATTTGAACTCGAAATTTGGGAAAGAATTGAATATTCCTCCAAAAATCGTTATATCTCCCGAATTATTCGTCACAGACCGCTCAAATAAAAACGTTTTTCAAACATCAAGTTCTGATCTAAACCATAGTGGGGTTTCAAAGGCGTTACTTACGTCCAGAAGAAGTTGTAGCCTGGAGAATATTATCAAGTTTTTTTTCGAAAATTTCAGATTTTTACCAATAATATCTGAAATAATGTACTAATCGCCCAACTGAAGCATTTTCGTGATCTACATAGTCGAATCAATCAATAAAATGATACAATGTTCCCATGAAGGAAATTTTATTTTTTCTCAATTTTCTAAGGGTTAGAGGTATGGAAAATTTTGCGAACATTTTTCGACAAAAAATTTTTCAGGTGAGATCGAAATTCGGCTTATCAGAGATTGTCAATTATGGCACCGCTCAACGATTCTTCGTAAAGCTCACGGTTTAGAAGAAATTTGAACTCGAAATTAGGGGAAAAATTGCATTTCCCTCCAAAAATCGTTATATCTCCCGAATTATTCGTCATAGACCCCTCAAATACAAACGTTTTTCAAACATCAAGTTCTGATCTAAAACATATTAAGGTTTCAAAGGCGTAGCTTACGTCCAGAAGAAGTTTTAGTCTCGGATAACAATGTTATCAAGTTTTTTTTCGAAAATTTCAGATATTTACCTATAATTTCTGAAATATTACAATGTTCCCATGAAGGAATTTAATTTTTTTTTTTTTTCAATTTTTAGCCTATTCGTAAGGAACGCCCTGAATAGACAATAAACTTTATTGGCAAATGTATGAAATACAAAATTGTGGACTAGAAACTACTATTTTATTTAGATTGTGAAGGTATTCGTCCAATTGAACATTCCAAATACTAACAAACAATAAAAAGAGCACGTACTCAATTATTTAATTTCATAAATGCATCGTCCAGAAACTTCCTTTCTCCAATAACTGATTGCAGATTACACTCTCATTAATCATTCGTTGCGGAAATATACTGAAACATTTCCTTCCTACAGTTGCTCAATGAATACTCTCGGACATAAGAAGAATGTACTAAATTATGATCGTCCATTTGGCAATCAATAAAATGCTCGATGGAATTTCTCTGATTTCATAAATTTAAATTGACGAAAGGAACATCTTTCGTTTTACTTTCGTTTAGAAGAAGTAGGACCAGACTCATTCAGTTCTCAAACAGAGATCAGTCGAGAGTGTTAATCATGTGCAAAAAAACTAATTCAATTGTGAGTAGTATTCAGATTTCTCGATTTTTTTAAGCCTAAATCTAGTTTTCAATTTAGAGTTATTAGAGTATTCACTTATGAATGTAGCCACAATAACTGATATTCGTTGTTTGAGAGGAGAATATGAAACTTTGCCCTATGATTAAGTTTTTCAGAATAATAATAGAGATCTTTTTCCGAGAATTTCATTTTTCCATTGAGGTTTTTTGGCTGGCCATATATATATTGAATATGATATTGCCCGAACATTATTTCAGATTTTTAATCATAAAAATCTCAAGTTATACCTGACACAAATGCTCCTGTATCAAAATACAGGTTGTTGAAGTTTAAAAAAAATTTCCTAATATCTTGGACATCCTAAAAGATATCGCAATGCGCTTTGAAGCATTGTTATAACTTTCCAAACTTCATAAACTAGCGTTGAAGTTCTGCCAAAAAATAGTCATGCTCGGAGAATACAGGGTTTCATTACTCATAATTTTTGTAGGAACATATGATTGGTCAATAAGAATAGAATGAAAAATAAGTCTTTTGAATAAATGTTGTTACTTTTTTCCATTTTAATATTTCCAATCGTCTTCAAAATAAATGATGAGTTGTTTTAGTTATATGAGTATCAGTGAAACAACGCATCATCAATTTAAAATGTTTTTTCCCTTTTTCGAACCAAAAAATCCAAAAAGGATGATTTATTAATTTTTCAAACTACCTACCTACTTGTATTTGGCCAGTTGAGCAGGAATAACCTATTGAAATTTTATTCTGAGACACCCTGTATATAATGATATGAGTGAGGTTTCTTAATTGCGGGTGGAAACTAAAATATCTAGTACATATAGCTGTTTTTCGAATCCTTTGTAGATTTTTCCGGAATGTTCATTTTTTCTTTGATATCGCTGAGGTCAATCACTCGGGAGCTTAGAGAATAACGTTGCTTATTTTAATAAAAGAATAATGACAGTATAATTATTGATGCTACTCAATGTGACCAAGGCCTTTTGCAATGAATTACTTAATCTTGGGTCGAAGCTTTCGTTTGCCAATTATGTCTGCCACATTGTTTTCTTTATAATGAACGTTACATGGGTTTTCTTGATGAGTTTAATAATGCTTGTATCTCCACATTGCTTTAATATTAATAATTGATGCACCCAGTAGACGTTGTCTTGCTAGAAATCAAACTTTTTGACTTTCTCCGTGGAAAAATTGAAGATTATGTACCTGCCTAATCATCACAAATTCAATGGACAGCCAAATGTAATCACATTCGCATTTTTCAACAAATTTACATAATTATATCAAAACTTGATGTCATTACCATTACTTTACGCTTTTATAGAAAACGTTAAATGTATAAGGAATTCTGTGGTGACTACAGAAGTGTCCCTTTTTTTGAGGTGTAAAATTTTCAGTCAGTACTGTCATTCATAATTCTTGTTTTGGACGTCAAAATTCCTCAAAATTCAATGTATTTCACGGCTTTATTATTTTATGGATCTATAGCATGGCTACTTCTTTGGAACCTCTTGCCCGTCGTTATGAAATCACTCTGTTGTCCTAAGGATGATTGCTGCGACTAGAATGGTATCTATCTACCAACTTTTCCTTATTGTAATCTTTCGTCTTGATAATCCTTCAATTTTTGACCAGATACTACTTAAATTGGAAGCCTCGACCTAAATTTACAAAAAATTTAAAAAAAAATCCAAGTTTATTGATCTGATTTACATACTTACGATATATTTTTGATTCTTGACAGGCTTCTACCCTAAGGTATTATCTTGAGAACGTTTCATAACTTATCTCATTGGACAAAACTATGTACAATATTATTTAATTGATATTTTATTGAATGAGATCAAATTTTTCATTTGACCATACAGGAAAATAAAAACCTACCTTGAATTATGAAAGTTCCGAACTGATTCTTTTGATTTGATATTATTCGACTATAAAGTGCCAAAAATCAAGTGAATCACATGAAAGAGTCCAGACAGATATTCCCGTTGATTTGAAATTTTGAAATTTTCCCAGTTCCAGTTTTTTTATGGGAGACATCTTGTGATTGCAAATTCGGGGGTGTACGATCATCCTCTTAAGATCCTCTTAAATGGCAATGCGTGCTTAAAGAGATGATAGAATTTGCATCACAAAATATACCTTCTCACATCAAAATTGGCCTAACCCAGTATTTTACTGCTGGACTCTTTTATGTGCACCACTCTGTATAAGTATAGAAACTCCAAACACTCATAAGCATTTGCATTTTCGATGCTGATTAAGTTCAAATTATTCCGATAAAAATAACGTTTTTATAAAGCCTCCAATTCACATAATTTTTTTTTTTTAATTTATGAGTTCCAGTCAAGCGGATGCTGGCTCGAGTGGATGGTCAATGACAGTAGTTTTTATTATGAAAAACCACAGTTGCATTCACTTTCATCACTCAGCATATGCAGAAGAAATGAGTGGACATTTCATTCGAATGAGAGCACAGATGAATCGAGTTGAATGGAACTCACAAAATGAAATGTTAATTTCATGGTTCATAGATTGCAGAAGTGTGTGAAAGTTGTTCTTCAGTACCTTCACATCAAAAGCATCGTTAATTAAACAAAATCCATCCTATCGCCTCATTCACAAAAAAATGAAGAGTGAAAGATTTCCTTCATCTAAATACTGATTTTTTTTTTTCCAGATTTCAACAATCGTGATACTGAGCCTTTTGGGATCTTCAGTGGGTCTACAAGATGACATCCAAGGTGCTCATCTGCAAAACGACATTCAATTCCAGAACCATCAAAATCAACAGTATTTAGTTCAACAGAGGGCAGTTCCACAACAGTACCCTCAGCATTATGTCCCTGTGCCGATTCAACTTCTACAACGTTCTGTGTACACACAACAACCCCAAGCCGCCCTTATAATCGTTAAAGCTTTTCCAGTTTACTTGACACCAGATCAAGCTGCAAATATCCAGAGACAGGCTCCATCCGTCCACCAAGATGGCTCAGGAATTTCAAACGTGCAGATGATACATTATAATGTTGCAGCAAGTCCTACAGTTTACCCAATACATCAATCGTATCAATCGCACTCTGCAGAGCAATCTGTCCCAGTGTATTCTACAGCTCAACCTGCTGCAGAGAAGCCTTCTTCGGTTTCAACTCACTACCAAGTGAACAACAAGCATTTGGTGGCTACAGAAAGACCTGCTTCTCTGGCATCACATTACCAAGCGAATAATCAGTTAGTAGCTTCAAATTCTGGACTTTTCTATGCACCACCATCCAGTGTACAGGGTGATTCCTACTTGAATCAGCTAGCCCAAGTTGTTGCACAGCAATATTCAAAGTCGCCGACGAATTTCAAAGCACCAGCCATCATAGCAGGTCTAGAGAACTTCAGTGCTGAGCAACAGAATCAGATCAAGAACCACTTGAAGAATTATATAAGCCAGCATGGGGAGGATGGTAAACAAGACAAAGATTCTTTCGAGCACAGAGAGATAAGTGCTACTAATGAATCTCATCAAAAGTACTCTAGTAAGATTCCAACGACTCAGTATTCTCAGCAAAGCGATTGGAGACCAGCTCATCAACCCACAGCAGTGACTTCAAAACATTGAAATTAGTGATTTTAATCATTTCGACTGATGCCAAAGTAAAATTAGGTTTCTAATTGACTTCGTTATTTCCTTTTGTTTATTTAAATTGTTAAAATATATATTTATGTTTTTTATTGGTTGTCTTTTTTCGAACTGATTATGAAAGAACTTTTCCTCAAGAATTTGATAGTTGCGTATCAGAGGACATCAGCAAATTCAGATTTAACTTTCCATCTACAACTACTGTACACAGGATGTTGAAGAAGAAGTGTGAGAAAGCAATAGTATGAAACACGAAAAGTGGAAGAAAATATTTTGGAATTATAAATTATTATTTTTTTCCACCTTGCTTTTATGAGCTGATTCTCTGGATTTTATGGGCCTAATGCCCATGATTATGAGGAATTCTCGGTTAAATCAACTTTTATCTGGCCGGTCGTAGGCTCAATATATTTTAAAACATTTTTTTTTCCAAAAATTAAAAAAAAATAACACTCCACAGAAGTAAATGGTTTTTAATAAGTGGAGATAGATATTGATTTATCCAATGCCTGTAAAAAATTTGAAAAAAAGTACTCAATTGATGTCCGGAGCCACTAAAATTAAAAAACCTTTATTCAAATTAAATGTCTTATTTTCCATGTACTTTTCTGAATTGGAACCGAAGCAACGTTGTGTAGGATCAATAATTGGAAAACCGTAAAAATTTAATTACTACCCAATAATCGTTATAGAGCCTCAAATATTGGTCACAGCTCCTTCAAATAAAAACGTTTTTCGAAGATCGAGCTGTGATTTGAAACATATTAAGATTTAAAGTTCGTATCTTGCTTCAGGGAGATTTGACAGCCTCTGCAATATTATCAAAATTTTTTTGAAGAACCTATAATTTCTGAAATAATGGACTAATCGCTCATTTGTATGCATTTTCGTGATCTAGGTGATTAAATCAATCGATGAAGAGGTACACAATTCCTATGAAGGAACTTTTAAATTTTTCAAATTTTTTTAGTTTCAGGTATAGAAAATTCTGCAAAAATTTTTCGATATAAAAATTCTGGGATGAGATCAAAATTCGAATAATTTGAGATCGTCAATTTTAACACCGCTTACCGATTGTTCGTACGCCTCACAGTTTATGAGAATTTGAATTCGAAATTTGGAAAAAAACCGTAAAAATTAAATTTCTACATAATAATCGTTATAGAGCCTAAAATATTGGCCACGGCCCCCTCAAATATAAACGTTCTCAGAAGATCGAGCTGTGATCCGAAACATATTAAGATTTCAAGTTCGTATCTTGCTTCAGGGAGAGTAGACAGACTTAAGAATATTATAGAAATTTTTTTGAAAATTTCAGTTTTGAACCTATAAATTCCGAAATAATAGATAAATCTCCAAACTGCAAGCAATTTCGTGATCAATGGTATCAAATAATTGATAATATAGCATAAAATTCCAATGTGGGAAACTCATGTAAAAATATTTTCTAGTTAAGTTTGAAAGATGCATTAATACCATAATAAACTTTAGTAGTTGATGTTTGTCTAACAATCTGAAATTGTTCTAAGGTCATTTCGAAAAAGATGTACTTTAAGAAAGTATATTTATGAATTCATTAATAATGAAAAACTTCATGTTTAACAAAACTTTATGTACATGTTCAGACTAAATACAAGTAAATAAACAATAATAATAAAATAATGATAATTAATTAATGAAAAAAATAACATTAAGGCAAATATATAATAAAGCTTAAAAAACAACATTTCTAAGCAGATTATCACAAAACAGCTCATTCCTCAATTTGAAGAAACACATTCATCTTTCATATTTACCATTACTCTTGTTCTTCAAACTTTGAGTAGCCTGTTTTTCATCGCTAACAATCTGATTAGCCTGGCTCTGCGCTTGTAATTTTTTATAATACTGAACTTGAAGAGCAGAAGGTACGTAAGAATCCAAGAGACTGGTAGGTTCCTTTTCATAACTTGATCCTCTTTGTGAGTTTTGGGAAGGTTCAGTGTTATACACATACTGCACTTGCTCAGGCTGTTGTTTGATGGTAGCTGTTGTATAATCCTGTCCTGATGTTTGTTGAGATTGATAATAATTTTGATGGAGGGTTTGTTGTGGTTCGAAAGTTGGAATGAACATTATGAATCTCACACCCTGATCCTTTGGACTGATAACATTCTCGATGGCGTTACTAGATTGTTGAAGGTACAAGTATTGAGGTACGGAATGGGCAGAAAGGTAGTTCACATTTTTTGTGGTTTGTGGTTCTTGATAATATTGAGACAGCTGAGGTTGACTGAACTGGTATTCGAAATGTTGGCTATAGTCTTGAGCAGGCTGGTAGTTCTGTATGTACTGCTGTGGATACACATATTGCTGAGTTGCTTGTGTTCCAGCAATGTTGTAAGAAGGCACAACCTGTTGTTGAACATACTGAACCTGTGGTTGCTGACTTATTTGTGGCTTTTCATAGGTTTGGTATTTTGTTGTGTATGCTTGAGTTTGTCGCAGCAGATCAGGGTATACGTATCTAGCTGAAGGTTCCCTCTGGATATAGTTTTCAGATGTTTTTGTTGGGACAAATCCGAAATTTGTTGGAGAGTTTGCGGGTTCCTTTGGAACGTAGGTGTTTTCTTTGTCGGCTGTTCTGGTTTTCTTCGGAGTAGGGGCTTTTGTTGTTGGAGATTCAGCATTGGATAAGGAGAAGCATAATAGGCATGCCAACGAAAGTGTTTGAATATACTGAAACAAAGAAAATTAAATTGAGATATATTGTTTGAAATCAATTAGTATTATCATTGTTTTTTGTTTGAGATTTTCGAATTGAAATCTTTTCAATAACAAAACAGGAATACGTTGGGCATGGTACTGCAGAAAGATAAAATAGAACTAGGAATTCACGGTTTGGTTTGATTTTCAAGCTACTTGGCTTGAGCTTGATTTAATTTCAAGTTTCAGACTTTGTTTGATTTAATAATTTTTCATCCAGGATCTAAGACACATGAGTCATTTTATAGATTTATCGCCTAACCTATTGCGGGTTTTTGTAACTGTAAGAGAAGTTCTGGAAAATTGTCAATTTTAACAGTAACTGAAGATGCTGGCGTTGATAAAAAATCCTTGGCCATTTTGTCCAAGTTTGAAAACATATTTCTGAAACTACCAAAATCTACCGATAGATTTCATAGAAATGTGAGAAAACTACTTATAAAATCACACTGGCGAATGCTTCAGCCACTCGGCGCTCGAGGAATCCCCTTTTTTAGTCTAAGCGCGCACGAGATTGCAGAAATATATGCCGTGCGACGCGTGCATATCAAGCTCAAGTAATAACAAGTAGCTTGATATCAAGTCAAGCAATAAATATCTGCAATCAAGTCAAATCAAGGAATCAAGCCCAAGTATGTAATTTTACATGAGCTTGATTTTCAAGTCAAGTAGTTGGTTAAAATGTAAAGATATTTGGCTTGATGAATCCCTGAATAGAACCAAAGTGTTTTTGTAATAAATATATATTAGTTTTACACGAATCTGGAATTCAAAAGGAGAATCCGTATGAAATATGTACTAAAATTTTCAAAATATTCTTGAATTTTTATTAATTTTATGAATAGTTTATAGGCGAGAAAGCATTCTATTCTCAGCTTTCATTGCAAACGTCGACAAAGAAAATATTCAACATGCAGACAAAGAAACGATGAAATTACTTCTTAGTATGTATCGAAATATCCTTGTGACAAAAATTTAGAAATCTGGATATAAATATGAAACAAAATTGCCGTCAAAACCGTAATAAAAAACATCTTACTAACACCCAAACACGATTAAATGGTCACATTCGGAAGTCAATGACATTATCGAATAATTAATTCTATAAAATTTTAATTTAATCCAATGCTCTCATCTGTTGAGAAAACTCGAAAGTGAAATAATCCAGGACGATGGTCATTTTATTGAGCATTTCAGGGAGAGTCTCATATGTGGATTATGTAAAGCATATCAGGCAAGCTTTCTCCAATTCCAGCGATTAAAATTTTAAATGGTGTCGATAAATTCTGAACTTTGTCATCTTACCAGAATTCTTCTCATATAATGGCAGATTAATGCAAATACGTAGGAAGAGTCCGGCCAAAAAGGATATCAGTATTTTCTACACAGATATGCTTATGACATCAGTGGGCGTTTTTTCTATTCTAATTCGTTGCAGAAATATCGCAATCATTTTAGACGATCGAAATGAAATCTGTCCTAATGATTTTATCTGCAGAATGTGAAAATGTCGATTCGTATTTGCTTGCGAAATAGGATTTAATCTCGGAGTCACTTCTTCATTAGAGCTGAAGTTGAAGTCGGCATACCACCTTCTAACTGTTTTTTTTTTTTGATGAACCAGAGTCTGGATTTTTTCCCATCGAAAAACAGCATTTTATTAGTACACGAAACTCGTTTTCATCCATTTTTTGAACAACAACAAAGGTAGCGTAGCTAGATCTTCAAATTTCGATACAAACTTGATTCCTTGTTCCGAAATTTTGACAGGTAATAGACTTACCAGTCATGAATTGAAAAATAATAAGATGAGATAAACTTCTAATCTCCTAATGGTTTATTTGAAACTTGGGCAAACATTGTACAGGGTATTCCTGAATTAGAGATACAAATGTGAATGAGGGATTCCTTTCTAGGTATTTTTATGAAAAAAGTCCTACGAATATGTATCCTCAAACACTTTTTTTTCGAGATACGGGGTGTTTTATGTAGTCCTACTTTTTGTGATGATTATACCATCTAATAATTGTCTACCAGAAAAAAATATCACTTTATAGATTTACATTCAAAAGTAGTACATATATCACATGATGAAACTTCAAATTGGAATATCTATACCAAAATTAAGTTGAATATCAGGTAACAGAAAAGTGCTATGTGAAAAAATACTTCAAAAATATCAAACTTTAATACCCTGTATCTCGAAAGCAAAGATTTCGCGGGCCTATATTTATAGGAAGTTTTTTTTTTAAATGATCCGAGGAATCTGTCATTTTTGTTTGTACTTCTAATTTAGGAACACCCATAGAGTATTAAACATATACAGAGGGAGTATATGCAATTTTCACATGTCCCCAACATGGTTAGATTACGTTGTCGGATTGTGATATATTTTCAAATTCACAATTTTACTCTATCATCATAAATGTATATTATATTGAGTGAAATATATTTATTTGAGTGATTTCCGATTAAATATGCAAATTAGAATATTTGGGATCCGATATTTTTCCTAATTGTCGAATTTATAATAAGCAGAATATTTATTATTTCCTTTATCTACCCGCTGAAATCCAAAGTTTGGCAACTTTTGCTCTCCTGGTGTCATCGGTTGTTTCACGTCGTTTGGCGTGCTTGAAGTTTGTTATGAATTTCTGATATATTTAGTTTTTTATTTCAATATATTTTGAGTTAATATGAAACGTTGATTCACTATGGGACATAAGAAGTGCGTTCTTTGTGGATAAACTCGCGAATTGAGTGAAATATCGTACCACTGATATGTTTTCATTTCCGCGCGCTTCATGTCAAAGTTGATAGTTCATGTTGGGGACAAAATTTGCTTACTGAAAATGACATATGCTTCCCTATGTTCATTACTCTGAGGAAACACCCTGTCAATTACATATCTGTTCTGATCAAATGTCTAATAATTTTCGAAAATTATAACTTGTGTTAAGAGATTTTTTTATCCATTCATTGTTGTCCCGATTGGCGAAAGAACGAAATATAGAGACAGGAAGTATAATCATCCTATAATTCGAAAAACCTCTTTCCACATAATCTTTAAGAGATAGTCATTAATCAGCCAAGGGATCTGTGGAGTGGTCATCTGAAAAGTGAAATCCTTCGATCGAGATAATAATTTTTTCAACTATGTTGCGATAATTTGGTATGACGATGACTGGAAAGAAAAATAATGAACAGCTACTAGCCTCTACTTTCCTTTCATCCGTTGAACGTAGATATTAAATGATCAGGAAGTGGATCAGGTAACAAGATGCAAGTGAAGGAAATGGGAGTGTTACCAGTATGTAGCATAAGATATAAATCAAGCAATTATATCGAACAAAAAAAATTGATATCCTGGAAATGAATTCATATTAAGGTATAGCGATACCGGAACGAAATTGTTGGGTTTGTCTATGTGAAAATTAGATTGTTGATGCATGTTATTATCGCATTAGGAATATCTCATCTTACATTCTATCTGTCTGTGTGTGTTCGATTATTCTTTTGTATTCATATTCTTGAATTAGTAAGTGAAGGAGGTACGCCCCAACTATATCATTCTAAATTATCTTCGAATGTGTTTCTTCAATCCTTACTTTTGTTTTCTGATATTTGGTTGTTTCGGTGTTTACTTGACGAAAGTTCATTTTGAAATTATGAATGAAAGCAATAATTTACTTTTCTCTAATTATGTGGTTATTCCGTTCATTCTTCCACATCTTGTAGAACAAAATCGTGCGAGAATATATCAGAAACGCACAGTTTTCGTGGTTATATTTTATTATTCTATGTTGGTACTCCGAACTTTCCACCACGGCTTTATTTGTCAATTCATCAATTTACCTTAAAGAAATCAGTTCTGCCAACCAACATTTTTCAATGCAAAAATCACTAAAATATATTTATGGAAATATTTCATTAATTTCAATGAAAATGCAATGAATTAGAGAAAATAATGTATAATACTCATACAGAAGGCTCATTCTACCACTCGTTCATTCCAAAACTCGCCACTTCGTGGCTCGTTTTTGAATTTTGAACTCGTGGAAGAATATCAATGCCTTCTGCACTTGTATTAAAAATAACTATTCTACGACAATTTTTTTTAGTCATACTATGACTACTTCAGGTGGGTATTACTGTCTACTCATCTGAAGAAGTATGCATTGTTTTTTACTTTCAATCGGGAATTTACATTTTGAAAGTGGGTAATATTTTCATAATAATTGAAAAAAGAATTTCAACGCCACTCAAATTAATTTGCTTTTTGATAGAAAACAAAAGGATTTATTATGAGAATAAGAAAAGGAATTACTCGAAGTAAGAAGTAAAGGGTGTTTTTTTTAGAGCTATAGAACTTTAAATTGCAATAAAACAACGATGGATTATTCGATTGACATGAATTTCATTTATCCGCAAGATAATCTTGTGGCATTACATTTTAAATATGATTTCTGGCATATGACCGCCACGGCTGACTCGGATGTAGTCCAATCTGGACATCCAATTTTCAATGACTTTTTCCAACATTTGTGGCCGTATATCGGCTATAACAAGGCGAATGTTGTCTTCCAAATGGTCAAGGATTTGTGGCTTATCCGCATAGACCAATGACTTTACATAGCCCGACAGAAAGTAGTCTAGCGGTGTTAAATCACAAGATCTTGGAGGCCAATTCACAGGTCCAAAACGTGAAATTAGGCGGTCACCAAACGTGTCTTTCAATAAATCGATTCTGGCACGAGCTGTATGACATGTTGCGCCGTCTTGTTGGAACCACAGCTTCTGGACATCATGGTTGTTCAATTCAGGAATGAAAAAGTTAGTAATCATGGCTCTATACCGATCACCATTGACTGTAACGTTCTGGCCATCATCGTTTTTGAAGAAGTACGGACCAATGATTCCACCAGCCCATAAAGCGCACCAAACAGTCAGTTTTTCTGGATGTAACGGTGTTTCGACATACACTTGAGGATTAGATTCACTCCAAATGCGTCAGTTTTGTTTGTTGACGTAGCCATTCAACCAGAAGTGCGCTTCATCGCTAAACGAAATAAAATGGACGTAGTGCGCGATACGTTTTCCGCACAGAACCATTATTTTCGAAATAAAATTGCACTATTTGCAAGCGTTGTTCAGGCGTGAGTCTATTCATGATGAATTGCCAAACCAAACTGAGAATAAATCACTTGACAGCTGTTAAATCGGTCGCCATCTTGAACAGAAATGCCAACTTAAAGTTATATACCTCGAAAAAAAACACCCGTTATTTGGGCAATTGTTCTTATTCTTATTCGAGTAATTCTTTCACGAAATTTTGGATATAGATTCCTGTTTCAATATTAAAAATTTCTTAGGGTGCTGCAGATCAAAGAATTGCATAATACCGAGCATAATAGTGCAAAATCTCATTTGACAACCTCGAGCAATTTTTTCAAGAAAACGGGGGCACATATAAAAAAATGAGGAAAACTTTGACGTTATTCAAAAGTTTTCGATCGCTCGTCGTTCATATGCCAATTGCGCCCTCGGAGACCATAAAACTTTCTATATATATTCTATATGAGATACGATTTATTATTATTATTTTAGTTTGTATTTCCGATTAAGAAACACCCTGTATGTGGAAGCCCTAGTCAACTACGAACCTACCTTGGAAATTTCAAGATTCTAGGTATTTTCTCTCGAGAGTTATCGTGTCTACGGCCGGATGGGCGATCTAGATTTAATTTTTGGACGGATTCGACATCAGTGTGATTTTGAGACCGTTTCAGGCTCAAAATACAGAGATTTTGACAAGAGATTTTGTTCAAGAATCGAGCGTTCAAAACCTTGAACTTGAAACATACACTCACATAGTTACTGAATTGAATGAATACATACATCAAGAGTATAATTTGAGGTAGGAGATATTCTATTAGAACTCTTTCGAAAGGTCAAAAGTATAAAACGTTTTTCAGTCTGCTAACTCTATAGATTGGATTATCTGCATTAGTACTTATAGCAAATGTTTTGTAGGTAATTTGATGCAATTAGCTTAGAGTAGTGAGTGGAAGAAAGGAGGAATGTCAATTATCAGATTCTTTACTATCTTTAAGTCGACAACTATAAAATTTTTCTGAAGAGAAGAGAACTCTCACAATTCCTGAGGTTTACGAATGGAAATAGATAACTAACCAATATTTAATTCGTAAGTTTTAAAGTATCTACTTAATGAATCAAGGGGTCAAATAAAAACATAGAGGTAGCAAAGTTGCTCGGACGATCAAATATAGGCAGAAATTTAGTTTATTTATGTGACATCATCCTTTGAAGGTCCATGCCATATTTCAGGAGGATCCTTATATCTAGATATACTAAAAATCTCAGAAGTTATACATAGTTCTCTATATGTATAGTCTCCAAGGGTGCAATGGACGCTCAAAACCTCTTAGTTACTTTTTTTCAGTTTTTTTATGGAATAAATGGAAAATTCAAATCGATATTCATTACTATGAAGTTTTTTCTCAAATCATGCTACTGTTGCCTAAAGGGCATATTATTTTCCTATTGAGTTTTTCGAATGGGTCTTTTAAATATCTTAATACATAAGTGCCATGTAATTATTGAACAGTTCCAAATCATAAACGGAGAAATAACAGTGATCACGATTGTTAGCATATCAAAATAACTGATAATTATTTGGAATATAATTATTTTGACTGTCACTCTTGAAGATCGTCCTCTGATGAATATGTTCAGATCTGTAATTGTCTTCAATCTGATATTCATTAGGAGACATCGCTATTATTATGAAATACAATTTTCTTATCTCAGAAAAAATGGGTTTGATCGCTCGTCATTTTTTTTTTGTCTTGATGCCTGTATTTTTAGAATTTTGAATCAGGAATGGTCTCAAACGATGAAGTTTGGCTCGCTGATGAAGAAACCCTGGTCAAAGTAAATTCTGACAAGATAATTCGCGAACGGAAAAACGAAATTTTGTTTTAGAGTTGAATTCTAAAATACTTATTCGATGGGCATCAAATTTTGCATTCAGATGTAGAATAAGAGTTTGAGACTTCAAGCAAAATATGATGTGAATAAAATGACCAGAAGAATAGAAAATAAGGGTATCACAATAATTTGTGACAGCATATCTGACCTTGTTGTACTTTTGTATGTAGATGTGGAATCGCAACAAAGGTTGATGAAGATTTTCGTTCAATTTTCGTCATCAAAACCATGGAAAATTCAAGCGGAATATCGAAGAAACCTAATATTTCACTGAAAATAGCTCCGACCTAGTGGAAAATTTGCGTATAGATGTAAAATACCTATTCTGAGGTAGATGCAAAATTTGGTTTCGATGGCTTCACGAGAATCATGAAAAATTCAAGCGGAATATCGAAAAAAACAACATTTCCGTGACAATCAATCTGACCGAGTTGAAATTTTGCACAAGGATGTAAATTAGCAAACCCCAGGTTTGCAAAACTGTGTTGATCGCGATACCAGGCAATAGGAAATTCAAGCAAAATATTAAGAACATATAAACAGAAAATTTTGAAAGTGAAAATATGAATATTTTTTTGTTTTTGGAATTTTATGTTTCTAAAATTCCTGTACATTTTATTTGAAACTAATTTAACTAAATACACAATTTTTTCTGATTGAATGTCAATATTTAGGGCGATTAGTCTTTGCATGATAATAAGTCAAAAGCTTAATATAGGTAGAAATCAGTTTTTGTACTGATATTTCGGTATATAGAATAGGTACTAAATATAAACTATATTAGAGGAAAGATGTGAAATTAGTGTTAGTTATAATCAATAACAAATTAAAAACTGGGGAATTAGGTAATTGCAATATTCGATTGGGGAATTAATAATCATTTGAAACAATTATTCGGGATACTTGTTATTGATTCAATATTGAATATAAACATTCAATGAGAAATATCCGATTGGTATTTATTTTCAATGAACTCAATTTTGAAATACCGTAATTTCAATAATTTTCTTAATCTCTAAACGTGAACTAAAATAATTTAAATTTGACGTATCCTATTATTTT
Source organism: Harmonia axyridis (assembly GCF_914767665.1). Taxonomy (NCBI): domain Eukaryota; kingdom Metazoa; phylum Arthropoda; class Insecta; order Coleoptera; family Coccinellidae; genus Harmonia; species Harmonia axyridis. The sequence continues at coordinate 7,353,367 of NC_059507.1, forward strand.
TTCTGCGATTGAGGAATAATCCGGAAGTACCTATTATATTTGAACAATTGAAATTAAACATACCCCCTATTCGAAAAAAATCGACAAATAAATCATATTTTCTATCAAAATTTTAAGAAAAAATTGAACGTATTTAAATTATCACTTCCAATCCAAATCCATGAAGAATTATCACTTAAGCTGCATACAATTATGCATGGATGAATCGTCAACATCCGAGGAGATCCCCTCAACCGGATGAAGAGAAATATGCATCTAAAAACCTGAAGATTGACCGATATTAAGATTAAATATCCGATTACGCATACCACAAAAATCCGCTTCGACACTTTCACATTCACTTTAGTCACCTAATCGAATCAAAATGAGAAAAACTTACCATCTCTGAAATATGATATGATCTAGTTGGCTGATGATCACAAAATGAACATCTCAACATCGGACATTCATATTTATTTGTACTTTCTTTGCCGATCTGAACCGCCCTACCAACATCCTCGATGGCAAAATCATCGACGTTAAACTGGTTTGAAAAAGGTGCGATATATTTCGAAAAGGACCATTGTGTCTTCTGAATTGCTTCTTTCATTGATCGCATTTTTTTTTACTCTCTCGATGTGAGGTAGGACCGGCCATTGGGACAATTATCTATGCTAATTGGAAAGGATGTATCAATGCTTGGTTTCATTAGAACAGCATATGATTTATGAAGCATTCATAGCAGTAGAAGGAAGCTAATAGTATGTTATTTTGTCGCTTATAGCAATTTTCGATCAAATTTTTTATGTAAGTCGTCTGTAATATATCATTCAGAGGATAGCGAGGATCAAAACAGAAGATTTTTCATGGATGTCAAGAAAGTAGATTGAGATTTCATCTCTGAATAGTCTTCCTCATTACTTCATTCAAATAAGTTTAGGATGGTTAGTTCTATTGAGCTCGATTTTAGTAAATATGAAACAGAAAAAGAAAAAGTCTAATTCATCATCAAAGGAAGTATGTTAGCAGCGGTTTCCAAAAAGTTTTGATGAATTGGTTGATTTTAGTCATACCCTAAAGTCATAAGGAAAATAGAACGTACGATTCTATCGGAAGAAAAAGTAGATACTAACAACTTCGATATTACAAATGGAACAATCTATATATCATTACTTTTTTCGGTCAAACATCTTTACTTCGGCAATTCGTATAATGAAGGCTGAAATTTTAGATATGGATTACCAATCATTTAAGAGTTGTTCAAAATCCGAGGCTTACCCAAAACATTCTAAAACTATAAAAGTGTATCTTTTCAATGCTCGGTTTCATTAGAACTGCATATGATTTATGAAGAATTCATAGCAGTAGAAGGAAGCTAATAGTATGTTATTTTGTCGCTTATAGCAATTTTCGATCAAATTTCTTTAGGTAAGCTGTCTGTAATATATCATTCAGAGAATAGCGAGGATCAAAACAGAAGATTTTTCATGGATGTCAAGAAAGTAGATTAAGATTTCATTTCTGAATAGTCTTCCTCATTATCTCATTCAAATAAGTTAAAGATGGTTAGTTATATTGAGCTCGATTTTAGTAAATATGAAACAGAAAAAGAAAAAGTGTAATTCATCATCGAACGAAGTATGTTAATAGCAGTTTCCACAAAGTTTTTATGAATTCGTTGGTTTAAGTCATACCCTAAGGAAAATATTACGTACGATTTTATTGGAAGAAAAGTAGATACCTACTAACAACTTCGATATTACAAATGGAACACCCTATACATTTATACTTTTTTCGATTAAACATTCATTACTCTGGCAATTCGTATCATGAAAGCTGAAATTTTAGATATGCATTACCAATCATTTAAGGGTTGTTCAAAATCCTGGGCTTACCCAAGACATACTAAAACTATAAAAAGTGTATCTTTTCAATGCTAGGTTTCATTAGAACTGCATATGATTTATGAAGCATTCATAGCAGTGGAAGGAAGCTAATAGTATATTATTTTGTCGCTTATAGCAATTTTCGATCGAATTTTTTATGTAAGTCGTCTGTAATATATCGTTCAGAGGATAGCGAGAATCAAAACAGAAAATTTTTCATGGATGTCAAGAAAGTGGATAAAGAGTTCATCTCTGAATAGTCTTCCTCATTACCTCATTCAAATAAGTAAAGGATGGTTAGTTCTATTGAGCTCGATTTTAGTAAATATGAAAACAGAAAAGGAAAAAGTGTAATTCATCATCGAACGAAGTATGTTAATAGCAGTTTCCACAAAGTTTTTATGAATTCGTTGATTCAAGTCATACCCTAATCTCATAAAGAAAATAGAACGTACGATTTTATTGGAAGAAAAGTAGATACTAACAACTTCGATAGTACAAATGGAACACCCTATACATTTATACTTTTTTCAATTAAACATTCATTACTTTGGCAATTCGTATCATGAAAGCTGAAATTTTAGATATGGATTACCAATATCATTTAAGGGTTTTTCAAAATCCGAGGCTTACCCAAGACATACTAAAACTATAAAAAGTGTATTTTTTAAATACTCGGTTTCATTAGAACTGCATATGATTTATGAAGCATTCATAGCAGTAGAAGGAAGCTAATAGTATGTTATTTTGTCGCTTATAGCAATTTTCGATCAAATTTTTTATGTAAGTATATAATATAATATATCCTTCAGAGGATGGCGAGGATCAAAGCAGAAGATTTTTCATGGATGTCAAGAAAGTAGATTAAGATTTCATCTCCTAATAGTCTTCCTTATTCAAACAAGTCAAGGATGCTTAGTTCTATTTAGAGTTAGCGAACTCGATTTCAGTAAATGTGAAACAGAAAAAGAAAGAGTGTAGTTCATCATCGAAGGAAGTATGGTAGTAGTGGTTTCCACAAAATTTTGATGAATTCGTTGGTTTTAGTCATACCCAAAAATCATAAGGAAAATAGAACGTACGATCTAGGGCGTAGATCTTTTTTTTTCCTGGGAGTGGGGTACCAAAAAAATTTTTTGACGACAACGTTTACTCATATCTGTAATGTAAGAAAGAAAGGTTTGATAACGAAGTTTGAACCAAAAATTAGTCGAAATGTCAACATTTTTTGATTACCGATTCGATATTTCTTGGGTCTTCCTTTACGAAAACTGATCCTGTGGCAATTATGGCTCTTGAAAATCAAGAAACCGTTAATTCAGAGTGTCATGAAATAATTTGTCAACATGAAGTTCTCGGTAAACTGAGAGAAACATACTCAAAACAACGAATCATCTGGCATCATGACAATGCGAGCTCACACACATCAAATGCATGCAACGAATGAGTATTTGGACACAAACATCAAATTATTGGGTCATCCGCCTTACAGCCCCGACTTATTGGCATCGAATCACTTCTTCCTATTCCCAGAAATTAAAAATAAACTTAGTGGACAACGATTTCATCGCCTGAAGATGCGGTGAGGCCTTCAAACGCATGTTATAGTACTTCCATCTTCTGACTAGAAAAAATATTTCGAATGTTGGTTCAATCGCATGCAAAAGTGTATACAGGGTGTTTCCTGAACATGCGGCAAAAATTCAGGGGGTTGTTCCTTGGACTATTCTAAGAATATTTTGTCCTTTGATGATTTTTGAAAAACCTATTTGTTTCGAAGATATAGGGGAAACAAAATTTCAGATAATAACATTTTATTATGAAAAATTACATGAAAATTCAACTCAACCTACCAAAACTGTTGAAAATGACCACCTCTAGCTAGCATACAAGCATCCAATCTTCTCCTCATTGACTGCCGAACCCTTTCAAAAACACCAGGATCATTTCTTATTAAGTTACACCCAGCAATGATCCGATTTCGCAAGTCTTCCACATTTTCTACTGGAGTGGTATAAACTAATGATTTTAGATGGCCCCATAGGAAATAATCTAAGGGGTTTAAGTCGTTTTTAGTAATTGGAATGTTGTTAAACAAATTTAAATATAAATTGTACCTACTTAGTAAACACAGTGCGGTACGCATTTTTATTTAAACTATTATTAATTTTAAAAATATGAAAAATGTTGTTCGCCCTGTATCTTCGAAACAAAGAGGTTTTTCAAAAGTCATCCAAGGACAAAACATGCTTAAAATAGTCCAAGGAACAACCCCCTGAATTTTTGCCGCATGTTTAGGAAACACCCTGTAGATCTCAAAGGCGATTATTTTGAAAAGCAGTAAAAATATTTCGCATCAAATCATCATCATGAATATCTTAAATCCTAACGAGGCATATGGCAAATAAAATTGATATGGAACAATAACCTCGTTTAATAATATTCAATTTGTTTGTAATTCATTATATCCAATGATATGAAATTATTCCTTTGAAATACCCCTTCTAACATAAAGAATTAAATACTATCTGTGCATGGTCCAAATCGATTGTCATAATTTAATGCTTTTATAGAAATGAATGAATAGTTTCTCTTACTGATCCTAAATGAAAATTAATGTGTTCATCTTTATTTTAGTTCAAGACAAAGTTCCTCATTATTTCTGGATTTCAGCATTCATCCAAATAATGATAATTTATATTCTACGTTCACAATGATTGAGTTTTGTATGTTATCTTGGTGGTTCGTAGAAAGGACAGGAGACCATTAGATGCTTATAATTTTTTACCTGGAAAAACGTTGAATCAAGTACGTACTCTTCTAATCAATTATGGTTTTTTGACTCCGAATTTACACAAATTTGTTAATAAAAACAGTGATAGTCTAAACTCTAAAACGTGTTACTGTTGGGTGCACATTGTGATTTGTAGTAATACATATACAAAGCTAAAAAATTGCACTCTGAATTCATTTTCCACAATCATTTTTGAGGGCCGTTTCCTGCATAGATAGCACTATCATGTATAGTAAAGAAGCAGATTTGAAGAAACTCTATGTTGTTACAGAAATTGATTTTAATAAGGCATGTTGTGTAATTATTGATGTATTAGATATTTCCGGTCTTACCAAATCCATTAGTGTCTTGGTTCCCCGTTAAAGTGTGATAATTAAATGATCAATATATGAAGATATTCAATTAATTAGAACCCAGCAAAGTTAATGAGGAATTGAGTAAATGGTTAGCTGCATTGATCTGATCAATTAGATATACTGAAACGATGAGCAATTTTTTCCTGTCTCATTATACAAAGTGCTCCTTAAAGGCATGCTTATATTCTAGAGATTTTCATTGGCTCTTATGAAAGTGACACTTTTTAAATTCAAATACGTTTGAAATATTCTACTTTTCACAACTGTTGATGGAAAGTATCTACATTACGCTATTAATTGCGAAAAATACAGAATTATTGTTAAAAAAAACTTGAACTGCCTAAACTTGACATATAGAACAAATCATACTTGCTCCTCTACTTGTTAGGAATAATTGTTAGATAAGCGCAGATTGAACCGCTTTCCCAATGTTGCATGGTAAGTTGATCTCTGAATCGAATATTGCATCATAAAATATATTGAAAAAATTATTCACAAGAAGAAAAGAAAATATTATTTTCCACTTCCTTTTACAATCACAAAACATGACAGGGACAAGAAATAGCAAATAAATATCTCCAAATTGACCTTTTTAGTGATTTTGATTTCAAGCCAAATACCTAATCAACCTATTCAAAATCAAAATAAATATTGTGTATAAGGTATTCCATACCTCCTGAAATTTTTAATAGTTTTTTCAATGTAAAGAATCCAATCGGAAAATCCTTCCAGAAGTTTAGTATTATTGTGAATAATTCGGCCGAAAAATTCTGAATATGGAGGGTATTCCATTTAATTTAATCAAATTGAAGAAAAAATCTGATAATGTGTTGTTCCCATCCATCACCATTTACTAAGAATAGTAAATAATGGGATAAGTCTTTATTTAGCAAATTAACTCTCTCTTTACACATTGCAATACCTTCTATTGTATTCAAACACTTTTTTCTAAAAAAAAATTAAAACTTTTAATGACTGTTTCGATATAGCTTGCCTGTCGTTAAAACTTGATTATAGCGATAGTGAATTCATCTATATTATTACCTTTTCTTCATATGACCCATATGCTTCTTGTGTATATTGGGAATATTCGTAGTAGTCTATTCTTTATTCAATCTAAATGATAGTTCAAAAGAAAACCTATAAGAAATTCCAATAAACATACCATAAAATTAGATTTCTCAATCAGATGGAGATTGAGCCTCATCTGTTGATAAAGTAGTTCAAAGTTAAGAATTTCGACAATTCATCTATAGGGAGTTTTGCAATCATTACAATGAATAGAAATATTCAACAAAGAATAGTTCTCGTGACGCCATCAACATTAAATTGTACATAAAACTTGAAATTGTTCATCTACGTGCAAAATCTCAAATTTTTTGATCTGTTGTCACTAAAATATTACATTTTTTTGATATTTTGATATTGAATTTTTTATTTACACGAATCATGAAACTGTTATTTGATATACACAAAATCTCGATAGTATCGGTTGTCACTTTCTTTTTCGATAGAATTTTCTCCGGTTCTGGTTATACATCATCATAAAATTTCGCAATGGGCTTCAAGCTGTCACTCTACATTTAATTGCTGTTTTAGTTTCATAGAATTCGTAGTTTTGACATCATAACCGAATATTCACAGATCCAAGGTCATGCTAAGTATTTGATGGGAGCAGCTCGGTGTAGTGTATTATAAGTTGTTAAAACTGACTGAAACAATCACAAGCAATTGTCATCGAACGCAATTAATGCGTTTGAGCCGAGCTTAAAGACAAACGGCCGCAATACAACGAGACACATGATAAAGTGATTTTACAGCATGAATTATCATGCATTAGCTCGACCCCATGTTGCGAAAGTGGTCAAGACATACTTGAACAAACGTTGAAATGGGAAGTCCTATCCCACCCAGAGTATTCTCCACGGACTATCATTTGTTTTGATCAATGGCACATGGCTTAGCTGACCAGCACTTCTGGAATAAGTAAAAAATTGGATCGATTCGTGGATCGCATCAAAAGATGGCCAGTTTTTTCAATGCGGGATTCTTACGCTGCCCGAAAGATGGGATAAAGTAGTGGCCAGCGATGGACAACATTTTGAATCATAAATGTATAACAAGTTTTTTACATTAAAGCTTCGAATTTCGGAAAAAAAACGGTGGAAGCAAAGTTGTACTACTATGTGATATTGCTTGTTTTATTGACCAACGCTAGGTTTACTTTTCTGACTATTTTGGGTTACTATCTCATGATGACGAAATATAAATATATTTAATTGAAGAGTGATTAATATTGATGGCAATCAATTTTGTGAGTGGAACCATCTTTCACCAATCGATCGACTTCTTTAACCAGGTATTTCCTCTCTAAAAATCATCCCATTTATGAAATAGTTACTTCACAGCTTCACAGGTGAGTGTCCAAAAAAAAAAATAATTATTGATCAAGGTATATGGGAGGATCTTCCAATTCAGATGATTAGAAATTACAAGATATTAAACGCGCCAGTTACCAATCTTTCATCATTTCAAGTTGATTCTAGAGCGAGAGGAGAGAGGTTTCTTGCCGCTTGATAATAGATTTGAAAGTACACCATCCCGATTCGATGCGTGTTGAAAAAAATTCGTGGTGACAGATAATACGTCGAGAGGAAGGTGACCCGCTTAAACTGGACCATCTCAATTGGTCTTATTGCGCAAGATGTACGAAAGTGCGCACATACCCCTTTTCTGGATGGAATGTGTAGGTATTATTAGAATATGCCGTTTCGAATTGATTTCTATCTAATCTACATTGGCACGTCGCTCAATTGTTTCTTGGTAAATTGAGGATTTAAAACCTGGGACCGAAAACGCTTTGTTTTCGAGATACAGAGTGTTTCTTGTAGTCCTACTTTTTTGTGATTATTATATATAAGTTTATCGAATCTTTATGAATCACTACTACATATTGGGAAAATAAACACCAAAACCAATAATTTATTTATTTATCACAGCTTACTGAATAGATTTTTATGATAATTCCAAATTTCCCGAGGATTTCGAAAGAATTGTTAGAAATTGTTTTTTCGAAATCGGTAGGTGATACGACAAAACTACGAGAAATCAAAAAGTTAGGTTTTATACTACAGTTTTTCTCTATATGAATTTTTAAACTACCAGTGGTGCATCAGAAAAAGTTCTGGAGGAAGAAGCAGGCACTGTTCCAAAAACATATCTGCACCCTGCAGATTTGCAATCAAAATTGACATATCACGTAATGTGAACTCTAAATTGGAATTGAAACTATGCCAAAGTTCAGTCAAATAATCTGGATTTGGAGAATGCTATGAGAAAACACTCGAAAAAAAAATCGAACCTCAACACCTTGTATACAAAGCATTTGCAGGTCCATGTAAAGGGTGTTTTTTTTTAGAGCTATAGAACTTTAAATTGCAATAAAACAACGATGGATTATTGGATTGACATGAATTTTATTTATCCGCAAGATAATATTGTGGCATTACATTTTAAATATGATTTCTGGCGTATGACCGCCACGGTTGGCTCGAATGTAGTCCAATCTGGACGTCCAATTTTCGATGACTTTTTCCAACATTTGTGGCCGTATATCGGCAATAACACGGCGAATGTTGTCTTCCAAATGGTCAAGGGTTTGTGGCTTATCCGCATAGACCAATGACTTTACATAGCCCCACAGAAAGTAGTCTAGCGGTGTTGAATAACAAGATCTTGGAGGCCAATTTACAGGTCCAAAACGTGAAATTAGGCGGTCACCAAACGTATCTTTCAATAAATCGATTGTTGCATGAGCTGTGTGACATGTTGCGCCGTCTTGTTGGAACCACAGCTCCTAGACATCATGGTTGTTCAATTCAGGAATGAAAAAGTTAGTAATCATGGCTCTATACCGATGACCATTGACTGTAACGTTCTGGCCATCATCGTTTTTGAATCCACCAGCCCATAAAGCGCACCAAACAGTCAGTTTTTCTGGATATAACAGTGTTTCGACATAAACTTGAGGATTAGCTTCACTCCAAATGCGGCAGTTTTGATAAACAAAATAAATGGACGTAGTGCGCGATACGTATTCCGCACAGAACCATTTATTTTCGAAATAAAAAATTTGAAAGCGTTGTTCAGGCGTGAGTCTATTCATGATGAATTGCCAAACCAAACTGAGAATAAATCACTTGATAGCTGTTAAATCGGTCGCCATCTTGAACAGTGCCAACTTAAAGTTATATACCTCGAAAAAAAACACCTGTTATATAGGCCTGGTCTCGCTATTCTGTCAGACAAGGCTCTAATAATATATTCGTTTAAAAAAAAATAGGAAAGAAATGACTTGAAGTCAAGAGCTTCTAGGTGCTCGTTCAATCATGCTTCAATTGTGCCCATGGATTCACATAATAGTATACAGGTATATGTGGACTCCAATTGGCTCATGAATGAGTGAAGTAAACTCATTAATAGGCAAAACTTTTTTTTGTTCTACAAGGTATGACAGAACGAACGGATTTGCCACAGAATTAGAGAAACGTATTTTCTTTGCAGAATTTCAATATCCAAATATCAAATATTCCCTTACTTTATATTTCAGAAAATCAAAGTTTCTCCCAAATGAATATTTGGTTCCACTTTACCAGTGACTTGTATAGTTGATTCAGTCTTGTGATTCTATTGAAGTCCATTATAACTAACTTAATAAAGTAACCGCAGCAAAATAATTAAATTTCTTGCTCGTAATGTCTTTTACTGCCTCATCTTGGAAAATCTCCATTCCCTAGTTCTTTAGTCGTCTAAAATCAAGAGTAATTCTATTCTTCCGTGAAAAATGCAGAAAGTCATTTCTAGATTGAATTTACAGCCTACCATTCCATCTGGTCATTCTTATTCTGGCCATTCTAATCTTCAACCAATCATTGGTGGATCAGGCTAGTATTACAAATAGTATTGGTTGTAATCGTATCACGAATAGATAATCCAGCAGGTATGAGCACACATAAAGTCTTCATTTCTATTTTCATTATTACAGTTACATTACCAATACGATCTAATGGATTGTAATGGAATGCAAAATATCGATCTATACCTTCCAAATATAGAGGTTGTTCTGAATTGAGGCAAAAGATTTTATGGGGTGACATTTCGACGAAAAGCTAAAGTTGCAACCCCTCTTAAAATTATAAAATAAAGGGTGCTTTTTTCGAGGTATATAACTTCAAGTTGGCATTACTGTTCGAGATGGTGACCGATTTCACAGCTGTCAAGTGATTTATTCTCAGTTTGGTTTGGCAATTCATCATGAATAGACTCACGCCTGAACAACGCTTATAAATAGTCCAATTTCATTTCGAAAATAATGGTTCTGTGCGAAATACGTATCGCGCACTACGTTCATTTTATCGTCGACAAAATCGTCCATCAAAGCAGTTAATTCAATTAACCATGGAACTTTTTCGCACCATGTTTACTCTTATTGATAACTCGCATCCCCAGAGACGCCGTACGGTGCGTACAGAAGAAGCTATTGCTGCTGTAGAGCGAGCACAGGAATTGGATCCGTGTCCATCCACTTTATGGTAGATTTTGCGGAAGGATCTTGGTTTGCGTGCTTACAAAATCCAACTCGTGCAAGAATTGAAGCCAAACGATCATCAAGTAAGGCGTAGATTCGTCGAATGGGCCCAAAATGAGATTGCCGTTGTTCTCGATTTTCATAAGCGAATTTTGTTTAGCCATGAAGCGCACTTCTGGTTGAATGGCTACGTCAACAAACAAAACTGCCGCATTTTGAGTGAAGCTAATCCTCAAGTGTATTTCGAAACAACGTTACATCCAGAAAAACTGACTGTTTGGTGCGCTTTATGGACTGGTGGAATCATTGATCCATACTTCTTCAAAAACGATGATGGCCAGAACGTTACAGTCAATGGTGATCGGTATAGAGCCATGATTACTAACTTTTTCATTCCTGAATTGAACAACCATGATGTCCAGGAGCTGTGGTTCCAACAAGACGGCGCAACATGTCACACAGCTCGTGCCACAATCGATTTATTGAAAGACACGTTTGGTGACCGCCTAATTTCACGTTTTGGACCTGTGAATTGGCCTCCAAGATCTTGTGATTTAACACCGCTGGACTACTTTCTGTGGGGCTATGTAAAGTCATTGGTCTATGCGGATAAGCCACAAACCCTTGACCATTTGGAAGACAACATTCGCCGTGTTATTGCCGATATACGGCCACAAATGTTGGAAAAAGTAATTGAAAATTGGACTTCCAGATTGGACTACATCCGAGCCAGTCATGGCGGTCATATGCCAGAAATCATATTTAAAATGTAATGCCACAAGATTATTAAAATTCATGTCAATCGAATAATCCATTGTTGTTTTATTGCAATTTAAAGTTCTATAGCTCTAAAAAAACACCCTTTATAAACGATAATTCTATGAATGCTTCGAAATGTAATGCTTCATATTGAACAGAATTTGTACTGATGCATGGAAATGGAATGAAGACAGTTTGAACATTTAGTTCATTAGCAATCATAATTGCTTTATCAGATTTATTTTTGATTGAGGGAATAGAAAAGTGATTTCCTAACTTTAAATTCCTTATATCTTGAAATCCTAACTAGCAGAATTGATTAATTTCTGTTGTTTAATATTAACAAGAGATGTACATTTCACATGAGATCTCACTCATATGTTTCCATTTTAAAATTTAGGGGTGGTGGTCACAGCTCCAAGAAGGGATGGAACACATTTCGGGTAAATTTCATCGCGAATGGTGTCCTTCCCTCAATTTTCCGAATTCAAAATGAAAATGTGGAAAATCACTCAGACACGTCAATTTCTGATTCGATGGTGAACAACTTTTCCACTTTTTCATACCCGTAACTTCAACCCCCTTAGGGGGTTGAGCACAAAACCCCTTGATTTTGAATAGAGATGAGGGGTGTTGCGACAACTAATTTTGAAGCTTTTCGTTGCACCACGTGTATATAATTCGGTTTTCCCGACCTACAGAGCCGCTGTTCCGTTTTCAATGCCCCACTCTGTATATAAAACGGAAAACCTTGAAATTCGAAATTTTCAAGATGTTCTGACTTCGAATGCCTCGACTAAGTTGATGAAAAGTTAACAATAAGTAAATAACATCAAGTAATTCATATTCTTCTAAACTTCAACTAGGAAATAAATGTTTGTTTATTTTATAGGCTAGGTAGTTGTAAAAGGTACATAAGAAACAAGCTGGCACTCAAGGCAGTTAAAATTTCTCAGCAGAAATGACTAATAATTTATGCAAGAACACCCTGGAAAATAAATCAAAAATATAACAACATGCAAGACAACAAAAGCAACGATCAACAATGACTTCATTCATTCAACCAGCCATTGTCTCCTGCAGGAGAAAATCGACAAAAGTGCATATCCTTTCCATTAATGAAATGTTTCGAGTGTGGCCTAAAAGTGTATCGCAAAAAAATTAAGAAACGTTATGTATTATATTACATGAGATAATTCCCAGAGAGTCTTCATACTCTCATATATCATATATGTATATTCATATACTTACCTGAGAGTTCTAGAAAAATCGAAAATCAGATGTATGGCTATATGAATCTCAATCTTTTTAATTGAATTTATTCATCGAGAAATCACTTTTCTTAAAATTACAGTTTTTTCGATTAAATCTTTAAAATCAACTCATGTAAAGTCTTGAGAAGTAGAAATGAAACTATGCAAGTTGAAAAATGTGTGATATAGTCCGGTCAATTTAGACCAAAAAATGAGAGTGAAGTTACATAAAGTCCCAACAAGCTGAATTTCTGTGAAGTTGTTCAAAACATAATTATAAACAATATCTAGAAGTTCCCCATCATTCCCCTGTAAGGAAAAAATTTAATTCGAGGTCAAAGGTCAAAAAAATCAGTTTTTCACGATTTTCAGCAAAACGGTAAGTTTTATCATAAAAGTACCTCAGACAAAAATTGTAAATCATAAAATTATCTATAAAAAATGTATCAATACTTTTTTTCTTACGAGCCACCGTTTCTGAGATATAACGATTCAAAAAGTTATAAAAGTTGTTATCGTCATAATATGCATGAGTACGCCACGTATATACATCTGTATATACGCCAACTGAAAAAACTATTTTTTTCTTAAAACCAGGAAAAGCTCAGCATCAATCAGATATATATTCATCAAAAAGTTTATTTACTTTAGTGTAAAGTGTAAAGATCATGTACTATTTTTACACGCAATAACTGGCTGTGATACGACATCTGCATTTTACAGGAGGGGTAAAACAGCAGTTTTCAAAATGTTTAAAAAACAAGATTTAATTCAATGTGCTGAAGTTTTTAAAAAGAGTAATTCAACTCAACAAGAAGTTATTACCAACGGCATTCGCTTTCTTCTTTCTATGTACGGAGCTCCTAAAAAAACTACCTGTTTAGATAAGCATCGATATGCATGTTTCGTTAAAAATACTAAAAATAAAAAACAAGTTCAATTAGCTTGTCTTCCTCCAACCTCAGTTGCTGCTCAGCAACATCTTTTTCGAGTATATTACCAAGTTCAAGTGTGGCTTGGTTATCAGCTAGACCCTACAGGCTGGGGTTGGAAGTTGGTCAACAATATATTAGAGCCAGTTCAAACTTTACTTCCACCTGCGCCGGAAAAACTGCTGAACACTATTTTTTGCAACTGCAAAAAGGGATGCAGTGCTAAATGTGGTTGCAAAAAAGTCGGACAGTCTTGTTCTTTGGCATGCACAAATTGTCAAGGCCGGTCGTGCTCTAATATTGAATCACAAACAATGGAGGATTCGTTTGACTCCGACGAAGTATCATGCGATACATCGCTATTGACGCAATTTACTTGCATCCAAAATGAAGATGAAGAAGAAGCAGGAGGAGAAGAACAAGAAGAAGAACAAGAATTTGAAACTTACGAATAAGACGAATAAACTTCAACACTTTTTTTTCATTTACATCGCTTTTATCTTTCCCAATCTTTGAAAATTTCCGTTATTTTGCAATAGTTTTACATTGAACAGGATCACAACTGACCCGTGGAGTAGGCCTACTGGGGAAACCACGTTAAAAAAAACGCGCTAAGTACACTACCTTATAGGTGGCGTGGAAACGTGTGCATATTATGACGATAACAACTTTTATAATTTTTTGAATCGTTATATCTCAGAAACGGTGGCTCGTTAGAAAAAAAGTATTGATACATTTTTTATAGATAATTTTATGATCTACAATTTTTGTCTGAAGTATTTTTATGATAAAACTTACCGTTTTGCTGAAAATCGTGAAAAACTGATTTTTTTGACCTTTGACCTTGAATTAAATTTTTTCCTTATATTGTTTATAATTATGTTTTGAACAACTTCACAGAAATTCAGCTTGTTGGGACTTTATAACTTCGAATGTCTAAATTGACCGGACTAGATAATATTTCGTTCTGCATGTTAGGACCTTTTTCTTAATATGATCCAAGAAATCTATCATTTTCGCTTGTACCTCCAATTTAGGAACATCCTGTATTGAGAATATCCTTCGATTTTTGCCATGTATTTGTATTAAGTGAATTGTTTTTCAATTTAACAAATTTCATTGGTTGTGGAGCTTCTCCTTTACTCCTTTTGCTTAGACAACAAATCAAACTTGCACTAACGAAAGGAATACCTTTCTACTAGCGCTCTCTTTACGCATTGGAAAGAAGTTAGACACGAATGAATTTTATCAAGCAGTGGCCTCTTAATTTTCAATCCACTTTATAGTAGTTACCTACATTCATGGCAGACAAAAGAGTTGCATCGAAGAGTTATAAAATAAAAATGAATGTATTTTATTACGCTGAGGGTTGGACATGTTGGGTTGGACCTACTGCCCACTTGGAATCTAGCAATTCAAAAAGAGTGTAGTATAATATATAAGTTTTGATTTTTCAATAATTTTGGATCTTCCTAAAGCACCTTTTCGGTAGGCATTAGTGAAACTGGTGAAAAAAATTTGAGCTGTAGGGACAAATTAGTGATGTGAAGAATCGAAACCGTATGCATCATTCAAGAACAACTGAGAAAATTGCTGATGTAACCTGTGGTGATGAAGAAAACCCAGATTCGTCGATTTCCACAAAAGACATTACACCGTATTTGGTAAAAGAACTTAGGTCTTAAGTCTTTTGAAGTTCAGTTAGCCCAAAAGACTCAATCTGGTCGATCACCAGTCGCATCTTCGCTGTGTGGGTCCTAGAAATGCATCATTGAATAGGTGATCACAATTGGCCACCGAAATCTTGTGATTTAACACCTTCAGACTTTTTTTTTGAGCCACGTGAAAGATAAGGTGTAGGTTTGTCAATGCTCCACAATCGATTTAAGACCTTAAAGGTCGATTTATCGAATATAAACAGCTGCAAATCTGCATCATTTTTCAATATCAAAATACAACATCTTATTGAAAAACCCATTACAAACGGGTGTTTTTTTTTTGAGGTATATAACTTTAAGTTGGCATTACTGTTCAAGATGGCGACGGATTCAACAGCTGTCAAGTGATTTATTCTCAGTTTGGTTTGGCAATTCATCATGAATAGACTCACGCCTGAACAACGCTTGCAAATAGTACAATTTCATTTCGAAAATAATGGTTCTGTGCGGAATACGTATCGCGCACTACGTCCATTTTATTTTGTTAAGCGATGAAGCGCACTTCTGGTTGAATGACTACGTCAACAAACAAAACTGCCGCATTTGAGTGAAGCTAATCCTCTAGTGTATGTCGAAACACCGTTACATCTAGAAAAACTGACTATTTGGTGCGCTTTATGGGCTGGTGGAATCATTGGTCCGTACTTCTTCAAAAACGATGATGACCAGAACGTTACAGTCAATGGTGATCGGTATAAAGCCATGATTGCTAACTTTTTCATTCTTGAATTGAACAACCATGATGTCCAAGAGCTGTGGTTCCAACAAGACGGAGCACAGCTCGTGCCACAATCGATTTATTGAAAGACACGTTTGGTGACCGCCTAATTTCACGTTTTGGACCTGTGAATTGGCCTCCTTGATCTTGTGATTTAACACCGCTAGACTACTTTCTGTGGGGATATGTAAAGTCATTGGTCTATGCGGATAAGCCACAAACCCTTGACCATTTGGAAGACAACATTCGCCGTGTTATTGCCGATATACGGCCACAAATGTTGGAAAAAGTAATCGAAAATTGGACGTCCAGATTGGACTACATCCGAGCCAGTCGTGGCGGTCATATGCCAGAAATCATATTTAAAATGTAATGCCAATAATAATAATAATATTTCTTTATTTCCTTAAGACAGAGTACACTGTATAGAAAACGTCAAAATGAATATGCATACAATAATAATAATAATACGAAAAAAGAAAGAAATTAGTAACTGAAACCGAAAATTTGATCTACAAAAGATTCAAATTCCTTAAACAAAAGAGTAATCCAAGTATTCGCTGACACTATAAAAACAGTTCATCAACAACAATTCCTTAATGTCATTTTCTGTACTCCAAAACTTTCAGTCTCTCCGGAAGATGATTGAACAATCTGATACCATAGTACGTTGGCGAGTGCTGAAATTTGGTTGTTCTATGTTTTGGAATACAGAGAATATCTTTATGTCTTGTATCGTAATCATGGTAATCAGAGCATTTTTTCAGCAACCTTGAGTTCTTTTTGATATGCAATAAACAATTTAATATGAAAACGCAGGGAAAACTCAACAATCTGTTGGAAATGAAGTAGGGTCTACAGGACCCTTTATCTTGCGGATAAATAAAATTCATGTCAATCGAATAATCCATCGTTGTTTTATTGCAATTTAAAGTTCTATAGCTCTAAAAAAACACCCTTTATAATCTTTCGAAAGTTCATACCGATTGCATACATAATTTTGTGGTCTCCAACAGGCGCATGAATGGATAAGAGTTCAAAAGCTCCCAACTCCAAGTTTTTTGCTTTTCTCGAATTCCTTTTATTTCAATTAAACCTCTATACATTACCCTAGATCTGTTATCATTTTCATCGAAAATTGAAAGCAAAAATCAAGCAGTGGTACAGTCATGAACAACGGTACATCGTGGCAAATTTACATTATCTACTCATGAATTTTAACGTGTTATGCCGATTCAAATAATTGAATTGATGTTTTCTTTTATACGGTTTGCTTCAAAATTACTAATCTTCTCTTTTATACGCTAACATGGATACAGTTCATGCAGAGAGTGATTCAGAAGAAAAATGTATCAGATATATGGTGAATTTCTGTATCTTTGAGGTTGATGATACTGAGAGTGATATATGAGAGGCTTCACGGAGTTCTAGCAGAGTCGGAATTAAAAATAAATCAAATAAAACTTCGATTCGTGCTAAAAAAGTTACAGGAACCTAAAAACAATAATATTTTGAATGGCATCTCATAAGTTACCTATTCTTATGAATATTCTGACAGTTTTGTTGAAAAATATCGGATATATTCATATTATGGACAGTGATAGCGACTTAGAAGTACTTACCTATCCAGAAATGAGGAAGGTGGCAAAAAATATTGATTGTCAAAAAATGTCAAATGCTTTATTCCCATTGAGATCAATCTTTTGGCTGCCTAGACAGGAAAGTCCTTACTTTGCTGCCTAGACAGGAAAGTCCTTACTTTGCTGCCTAGGCAGGAAAAGTAATACTTTGCTGGTTGATATGTATCTGCAAAATTAATATTTACTGTCAACCGTAGAAAATAGTTATTTGTTTTACTAGGCAGCAAAGTAGTAGATTGACTGCCGCGTAGCGAGGCAAGGAATTCAGCCAAGGCAGTCAATCTACTTTGCTGCCTAATTAAACATATAATATTTTCTCCGATTGTTTATAATGATATATGTAGGACAAAGTATTTGCAAAATTTTTTAGAAATCGCAATTTTTGGAATGCTTGATTACTATGGAAATTTATATGTCCATAATAATTATAGTTTGACAACTTATGAAATGTTTTATTCTCATTGAAAATAATCATTTTGGTGCCTAGGCAGGAAAAGTTATTACTTTACTGCCTAGGCAGGAAAAGTAATACTTTGCTGATCGATATGTGTCTGCAAAATGAGTATTAGCTGCCAATCGGAGAAAATAGATATTTGTATTACAAGGCAGCAAAGTAGTAGATTGACTGCCGCGGCTGATGTTCATACCCAGGGCGTAGCGAGGCTGGGAATTCAGCTAAGGCAGTCAATCTACTTTGCTGCCGAGTTGAACATATAATTCTTTCTCCGATTGTTTTTAATGATATATGAAGGATAATGTATTAGCAAAATTTGATAGAATTTGCAATTTTTGGAATGGTTGGTTGTTATGGAAATGTACCTATATGTCCATAATAATTATAGTTTGACAACTTATGAAATGTTTTATTATTGAGAATAATCATTTTGGTGCCTAGGCAGGAAAAGTAATACTTTGCTGATAGATATGTGTCTGCAAAATCAATATTTACTATCAATCGGAGAAAAAATATTTTTTTCTACAAAACTGCCCAAAACGTTTTTGCTATATATCTATCAGCTACATTTTGACCGATTACAGTCCTGGACAGATACTTTCTCTGAGTGCACACTCCGTAGGCACAACAACCCACCGTGTGACATACAGTTAGCATGCTCTTTTCTACATAATATGCCACTCGTGTTTCCCTTGTTCTTCATTACTACATTTTCCGCCATAGAAAAATATGAATAATCTCTCGATCGAACAAGCGCTATCCCCATGAAAGTAAAGTTGAAAGCGTACACTGTCGGGTGAAATTATCAAGTGCATCTGCCGCGAAGAAGCAAAGAACTGGGGGAAACAAATTGAAATATTTCAGCCAGATTAAAACAAATCGTTTGTATAAGGTTTTTCCCAGTGTAGTAGCGGTCAGGGTCACATAGCGGGTGTCTTAGAGTGCCGAGTATGCCTACTGTTCGTTCAGGAGACCGAGTTTGAAGAACTGCAAGGCCGAGAGAACTGACCAAATATGACACAAGCTAAACTAGTAAGTCAAAATAAAGAAAAATTTGTTATCGGTGGTTGTAGATGCTGAATAACTATCTTGACATTTGTGACATACCAAACAAGTCGCTCGGATGTCTCAAAAGCTATACAGGGTTATCCTTGAAGACATGCTTACTTTTAAGGGGGGGGGATTCTTCGAACCATTTGAAAAAAAAACTTTATATGAACGTTCTAACTTTTGAAAAACAGGAATGCATTTTATTATTTTTGGTTCCATACCGGTTTTGCATTGACCATTTTGGGAGAAAAATGTTACACCACTGCTTTTTCTTGAAACAAAAATTATGTTGAGATTTTTATTGATTTCTGATTAAATTTGGTTTCATTTTGAGTGACACACAGTTTTTGTTAAAAAAAATAAAGAACGTTCAATTTCAGAGTCAAATCGCGTAAGTAACTGTTGGTTTTTTGTTCAAACGAGTTCGTTTAAAATCAAATGTTGAACAAGTCAGAAAATGGCAACTGATTTTACTTTAGGTATTTTAAAACTCTCAATTTCCAATAATAACCAAAATTTTACCCGAAGTTTCAGCTAGGTTGAAAAACGAGATCAATTCAATTTTAAAAAATGATTCATATGGAAGGCTCAAATCTTTTCATTATAAATTAGCAACAAAACTAGCATTGATTCTGTAAATTGTCAGAACTGTCCTCTTGACAAACTTTTAGCGATTTGGCCTTGAAGTGAAACGCCTATCAGAGGAATTGAAATCAAAAGATCGAATTTGCTAAGAAATTAATAAGAATTCCAAAAATAATTTTTATTTCAAGAGTTATCAGTAACGTAACAGTTCTTCTTCCAAAAACCTTACGGAAGCCACTGGCAAAACTAATAACATTGTTTGTACATTGAAAAATGCACCTTGATGCATTGAAGACGTGCAGCAAAAATTTTATAAAGATATCTACAATAGTTACCCAATAGTTATCAAAAAAAGATTTTTGCTAAAAACTTTATCACCCTGTATCTCAAAAATCAAGACGTTCACGGCAATCGTTCATACGAAGTTTTCCCTGAAAAAAGGTACAAGAATCCTTGATAATTAATATGTCTTCAAAGTACACCCTGATCAATATAAAATCCAAATTTTGTCCACAAATTTCCAAGCAAATCATGATTAAAAATTCTAGTGGCAAAACTCCCACCAACATGATGGTTTTTCTGTAAAATGTTCTCGTGGTTTTTTCATTCAAGTTGATTTTTTTTAAGAATTTTATAAAACCGAAAATTTACTCGGCAAAATTTGTATACATCAAAAATATCGAAACATTTTTGGAAGAAGTCCTTGATTGAATATTGTTTCACTGAAAAAAATGATTGGACTAATATCACTTTGTTATTGCTCCAATAACAGAATGTAGCCAACGTTCCGATCTAAATAATTTGGGTCAATAACACAAATCTAAACTGTAAAATGAAATTAAGATGATACTCTTGATCCTACTTTCTTCATATTACTGAACACGCATATCTGAAAATTCCAGTTGGTCTTGTAGTTTGAAAAAATACCTATTCTCAACTGTCCTAGAGAAAGAAATCCGGGTCATGAATAAAAACAAATTGATAATTTTTTTTCAATATATTACATACTTAGGATATTCGACTTAGACAGAAATGTACCTTTTTTCGAGATTCAAATAACGAGATCTTATTTGATTAATCATAACGTCAATCAGTTTATATAGATTCGAGGTTTCGATAATACTGCCTTTTTAAAATTGCCAGAACATTGATTTTTTTATATATAAAAACTGAATTTTAACCTATTCTGTTGTTACTGAAATTTCCTTTCGATATTTGGCTTAAATTTCCTTTAGTTCTGGTGAGGCATTTTATGTTAACTTGACATATCACAGCCCAGGAATTTTTAACTTCATCTGAAAAATGGCAGAATACAAATTCGAACAAACGACTTCATTTCAGTGCTGTCCATTCAAGTAAATTTGCTCTATCGTTCTTCAACCAATCCCACTATATTTGACAAAAAATAGACTAAACTAGGGTGCTTAATTCTACCTTTTTATTCATCATCAATATAATTAGATGAGAATGCAAAATATTTTTTGTTTTCAGATATCAATATTCTTCATATTCCCCTACGGAATATTAGGATATGCAAGCACAGATATCCACTACCCTGAGACCCTACCCACCAAAGTACCAACTTTACATGCCTTAGAACTCAGCAATCAGAGATCACCCAAACTGCTTCAACCATCGCAAAATATTTACACAACGAAGAACTTCATCAAATCCAAATTACCCCAGAACAACGGTCAGCCACAACTCTTCAACCTGGGGTACAGTGTCAGGTTCGAAAATCAACAGAATCAGAACCAAGAAATAGCTTTTGAAAAGCCTCAACGCACTAATATTCAACAAGGGGACATCATCACAGGTACCAGGAAACAAAATGTTGAAATAGATCTTCCAGGTAGTTCAAACGAAGATGCTCAATTCGGCCTCAAACAAGACAGTAAAAAAAGAAAAACTTTTGGTTCAAACGCATCTGCGTCACAACATTCCGAAAATATTATTTTGGAAAACGCTGGACAATCGTATATTTCCGCAACTACGCAGAAAAGTCTAGAGGCATTGGGGAGAATCAAAGATGTAGATTACCAACAGGATTTATCAGATTTATACCAACAAAAATACACTTGGAGGAACTTGAGTCCCAATGTGAAAATCATCAGGAGTACCGAAATACCTATTGAACGTATAGAAAATAGGGCGCTCAACTTTGACCATGAAAAGGCTCTATCTAAAAGTGAAGGTTTCGGATTCTCAGATGCTATAAAAGATGAGAATTTTGAAACCAACCATTTCGCTCAGAAGGAAAATGCATATGATCGTGTGAAAGTCATTCCATCTACCCCCAAACCAGAAAAATTTCGCGTTATTCATGTCCAAGAGCAAATAAATGAACCACCTATCAAGCATCAAGTATTGGCCAATCCTGATTTGTACACTTTAAATACAAACACAGAACATGAGAATATTTTTCAGAAGCTTAATCAAGAACCACAGATCCAACAACAAATCAAAACAGTAAAAATTTCGCCAACTACCATTTTACAAGCTGTAGATGGAACACCTCTAAAGTCAAAGATTCAATCTGAACTGATAAAGCCTCAAATACCCAAACAAGCTTATATACAGCACATTGTAGTGCCTCAAATACAGTTTGAATCAACACCGAAATATCGTAACAAGCAGAAATTTGTTAAACACATCGCAGGAACTAGAGGTAATGTTATATACGCAAGGAAAGTTCCTGCAAGTCTTGATTACACGAGAAAAGCGAAAATCAGGCCAGAACTAAGAAGAGAGTTTAAACCACCACCTCTTGGATCTCGAATCTAATAATGTATTGTATTGAATTCGCGATTAATTTATTTATATTTTTGTAATGAAATGTTATGACTGCTGATTGATGTCTTTAAACGTAAGTTATAGGTACACGTTGAAAAATGTTTTGGTTTCAATTTCTCTAACATACCAGCTGTTGTATGTTGTATGAAAGTTAATAATCAAATTTATTCAAAATAATTTATGTGCAATATGAATAGAGTTTAAGTTGTTATGTGAACATCGTACAATATCAAATATTTTATTTAAATAATAAATACAAACGACTGCTACGAATATTATAATTATCATACCAAAAACATAATGATACAGTTATCATGGAACTGAAATAATTGATAAAAATAAAAGAAAAATATTATTTATATGGTATCAGCTGACAAATATTTATGAAAGTAGCATGTTATAAGTTATATATTAGGAAAAATCAATTGAATTTATATTTTTTGGAATTCAGACAATGAACTAAATTTATATGAATTCTTCTTTATTTGATTATCATTTATCGCAATGAATAAATTCTTGATTATAAAAGAAATATAGAAAAATATATTGAAAAATTAATGAGTTATCATTCTAGTTGTACAACCTTAACTCGAAAAATAAAATGTTGTTACAAATTTTCATAACTTGAATCTAATAGCCTGTATTAGAGGGAGTTAAAAAATGATAAAGTAATCAAAGAATTGAAAAATCCTATCGAGAATCCTTGAATGTAGAAATAGAAGATCAGGAGTGATACATCCATAAGGAATAGGTAAGTCCTTTCGATTTTAATATTTTTATAAAAAAAAATAAAAATCGAATAAAAATTGGTCCCAAGCTTAATCAGAAAAAAACACATTGAAAACACCTTGAAGATATCTACATGTACTCCAAAGCTCCTATATTTTTCAATTCATTTTCTGCGGCAATACCTATTCATTCTGCTTTAGGCTTCAATCATTTCTTCATTAGAGCAAAAACCGTTGTTGCAGATGAACAACAAGAATCTGAATAATACTTTTTTCTTATCAAAAAACTGTTTTTATCAATACACGAAACTCGTTTTCTCCATTTTTTTAAACAACAACAAATGTAACGTCACTTAACCTTCAATATCTCGATCCAGACTCTATGATTTTGAAACTCGTCTTTTGAAGCTTGGTACTAACAGGAATATAGTATGAGTTTTCCGAAAGTCACAGATTACTCAAGAAATTGCGTTATTTTCTTCGTTCAAGCTATCTCTCGATAATTAAAGTTGTCATTTTGGGTATAGGGTTTGCTCAAGTAATTATACGTAGAATTGACTGAAAAAATAGAAAATATAGGTTGTAATTCGAAAATCTTGTATTTTGATGAATTTGAGTTGTTCGAAATAAACACCCTGTACATTTTGGTCTGAAATGCAAACGCTCTTATGATTCTACGGAAGAAATCGTTATTTCTGCAGAAATAATGGGCCGTATTCATAAAAAAAAGGTTATGCTTATACTTGCAGGATATAAAGGAAATCCTTCAGCTCGCATTCATAATATTCCGAGTAGAACCTTATACTAATAGAGTATGAGCAGAGCATATCCTTCATTTGAAAAAACGCGAGTCCTCGTCGCAACCATTTTTTTTTTCATAAAAATCTCATAAACCGTTGAGTGTATACCCAAGGTATGGCATATTGCTGAAATTGTCATCAAATAAGCTATCTAACTATGCAATAATATACTGGGTGAGCCATTTGAAATAAGAAAGAAGTAGTCTGTTTCCAGTATAACCGGAAGCTGTAGAGGTCTGAAATTATTTTAGGGGGAAAGATCGTTGTCTCGAACCACAATATACAAAATTCCAACACAAAATTATGATTAGTTTTCCATAAATGTCTAATAGACCATCGCGGTGAATCACCCTGTATAGCGAAATATTTGAAAAAGAATATTTTTCAGAAAGGCCCTGTAACTCGATAACGAATCAAGATATCAATGATTGGCTTTCTGATATCTTATTATTTCGAAAAAAGAGAGTCCTTGTTATCTAAGTCTTATAGTTCTCAAGATGCTTTCAGTGAGCATCGAATTTGGGACACCCTATACCAATATATGTACAGTTATGTGGTCACCTAACCCGCAATTGACGCATCAATGAACGAACGCTCAAATGCTCCTGAGTTCACGTCCATTCTTCCTTCATTTCGTTTCTTTTTTCTATCGAAACCATATAAATATTTGTGGATCCATCTGGACCACTTTAGTTATCATAGTACCTACTAGATAAATCGTGAGACTTATTTCTCAACAATTGCGGTCATTATACCTTAGACAGAACAAGGAAAAGCCGACAGCTACTCATCTTGATACTGAATACATTAATAACAATTTCCCATGTGGTCATCTTCCTGTCGGAAGCAATATTAACCAAAATATATAATTTTATGAATACGGGCTAAATATTCATAAGACTTTTACTTCAGAATTGATAGCTTGGGAAGTTTTGATGCTAACGCTTTCATTAACACGTAAAAGGTCAAGAAATAAATGAATCAGAATGGTCGATGACATTGTAGAATTCAGAAAGGAGAGATACTATCTAACATAAATCGAATTATTTATTGCTACGATTTACTTTCACTGGTCAGTCTCATTAAATGGAGAAATGGCAGTTTGCAACAGCTTTATCATGTTCTTGAAGAGCAGGCATGAATTTTTTTTCAGTTTCTTCGTCATTTCGAATTCCATTCATAATAACTTCCGGCAAACTGAACATCGTTATAGAATGGACGATCGCATGGTTTTAGGAATGTCATCCATTTCTACCATCAGGTATTATTGTTTTCTTATAAAGATTAATATGTTTTATAGCGAAATTACCGGATCCTGAAAATTATTAGAATTCTCTCGAGGCTATGGAAGTCAATAAGAAAACGAAGTATTCAACAATTGGTAATATAATTTTTTCGACTGTTATTGTTTTCTTTGATTCGATTGCATGTTATACAATCAGGAAGTAAGAAGCTTTCAACATTCTTTTATTTTTAGTAATTATGAATATTTTAGTGGTCGCAGTATCTATTACGATCGCAGTTCTTCGCGAAAGCTCTACGTTCAAATGGGAGTTCGTCAAGAATCCGTTATGGGTCCTCCATTTTTTTCAATTTATTTCAATGACCTTCCAGAATATTTGGGAAAATAGGCTGCATTCTGTTCATGACTGATTCAACAATTAATGTATCATCAGATGATCCAGCTCATGTTTAGATATGCAAATGCAGATGAGAGCTTTGGAGAGAGCTTGGAACTTAGAGTCTAAGGCTCTAACGTATGATATTTCATTGTGGGCAATAGTGCGAAGGTACATGGAATTTGACGTTGACAGAGAAAGGCAATTAGGATATTAAATAATCTCAATTATAGATCTTGTTTTGATGGTTGTTAAAAAAAATAGGTTTATTGGCCCTACCTGGTATATTTATTATGGAAAGCCACTTTTATGCACACAAATAGAGCCGCGAGAAAACAGTTGAGATATTTAGTACATTCCTATAATACCAGAAAAAACAATAACCCCTCTCATACTGTAGATTTCAATCCAAAAATATAGATTCCATAACTTCCCCATAATAAAAATAACCAAAATCCAAGTTTCTGGTCTCTGTCATCAGAGGATAGAGTTTTCTATTTCGATTTTTCTGACAGAGTTCACTATGATATAATATAACAAGAAGAAAAGAGAAGGGAAACATTAATCTCAGCTTCTAATAAAATATTATATCACATGAATATTAAACAGACTAAAAGCATATCTTCATTGTTCAATTAATTCCACTAGGCTATTGTAAAGTTATCTATCTTTTCTCTATACCTAATTACGAAACTGTTCTATATACAACAGGACCTCATAGAAAATATACATGTTTTGCTATAAAATTTCTTGAATGAAGGTCAAATGAATCGCAATTCCAAAAGTAAATATATACAGTTCTGTATAATTTAACTCCAAAA
The DNA here is from genome assembly GCF_914767665.1 of Harmonia axyridis. Lineage (NCBI taxonomy): Eukaryota > Metazoa > Arthropoda > Insecta > Coleoptera > Coccinellidae > Harmonia > Harmonia axyridis. The sequence goes on from NC_059507.1 coordinate 7,379,839, forward strand.
CTGACTCAGTCACCCTGCAAAGGGGCATGCCATAAAAACAGAGTATTTCGTTATAAGTTCTTTCAGCATTTATCACAATTTTGGAACAATTTTTTGTGAAAAAACGAGAAAATATCAACACAAATGCATACTTGAAAGGATCGATTTTTTCTGTATTCAAATTTTCTATTTCGGAATAATTCAATCTTTGTAATTAAATTTTCTTTTTTATTCAATAAATGCTTCAACTTTTTTTCTAAACTCAACATCCTACCAGGATTCCGTTTTTCTCAAGTATATATTTTTCGCATCTTGGTATTTCTTCGACTCTCCTTGCAAAAAAATTCAGAAAGAATAAGTCATTTTCTCCAAAGATGTGATGTATCTGTTATCAAGGAAATTTTATTTATTTTATTTATTTTATTTTCAATTTTCTTCTTGAATTTCCTATAATTGTGACGACGTGGTCAACATAAAATTTTCCATAAAGTTTAGAATTGTTTTATTGTTCCGGAATTATTAGACTCTTTTTTCAGCTATTCTGTTTGGATATTATCAAAATCTCGATTTGATCGAATCATTAATATAACTTTTCCAATATTATCTTGAATTTTTTATATTTCCAATAATGTGAGCAGCCCAATAATTTGCAAATGGCTTGAAATTGTTATTCACTTATTCAATATAAACACCCAAAATCTCAACTTTATCGGTTCTGTGGTCACGAAAATATTGAGGAATTTTTTCGATATTCTTCTTGAATTTAATATGGTTCTGGTTGAAGAATATCACGAAATTTTGCACGAAGCTTCAAGTGTTATTTTTGACTTTGTCACGAAATTATAGATTGATCAATTTGAAAAACGAGAGGTCAAAGAATCAAAATAATAATAATAATGAATAGTTTCAAATCACTCCAATTGTGATTCTACAATTGTGAAATTTTTTAAGGTTCAAGCAGTAAAATAAGAGCTGAAATAGTACCCAAGAAGAAATTGAGTAGGTACCTATTGTTGACTGTAGTCTGCTTCAAATATCATGTTTCGAGAACAACTAAATTCTTCTTTTTTGCTCATTATGATAATGATATAACGATTGAGAGAAAAAAGGCTTTTTTAGAACAGCTATAGAGGAGCAATGTCCTCGACTCAATTGATGATACTTTCAACTTCAAACGAGTTTCAAACCAGGACGTATTCGATTAAAACAACTTTTTAAATCATTTAAATTAATATACTTAAACAATAAGCAACAAGAGAAAGTCACAACAAATAACAAGAGAAGAAACAAGATAAATTAAAATGACAAGCATCTAAGATGAAAACAGTCTTCTGGTATATCCTCAGTGATGATGGTGGGATTTGCTGTGATGGTAGATCACTTTGTAAACTGGCACCTTAACTGGAACTGGTTTAGGGATTGGGATCTGCACATGCTTCTCAACCTTAACAGGAACTGGCTTCTCTACGTGGAAGTGTACTTCCTTCTCTACCTTGTAAGGTACAGGTTTCTCGACTGGGATTGTGATGGTCTTGATGACAGGTACAGCAACGGGTTGAGGAACATGTACATGGACGGGGTAAGGCTGTGGAACAGGAACAGCAACAGGTTTGGGCACTGGGATTGGAACTGAGTGAGGAATTGGTACACTGACATGCTGATAGACTGGTACTGGAACTGGCTTGGTGATTTCCACCGTATGGTGAACATGATGTCCAGGATCGTGCTCTTCGTAACCACCACCGTAACCACCGCCGTAACCAGACTGTTGACTTTGATAGCTTCCTTCTTCTTGACCGCCACCGTAACTACCAGAAAAACCGGCATTTACTGTTGCTAGGACAGAAAGGACAGCTATGCATACCTGCAAAGAACCAAAAGGGTTAGCCGGCAATTCCTCTGATGGTTAATCTTCAATCAAACGGGCCTAGCTATACCATCAACAAATAAAGAAGTTGTGACGAGTTATAAAAATACGAATTAGGCATTCCATAAGTTACAAGACGTTTTTAGTAAAGCAAAAATGATTTGGAAGGTTTCAAAATGAAGTAACTGGAATAAGTATTGGACTAACTGATTGGGAAAAGGCTCCAAATACCTATTTCAAAAAGAAGATTTGGTATAATGATGAAGCTATAATTTACTTACGAAGTCCTGGTCCTAGTAGTACCAAGTTTGGAATACATCGAAACCAGTTTTGTGTAATGATAAGTCACTGTTTTTGGAAGTGAAAAAATACTGTTCAAGATATGCAATGGCTTGATGAGTGATATTCAGACTCTGTTTCATCGACAACAAGGATCAAAAGGTGCTCAAGGTAAATAATTAGGCACGAATGAAGAAGTGATTGCCGAGGTTGAAGCCCTTTCGATTACAAAGACGAATCTTTCTAAAGAAAAGGTATTGAAATATTAGAACAAAGTCGAATTTTCGAGGAAAAATGTGTTTTTGCTGATTAGGCTTCGGACTTATGGATTGAAGTGTTATCTTGAGGGATCTTTTGAGATGAGACTGTATACCGGAAGGGAGGATTCTCGCTGATATTTGTTGCAAATATACTTACGAATAATTTCATCGTGTATAGATTGATAGGCAAGATGCTCAGATGTTTCTGCGAACTGAACTGACTTCAGAATGGTCTCGGAGGGGTTTATATAATTGAAGACAATGAGAAAGACTTTCACCTTCATCTCTACTCACATATCTTGGCCCGCGATAGGTGTGACCCCCGAAGCAGAGCGCAGGAAGTGCTTTTTACTAGAAAGGACAATCTGTAATCTGCAATGCAACGGCAATTAGTTACGGATGTTGTTAGTTTTGATGAAAAAAAAAAATTCAGAATGGAGGATATGAATTAGAGTGCAATTGGGATGGAACAAGAATGAGGAAATGGGGTTTTCTTGATGGGGTCATCCCTCATTTTGAACCTACAAATACTAAGAACTAGACAGGGTGGTCCACCCCAGACAAGGATCTCATTTTGGAGGGAGTAAAAATGGATATTTTGAAAATCATTTTTTGTGATGTGTTTAAGGTTGTTGGAAGCACAATTTAACGCAAACGCTTTGTTTTCGAGATGCAGGATGCAGGGTGTTTCTTGTAGTCCTACTTTTTTGTGGAATTTTACTTACTAGTTTGTCTGATCTCTATCAATCTTCGCTACAGATTTGGTAAGTAAGTAACAAAATTCATAATCAATGTATTCATCACAGCTTATTAACTGATTTTTTGTAATAATTTCAGTTTTCCTAAGGATTAATTACAAGAGATTTTTTTTAGAACTATTTAGAGGGGCACTATACAGGGATATCGAAAACCATAAGAGATAGAGGATGGCTTAAATCACAAAAAAGTTGCGTTATTTAGGGATTAGTGTGTTGGTGTTAACAGATCCAAAATATCTCCAATGGTTCCCAAGATATCTCTAAAAACAGAAAATCGAGATATTCTTTTTTTCTGCATAACTCATTTGTTTCTTCACGAAATTCGGTTTGTAGTCATTATCCAATATAGAGATTCTAATGGTGTAGTAAGATTTTTTTTTGTTTTTCATTGTTTCAGAGACAGGATAGTTATTTTTTTTCTTATGGACACCATATGTCTTTTCCTTATGAGGTGATAAAGAAAAAAATTACGAATTCAACAATTGGGTGCCGTACGAGTTGAATCCAAGAGATGTTAAACGGCGTTTGTTTGCTTGTGAACAGCTGCTTGCAAGGTAAAGACGGAAGGGAATTCTGCATCGCATTGTTACTGGAGACGAAGAATGGGTTCATTACAAATCCCAAGCGCAGAAAATCATGGGGACATCCCGGTCATGCTATTCAACGTTATCGAACGCAATTAATGCGTTTGAGCCGAGGATTGAAGGGCAAACGGTCGCAATACAACGAGAGACATTGTGATTTTACAGCATGACAATGCTAGACCCCATGTTGCGAAAGTGGTCAAGACATACTTGGAAATGTTGAAATGGGAAGACCTACCACACCCGCCGTATTCTCCAGACGTTGCTCCCTTGGACTATCACTTGTATCGATCAATGGCACACGGCCTGGCTGACCAGCACTTCCGGTCTTATGAAGAAGTAAAAAATTGGATGGATTCGTGGATCGCTTCAAAGGATAACCAGTTTTTTCAACGCGGGATTTGTACACTGCCCGAAAGATGGGAGAAAGTAGTGACCAGCGATGGACAATAATCATAAATGGAATCATAAATGTATAACCAGTTTTTTACAATAAAGCCTCGAATTTCGGAAGAAAAATGTTGAAAGCAAAGTTGTACGCCTATTTACTTTCTACAGCAAATGCATTGAAAAGCAAGAGGAGCGTTGAAGTACATTCATCACTCTTGGAGGTGACTATGTTGACGTACTGATCGAATTTTTAAGAAAAAATGTGTTATTTTTGGTTAGGAACGAGAATTATTGAGTAAAATATTAGCTCTGAAATTTTCGAGAAAAACTCTATATAGAAAAGGGCGCACTAATTTTATTCAATTCTTGGATGAAAAACTATTCGATCTAAAAATATGATATGAATGAAAAAACACCACAGAGCACAATGACCTTGATATCTCGCGAGATTGTAATAATGAAAAGGAACCTAATGGATTATAAATTAGAAACGAATAGGTAACCGAGATAAATGAGTAAGTGTTGCCAGTCCAAACTGACGAGAACATATTTGTTCCGCAGTTTTTTTGCAATAAGTTAGAATACTAGCAGTCTAAACTCTTAAATTGAAAAGTGGGAATGGATATTTTTCGTATTTTGGTTCTACAACTTTTTTAACCAGAACGCCGAGTATTTATTGCTATTTCTCGTGCATAAGGAGATAGTTAAAATATTCATTGAAAAATTTGAAAAACTGAAAAAATTCTGAATTGATACCGTGAATGTTATTATCGATTTCATTTCATGTTTTTTCTATGACTTGCTTGAGTGAAAGTGATTAACATTAATATTGAGATTTATAAACATTATTCAGGCGACTATTAGAGAAGTCGGATGTTTACATAAATTAATATATTTTCGAAGATTATAATCCAACAAGCTGGTAGGGATAGAAGATGACATTGTTCAAAAGGAGTGTTTCCCCATAAAAAGAAGTCTCGACAATAAGAAAGAAGACAGGTTCCCTAAGCAGCATTTTCGTTTATAATATCCCATTACAACATTTCATTGCAATACCATTGGGTTGAGAAAGGTCATTCACTTTGGGAGAAAATCTAAAATAAAAATAATTCTCTCCGTGCTTAATCATATTTTAGCGATCCCTCCATGAACACAGCGTTATTTCATTTCGTAATTTGTTTTGTAATTTTCATATTTTGAGCCGGGAATGGTCTCAAACGATAAGATTCGATTCATCAATGATGAATGTATGCAAAAATTATATCCCTTCATCAGGCAATGAACAAGTTAACTCTCGAACGAAAAGGCCTAGTTCCTCTAGAGAATATTAACAATAAATCTCTTGCTGTTATTCAATAAAAGTGAAATATGTTTTTCTGAAATCTATAATTTTTGTTTATGCTTTATTGTATTATGTGCTGAAACGGCCGTTTTTTTTTTATTTAATAATAATATCAAACACTAATCTGTAATAATATAACCAGGGTTTTCTTTTTCTTCTTTTCTGTTTTGTAGAACGGCCAGCCTTAACCTAAAATCGGTGGCTAACTCTGATAAAGGTTAGTCTTTGTCTGAGAAATAAACAATAAACATATGTTTATTACCCTATGGCGTATAATAATAAAATACTTTGAAATACAGTGGTGAAATATGGTGAATTTATTAAAATACAATTTGTATTTTTTCTGTACCTCAGTAATTTTTAAATGATCTTCAAAAATTCATTGATTTAATATGTATTGCAGAGCTATTATGGTCCAAGTTTTCTTCGACAATATTCATGAATTATTCCTCTTTCCTGCATATAATTTTTTCTGATATTATATCTTCCTTAACCATAAGTCAAATAAAATCAATGATTACAAAAATTCATTGAGAGCGAGATGAGAAACATTATTTTCTAGTTCAACTATCAACAAATCATTTCACAGGCTGAATGACCTTAGGTCAATGGTCATTTGTTTGTTTATGAGCAACAAAGATCTCTTACTACTACTACTACTCATTTCACACAACAGCAATATAGTGCTCAGCAATAACTTTAAATCATATTTTTTGAAAGGTATTCCATGAAAAACCAAATCCAAATTTTGGGAATCAAAAATCTATTGATTCAAAATTATTTATTGGATACATTTCTTTCGTACGTCTGCATGAATCAAACCTCTGATTTTGCTTTATTCACCAAGAACCAATATATTCCAAACAAGAAACTTGGTGGACTCATAATATTTGTTCCTGAAATATATTTTCTTATTTCTGGAATTGTCATTTCAACAATTTCGATGAACTCATCATCAACACCACCACCTTGTTCCACTTTCATATCATCTTTCACTTCACAATAATATAGGGTTTGAAGACTACTGCTTGTACCTACACCAGATGCATAAGAACTAACAAATTCAATTTGATCACAGGAAACTGAATATCCTGTTTCTTCAAGAATTTCTTCTTTTGCAATTTCTACAGTTGACAATTCCTTGTCGATGATACCTGCACAAAGCTCAAGACTCATACCCAAAGCAGATGTATATTTTGTTGTATCTATTTGCCCTTTTCTTTCATTCAACGGTATTTGATTATAGTAAACGGCAGGTCTGAATTGCTTCACCAAAACTAAAACATTTCGAGAAATATTGTAGATTATAATTGCAACACTGTCATGTACTTCAATCAAGTCCCAGTTCCTCTGCACTCCATTTTCGACAAACGACATCCTGAAAGGTTTCAAGTAGATGGATTCTTCGTAGGGCTTTATTTCGACTTTACTTATGTGCGACATGACGTTTCGTGATTGAAATTAGATTATCTCAAAACTGTAAACCTTACTTGTACTACGATTATTTTAACTTGTTGGTAAAGTGAATGTAGATAATACGCCTAGAGAAATAACCTAAGTCATTTAAGAGCAAAGCAAATTAGCAAAGTCTCAATATTATCAGTATATACAAATAAATAACAGATAAAGGTACAGTTTCGTACTACGTACAACTTTCGGATAGAGAAATTGTTAAATATGCGCTAAAATGCCTAAAATGTGCAAGTTCCGCAATCGCATGAATATTTACGTTTTTAACAGATAGTCTATGGTTTCAACTTACTCTTCTTTTGCCCTCTAAGTAAAAATATTAAATAGGGCTATTTTCCCTATAAGAATAAATAAATTTTCATTATTATTTGCAGAACTATGCCAAAAAAACAGAAGTATATTTATATTAATCCGAGATTCAAGTAGCTCCATCTGTAAACAAAACACTTGTAAATGGGTATAATCAACTAAACTCCACATACATTCTTTACAATATCGAGGAAAAGTGGTTAATAACAAAAAAAAGCTTTTTATTCTTTGGAATTAGTATTTTGAATATCCTCTAAATAGAAAAAATATACCAGAAGGTGAAATATTTTCCGTACTCTACAGGAATAATGAATTTCATTTTTATTTTCAATTCAACTCTTTGGTTTTCCTCATTCTCCATACTCATTTCAACTATAGTCTATAATGATGAACGAAAGAAGTGAATTTCAACATCAAGGGGGTTGTCAAAAATTCGTTTTGATTTCTCTTTTTTCTTCAGGGAGAGGGTTCAGTCATACTCGAAGGGGTAATACACCATTTCATTTTTATGAAAATATAATAACTCAATTGGGATAATGTCAAATAAAAACTCACAAAAGCGAAGTATATATACCAATTTATTCATATATCAGTCTTTTAACATCAGTTTTCGTCAAAGGACGAAATATTATCACACAGAGACGATCAAAAAACATCCACAAGTACACAACATAATTTCAAATTTAATTTTGTAGACTATGGGAGCTAAAATGTTATCGTCTTAAAACAACTACTACAAAAGGAATTTTTAATACGGGTGACATTTATAAAAATCCAGTCTGAAAATTAAAGCAAACAGTACAGATATTAAATGCTATAAATAAATTTCAAGATATAATATAAAATCTATACTTATGTTAAAATGTGTCACAGAAAATAAAGTAAAATATCTGCCAGCAGTTATTTTGAATTTAAGTAAATAAGTGAACGTCCAGTATGAGACTTAAAGTCTTCATATTTGTTTAGGTTGAGATACATGAAATAATTCATGGGGAAATTCATTAATTAAATGAATTTTTTTTAGCATTTTACTTTGTTTGAACATTTGAATTGAATTATAACTCACAAAATAAAAATTATTGTAAAAATGAAATCATTCACATGATTAATTCAAATTTATCAAGAAAGGATAAAATTTGTTTATTAACATTCGATGTCTTAAGTGAATATAAAAATATAAATTTACTCTAATCAGTTTGAGTTCTAGAATATCTCATTTACAACAAATTTCTCAGTTAGAAAACGATCAATGCTATGCACTGTATCAAACTAATTGAAAAAACAGATTAAAACATTACACATTCAAGTTTCTCACTGGGCGTTATTACAATAATTATCTAGGATATCATTCCAGACTCATCCTATAAGTCAGTACCATTGAATCACTTAAGCTGAAATCAGCCATTGTCACATGTATTTCTTGAATAAAACAAAAAGAATTCGAGGAATCCCTGCTTGAAAAATCACTTTGTGCTGTGATAAAAGATAAAACCCAAGAGAACTTTTGTAACACCTTCAGATTGAGGATTTGACTGGAAATTCAATAGTTATAATATTCATTTCTATTCACCCCAAATATCTGAATGTGTAATGAAAGGGTGATAAGTAATCTTGAAAAGCAGCACTTTCAAATGTGATTTTTCTGAAAGGATTCCGTTCTGTAATATTAATTTCTTTCATTCATTAAATGGAACCAATGTGAATAAGATATTTATATAATTCCTTCACATTTTCAAGGCCCTAAGGCATGTTCCATCATTTGGAGGCAAAGTGACTCTAGACTACTTTCAATGTCCAGGTTTTTAAGAATTTGCTGCTTTCTTCGAACTTCATTTTCCTCTACATTCTGAAAACGAACTTGATGTTGTGGAGCTTCTATGTAATTAATATTCTTCTCACGTTGAACCGTCATCATCTGACTGTAAACATAAATATTTCTTATATATCCTTCTATCAAGAATATTTCTTTCATGATTGAAATAATTATCTTTTAAGTTGAATTTTGTCATGTAATGAATGATTTCAGGTGGACACAAAATGAAATTTGAAAAGGATAATCTACTGAACCTTGAATAGATAAAAATAAAGATGTGCTATGATGAAAATAGTTGTTTTCCTATTCTTACATTGTGTATACATTTTCCTGTAGTATTAAAAAAACTCTTTCCTAGTAAACCCACCCCTCTGAATCAAATTAATCAATTCATTTGATTAATTTGATTGTCAAATCAATTATTAACCTTAACTTGCAGCATTAATTAAAAAAACCTACCTTTCATGGTGCCATGGATTTTGTGAGGGAAAGTTTGCCAAGTGATTCTGCAAAGTAACACTACCAATGGAATGACGATGCCCAGTATGCATTGGTGTTACTTGAACGTTAGGAAAAGATGAGCTTTTTTTAGCATAATCTGCCTGATGAAATGTAGATTTGGCTACTGATAAGTTAACAGGCTGACAGTGGAGAGGTCTGAAGAAATACAAAAAAATTACTTAGTCATTGTGTCTTGGGGGAAAATTGTGTAGTGAGCCATACAAACATTTAGATTAGAAGATACTCACTTTTGGGAAACGCCCCCATATTGCATGGAGAACGGTATTTGACCTGGTCCCTTAGTCAGCTGGTTTTGCCACATTGCCAGCCTGTGCTTTTGCTCATCTGTGAAAGAATCTGAGAGATCAGCCCTCTCACATATTGTACTGAACAATGACAATGTTTCATCGGTGGGCTTTCTCAACATGAGTAGTTGTGTGAATACTGCAAAAAATGAATATGAGCTAAGGAAATATCTCAATTCCAAACAATGTAACATATTTGAAAAAACCTTATTCACCCTACAAGTTTTGTTAAGTGAAATTTTATATTATTTATATATGCAAGATATATCAATTCCCACAGGGGCAAAAGTTTTATAAATTAAAACAATTTAGTTGATAAACTTACTTTTTCCCATAACTTTAACAAATTTAGATGGTAAATCTTCCTCTATTGAAACTTGTAGAGGGGTCTGCAATAGATTCTTCAGCTTCTTCAAAGCATTATTTAAATCCCCTCCATTTATTACTTCAGTTTCTAGTTCATTCATCAAAATAGGTCGTTCTTTCAGTTTACCTAGGTTCAAGAGTAACTTATGTCTAGCACCTTTTGTTATTCCTATACCCTCAAGGGTAGCTTCATCCAAGTTCAACATCTGATGATATGATAGATTGGTGAAAATCCAACTGTATTTGTGTAACCTTAGACTTTTTAACCATGACACTATACTCTTCATAACGGGATAATTTTTGATACCGTCAATATCCTGGAGTCTTGTTTCAGAACTACTAACCTGAATTGGAGGCGCATTTATAACTAATGGTTTGTCATTTGATAATGAATAACTACGCTGCTTTGGTGTAGGATGAGTTAAATTTTCCTGAGAGGACCACACTTGATTTTGTTGAATATTATCAAATGAGTTAGTTTGAGCTGGAGTCAGACTATTAGACCTTCTATTTTGTCTCAATGTATTTTGGATAGGTTCTCGATTAACAGTTTCTTCATTGGTTCCATTACTTTGAGAATGAACAAAGGTTTCTGGACTGACTTTATTCAAGACTTGCTTTAATAAATGTTTAAATTTCTTTTTGTCGTTTTTGTCAAATGCAGGATGTACAAAAACATAAGACATAAGTTCCACACACTCATTATGAATTTTATAGGGTGGAGTTACAGATCCTGTTAAAACCTTTTTGATAGCTTCCAAATAACAATATGCTGTATCTTTATTTCCAGGTTGAAGTAGAGGTAAATGAGTAAGAAGAAGGGATAAAGCATTTTGGGGATGTTCTGCAAGCATACTGGTAATATAAGTTACATCATTGGCATTCTTTTCCAGGATTTGAGCTTCAGGTGTCTTCACTATAGCAATACAACCCTCGATGGCATGTTGTAAGAATCTTGCATTAGCAAAAGGCAACCCAGCCATCAGATAGTACAGAGCAATAGTTCTTTCACAGCTATCCCATTTATGGAATTTGAGTCTCATGTCATGTAATTGCTCACAAAATTCGGAAAAGTCTCTCATTTGAATGTGTTCCATTTTGATATTAGAAAGAAATGAATAAAATATAACATGTATAAGGTTTTCGAAACTTTTCTTGTTTTATTTGGTGATCCACTTTACAAATTCATCTATTCTGTTGTTAGTTGTAAACGTCAGTATTATATTACCTATTCATCACCCATAAGATGAAGAATCTCTCTACAATTCTTTATTATTCTAAATATGTTTCACAAAATCAGATAACAAATATTACATTATTTTTTCTTCTAAGTGGCAGTTTTTTATTGTTCTTGCTCTTTTTTTCCCTTCCTCCAAACATTTGCTTTCAACACTGACAATTCGTTTTTTGATGACATTTGACAATACTGACAAAAGCAGGTGACATTGGGTATGATCCGTAAATAATTAATGGTTAATGGTTTTGGTAAGTGATGCTGGAAATGCTGTTGTTTCCGCTTGTTGAATTATTTTAAGACAATTCAGACGAAGGCTAGCTCGGGATAGATCTATGTCCAGGAGTGGATGAAAAACAGTTCAGAATAAAGAAAGAAGCTCGGGATTGAAGGAACTTCCTCTAACTTACGCAGGTGGCACCACCATAGTTTGAAAATTTGCTCTAAATTTGGACAACCAGAATTTTCCGCTCCTGTGACAAAATTACAACTTATTGAACTCTGAGAGTTCGATTTGTGTAAATAGAGAGAATGAAATTTTACTTGATTTCGAATTTAACTTCGAAACTACTGTCTCCCACAAAGTTTACACTTCTGGAACAAAATCATGTAACTAAATGTATACTTTAATATAGAAATAAACGACGAATTTCAATTTTATTTATATACATACAATATATTTACATGAAATGTAATTAACTTTCAATGTGGAATGGACAACATAAATATTATTGTTTTCATTTGATCTTTTGATTGGACGTTGCGGTAAGCATGAGAAAAAGTTGGTAAAAGAAATTCCTCTTTCTTCATGTTCCAACCAAACTTCTGTTATGTATGCATTTTATCAATGGACGAAGAATTAAGCAGCTATAAATTAAAATAAATTGAAACTACATATTTTCATTTAGAACAGAACTTTTTAAAAACAGTAACTTGAATATTAAGTGAGATATGTATTTTTTCCTATCAATAATTTAGATGAAGATTTATAATAAGGCTTCTAATAATTTTGTCAATAGGTAAACATCTATCAAATGACTTTGACATCTCATTTAGATACATATTAATATTTATTATTATTTAGGGGCAAAACTGGGATGGCTGAAAATATTGTGTATCCACTTATTAGATTTTGTTCAAAACATTTCACGCGACGCGAAGTTGCAGGATTACCGATATTTCCCTTTCATTCGGTGTAGGTGGCGCTGTATAATAGAATTGTAGCGAAATTTGATGAGAACCCAAAAAAATTATGGAGATATCGACTGAAATAGGAATGTGAATCTCCTTCAAATTGAAGAAGGCTGGTTATGGCTTAGTCACCACTTTTGTTATATTTTTTCGAGAGTGAGTAGTTGTCAATACTAATATTTCCCAATATCTTAGACGAAACTAATCATAGATGTTTTTACACATTTTTCGTACAATGAAATCATGAATAGTCAGAATAATTTCATGTTATTTTCAAAATACGGTCGTTTAGAATTAATTAGTCAATGTAACAGCCCCAAGTACTTTCAAATGGATATGGCTGATATCCTGAAAACGTTTAATTGAACAAATATAGATTGAATTAACATGATTTCTACTAAATTGATAGATATTTTCAACTTTTGTGTGATATAGCTACTAAATTGCAAAATTTATACTTTCAGAAAAATTATTCTAAAAAACTTTAACAATACTCGATTGACTATAAACTAAAATAGCTCGTTAAACATTAGGTATATAGATTTTCACTTGATGCATTAGTAAATATAATATTTAGAATGATATTTTTGCGTCCTGGAACAAGCTATCATTGGCCCAAATGTCCGTAATTTTTTATATGTTTCAATTGTGATAATGAAATACGTGTTTATATTAAATTTGACTGAGAATCATGTTTATTGAATCTATATCGAATTACCTAATTTATCTTTAGACTGATTGAACACGATTATTCTAGGTCGTAATTCAAATGGATACCATATGTATATATTCAACTTCAACAATAAAAATGTCATGGCGCAATCAATTCATATATACTCAGCGAACATAATCCAGTACGTCCCATTGAGTACAGCGAATAACGCTGGAAAAAATACCCTAGAAAATCGATCAATGTTTATGGCTTGATTTCTGGCTCTTTGAGCAGGAGAAACAGTGGGTGCAACTTTGGGTTTTCCACTGAGAAGAAAGGAATTCTCCTTTGTAGTTGGTCCTTCGATCAATGATTCTATTTTCGAATTAGGTTGAGGCGGTTTGGGAAGATCTGAGTCACCTAGGACTATATTAACCAAGCAGTATTCCATCAGTGCCATGAAAACAAATCTGAAAATTTCAGTGAGGTTAAAATAGTAATTTACGTAACAAGTCCGGAAAATAGGTTTTTTTTGGACAAATAGACAAAATTCCAGGACTCGCGTAAGCGAGTCCTGGAAGTCTGAGTCCAAAAAAACCATTTTCGGGCGTGTTGCGTACAATATTTTTTCGGCAACCATGTAAAATAACACTATCGCTGCTGCTTTCAATATTTTATTGCGATTGCGATAAAAAAACATGCAAATTTTTGACAACTAATTTCATATGAACTGTCAGCCGTTATCTCGGTTGCTATGGATTCTATGATTCTTTTCCGGCCTAGTCCGGGAAGTACGTACTTTCCGGACTAGGCCGGGAAATGCTACTTTCTCAGAGAAAAAGCGTCCGGGAAGTGAGCACTTCCCGGACGGTTGCCGAAAAAAGTTATTTCAATAAAGCAGAATATGTGAAAAGAATAGGTACTCACATTGTACACACTGACATGAAAGCATCCACTGCTTTTAAATATGATACTGGAGGTAGAGCAGCTTGACTCTTTGCATGTTGTGTTGAAAGAGTAAGTAGAGATGTAACTCCTAGTGTAACTCTAGCTGGTGCAGCTTCTGGTTTTATCCAAAAAGATACCCACTGCAATGAAGTAAGATATTCTTAATCATTTATAATAAAATGATAGCTTGGAAACACATTTGAAATACACTGATCAACAATTGCTAGGGATCACTTATGAACTTCTCTTCATTTGAATTTTTTTCAAGTTATCTCGTGAATATCTGTACATTATATGTCCTCTAAGGAAAAAGTAAGATGTTTTGAGTTGATTATATCAAAGTCTTCCTCACTTCATCGGCTCTTGTTCACAAAATCGATTATTATCTGTAGGCTGTTACAGGTGGAGTGAAAAGCAATGTGGTATTTGTTATTAAATCTGTTTTTTCTCTCGTTCAAACACATAAGGTGACAATAATTGAAGAAATGAGAACAATATCAGCTTATCAGTCATGCCGAGAAGACGTTTGGCTCCTGTGCAACTGGACCAAATCATACGGTGGATACAGGAAGGTTTGTCCCAGCGAGAAGTGTCCCGGCGGTTGAATGTTTCGCAAAGTGTCGTGAGTCGGGCTTGGAATAGGTTCATCCAAAACGACTCAGTAGCTTATGTTCATGGGGGAGGTCGGCAGCGCAGAACAACAGCTGCCCAAGATCGTCTTTTGATCCTCAATGCAAGGAGAAATCCCACTTACCCGGCGTCGCGGCTCAATAGATCACTGAGAGTTGCAACAGGAGTTCTAATTTCGAACCAGACTCTAAGACGACGACTACATGTTCGTGGTTTGAGAGCACGTAGGAGGGTACAACATCCCCGTTTGAATAGGGAACACCGGGTTCATCGACGGCAATGGGCTGAGGAGCACCGCAATTGGACACTTGAAGATTGGAGCCGATGTTTATTTACGGATGAGTCTAGATTTCGTTTGGTCAACTCCGATGGACGTATTCTTGCTTGGAGGGAAAGAGGTCGAAGGTATGCAGAACAGTTTATGGTACCCACAACAGCTTTTGGCGGAGGTTCTATATGTGTATGGGGAGGCATTTGTTTGAACCAACGCACAGAGTTGGTTGTTCTGCAGAACACCACCATGACCAGCCAGAAATATCACGATATGATTATTGAACCCATAATTGTTCCGTTTGCGGCTGCCGTGGGTGAGAATTTCATTTTAATTGACGATAATGCCCGTCCACACCGTAGTCGTCTGGTTAATGAAGCGCTAGAAACTCATGCTATTGATAGGATGGACTGGCCAGCTCGCTCTCCAGACATGAATTGCATCGAACATGTCTGGTCTGAGATGTCTAGACAATTGTCAACCTTAGAACAACCGATCAATAACCTGGAGGACCTTTCTAACGCTTTACGGGATATTTGGACGAATTTGCCCCAAAATTTTATAAATCGTTTGATCGAAAGTATGCCTCATAGGGTAGAATGCTTGAGACGAGCTCGTAGGGGACCAACTAGGTACTAGCTTAACCGAAACTTCAGCCTTCTTGTGGTTTCATCATAAAATTTTTATGTTATTCAAACACAGAATTTTGAGTGTTCCTAATAAAGTCTTTTTTTCTCTCAAACTTTCCATTTTTTCATTCTTTTCTCAAGTGAACCATATTATCAACTGAAAATACTCTGATATCTGACTAAATTTATAATCTTGGAGCGAATATTTCAGAAATAAATTTAGAACAAGTAAGTGATCCCTATCAATTGTTGAGCAGTGTAGAACAGAAACAAATATGATAATTATAAATAAATAAGCATATACTCACCGACATGATAACAATCAAACATGTTGGAATATATGTATGGAACAAATAATACCCCAGACGTCTTTTCAATTGGAAAACTACCTCCAAGCACGTGAAATTACCTGAAAATTCCAACTCAAAGAATCGTTTCGAGATTTTCGATTTTCTTTACCTGTTGAGTACACTTGTGTGCAATCTGCTGTATGGTTTTCAACAAGTGCTAACTGTGGTAATTCTATATTCTTATCAACGACAAGTGGAACATCAGGATCCCATTGGAAAATCAAATCTGCTGTTGTATGAGAAACTGAAAGGAATAGTTGCCATATTGCTTTGGAGTAGGATTCATTCGAATTTACTCTACTCACGACTTTCCATTTGTAGTTTACATTCTTGGGTGTCATGTGGGTATATCATGAAATTCATGGCACATGACAATCTCAGAGTCAACCTGCAAAATATGGTTGCATAATATTAAATTTGGAATAATTGAAGTAGCAAAAATATTTTAGATTGTCGAGGTGATTTAACTTTGTTTAACTTGCAGTATCTATTACAAAAGATGTAGAATGGTTGAGATGTATCTAGTTAGTCAAATGCTCAACCTCAATAGCTAAATAATGTTTGCCCTCTCTATCAAGCAATTGGCAAGGGTCCATTAGCTTGAACAAAATTGCGAGCTAGTGATTTCGCAATATTTTTTAGGATTTTTTTTTGCATTTATAGGGTTTCAGAATTTCCGAATTGATTCAAAAATGCCCTTGACTGAATAGAAAATATGGTCTCAAATAATTCGATTTTTCTAACAAGTTTTTAGTTTTGAATTAGAAACTGTTTGTTTTAAGTTGTCGACTGTAAGTTGTGAACTATGTGTGAATGAGTGATTTATAAATATTTTCATAAATGTTGCACGTACTTAACCATGTAAAGAATCGTCTTATCCCTATAAAGCCACATATAGTGATTTGGTATTGTCATAGTTTGAAAAGTAACTGATTTAGCATTTTTGAAGTAAGAATCAGGCCTCCACATATTCTTCAGCCAATCTACCTCGAGCAATCTATATTCGGTGGTCATGTTTTCAGGAAGTCGTAGTCTGTAATCCTTCCAAGTTTGAGCAAAAAAGATATCGGCGGCGTAGGTCTGAAAAAAATAAACTATAGACAGTTTGTTAAGTATTCTATGAAATAAGCTGAACTGAAAAAAATTTGATTGGCTTCTTCTGAATATTTTAATATTTTGAGACTACTTTCTCCTGAATAAAGAATAGTATATCTGTGTCGCCATCTGGATAGAATTTAATATAAAGTAATGTTATTTAATTAAAATTATTTCACTTGGACTTTTCGATATATTAATTTATAAGATATTGATAACAATAAAAACAAACATTTTTTTCTTTTTTTGGCGCTTTCGTTGTCTTGTAACCTATCCTAATAAACACTGCATGAGACTTACCATTGAACCTTCATCAATGCTGTCCAAACCCATAACGGTAACATGAAAGTATACTGTAGTTGGGTTACCATTCTTTTTGGGAGGTCTCATTTTGTCATAGTTATTTGGATCCTCAGGCATGATATCGTTTATTGTAAGGCCGGTCCTGGAAAAAACATGATAGAAGTTCTTTATTAATTATATTTTGTTGGATATTTAGTTAACTTACTGTGGTTCGCCTTCGTCTGTATTTTTTTCTCTTTCTATTTGGGTTTCCTTATAATCCTTCTCGGCATAGTAATCGAGTGGACAGGGGCTGTAAATAAATACATTATTTCTTGAGTTCAAGCGTAAAGTATCAGTAGACATAAAAACACTCCTAATTATATCGGTTGTCCCAAATTCGTCATTTGGTGAGGAATTCTCAGAATCCCTTTCAGTTAGAAAAGAATTAATGGCTCGATTTTTGAGAGAAATAATTTAGTGAAATCCGCAACCTTATAAATTCAACTGTTTCTAAGCTATAAGAGAGAATTGGAATATGACGTGAAATTAAAAATTCCCTTCTTCATTATACTGGTACTATAACATTCTCAGTAAAAATTGTAGTGAAAAGAAATCTATTTATTTTGCATGAAAAGCAAGGCTTCAATTACCATAGTTAGAATGATCCAATTTAGGTCAAATATGCGCCGTTTTGTTCGATAACTTGTTGCTATTTTGAAGGTAATATCGTTATGCTTCTCTCATAGAAGCCTATTGGCGAAAAATTGAGACAGTCGATTTTCACGATCCTTTATTGAAACGAATTTTTCACCAGCAAAATTGTTCTCCATGGACAGGAAAAGGAAAACTTGGTGCCAGGTCCGGACTATAAGGTGGATGCATAAGAGACTCCCAACCAAGCTCTCAGAGCTTCTGGCGAGTTACTATATCGAAGTGTGTGGCCTGACGTTGTCCTGATGGAACACAAATCCTCTCTTTTTGGCCAAAGCTTGACGCTTCTGGACGATTGTTTACTTCAGACCTCAGACGGTCCATTTGTTGACGGTACAGTTTCGAGTTGACAGTTGTGCCGTAGGGGATCAACTCATAGTAGGTAATTTCATGCCAATCCCACCAAACACAAAGCAAAACCTTCCTGGCTGTCAATCCTAACTTAGCGACCGTTTCCGACGGCTCACCGCGTTTTGACCATGACCGTTTCCGCTTGACGTTGTCGTAAATGTTCCACTTTACATCACTGGTAACCAACCGCTTCAAAAATGGGTCGATTTCGTTGCGATTCGCAGATGGGGAAATTCGGTCCATAAGGTTTTTCTGTATTTAATCGTGTAGTACCCATACATCGAGCTTCTTCTTGAGACCAGTCTTATGCAAATGGTTCCAAACGGTTTTTTGTGCAATCTTAAGCTCTTGGGCAATCGAAACAGTGCTTACATGATTGGCCTTTTAGTGATGCATCTTTTGAGATCGACATTACCGGTATGGAATCGACGAAACCAAAATTGCGCATGATTGGCTGTTTCAGTATCAGTACCATAAACACTTTTCTCATTTTTAACCGCCTGGCTTGCATTTTTGCCTTCATCGAAGAAAAACTGTAAAATGTAGCGTACTTTCTTTTGCTAGAGTCCATCTTTGACGCGCGCTCAAACTAAACTGAGTCAGCTAATCACAAAACCGTCAGAGAAGTTTTTGCAGTAAGAAACCTTATATTTCTGGCGTCATTAAGTGGAACCCGATCGGACTTATACAACGCGAGATGCAGATATCTAATCTGTTGGAAGAATAATGGATTTCTTTTCACTACACTCAATAATAACAGACCTTATTGACTTTTGATATGACGGATTTTATTTATGCATCAAACATCACGAAATTCGACATGACGCCCTTATGTTCATTTGTATTATAGGTAGAGACAATAACTGAATAAAGCTCAACAAGGAGTTTAATGAGCCCCCAGTGACGGCTCGTGCCTTTAGGTGTGGGACGGCCAAAGCTATATACAAATTATAAAAAAAAAGATTCGAAAAAAACACGCGACATCATTAATTTTTCAGTAGAATTATGTGAAACTAACTTCAATTTATGTGCATTACGGTGCATGAATAAAAGTTGAGGAGCATTTGTCTTGTTTCGAGATTGTAAACCGTTAATTTTCCTAGCATTAGAGCTGCCTTGAATAAGTTTGTCCTACTAATTTTGTTGCAATGTTAAAATTACCGAAATTCTCTAACAAAATATGAAAACATATTGTTCGCGGTTGGACCTTTATGGACTTCAAAAAACCTCAAAATCTCTCTGAAAAGCGAAAAATTACAGACATCTGAGAAAAACATCTGGTATCTGCTGTCTCGTCCATTTCCCAGGACAAACACTCTCAATTTCGTTATGAATTTCTTCCTCAAAATTTTGGTCACTAAATCAATTAAATCGTTCTGAATGGTTTTCGATAAACCACAAAATATACTGATCACACAGAATGATCTATAAACTTATCAAAATCTTAGTTTAATATGCATAGCATAATTTTGTTCACAGAACAATTTAAATTTTATATAGCCGAATGAATATATTGATAATTCAGAATAAGTTTCAACATTTCGATTCTATATCTCTAGAATTGACGAGCCGTCACTGTGAGCCCCCATTCTTAGATACAAGAGTAGGCTTATGTTGTGCGTGCTTTTTCATAATTCAACGCTTCAACCCTTTTGATCTTACTAGATCCTGCAAACTTATCGAGAATATGAAACCGACTAATAATGTACTTCTCACAATTGTTTTGGATTACACCTGGAATATCAAAGATGAATCTTTTAGAGAACTAACTAAATTAACATTTTCCATATCTGAACTGAATGATGAATATTTTTACGCAGTTCGATTTTCTTCAATGAAAAAGAAAATAACATTTCCAGAATTATAATTATTATTATTACTATTACTATTAGTATGAAACATTAGATATTTATAAGGAAAAAAGACGAAAAAACATTTGAATTGTAATAACTTATGAATAATCCTTTAACAATTCAATTCAACATATCAGTACGGTAAAACAAAAGATTCTTGTACCAAATTTCATGAAAAAAGGTCTTATGATTGGTGATTGTGATTAACAGCATCAAAAAACTGGTATGGATTGATAACTATCAACTATTATACAAATTGAAAATTGGAAAATTAGTGGTAACTTCTGCACAACGAAAAAAACAGAAGCTTTTTCAGTTTCTGCAGTGTTCTGCTTATTCAGAAATTTGAAATTGTTTCAATGAAATATTAAAAATTAAGTTCATAAGAATCTCTTGTTCTAGTTTACCCATAGACATATTGTCACAGTCTTAGATTTTACCTAAATAAATCATTTAAACTCTGTAAATACATTTTTCGTGATATCCTGCCTCTATTACTTGAAGAAATTGTATTTATCTGGTGTAATATCCAAAGACCTATGACTTAGGAGACTTTCACTGAAACTTTTTTTGATTTATTGCACGAATCAAAGGGAAGAAATATCTCAAATTATATTTTTGTAAAATTAGTCTCAATTTCGAATAAGAATTCATTTATTGAATTCACAACTGTCAAGTGTAGGTATTATTGTTTCATTTTTAAAAAAAGCTGAATGAATAATAATTGAACTATGTCCACGAACTACCAACTAACATCCTTCAAAATTCAAAAACTTACGGATTATCTCCTAAGCATGAACTGAACACAATGATGAGTATCAACGTTAGGAAATTGCTTCGTAAAAACATCATTTTCCTGAATAGCGATAACAATCGAATACAAGAAGACCTTCCGAAAATCTTCTCATCAATTATTTCAACTTTTGCATTCTGAATTTCTAACGGAACTGAAGAGGGAAAAAAAGTGAAGGGTATTACGGGGACCAAGCGCATATTTTCTAGTAGGTATAACGTCCTTGCGCATGACCTGAGCTTTTGGAACATACATTTTAAAGTGGACGAGTGAAAAGTCCCAAGAAATTGAATTTATGCCACAATGACCAGACAGGGAGTTTTAAAATTGAACAAGGATTTATTCAAGTCAAAATGTTGAATCTTATCAGTGAAAGAAACATTGGCTTAGGTCATCCAAGTATGTTTGTGGATCCATTGTATGAATAGATCTGCAAGACCATCATACGTGGCACCCAGTGTGAATATTGATGGTAAACCCTGAAATTTCTGGTTTTAAAATGGAAAATCTGATGAACCTCAAGTAATACTGACTTCTTCAATGTAAAAACTTGGTGAAATACGACAAAATAAAAGACTGTTACAGAAAGAAAGTTTAGATAGTAAAAGTTATAATGATCCTGGATACGTAGAAGTTTGGTTAAACCATCAAATTTATGGGATTAATGATGGAATCATCAGTGTGTCCATTCTGTAGTACCTGCCATATACACCTCGACATACATAGCGGAGCGTGACGTAGAATGGATGGGTTTATATTCCAAACAGTGACGTTCTCCGAGAGTTGTGCAGCGTGCGGCGTCATCTCTCGATCTACCAAAGAGTCACTACAGTCCGATTTTTTAAATCACCCTTGTATCTCAGAAACTAGATGCCGAGGCAACTTGAGTTTTTCTGCCATTTCTGTTTCTCGTCAGATAACTCTTTTAAGTTTCAACCCCCACCAATTTTTCTTCTATTGGAAAAATATTTTGATTGTGGAAGGCTATTCTATGCCTTTCACAATCAATATTTTTCTAGAAGAAGAAAAACTTGGTGGGGCTAGGGGAATAAACCTAGCTTCAACTTCAGGAATGCACGGATTTACTTAATTTTGAAAATAGAAATCGACGGGTGGAAAGATATTTTCAGATAATTATTTGTACTTGTACAAGAATTTTGGTCTGATTGCAGTATTCTTCAATTACAAATTGTTTATTTCTACCTAATGTCTGGATGAAAAAAAGGCATGACAATTTTTTCTTTTAGTTATAATGCTGAATGGGCGAGAAAAACATTTGTGAGCGGTTAGAAATATCAAATTAAAAAATGCATTGCGTAACTTGCTTTTTAAAATAAAAATCGGCGGGTACGAGAATTCTTCGAACAAGGCGTTATTTTTTGGCACGCTTTATATGTCATGAGATAATCATGATGATAGTCAACCTTCGAAACAAGACGACAACCTTAAAAATAGAAAAAGATATGTCTAGTAAGCAGAGGTCTGAAATCTCTTTTTCTAGAAAGAAAAAATGATTGAAACAACAATTAAAATATCATCAACAAAATTCCATCGAAATGTCATTAAATTATATTTTTCTCAAGATTTTTCGAAAATGAGAAGGTTTATTGAAAAAAAGTTACAAAAAACCTTGTGAGCCGGAAATTCTATTGAAAATGAAATATTTTCTCGTTTTCAAGAGTATTCATGTCAACTGGGTTGTATTTCGTATTCGCGCTACACAATCAAGTTTTAAATTTGGCGCACAATGAAATGATGAAATAACAAGGAGGAACTAGCTATTTGATGTACCGTTCTTTGATCTCCAATAGAAGCTCAAAAGCCTCTGATTCCTACTCAGTGCTTTCCTTAGATTTTCTCTATATCTAATAATTACTGAGATGTAGTGCTGAATAACAGAAATCTGCCAACCATATGAAAGTTGCCAGGGTTAATCATCCCTCAAGAAATAATGTGTTCTGTCCCCATGTGCGTATTTTTATTTTCTTTATATTATATTAGATTACATTATTATTAGTTTGCGACGATGCAATTGTATACGTTTGAAAGTTTCCTTGATGTTGATCTTTATTCTGACTAGATGACGATATGGACAGCCTGAAGGCCAGTCAAGCAAGAAGAAGAGAACACAAATCACGCCCCCGACGGACCATAGACTTAAACTAATTAGATCATAGAGTATAAAATTATTCTATGTTCTAAGAACTAGCTAGCTAGTAGTCATAGAGTAAGTATTTACATGTTCTTTGCTATAGTAGCTAGCGTTTCGAAAAAAAGACAACTAGTTCGATCGTTCCGATTGCATTAAACAGAATTCGATTAAATTAAAACAAAATCGGCCATTCTCCTTCGAATTTAACACATCAATGATGAACTATATTGAGCATATCGATCGTCTTCAGTGTAATTTGCGATTCTGATGAATGGACAAGCACTGGAAACAAAAGATTTTTCGCATGACACTCATTGATGGACAAGTGGCTAGAACTCGGAAGTTAACAAACACTCGAGCACGGATTCTGGAGTCGGCGATATTTGAGTGGGCCGATCGAAAGGTCTCAGGAACCCTCGACGAAAAATCGTTAAGGTAGGAATTCGAAACGGACTCAGCTCTTTGACGAGTTGGCTTTGGAAAGTGTCCCGGTTGCCGTGCACTCAGGAAGAAGTCGAGGGAAATTACTGGGTCGAAATTGAGGACTGTGCGATGCATGAATGATGCAGATTTCTGAGGAATCGCTTCCGGGAGGGATCCAGTGACCGTGAAAATAGAGCATCATCAACTGAAAACGCTGCAAATTGTACACAAAGGTTCATTATTGCCAGGTTGCGCTTTCTCTCAGATTTCTCGGTATTTGATGAATTCTTGGAGGTTTTTGAAAAAATGGGGTCTTGTGAAGAAGACAACACATTTAGGGAAGTATCTATACTTTTGAACGAAAACTTTATTTTACTCCTCATGATTTATTGAAGAGAAATATACATAACATAGGCGTACAAGTTTGCTTCCGCCGTTTTTGTTTCCGAAATTCGAGGCTTTATTTTGAGAAACAGATTATACATTTCTCTAATTCTGTGGTTATTCCGTTCATTATTCCACATCTTGTAGAACAAAATAGTGCGAGAATATATCAGAAACGCACAGTTTTCATGGTTATATTTTATTATTATATGCTGGTACTTCGAACTTTCCGCCACGGCTTTATCTGTCAATTCATCAATTTGCCTTAAAGAAATCAGTTCTGTCAACCAACATTTTTCAATGCAAAAATCACTAAATGATTTTTATGGAAATATTTCATTAATTTCAATAAGAATGCAATGGATTAGAGAAAATAATGTATAATACTCGTACAGAAGGCTCATTCTACCACTCGTTCATTCAAAAACTCGCCACTTTGTGGCTCGTTTTTGAATTTTGAACTCGTGGAAGAATATCAATGCCTTCTGCACTTGTATTATAAATAACTATTATGATTCAAAGTATTGTCCATCGCTGGCCACTACTTTCACCCAACTTTCGGGCAGCGTACGAATCCCGTGTTGGAAAAACTGGTCATCTTTTGAAGCGATCCAACTTCTTCATGAGATCGGAAGTGCTGGTCAGCAAGGCCGTGTGCCATTGATCGAAACAAGTGATAGTCCGAGGACAACGTCTGGAGAATTGGGCGGGTGGGGTAGGACTTCCCTTTTCAAAGTTTCCAAGTATGTCTTGACCCCTTCGCAATATGGGATCGAGCATTGTCATGCTGTAAAACCACTTTATCATGTCTCTCGTTTTATTGCGCCCGTTTGTCTTTCAATTCTCGACTCAAACGCATTACTTGCGTTCGATAACGATCGCCTGTGATTGCTTCAGTCGGTTTTAACAACTCATAATACACTACGCCGAGCAGGTCTTACTTGTATATTCTATGGATCTGATGACGCGATGAGCACGAAATTTTGTAATTCTCATTCTAGATATGCACTCAAAATTTCAACTTGACTGTTGTCTAAGAGATATTGTGTATTTTTTGATATTCTGCTTGCATTTTCTATGATTCTGAAAATGCAATCAACGCGAAATTTCGCACTAAGCTTGAATTTGCTTTTCGAAAGATACACGTCAAATCTCGTCACGATCGAATCGTTAATCACGGAAATATTAGGTATTTATTTTCCACAATCTGAATGATCGAGCCATTGCTTTGCCTGCACAATATTTTTTCCCATGAAAAAACAATGTTTTATCAATATCTACCTACACGAAACTCGTTTTTATTCATTATTCGAACAACAACAAATGTAGCATCACTTAACCTTCAATACCTCGATCCCGAAACTTGACACCCAGCTTTTGAAGTTTGATACTAACAAGTAAAATATGGTGCTATGGTACTGGTGATGCCATCTGTGCGCCAGTCCCTGGACTTATTGAGTGACGTTACTACGATATGCTACAATCAAATCTCATTGCAAATTTTGTGATAAATGGGAAAATAATAAACCATGGTTTGAAATTTCCAGAATCTTTTATTCAGAGTATAGCAAAAAAAAATAACAACAAATTTATTTGAAGAATAGGTTATAATCTTAATTTAAAGAGAATGTTAAATATAAAATTAGGGTTTACATTAATAGTCTGGAACGAGAAAGTAGGAAACAACTTATTTCCTATTAATTACAAATTTGACTTTTTATAGGTATAATCCAAAAAACTATTGAAAATGGAGGAATGACCACATATGGTTTCGCATCCACTATTTTAGGCTGGAAGTGTGGTACATCATTAGTGGATGTGAGTTTCAGCAATTTATCATTCAAATAGATATTTCTGGAATGAGAAACCTTAAAGTATAATATATATAATTTTCAAATTGAAAATAATATAGTTTTTACAACCAAAGAAGTATTTGTAGTCAAACTAATCAATTAATTCGTATTATTTTAATTTGGAGAAATTACCAAAGCTTCATGTCAACTTACTTTCCCAATAGTGATCCTTTGCTGGAAATAGTATAAGAAACTACTTTTAGTGATGTTCTGGGATCTCTATCCAATCCTATAATATGAATTTTGGCAGTTGTATTCTGCATATTCATGCCATAAACTGAAAAATGAAATTTTATAAACTCAAAGAAATACCCAATTAAATAAATTAAATAGCAAACATTTCTGTTTTCATATTTAAAATACACCCTATAATAAACTGATGTAATACCTGTTATAGAAGGAAAACCATTTTCTTGAGCTTTATTATTAGAACAGTGACAGTAAAGCCTGACTCTACTACCAGTTGAATTGAAACAAGAGATGACTCGAGTCCCAACTAATTTCTTGAAGAGAATGCTGATCCAATAGTCCTAAAGGTGAACAAGATTAAATAAATCAGCAAAATTTACAATATTTTCACTCACAGGATTTGGTTCATAAGTGTCAGAGATGAGGGCATAATGTCCATTAAAAATAGATTGGCGAACTACAACATCTATTCCGTTTTTAGCTGCTGTTCCAAGTTTGTCCAACCATATGAAACATGCAATGAATTTGTCAGAGTACTTGGGGGAACCCCCACCCCATGCTGATGCAGTCTCGCCTGATAAATCAGATCTCTTAGATGCCATTGCTTACAAATATCAACAGACTCACCTAACCAAATCTCTTTAGATGTCGAATTAGTCTTTTTCTGAATAAATTTTACAACATCGATCTGCCATTTCAGAATATCAAAGATAACAGGATCGAGAAAGTTTGATTGGTTTGCTGTTCTTCCATTGAAATAATATCTGAAAACGAATAGCTTTTATAACTCATTTCATTCATTTCTCACTCAAAACATTGAAGATTGTGGTAGTCATATATTTTCGAATTGAATCCCTTTAGCAATTATAAAATACTTACTGGTGCCAACTAATAACATCAATAGCAAATTTGCCCTTTGCCAAAAATTCTTCCAAATATTTCATGCTCTCTTTGTGTGAAATATCAGGCCTAGTAGTATCAGGACCAATAAGAAGAGAGCTTCCATACCTCTTGTATTTTTTCAGGATTTTCTTGAGCTTGAGAAAATCAGAAGCTAGTTCTTCATAGTTGAATTTATGTCGGAATGAATTGGGTTCTTCAAAAATTATATATTTCATTCAGCGTAAAATCGATTGAAGCTGAAATATTTTACCATTTCCAAGTTGCCAATCCAAATTGAGTCCGTATTTATTGGAAAAATTTATGAGAACTTCAGCATTTCTTGAATCCCATGAGTCATTTGATAATCTTCTCAAGGCATTCAAGTCGAAAACCATATCTAAATTTGTTTTTCTTGTCAAATTATTCAACATTAGCCAGTCCTGACCTACAAAAATAAAATTAATACATCTCATAATACACAATCAAGAATCAGAAAGAATCATGTAGAGCATTGATTCTAGCATTGAAGAGAGAAAGGTTGGTTTAAGCAACATAGATTTCTTGGACTGAGATATGCAGGGATATAAAGGAGAGGATCAAAAGTTTGAATTTTTATCAATTAATTTAACATCACTGTTGAATTAACTAGAACTATTTGTAGATGCTCACTGAATTGAATGAAGTAAGCAAGTTAGAATCTAAGCTTACCATACATAGAAAAATTCTGTGTTGAGACATAATTACAGTATTCATCAGAGGATTCTGGATTTTGCTCTGAATATTTCAAATTGTGTTTTGAATCATCTTTGCTCGGCACAAAAATCAAACGATCTGCCATATTTCCACCAACTCTCAAATTAGCTGGTGACAAATGTGATATCATTTTTATCAATTTTGGATTCCTAGAAAACAAATACACTTTTGCCTCTATAGAATTCTCATTAACATTTATGAAAGGTGGGATATTCATGATGATTTATATCTTGAAAAAGTACACTTCCATTATTGGATTAATTCCAATCTTAGAAAGCTTATAGTTTGTACCTCAATCATGCTCAATTCAAATAACAAATGATATTAATCAGCATACATAGATTTACTCACGACATATTAAATTTCTTGAATCCATTTTGAATTACGGAGGTATCAAGTCCAAGACTCAAAAATTTTGTATCTATCTTGGAAATTATTGGTTCATATTCATCAAAAAATAGCATATGAGTGGAACCAAAATCATAAACACCCAATAGTATAGAGAAGGAAAACCATAGTTTCAAAGCCATCTTATTTCAAATGCAAATTATCTGTAAAATAATTTTTGTTTAGACTTGTCATTCAAAAAGGATAGTCTTTTCTATATAAATAGTTTATTCTGTATGTATCAATATGAGAAGAAATATAACGATCATTTAATACCTTAGCAGGCAGGTATTACTTCATTATAATTTTGTTAGTGACAAAAACTTATCAAAATTATGGAGTGCTAAAAAAAAGTTGGCTCGTTATCTTAAAGACACCGACACAGAAGAATTATCATTTAATTCAATAACTTATATCATTATTTAATATTTTTATTATTCCTCTGAAGACATTAATCAGTAAACACCAGAAATTGAAAACAATAACCTTTTTGCTAATTATTCGAGGTTATATGTCAGTTTTGCAAATTAGGAATGTTAGATCTACTTTTGTTTGGAACTATTCTATTTCTGATTTTAAAATTAGTTCTTCTATATTGAAAAAACTAATAATAATTTATTTTTATCTGAGTGAAAATATTTGGGATGAAACATCGATACAAAATAAGAAGTGCAATCATCATAAACTAATATATTTTTTAACCTGGACATTTTAATTTGAAAGTTGTTGTGTTTGATAATCCCAGCCGCCATAGCTATTAACCTGCCACATTGAACTAATAATACATAATTCTATGACCTGCCATCTGTAGTCAATTAATAATTAGTTCAATATTCTATGATAGTAAACAAAAATTTGCGATTCACATTTGGATTCGCAAAAAATAATTTTTTTGTCATTACCTATTTGAGTTATTTATTCTTAATTGATTAAAAGTCAAAATAATGGGCGACGAAGCAAAAAATTCCTCAACTACTACAGAAGATGCTCCTCAATTTAATCAAGATGAGTTGATAATGGCTCAGCAAAGACAAATAGAAAAAGAAGTATGTAATTAAGAAAAGTTGAAAAAAAAATGTAATCACAACTCAATATGTCACTGTTTATATGGTCGTTTGAACATTATTCAAAAAGTGTTTTACATAACTAATCACCAGAGTGAAAAGCTTAGTGCTTATATTTACTTTTTCAGATTTCAGAGACTATACCTTTAGTAGGTAATTTAGAAAACATCCTTTCATTAGAACACGAGTATTCACATGATGCTGTTTATCAAGAAAAAATAAGAAATTTGTCTCTTAAATATGGAAACATCAGAAGAACTAGGCCTGATGGCAACTGTTTCTTTAGGGCTTTCAGTTTTGCTTATATTGAAAAACTATTAGATAATAAAGAAGAATTTGACTCCTTTTACAAACGAGCTGAAAAAAGCAAAGATGTTCTGGTTGAGCTTGGTTTCCAACAATTTACAGTTGAAGATTTTTATGACACTGTAAGTACATATATTGATTTGAACAAAATATGTCTAAGAGGAAAAAAGTATTTTCTTTGGATTTATGGAATGAATTATTTGCCATATCCTTCAATTCAGTCAGTTTATTTCTATTTCAATAGTATATGGACGTTTTACGGAGAGTACGAGAAATAGAAAATCTGGATGAAGCTAAAGTAGAGCTATTGAATCTATTCAATGATCAAGGATATTCAGATTATATGGTAGTTTATTTACGATTGCTTACAAGTGGTCAGTTGCAAAAGGAAAAAGACTTTTATAGCTGTTTCATTGAAGGTCACAGAACAGTAAGTAGAATAGAACTATAAAGGAAATTAATTTGAGTTGGAATAAACTCCATTTTTGGTTTATCATAACTTCGATGAGTCAAACAAGCAATAGCAACAGTTGTTTTGTTGTATTATCCTTTAGGATTATTTCAGTTTTTTTGGGATAGCCAAATTTTTTTTTTTTCATGATATTATAACTATGCAGTGTGTGAACACATACATAAAAAATGTTATGCACTGCCATTTACAATTTTTGGGAAAGAAATATTTCTCGAACACTGATGGAAGCACTTGACCTTATTCCTTCTTCAGGTAGAGGATTTCTGCCATCAAGAAGTTGAACCTATGTATAAAGAAAGTGATCATATCCACATCATAGCAGCTTGTGCTGCTTTAGAAACTGGTGTACGCGTTGTTTATATGGATAGAGGTGTTGGAAAAGCCGTTACAGAACATGACCTTCCCGAAGGTTGTGTTCCATTTGTTCATCTTCTGTATCGTCCAGGACATTATGATATTTTGTATCCTGTTTAAATCAATTTTTGTTATCTTAAAATGTTTGCAATAAAAAATTTTCAAATCCTACAGCCATTTTCTATATTCTGAAAATATATGTGAACAGGAAGAATAGAATATAATTGATAAAAGACAAAGTTACCAGAAGAATGAAGTACTTTTTTTTCTATCAATTATTAGAGTAAAATAAAAGATCATTTGAATGGGAACATGAAACAATCCAATGATTGTATCAACATATCGTTTTTTTCTTATGAAATGGGAAAGTGTTTATGACCAATAAACCTTATTAATTTGTAATGCAAAATATCTTTTACCAAATTAGTTCATACATTTTAGAAATATTGCTTAAAGCAGACCAAAAAACTTGGATGTCAGAATAAACTTACAATAACATATATTTTCCAACTAGACTCGTACGAATTTGACGTTAACTGATTTAGTAGTTTTGAAATTTGTATCAGGAATTTATATTAATATAACTATTTAGACATATTAATTCCTAACTGCATGATTTTATTATAGGTGAAAAAAAATGTTTATGTCAGACACAATTTATATTTTTATTCTTCTTACAAACGTCTCATAAGTGTTATAAATATTTTATCATATTTTACTCACTTCATTCAAATTATCAACTAAATCACACATATCAAAATCATATTCAGGTCAGAAGAGTAACATACAAAATTTGTTTAAAAATCATGTTTTCACTTCATTCAACTCCTCTACATATTTTGTCTTATATCAAAGTATGAGAGAAAATATCAGGTGAGTGAAAATGAAATGAGTGCTTTGGATACTTCCTCAGGATACTTTTGTACCTTCTAAAGTTTCAATTATCTCAAAGTTTTCCAAAAGGAAAAGATTTTGATTCGACATTTTCTTCTCAATCTGTTTTCACTTCTTTTTTATTAGAATCTGTTCTCAATAGCCTTGGAATAAAGGAAAAAGCTGGCTTCAAAAAACTGTAGTATACCATAACAAGCCAAAGAAGGAAGAAGAATGCTATATCCAGCATATAGTATTCCGTGGTACTGAGGAACCTCGTAGGTGACTGTAGGTAACCTGCACCTCTATTTCGTAGCACATACTCCGTCCAGAACACTGCTCTGTCCAAAGGAGATTCTTTTTGGTCCCGGAACACTTTCTGCCTCCTCAAAACTTCTATGCGATACTTCGGATCATGAATTATTCGTTTTATAGCCCACAAGAGGGTCTCAACATTGATTGTGGCTAAATCCAACTTGATGGCGTATCCGTCAGCTTCTGATTTGGCTGAATTTGCATCATGGTCGCAGAAAACCGGAAGAGTAACTATTGGAACTCCATGGTAGACTGTCTCGAACATACTTAACAAGCCTCCGTGTGTAACAAATGCTTTGATTTTGGGGTGTCCTAGAAATGATTCAGATTCAGATCGGCCTTAGTCTCATGTCAAAAATGAAGAAAAACAATCTTTTTAATACTCATTATATTCTTGGAGTATAGATAATGAAAGGTTAAGATTTCAACATGAAATATTACCAAGTAAATCTTGTTGTGGTAACCATCGGCCTAGTTTAACATTTTCCGGCAGATCTTCCATGTCTTCTCCTTCCCATTTCCAGAGTACCCTTTGCGGTAGTTGTCTGAATACTCGTATGAGCATCCTTCTGAAATACTCTGGCATGTTGAAGGCTTTCACTGATGATCCCATACTGAAGTAAATGAAACCTGCTTCACCACTTCCATTTACGAATTCTTCGAGTCCCTTAATCAAATAATTAATTTTAGTTTGAGTATTTCACAAATCGAAATAGGGTTATCGATAGAAGGACTAATATTGAGAAAAATTAATATTATTTTGTAGTGAACTGACAATCTCAAGTTTTTAATAATATCTATTCATTTTTTACAATGTCATTGTGTAAAATTCAGCTCTACATGCAAAAATTGTTTGTAATGTTCCACTTTTCGAAAAGAGTGGGAGAAAGTTGTTTTTTTTTAATGATTAATAATAATAACATTTATTGATCTCTTAAGACATTATAAAATGTATGAGATAAGTCACATCATAGAGAAAGAAGAAAAGAAAAATAAACAAATGAATTACAATTCAGTATAATATATAGCAACAATAATAATAGAACAAATGCCTAACAATTGAGAGGAGAATCATGGAAATATTCGTTTATGCTATAAAAACATTTTCCAAGCAATAAAGACATTATTCTCTTTTTGAAACTTGTACGATCTAAAAATTTGATTGATTCAGGCAATCTATTGAACAATTTTAATCCTTTATAAGTAGGTGAATTTTCGAATTTGGATGTGCTGTGCTTAGGCAGAGAGAGTATAGCAGTGTTTCTAGTAGCATAGCTGTGATAACTAGAAAGTTTTTCGAAAGATGCATAATAATAATGCATTAATTTTTTTTGTAGAAAATATTGTGGTCGTATTAGACATTTTAGACACAAGTGTGTTAATTAGTTCTGCTATTGTACTATTAATCATAATATATTGATGAAGTAAGTCTATATCCTTAATAATTTTAAACATACTTACTGGTGGAAGTGGTTTAGGATCTTTACAGTGTATACAAGCAATTTCTGCAACGTTGGGTAGATAAGCCTTAGAATAAGTAACTGCTGGGTGGGAGTTCTGAAGTATAAAACTAACATTGCTCGACATTTTGTATATGGCAGGCATGTCGTATCCAAATTTTTTTGATACAATTCCCTGAAATAATAGAATTTTAGTTTCTTCATAACTTTCACATTCTTGTTGCTATGCGTATGATATGATATACGAATAGAATATGATTGATTATTCTTCATCTCTATTATGGTAGTCTGTTGTATATACAGAGCCGTCGCTAGGCTGAGAGACGATTTGCAAAATGTAAAAATGTTATAATCGGGAAACGTAAATTGGCGGATTCGCTTATATAAAGCGCATCCACCATATATACAACAATAAGTTCAATAAATTGTGTATAGATGGCCTAAGGGTAAAATCTGTAATAAATTTAAATTTTAGAATTTTAAAGAAAACTGACATTGATTTGAAGCACTTCTGTATTGAGTCTGAGCGCACGCACCTATTCAAACTGACTATGAATTTTCTCCAGACCATAAGGATTGTTGTTTTCGACTGAATAACATTTTAATTCGGAATTTTTCAACAATAATTTTTAATCTTGATGAATTATTGACTCCTCTTTCTGGAACTCTCAGTATAAACGATAAATACTACATTCGAATTTATAATCTGTTAAAAAGTGTTGAACTGTTGCTTCCGGCTAATACTACAATCGAAAAGAATCCGATTTCCATTGTCATTAACAAGACTTTCTCACCTGTATCATCCATCTGGTCATGATTGCGTGTAGTATATTTCCTGCCCAGAACCACACAGCATTGGAGGCTCTCTCATAAAGTTTCATGTTGTCCGTGTAAGATGTTGCCAAGAAAGGTGTGGTAGAGTAGGGATTGGGGTTTCCTGCCAAAGATAAGCTTCCAGTGTACATCGCCACAGTATTGATATACATGAAGGGTGCGTTGTAATGTTTAACGAATCCAAGAGCACATTCTGGAAAAGCACCGTCTAAAATCACCAGGTCGAAGGACTTGTGGATGTGAAGCATCTCGTTTGTTTCGGGATCTTCTAGTGTCTCTTCACAAGACTGAAAGCAGTGTTTTTTTTGTATTACAAAATTTTTTATTCATTGAATATACAAGGTAACGGGTGTTTTTTTTCGAGGTATATAACTTTAAGTTGGCATTTCTGTTCAAGATGGCGACCGATTTAACAGTTGTCAAATGATTTATTCTCAGTTTGGTTTGGCAATTCATCATGAGTAGACTCACGCCTGAACAACGCTTGCAAATAGTGCAACTTCATTTCGAAAATAATGGTTCTGTGCGGAATACGTATCGCGCACTACGTCCATTTTATTTTGTTTAGCGATGAAGCGCACTTCTGGTTGAATGGCTACGTCAACAAACAAAACTGCCGCATTTGGAGTGAAGCTAATCCTCAAGTGTATGTCGAAACATCGTTACATCCAGAAAAACTGACTGTTTGGTGCGCTTTATGGGCTATCATTGGTCCGTACTTCTTCAAAAACGATGTTGGCCAGAACGTTACAATCAATGGTGATCGGTATAGAGCTATGATTACTAACTTTTGCATTCCTGAATTGAACAACCATGATGTCCAGGAGCTGTGGTTCCAACAAGACGGCGCAACATGTCACACAGCTCGTGCCACAATCGATTTATTGAAAGACACGTTTGGTGACCGCCTAATTTCACGTTTTGGACCTGTGAATTGGCCTCCAAGGTCTTGTGATTTAACACCGCTAGACTACTTTCTGTGGGGCTATGTAAAGTCATTGGTCTATGCGGATAAGCCACAAACCCTTGACCATTTGGAAGACAACATTCGCCGTGTTATTGCCGATATACGGCCACAAATGTTGGAAAAAGTCATCGAAAATTGGACGTCCAGATTGGACTACATCCGAACCAGCCGTGGCGGTCATATGCCAGAAATCATATTTAAAATGTAATGCCACAAGATTATCTTGCGGATAAATAAAATTCATGTCAATCGAATAATCCATCGTTGTTTTATTGCAATTTAAAGTTCTATAGCTCTAAAAAAAAAACACCCTTTACAAGGTGCATGATATTCTTATTCTCTGATTCAAAGGAGGATCAGAGAGGTTTATAATATAGTTTATGAAATTAAAATATTGAAATAAATAGGCATAAATACATAAATACCATAACCTCATCAATTCAACTGTTTTCAAGCTATAATAAAAATTGAAAAATGGCGTGAAATGATAAGTTCTCATAACTTCTTTATTACTGGTGCTATAAACTTGAAAGAAAAACATTCTACAGGCACTTTTTTCAGTAGATTCCATTATTGGTGTAATCATTTGTTTTTATTGCGATTAGTTTTGAAGTTGAATGTAAACCATAAAAATTTCTATGTATGTATAGATACCGACACTATATTAATTCTTTTCTTGGAATCGTTCAACAAAATATGTGGTCCTACAAAATGACAATGATGTAATAAGCAGATAACGCGTAGACAGAGAGATATTATAATCAATTACAACATAGAAATGAAGACGTATAATATGTATTATTTACATTTCTTGACAGGAGAATTGGTTAACCAATTCTCTTGTCAATACTAATCCTGTCATTGGCTGAAATTCAAACTTCTTTAGTCTCATCTCCAGGGTCACATGACAGGAGGCTCAACCTTTCTCTCTTCAATGTTGATGTCAAAATGCTCAGCATGAGCGCTGAAGGGCGCATCTACGTATTATATAATCATTGTAAACAGATCACACATATTTAGTTTTACAGATAAATAATTCATTTTTCATTTTTTTTTACAAAATGTTTTTTTTCGTTTCCACTCACCTTATAGCCATATCTTATCATGTCCAGAGGATGAACAGGCAGTTCGTTCCTCATCCTGGCACCTACTAGGTCCCAATTGGTGAAATTTTTAACGAAGAAGACTAGATTAGTGGGAGTTATTTCTTCCAATCCCGGCAGAACGAAATCCGGTGGAAAAGCATTCAAAAATGTTATATTATGTCCTCTTGTCACGAGTCCTCCTGCCAATTCCCAAAAAGGTATTTTGTGCGATTTCGTCCCTCCTAAAGTAATCATCAGGATGTTAGAACAGGTACATAGTTTTATTAAGACCAAAGCAACGAATGCTATTCTTGATGCGTGCTTCATTTTCTGAAAAGAAGCAGATTCGAAGGAATTCTAGCAAAATATTAATACAATTCATTATGGAAATTAAGTTGCTATATTGAGTGAAATATGGCAAACATTAAAAAAAAATTCTGACTCTGCCTCGAAATTCGAAAATATACTTAGACATCGTGATAAAATGACATATAGCTACTAAGATGGGATTCATTAAGCCAAGTAGCTTGACTTTTTAACCGACTACTTGACTTGAAAATCAAGCTCATGAAAAATTACACACTTAAGCTTGACTTTTAGATATTAATTTATTGCTTGACTTGATATCAAGGTACTTGATATTACTTGAACTTGATATGCACGCGTCACACGGCATATATTTTTGCAAACTCGTGCGCGCTTAGACTAAATAAAGGGGATTCCTCGAGCGCCGAGAGACTGAAGCATTCGCCAGTGTGATTTTATTAGTAGTTTTTTCACATTTCTATTAAATCTATTTGAAGATTTTGGTAGTTTCACAAATATCTTTCCAAACTTGGCCAAAATGGCCAAGGATTTTTTGTCAACGCCAGCATCTTCAGCTCCTGTTAAAAGACAATTTTCCAGAGCTGCTCTTGCAGTTATAAAAACCAGTAATAGGTTAGGCGACAAATCTATAAGATGCCTCAGTGTCTTAGATCCTGGATGGAAAATTATGATATCAAACAAAGGTTGGAGGTTTCTCAATATTAAGAAACTTTATTTTTAATTATTTTTGATTTTGTTATGATTTATAGTGATTCAATTTATGTTTCTATTTCAAAAAAGTTGATATTTTCGGTTCTTTTATACAATAAGTTTTATAAATAAGCGAGTACTTTGAGCATTTGCTGTAAATTTTTACTAATACTGTTTGTTCAAAATATTTTTCTTTCGATAGAAATTATACGATCAATTAGAACATCTCTATTTCATTTAGTTTTATCGGTTCCATAATTCCATAAAAACACCCTGTAACTTTGTGAATATTGACTTTATAGACACAAACTGCAGGTTCATACAAATTTGAATCCATGCATATATTTGTGCTACATTCATAGTTAGCTTCCAACACTTGGACTTCTATATTTTACCCGGATAGTACTATATTGTATCAAAACTGCACGGATTCGTTTGTCTGTGAGATGCTATATCATCAATTTCGAGACATTCTGAGGAAAATGTCTTGGCACCCCATTGTCAGATTATCTATTTGTGAGAAACAATTCACATATCATATGTAAATGACATCAATAGTGATCAATTATTATCCCTGAGGATATATGATTTTGATTTTCCCATTTTCCCCCATTACAGCTCGCGGTGTCTGGTTATGAACATTTTTGCTAACATATTTGATATTATTGGACATCAGATATATGAGGATTCAGTTATCATGGTCTCTCTTAAAAAAATCTCACAATATGTCGTTTCTCGGTCATGTGAATTATTCTGGCGTTATTTTGTGGCATGAAAAGATGTATGGAAGATCTTGGATTTTGTATCTCATTTCAAAGCCAATGTGGAGCAGTGTATAAAAAATTATCGATGGCGGTGCCTAATATAACCAAGGAAGATAATTTCTCAGTCGGGTTCTGACCGCCGAACATCCAAATTCCATCCCAACCGGAAATGAGAGCTCCCTGATTGATAAGCAAAAACCCCGAAAATTGCAAAAAATCCATTTTCAAAGCTCCATATCTCGAAAACTGTCCATTTTTGAGCTTTGTGGCTATGGACACTTCTGATCAGTTTATCAAGAACTACAACATATCAAAAATTCAGCCAAATTCACGGAAAGCCATTTCCCATAAGAAACATGCGGGGTCCTTTCTGATAGGGTTGCAACCCTCTCCAGGGGTTGCTAGTAGAAACAAACTTTGTATCCCAGATCATGTCCCCATGTCATCAAAAACCGACCTGTCTGAGTGTTTTCACAAATTCTGATTCGTTCTTGCGTTATTGAGGGTGGACACTTTTAAATGAGACACCCTGTATATATAAATATATACATATAAATGTACGAGCACACAAGAGCTTCATACTTCAGGCAGTGCTATCCTCATTTTCATCTTTTAGAACTCAAATTAGCATATTGCGCATTTTACATCATCTACGTTCTAATCAGGCGTTAGAGCTGAAATTTTCAACATCTATAATGAATAAATCGATTACAAAACAAACTCGAGATGAAATTAATTTCTAATAAGCTAGTCGTGAGGATGAATCTTGAATCGAATCAATCAAATTCGAAAATGACAGCGACCATCTATTGAGAGACGAATCATCTGGAGTGGAACTATAGAAGTAAAAGTACTTTGACTAGAGAAAGAAACAGGGACATCACGCAAAATGAACTTCAGGGGATATGGCTACTCGAACCGTGACAAAAATTGCTATAATGGGTTTCTCCTATTAAGAGGAAAGTTTTCTGGCGACAAGGTAGATGGTGTACCTAAAGTCAAGAAACCGTTTCTTTCAAGATTCTTATCAAATGCTAAATGCAGCTCCAATGAAAGGGAATTTTGTATGCTCATTACTCTTTGAAAATGAAACTTTTATTGAATAAATAATTTGTAGTAGAAATTCCGATAATAAATTAAAAGAAATTTGAAAAAACTCAGTAACTTTTTTTGCGCTCGTTCATTCATTAGCTTATTATTGCTCCTTCGAATAATAAAATGCTGTTTCATTAAACCTAAATCCAAAACCTCATAACTTTTGGGAACAGGGTGTTAAAGTTTCAATAAAGAAAAAACCAAATTCTTTCATCATGATTTCAATAGCTTCATAGATATTTTTATGAAATTTGTGCCATTACGTAATTGATATGAAGGATTTATTTTAATTTTTTCATCCTTGTATATTAGGCCAATTGAAAAGACCCCGGTCTGATGCACAGATGGCGGTGCTACTATTAAATCCATATGATTTTTAGTTAATACCAACCTTCAAACGATACGTGTCAAAATTTGACAGCAGTCCGACCATTAGTTTGAGAGATATTGCGTTGTGAGTGTAGATACTTTTGTTATTTGAAAAAATATGGAACACAAATTTCGTGTGCTGATAAAATATTGCTTTTGAAGGAAAAAATACAGTTGAAGCAAAATTTTGGCTTGATGAAGAGTTTTCTGGGTCTGCACCAGGAAAAATCAACCATCATTGATTGGTATGCGTAAAAATGGTATAAAATGAGCACTGAAGACGGCGACCGCAGTGGACGTCCAAAAGAGGCTGTCACCGACGAAAAAATCAAAAAAGTTCACAGAATAATTTTGAATGGCCGTAAAGTGAAGTTGATCGAGGTAGCAGACATTGTGAAGATATCATCTGAACGTGTACATCATATCATTCATGAATATATGTACATGAGAAAGCTGTGTGCAAAATGGGTGCCGCGCGAGCTCAAAATCAATCAAAAGCAACAACGTGTTAATGATGCAGAGCAGTGTTTGAAGCTGTTTAAGTGCAATAAACCTGAATTTTTGCGTCGATATAGACAATGGATGCAACATGGCACCATCATTTCACTCCGGAGTCCAATCGATAGTCAGCTGAGTGGACTGCACACGTGCACACGATGAACCGAATCCAAAGCGAGGAAAACACAACAGTGATCTGGCAAGGTTATGGCATCAGTATTTTGGGATGCGCAAGGTATAATATTCATTGATTACCTCCAAAAGGGCCAGACCATCAACAGCAATTATTAAATATCGTTATTGGATCGTTTAAAGGATGAAATCGATAAAAAACGAACCCATTTGAAGAAAAAAAGGTGCTGTTTCATCAAGACAATGCGCTGTCTATCGTTCCATTTTCAGTAATGGCGTAGTTTTTTCTTATCATATGGCAAAAGATAAAAGCTTCAGAAAGCGGGACATTCAAAATGAAACCTTGATTTGGAAAACCTTTTACAAGCGCGCAAAAAGTTATTTTGTTCCTATTACAATTCTCAATCAACAAAACTAACCTTGCTTGACAGTTATGTGGTATTATCGTAAGTAATTGCACAAGTGCATCAAAATTACCGATAATTTTGCATGACAGCGTGTTGTCATAAAAACTGCATAAGTTCATTTTCACCGAAAGGTGAAGGGCTCTTTCTCCAAAAATGAAAATGACCGAATGCAGTTTTTCAAAGAAAACACGCTGGAATGCGAAATTATCCGGTAATTTTGATGCACGAGTGTAATTCGGGGGAATATTTCCCGAATAAACCATTACATCACTTGTCAAACTGATGTAGAATGGAATTGCCATAGATTCGAACTGTGTAAGAAGCATAGAAACTATGCATCTATGAACAGAACAATTATCGCAGTGCAGTTTCGCTTCCTACAAAGCAATTATCGCTGTAATTTTTGATAATTGTTCTCCATATACATAGAATTTTTGACAGGAGGGAAATATTCAATAAAATAATACAATACATATTGAAATAGTATATTATATACCGCGGGACTGAAGTAGTACATTCAATCCTGAAGGTAAAGTTTATGGCCCGACCGCAGGGAGGGCCATAATTTACCTGAAGGATTAAATGTACTTCAGTCGCAAGGTATATACGATACTTTTCGTACTTCCGGTATGATTTTATTAATTATTTCAATAATTTCAATCAGTTTTTTCTCTCTTCAACTCATTTAATAAACTGTCTTTAAAATAAGTTACCATAGTAACATTGCGTTGTGACAATTATAATTTAGAAACATTGTCATTACTAGTGTCATTGTAAAGAAACATTGTTATTGATAATTATTGGTATCATAAGTGAAGAAGGTGTATCTGATATTGATAAAAGAGCAGCCGAAGTAGGTGAAGAATTGTTACCACCGAAATCTAGAAAACTATACGAGCAGCAGTACGATGCTTTTAAAAAGTGGTGCCGCTTAAAAAATGTGAGACAACCTACTGAAAATGCGCTGTTAGTCTACTTCAATGATAAATCAAAAGCGGTTTGTGCCTCAACTCTCTGGACACATTACTCAATGCTGAAATCGGTTATTAACATTAGAGAAGATATTGATATAAGTAAATTTCCAAAATTATTAGCTTTTTTGAAGAGAAGAAATGAGGGATTTAAGCCAAAGAAGTCAAGAATTCTCACGTCTGGGCAGGTAGATCAGTTCTTACGGGAGGCTCCGGATGATAAATATTTAATGCTTAAGGTAAATTTGGAAATTTGTTTATATTCAGAAATTTTAAGAAATCAATTTTTTTGTAGGTAGCACTTATTTTGGGCGTTGCGGGAGCTTGTCGTGGAAAAGAGTTGGTTGATTTAGAAATCGACGATGTGAGAGATTTGGGCGATTCCTTCCTAATTGCGATTAGAAACACCAAAAATAAAATTGACCGAAATTTTGTGATCAAAAATTCAGAAAACAGTGCCATCAGTTTTGTGGCGATATTTCTAAAATATGTGGCATTGCGAAAGACAGGGACACCTCATTCAAAATTTTTTGTTCAATACATCAACAAAGAATGTACTACGCGAGTAGTAGGAAAAAACATGTTTGGTACATTTCCACGGCAAATAGCAGCTTTCTTGAAATTAGAAAATGCGACGTCTTATACGGGACATTGTTTTAGACGCACATCTGCGTCTTTGTTAGCTGATTCGGGAGCAACAATAGACGTGCTGAAGAGACATGGAGGATGGAAATCCTCCAACGTGGCCGAGGGATATATTGAATCGTCTATTAAAAATAAACAAAAAATTTCAGATAAAATATTTGGTCAAGTCGCCGATTCGTCCACTATAGTTATGTCACAGTCCTCATATTCTCGCTTCCTGTTTCTGCAGGATCTTCGAAACAAACACCAGTTCAATATGAAAAGGACCTATCTGTTACTCGTCAGTTACCTGGTGCATTAACCCAGGAAAGACTGGTCAATATGACGAACTGTCACAATATTAATTTGAATATTAACGTTAATTACCATTCTAATTAATAATATTATTCAATAAAATATCCCTTAAATTCGTTTGTTTGTGATTTAATCGTTCCGGGAGTTTCGTCAATATTTAATCCCGGAGGGATTAAATGTGACACTTTAGTACCTGTCACAAGGGAGTGAAGTTGTCACTTTAGGCCCGGAAGTAGGAAAATATAGTTTCTCATGCGGATTTGACGTGATTTTCCATGTGGGAACATAGAAAGTCGAAACCTTCAGCCACATTCACAGAACAATTGACTATAATTGTGAATGCTATTACCCTTTGCAAAAATTTATTACAGATTGAAATTTTCTGAAGTGAAGCTCGAAAAACTTAAATGTGGTGATATACCCGATAGGTTATAGCTTCTAGGGTGTTATAACAGGTAATTGCTTCCTCAGTAATAACTTCGTACAGAGAGAAATCTTCTAGCGGACGGTACAGGTTGAATAACCGATGTTAAGTTATTTACTTATAGGAAGATAAGAGAATTCTTCGCATTGAAAAACCCAACTATTGTAAACAAGTTAGTATGATTCATTTTATTCATATCGCGAATAGGAAATCGTTCGGAATTTGAAGTGTACTCTTACTTGTATTTCTATGAGCAAATAGGACACCGACAATATCTCTTTCCTGGAGGTCGTTAAAAAATAATTTACGATTTCTTCGAGTGTTCGGAAATAACCGTGAATTACATGAAGAAAATCCTATTCGGAGAATGATAATTTAATTTACATGTTCAAAAATTGAAATTTCATGATAATGACAGAATATTTTATTGACTTGGTCGTAAGATGGTAGAAATATAATTGATAATAATTATAGGTACACACTTTTTCATTAGGTGAATAACAATTGTATTACTACACAATTCAAACTATAGTTTCTTACTTTTTGGATAACTAAACTTAGTAGGTAATTGATAAATTTCATATACCGGTTGATTCAAAAATACTTTGCCAAAAATCAGGAGATGATTCCTCCCAATATTCTAATATGAATTGTCCAAATAAATATATTCCCGGAAACGCTTCGTTTCCAAGATACAAGGTGTTGAAATTTT
This sequence comes from Harmonia axyridis, assembly GCF_914767665.1. Taxonomy (NCBI): domain Eukaryota; kingdom Metazoa; phylum Arthropoda; class Insecta; order Coleoptera; family Coccinellidae; genus Harmonia; species Harmonia axyridis. Next base: position 7,423,136 of record NC_059507.1, read on the forward strand.
TTTTATTTCCGTTTTTTTAAATAACTTTCGAAGTACAGTGTGTCGAATTCGAAACTGTCACAAAATAATTTTGAATGACCGTAAAGTGGAGTTGATAGCAGACATTGTGAAGATATCTTCTGAACATGTACCGCGTATCATTCACGAATATTTGTACATGAGAAAGCTGTGTGTAAAATGTGTGCCGCGCGAGCTCACAATCGATCAAAAGCAACGACGTGTTAATGATTCTGAACAGTGTTTGAAGCTGTTTAAGTGCAATAAACCTGAAATTTTGTGTCGATATGTGACAATGGATGAAACATGGCTCCATTATTTTACTCTGGAGTTCAATCGACAGTCAGCTGAGTGGACTGCACACGATCACCCGAATCCAAAGCGAGGAAAAATACAACAGTCAGCTGGCAATGTTATGGCATCAGTATTCTGCGATGCGCAAGGTATAATATTTATTGAATTGATTACCACCAAAACGGCCAGACCATCAACAGCTATTAAAATAAAGCGTTATGGATGAAATCATAAAAAAACAGCCCCATTTGAAGAAAAAAAGGTGCTGTTTCATCAAGACAATGCGCCGTGTCACTAATCAATGAAAGCAATGACGAAATTGCATGAATTGTGCTTCGAATTTCTTCTGCATCCACCGTATTCGCCAGATCAGGCCCCCAGCGACTTTTTTCTGTTCTCAGACCACAAAAGAATGCTCGCTGGAAAGAAATTTAGCACCAATGAAGAAGTAATCGCCGAAACTAAGGCCTATTTTGAAGCAAAAGACAAATCGTACTACAAAAATGGTATCGAAAAGATGGAAGATCGCTATAATCGCTGTATCGCCGTCGAAGGCAACTATGTTAAATAATAAAATCGAATTTTGCGAAAAAAATGTGTTTTACTATGGTAGACCGGGCACTTTTCAATTGGCCTGTTAATATCAACAACAACATAAATAATTTCGATTGTGATCATTGAATTCCTTTGGTTCAATAATTCCAATTCCATTCATAGCATAATCTGATCAGAATTTGAGTTTAGTCATTAACAGTTTCCTATTCGAGTGTTACATAATTGCTGTCCATGGGAGGTAAGGTATGATATCGTATTCGATATATCGTATTTATATCGATACAAACAGATTATGAACTGTTGACAGATATCATTACTGTCCACGAAATAATTAAATATACTTTATTTGGGCATCATCGAACATAAGGGGTTACGTCTTGAATTTTAGACATTCTCATTATTTTCAAGATCAGTTTTATGCGTTGCAAATTAGTATACAGGAATTGAATAGAGTCACGTCTATTAGTTCGTGTCGTCTTATTCCGGAAAAACTTGCGAATTTAACGATGAATTTGATCCTTCTGTGTAGTCAATATGAATTTGATACATTCATTTTTTTACATTCAAACATCCTAGGTACTCTTGAGCTACGAGGATGAAAAAAGTATATTTTTTTCTTTTTTCTGTTGTTCTAACTTTGCATCGAAGATTAATCTAATCTAATCTTTGCTTTGCATGTGATTACTGACTAGATCTAGATGATATTTCGAATAGATTCAATAAATAAATAATTTATGCTTTTTCATGAGAATTGCCTGAATCTTGAAGGTTTTATCATGTAAACAATTTTTGTTACTTGAATATTATAATGATGGGTTAGGAGAACAAGGCCATTCTGTAACTGTTCGAACAGTTTACCACCGGATAAGGTATTTTGGACTGCAGCATTATCGACCCCATCTTGTGTTACCTGTGACGGTTGAGCATCGCCGGCAACGATTACAGTGGTGCAGAGAACGTCAACATTGGAATGTGGAATGGCATCAGGTCGTCTTTTCTGATGAATCTTGATTCTCATTAGGTGCACATGATGGCAGAAGAAGAGTTAGACGACGTCGGGGAGAAAGACGTGAATCTCAGTTTGATGTTGAGCGTCATGTACACCGGACAGTAGGCGTTATGATATGGGGTGCTATTGCACATGCAAGTAGGTCACCTTTTGTCTTTATTCGAGGTAACATGACAGCGTTGCGACACCTTCAAGAACTAGTGGAGCCATATGTTCTCCCTTACCTTAACCGGCTCGAGAATCCAATATTTCAGCAAGATAATGCCCGACCTTATGTTGCCAGAGATGATTAAAGCTTTTTCGAAGCGACCCATGCGAATCTTTTGCCATGGCCAACCAGATCTTCCGATTTTTCGCCCATAGAGCATATTTGGGACATCATGGGAAGAAGGCTTGGAAATTTACCCCAGCCCCCATGGACTTGGCGGCTCTGAGTCATTAAGTACAGGTAGCTTGGGATAGTATCCCTCAAGAAGAAATAGACCATCTTATTGTATCAATGCCGAGACGTGTTGGGGAGTTTATAGATAATCGTGGTGGACAAACACAGTATTAACAAATTTATTAAAAAAAAATTGTAAACCCTTCGTTTTTTCCTCCAAATTTCAATCATTCACTCCTTGCTATACTATCTATATTTTACCAGAAAAAATTAAAATCTGAACAGCTCCTACTGGTTGTTGCAGTTTCTTTGTCAGTTAGTATAAATTATGTTTGAAATTCGATACAGATAATTTAGTTTGTTACTTAGACTATGAGCATTAAAATTGTTTTATAGATGTCATTTCAAGGTAGATACTCATATCTAATCCAGACTGCTGAATCTCGAATTCAAACTGTCCAGACTCAAGATCAGATAAAATGTATTCAGATTTCAGATTCACCAAGAGAGAAGCTTTTCTGTAGCAAGAAGCATGTATGCAAAATTTGCATCATTTTGTAATATGTGACCAAAATATGCGAAACGACCTGATCTCGGCACAGAAACATATTCATTCACATGCATGTATACAACATTAAATCATATTAAGTAGAATTCAGTGGAAAGAAAGTATGGTTATCTAATTCTTGGTCCAAATATTGGAAGTGTAAATTTAGTGAAAGTAGGTACCTATAGATTTACGTTCAGGAGGTGATCATGGCATAATCTTCATCTTGTTTATCAGTTATTTATAGATTTTACGATTTTACAACATCATATCAACTTCTTGCTGTTTATAGGACTTTCGATTAATATTGCTGGTGTTAATAATTAACAGTTACATCCATAATTATTATAGGTGTAAGTGACCGGGGGACACAATAAATTATTCACATATTACCTATTACTAATCACTAAAAAAATTAACTAATAATGCAAGAAACATATCTTCTTTGTTTATGTGCGTAATGACCTCAAAATTCAATCAATCTTCACATGTTGAAAAACTAATTTCAGTCTTCTTCATCATCGCACCTTATTATTTGATGTGAGTAAATAGATGTTATTTTGTTTAATGCGAACCCCAAACAGATTTTGACAGATAAACAGAAAAAATAAATTAAGACCTCATACGCTGATTTATATGTCATGTTAATGTTATTAACATCGGTAATGTTTCCTTTCGTCAATGCTTTCCAAAACATCTGTTGATCAAATATTTCATAACAACATCCTGAAGACCCAAATAAGAACAATTGTAAATGATTTATTAATTTCAAAAGAAAATATACAAATCTGGTCACACAGCTTATTAGCAAATGAGATACAAGATCAACAAGAGTCTGTTGACTTATTTGCCAAGACTATTTCTCAATCGTTCGAACCTGCTCTCAGTAGAAACTTAAACATTAAAATGTTTAGTCCTTGTAATTTGTTATTTCTGTTCACCTGAATGAAAGGATATACCGAAATGGCTTCATTCTATTGAAACTTGATCAGTAAAAGCTCAGGTCAGAATGCTCTTAATAGTGCGTAGATTATGATCGCTTAATTTTTCAATAATTTTCGAATTTTCAACCAGGAATGGTCTCAAACGATAAGGTACAAATTCGTCCTCAAATTTTTCAGTCCATCCGACCAGACCTATATACACTACATATAAGTTTATAGGTATGCATCATTAACACATGAGCATTTTAGCACTCTTTCATTCATGCGCCCTTGGAGACCATATATAACTATATAAAGATAAAGGGTGTTTTTTTTCGAGGTATATAACTTTAAGTTGGCATTACTGTTCAAGATGGCGACCGATTTAACAGCTGTCAAGTGATTTATTCTCAGTTTGGTTCGGCAATTCATCATGAATAGACTCACGCCTGAACAACGCTTGCAAATGGGCCTAAAATGAGATTGCCGTTGTTCCCAATTTTCATAAGCGAATTTTGTTAAGCGATGAAGCGCACTTCTGGTTGAATGGCTACGTCAACAAACAAAACTGCCGCATTTGGAGTGAAGCTAATACTCAAGTGTATGTCGAAACACCGTTACATCCAGAAAAACTGACTGTTTGGTGCGCTTTATGGGCTGATGGAATCATTGGTCCGTACTTCTTCAAAAACGATGATGGCCAGAACGTTACAGTCAATGGTGATCGGTATAGAGCCATGATTACTAACTTTTTCATTCCTGAATTGAGCAACAATGATGTCTAGGAGCTGTGGTTCCAACAAGACGGCGCAACATGTCACACAGCTCGTGCCACAATCAATTTATTGAAAGACACGTTTGGTGACCGCCTAATTTCACGTTTTGGACCAGAGTTTTGACCATTTGGAAGGCAACATTCGCCGTGTTATTGCCGATATACGGCTACAAATGTTGGATAAAGTCATCGAAAATTGGACGTCCAGATTGGACTACATCCGAGTCAGCTGTGGTGGTCATATGCCACAAGATTATCTTGCGGATAAATGAAATTCATGTCAATCGAATAATCCATCGTTCTTTTATTGCAATTTAAACTTCTATAGCCCTAAAAGAAACACCCTTTATTTCGTTCTGTGATCTCCAAGGGTACAAGTGGATAATGCATGACCGAGCGCTTGAAAGCTTTTGACTCCACGTCAGAGCTCATTTTGTGAGTGCTGTGTAGGCTTTGATACTGTATCCCATCACCTAACACCGTTAATATTTTAATTATTCAGAAAAGTATAAAATACCGATCAAAATCTCTTGCATGCTCATCAATTAATAGTTTAATAATTTTCTCTGATTAAGTTCTTCTGAAATATACAGGGTGTATATGAATAGTTGCGAAAAAATTTAGTTGTCAAAAAATAGGGTGGGTCTTTCATAAAAAAATTTTTTTTTTGAGCCCACCTGCTACAGCTCCCTAAAGATGGCGCCCGAAAAGTAGTTTTTAATTTTTTTTTTAAACCAATAAATTCACGACAATGAAATTAAACTGATATTTTATGCGAGCAAGATGGTATGCATTCAAAAAAATTTTTGGTTCTGTTCATCTGTGATTCCAAGGGGTAGAAAAAGCCACCCTCAATCTTGTTTCGCAATAACTTTTTCTATATTCATATTTCACAATGAGAAAATTAATTTTGAATAGACTTAACAAATTAGGTCGTTTGTATTTATTGCTGAAATTCATGGTTTTTGAGAAAAAAAATTATCAACAGATAATACGCCTAGAGTTGTGGAGGCTGGAAATATTTTCGACCTTAAATTTATCCAATAGACAGATGTCAAAACGATATTTTCATTGAGAACTGGTACAAAACTGGTACTGTTACAAAAAAAAAACAATGATGAACTTTACACAAATTAAAAACTATTTTTCGGGTGTCATCTGTAGGGGGCTGTAACTAGGCAGGAGAGGCTCAAAAAAAAAGTATGAATGGAAGATCCACCCAATTTTTTGACAAAGAATCGCCCCCAAAATTTTTTCGCAACTATTCATATACACCTTGTATAAGTTTTGCAGAAAACTCTATGTTTCGATTGGGATGTTTTTCACTCCATTTTATTTTATGGACATCTGAAGTATACATGATTCTATGTTCACAGATTTTGTTGTTAGGTCTCATTCATTCACCTAAGAAATTTCCAAAAAAGCCAAGTTTCCTTTCTGAGCTATGAAGCTGGACTTTTGTATGACTCATTTTGTCGATACTCCATTGGCTAACTCAAAATTTAGTAGCAAATACTTTGAGATATGAAACCAAAATTCAACTTTTAATCCGACAAAGTTATTGAGAGAACCAAATTTCAGATCACTATAACTCCGAAACCATTGTGCGTATTTTGCCCGTTAACAAAAGTTTAGACCACAACGTTCCCTAATATTTTGAAGACCTATTTTACTGGTTGATTTCAAATATGAATGCTGATTCTGTAAATCAAATCTAGCCGGTTCAAAAATTGAAAAATATAGACGTTGCTTCCTTGTTTTGAAATAATAAGCGGATTGAAAAGAGCGCTCAAAAACATAGAATAAACTTTTGTATACTCCCTAGCTCGAATGTAACGGGTGTTTTTTTACGTTTTACGTCCATTTTATTTTGTTTAGCGATGAATCGCACTTCTGGTTTAATGGCTACGTCAATAAACAAAACTGCCGCATTTGGAATGAAGCTAATCCTTAAGTGTATGTCGAAACATCGTTACATCCAGAAAAACTGACTGTTTGGTGCGCTTTATGGGCTGGTCTAATCATTGGTCCGTACTTCTTCAAAAACGATGATGGCCAGAACGTTACAGTCGATGGTGATTGGTATAAAGCCATGATTACTAACTTTTTCATTTCTGAATTGAACAACCATGATGTCCAGGAGCTGTGGTTCCAACAAGACGGCGCAATATGTCACACAGCTCGTGCCACAATCTATTTATTGAAAGACACATTTGGTGACCGCCTAATTTCACGTTTTGGATCTGTGAATTGGCCTCCAAGATCTTGTGATTTAACACCGCTAGACTACTTTCTGTGGGGCTATGTAAAGTCATTGGTCTATGCGGATAAGCCACAAACCCTTGACCATTTGGAAGACAACATTCGCCGTGTTATTGCCGATATACGGCCACAAATGTTGGAAAAGGTCATCGAAAATTGGACGTCCAGATTGGACTACATCCGAGCCAGCCGTGGCGGTCATATGCCAGAAATCATATTTAAAATGTAATGGCACAAGATTATCTTGCGGATAAATAAAATTCATGTCAATCGAATAATCCATCGATGTTTTATTGCAATTTAAAGTTCTATAGCTCTAAAAAAAACACTCTTTAGTATCGCTTAGATTTAAAATAACATTTCATTCAAGCTCTTAAAGATGCGTCTTAATGATGCTTAGAGTTGAAGTAACCACAGTTTTGCCCAAGGAATGTTTGACGCCGTTTCGACAACTACTTTATTAACTGAAGACTAAAAGAATCAAAATTATTTGCACAAGAACATGGTTACTTTCATAAAAGTATAGTCCATTGAAACTATAAATATTTCATAAAACCAAACGACCAAACACGACAAAATATTTTAAAACTTAAAGTTCCGAAGCAGAATCCTCAACTCGATTGCCATTTAATTTCACTCAATCAACCAATTCCATCGTTATCATTTCCACTTACCTCCAAAGTATCGAACCAGCAGGAAAACACATAAAAATTTCCCAAATTTTCCTCTATCCTGACTCACCGGACCATTCTCGTAAATCCACGAATGGAAAGTAGACCAGCTCAAGATAATACTTCAATCGCACAACACAATTATTATTATTTTTTAATTAAACAGCTTCGGGGTTGACCTGCATTCTTGCAGATATAACTGGGTTATATTTCAATCTCGAGAATTAACCAAATCGACTAGTTGTTCTCACTTGTCCGAAAGTAAACTCCACACTGTTCTTCGTTGAAATGAAGTCGAAAGTGATGTGAAATGGAAATGGTACTTATGGAGTACCCACCTGTGTTCAATGATTTCTAGCGGTATTGTGTTGATAGCCCACTGGACAAGACGGTGGTCCAGGCTGTGACTATGACGTAGTCTAAACCAAAAGAGAGATAAATATGAATGAGAAAATTTCTTTCCAATTAGTTTTCAGTTGTTGTTGTTGTCGAGGAAAAACAAAAGTCTTGCGTAATTGCATTGAGACACACCTATACTGAGATTAGCGTAAAATATCTACTTTTCCTTTTCACAACTTCGTTGATATCGTCTGGGCTAGTTTTGTGTTAATTGGCTTACTCCACATAAAGTAGAGGCCTTCGTCAAAATGTGCATTTTAATATTTACTGAAACATTTTCAGATCTGCTTATTTTATGAAAAAATAGACAGTGTTTTAGGTTTTCTAGATGAATTTGTCCAATGGATTATTATTTAATAGTGATGCAGTTACTCAAAAAGTAGATTAACGAATATCCTGAAATATTGTAGATACTCATGGTCCCTTCCTTGAAAAACATAAAATGATAAAAATTAGAGAAGCACTGATGCTAGGAAGCTTTTGAGCGCTTGTCATGCGTAAATTGCCTTTGACACCTCAGAACTGTATACAGGCTGGCCACTTTTTCAATGGGATTGTATTGTTAACTTTTAAACCATAAGAGTTAGAAGGTCGGTCAAATGGAGAAAAAGTTGCATGCATAGAGCCATTATCAAGCAGTTCAAACAAATCGAGATTATCAGAGCCGGTTTTTGAGATATCATAACAAAAGTGAATTCTATCATTTTGATTTTTCTTTTTTCCCACTTTATTTCAAATATAATCAAAAAATGTTACAGGAATTTTTTATTCGACAGTAAATTGTTCTCAATTTGACGTAATCAGATTTCGTATCCAATGTTTCGTGCTCTCTGGGCCACCCTTAACCTCATTTTTTTTCAATACGGACCCGTATATTTTATGACACTTTTCGAAATAACTTTTAACGCTGAATTCAACGATATATCATACAATGTCATTCAAAGTTGATTTCCAGGTGATTTTGACACTTATCCAATTTTCTTTGGGTCGGATCTGAATTACCTTCATTTAGTTTAATTAACAACATGCAATATGCAATAAATTTCGATAAGAAAATCAACTTACCCATCTTGAACTAAATGGGACATATTAGAATCAAAGCAAGAAACCAGTGGTTTCTTGGTTCTTCTTTTATAATAATCATTTAAATATTTCAATTCATAATAATTAAACGAAAGTATCATTTGATGAAAGAAAAATCAAATGATTATTCGAAAGTAAATGAAAATTAATGATATAAGTGTTCGAAATGTCCACCATTTTGTAATATGCACTTTACGGGTCTAGAACCCATACTTCTTATACATTTGCTTGCTTGGTCTCCTTGAATACCTTCCAAAACATTCTCAATTTTCTCGCGAGGTATCACTATTGTTGTATTTGTCATTTGTTCCGTTGAAACAAATCACAGAATCGAACTTTATTTTGAGATCATTACGATATAATTTTTGCAAGGCTTGGTATTCAAATTTAAAATCATTGTATTCGCGGCTCTTGACTATTTTATTAACAGCCGTTTTTGAAAAATTTCATTCACTGGCCACAGTTCTCAATTTTTTTTCTGGGTTCGATTGAATTTGGGTCAGAACATTAATAGACTTGTTTTTTCTTACATACACACCATTAAATTTGGATGAGGGTCAAAATCACCTGAAAATCAACTTTGAATGACATTGTATGATATATCGTTGAATTCAGCGTTAAAAGTTATTTCGAAAAATGTTATAAAATATGCAAAATATCGAAAGAAATCCCAATATGTTCATACTAAATTTTAAGAGGATAGTATCATCAGAACCCATTAATTCGATAAAACTAACCGACAACAATGACATCTATACTACTACCTATACAGTTCTATGATCTCTAACGGCGCATGAATGAATGAGCGCTTTAAAGCCCAGTACCTACTTTCCTCGATTTTTTTTATTGAGTTTTTGGATTCCAATTACATATTTAAATAAAAAAAAAACGTATATTGAAAATTTCAACGGATTATTATCGAAAGTTATAAAACAATATTGGTGCGCTGCATATTTCTGTACATGTATCAACTGATGAGATATTAAAGAATACGAGATTATATCGATTTACAAAAACGGAAGTCATCATGAAATAACGAATTTAATCTAGGTATAGAAAATGGAATTGAATGACAGGCTGAAATATCAAATTTTTCATATCGAACATTGACAATAATTCATTTTTGATTACTGACAACAAAGCATTTCAAAATAAATTAAAGAAACGCCGGTAATTTTTATCATTTTACTACCAATGAATCATTTTGGCAACACTCATATGTTTTTGTGTATTGCAGTTTCGTCGAAAATTGAAAACAGAGCATTAAAACCTTCATTGCTGAAATAATTTCATTGATAATGAAATAATGATATCACCTATTTTTTTTTTCTAGAACTTAAAAATAGCTTATAAACTGCGATATTAGAAAAATGATGTTATGCTTCGTTATTCATCAAGTAACATTCATTTGTTTTGAAAAATCACCATAATCGAACAGATTATGAAATGTATCACTGCAAAATTATTTCCTCAAAATAACACATTACTCTAGTAGAGATCTGGTAACGATACCAGATTTTAGACAAATATGTGCACATAAAAAATCACGAATATCGACGAAGGAAAAATTACAAGAACTGTTGACGGAAACTTTGAAGAGCAAAGGTGTTGCAACTACACTGCTCAACAATTGATAGGGATCACTTACTTGTTCTAAATTTATTTCTGAAATATTCGCTCCAAGATTATGAATTTAGTCAGATATCAGAGTATTTTCAGTTGATAATATGGTTCACTTGAGAAAAGAATGAAAAAATGGAAAGTTGGAGAGAAAAAAAGACTTTATTAGGAACACTCAAAATTCTGTGTTTGAATAACATAAAAATTTTATGATGAAACCACAAGAAGGCTGAAGTTTCGGTTAAGCTAGTACCTAGTTGGTCCCCCACGAGCTAGTCTCAAGCATTCTACCCTACGAGGCATACTTTCGATCAAACGATTTATAAAATTTTGGGGCAAATTCGTCCAAATATCCCGTAAAGCATTAGAAAGATCCTCCAGGTTATTGATCGGTTGTTCTAAGGTTGACAATTGTCTAGACATCTCAGACCAGACATGTTCGATGCAATTCATGTCTGGAGAGCGAGCTGGCCAGTCCATCCTATGAATAGCATGAGTTTCTAGCGCTTCATTAACCAGACGACTACGGTGTGGACGGGCATTATCGTCAATTAAAATGAAATTCTCGCCCACGGCAGCCGCAAACGGAACAATTATGGGTTCAATAATCATATCGTGATATCTCTGGCTGGTCATGGTGGTGTTCTGCAGAACAACCAATTCTGTGCTTTGGTTCAAACAAATGCCTCCCCATACACATATAGAACCTCCGCCAAAAGCTGTTGTGGGTACCATAAACTGTTCTGCATACCTTCGACCGCTTTCCCTCCAAGCAAGAATACGTCCATCGGAGTTGACCAAACGAAATCTAAACTCATCCTTAAATAAACATCGGCTCCAATCTTCAAGTGTCCAATTGCGGTGCTCCTCAGCCCATTGCCGTCGATGAACCCGGTGTTCCCTATGCAAACGGGGATGTTGTACCCTCCTACGTGCTCTCAAACCACGAACATGTAGTCGTCGTCTTACAGTCTGGTTCGAAATTAGAACTCCTGTTGCAACTCTCAGTGATCTATTGAGCCGCGACGCCGGGTAAGTGGGATTTCTCCTAGCATTGAGGATCAAAAGACGATCTTGGGCAGCTGTTGTACTGCGCTGCCGACCTCCCCCATGAACATAAGCTATTTTTGGATGAACCTATTCCAAGCCCGACTCACGACACGAAGTGTCAACCGCCCCGCCGGGACACTTCTCGCTGGGACAAACCTTCCTGTATCCACCGTAGGATTTGGTCCAGTTGCACAGGAGCCAAACGTCTTCTCGGCATGACAGATAAGCTGATATTGTTCTCATTTCTTCAATTATTGTCACCTTATGTGTTTGAACGAGAGAAAAAAACAGATTCAATAACAAATACCACATTTCTTTTCACTCCACCTGTAACAGCCTACAGATAATAATCAATTTTGTGAACAAGAGCCGATGAAGTGAGGAAGACTTTGATATAATCAACTCAAAACATCTTACTTTTTCCTTAGAGAACATATAATGTACAGGACCACAGGAAATAAGAACCATAAAAGGCAAGATATTTCTTCTGAGAACCATTGAAGGAATTGTCAGTAAGACTAGTCAGTGATCCCTACTTTATACACCTACCCCACCACCTTAGTAGATTATAGTGCTTGGTGACTTTTCGATCGATATATGTTAACCAACTCATCAGAACGATATAAATACAGTGTGTCCAATTGAAAAGTTACACCCCTTTATATATATCAGCCCCATGCAAAATTAAAAAGAAAAGAAAAATTCAAAAAGAGGTCAACTTTGGTCCTAATCAATGTATATCAACCCTATGGAGTAATTCAATTGCCTTTTCAAACGTGCCATACACTTTTTTGTCAGTATGAAAAATAAAAAAGATTAGAATAGTTACGATAACAAGAGTTGCAATGAAACATGGAAATAATGAGAATTTTTTTTATCAAAAAAGATTTTCAAGATTTTGTTTATTATTATGTGGATAATAATATAATCTATTTTTCAATTCGACCCTTACGTTTTGGAAAACCTGAACTTGAATTTCTCGGTATGCAGTGTGTGTCCTGACTTTCTATTCTTCAACTTTTCAAGGCTGTATTTTTTACATAATCCAGTTCGAATCTCTCTAGAGGAAAAAATCTAAATATGTCAAGGGATGCGTGGTGGCCATTCAATCGGCTCTCTTCTACCAATCTATTTCTCTTGGAAATGATCTGTGAGCCATTGCCTCACTGAATTTATAATGTTGTTTTTTCTGATTTTTCGGAAGTACTAACAATGTTAGTTGTTAGGCACTTTTGAAAACGGACTTCGAATAATCTTTAAAAGAAGATGTCACTCAAGCCCCTTCCAATTTAAGATTTTTAGAACCAACCTTTACCACGGGCGTAGCCAGGGGGGGGGGGGTTTTGGGGGTTCAAACCCCCCCCGAAATGTTAAAGATGTCAAAAAAACTTATTTGTTTTTCAAAATCTCGAAAATATTTTTTAATGGAATTTGTAAAAAGTGAATGAAATTATCACTCTCAGTTCAATTAATTTGTAATGTGAAATTTGAATTAAATTACCTCTACGTATTCCAGTTAATTTGTGCTCACATGTGCCCCTCAAAGGAAAGTTATGGGTTAGTTTGATTTATTCGATCGTATGTAACGGGTGTTTTTTTTCGAGGTATATAACTTTAAGTTGGCATTTCTGTTCAAGATGGCGACCGATTTAACAGCTGTCAAGTGATTTATTCTCAGTTCGATATGGCAATTCATCATGAATAGACTCGCGCCTGAACAACGCTTGAAAATAGTGCAATTTCATTTCGAAAATAATGGTTCTGTGCGGAATACGTATCGCGCACTACGTCCATTTTATTTTTTTTAGCGATGAAGCGCACTTCTGGTTGAATGGCTACGTCAACAAACAAAACTGCCGCATTTGGAGTGAAGCTAATCCTCAAGTGTATGTCGAAACACCGTTACATCCAGAAAAACTGACTGTTTGGTGCGCTTTATGGGCTGGTGGAATCATTGGTCCGTACTTCTTCAAAAACGATGATGGCCAGAACGTTACAGTCAATGGTGATCGGTATAGAGCCATGATTACTAACTTTTTCATTCCTGAATTGAACAACCATGATGTCCAGGAACTGTGGTTCCAACAAGACCGCGCAACATGTCACACAGCTCGTGCCACAATCGATTTATTGGAAGACACGTTTGGTGACCGCCTAATTTCACGTTTTGGACCAATTGGCCTCCAAGATCTTGTGATTTAACACCGCTAGACTACTTTGTGTGGGGCTATGTAAAGTCATTGGGCCATGCGGATAAGCCACAAATCCTTGACCATTTGGAAGACAACATTCGCCGTGTTATTGCCGATATACGGCCACAAATGTTGGAAAAGTCATCGAAAATTGGACGTCCAGATCGGACTACATCCGAGCCAGCCTTGTCGGTCATATGCCAGAAATCATATTCAAAATATAATGCCACAAGATTATCTTACGGATAAATAAAATTCATATCAATCGAATAATCTTTCGTTGTTTTATGGCAATTTAAATTTCTATAGCTCTAAAAAAAACACCCTTTATTTTTTTGGGTTCTGAATCCGAATCTGAGGTTTAGCACCAAAATTCTGTGACGGAACATTAAAAAAAAATACAAAAAAAATTTAATCTTCTGACGTGTTCTTCCATAAAGTTTTTTGTCCGAAAAACCTTATATCTATCTCTGCTAAAACTCAGTTGATGGGTTAGTTTTAATTTCTTCGATTTATTATCTCTGTTTCTGGGGTACAGACTTCGAATCTGAAGTTTGCCACCAAAATTTCATGATGAAACATTAAAAAAAATGCAAAAAAGGTGATAACTATCATTTTTTACCGGTTTTTTGCATATAAACTTTCTACTCATAAATTTGAATTTGAGTACTCTGTTGTATAAATACTACGACGGTATTTTTTTCTTAAATATATTCATAGGAATCGATGTAAAGAAATAAACAAAATTTCAAAAAGTGATTTTGAAAATGCTTTTTTTCTCAAAACATACTTGAAAAATAAAACTAGTGAAAATAGACTGAATGGGTTGCCTCTTTTAAAGTTGATATATTTAAAAAGAAAAACATAAGTTTTTTTTTATAATATGTAAAACCCCCCCCCGAAACTGAAACCTGGCTACGCCCGTGACCTTTACACAATGTCCCCCTAAGAACTTAAGTTAACATCTTTTTCTATTTTTCAATAGGCGCATAAATGACGAACGCGCCCAAAAGCTCCAAACGCCAGGTGTGTTTCTCAATATAAAAGATTTTCAAAGCGTTGAGCAATGTTTGAGAAATTATTGGAATAATCTAAACCATGAAATTCGTTCGAAACTTTAACAAACCAGATTGAGTTGGATATTTCTATATTTCCAAATCAATCTAAAAATTCATCAAAAGTGTATAATTCAAACGATCACCTTTCGAATCAATCTTATATTACTTATGCTAATTCATGCGTACACAGTTGGAATTAAATCATTTTCTAAATGTGATCGAGATTTCATAAGCCAATGATTCTAGCCGAGTTATATATATCTATAGCAATATTCACACCAATTTGCATTTCTGTTCAGGCTACAAATCTTATTGAAATGAGATTAGAATTCGAAATGCTCCGAAAACGAACAATAATTCGTTAGTTCCGCTCAAATCAATTAGATGTTTGAGAGGTATGTACCTATGTAGGTGAACACAAGTCTTCGTCGAGCATCAACAAAGAGATTTGAAGAGTCTTTTTGAATACCTATTCCGAATAGAGAGCTCTATCATTACAGGCCAATTGAAAAGTCCTCGGTCTACAGTGCCGTATCTAGGGCGTGGCAAAGGTGGCTCTTGCCACGGGCGCAAGGTCTGCAGGGGCGCAAAACTTCATACTTTTTAGTGATGCTTATATTTATTAGTTTATAGAATCTTTATTAATCTTCTCTACAGAATTTGTTGATAAGTACCATAAGTTATAATTAATTTATTCATTACAGCTTACTAACTGGATTTTTATAATAATTTGGATTTTCCTGAGGATTACCAGAGAGCTGTTTGAATTTTATTTCTCGAAATCCATAGCAGATACGACAAAACTATAAGGTGTGTGAATAAGTCTTTCCCGTTTTTTGTAAGAGATGGCGCCACCAATACTGTGCGAGTATTTAATGGTTACATATGTCATAATCAAAGCTTATTCATCTGTCAACAATTCCACACTAACACCTTAGTTGAAATTTTTTCGCATCATAAATTTTTGAAATCGTGAAAATGTCGAAATTTGAGCCGAGTCGACGTCATTTGCGAGAAGTTTCCCTTTATTGGTTCAATTTGAAGAAATCTGCTGCCGAGGCGCATCGGTTGCTTCAGGAAGCTTATGGAGAAGGTTGTGTCGATGATTCAAGTGTTCGCGGATGGTTTCGACGCTTCAAAAGTGGCGATTTCGACGTGGAAGACAAGGAGCGTTCCGGGCGGCCGCAAATCTTTGAAGATCAAGAATTGGCGACTTTGCTTGATGAAGATTCGTGTCAAACGCAAGAAGAACTTGCTGAAGCATTGGGAGTTGACCGAACAACCATTTCCAAGCGTTTGAAAGCCATGGGAATGATCCAAAAGCAAGGAAATTGGGTGCCGTACGAACTGAAGCTGAGAGACGTCGAACGGCGTTTTTTCACTTGCGAACAGCTGCTTCAGCGACATAAAAGAAAGGGTTTTCTGCATCGTATCGTGACTGGCGATGAAAAGTGGATCCGTTACGATAATCCGAAGCGAAGAAAATCATGGGGACTACCCGGCCATGCATCATCATCGACGGCCAAGCCAAATATTCATGGCTCCAAGCTCATGCTCTGTATATGGTGGGACCAGCTAGGTGTGGTTTACTATGAGCTTCTGAAACCGAATGAAAGGATCACAGGCGAGGTCTATCGACGACAATTGATGCGTTTGAGCCGCGCACTGCGAGAAAAACGGCCACAATACTCCGACAGGCACGACAAAGTTATTTTGCAACATGACAATGCTCGCCCACATGTTGCACAGCCGGTGAAAACATACTTAGAAACGCTCAAATGGGAAGTCCTACCCCACCCGCCGTATAGTCCAGACATTGCTCCGTCTGATTACCATCTCTTCAGATCGATGACGCATGGCCTGGCTGACCAGCACTTCCATTCCTACGAGGAAGCCAAAAAATGGGTGGATGACTGGATAGAGGCCAAACCGGTCGAATTTTTTCGCAACGGGATTCGTATGTTGCCAGAAAGATGGGGAAAAGTTGTAGCTAGCGATGGCCAATACTTTCAATAATTCATTTGTAACCATTTTTTCACAATAAAGGCTCAAAATTTGAAAAAAAACGGGAAAGACTTATTCACACACCTGATACAACAAACCAAAAAGTGTTGTACTAGACCAGAGTTTCTTTTCACATTTTTCTATAGAACAAGTGCTTCACCAAAAAATAGTTCTGGTGGAAAGAAGCAGATACCCTTCCAGAAAAAATATCACCCTGTAGATTTGCATACAAAATAAGCATATCACAAGCTGAAAACTTTAAATCGGAAGATCTATGCCAATTCAAGTTAAATATCTTGTGAAGGGAAGGTACTATGGAAAAAAAACTCCGGTATCTCAAAACCAAAGCGTTTGCAGATTCATGTTATAGGACTTTTTTCTCAAAATGATCCGAGAAATCTGTCATTTTCATTTGTACACATTAGGAACACCGTTTAGATATAATCAACTCAAAACTGATATCTGCACAATTAAATTGCAATTTGAATGAATCACAATAAATTGTATAACACGGCCCAGACAATTTTTCGATGCGAATTACTCAGTTCAGTACTTTGATAACTACAGTATTGAAATTTTGTGACGAGAATGAAACAAAAAACCGAAAACAACGAGTAGGTGTATACCGATTAAGAATGCAAAAATTACAGATGGCAAATAAGGGGCGACGCCGATAAAGCGGATAGATAAAGGAAAATAATAAACCTCGGACATAGATGTGCTCGTAGTGCTTCGATTTTATTATTCAACATATTTTAATTGATAATAATAATAATATTTGCCTTCGAGGACGATACAGCGATTATAGCGATCTTCCAACTTTTCGATACCATTTTTGTAGTTCGATTGGTCTTCCGCTTCAAAATAGGCCTCAATTTCGGCGATAACTTCTCCATTGACGTTAAATTTCTTTCCAGCGAACATTCTTTTGAGGTCTGGTCTGAGAACAGGAAAAAGTCGCTGGGGGCCAGATCTGGCGAATACGGTGGATTCAGAAGCAATTCGAAGCCCAATTCATGCAATTTTGCCATTGTTTTCATTTATTTGTGACACGGGGTATTATCGTGAACTTTTTTGATTTTTTTCGTCGGTGACATCCTCTTTTGGGCGTCCACTGCGTTCGCTATATTCGGTGCTCATTTCACCACGTTTAAACCTAGCATACCAATCAATGATGATTGATTTTCCTGGTACAGACCAGGGAAACTCTTCATCAAGCCAAGATTTTGCTTCAACTGTATTTTTTCCCTTCAAAAACCAATATTTTATCAGCACACTAAATTCTTTTTTCCATCTTTTTTCAAATAACAAAAGTAGCTACACTCACAACACAATATCTCACAACTAATGGTCGGACTGCTGTCAAATTTTGACAAGTATTGTTTGAAGGTTGGTAATAACTAAAAATCATATGGATTTAATACTAGCACCTCCATCTGTGCATCAGACCGGGTACTTTTCAATTGGCCTAATAGGTATTATGAATAGAAGATTTATTGTAAAACAAAGTTTGCAATTTTGGATTTGGGATGTTCATTAGCAGTTGAATATAAAACAAAATGTGGCGAACAAATGTTAAACTATATTGAACTATTAAAATTACAATTGCAAAAAGTAGAGAGTCATAAAAGAAAGAAACCTCAAATTATTGATGGAATTTTTTATTTGAAACATCTCCTGATCCTTAAATTTCAGGGAATTACCCTATTAACCGCAATAACTTCACTAACAGTCCTTAATAATAGTCCTTGCAGTTTTGTTCTGGCGCAATCACATGAAAAACTAAAACTTTCTGACTTATCGTTATTGGGAAAATTACTTAATGGAGTATGTGAAAAGTTTTAAGAATAACTAATCGTTCTCCTTCCCTTTATTCAAATCTATGATTCTACAAGAATCAGAACCATGTCGAACTCTGATCTATTCCGATATCTTCACAATGTTTTCAGCTATTTTGGTCTTCGCAAAAGCGTTAAAACCAAAGGATTTAAAGCAATCTCATATCAGGCCTATGCTTTCACAATGAAATTGATAGTGATTTTAGCTTCTTTAAGCTTCATCTCCAACATTTTCTACATGAACAGGCTATCAACTGAGGTCTTTTCTAATTACATAGGAGCAACTTGCACAACAACAATCACAGCAATCAAAATTATAATTTGCGAAGTG
The DNA here is from genome assembly GCF_914767665.1 of Harmonia axyridis. Taxonomy (NCBI): domain Eukaryota; kingdom Metazoa; phylum Arthropoda; class Insecta; order Coleoptera; family Coccinellidae; genus Harmonia; species Harmonia axyridis. The sequence goes on from NC_059507.1 coordinate 7,442,126, forward strand.
AACAAGATTCCAAATCAATTCGATAGAGTATTTCTGAAAGAGGGGGAAATGCACCGTCTCAAAGGTACTCACCTGAGGAAGATCCTGAGCACCACCTCTGAGCCAATTCTTAGAGCCTTTTTGATCTACATGTCAGCTGTGATTATGACGAATATTTCTTTCATGGGACTTTGCGGTTATCTACGTTATACACACACCAAACAACACAAAGAACCATTTCATCCATTTGAAATGCTGTTACCATTCGACAGAGATCAGTATTATACAATTACCTTAGTTGTTTACGTGGTCACCGAATCTGTGACAGCTTTCATGGCATACACCATGGACATGGCTCTGTTGGTTTTCATCATTTTTCATATTTTGAGACTGAAATGCCTTCAGCATGTCCTAAAGCATTTCAAACACTATGTTGGTAACGATGTTTTTCAAGACACAGATTATCGAAAAATAACATACAAAGAAACTGCTTCATTTTGGAGAAATTGCATATCCGAACATCAGGATATAATAAGGTAGTTTTTAATCTTATTTGCTGATTAACATATTCTCCGGATTTCAGTGTTTCATTTGCTATATGAAACATTTGTCGCTCCAAAGTACCTCTACTTTATTAACAAATTTATTAGCATCAACATAGGAATTTCAGAAATTCTCACACAAAATGTTTTAATTTGCAAGACCAAGTTTCTATGACTTTCTGTTCTTTCCAGCGACGTTGAGATGTTAGACAAACAAATGAGCCAACTTTTCTTCATTGATTTTTTTCTGAGAACCATTCAAATGGCAGGATTCTGCTTGGGAGGTATAAGGGTGAGAAATTTCGATACCTACTTATTCTAGAATGAGTACCCGCTATGTTTAGTGCTCACTTTGAACAGGTTCTTTTGTAATAAATAAAATTATGTTCCACCAACAATAGTGCCCTCCAGTAAGCAAGACTAGCTAGAGGCACAGAATAGAGAGGTATTAATTTAATACCTCTCTATTGTTGGTGGAACATAATTTTATTTATTACAAAAGATTAAAAATTTTATTTATTTCAAAAGAAGCATATATAAAATATCATTACACAGATTACTTTCAATTGAAAGTAATTCATTTATTTATATCCTAACAGACCATAAAAGTCTCATTACAAGGATAAAAAGGTAACATAAAAAATAACCATAGATAATAATAATAATATTTCTTTATTTCAAGTAAATTCAAAGTTACAGTATGAAACTAAAACTGACAATTTAAATGAAATGACGTCAAAATTCTGAGCTTTATCCAGCTCGATCAAAATATTCCCTTAAGCTATATGGTTCTAAACTAATAAGCAGATGTTTTACTCTATTTCGGAATGTTTTATAATGTGTTATACATTTTATTTCATAGGGCAATTTATTAAAAGTTTTGATAGCCATATAAGAAGGACATTTCTCAGTTAATGTAAGTCTATGAGTTGGAAAATTTATATCTAGGTTTCTGGTATTATAACTACTGGGATTTTCAACTGAGAATTTATGCTTATTCTTATATAAAAACATCAAACATTCAAACAAGTATAAACCACATACCGTAAAAATATTCTTAAGTTTAAATTTTCCCCTACATGATTCTCTATAACCCATTTTACAAATAATACGTATAGCTCTTTTCTGAATTAAAAATATCTTTTCTAAATTTTCATTATTTCCCCAAAAAATAATACCATACTTGAGAGTGCTTTCGAAATTTCCAAAATATATAATTCTCAAGGTATTCTCACTCATATACTCTGTAATTGATCTAAGTGCAAAACAAATTTTACTTAATCTTCTACAAATAATTTCCGTATGCTGGCGCCAGTTCAAGAATCGATCAATATATATGCCAAGGAACTTCACTGACTCAGATATTTTGAAATTAAATTGCGACAAAGCAACATTATCTGACTTTTCTTTTTTTGATCTATTTGTATCAAACAGCAGGACTTTTGATTTATTTTCATTTAATATTAGATTATTTTGATCGAACCATGCTTTTGACTTTACAAAAATGTGACTTGCTCTTCTTGTCAGCTCTTCAAAATCTTCTGCACCAGTAAGTAAATTTGTGTCGTCGACGAAATTGACAATATTTCCTTCACTATTTTGAATTATGTTTCCCAAGTCATTCAGGTAAATTATGAAAAGTAATGTTCCAATGACGCTTCCTTGATCTATTCCTATCATTCTTGTAAGTATTTTTTTTTTTAATAAATCACAAGAAGGTATAAGTTGCATGCCAACATTGAACCTAACCATATAATACAATATAGTTTAATTTAATTTAATGGGGTTGAATCACACAGAGAGGTGTATGAGGTATCGCATAACTGATGTACGAAAAGTACTTTGCGACATTGTCCATTCAAGATCTGTCATGGAATTGAGTTCATTTGCTTATCGTAACATGGCCACAAGCGGAGATCTAGTAGTGAACATACGAGGAACACAGGGAAAGATCGAGTTTTTCTTAGGGGTACGTTGAATCCTACAAGTGATAATATTTCCGGTGAGTTTATCTTGTTATTGATCAATTTATGCAAAAAAGTTAACACCGTGAGAGTTCGTCTGTTTTCTGGCGATAATATTTCAAATTCATTCCTTAGTTGATATGTTCTTACAGTTTTATAGTCAGCTCGTTTATTATATTTCTTTAAATATGTATCTTAAAAATTTGTTTTGTATTTTTTCCAACTGAACCAATTCACTGCGATATTCAGCAAACCATATCTGTCTACCAAATTCAAGTTTGGGTCGAATTAAACTATAGTAGAGAAGGTACCGATATCAGAATTATTATTTGTTTATACGCCACGAAATTCCAAAATCCGTTTGAATCTGTTGTTATATTTCTTTCAACCTTTCTTATATAATTCCCTTTTTCCGATCTGATCATTCTTTTTAATGCCCTCCTCGCTTTCACAAACTTGTCTCTAAAAAGTCAGATATAAACCTCATTTTCTTATACTTTTTCTTCTCCTTTAACATATTCCTGATTTCATTCGTGAACCAAATCGGATAACGTTTAAAATTAGAAAATACTACGTTCCTAGGTACACAGTCATCTATAATTTCATATAATTTCCTGTAAAAGTTACCTAAAGCCACATTCACATCAGATTTTTCAGATAATACACTTTCCCAATCAGAATCTCTAACGCTGTTAACTAGTTTGAGGAAATTAGTTTTTTAAAATTGTACCTTGGCTCTTCTAAAACATACTTGTTACTTTTTTTGTGGCAATCTAAAGTTATTGAGATTTCAAGAGCAGGATGAGATGCGTCTTCTTTCACGAAAGGGAGGAAGTACCTCGCTACCTATTCGAGTTATTTTCCGAGCTAATAACTAAGTCTAGTGTCCTATCTTGGACATTTTTTACATCGTTATACAACCTGAAACTGTTCAAATCGAGGAAATCATTAAGACTGTCAAGAACACTATTCGATTTATCGGAATTGGAATCTATTCCATGTATACCGCTTATATTGAAATCCCCCACAATGTAAAATTGATATTGATTTGAAATTTGGCATTTCGAAGATATAGAATCCAGTTAATTAGAGGCGAAGGGGTTTTAAATACCAGTCCTTATATAAAAAGATAACTGGTAACTCTCGATAATTTGAGATATTCCCTATATATATAAATATATGTATATAATCCCTGCGCCTCTAATTAACTTCTTCTAATTCTTCATTATACTCAATATATGTATAATGATATTTTATATTGTATGGTAATACATTTCTGAGACCGACGTAACCCGAGGTGCCACCTGTTGAGTGCTAGCTAACACTTGATGTAGACCTCTGCAGAGTCAAGATATAAATTCATGAATTTTTTTAATACCCGAACACCGAAAGGTATCATTGGGATTTTGATTATATATATATATATATATAATAATTTGTTTTAATAGATTTCAGCTAGTTTCTTGCTATCAATACTTTACTGATTTTCTCTAATGCTCTTATTTCACGCAATATAACTGCCTAATGGATGACTTTTTTTAAATTTCCCTCATATTATGATCATATTGTTTTACTTTTCTTATTCAGTTCAGGAATTGTGTTTTCATTACAAATGTTTCTTTCGACTTCCAACATCTTCTGCAGAAGCAGAAGATGTGTACTAAAATTATTAATGATTACAGAAACGTTGTTACGTAAGTATAATAATTAACATCGTTTTAAATTTTGGCGCATGTGCCGATTCAGTTTTACATTCCCAAAAGGTCAAACATGAAAGTTTAAGAGAAGATTGAAATTTTTCCCCAAACGACTACAAAAATTTATTCTTGGAAATATATTGACACATCGCGGTCACATGAGATTCACTGCTGCAAAATACCTCAACAAGATAGTTTGGTTGCATAATTATTACAGGTTCCAATTTCCAATGTTGCAACCCAAAGACATTAAATAAATGTATGTCTGAATACGACACATTAATTATGTCACACCGCTGTTATCTGATAAACACAACAAAATAACTATATTTGGATTATAAAAACACGGAAGAATACTTTGATTTGAAAACCGAAACATGAATATACCTACCTCATCATTTTCAGGCTCAAGAATTTATGAAAAAGTTTTTCGGATTCGGCTGCTTGATGTGCAGTTCTTCTCAACTTACAATACTATATTGGTATGGGGAAGTACTAAGCACTGAGGTAACGGTCGAATTTTCCAAAGATTCTCCCATTTCACTATTAATATTACTTACAGAGTGTTGGGATCTCTGATGCAATATACGAAAGTGAATGGTATGACGCTGACACAGAAATACGTAAAACGATGTTGATAATGATGAGAAGGTCTCAGAGATGCTTGGTACTGACTGTTGGAAAATTTGAAAAGGTGGCTCTGAAAACTGTGCTAAGGGTAGGTGAAAGTTATTCGAAAATTTTAGAAGCTAATGATTATTAGAACTAATAGAACTGAATGGATCAAAAACACCAAAATTAATAGAATCATGGGACTGATAAACTGATCCAATGATAAGCAGATAGCTCATAGACTCGAAGATCCCTGCCATATACACCTTCCATCACATAGCGGAGCGTGGTGACTTTGACGTAAAACGGTTGGGTTTCTGTAACAAGAGTTAACGTTCTTTCGACGTTAGCAAATAGCCACCACAATAGATTTACAAAGAACCTCATTTACTTGTGTTCAGTTTTGCTTATTATTCTGTTTTGTTCCAGATTCTGAAATCAATTTACACCTGCATGAGCATACTTATACAACGACAATGAAAGCAAGACTTGGTTACATTTTTGATGATATATTATATTACAACAAAACCTCTCATTAAAATTCTAGAACACTCTTAGAAGCATTCAACTGTAGTTTTTCTTTTACTGCTATAGTATTTTAGTTTCCTATATAATGTACCGCCTTTACTCTTTTTTTGGAAGGAATTATCAAATTTATTTCCTTAGACGTTGACAGTTACTCTAACCTGATGAAATCCATAACTATCTTTGCTCCTTTTCTACATAGGTATGTAACATAATTTACATAATATGTAGTCTATGTTACCTTATTGAGCAATTTTGAAATGAAACATTTCAATTTTATGTACCCCTACTCATTTTCCAATTTTAGATTATTAATTTTTTTTACAGAAATACTTAATTTTCGTTAGAAGGGTAATTCTGGAACTCCCCAAGTCTTCTAAGAGAGATCCCTAACAGAAATAGAAAAGTCAATTTCATCACCAGAAGCAATTATTATTTTGACATAATTCCTTGACAACTTGAATATATCAAAAATTTCGAATCTGAAGAGATCATACCCATCTGCAAATGACTTTTGCCAAAATGTATAGAATTGATCCTCGTCCACTTGAAAGTACAAAAACTGAAATTCGGTATTAGGTTCTTAATGCTTCTTACTAGATTCTTTAAATTATACAAAACATCCACAATCAAATGATTCCTAATGAAGGAAAAGGCAAAGAGAGACTCATTTCCTTATCAGCAGGAGCAAGCGCAGGGTTTGTAGAAGTATGTTTAATGCATCCCCTTGATTTGGTCAAAACCAGACTTCAGCTTCAAGCAAAACAAGAAACAGCAAATAAATCAGATTATTACACCGGTATTGCCGATTGCATGAAGAAAATTTACAAAAACGAGGGAATACTTTCATTTTGGAAAGGAATCCTGCCGCCAATCTTAGTAGAAACCCCAAAAAGAGCAATAAAGTTTTTCACTTTCGGTGAGTTCCAGAGGTTGTTCATGTTTGGACAAGAAAAACCTAGCCCTATGACATACTCTCTAGCGGGGGCTTGCGCAGGTGCTACAGAATCCTTTTTGGTGACCCCATTCGAGGTTGTGAAGATCCATCTACAAGCAAATAGGGCTAAAATGAAAGAGGTACCATCACCTTTCACAGTGGCAAAAGAAATATACCATAAAAATGGTATTGGCAGGAATGGCTTATTCAAAGGGCTGTCTGCAACCATAATGAGAGGTTCGGTATTCAATATAGTGTATTTCGCTCTCTACCATTCCATCAAAGATATGTCTTCAGCACATAGCAGAAAAATGGGAGTCATTGAGAAACTAGGCTTAGGATTTGCAGCAGGAACACTAGCATCTTGCGCAAATATTCCTTTTGATGTAGCGAAATCAAGGATACAAGGTCCACAACCAGAATTAGGAAAAGTCAAATATAGATCATGCATGAAAACGATAATAGTTATATATAAAGAAGAAGGTTGGAAAGCTCTCTATAAAGGATTGGTACCAAAAGTTCTTAGACTAGGTCCAGGAGGTGCGATAATGTTGTTGGTAAATGAATACATGGGTTATTTCCTAATGCAATATTTTGCCTGATATAATAAATCCGACAGTATTCTGTTTATGTTATTATGACTAATATCAATTTATATTTTTGCCCAATATTGATGAAACTAAAGAAATCGATGAATGGATGTACATTTCAGAATTATTCTAAAGAAATACGTGGAGAAAAGTCAATTATTTAAAAATATGCCCAATGAAGCTTCAGCAATTTATCTTCTGGATGAAAGATTTCAGGAAATCGATTATATATATAGCAATATATCGACATTTCACCAAAGTAGGTATTATCCAACATTTCCAAATTACCTCATTAATATTTTCCAGTATTTAAATTAAACTGAATATTTCCATCAAAAAAAGATTTATATATTACTTCGCACATATTTTTATTTCAGTATACGTAATTCAAATTTTTCTTGATGATTATTCAAACTCGACACTAGAGACATCTATCCGTTAGATTTTGTCTCATTTGATTATAATGTTAAATTCTTGTATTCCCACGTGGGCTCTTTTCATCTTAAAATAGAAATGTAACTATCAAATTTCTCAAACGCAATATATGACATTTGTCTCGGGGTAAAATTTTCGATTGGAAGTGTTGTGGTGACGTGCAATTTTTCATTGTGATATTTCTAAAAAATGGGTAAAAACAGTAAAAAGCAACCTCAGAGAAATGTCAAAATACAAAATAAACATAACCTGATACCCGAGAAACAGGAACTGAAGGAAAAAGTGGATCAGTTACTTAAATTAAGTACATCTATATCTCAGCCAACAATCATAAAAAAGGCATTGGATAATCATTGTGAATTATCGTCACTCATTGATAAGATAAAGAATCTTGAACTACAAAAATCTATAAGTGATAATGGAGAAGGTAGTCGGTGTACGCCTGAAAAACTTGAATCTTTTTCCAAATGGTTGAAAGCTAATGGTGCTATTTTCGATGGTTCCTCTATCGCAGAATTTCCAGGCTATGATTTAGGTTTAAAAGCTGATATCGATATTCCCTATGCTTCACTTTTCATAGCAGTTCCTAGGAAATTGATGATGACAGTTGAAGGTGCAAAAAAAACTATGTTAAAGAAATACGTGGAAAAAGATCAATTACTCAAAAATATGCCCAATGTAACATTAGCAATTTATCTTTTGGTTGAAAAATTTAAAGAAAATTCGTTCTATAAACCGTACATCGACATTTTACCAAAGTCTTATCCAACAATTCTTTATTTCTCAAAGGAAGAACTTGAGGTTTTGAAAGGAAGTCCTACTTTAGAAGTTGCTCTAAGACAAATAAGGAGTGTGGCTAGGCAATATGCTTATTTTCATACATTATTCTCCAATAATGATGATTCTGTGAGCAGATTGTTGAAGCCACACTTTACGTACCAAGAATATTGGTGAGTCATGAATTGATGTATATTTCTGTTTTTTTAGTCAATAACAATTTATTACATATTATATTAGATAAGATCGATGGGATGAAAAATATCAATAGATTCCTTTACTTTGAATAGGATGTGAAGCCAGAAAGTCGAATTCCTATTTCTCTGTGAAACAGCTATTATTCAGCATACATCTGATTTTCATATGAATGATAATTCAGTTTTCCTAGAATATTTTGTCTTATTGAAAAATCTGATGTGCATAAAATTTGAAGTTAATGTGGCACTATAGAAAACCGACTGTATTCTATGTCCTATGTTACTATGTAGGTACTTATTCCATCTTATTAGGATAGCACTGTTATTTGCTCATACAACTGACTATCTTGTGTGATGAGTGATCTTTTGTCAGGATAATTAACAAAATAAAAACAAGTATTACAATAAATATGAAAATAGAAAATAAAAATGTGAAATGAATAATGAACATGTGAGATAAATGAAGAAAAATCAGAACTGAAATTCTAGAATTAGTGACATCATACATTTTTCATTAAATATTTATTCATTTCAACAAAACAAATAACAATAAATAACATTATGTTACATTAAGATGAAAATATTCCACAAAACATATATAACTTAATGTCTCAGTTTATACTCAAATAATTATCAAAAGCGTAAACTGACAACACTAAAGTATCGTCTTATGTAAAATTCTTATTTACAGGTGAAATATTGCACAAAGTATACAACAATATTTTGATTTTTCTCTAATACTGGTTGTAGGAATTTAATTTACAACTAAACCATTCAGAACCCCAATAAATAATTTAAAATGCAAATTCTCAAGTACTTTTTGTGTTGATCGATACTACTTTTTATGAACACATACAATTTTAATTTGTATTATTAATATAGTATGTTATGGCATAGCTACATGATCCTGTGTAGAATCAAATCATTGGAATTGTAGCAAAATGATTCAATCAATCCATACATTTTCAATTAGAAGTACATGTTGCACTGACTCAGATCCATCTAGATTCTAGAAATATCATTTTGGAGAAATAGAACTCCACAATCGAAAAGTTGTTACAATTACATATGATAGAACATTGACGACACAATACAGATAAAATATAATGATTATTTGACTTTCAAAAACAAGCTGATATCAGGTAAAACGATTTTGATTGGCACAGGAAAATCTATACATAAGTCTTACAAATAATTTTGGTCTGATTCATAATATCAATTTTGATGTATGTGCAGTATATAATAATTGTCTCTATCCAAATTTATATTGAAGAAACTTGTTTATGACAAAATTATATGTCAGTTGGATTTCTGTTTTACTATAGAGCTCTCTTGAAATTTGCTGCTGCAACCAGCTGTTATTGTTTATTGATTGGCTATAGATAAATACTAAGCAGCCTTAGATTTCTCTCAATTTCATTAGATAGTGTCCAAAAAAATTTTGAACAAAAATGAAATGGAATGCTGAAGGAAAGTTACTCCAGTCAGTTTTATCTCAAAATTTTTCTTTTTTGTTGTCCCATATATCCGACATGCTTTGTAGATTTGATTTGTAAAACTTGGTTCTTCTGCCAAGTGTTTCACAAACAAAAGTCCTGAGTGCACTTCTGCGAGGCATTTCCAAAATGGGCGATTTAATTTTGGAACCAGATAAACTGCTTGTGTAGTTCAGTTTGTTCTTTTTTCTTTGTGTCCATTTGAATATCAGTAGGATTGTTAAAAACATAAATAAACTCAGTCCAACTATAGCAAAACTAGCAACAAGTGCAGATTTAATACCAGAAGGTATATCAAAAATAGATTCTTCATCCAGATGATAATTCTTCTGAGGTAACTCAACATTAAATTTGTTGGTAATAGAATCTGATAATCTATTATTAATTTCCTCAATTCTATCAACATCATTTAATGATTCGGCTTCTTCCTTATAAAAGCGGTTGAATACATCTGGATGGAATTGCTTCCAAAAAGGCATGATAGCTGCGTAATTGAAAGTGTTATTTTTACCAAATTCACTAATACGGGGTGGTTTCTTTTCAGTTGTTGGTTGTGATGTTGTAATTTCTTCTTCGCTACTCAGTTTGTTGTCTTTCATGTCAAGAATTACATTTTCTATTGTTGATATTTCGTCAAATTTCATACTTTTTTGTTCTCTAGAATTATTAGAGCGTTTTTCTTCAATAATCAGTCCAACGAAGGGTTCGTCAACAGGTTCAGGTTCTCTTGTTTTATTGTGGAATATGTCTGCCAAATGGAGTTGGCTGGAACCTCTTTCTCTTTGATCTACCAACTCTTGCAAAGTCATATTCCTTTCACGTAATATCCTAGATAATTTGTCTTTATATACTGGGTCTTCCAACATCTCCATTATTTCGTCACCTGCACCTAAGATATCCAATTTTTCATTTGAAGTTTCAGTGTCAATGCTTTCTTTTGAGCTTTGTGAAGAGTCTTCAATGTCTTTAGTCGGAATGTCAAAGTTCAATGAAATTTGCAGAGGCTCATCATTGGTTGATTCTAATGGTTTTTCTTCTTTTTTCAGAATTTCATCGATGGTTATTCGTATTGCTTCAGGTGGTATGGTGTACACCTTGTTTTTTTCCACTGGGGCTTTCTTTGTTGTTCTTGCAAGTAATTTAGCACTAGTTATGGGCAATCTCTTTTGGGGAAATTTGTATGGACTGATTGTATTTGTGGATTCGGAAATCTTATTTTCATCAATATCATTTGTGAAAGTCCTTGTTTTTACCGTCGTTGATTTTTGTCCATTTTGGAATAATATAGGCTTATAACTGGAAGTCGAATAATGTTTAGGATGTGACGGTACAAATATTCTCCTTTCTGTAATAGGCTCTGTAACAATCTCGTAGGCGTGTGTTATTCCAAGATATATCTTATTGGCTTTATGAGCTTGCAGTAAAGCTAACCTTTTTCTTTGAGCTTCTATGAGCTGTTTCTCTTCGAATTCAGCAGAATCGTAAGGTTGCTCGGAAACCCTATCCGATATCTTTTTCCTTTCTGAAGGTGGTATTCTTTGATACCTGGTTGGTTCATTAGCTTGCATCACTTCAGTGGGCTGAGTACTCTCCGGAGGAGTTGTCAGAGCTGAAATAGCTTCAATGTTTCCTGTCAGTAGTTCGGAAAGGGATAGATTTTTCTGCTGGAGAATCTCGCTGAGACTTATAGTGCCACCAGTTTTCTTCAGCAGCGATTTGAGATTGGACGGTGCGGCAGTTTGTTTGATCTCTTCTGGAGTTTTCTGCTTCTCCTCGGCTTCTTTGAGGGCATCGAACGGATCCCTGATTCTCTCCGTAGACCTAGACTTGGTGGTTTCTTCAACTGCATCCCCGAAACGGATCACAGCACTCAATGGATTAGATTCTGCCTGTTTCTGCGTAACTATCTCCGGTTCTGATTCTAATCCGACATTGTTGCCGGATGGGTATTCTGGAACGACTCTTCTGCGGTTCACAGCCTGCTTGGGACTTTCCTGTTGCATGTCGTCCCATACTTCGTCGTGTTGGCCGAATTTGAAGGGACGCTGACGTCTTGTAGGCAAGTATAGGAGTCTGTCTTGCATGTTACCGGAGTTTTGGTCGTTGAACTTGGTTTGGGCTGGTCTTCGTTTTCTTTTACGTAGCCTTCTTCTTTTGAGTATTGGTAATTGCTGATGTTCTGATGGTGCACCCTGTGGTATCCATCCGGACATGTCCAATCTATCGTTTTCTACAGCTCGCCATGTCTGTAATGAAATGGAAATTAGAGGTTGATCGAGAATGTCCGAATAATGCGAAATACGGAATATAAAGGGTGTTTTTTAAAAGCTTGACAATTTTTTTATTATAACCTGGTAGATAATTTCATGGCATTTGATTTTGTAATATGATTTCCGGCATATGTCCGCCGCATCTATGAGTTACGTAGTCCATTCTATCGGTCCAATTTTTCACTACTTTCTCCAATCAATCTGACCGTATGGCGTCAATGGTGGCTGCTTCCAGTGCTTCAAGAGTTGCTGGTTTGTGGGCATAAACCATAGAGTAATAAACATAGATAGAGGGAGTATACGCAATTTTTACATGTCTCCAACATGGTAAGATTACGTTGTCGGATTGTGATATATTTTCAAATCCACAATTTTACTATATCGTTATGAATGTATATTATATTGAATGAAATATATCATATTCATTTGATTGATTCCCGATTGAAAATGCAAATTGAATATTTGAAATCCGATATTTTTCCTAATTGTCGAATTTATAATAAGCAGAATATTGTTCTGTATCTACCTGCTGAAATCCAAGGTTTGGCAACTTTTGCTCTCCTAGTGTCATCGGTTGTTTCACGTCGTTTGGAGCGCTTGAAGTTTGTTTTCTGAATTTCTGATATATTTAGGTATTTATTGCAATATATTTTGAGTTAATATGAAACGTTGAGTCATTATGTGACATGAGAATTGTGTTCTTTGTGGAGAAATTCCCGAATTGAGTGAAATATCGTATCACTGATATGTTTTAATTTCTGCGCGCTTTATGTCAAATTTGATAGTTCACGTTGGGGACAAAATTTGCTTACTGAAAATGACTTCTGTTCCCTCTATCTATGTTTATTACTCTGAGGTTCAGGAGTAAACCGATCACCTGGTTAAATCTATGTCCAGCGAGGTGCAGGAGTGTCAAAATAAAAGGGATGGTGTAACACATTATTATTAATAACAAATGCCGTTATCTTTCATTGAATTTCTTTGAAATATCAATTAATTGCTACCTTTGACTAGTTGAATATTTCTTCCAAGTTTGGTGACAAATTCTAATCCTTGTTGATGTTGCATTTTTTGTCACAGAGTATATATTGGGATTGAAATATATAAATACGAAACTTTAGGGATGGCACATGGAGACACTCACCATCTAACCCTATTGTCAAATTTCATCAAAATCTAACCATAGAACTCGAGGTATTCTGGAAATTTTTCTTTGTACATACGGAAGAGGTGACATTTCTACGGGACCACTTACGGTCCAATCTGAATACATAAACCAAATTTTATTGACATCGAATCAGTAAAACGGGTAGTGGAAATTGATAACCTTTTGCCTATGATATATTTACACAAGAGTTGATACTTTTCTTCTTTGATCGACCGCTTGGTTATGCTCAATAGGTGTAATAATAGAGAATATAAAGCAGAAGGCTTTTACGGCTGGATTTGTCGACCGAATTGGAAAATTCTGGACTAAAAAGACCAGAATTTTCTAATTTTGTCAATAACAGAGAAACTATACCCTGAACATTTTCATTGTCATTGTCGAAGTAGTTTTCATTGAGATTTCTCAAATAATAAATATTTCTCCAAAATGGGAAATAGCATATCTTGAATTTCTTATATTCATCTTTTATCCCAGCTCTCTATTGCTCCCATATAAAGGATCTTCCAATAAGAGGTTCCATTTTGAATAGCTATACTAGATTAGTTGTTTAAGATTCTTCCTGTATAGTTAATAGATACCAACTGATATCGAAAAGATCTTATTCCTCTGACGCCAACTACAGACGATAAATTCTTCCACTGAACCAAGGTATTGTGAAAATTATTCACGGTGAAAGAAATGAAAATAAACTTCGATTAGTTATCAACCATCGAATTCGACGAAACGGTTATTTATATCACGATAACGTGTATAAATAAAGTAGCTTGAGTAATTTTTATCACATTTCTTGTTGAGTTGTTTCAAAAACAAACTGTTATACTTATCTGTTTTTCAATCGCTAAGAACATACAATAATTTTCGTTGTGAGAGGAATCACGAATGATTCATATTGGTTGATTATTTCCAATTGGGAACCTTTGTAATGGTCCGATGAAAGCAATTACTAATCAACTGAAAATGTTCATGCTTTTGTATGGGAAGAATCTAAAAATGTGTACGAGTATTGGTAGGAGCTTAGTTCCAAGATTTTGCTTACATGCAAATTCATGAAAAAGTCAATCTTCTGATTTGAGCATTGTGTTTATGAATTGAAAAATGTGTTCCTTTGACCTCAAGAATCTTCGGTTTAAATATATATACAAGTCGAAGGCCCACCCTGCATATAAGATAACTCTGAATTTGTGATAATAGTAAACAGAAGGTTGACCTATTCCTATTAAAATAACAACTAAGTTATAAAATGAGTCTATATTTGAACTTTGTGTTGCCAGGTTCAAACATCGAAGTAAATTAATTATTTATAGGTTGTTTTTAACTATTTATATCGTGATGTATAGAGGAGATAACCGTTGCGTAAAATTTGCAGGATTTTCATTCATTTTAATTTCAGGCAGTCTTTTTTTGTCGATATGAATTGGCGAATTGTTTTCGAGTCTACCGCAGATAGTAAGAGCAGTGTGATCGCTTTTTGAATGGAAACACTTTTTTTCTCCAATTTTGAAATTTCTATTTATGAAATGCATTTCAGAGTATCTTGAACAAATATGATTTGGTGTCTGTCTGTCTATATATGTCTGTGTGAGGGTCTGTGTGTCCTCACCTCATTGTAGCAGCTTTAATTTCTACAATTCTTATCAGATTTCAATGAAATTAGGTTTGGGTATTCAGTTTGGGCCATAGATAGTTCCATACAATTTTCAGCTTTGCCAGATTGAGCATGCGTAAACGTGAAATTTAGGGTACTTCCAATCTGCCTTCTACTTATTTGATATTAAATGAAAATTGGTAAGGATATTTGTATCAGGTAGAGGTTCCATGACATTTTCAGATGTTTTGGTACGTTTGCTCATAGGACACTCTATATTTGACTCGATAACAATTATACAATAGATATAAAATGAATTGAATCTCGAAATAAAGGAAAAATATTTATAAGTAAGGTGTCCCATCAAAACATCAAGTCGAAAAACTCAATATCTTTGAAACATTTGGCATTTTTGAAAAACTGATAACAAAATATTCTTCGACAAATCTCATCTATCTTTTTCAGTAAGCAAATTTTATCCCCAACATAAACATGATATGAAGCGCGTTTCTACACAAAGAACGCACTTCTTATGTCCCATAGTGAATCGACATTTTATATCAACTCAGAATATATTGAAACAGATACCTAAATATATCAGAAATTCAGAAAACAAACTTCTAGCGCGCCAAACGACGTGAAACAACCGATGACACTAGGAGAGCAAACGTTGCCACACCTTGGATTTCAGCAGGTACCTAGATACAGAAAAAAATAAATATTCTACTTATTATAAATTCGACAAATAGGAACAATATCGGATTTCAAATAATAAAATTTAGTATTTGAAAATAAATCACAAGCCGACAACGTAATCTAACCATGTTGTGGACATGTAAAAATTGCGTATACTCCCTCTATCTATGTTTAATACTCTATGCTACTCCCTTATTACATTTTTCCACCGTGCTGTTGTGACCGAAGTAGTAGTAGTAAGTATGCTTCTTTTCATAACTTAAAATATTTTGTCAAAGAAGAAGTTGAAATGTCTTGAAAAAAATAAGTTCTTGACGAACATGAACGAAGTCAAGACTGTTCTTAAGAAAATAGATGGTATTTCTGCAAAATTCAATTACCTCAAGTCTGAATTCTTTCCCATCCCTCACTTCCGTCACTTCAGTAATTTCCTCCGTATCATCAGTACACAACACCCCTAATCTAGTCAGTGTTAACAACACCACCAACTTGACAAACACCATTTTGGCACCGGCACTTTTCAACTGACACTTATAATGTAAACAATAACAGTAAAAAAACGTTCACAGTTGGAAAGATGACATATCGAACGCAACGTGAGAGATCATAGAAACTTATCCCGAAAATCTTCTACCGGAAAACTTGCAACTGTTATCACCATACTGTCGTCATGGCTATCGGTGATCTTCTGGTGTTGTTTGATTAGAACTAAATGACGGACGAAGACATGTGCTGCTGTTGGAGTCCTTTCACAAATCACGGATAGTGGGGATTTGGGCGACTTAAGCATGTGCGTTTTGAGGAGTTGGTACTCAGAAGATCGGTAAAGAGGCTTTCTCCGGCTAAAGGTGGGCATGTACGCTAGGGTTTCTATGATGCTCGATTATATGCATCAACAAACTGTGATAATAAGAGAC
Organism: Harmonia axyridis; assembly: GCF_914767665.1. Taxonomy (NCBI): domain Eukaryota; kingdom Metazoa; phylum Arthropoda; class Insecta; order Coleoptera; family Coccinellidae; genus Harmonia; species Harmonia axyridis. Next base: position 7,458,513 of record NC_059507.1, read on the forward strand.
GAGCATTATGGTAACTTTGGACGTAATGAATTAGGCTAAAGTAATTAAAATCAAATGACAAGTATTCTTTTTTCACTTTTTAATTATACCGTGTGGCCACCACCTCAGACGCAGATGAAGATATTTTGAAAATCTTTTTTTGTCATGAGTGTTTGGGGTAGTTAGAAGCATAATTTTAATTTTTTATACAGAGTATTCGAAAACAGAGATATAGACCAAAGTTACACTTTTTTCATTGTGACCCCCTGTATATGAATTGAAAAAAGGAATCGCCCACCGATTTTGCGTAGACCTCACAGTTAAGAGAAAATTCGAACTAGAAATTTGTGAAAAATTTAATTTTCATCCAAAAATCGTTATATCTCCTGAATTATTCGTCGCAGACCCCTCAAATAAAAACCTTTTTCAAACTTCAAGCTCTGCTCTAAAACATAGTGAAGTTTCAAGTGCTTAGCTCATGTCCAGAAAAAGTGGCAGCTCCGGGAAAATTATCAATTTTTTCTTTGAAATTTCAGATTTTCTCCTGTAATTTATGAAATAATGTACTGATCGCCCTACTGCAAGCATTTTCGTAATCTACATAGTCGAACCAATCAATGAAATGATACAATATTCCCATGAAGGAACTTTTATTTTTAAAAAATTTTTCTAAGGGTTAGGTATAGAAAATTTTTGGACAAAAAATTTTTCAGGTGAGATCGAAATTCTGCTAATCAGAGATCGTCAATTATGGCACCGCACACCGATTCTTCGTAGAGCTCCCGGTTTCGAGGGAATTTGAACTCGAAATTCGGGAAAAAATTGAATTTGACTCTAAAAATCGTTATATCTCCTGAATTATTCGTCGCAGACCCCTCAAATAAAAACCTTTTTCAAACTTCAAGCTCTGCTCTAAAACATAGTGAGGTTTCAAGTGCGTAGCTCACGTCCAGAAAAAGTGGCAGCTTCGGGAAAATTATCAATTTTTCCTTAGCAAATTTCAGATTTTTGCCTATAATTTATGAAATAATGTACTGATCGCCCAACTACAAGCATTTTCGTAATCTACATAGTCGAATCAATCAATAAAATGATACAATATTCCCATGAAGGAACTTTTATTTTTTCAAAAATTTTTGGACAAAAAATTTTTTAGGTGAGATCGAAATTCGGCTAATCAGAGATCGTCAATTCTGGCACCGCTCACCCATTTTTCGTAGAGCTCCCGGTTTTGAGGAAATTTGAACTCGAAATTTGGGAAAAAATTGAATTTGCCTCTAAAAATCGTTATATCTCCTGAATTATTCGTCACAGACCCCTCAAATAGAAACGTTTTTCAAACTTCAAATTCCGCTCTCATTCATTTTCAATTCAATTTCAGATTTTACCTATAATTTCTGAAATAATGTACTAATCGCCCAACTACAAGCATTTTCGTGATCTACATAGTCGAATCAATCAATAAAATGGTACAATATTCCCATGAAGGAACTTTTTATTTTTTTCAATTTTCTAAGGGCTAGGTATGGCAAATTCTGCGAAGCATTGAAGTAGCCAATATGTTTAACCGAAAAAACATTGTCTGTATCAGCGGCGTAACTGGTTTCTCGTCATCAAGTTGAGATTTTTTTCTCATAACACCTTCAAAAAATATCCAACTTAAATTTGCCACAGATATTTTAATTTGAAGTTTTCATCGTGCGATATGCTAATTTTGAATATAAATCTACAGGGTTATATTTTTTCTGGATCCAGTTAATAAGGTGTGATGAATAAATGAATCATAAGTTTCGGTACGTACATATTTACCGAATATGTAGCGAAGATCAATAAATAAGATTTAATAAACTGGTATAAACATCACAAAAAGTAAGACTACAAGAAACACCATGTATCTCGAAAATAAAGCGTTTGCTGACCCATATTTATAGGACTTTTCTTCCTCAAAATTATCCAAGGAATCTCTCATTTTCCTTTGTACCTCAGGACCACCCTGTAGATCTTTCAGTTCTGGGAATAAAGTATCAAATCGAATCGACAAGTCTTGTTTTTCTTAGGTAAATGGATTTGTAACGAGTATTTTTAGAAAGTATTATGTATAGCGCGCAATCAATTTAAAATTCACCAGATGAGACCAGAAAAACTCCGATGCATGCATATATGTAAGTATTATTTCCCAACACAAGTAACAGCAGCTAAACAAGCGGTATCAACATTTATACATTACGTGAGTGATTTATGGCAATACCTGTTTTCGAGTAATCCCGATGTCAAGTGAAAATAATTACCAAGAATACTTTAACTACGCAGGAAGTTACTCAAAACCTTTTAAGAGTCGCCTATCGTAAAATCCTTGAAATGAAGATGTAACCGGCTATTTCACGTTGACATCAAAATAGGATGACCGATTAGCTTTTTAAACCCGAGTACTTCACCTCAAAGAAAACGAGGTTTACCAATAACAATTAAAAGTAAGTGTTGGTGTTTTAGCTTTCTTTCGGAAATCAAACATTTCGACTCGAGAATTGTCTGAATATAAAACTGCAAATTTTATTATTTTCTCCAAGGTCTCAGAATCCACAGGGTGTTTCTGAATTGATTCAAAAGATTCTAGGACAAAAATTAAAAAAGAGGTCTGTCATATAATTTTTTTTGAGTGTCTCAAAGTTTTCTCCTAAAACAAATAATAGGAGAAAATAATTGTTTTACGGCAGTCGGCTAACGCTGCACTAAACAGTGACACGTTTAGAACGCACACGGTTTCGATTCTTCACATTACCAACCAGCTTCACTATTGCCGGCCGAAAATATGCTTCACGATGACCCAAAAAAAAATTTATCAATTTCAGTGCTTTGTTGAAGCGTATATCGTTTCATTTTTAGTAATGGCGTGGTTTTTATTTATCAAATGTCAAAAATGACAGCTGCCCAGTTAGCGGGCTATTTAAAATTAAACCTCTCTTATTGGAACATGATACATAGGCGTACAACTTTGCTTTCGCCGCTTTTTCCCGAAATTTGTGGCTTAATTGTAAAAAACTGGTTTTTGTTTCAAAGTATTGTCTATCGTTGGACTACTTTCTCTCAATTTTCAGTCAGTGTACGAATCCCGCGTTGAAAAAACTGGTCATCTTTTGGGGAGATCCACGAATCGATCCAATTTTTTACTTCTTCATAAGACCGGGAGAATGGTCAGCCAGGCCGTGTGCCCTTGATCGAAACAAGTGATACAAGTGAACAAGTGATAGTCTGAGGGAGCAACGTCTGGAGAAAACGGCGGGTTGGGTAGGACTTCCCATTTCAACGTTTCCAAGTATGTCTTGACCACTTTCGCAACATGGGGTCGAGCATTGGCATGCTGTAAAATAACTTTGTTATGACTCTCGTTGTATTGAGGCCATTTGTCTCACAATTCTCGGCCCAAACTCATTAATTGCTTTCGATAACAATCACCTGTGATTGTTTCAGTCGGTTTAAAAAACTTATAGTACAATACGCCGAGCTGGTTCCACCAAATACTGAGCATGATCTTGGAACCGTGAATAATCGGTTTGGCCGTCGACTTAAAAGCATGGTCGGAATGTCCTCATGATTTCTGCGCTTGAGATTTCCGTAATGAACCCATTTTTCGTCTTCAGTCACAATGCGATGCAGAAATCCCTTCTGTCTTTGCCTTGCAAGCAGCTGTTCACAAGCAAACAAACGCCGTTCAACATCTCTCGGCTTCAACTTGTACGGCATCCAATTTCCTTGTTTCTGAATCATTCCTATGACTTTCATGCGTTTTGAAATGGCTAGTAGCGTCGCTCCCAATGATCCTGTCAATTCTTGTTGCGTTTGACACGAGTCTTGATCAAGTAATGCCTCCAATTCTGCATCTTCTTAAACCTCCTCTCTTCCAACGCCATGCTGGTCTTCGACGTCAAAATCACCGTTCTTGAAACGTTGAAACTATTCTCGCCACGTTTTTTCACTAATAGTGGCCTAATCATAGATATTTGCGAGCATTCGATGAGCCTCAGCAGCAGATTTCTTCACATTGAAGCAGAAAATTAAAACCTCCCGCAAATGACGAAAATTTGGCTCGTAAGCTGACATGTTTAATCGAGAATAACTTCATGATGCAGACACAAATCGATTTTTATTTCGATCTTTCTATTGCAAAACGGCGGAAAGTTGTTCATCTAATACATACTCTTATTATATCTTCTTCACATCTCAATTCCTACAACTTTGTATTTCCATTAGCTGTTGAAAAATTAAATCGACAGAAAAGTTCATTAGGTGAGTACACACATCAAAAGATTCATCTGTAGAAAGTGAAAAGATGGCTGGTTATCAGAAGCGTGGAAAAACGAAAAATCGTTTATAACCGAAATGGAAAGCATGGGAAAGATGCACGAATACTGGTCATAAAGTTACATTAATTCGCACGGGATCGATCAATTAAAAGCGAAATTATCACGAATGAACAATGAAAGCACATCAACATAATGGAATTATAGAAAATCACACATTCTCTCGCACACGAATGGAGATGAAAGAGAAATGGAAACGACGCAAATGATTTGATGATTTTATGTTAAATGTACAACAATGTAAGTCCCATATCCAACACCGACTATTAATTTTTCACACCATCATTATTTGCTGTTCAATAAGAGGAAGCAGCTAAGAGAGGCTTTGGGGCTGCAGCTTTCCTTCAATGTACTAACAATTTTAATTTTTCCAATACATTCATTTTAAAGATATGAATATTGACTAGTAAAGGGTGTTTTTTTAGAGCTATAGAACTTTAAATTGTAATAAAACAACGATGGTTTATTCGATTGACATGAATTTTATTTATCCGCAAGATAATCTTGTGGCATTACATTTTAAATATGATTTCTGGCATATGACCGCCACGGCTGGCTCGGATGTAGTCCAATCTGGACGTCCAATTTTCGATGACTTTTTCCAACATTTGTGGCCGTATATCGGCAATAACACGGCGAATGTTGTCTTCCAAATGGTCAAGGGTTTGTGGCTTATACGCATAGACCAATGACTTAACATAGCCCCACAGAAAGTAGTCTAGCGGTGTTAAATCACAAGATCTTGGAGGCCAATTCACAGGTCCAAAACGTGAAATTAGGCGGTCACCAAACGTGTCTTTCGAAAAATCGATTATGGCACGAGCTGTGTGACATGTTGCGCCGTCTTGTTGGAACCACATCTCCTGGACATCATGGTTGTTCAATTCAGGAATGAAAAAGTTAGTAATCATGGCTCTATACCGATCACCATTGACTGTAACGTTCTGGCCATCATCGTTTTTGAAGAAGTACGGACCAATGATTCCACCAGCCCATAAAGCGCACCGAACAGTCAGTTTTTCTGGATGTAACGGTGTTTCGACATACACTTGAGGATGAGCTTCACTCCAAGTGCGGCAGTTTTGTTTGTTGACGAAGCCATTCAACCAGAAGTGCGCTTCATCGCTAAACAAAATTCGCTTATGAAAATCGGGAACAACGGCAATCTCATTTCGAAATAAAATTGTACTATTTGCAAGTGTTGTTCAGGCGTGAGTCTATTCATGATGAATTGTCAAACCAAACTGAGAATAAATCACTTGACAGCTGTGAAATCGGTCGCCATCTTGAACAGTAATGCCAACTTAAAGTTATATACCTCGAAAAAAACACCCGTTACATGTCAAAGAGTAGAAATTATTTCTATTTTCTTCATTTCTAATGGTTAGAGGTTATATTCTGATACCAAAAAAAGTCAGATTGTTTAAAAAACTCTCTATTTGTTCGTATGGGAGTGCTACATGATTTATTGCTGTGACTAGTTCACAACCATTCCATTATGTTTAGGTTTTCATTAATTGAGTTTCATGTGTTTCAAAGACTCTCAAATCACTGGTGAATTGTTAACTTCGTGATCTATCAATGTTAAACAAATCAAAACAGACGGTGTGAAAAAGAAAGTGAACAAATTCAAAGCACGCCCGAATCAACGTGTTCAACATATGTCGCCGCTATACTGGAGAATCTGTCTATTAAAAAAATAAAGTTTATACGCCATAGGTGAAATTTCAACAGTTGTTTAACATATTGACGTCAGTTACAATTTCAGCTAAATGTGCTTAGAATACTGATAGGGTGTAAGAACCTAATTAAGTTGTTTATTATTTATCCCAATTTTGTTGAAAGTTTTGTTTCCTGGAAAAATTCTCCCTGAATAGGAAGTTTATGATGAAGTTTGAAGCTTCTCGTGAAGATTGACGATAAGCCAATTGCAATAAACATTTTTGTTATTCCGGTAACTTTCCGGCAACTCTGACATTGCATCTAGTAGTAGATAAGTCTTCAAATCATAAATCAGACCTTACTTGTGAACCTAATGCCAAAATTCTTTTCGCTTACGTGATTAAATGTAGATTGTAGTTCACATTTGACATGATTTTTATTTGAAAAAAGTGCATTGGATGTTATGCGACTGAAAATATCATCAGACAAACATCTGCAATCCTAAAATTTGTGTATTAGAGGGAAATAAGATACTCTCTTTAAGACGTGTTACTGTTAATTGCTGTGCAAAGCATGGAAATCCAAATAGCGTGTCGTAAGAGAGGCCCAAATGTTGTGCGCGCCGAGGACTGGATAATTTTGGATCTTCTTCAAAACTTTCACTTACAGCAGCAATATTTTCGGTCTAGCGTGCGATTTCGATGATGTATGGGCCTTGAGGCATAATTAATAGATCCAGCCTCTTCGAAGTTTTTTTCAGTCTTACCGAATGTAAGCTCAGATGGACAATTATGTCGATCGTAAGATGAAACGTACTTCATACAGAATCATTATTTTGGTAAGTAAGTATTTTTGGATGGCTAACCTCCAACTTAACATTGACGTTTCAGATGACAGTTCTGTTTGACATATGTCATTGAAACAAGGCTGTGAAATCTTGATTACGACACAACCCAGTACTTCCACTCTTCAGTGATAAGAACCAACACGAATATTCTCTACTTTAACCTATGTAAAAATATTTTCTTCTGATGTTTATTATATAAACACTAACATAAAAGTTTTTTACTGATGGAAAGAAGAATATTTACTGTACAGAAGACCCTGTTCTCCTTTAACGGTCAATTAATTATTATAATAGTTGGGCAATACATATATGATTCGAACATTCCTTCGCAGTAATTGATAATTTATTGATATCATTGTCATAATTTCTACAATTCACTTCGTTCATCATTATCGACAATAGTTGAGCCGACCAATTAGCTCCTGATTAGGGGAATACCACTGAGGGAATGATACGTTGAATGTTCAATTAACTTTATTCGTCATTTAGAAATCGCCAATCAATAGTTATTGGATTTGGAAACTTGTTACTCATTAAACGCACGGTATTGTAGATGGGGAAAATATAAAAAAAAACTTCGGAGAATGAGATAATACTGGATTGGAGAGTAACTCTCTCCAAAATGCTTGTAATATCTGAAATACAAATTAATCGTTTTACACATTTTCGACATATGTTTCATTCACTTCTTATTCTTGGGAATTATTTCTGATTTTAAGCTCGTAGCTTGGAATTTCTCATAAGATTTTTTAACTGCACTGAGAGAAGTGTTTATATGATATTATCGAAAATGTATTATAGTTAATGAATCATTTATTGGATATATGGACAAACAAATATTAGTTTCATGGAAATAAATAATTTATTTGAAATCCCACTAATAATCATCATTTATCACCTCATTTATTTACGCATAACTTATATTAATAATGCTGAAGAAATGTCCATTTCAAGGAAATAAATATAGTTGAGATTAATATATCATTGAGTAATACTTAATAAACCTTATTTAAATGTAATATGTATCCATGCTGAATAAAAATAATATTTCAATTCAGTAATGGTTAACGTATTTCTTAGAAAATTATTTTGGTTGTTTCTATTATCCGATTGTTAGGGTCTGAGAAGAACCGTTTGCCAAACTATGTAATTTTTTAGAGTTCATATTGAGGGTATCCGGGTTTGAACCCTAGTCATCTTGATTGCATCTGTTCACTCTAACCACTGTTGTGCCAACATCACTAATAACTAAGCAGGTACAAATGATCTAAACCCAAAGTTCAGTACAGATGTGCTAAGCGGCGTTCAATAAGCCCTTTTTAAACATAAAATCTGTGTTACGGATTTTATGTTTAAAAAGGAAATTCAAATCAAAGGAAATGTTCAAGGACATATCCTTCAAGGAGATGCGCTTCTCGTTGAGGGATGTGTCCTTAAACTTTTCCACAGATTGGATCGCTAGAATTATGTTAGTTTGTTAATTATTAATAAATCCTGTATTCTGAGTGAATAAATTATTGAATTCTTGTGAGAGTTTATTCATAAATAGCAAATGTTCGTTAACTACCAGTTGAAAATTTGTTGACACTGAATTTATGTTATTTGTGGAGAAAACGTAAGTTCATATAAATTATTTATCACCGAAATATATTAAATATTATCAAATACCTTGTAAACAAATATTTTATTCTGTATTTATAAACCTTTTTGAAAGCATAATAGGAAACTATTAATGAATATATCAAATATAAATCGGCTGAAATAATTGTGAATAAATAACCTCCAAATAAGTGCTTTATTAATAAAAAAAATATGGATTTCTCTCAGTGTGGTTGAGATATTTTGTGATAAATTGAAATAATAAACTAAATGCGATTTAAACTCAATCGAGACAAGTAAAAAACTTCAATTGACGACAGACTTAAAGAGCATACGGGCATTCCAGTAAATCAGAATCTATGCCCAATAGATCTGAATTATCTAATCGGTCTTACAGGCATGCAGCAGGAAGAAAATTCATTCAATCAGTGTCTAGCCCCTTTCGATTGAAGTTGCATATGCTGGCAGACGACGTGCGTTTTATCACGTATCCAGAAAGCTATATGCCTTCCTTGGGGGTAATTATTTTCGAAGGAATTCCATGCATTTCCGGTACCCCTTAAAGTATGTAACTCTGCTATAGTAACAGCCATGCCATTCGATATTGTGCTTGTGAAATAACACCAGATCGAATTTCGAAATTGGCAGTGAAACGATATTCTGGGTGGTAGGTAGTCTTCCTCTTACAAATGTTCTTAGGTCCATTACACTGTTGTGAATATGAATTATTATGCCTCTTCACATTTATGTCAAAGAACAGCCGCGTCAGAAACTTGAGTTTGCTTCAGTGTCTACCAAAGGTAAAGGAAGCTTTCCCATCACTTTTGGGATGAAAATGATCTTTCCGAAAAACCTGCCTGCCTTTGTCGATTGTTGCAATTCAGCTCCTTTCATTTATTTTCGTGAAAAATGTTCGACTTAATGATAATATAGGGTTTTCCAATAAGAGGTTTAATTTTGAATCGCCAGCTGCCATTTTTTGACATTTGACAAGTAAAATATACGTAATTACTAAAAAAGGAACGATACACGCTTCAACAACGCACTGAAATTGTTAAAATTCACTACAAAAAAAGGGTGAAAATTATGCAGTCACAGTTTGCAAAATAAAAGCACTTTTGGGACGTCGTGAAGCAACTTCTCCGCCGGCAATAGTGAAGTTGGTGAAAAATTTGAGCTGTTTGAACAAGTTGGTAATGCGAAGAATCGAAACCGTTTGCGTTCTCAATGTGTCAGTGTGTAGTGTGGCGTTAGCCGACTGCCGAGTTTTTTTTCCAAGTGTTTCAAAAAGAAGATCAATAAAGACCTCCTATTATTTGTAATAGGAGACTACTTTGAGGCATTTAAAAAAAAATCATGCCTTCAAAGTATGGGTTTTAATATTAGAGTATGCGAATTGGGCTACACTTACTATGTGTTTTTCAGTTCTTTTTAGGACTTCACTTCCTATTTTATCTGAAACATTATCAAGATAATGTAATAACAGATTATGCACGTTTGCTCCAAATTTCTGTATTGATAATCAAGAAAATAATTCAACCTGAATCACGTATGGCATCTAGATTCTTCCTAATCGATATCGTATTAACTAAGACATGTTAATTTTACTTTTGCTGGTTCATTACCAACTCGAATCTCCAAGTTTTCGTTCGCTGTTCTGATTCTATAATATTTCTCCTCGAAAAAATACTTAAGACCATTCTGTGTGTTGATCTGTGTCTACAACCTCCTAGTAACCCCCTTAACTTATATAAGTCTTGCCCAATTGTAATGGGATGGATTTGGACCGTAGATGATTCAACAACAATTTCAAATTTTCCAAATTTCAATCGCCAGGATTAAAATTCCAGTTGCCTGGATCTCAATATTTGATGATAATTTTGTTGGAATTGAATGTAGATATTTTGATTGGGACATGAATTGTTCCATAAGAATTTAAGACCTTTCAAATTTTATGTTATTAGGTGTAGTAGAGAGAAATCTATTATTTTTCCAATATTGCGTTAGAAAAAGATTTCGTATCACAAAAACTTTTGTGACAGTTTTGTGATTTGTTGACTCAGCTTAGTTTGAGCGCGCGTCAAAGATGGGTACCACCATTCATGGACCCAATTTCCATCTGCGAATCGCTGGTGAATCGCAACAAAATCGACCCATTTTGGAAGCGGTTGGTGACTGGTGATTAAGGGTACATCACTTACGACAACGTCAAGCAAAAACGGTCGTGGTCGAAATGTGGTGAGCCGGCGGAAACGGTGACCAAGCTAGGATTGACGACCAGGAAGGTTTTGATGTGTGTTTGGTGGGATTGGCAAGTAATTATCTACTATCAGCTGCTCCCCTAAGGCAGAGCTGTTGACGGGAACTTCACTGTCAATAATTATACCGTCTGAAGGAAGCAATCGCCCAGAAACGGCCAGCTTTGGCCAATAGGAAAGGAATTGTGTTCCATCAGGACAACGACAGACCACCCACATCAATAGTGAATCACCAGAAGCTCCAGGAGCTTGGTTGTTAGGTTCTTATAAATCCACCTTATGGTCCGTACCTGGCACCAAGTTATTACCATCTTTTCCTGTTCAAGGCGAACAATTTTGCTGGTGAAAAATGCGCTTCAGCAGAGGCTTGTGAAAATCGACTGTCTCAATTTTTTGCCAATAGCGACAAGGGCTTCTATGAGAGAGGCTTAACGATATTACCTTCAGAATGGCAACAAGTTATGGAACAAAACGAGGCATAATTGATCTAAATCGGATCAGATCTAACTATGGTAATTTGAGCCTTGTTTTTCATGCAAAAATAATGGATTTCTTTTTACTACACCTTATATAAGGTGCTAGTTGCTTCTCGGCGGAATTGGCAGTTATTTCTTATAAACCTAATAGGAAATGTGCCGTCTAATGATACTTCAGAACCATCCGTTTCCCATATCGTCGTCTCCTCAGATTCAAAAGAGAGAACTATCCGACTGTTTCCTTCCGCGACTTGTATCTTTCACACTAATAGCGATTTTTTTCGTTTCCTCCGATCTCCAATACGAGAAACCATCCGGCTATCAAGGTCGAGTATGGCCTACAAATCCAGACTCTTGGAGTGGCACCGGCTCAATCGAGAGAATATGGATTTAATCGGCTACGTTGTCTGCTACTTTCTCTACGTGTATGGGTTCAGTGTTTTCCGATAAGCGTTTATCGAATCTGGGATTTGCTAACTGCATGATGACAGGTATCTGTAAGAGGGATCTCGTTGCATTCTGCGTGAAATACTTTTATGGATGGCTGATGGCAAGTTGATTGGCATCAATTGAGATGGCATGTGGCATAGTTGAGGTACAGGAGAATTGATGTCGGATGCTATACTAAGTTGATGAATTTTGTGTTGAATTTCATGAAGATTTCTCTTTTAAAATAAAAGTAAAATAGTTATTTCTTATATGAATTAGAAAAAATTAGGTTTTAGCTTGAGGATGGGGTGAGACATAAAACCGAGAGCTAAAATCTCGTATATACCGTATATAATAACAGGTCAATTGAAAAGTCCCTGGTCTACCATAGTAAAACACATTTTTTTTGGCAAAATTCGATTTTATTATTCAACATATTTAGTTGTCTTCGAGGGCGATACAGCGATTATAGCGATCTTACAACTTTTCGATACCATTTTTGTAGTACGATTTGTCTTTCACTTCAAATTAGGCCTCAGTTTCGGCGATTACTTCTTCATTGGCGCTAAATTTCTTTCCAGCGAGCATTCTTTTGAGGTCTGAAAAGAGGAAAAAGTCGCTGGGGGTCAGATCTGGCGAATACGGTGGATGCAGAAGCAATTCGAAGCCAAATTCATGCAATTTTGCCATTGTTTTCATTGATTTGTGACACGGCTCATTGTCTTGTAGAAACAGCATCTTTTTTTCTTCAAATGAGGCCGCCATTTAACGATTTCATCCTTTAAACGATCCAATAACGCTATATAATAATCGCTGTTGATGGTCTGGCCCTTTTGGAGGTAATAAATGAATATTATACCTTGCGCATCCCAGAATACTGATGCCATAACCTTGCCAGCTGACTGTTGTGTTTATCCTCGCTTTGGATTCGGTCATCGTGTGCAGTCCACTCAGCTGACTGTCGATTGGACTCCGGAGTGAAATGATGGAGCCATGTTTCGTCCATTATCACATTTTGACGCAAAAATTCAGGTTTATTGTTCTTTAACAGCTTCAAACACTGCTCAGAATCATTAACCCTTTGTTGCTTTTGATCGATTGTGAGCTCGCGCGGTACCCATTTTCCACACAGCTTTCTCATGTACAAATATTCGTGAATGATATGATGTACACGTTCAGATGATATCGTCACAGTGTCTGCTATCTCGATCAACTTCACTTTACGGTCATTCAAATTCATTTTGTGAACTTTTTCGATTTTTTCGTCGGTGACAGCCTCTTTTGGGCGTCCACTGCATTCGCCGTCTTCGGTGCTCATTTTACCACGTTTAAACTTAGCATACCAATCAATGATGGTTGATTTTCCTTGGTGCAGACCCCGAAAACTCTTCATCAAACCAAGATTTTGCTTCAACTGTATTTTTTCCCTGCAAAAAGCAATATAATATCAGCACACGAATTTTTTTTTTCCATCTTTTTTCAAGTAACAAAAGTAGCTACACTCACAACTCAATATCTCACAAAGTAATGGTCGGACTGGTGTCAAATTTTGACACATATCGTTTGGAGGTTGGTACTTAGTAAAAATCAAAAGGATTTAATACTAGCACCGCCATCTGTGCATCTGAGCGGCGACTTTTCAATTGGCCTGATATATTCCAATCGATTTTTTATTCAATATACATCCTGAATAATGTTTTCGTTATCATTGATTTCATGTACAAAACTGCCTTCAGACAATAAATTTTCTCCAGTCTAATATAATCGATCAATAAATAATCTGTCACGTAACAGGTAGAGTATAAGAAACTGTAGAAAACCCACAATTATCATTTTCTATCTACAAATGGTTTGTGAAAACAACAGGAATGTCAAGCTCTATCGGTTGACATCATGAAATTATAACCGCGAATTAGCTTATTATTATGTTGGTATCACAACAAACGAGTGGAGTAAAAGTACGACACCTTGCATTTATTTCTGCATTTTTGACTAGAAGAGATGGTAAATTCAACAAAAAAAATTATAATTTACCGTTTTAGATTAAGTATACGTGATATCAAAGTTATCGTATCCTACTTCAGGGGGACACCCTGTATATTATGTCATTTATTTGTCGATGCCCTGAATATACCAATTTTCTAGGTCTTGTCACTATCTCGATCAGCTGATAAAGACGTAACAATATTACCCCATAATGAATTCATCGCCATAATAATTGATGCTTTACTTTCTTCACACTGAATAAACTCCAAACAATAATGTTAGGCTAGCCAACTGGAACGTGAAAGCAAATTGTAGTTGTACACACTTTGGATGAATTGACATGGTATTACGTAAAAAAAGGTCTTCAAGGTATTCCCAATGATTTGTCCTATAGAAAATTCGCCAACTTAGATGCCTAAGCAATTAACTGAACGTGTTCCAGAAGAGTGCAAGTTCAATCAGACTTATTATTTCTTTATTTGGTTTCCTAACATGAGATTCCTATGGTAGTAATTAATGATTATTGTGGATGATAATTGTACAGTGCAATCTTCATGTTTATATTACCGTATAGTCAATACTATTCAATTTGAAAGTCGAAGGACCATAATAGAAATTATTGTGTTTATATATTAGGAGCTAGTTATTGTTATGACCTTTGAATCATTATGTTCTGTTTAAAATATTCCGACTTGAGTTCTGTCTTTATTATTTCCAAATTATAAACCTACTAGAATAAATATATCTCTTCTCAAAATTATACAAGTTAAGTTTGTGAGATATTGCGTTGTGAGTGTAGGTAGCTTTGTTATTTGAAAAAAATAATTTCGTGTGCTGATAAAATATTGCTTTTTGAAGGAAAAAATACAGTTGAAGCAAAATCTTGGCTTGATGTAGAGTTTCCGAGGTCTGCACCAGGAAAATCAACCATCATTGAATTGGTATGCTAAGTTTAAAGGTGGTGAAATGAGCACAGAAGACGGCGAACGCAGTGGGCACCCAAAAGAGGCTGTCACCGACGAAAAAATCAAAAAAGTTCACAAAATAAATTTGAATGACCGTAAAATGAAGTTGATTGAGATAGCAGACATTGTGAAGATATCATCTGAACGTGTACATGAGAAAGCTGTATGCAAAATGGGTACCGCGCGAGCTCACAATCGCTGAAAACCAACAACGTGTTAATGATTCTGAGCAGTATTTGAAAATGTTTGAGTGCAATAAACCTGAATTTTTGCGTCGATATGTGGCAATGGATGAAACATGGCTCCATCATTTCACTCCGGAGTCCAATCGACAGTCAGTGGAGTGGACTGCACACGATGTACCGAATTCAATGCGAGGAAAAACACAACAGTCAGCTGGCAAGGTTATGGCATCAGTATTCTGGGATGCGCAAGGTATAATATTCATTGATTACCTCCAAAAGGGCCAGACCATCAACAGCGATTATTATATAGCGTTATTGGATCGTTTGAAAGATGAAATCGTTAAAAACCGTCCCATTTGAAGAAAAAAAGATGCGCCGTGTCACAAATCAATGAAAACAATGGCAAAATTGCATGAATTGGGCTTCGAATTGCTTCTGCATCCACCTTATTCGCCAGATCTGACTCCCAGCGACTTTTTTCTGTTCTCAGATCTCAAAAGAATGCTCGCTGGAAAGAAATTTAGCGCCAATGACGAAGTAATCGCTGAAAGCGAAAAACAAATCGTACTACAAAAATGGTATCGAAAAGTTGGAATATCGCTTTTATCGCTGTATCGCCCTTGAATGCAACTATGTTGAATAATAAAATCGAATTTTGCCAAAAAACTATGTTTTACTATGGTAGACCGGGGACTTTTCAATTGGACTGTTATTCAATCTTTACGTATTTTGGACTTTTTTCGAAATATATTGATGATAACTGCATGGTATGTATTTTCTTGAAATTATCCGAGGAATATGTTATTTTCGTTTGTACAACTGTATAACATTGATGTCTAGTCAATAATAAAATAATCGATCCCAGTGAAAAATTCACATTTTCCAGTGGCGTGTTGGATTTTTTGTCGAAGAAGGGTTTGCCATTTCTTCGTATTAGAAAACTGCATGTAGAATCGAGATACTTATGTCTACTAAAATTTGATTACATTGAAATAAAAGATATCACGAATTGCGTGAAAATAGAAATAGAAACGTATTATTTACCATATGCGCGACAGATGGTATGTGATTTAAAATGCGTCTTCGAAACTAGATTTCACTTTCACATAAATATTATTATTCAACCAGCGGTTGAGATCGTGATCTGTCTGAAAAACAGTGCGAATTTTACAGACAGTTATTTACTTTAACGTCAATATCCACCTTTAACGTTGATTGTTAAGTATACTTATGGGTGGGTTCTCAAAACTTTTGTGGTAGCTGTTAGGATAGAAAACATTGTCGTGAGCAAATCAGTTCTTCATAACTTTCAGTGTGTTCCTGGATGAACCATAGAATTCAAACCAAATCCAATGAGGCGATAGATCGATAAAAATTTGGTGACATCTCATAATAATATAAAGTGTATCAATTAGTATATGTAGTCAGGGCCGGCGCGAGCAATTTTGACGCCTGAAACAGAATTTTTTGGCGCCTCTGCTGAAAAAGAATCAATAAATCCCATCGACAGCCCCCTCCCCCAACAAAAAACATCACCTGCCCCGATGATAATTGGCCATTTTTGATTTCTCTAGCGTTTTTGCTAATCGAAGAAGTCTGAAGGTGTTAAATCACAAGATCTCGGTGGCCAATTGTTATCACCTCTTCAAGAAATAACACGCCCAGGAAACTTTTCTTGCAAAATTGGGATTGTTTCGTTGCTTGTGTGGCACATAGCGCCTTCTTGTTGAAAATAAACGTTGTCCATCAATATCTTTCACTTCCGTTCATCAAAAATTAGTTTGTTTATGTAAAATAACCGCCAATCCAGATAAACTAACCGACAACCATGACATCATTATATCTCATTTATACTTATATACAATTATGTGATATCCAACGGCGCATGAATGACAAGCGTCAAGAGCTCCCGATGCCGAGTGCTTTTCTAGAATTTTTCGTTTATTAGTTCGTCCGTATTCATTTCGGAAATTGATTTTCAACTTTCCAAACTTTCGATTCATCTACTCATTCTTATCTCAAAACTTGACCCTATTCAATACAGTTAATAATTTCTCTTTCACTCGAATATCTATCCGTAACAGGTGAAAATCAATAAAATTATTTATTGACTGTGACCTTGGTCGAGAAAACGAAGAGATATTTGATAACCTTGAATATTTATCTGGATTTTCGTTTCATTCAAATGCAGTTGAATTGAAAATTATTCGACTGTTGACCCAGCTTTACAATTTGCAGTTTTATTTTTTATTGTTAGCGAATATACTGCTTCATTATGTATTATAAATGTTTGATTTTAGATTCATTTTTCTTGTCATTGAAAGAATAATTTCAGCAAAATTATTTTCATATCTCATTTCCATATGGTTTTATTAGAGTAATCTATGTCTTTTTTTCAGTTGGGCAGTGTCTACAGTAATGACTCGACAAAATATGATTCCTTCTGACAATGGGGAAACCAAAGTATCAGCTCTCATACCCCTTTGGGATTTATGTAATCATACGAATGGAATGGTAAGTAATCATTCAAAGACAGTAAGTATAGGTTAATATTAAATCACCATATTATATTCAGAAATATTCGATGTAATGGAATATTTGTATTATTTTCCGTTTCCATGATTGGATTGAGAGAAAGTTCAAATTAAATCCTCAACCGACAATACTCTTGGATCATAAGTAAGTAATGATTCATATAGTCAACGCTTTGCAAATGGTATTTTCCGTTTTTTTTTTAATTAGAGCAAGATATTGTCGGAATTTCCGGTTTAGTGTCACATAAATAATGATTACATCTATGTAAATCGGTATTTGAAAATGTGCAGAAGAAAGTGTTGCCTCCGTTGCAATGTACCTTTGCTAATCCAGGTGTTTTCTGTGTAGGCTTTGTTACTGTGTTCCAGTAACAATTCACAATTCAAAATAGTGATAATAGCAACACCGTGTATTATATTTTGACATTTCTTATGTCATTTGTGTTCAGTAGGTTATGTCATTTAATCATGGAGAGGTACACGCTTGAACTACATTCAGAAATTGAATAATTGTTTTATCAAAATTTTTTCAGTGCACATTTGTCAATAATGAGAGAAATTTAAATTCATGGACGACATTATTCACTTGATCAACTCAATATACTCGTATTGTAGACAAATTCAAAAGTGAATTTTCTTTACACATAAAAAGTACCACTACCAAGTACTGAACCCTCATTTATGAATCAAAATCAAATTTTGAAACTGATAACTAAAGCCATGAAATTCGGCGAGTAAATGGGTATGATGTTGCTCAATCTAATTATTTCCTTATAGCTGAAAAACCTGTAAAAAGAAGGTTACAAAAGTTACTGTACATTAGAGTTGGTTTTCACTGAATATTCAGGGTATTCAATGGAATAGATTAAATCTATAGTACATTTTGTACTTTCATATAACTAATTCACTCATTTTTTGCTCAGATATCCACAGATTACAATCCTGCACTCAACAGAAGCGAATGTTTGGCACTCCGGGACTTCAAGAAAGATGAGCAGTTGTTCATTTTTTATGGACCAAGAACGAACGCCGAGTTCTTCATTCATAACGGGTGAGAAAATGAAGATTATTTGTTTTTTTAACGCCCCAAGTAGAATACTGAGAGAATCAGAAAAATTTAACTATTGTCACACAAATTCTTCAGAATAAAGTGGAGAAAATATGAATTCATCATAGCAATACGAGTAATTGAAATATATTGCCAGATACAAATATTTTCTCTGCAAAACATGTCTTTTATACTTAAGCATTTTTCTTTCAAAACAGAAGTCCATTCTGAAGAATCTCCTCTTTCATATTAATTGAATGAATTACCCTCATAGTATAACAGCCACATTGACTAAAAAAATCACAAATTATGTTTCAGGTTCATCCCTAACAATAACGAATATGATTCTTATTTCGTTAGACTTGGAATTAGCAAATGTGATCCACTAAGAGATAAACGAACTATACTTCTGAAAAAATTAGACCTTGAGAATACACAAGAATTCAAATTGAGTAAAGGAGAAAACCCCATCAATGGAAAACTTCTGGCATTTTTGAGAATATTCAATATGAATGAAGGTAATAATGTTGAAACATTTTTGAATCATTCTTTTTTTGATTCAACATCATTCATTTCATTTCTCAAAATGTTCTAACCTATTAATCTTCAAAAATATAGTTTTGAAGTTGATTTTTCTTCTACTTTATCATTTGGTCAAGTCAAATGAACACTTTAAAATTCTATGTGGAATATAGATCCGTCTTCAATTAATTTAATTGCCTCATATAATTCATAAAAAACCTTTAGAAGCAATTTGTGAGAATTTTTCATTTAATATTCACAAACTTTCCTACAACTAAACTGAAAATTTTCAGAGGACACAGGCAACTTTTTAAATGATTGTAACATCGGTCTTTGACATATTTTAAATTTTCTTATCGCGGGTTTATAAACTGAAATTTTCGGTTATTTATTAGACAAAAATAATATGATTGTTTGTAATACTTTTAGGCCAGCTGGATCATTGGATAAAAAGTAATAAACCTGGGGATTTGGAATATATTGAATGTGCCCTAGATGTATCTTTGGAGAAAAAATCTTGGACATTCTTGCAAACCAGGCTTAAATTGTTATTAGCAACCTATCAAACATCTTTGGAACAAGATAAAATATTGCTAAATGAAAGCAAATTATCACATAATACACAGTTAGCAATAAACATGAGGGCATCAGAAAAAGAAATTATTTGGTGGACCTTAAATTGGTTAGAGCAACATGTTCGACAGTGAAAGGACTGATTAATTTATTATTATTTTAAGTAGTAGTTTATTCAGTTTGAATAGTAGAGATTCAATATTATTTAAGAGTTACCTCATTGGATGCCATATTGTAAAAAAATACCTCATTTCAAAAATTGTTAATCAATGCTTTGTAAGATGAATAATAAAAATTTACAATATTGAGATTGATTTCTAACCTTATTATAATAAAACTATTTGTGGAAATATTCACAAATAATATGGAAAAATTTATATTGATGGCGTAAGCAGGTTTCAAGAAAATAAGGCATTTATATCATCTGCCAGCATGATATATTTTTTTTATATTGCTTTTTCAAAAAGACTTAGAAATTCTAATAAAAAAAATATAATGGATAACAAAATGTAGTTAAGACTTAGGCAACTCTGTGTGAGGTAATTCTCTCAATGTTATTCAAAAATTACCAAAAGATTAAAATGCTTAAAATACTACACAACTCTTTTTTATTCCTGTACAATATTATTATAATGAAATATATTTCAACTCCTTATAATTGCATATTTTAATTTAAACAGATGACATACTTTTCCCACTCTAACTAACAAATATGAGGTACCCAATCTTAATACTGAACATTTCAAGAATAAGATGTTTACATACATGTTATGATAAAATGAAAATTTCAACATCTTGAAATATGTCAACTGAATATGTATGTTAACAATAGTACTTTTATAATATATCAAAAAACAAGATGATACAGGAATATACTATAAAAAGAACTACCATTGTAGTGCTTTTATCATGTCATTTGCCCAAGTTTTTGTGCTGCTGCCATGGCATTTTCATTCGCTAACATTTGGAATTCCTGGAATCTTTGTGAAATCCTTTGATTAACTTTCAAAAATTTTTCTAAACAATTAAGTGCACACCTATCCTAAAAAATAATCAAGGGCTGTAAACTGATGAATTGTCAGTTAATAAATGTTACTTACTTCCTTATTTCTTATATTTCTACTGGTAAAATCTGATATACAGTCATTAAAACAAAGTTCTGATAATTTGTTGTAAGATATTAGGAAATCCTTAAACTAAAATAGAAAAAAAAGGTAAATAGATATATAAACGACAAATCTCATTACAATATACACAAATGGGTAGACTAATGTTTCAAGAAAAAGGTTCAGCTACCGTTTTAATTTGTTCGGGGTCAACATTTTCAAATCCACTACCAGTTGGTAATGGAACACTCATGGCTGTAATGTTTTTAATACAAAATCTAAAAGAATTCAATAATTTAACTTCCTTTCAGAAATATAGGTTATGACTTTTAAATTTTTAGGTTATAAAAAAAGGAATTTATTTTTTTGTGTTCATGAAAGCATAGAAATTTGGTCAAAATTCGTTTTGTATAAATAGTCATTAAGTGATTTTTGTTTCAATTTTGTTTTGTTACATGAGAAAAATCATCACTCAAAGAAATCGCAAGTTTAATTCAATCTTCCCAAGTTCCATTACATGGTTCTGCATAAATTTATATATAGATAATTGCACAAAAATTCTCAATTTTATTGTAAATTCTTTTGTATTATAATAAAATAATTTGTTGAAAGCAAATAAACTTTATTATTATTAATAAATATAAATATCATAATTCATTATTCTTATTTTACAGCGCTCTGTGATTGCCATATATACTTTGAAGTAATGACAAATAGATGTCAGGAGTGTTATCATTCAACAGAATGTGTCTAAATTTCAGTGAATCTCCTAAAATTCCTTCATCTTTCCATTTTCTTGACTTGCTTGTCTTTAATGGTGATTATCGGAAACAAATATGCATATTAAATGCATTATTGAGTAATAAAATTCATCATAAACTTTTTTCCTGAGTAAATACCTACATGTTTTTCCAGCTCAGACACGTTCGATACAAACAAATGCTGCAACTTATGAAGCGTTAGAATTGTGTTTTCTATCATAAAGCAATACTCATCCTAGATGTAGAAATTTTCAGACAATGTACAATGCTAGAAAAAATTTCAAATCAGCAAAAAACACAAGAGATGTTTCCAGTTATTCAAAGACTTACAAATCTAACTGCTCATGTCCAAATGATATTCAATTCAAAAAGAACCAATCCAAAAGCGACGATCAATCCCAAAACAATGAAAACTCGTGGGTGAAAGCAACTAAGGAAAGTGAGAAATTTTTACAACATGAATTGAAAAAGTATGGACTGGCTCCAAAAGCAAAAAAATTGGCTGAAACAAAACATTACAATTCACCCAGAAATAGAGGCAGAGTAGACATCAATCTTAGAAGTGTACCAGAAGATAGAATAATAAAAGTGAATATAAAGGAAATTTTGTGCACAAATAAATTCAAATCAAAAACAGATCCAAACTTGTCAACTGACAGATATGTTGAAGATTTAAAAAAAGAAATAAAGTCGAAAAAGAGGGAAATTCCTTCCCTACCAGAAAAATACAAAAAAAAATATTTGAAGTCGTTGAAAGAAGAACTGCTCCTCAACAAATTAACAACCTGTTATGATAATAGCCAGCAAATTGAAGAGATTAGGAAAGAGATTGAGACTTTTCGTTCAAATAATTCTCAATTCTACGAGCCTGATACCCCATCCTCATTCAGAAAAAATGTTCAACCTACTGAATTCAAAATTACCATACATAATAAGGATCAAAAACGAAAAGATTATTTGGAGCATGGTAGTGCCTTGGCCGAACATAGGAGGAAATTGATGAAAGGCAAAAGCTCGGAAGCAGGTGACGGATATGGTAGGTGGGATAAGAATAATTTCCTGTTTCAAATAATTGAATCTCTTCTCTGCGTACATATGTTTAAGTTCCAACCAAATCTTCCACTCAAATTTTGAGGCACAAATATTAAAAGAACATAATTTTTTCAGTGCAATGTATAATCTCTTTTATTTTTTTCAGATCGGTGAGTCTATAGTCTACCCTATAATTTATAATGAGAGCTGAAAATTTTTCTATAATGTGAGAATGTTTAGTGTATATTTGGTGTTGAACACACAGGTAAGTAAGTAATTAACTTCTTTTCAATAAGGAACTTTTTTAAAGGTATCTTACCTATATTTCAACTAGGGATCAAGGAATTCATAATCACAATTGTTCAAGGAACAAATAACCTTTCCACAAATGCACCTCACATATGTAAATCTACCATTAAAAAAGAAATATTGAACAATATTTATAGCCATCTGAGATTGAAACAATAATATTGTTTTATTAATTCCAAAAAGAACTTCTTGGAATACTTTGAGGAAAAAAATCAATAACTTTCCTCCTAAAATTTTCAGTTGACGTTTTGTGATATGTGTAGGTATAATCAAAATCAGATGGGAAATGTCCCCAAATTTTACACTTTTATTATTGCCATCATCTGAAAAATCATTTTCAAATGTCTTTTTAATTCTTTCTCACTCTAAATTTATATTCCAAATTCAAATATAGATATAATTCAATCGGAATCCGAAAATATACAATTAGGTAATCAAATAATTAGTATTTCACAATTCTAAAATTATCAGGAGTAGGATTTTGCTTTGTTTTATTTTACTAAGTAAAATTATAAATATGTAATCATGAATGAATGCTCCTGATTTGTTGTTTTTTTATTTTCATGATCCTACATTGCATATTGCATTGTATACTTCATTATTAAGTATTTAGCGTTTGGATTGGGGAAAATTTGGTGTTATTTTCACGAAATTAATGCTAAAAACATGAATTTCACACATTTTAAGCAATTTCTGTATGTAACTACTCTGTGCTGGCCCGAGAGATGGCGTTGTGGGCTGTGCATCACTCTCTAAATCGGCACCACTTCACGATGGAGATGGAAGGTGTATTTGGCAAAGATCACTGTGCCAAACTCATGATTTCATCAGTGATCTCGTGATGAATCACCGCAATCTTCAGAGAGAGCGCACCTTTGAAATTGGCTTGAGAACGCCTCACCAAAATAAGAAAAAAAAAGCTGAATGTGGGATTCACCTGCAGTTTTATATTTAACTCGAAAGGGCTGAGAATAAAAAACTCAATCTCCTTTTTCCATTTAAAATTTGTCGATCAAATATATAGCAGACCAACCATCCAAAATGTAATAGAAAATATATAGCTATTCAAAAAATAAAAAGAAGAGTTAGACAGGAGAAACCAATTCCCCAAAATTGTTCATTCTTGCATTGGAAGACGTATTTGAAAAATTAAATTGGACTGAATGGGGTATAATATTATACTCATAAGCAACACGGTGGAAGAACTTGGGGAACTGTCAGTTGAAGGTGAAGTCTTAGAGGGAACATGAGCAAAACCAAGATAATGACTGAACGGGATGTTAAGATCGAAATAGATGTTAGTGAAATCGAGAAAGTCAACGAGTATGTATACCATGGACATACGATAACACTGGGCAAACATAAACAAACTGTAGAATTCATGAAAATAATATAAGGTGTGTGAATAAGTCTTTCCCGTTTTTTGTAAGAGATGGCGCCACCAATACTGTGCGAGTATTTAATGGTTACATATGTCATAATCAAAGCTTATTCATCTGTCAACAATTCCACACTAACACATTAGTTGAAATTTTTTCGCATCATAAATTTTTGAAATCGTGAAAATGTCGAAATTTGAGCCGAGTCGACGTCATTTGCGGGAAGTTTCACTTTATTAGTTCAATTTGAAGAAATCTGCTGCCGAGGCGCATCGGTTGCTTCAGGAAGCTTATGGAGAAGGTTGTGTCGATGATTCAAGTGTTCGCGGATG
Source organism: Harmonia axyridis (assembly GCF_914767665.1). Lineage (NCBI taxonomy): Eukaryota > Metazoa > Arthropoda > Insecta > Coleoptera > Coccinellidae > Harmonia > Harmonia axyridis. The sequence continues at coordinate 7,482,853 of NC_059507.1, forward strand.
GTTTCGACGCTTCAAAAGTGGCGATTTCGACGTGGAAGACAAGGAGCGTTCCGGGCGGCCGCAAATCTTTGAAGATCAAGAATTGGCGACTTTGCTTGATGAAGATTCGTGTCAAACGCAAGAAGAACTTGCTGAAGCATTGGGAGTTGATCGAACAACCATTTCCAAGCGTTTGAAAGCCATGGGAATGATCCAAAAGCAAGGAAATTGGGTGCCGTACGAACTGAAGCTGAGAGACGTCGAACGGCGTTTTTTCACTTGCGAACAGCTGCTTCAGCGACATAAAAGAAAGGGTTTTCTGCATCGTATCGTGACTGGCGATGAAAAGTGGATCCGTTACGATAATCCGAAGCGAAGAAAATCATGGGGACTACCCGGCCATGCATCATCATCGACGGCCAAGCCAAATATTCATGGCGCCAAGCTCATGCTCTGTATATAGTGGGACCAGCTAGGTGTGGTTTACTATGAGCTTCTGAAACCGAATGAAAGGATCACAGGCGAGGTCTATCGACGATAATTGATGCGTTTGAGCCGCGCACTGCTAGAAAAACGGCCACAATACTCCGACAGGCACGACAAAGTTATTTTGCAACATGACAATGCTCGCCAAAAGTTGCACAGCCGGTGAAAACATACTTAGAAACGCTCAAATGGGAAGTCCTACCCCACCCGCCGTATAGTCCAGACATTGCTCCGTCTGATTACCATCTCTTCAGATCGATGACGCATGGCCTGGCTGACCAGCACTTCCATTCCTACGAGGAAGCCAAAAAATGGGTGGATGACTGGATAGAGGCCAAACCGGTCGAATTTTTTCTCAACGGGATTCGCATGTTGGCAGAAAGATGGGGAAAAGTTGTAGCTAGCGATGGCCAATACTTTCAATAATTCATTTGTAACCATTTTTTCACAATAAAGGCTCAAAATTTAAAAAAAAACGGGAAAGACTTATTCACACACCTGATACGTTTGACTTGGGTCGCTGTGGGAAAACTTAAAAATGTTATAAGACATTCCTATAAACCTAAAGAGAAAAGTATTCAACACCTGTATACTCCCGGTTCTCACTCATATCGTGGAAACGATAGCATTTACAGTCCACTCAGCAAATCGACTCAAAGACCTATAGAAAATCCTATGTTAGGAATCTCCTTGAGAGACCATATTCGAAATGAAGAGTTCAGAAGAAGAACAAAGGTAGAAGACGTAATAGGTAGGATCGAGGAAATGAAATGGTCCTAGGTGGGACAAGAATTGAACAATGAGAACTTCGAGAATATCAGCAAGTGTAGGAAGACCACCAAAACTCGCTGGGGAGATGATATCAGAGCAAATATTCAACTTGGCCAATTTGTTCAAGATGTATCATTGCTGCCATAGGCAGATGTCTTTGGAAGAAACTAGGTCTCTTTTTGATAAGTTTTTTGTTAATATCCCAACACAGCCATTTGAAAAAAATGGCATATATTAATCATACCGTGTTCACCTTACGGTGTCTTCGTTTTGTCAACAATGGGCTGACCCTCTTATCGAGGGGTGAAAAAGACCCACGTTCCTAGCATCCCCTCCTCATCAATTCACGCCACGTGTCAGGCCAGCTCCTCAGAGGAGATCGTACGTCGTTTCTATTCTTAGGCAAATCTCGCAAGAAATAATCACCTATTCTTCCTATCCCGAAATATCGGTCGTAAAGTGATCACGTGTTCGGCGCGGCCGAACCTTTTGCGCACGCGGCGTCTCGGCCGAACAAAAAAACTCCGGCTAACAAGTCATCAGGGCCAGCTGCCATCTGCAAAACCGAGGTTACGCACACTTCTTCTTTTCTTATACGTCAAGGCACATCTGCCCGGTATCGAGGAAGAAAAATATACGGAGGGAGAGTTTCTAAAGGTGCGGCCGACGGTTGCACAATGAGGAAAGACGTTGTCCAAGGCGAATGTACACAAGGTGCTGGGGAAGGGCTTGTATCTTGCACGTGTCGCGCTTTGTCTGTCTTCCCGTTTTGTACGTCGTTAATGTTATTAACGAAAGGGGGCCTATTTTTAACGAATTCGATAACTGCGCCGTTCGGTCGGGCGTAAATTTAGATATCCTTTCGCTTCTGTGGTGGGATTCTGTAGCAGCAAAGCGAAGCGAAAACGTGACGAAACGACAGTTTTGCTCGGTTCGGTATTCTGTAAAGGGATTCGGCAATAGTCGTGTTTGCCGAAGCAAAGAACGACCTCATGACGATAACGAAACATTTTAGGGTTCGTTGTCATTACGAAAAGTCCGACGACGTTTTTGATTGGTTTACTTTCACCACGTGACCAAGTCTTAAGCGTCATATTATGACACTTGAATGATTTCGATTTCGAGGTTATAATTTTGAATGTTTTGCTTCACAATATCACAATTCTTAATATTAAGTTTGAAATTCATTCTATTAATTATTGAAAAATTGCGTTATGAAAGTTATCTTCAAGAAAAGAACACACACATTTCTCAAAAAATTTCCCTTTATTTTGGGTCTTCTCAGAATCATTAGGGAATTTAATTCTTCCTTGGAATACATGGTTAATCAATTTAGTCACTTCACTAACACAACGACTGACCATGGGTTGACTTACTGCTAGCAAATATTCTTGTCCAATACCGCGTTGGTAATTTCCACTGGCAAAAAATCTCAGAGTTATCAATATTCGCTGTTCAAATGGCGTTCTCGTGTTCCTCCAATAATTATCCATAAATGGTTTCAATTCATCGAATAGAACGTGAACTAAATGTTTCGACAAACGGAAAACGTCTATGAATCTCTCATCCGTTAAGTTAAATGGATCACTTCTATCTCGAAGAAATCTATTCTCCTCTCTTGTAAGAGTTAGACGAACTCTTCTTGAGATTTCCTCGTCGATGATCAGAATCATTGAAAACATGATGAATATTTCTTTATACCTATACACACTATTAGTTGACTCCCCGAACTTATTTTGTAGTATGGGTAGGTTTTGTAACTGGAATAAGAATGAAGGTTTTAAATTATAATCCATTGAACGAGGTTCCATTTCGAATTTCTTCCAGTGCTCAAATAAGACTTTTTGTAATACTCAATATTTGCATTCAGGTGCTGTATTCAATTAGCTAATTCATTCTTAATGATAAACTAAACAGTTTAAAATGGTATGAAACCCTTTGTTAAGTAACTTCCAATGAGAGTCATAAATCAAAATATAATTTCTGACAATACTCAAGTTAAATACTGTGGATTATTCAAAGGACATTACAGCTAGAGTCCATAAAAGGGACTCTTATCTCATTGCTCTTATTACAGATTATCTCAGGTACCTCATATGTCAAAACCTGCAGAATCCTACAGTAGCTTAAATATCTACTTATTTGCAACGTTGCCAATGTTCCTTCGTGTAAAGTCGGTAAGCTCCGACAACGAAACTAAAAGCGTAAAGATAACGAAACGATAAAGAAAAAGACGCTTACAGAATACCGCATTCGCTTCGCTTAGCTTCGCTTCGTAACGTTATCGCTTTCGTTTGCTATGATAACGAAAGTTACAGAATCCTACCCCTGAAGCGGTTTAGGTTGAGTCTTGGGTGAATCGTCTCAAAATTGGCTTGGATATGCCTATATACAGTTATGTGGTCTTCAAGGGTGCAAAGGATTTATCGGCGCCCCTGCTGAAAAAGCATAAACAACATGAACTCCCTCATAACCACCAAATGTCTGCTTTTTGGTAAAATACACGACTGCAATTGATCCTCAAAGGATATTCTTTCTAAAAATATTCTTCTTCTTCTTCCACATATCATAGGCCTTAGGCCTGTGTTTTCCAACTCTCAGCTCTCTTGAGATATTGATGACCACGAATCCATCCATCTCTTTGGGGGTCTTCCTAAGGGGCGTCGTGTCCGTGGTATACCATCTCTAGCGATTTTTGCTAGTCTTCCCGTAGTCATCCTGTCCACGTGATCATTCCAGGCTCTTCTTCGCTTACGTCCCCACCTGACAATGTCTTCTACTTGACATTCGTGCCTTATGTCAGTGTTTCTTTTCCTATCTCTTAGTGTGTATCCTGAGATGTTTCTTAGTATTTTCATTTCAGTTGTTCGAATGATATTTTTAGTTTTTTGGTTGTCAGCTCTTGTTTCTGTAGCGTATGTCAATACCGGTCTAACACAAGTTTTGTATATCCTAACTTTAGCCTTTTTATTCATAAATGTGTTACTCCAGATGATGTCCCGTAGTGCACCTGATATTCGGCTGGCTTTATTCGCTTGTCCATTCACTTCATTTGTTCTATTTTGGCTTGAAGTAATTTGTATGCCTAGGTAGTCGAATGACATAACTTGTTCGATGATTTTATTTTCCAGAGAAAGTTTGCATCTCACTGGCTCTTTGGAAACGACGAGGGTTTTTGTTTTTGTGATGGATATTTGCATGTTGAGACTTTTAGCTTTCACATAGAATGCGTTCAGGAGCCGTTGTAAATCGTCTTCGTTCTCTGCTATAATCAGGGCGTCATCGGCAAAACAGACAATCTTGATTATGCCCGTTGTAAGCGCATATCCTCCTTTTGTACTTTTGACTTGTTTTATTATTTCGTCCATTATTTGATTAAAAAGTTGGGGGCTTAAGGAATCTCCTTGTCGAATTCCTGTTGGTGTTTTTATTTCCTCTGTTAGGTTTTGATTAACTAATATGTGGGTAGATGTATTGTGATTAAGTTGTCTTATGATATCTATTATTGTTTTCGGCACCTGTTTCTTTCCAAGGATATCCACTACGTCACTTAGTCTTACCCTATCGAACGCTTTGGTGAGGTCTATAAAGCACATGTATGCGGGCTTTCCGTATTCTATAGCCTTTTCTACCACTTGCCTGACCACGAAAATAGCATCTATAGTCGACCGATTTTTCCTGAACCCTTGTTGTTCTTCTGATATGTTCACATGCTCGCTTATTATTGCTTCTATGATCTTTGTGAAAAGTTTCATTACTGAGCTAAGTAGGGTTATGCCTCTATAGTTTTCTGGTGATTTCTTGTCCCCTTTTTTGAATATAGGAATGGTTATGCTCTTTTTCCATTCTTTAGGGACTTTTTTGGATGTTAATATTTTGTTGAAGAGCTTTGTAAGTTCCACGATCAATTTTGGACCTCCGTATTTCAGCAGCTCATTCGGTATATTATCGAGCCCTGGCGATTTTCTGTTCTTAATCTTTTTTGCTATTTCTGTAGTCATTTCTTCGGATATTACGGGACATTCTTCGCTTTCTCCACTTCCTTCTTCACTGTGTTCCTTATCCTCCTCTTCGGGGTTATCTGTGTACAGTTGTTCAAAATAGGTTTTCCAGCGGGACTCATCAATTTGTTGTGTCTGTGCATATTCCACGATGTCCAGTTTCCTTCTCTTCAACATTCCCCACACCTTCCTTTGAGCTCCATACAAGTCATGCTCCATGTCGCAGGTAAACTTTTCCCAGTAGTTACGTTTTATGTTTCTGATTTCTGCGTTGACCCTGTTTCTTGTTTGAATGTAATGATATTTTTCTTCTGGTATTTGGTTATTTCTATATCTCAAGTAATTTTTTCAATCGTTTTCGAATGAAATTTCAACACTATACATGACTTACAGCCAAAAAATCAGGCGGTTAATATAAATAAAACTTTGTTTTCAACAAAATGCTACTTCATACAATTCCAAATTAATAAAATGTTGTAACAGCTCGCACATATTATCGGAGGCTTGTATCACCCCCAGATATATCAGTATTATTCTCTGTTGAGATAGAAAAAATTTAAGATTTATCTAAAATTTGCAGCATTGAAATTTTGTGCTTTACCATTGAACAAAATTGGCTTTTTGTGAAAAGCGATAAAGGTATTCAATTTCCCCTTGAAATGAATATATCGAGACTTTTGATATAACATTTCTGATTTTAATGTATGAACTCAAATTATTCTTTGCGATTTCAACACAGAAACTAATGAAATCATCTATAAAATACGATTTTCAATATTGAGAAAAGCCCCTGATAACGTGTATCTCTTGGTGTCGTTATTGCACAACAAGCCTCTTTAGCTCAGTGGTAGAGCACTGGTCTCGTAAACCAGGGGTCGTGAGTTCAAACCTCACAGGAGGCAGTCATAAATTTTTTGAGCGCTTATTTCGTCCTAATGTCGTTCAATCGTATTATGTGTACGAGTTATTATCTTATTTATAATAACTTTGATACGGTATTATCTTGAAATTTTCGAGGTAGGTTCAGATCTCGTTGGTGTGAAGCCTATGACTATGACTTCCGTAGATATATAGCCGTTCGAAATGTTGTTTTCCTGATGGTTTGAAATATTCGACCGGAATGAAAATCAGCGTTTATTATGTAGTACAACAATTTTAAGACTGATGACAAATTTGATGTTGATCTGGTCATAAAAATTAGAGAAAAAATCCAAGAAGAACATCGAACAATTAATCAGGAATATTTTAGGGACAACACATCCGAGTGAATGGAGATTTTGAGTGCTTGTATTGAGATATAATGATTTTGATAAGTTTAAAATTTTGGCTTCAGAAAAAAAATAATATATCATTTCTTCTTACAATTGATTTTTTTTATATTTTGTGGATGGCTTGTGAACTCATGGAAATATTTCTTGAACAAAAACGGGTACGTTTCAGATTGTCGATTAATTCCCATAACAACATATAATTAAAAAACTTTATATTCATTAGTCAATGCATCAATTCTGCGAATTTGTATTCAATTATTTTTTAAATAATTGATCATTGTATTATTAATAGCATAATTTATTGCGAATACCTGAAGGTGGATATACATATACATAGGATATACAGTTCGAATATTAAATTATAAAATACAGTATTAAATTATAAAATACAGTATCACATTCGATATATCTTGTATGAAAAAATGCAATAAGGTATTTCAAAAATTAATAGTATTTCTGGATAAACGAACACACATATCAAAATATTCATGAAATGTAAAGGCATAAGAGACTTTTTCATTCGAGAAATTTATTGTGGATAGCATCATCAGGACCATAGAAAATTCAAGAGGAATGTTGGAAAATGAGTACCCAATATTTGCATGATCACGAATTCGATAAGGTTGAGAGTATTAATTTATTATATGAATACATTGTTTGTTTTATTCTTTCGCTGCCTGGTTTTAATTTATGTTATTACCTCCCGATGATATTATGCGCATTAAAAATTCGGCCTAAAGCTTTGATGACCAGTGAAAGAGATATTTCCCTTTGAAAGAGGGGCTGAAGGGAGAGGACTCGTACTGGGCATGACACAATAGTCCGGTATTCCAAAATCGATAACCCACGGGATCCTTTAAGCCCCTGTGCGCGTCCCTGATCGATTTGTCTGGGTGCAAAGTGGCTTTCTAGGCTGGGGAAGTCGGTGTCGCACAGACACAGTAGATCCGAAATTATTAGGCAGACTTGCATTTTATATGATTTTATTACATACTAGACTGCCTGTTCCGGCTTCACACTGGTGGTGTAACTGATGAAAATTCAATTCAAACATCTTTTTTCTGTCAGGCAACCCAAAATACATCCTTCGAAGTGACGAATTATACTCTATCATTGTTCGTTGATATGAACGTTGGGAATTTCGTTTTCATGATTATTTCAAAAATTACAATTCAATCCAAATTTCAAATTCAACGTGAATTTACAATTTAAATCTTCATGCGGAATTTCATTTAAACGTCTCTGAAACAGCAGAAAATTCAAGGAGAGAAAAAAATTTCGCAATATTTCAGTTACCATCATCGTGATTGGTTTTTGGATTTTGATCTTTAGGGATAATCACCGAGTTCAAATTTTGGCTCCATATATATATAAAATAACAATTTCAAGCTTCGTGTATCACATCAACATATTCATGTAATATACAAAAAGAATTAGGGCAATTATCATTCTAAGCTTCGTGCAAAATTTTTTGTTGATACCATCGTCAGAACATAACCACATCATTTTCAATAATAATAATAAAAGATGAACGCTCAAAAGATCATGACTCAAGGCCAGTGCTGTTCTGGAATTTTTTGAATAACATCAAACAGAGGAGAATTGACTGAAAAGTGGTATCCCATAAGAACTGATTTTATGTCGAACGCAACATTTTTTTTATTATCGATTTATGCTCCTTTCTTCTATGTCTACGTCACTGATCTAAATTTTATTATGTTTTTTCTATAAGAACGGTTTATTGATGTCAGAACAATTAGAACAATTGGAAGATATTTTGCAACCTGCGTAGGAGCCGTGCATTTCTGTTTTCTACCAGGAATGCATTCAAGTGGCGCCTTCCTTTCATGATTGTTCCATTACCATTCAATCCTCGCGAATCGTTGGAAAATCTGAGAAGAAAGCATTCTGCGCCAAGCTTATAGTATCCCTTTTCCGGCAATATCTACAGTCGATTCAGTTCAATACATTGGATTTTTTTTTATGAACATGCTGCATAATATTATTTTATTTGATTCCGTGGCAAATCCGTTGATTCTGCCATAAATTGTAAAAAAATCGTGCCGGAATATCTCAGTTTTACACAGATTTCAAGGTTATATTTCATTATTATATGTTGGTACTTGGAACTCTCGTGTCACGGATTTTTCTATTATCTGTCAAATTTGTGATATAGAATACAGTTCTGCTAATACGCTCTATTAGTGTGACGTCACACACCGCCATTTTTGGTTGTCCTGTCAGTGTTCGGAATCCAAACAAATAAATTGTCATTCAAATTAGTACGGTGTCGTTGAAGGAATTGGCTTATTTTCATAAATAAGAGTATTTGAGGAACGATTTCAGTATTGATTGATAGACAGAAGGAACTAGGTTAATACCAGTAAGTTTGAATCCTGTATCATTCCCCAGATTTTGTATAAAGCCGTGTTTATTAGTTGAACTTCAAGTTCGAACTTAATCTCGTGCCTTCTGTCTATCAATTAATAGTAAAATCGTTCCTTAAATAATCTTATTTATCAAAATAAGCCAATTTCTTCAACGACAACGTACTAATTTGAATGACAATTGTTTGTTTGGATTCCGAACACTGACAGGAGAACTAAAATGGCGGTGTGTGACGTCATCACTAATAGAGCGTATTACTATTTTTCAATGTTAAATTCACTAGACCACATTTATAAAAATATTCCATTATCCTCAAAAAAATTCTGTGAATTAGAGAAATTATTTTTTAGTACTCGTACAAAAGACTCATTTTAACAATCTTTCATTCAGAAGCTCACCCCTTCGTGATTCGTTTTTGGATTTTGAACTCCTGGAAGAATATCAATGCCTTCTGCACTTGTATTTCAAATAACTCTTCATTTATTTTTTGTTCATAAATATATATAATATATACTTTGGAAAATTAAGATTTTCTATTAGGTATTATTGTGGAGCGTTGGCATAGACCTTATTTTTTACGTGGCCCTAAAGAAAAAAGTCTAAAAGCGTTAAATCACAAGATCTTGGTGGTCAATTGTAATAATACGACCAATAAACTTTTCACTGACGAGGAGTCGGGATCTTTTGGGCGCTTGTTCATTTATGATTATAATCGGCGCATGAATGAGCGAGCGCCTAAAAAACTGTCTCCTTTTCGAGATTAATGACTACTCCAACATATTTTGAATTATTTTTACTTTTTACGAGGAGACCTACACACCACGAAAGACTTCATCTTGGATTTTCTCATAAAAAACGTATCTACAGGATGCGGTAACTGAAATTGTTTTGTTTTAGAGCTGGCATCCAGTCCGGCAACGTTGCACCTTTTCTCTCAGTTAATTTATTGGATTCGTACTGTCATCAATGGAGTTCAAGGGCTTGTGACGCATCTGAATCTTGCTTACACCCGCGCAAGTTGAGCGCAAGTAGGCAGCATTCTGGCCGGCATCACCGGCGAATCTATTTTGAAGAGCCCTGTTGCCGGATCTACCGGCGAACCAACAACATCCCAATCTCGTTTCTTCTCTTCGAACGATTTACTGTTTATGTCATATAGCAAAACTGAATAGATTTTAATCAGTAGGCCTACTTCGAGGTCAATACCACGACAATTGTACGTGTTAACATTGAATTTTCGAGTTACCCTTGGATACGTTGCGAATTTTAAGATTGGTGAGAGGTTTGAGCAATATTGGGCTTGAGCAAATTGCGTAGTTTTGTTTGGAAGTTGTTCAATAATAAATCTGAATACGTTTTGATGTGATGCTGTCTTGAAAATTCCATTTTCTGGGTAGAGTGGAATTGGAATGAAAATCTGCAAATTTTACATGATGGTTTATTATTTTTTCTAAGGTACCTTATAATCACAAAATTTCTCAAAGCATTGAAGATCCACTGCGAATACGCTCTATTAGTGTGACGTCACACACCGCCATTTTTGGTTCTCCTGTCAGTGTTCGGAATCCAAACAAACAAATTGTCATTCAAATTAGTACGGTGTCGTTGAAGGAATTGGCTTATTTTCATAAATAAGAGTATTTGAGGAACGATTTCAGTATTTATTGATAGACAGAAGGAAAGAGGTTAATAACAGTAAGTTTGAATCCTGTATCATTCCCCAGATTTTGTAAAAAGCCGTGTTTATTAGTTGAACTTCAAGTTCGAACTTACTGGCATTAATCTCGTGCCTTCTGTCTATCAATTAATAGTAAAATCGTTCCTTAAATAATTTTATTTATCAAAATAAGCCAATTTCTTCAACGATAACGTACTAATTCGAATGACAATTTGTTTGTTTGAATTCCGAACACTGACAGGAGAACCAAAAATGGCGGTGTGTGACGTCATCACTAATAGAGCGTATATCTCTCAAATTTTCTTTTTGTATAATGACTGGAATTTTATTCCCTACAGCTCTACCTTCATTTCTCCGATTTCCTAATTTTATTTAAATGCGAGACTTTCTTCTCCACTGCATGTTACATTTTTCTTCTATTTGCTTCTTTGAAAGAAGTACTTCCTCTTATCTATCATTCTTATTTCAATCTGTAATATCTTTCTCAATTCCTTATTTTCATGTTCTTTCAGTGTCTCTATTGTCTTCGTTCTTTGTATGTTAACTATTTCCTCAATAGTTTCAATTTTCAATTCTTTTCTGATTTGTTGGTTGGTTATATACCATGAGGCGCCAACCGCTGTTTTGATTACTATATTTAGTGTACTTTGCAAGTTGTTTTATTATTGTCTTTCATATTATACCAGGCACTATTTTCATTATCTTCATCTTGTTTTCTGAGGAAAGTTTACTTTTTGGATTGAGCAGCGGGTACAGTCTCCTGTGCAATTGTCTTGCCTTTTTTCCTGTTTTCTTCTATCTGTTTCTTAAAGTTCATTCTTTCATCTAGAATTACTCTAGAATTTTGCTTTTTCCATTCTATTGTTTGATTTTCTATTTTGACGTTTCCTGCTTTCTCTTTCTTTACTATTGATCCTCCGAGTAGATTGCAACTCTGTTCGATGTATTCACTTTGAATCTTCATTTCTTAAAGTATTCCATAAGTTTGTCTAGGAAAGATCCACTGCGAATGTCATAATATGTATGACTTATAAAGGGCTTTCCAATTTGGCAATCGTTCTCGAACCAAGTTTGTGTGGCTTAGGTGCGCCCTCTCTCCAGGTATTACGGTGTTTCGTCCAGAGATCGCTAGAGGACTCATCAGTTGGACTATCCAGCGATCTCTGCCCAAGACACACCCTCTCACAACATCGTGGAGAGGTGACTCTGCTAAATTCGGGGATTCTTTATGAATCCTCGAATGATGCGAAACCAGCAACGCCACCTCTTGGGCTTACAGAGTCACTACACCAATAAGTTGTTTCATTTTAAACAAAAACAACAAAAAATCGCCACTCCGTGGCTGGTTTTTGAATTTTGAACTCGATATTTCAAACGCCTTTTGCAATTTCAGAACAATGGCCTGTCTCAGTTTCAAGAATGAATATATTCTAACTGTACCGACTTCAATGGCTTATTATATCTTTCACAAAATGAAAAGTAGGATCACATTGAAAATTTGATTTTTTAGGTAATTAGTTTCGTCCAATCCACCTGGAATGTTTTCAGAGCTGTTACTGTTAGAAACGTCTAACGAGCCATCTAGTTTGGGACACCCGTATACGATTATCATATTGATCAATTCAATAGTCGAATCTCATCAGAATTCGAGATGTCGAAACTACCTGGTGGGCCTGACTGACTCAAATGATTGTTAATATGAGCCAGAAGGTCTGTAGTACGAGCTGGTCTTCGTGTTGAAGTTACCGTTGAATAACGCTGTGAAACCGAAACAAGGATGTATAGTTGTTGGGTAGGCTTTACCGTTTACCGTTACATCATACTCTACTAGGCCTAGGAATGCCACTAGAAAGTCCATTACGAGAGTTGTCAGATCGGGATAGGTAATTAACCGATACCCGAGTTCACGGTGAGCTTTTTTCTGTTTCGAGACAGTTTGTTACGTTGAGTTGGATCGGATACAGTATCCTGGCTACGTTTTTCATTTTCCTTGCAAAATCCTGCCAAGTCAACGAACAGCGTGTCCCAAATTCGATGTTCTCCGAGAGCATCTCCAGAACTATTAGACTAAAAATCTTCAAGGACCTCCGATCTCTCCTCTCAAAATAATAAGATATTAGAAATCGAATCGTGAATATCTTGCCTCGTTCTCGAGTTACTGAGCTTTTCTGAAAAAAATCACAACCAAATCCAATTCTTATTAAGAGTGAAATAATTAGTTAAAATCAGAATAAATACTTTGGCACTATAGAAAACGGTTTATGCTCGTATTTAAGGTGGATACAGTTGACCTTTTGTATACGTCATCGATGACGTCACGTCATAGGAAATAAATAAATGAAGCAAAGAGGGATGATATCTTACAATGATTTCAGTTGGTTTGCACTGCAGAACGGATTGAAAGTAATAAACATAAATAGACTCGTAAAATTGATGTCCAGAACCTCCTCGTACTCCGATACTGCTTCTAAATTGATGAGATTCCTACGTAGATATTTATATTCAGTATGGTCATAGCGGTAGCCAAGTCACGAATCTAGTGTACTCCCGTATTCCAGACAGGATAGCCTATTCCCTCGGCTTGTCTCGTAAGAGATACTTGGTCCTGCGAATTCGGTGCATTTTAGTCGAAATCCTTTTAAGATACGGGCGGGGAATAGAAATTGCACGTTTTGCTCTTTTCAGGATTCCATACAACGAGGATGGAGAAATATCGTACGAATAATAAAAGGCTCTCCATCTGTATAATCTTGTGATATTTTGAATCATGGTTTTTAATAATAGATCGCTTGAAAATAACCAGAGAAATGTCCTACAAGCTTTTATGAAGGGGTTTTCAATAAGATGTTTCATTTTGATATAAAAAAGGGTATATTTTCCAAAACCAATTCAGATATTTGCGGTTTCCATCTTTAAGATCTTTAATCGAGTGTAGAGCATTAGCATAGAATAGAATAGAATAGAATAATGTTTATTTTCCCAAAACAAAATTAACAAGACCTTATCTTTTACGTAGCTTCAAAGAAAAAAGTCTTGAGGTGTTAAGTCACATGATCTCGGTGGCCAACTGTGATACTTCTTCGATACACGACCAGGAAACTTTTCTTGCAAAATTGCCATTGTTTCGTTGCTTATGTGGTAGAGCCGTCTTGTTGAAAATAAACGTCGTTCACATCAATATCTTCTAATTCTGGATATGAAAAATCATTAATTTATATCAAATCGAACAGGACCTGGCAAACCTGTGTTTCCGTCAACACTACAAGCTACAGCAGCAATACTCTTAGTTGTTCGTGATCCATGCACAACGAAGCATTTGACATAAATTTTTAAGTTAAAGAAGTTGTGCATACAAAACCCAACTCAGTACTAGTAGGGACGATGGATAGGGTTTCTAGCCATGGTAGATGACACCTTTCTCAGATACAGATGATGAAACAGAGAGAAAGCTCAATAAGGTGCTTAAAAAGGAAAGGGTGATCATGAAAAGGTGTTTCTGTGAGCTGAAGAGGGGATTTCCAATATTGCAGTATATCTGCCGCGTTAAACTAGAAAATTATGTACCTAAAGTCATAGTTGCTTGTTGCAGTGTTGCACAATATTGCAAAAACTGTAGGTAACCCAAATTTTGAACCAAACGAAGAGGTTTCTGAAGAGGTTGAAGACTTACCCTATGTTGCAGGTGAGGGTGATCCATTTACTTCTGAGCAGAAGGATTTTCTCTGAAGTAAAAGGTTATGATGAAGGATGAAGGATATGCTTGTACTTTTACCCTTTACTAGAAGCAAATGCTTTTACTCTTCCTTTTTCTTTTTGAGCAAATCCCTTTTTTTTTTAATTATGGTTTCGGACTGTCCTAAAAAACGATGCTACAACATGACCATCATTACCAATGTTGTCTGATCCTCCACAAGTCGGAAGTGAGCGTATGGTAAGCTAATCCAGCCAACCCATCGGATACGCTTATCGCAGGATCTTTTCCATGCTGGTGTCTGTTGTACCCATCCCATTGTCTGTGGTATGAATCGAGCAAGTGGAACAATCGAAACTGTGGAGTAGGTAACTGATGGCCTTGACGTGTGTAAGCGGTATGACGGTAGAATGTTCGAATTTTTCGGTGTTCTCACCCATAACGGCTGGTTCTGATAGGTCGTCACATTATGCACAATCCGATTGTGTTCTGTGGCCAGGGGCGTATCTGATGAAAGAAAGATCGAAGGTACTGTATGGGTTGTGTGGACTATCACGCTGAATTTTTGAAATTTATGTGATATGTAACCCATATAATTTCTTACGGTGTATGAGTTCATTGAATCAAATTAACAATTCCTACACATTTATCTAAATTTTATGAACTCCTTCCACTTTATTCTATTCTTCTTCATCATTGTCCATTGATGGCTAACTGACAGTATTTTCTCCTCTTGATCTCGCTATCGGCCATGTCTTCCCAAGATTGTTGTGGTCTTTCTCATATTTCGTATGAAGTATCAATGAGGCGAAGTGAAGTGAAAAAATTGCGAAAGAACGTTTCTTTTCCTTGATGCCCTTGTTGGAACTGTTTAAGTGGAATAAACAGAATTTTTTTTGCGTCGAAATGTGACAGAGAATGAGACATGGCTTCATCACTACACTCCTGATTCAAAAAAAGTGTCAGCTGAGTGAGAAGTTGGTGAAAGCCGTCCAAAGCTACCAAAATCACAAACATCAGCTGACAAGATTGTGGAATTCGTATTTTTGCATTGTATTGTTCATTTTATATCTTGGCAAAGGTAAAACCGACAACAGTGATTATTACATAAAGTTATTAGATCGATGTTAAAGAAAACAAATTCTCTTCCACCAAGACATTGCCTGGTCACTAAGGATTTACGGCTTGGCTGGATTTTCAAGCTTCCTTTTTAGTAGTAGTAGTTCTTCAATCTCAAGTCAATTCAAGTACTTTAATCATACCAAGCTACTCGATTTTTAGCAGTTTTATTGTGTAGTGTCGCATTAATAAAAAATGATGAAATGAGAAGGAACCTTGCTAAACACACTTTCATTTATTAAACTTATTGTCTGAAAGAACCGAAAATATCAACTTCTTTGAAATAGAAACATGAATTAAATCACCATAAATCATAACAAAATAAAAAATAATAAAAAATATAAAGTTTGAGAAACCTCCAGGCTTTGTTTGATTTCATAATTTTCCATCCAGGATCTAAGACACATGAGGCATCTTAAAGATTTGTCGCCTAACGTATTGCGGGTTTCTGTAACTGTAAGAGCAGCTGTGAAAAATTGTCTTTCAACAGGAGCTGAAGATGCTGGCGCTGATAAAAAATCCTTGGCCATCTTGGGCCAAGTTTGGAGAGATATTTCTGAAACTACTGAAATCTACCAATAGATTTCATAGAAATGTGAGAAAACTACTAATAAAGTCACACTGGCGAATGCTTCAGTCTCCCAGCGCACGAGAAATCCTTTTATTTAGTCTAAGCGCGCAAGAGAAATATATATGCCGCGCGACGCGTGCATATCAAACTCAAGTAATATCAAGTAGCTTAATATCAAGTCAAGCAATAAATATCTAAAATCAAGTCAAGCGCAAGTATGTAATTTTTCACGAGCTTGATTTTCAAGTCAAGTAGTTGGTTGAGATGTCGAGCTACTTTGCTTGACAGAAGTACAGAAACGCCTCAGTTCAGAACCGCTTAGGATCTGTATAGAGCCATGCAGAATGCCAATAAACACCTACGGACGAACGCCAATGTTGTCGTAGGTTCCGCCTCTGTTTTTGCACTCGTTAGAACGGCCGGCATTGTTGCGAGTGTAGAGACCGATTATTGTGTGGGAATGGTTGTTGTGAAGTCGACCTTTCCAGGGTCGGCGGTGCGTTCAGTCGAGCAGGCTCTGGCTGTGGTGGTGGAACGAGAGGATCGAGACTAGAAAGAGCGGAAAGAAGGTCGGACAGTCACGGTCATGGAAGAGGAGCCAGAAGAATGAGATATTATGCGTATGTTTTCGGAAATTACGTCCGATCGAATATTATCTCGACTTAATTGCTCTTCTGATGCGGAGCCTCCTAGTACGCGCGGCGATGGGAACTGGAGGATGTTATTGTTTGCGATGAAGAGATAAAGTGGCAGAGATCTTACATATTTAATCGGATAGAACAAAGGATCGCTTGCCACGACGAGGTGTTCGCGCCACTAGTATACACAGGATGGCTTTTTGATGACTAGCCGTTGGCTTATCTCCAATAATGGTATCTTGAAGTACTCAACCTGGCCAATATCCTGCGCTCTAGCCTCCCAAAAACACGAAATTTCAATGATTCATATTAGGTGTACAACTTTATTTCCGCCGTTTGGCAATAGATGGCTGTAGCGGTAAGTTGTAGTCGAAATGAATAGATCGTAGATGTCATACAATAAGCTTAGGTATTTGTAAACATAACGCCATCGAAATATAAGTCGAGTTGTGTCGGCATCATAAAGTTATTCTCGATTAAACATGTCAGCTTACGAGCCAAATTCTCGTCATTTGCGGAAGGTTTTAATTTTCTGCTTTAATTTGGAGAAATCTG